>NW_026262668.1:2400000-4800000 GCF_021869535.1 Mytilus californianus
TTATTTTATATTTATTGGTAGCAATGATATAAAAGCTATGTACCGAGTAAATCAACAATGAAATTAGTACGTTTGATCCCTTTATTTAATGTCTCAACTCTAGAGGTCCGTATATATTTACGTTCATTCGTTTTTCGTTTTAAAATATCAAAATAAAAAAAAACAAAAAACGAAAGGGGTTTTATCTAAAATGAAAAAAAAAACAAAAGTGTTTTCATTTTTCGTTTTTGATTTCTCAAAAACCAAAACGGAAGACAAAAGTGTTTTCGTTTTTCGTTTTTGATTTCACTAAATAAGAAAAAAAAATCGACATTTGGATTCAAGGTCCGTGTATATTTGCGTTCATTCGTTTTTCGTTTTGAGATATCAAAAACAAAAAAACGAAAAACGAAAGTGTTTTCATTTTTTTCGTTTTTGATTTCTCAAAATCCAAAATGAATAACAAAAGTGTTTTCCTTTTTCGTTTTTGATTTCTCAATAACTAAAACGGAAAACGAAACTGTTTTCATTTTTCGTTTTTGATTTCACTAAAAAAGAAAAAAATCGACATTTGGATTCAGTTTCTGTATTTTGTTCTATTTAATTCTCGTTTTACATTATACTTTGTTTTCCTTTCTTTGTTCATACCCATCGATATTATAATATGCCAAAGTAGTCCGTTTACGTGGCACGGTAGTATTTGCATTCCGCAATTTAGGTTGCTCTTTTGTGTACCCTACTTAAGTCAATGTATCTGAACAGTGTGATTGGACAAAAATAAAGTATCTACTGAACATACTTTCCCAAACTGATGGATGAATCAGGTGTAGAGAAATATGAAATAATTTTACATGCAGGTGAAAATGAATTTGTGAGAATTTTTTTAAATTTTATATTCACTGCATGATAAAAGACCTAAAAGCACTAGTGGCCTTAGGTTTATAAGGATAGCAAAAAAAGTAAACTGTCATGATACATATTCAAATTCATTTCTGAATATTATAATGAAAGTACTTCAGTTAACTGTGTATTTAGAATTTAGGGCAGTGTTAGAAAGTTGTGAAATTTTAAAAAGGCTATCATTATCCCTTTGGGCCAGGAAATACTACCGTGCAACCTCTACATCCCTGTAATTACCCTGGTGTTCTTACTGCTTAATGTAGACAAAATAGACCGCCCACATTATGGATTGAACTAAGGTGATTAATGAATCAAAGACTTCCAAATTTCCTAGTTTTTATCTATAATAAAAAATAAAATTATTATATTTTAATATTAAATGAATCACAAATTTAAATAATAAAATGAAATATTTTATAAAGATGGTAAAAGTAAAACGATTGATTACATCACATTAACAAGGGAGGTTACTACTAAAGTGATAAGAAAACTAGCACTGTCGTTAAATTATGCACAGCGGTTATCAGATCAGTAGTATTTAAATCGGAGATAATGTCGACGAATGGAAAAGAAAATATCAATCTAAACAATAAAGATGCATGGTCCTTACTTTTAAATTTTGAAAGGTTGGTAATCTAAGATGATTAGAATTGATGACCAAGGTCCTTCTGCCAATATTACACGAACATTCAGGACAATAATCTGTTTTGCTTTTCAAGATCGTTTGATTGAAAAACAAATTTTCGCAAGTTCACAATTCAAATCGGGGATTAGCATTCAATCATTTTGCCATTCGGGGCCTATTCGGGATGAGTTTTAATCATTTGTGAAGGCTATATGGTGAGCTATACTAGAGGGTGTGGATGGATTTACGGAATAGAGAATAATTGGCAACAAGTATAATGATTAGAGAAAAATGGCATAAAACATTAAAAAAATACAGAAATGAAGGACCCTCCATCCAGACCCTCATACTGGTTGCCTAGACCTACGTTTTTTTGACTCCAGTAGATTATTATTGGTAATTATACGTTTTCATTTTATTTTTATGCCCATCAATTAAGACGTGAGCTTCAATAATTTGCCTGCGTATGGTTACTTAACTTCTTTTGCTTCCTGGTGACAAAATTGGATAATTTTATTAATTTATTGCGTCCGAAGCACTTTTCTGGTTTTATCTTTATCAGGAGTGTCAGGCGGGGAAAACAACCGTACATTTCACCTGTTGGTACTGTAGCGTCACTTTTCTTTCATTTTCTTGTTCCCATTTTTTTTTTATTTACACCAGGTTAGACTTTTAATGTTCAAAAACTGTCTATCCCCCTCCTTCCCCAAGCAAAATATCAAAATTTTATTAATGGTCGCCCCTTTATGATAAACAATAATTGAAAAAAATATACATAAAACATATATGACATACAGCAACCGACGACTACAACATAATTAAAGGCTCCACACTTCAAACAGGCCAATATATTCGAGTGATACTCCCCACTCACACCTGTGTGGTGTAAATCAGTTCATAAGAACAAAAATTGTCACTCACATGAAACCACGTAAAACATTGATTAAATAGTTTTCTTCCGTGTAAATGATCGAGAAATTAAGAAGGTAAAAAAACAAAACAAATATTAAAATTAAGACAGTATTCATACTACAACTTGGATACAGTAAAATGGTGATAGAACAGTCATTGATTGATTGATTGATTGATTAATGAATTGAAAATGGATTTGCTCATGTAACCAACTTTGTGGTAATTAAGGACCAAAAATAAGCATTTTTCCTGTTTCAGGACAGTAACTTATGTATAAGTGTATGGATCTCTATGACATTGTACCACAAGGTTCCACACTTCTGAAGGAATATGTGTTTTTGATCTTGGGTCTTACGGCCCAAAACGTTCAAGAATCACGGACCAAAAACCGGTAAAAAAACTAGGATCTTCTGGTTCCCGTACAATAACTTAAGTATAAGTCTATAATGAATCGTTTTAGGAAAAAGGGCACAAAAACAAAACCTTTTTTTAGACTTTGCATACGTTGTTTATTTCTTGACCAATTTCAATTGGGTTTAATTCAAAGTCTTGAATTCTTGGAATTTTTCATATGCAAAATCTAATCGTGTATTTATAGATTCTTATTTTGGGGCTCGTTTTCAATTTGGTCCACATGAATGTCCAAAGGGTCCAAAATTAAAATTTTGCTTGGTTCTAACAAAAAATACATTATAAGGGTTCTTTGCTATGGTGAATCTAACCGTGTATTTAGATTTTTGATTTTGGGTCTGGTTTTCAAATTGGTCCACATTAAGGTCCAAATCGTTCATAATTAAACTTAGTTTGATTTTAACAAAAATTGAATTCAAGGGTGTTTGAATTGCTTAATCTACGCATGTATTTGTATGTAGGATATTGGATCGTAATAGATAAATATCCAATTTCATTTTTTCAAGTTCTTATACCACATTCATTCTGTGTCAGAAACCTATGATATGTCAAATGTTTAATTATATTCAAAATTCAGAGTTGTATTGCACATTTAATAGAAAGTGTAAGTAGATTCATAGTTAAAAATAGATACCGCATTAAATTTTAATTTTATAGAAGAAATTATGTATCAATATAGTTTGAAATTTTCTATTCAATATTAGATATTTTGAAAAAATAATTAAAGGCAAGTTTTATGGATTTTTTAAAGATATTGTATTAATGATGAATGATATTTTGTGAGTTTTTTTTTTTTTTTTTAAATACTAAAAAGCAAAATTCGCAAAAATCTTGAGGTGTTTATAAGTTGGTGACACGTTTAAAATTAAGTGATTATATTGTAATAACCTTAGAGTGTACACAATTGTGCCCCTCTTCTTGCCGACTTATTTCTTTATTATTATGAGGCTGACTTCATACAGGTACTTCTTAGGAAGAAAGATAAGAAGTTAGCAATATCCTTTAACTCTACGTTCCGCTATATAGATGATGTTCTCTCACTAAAGAATACAAAATTTGGTGACTATGATGAACGAATCTATCCCATCGAACTGGAGATAAAGGATACTACAGATACAGTTAAGTCTGCCTCATATCTTGACTTACATCTAGAAATTGACAATGAGGGTCGGTTGAAAACAAAATTTTACGACAAAAGAGATGATTTCAGCTTCCCAATTGTGAACTTTCCATTTCTATGTAGCAACATTCCAGCAGCGCCTGCATACGGAGTATATATCTCCCAATTGATACGATATTCCCGGGCTTGTGTTTCCTATCATGATTTCCTTGATAGAGGATTGCTGCTCACAAGGAAGCTATTAAACCAAGAGTTCCAAATGGTGAAGTTGAAGTCATCCCTTCGTAAATTTTACGGACGCCATCACGAGTTGGTTGACCGTTATGGAATAACCGTTTCACAGATGATATTGGATATGTTCCTTATGTCGTAACTACAATAATCTCCCTTTTCACGAATGTGACTTACCGAATTAGACTATTTACCGGATTTGTAATATCATAAGCAACACGACGGTTGCCACATGTGGAGCAGGATCTGCTTACCCTTCCGGAGCACCTAAGATCACCCCCAGTTTTTGGTGGGGTTCGTGTTGCTTAGTCTTTGGTTTTCTATGTTGTGTCATCTGTACTATTCTTTGTCTGTTTGTCTTTTTATTTTTGACAATGACGTTGTCAGTTTGTTTTCGATTTATGAGTTTGACTGTCCCTCTGGTATTTTTCGTCCCTCTTTTGGAATGTGGTACTATAAATCTAAGTAAATTTTAAGATTGATCGACTTTTTGTAAATGGCTCTGGTTTGAAATAAATCAAGGGGTAATCGGCTCTACTTTTTAAAAATGTTTTTGACTTTTACATCGGCAGTCGACGCTAACCAAAATGAATTAATTTGTATCCGAAAGACAATACATATAATAGCTTCACTATGTTTATTTTCATTTTATAGAGTTTTGGTTTGGTTAACTATTTCTATTTATTGATTTTGACGAAACATACTTAAACATTGCCAAATTTTTTTGTACAGTAGATACGTGTTAAGAACATAGCGAAAGCAAGTATATACGGAAGCTTATATGGACCACGTCTTAGCTTAATAACGCTAATGACAACTAAAATAAGGTCTCTTGTGTGTACACATAGCGCAAGAAAACGTTTATTATTTATATGGTCAAATATCAAATCATAACGCATTAAAATGATGTTGTTTTAAGTAGCGTACTGTCTTATAAATTTAGGAAATGTTATTTTATGTGATGTTATGTTTTATGTAAATGTATCTCGGACAACCTTAAAAATCAGTGCAGATCAACTATGTACAACTACTGATGTTGTAAGATTGAGTTGATGAGAGTGAATGCAAATTAAATAAGTTAATTTAAAATGGAGTTAAAGAACGACAATAAAAATAGTAAAACTGTTGTGTTTTAACTAGTTTAGCTAAAGTTAAGAATTAGAATTGTGTTTTTTGCTGTACATATTCTGATTTTGTGTCATGGATGGATACCCTATATCATTTCTTTTCTAGCATGGAGGTATAAAGTCATTGTGCGAAAAACGTCGTTAACAATGAACGTAATGTTAGATAATGCATATGCTTATATTGGAGTTCATTTCTGTACTAGTTTTAGAGTTTAAATGTGCTATTAGCATTACAGATGAAATATAGTTTAAAGTCTTTGATTTAACGTAAAATTAATCATATACAGCTACATAACGGTGTGACATTCTGCACGTATTAGCTTTTTTTAAAGCACTTTTTTCCTCAGTGCTCTTTTCATTAGTAAATTGTGCATGATGTGTTCCCTTGGTGCCACCAGGAGTCAAATTACAATGTATATTAATCCTTCTTCATCAGGTACGAGATATCTTAATCAAATTACAAATACTAGTATATATACGATGTGCGTCTAATTCCCACTTTACAATGCACCACCGTCCCTTGGTGGTTTGTGCAGTTAAGTTATATATCCAATGAATTGCCATATAAATAAAATGCTCAGCGGAGCGCAGAATGATACTACCACAGTCAGATGTCGACCCATGAACAGCTGGGACAAGTATGGACACTAAATTTACGCTTGATACAGCTCTGAATTTGAATTTTGATTAAATATTTGACACAGCATAGGTTTTTGACACATAATAAATGTGGTCAAAGACCTGAAAAATTTGAAATTGGACTTTTGTAAAAAAAGGAGATGAGGTATGATTGACAATGAGACAACTATCCACCAAGGTTCAAATAAAGTGGATGTAAGCAATTAAAGGTAACCGTAAGGCCTTCAACAATGAGAAAAACCCATACCGTATAGTAGGCTATAAAAAACCTCGACATGAAAAATGTGAAACATTTCGGTTGAGAAAACTTACGGCCTAATTTTTAACAAAACATTTAACGAAATACAAATATGACAGACATATGTACCAAGTGTTAGATTAGTGTTATTGATATTAAAGAAATTTCTTGGTATTCCTAAACGGAAGATTTTATACACACAGAAGAAGAAGTATACTTAACAACAAAACTATTTTCATTTACCTGTGTATAATATGACGCAGGTTTCTTCAAAAGTGATGATTTTCTAAAAATTGTTTGAAATTTCACAGTTATATCATACTTTAACTTTGTTTAAACCTGTTTATTTACTTTTGAGTTTAATTATTTATCCCTTTTGATTTTTTATTAACTGTGTATTTGCATTCAGGTGTCACAGGTCAAATTTATTCGTTCATTGTGTGTTAATTTACGTTTTTTGATTGAGTTAAGCCTTGCAATTGATATTTTATAGTGTGTTTTTCTATGTTGTGATGTTATACTATTGTTTCAGAAAAGGGAGAAGGTTTGGTACCATTAAAACGTTTAATCCCGCTGCAAATGTTTGCACCTGTCCTAAGCCAGGAATCTGATTACTGTAGTTGTCGTCTGTTTATGTAGTTCATACGTGTTTCTCGTTTCTCGTTTTTACATAGATTAGACCGTTGGTTATTCCGTTTGAATGGTTTTACACAAGTAATTTTTTGGGGCCCTTTATAGCTTGCTGTTCGGTGTGAGCCAATGCTCCGTGTTGATGGCCGTACCTTGACCTATAATGGTTTACTTTTATAAATTGTAACTTGGATGAAGAGTTGTCTCATTGGCACTCATACCACATCTTCCTATATATATGAACCGACGACAACCACTGGACTACAGGCTCCTGACTATGGACAGGCATATAAAGAATGTGGTCCAATATCACAAATCTAAAAACATTTGTACAAGGTTAGATTCAGTACAAAGAATTTAATCTACTAGTATTTATCAATGGACAATAACAGGTTAGCTTCATGAAAAAAATACATATATAGCATTCTGAAAATTAATTTATACAGAAAAAAAGCAAACCTACCAACAAGTTCTTAAAAATATTAACAAAAAAAATGAAAAAAAAACCAATTTACAAAATATTATTCATCATTAATACAATATCTTTTAAAAAATCTATAAAACTTACTTTTCAAAATATCTAATATTGAACAGTAAATTTCAAACTATATTTATACATAATTTTTTCTATAAAATTAGAATTTTATGCTGCATCTATTTTCAACTATGAATCTACTTACAATTTCTATAAATTGTGCAATACAGCTCTGAATTTGGATTGTGATCAAATATTTGACATATCATAGGTTTCTGACATAGAATAAATGAGGTATAAGAACTTACAAAAATGAAATTGGATATTTACCTATTATGATCCAATACCCAACATATAAATACATGCGTAGATTAAGCAGTTTAAAAAACCTTAAATTTATTTTTTGTTAAAATCAAACTAAGCTTAAGGGTCCATTCATTTGGACCTTAATGTGAACCAATTTGAAAACCGGGCCCAAAATCAAAAACCTAACTACACGACTAGATTCACCATAGCAAAAAAACCTAATAAACTAATTTCGGTGAAGTCAAGCAAAGTTTAATTTTGGACCCATTGGACCTTAATGTGGACCAAATTGAAAAAGGGCCCCAAAATAAGGATCTAAATACAAGGTTAGATTCTGCATATCTAAGAACCCGAAGAATTCAAGGCTTTGAATTAAATCCCATTAAAATTGGTTAAGAAATAAGCAAAGTATGCAAAGTGTTGTTTTTGGTCCCTTTTCCTAAAACGATTCATTATAGACTTATAATTAAGTTATTGTCCGGAAACCAGAAAATTCTAGATGTTTTCCGCTTTTTTGTCCTTAATTCTTGAACGTTTTTTGCCATAACCCTCAAAATCACTTACAACATTCCTTTTGAGCTATGGAACCTTGTGGTACAATTTCACAGACATCCATACACTTATACACAAGTTATTGTCCTGAAACAAGAAAACTGCTTACTTTAGGCCCTTAATTCCTACACAGTTAGGACAATAACCCCAAGAATCAATCCCAACCTTCCTGTTGTGGTATGAAACCTTGAGGCACAATTTCATAAAGATCCATAAACTTACATGTATACTCAAGTTATTGTCTGGAACCAAAATGTTTTCGGACGACGACGATAACATGATACCATTATACGACCGCGAAAGCACTCTTTTACGCAAGGTTGTGTCTGATATGGTAATAATGGATTGATTTTTAATGTCAAGCGGCAAATTAAATGCATATTCAGGACGAGAACATCTTATTGTAATATGAATTATTAACCCTGGCGGGGCTACTTTGTATTAGACCGACACGCTGAACCGGACGTGCTAGTTCACGATGTAACAGTTCGCAGGAAGACATGTCATCCTGCGCGGATTCATTATTTTGACTCCGAGCCGACCAGTCTCTGCTTTTACTTATTAATGCCGCGTACTTGCAGAGAAGCAGCAATAACCAAATTTAAAATCTTTGGTTTGACCCGACCGAAGTTCCAACCCAAATCTCCGCAATTTCAGTCACATCTTCACATTACAGGTTACAACACTATACAATGTCATTGGGTTCCAATAAACGTTTAGAAAATTATGTCAATGTGCTTTATTTTCTATAGGGTTTTATGCAGAACAATTATCGGAAATTTATGGTAGTTGACAAAGTGGATACTCACATTAAAAGAGTTGAGGCATTGAAGGCCAAATACATTTTCATTTTCCACATTCTTGAGGGTCCAGTTGTAATCAAATGGCCATTGTAGAGTGCCAAGAAGTTTACAAATTAACTTTATACAAAGGCAAAATTAAATGTAAAATTTCATTAGTGAAATTAAGACGGCAATACATTTTATTTCAAATCATAAGTTGGGCGGTCTATTTTGTCTACATTGAATTGTAAGAACACCGGGGTAATTACGGGTATGAAATCGAACTACGTTGGCATACTATAATATCGATGGCTTTGAAACAAGAAAGAAAAACAGTGTACAATATAAACCGAGAAATTATTAGAACAAAATACAGAAATTGAATCCAAATGTCGATTTTCTTCTTGTTTAGTGAAATCAAAAACGAAAAACGAAAACACTTTTGTTTTTCATTTTTGTTTTTGAGAAATCAAAAACAAAAAATAAAATCACTCTCGTTTTCCGTTTTGGTTTCTGAGAAATCAAAAACGAAAAACGAAAACACGTTTGTTTTTTATTTTGGTTTTCTGAGAAATCAAAAACGAAAAATTAAAACTCTTTCGTTATTCGTTTTTTGTTTTTGATATCTCAAAACGAAAAACGAATGGACCCAAATATACACGGACCTCTAGACTTTCGACTCTCAGTTGTCAATTGTAAACATTTATCCAACATGTTTATTAAAACAACACTAATACTGTTTCAGTAATCCTTAGTTCAAAGTATTAAGCCTGATGATGTTTTATTTCTATATAGTTATCTAATTAGATCACTATTTTAATTCATTTGCAAACATCTTCAGCTATCAAGTCTGTGTAAATACGTTATTATATTCTGTGTACAATTTGTTACTTATAACCATTGTAGACATCAAAAAGCATGAATTTTCCCTAAAAAAATTCCCAGCAATTTTTTCAACCATGGTTATGAATAATTAAGCAGTTTGTTTTTAAACTGTAACAATTATTTTAATTACATTTACATTATATTTAATGAAGTATCTTAGAATATACGAATATTTATAAACAATGTTAAATGATTCATTAATACTTAATTCATTGCCACTTGATATTATCTGTCTTGCACGATCAACATTAATTGAACCATTCCTGTATCTATGCAAAATATATCATATAATTCAAATACCATTGTCATTCTTAAGTCGCGTTTTTTTTAATCTTTAAAACAATTATTGACTTACGCTCGGTAACAGATTTCACAAATTCATTTTCATTTGAATTACTTATAGTAGCAAGTCGCATACCAAAACTGTTACAGTAGTCCTAAAATGAAATAAAACATTTTAATATCTAAATGTGAGAAATGTGCATATTGGACAATTGAAATGGATAGGAGAACAAGTATTTTTTTTTAAATAACTTCTTCCAACTATTTGATTTATACTCTTTGTTTACAATAAATGTCTTCTTTAAAAATCAACAAAAAATACGATATTGCTTTCCTTAAAAAAATGTTTTACCTATTATAATAAACTTAAAGTAATGAAACGCAATATCATTATGAAAAGCCCCACAATACAACCAGAATTCAGTTGGGAAGGTCATTGCAATATATCAGGAAAGCCATGAAACTCATCCTAGAGCTTATTGGTAAACATATACATTTGATATAGTTATTACTTACTTGTGCATCGTACCAATCCAATTTATCCCCAAAGTAGAAAAAAACCTTGTTGTTGTAATTAGAACCTGAAATATTCAATCAGATTATTGAGTTCCACCATATCTTAAAAAAACAGATGATACTAAATTTTAATGACAACATACATTATTTCGTATGTGTTCTTTGTAAAACTGAAGAGATGTGGTATAATTGCCAATGAGACAACTATCCACCAGAGATCAAATGAAGTGGGGGTAATGCAATTATAGGCCACCGTACGGCATTCAACAATGAGTAAAACCCTACCGTATAGTCGGCTATTAAAGACTCCGACATGAAAAATGTGAAACAATTCCAACGAGAATACTAATATAATGGACTGATTAATTTATGACAAAATAATTAACGAAAAACAAATATGACAGACATGAACCAACGACAACCACTGCACATTATTTTACAGTGATATTGTGTTATCGGTTAATTCAATATGTTGTATACACTGACTATGGCTACAAACCATACTGTAATTTACATATTAGTTGTTGTTTAGACTTTATCCAGACGGGATTTACCTGCCTGATCATATCGAATTTAAAACAAGATATTTGCCAATATGGCTCAATTGACAATTAAAGATACAATACGTTGCGAATTATCGAATTAGAATGTTTTTAACATAAATGTAAGATAATCTCAAAAGTACAATTTTGAAAGTTCGCCTACACAATAACTTAAGTTTAAAAAAGAAAGATATGTAAGTAATGTTTACACGCTAATAGTAACATAAAAACACAGAAACGTTACTTTTATTCTAAAGTTTCGGAAAATCTGAAGTATAATTTGAGATGCATATAATGTTAAGGATGGCGCACAACCAGGCTCCGTTCAGATTTGCAGGCGATATGCAATCTACAATGTCGTATTTGGTTTGTATTACCAACTGTATTGATTTCGAGAGATACTGGCGAATGCTGTGTAGATAAAACACGGGTCTGCCAAATCAAATCATAAGCCTAATATTCGTTGAGGAGTTTTTACTTTTCTTTTAATATTTTAGCATGGTCATTATTATGACAGACAATACATCATTACATGTATCACTAAAAATGTTATTTAATTTATATAAGTTTCCTACCTCTTCTAAGAAATAACCACCCGGTTGCTGTTTCAGTTCTTTCATGGCAGTGATTATTACCTAGAATACATTCCTTTGTTAAATCATTATAGCTAGCAAAACAGCAACCACTGTCTTTAAAGCAGAGAGAAGTACAAGCAATCTTAGACCGTACTATAGTAGCCGGAGTATTAACAGAAATTCGTTTGTCCCTCTCAATGATAAAACCACCAACGTTCGTGGCATTCACGTAAAATAATATGCACGATACCAAAAAAGTTAAAATAAGCAGAAATGTTCTATCCATTGTGTACTGCTCATTTGACTTCTGACTGAATGGATTTATCGTTGATCTACGTTACAGTTTGGCTGTTTTTGTGCGGACAACGTGTTTAATTAGTTCATTGAATTGTGTCTATCTTGTTCCCTTATGGAATGGTTAAATTACCAGAACAAATTGCTATGGACAGTTAACTGGAATACGGGTTAATAACAATGAACCAAAAAGTAAAAACATTTCAGTTTCAGGTTTGCTGACCTTTATTTTAATTTTCTAGTAATAAATATTTGAAATCTAATTATTGGAAGATATACCTAGTCTCAGGGATTATATTTTAAACTGTTTCTGCACCATTAACTAATTAGCTGATTCTAAATGACAATTATCTTATTTAAAAGATATGTTCCGAATCAACTCAATTAAAACTAATGTGAAAAAATAAAAACATATTAATGTTATTTCGTTCACCAGACCAAAGTAGATCAGAGATCAAAGATACTGTAAATTAAGAAATTATTGCGTGCATTTATTATTGCGATTTTGTCATTTTTGACTAAAATGCGATTTTAATTTTTGCGATATTGAGAAAAATCCTGTTTAATTCATATAAAAAATTTCAAAATGCGAGTTTGAATTATTGCGATTATAACCCTGTCGCATTTTTCGCATTAATAAAAACATCGCAATAATTTCTGAATTTACAGTATGTTATCTTTGACTGCAATACACGAAAACCTGTGTTGTTTGTTATCATGATATCACGATTTAGATTTCGCTATATCTAGAAAATAACAATGCTTTAAAATTTTGCTTTGGGATTAATTAAGATGCATGCCCCTAGTTTTTTACAGGATAAACGTAGAAATTTATAAAGTGTTGTTTTCATTTATAATAGCACTGGGTCAATACCGATGTTGGTAGACTACCATTTTCCGAGGGTATCATCATCTCGGTAGTCTTTTCTTCGGTACTGACAAGATTAATGAGAAAACCTTCTAAAATTGTCCGTTTATAAATTTATAAATTAAAAGAAACTAAGGTTTCAACTGCCTCAGGTAGAGTTTATCTTAGATGGATTTTGTAAAAATTCGATATTTTTTGGGGGTTGTTTTATGATTAAAGTGGCAAATATTAAATGCATATTCATGACTGTTTAAGTTCAAATTCTTCAAATTGCCGTAACCATAATCCCGTCCTCTTTTCTTTGAATGGTGAATACTGAATAAAAGTTAACACCGGGTTTGTACTTGCATGAGTAACACGACGGGTGTCACCTAAGGAGCATGATCTGCTTAACCTTCCAGAACACCTGAGATTATCCGCGGTTTTTGGCGGAGTTCGTGTTGCTCAGTCTTTAGTCTGCTATGTTGTGTTTTGTATACTATTTTTCTCTTGATCGTTTTTCATTTTTTCTATGACATTGTCAGTTTGTTTTATGAGTTTGAATATTCCTTTGGTATCTTTCGCTACTCTTTTGTAGTATTAACTTCCTATATAGAACGTTAAGCTCTCCTTTCATGACCTTGTCGAAAGAACGAATGTTTTTAAATTTTGTGTCATTCCCTGAAAAGCAATATTATCAAAGGTACAAGGACTGGCATGAACTACAAATGAAATACAAAAAAAACGTAGTGAGTTAACATTGGTGTAGTAAGAAATATTATATGAAGACGACAGGGTAATGTAGTTTAGCCAGGATTATCGTTTTGACGTTTATTACTTTTCCTTGTAATAATTTATTTGGGTATTGTAGAAAAAATATGGGAGTAAAAACGATTTCTCCTTATCTACAAATCTTTCTGCGTTCAAAATATCAAAATGTTCTAATTAATGATTTAATATTTGATTAAAAAGATTTTGGAAAGGGGAAATACTGTATTCTCTAAAAACCAATAAAAACAAGAGTTCGGAGACGGGCAAACAAAATGAAATGAAATAAATACGGAGTTAGTTAACATTGGTGTCGTAAGAGATATGAATACGAGTTATGTGGTTTAATCAGGAGTACCGTTTTGTCGTAAATTATTTTAAGTACTTTACACGGTCTTTTTCTTTGTGTCAATTAATGGGGGTGACGTAAGACTATGTAGGTAAATACGATTTCTCCATTTGCACAAATTTATCTGTAACATTATTTGCTTCATTGTACAAAATGTATAAGTCCACTCACATTTCGAAATTTTAAACAACAACAAATCTGAATACAAAGGAGTAAATTCACGATAGATTAAAATTGACCCTAAGATTTTGATGTTTTCAATCAGGTCAAAATACTTCAAATTTCATATAGAAATAGTTGTGATATTTACTATACTATATATAAAAATATAGTTTGGGGTGAACTAAATCAGTCGGAAAATACCCCTCTATTTTTCAGAGATATACAGATAATGTGAATACACAAAACACTATCCAATCCATCTTTTGCTAAATGTAAATTTTTAATCGTTTTTTCTTTTCTAAGAAAGGTCTCATTTTTGAATAATTTCCATTTAACAAATCAAAATCCTCATCTTTAAATACATTATAGTAAAATTAAAAGCCCGGTAATTGGACATGACTTTACTTTTTGGAACGCATACATGAACGGAACAGAGACACACAGACAGATATAGGACATAACGTAAAGTAGAAAAAGAGAGGCGAAAGATACCAAAGGAATATTCAAACTCATAAGTCGAAAACTAACTGAAACAGCCATGGCTAAAAAAAAAGAACAACAGACATACAATAGTTCACAAAACACAACATAGAAAAATAAAGACTAAGCAACACGAACCCAACCAAAAACTGGGGATGATCTCAGGTGCTCCAGAAGGGTAAACAGCTTCTGCTCCACACTTGGCACACGTCGTGTTGCTCATGATAGTACAAACCTGGTAATAAGTCTAATTCGGTAGGTCACATTTGTGAAAAGGGAACGGGATTGTAGTTACGACATAAGGAATATATCCGTTAACCTCTTGAAAGTCAATCGTTTGAACTTCAGCTTGAAACAAACATCATTTCCTATGAAAAGTGTTATCGTAAAAAAAATACACAAAAAAAGGATTTTTTTCAGTTGAAAATCAATCCATAAAGCTATATAATCATTGTATACTTCAAATGTGATCAAAAGATCGAATATGATTTATAGACTCCTATGAAAACGTTGTATATAGATTTTTATTTTAAAGACAACCATTCATTTTATACAAATCTTCAACAATATACTGCTTTTAAATTATTGTTTTCCGTAAACCGTTATGAAAGCTAAGATACAGATTTGACTATTATTTGAGGCCCTTTTTGGTCATATAACTTTTTAACTATTTCGGACTGTTTGTATCCTAGGCTTTCAAATATTTGGCATTGAGCGTTCTTAATGAATGTAAATCAATAAAAGCGCTTGGGACATTCAAAATTAATAAAGTGTTGTTCAAATTTTAATAAATAAAGACAGTATTTTACCGCTGTTCGAAACTCATAAATCGATAGAGATAAAAACAAATCCGGGTTACAAACTAAAACTGAAGGAAACGCATCAAATATAAGAGGAGAACAACGACACAACAAAAACACAACATTAAAATGTAACACACACAGAAACGAACTATAATATAACAATGGCCATTTTCATGAGTTGGTACAGGACATTTTAAATGAAAAATGGTGGGTTGAACCTGGTTTTGTGGCATGCCAAACCTCCCGCTTTTATGGCAACGTCAAACACAACACCAAAACAACAACACCACATGACAGGACCACAATACAAATAAATGGGAGAACATATAGGACAAAGAAACACACGAATAATAGCTAACAAAAGGTACTAGGCTTAAAATTCAATACGCCAAACGTGCGTCTCGTCCACACAAGACCAACCATTGACGCTCAGATGAAAAAGCTTGAAAGCCAAAACAATTACAGTAAGTGTTAATTTTTACAGCAATAGTTCGTTACTGCTGTTGGTGAACTATCAGATCAAGAGGGTATCATCAGCTCAGTTGTCATTATATTGGTATTGACATGATTTATAACAACATGTTCCCAAATTGATCCTTTATAGATTTAGAAGTTATTAAGAAACTAAGGTTTCATCTCCTTCAGGCAAATTTGACTTTAGTTTGAATTGGCTATTATTGTTACGCCCTTTTTTGGTCATATAGATTTTCTGATCGGATCTTATTCATCCTTGGCCATCAACTATTTGGCTTTGAGTGTTCCCGAAGTTAAATTCAAAAACGCGCTACGGACGTATAAAATTGATCAAGTCCTGTGTTTATTTGTTACTAGCGAGAGTATTTAGAAGTTATTAGCAATCGATTCTGCAACAAAATTATAATGCTCAAAATCATTTAACACCAGTAATGAAAAAGTTAACAAACTGGAACACAAAGACAACTTTAAAAAATAAAAATATAAAATCAATCTATCAGCTTACTTTTTTCGCGTGCTCCATATCTCTGAGTTGAGAATATTCGATTTTGAAATTCAATATCAATTCGAAAGCATTGAACCATGTCAATAGTAATTGGATAGTGTTTGCATTATTCAAGTATTTTTAAATCTCCAGCGATTATGGCTAAATTGTGGTCACAAAACGCCACTTGCAGTTATTAAAGAAAAGCATCTTTTTTTTCGTAAAGGTTTTGTTCTCAGCCTTTCTTCATTGTCAACTTCTTGATGTAAGTCAAGATATGAAGGCAACAGTAGTATACCGATGTTCAAAGGTCATAAATCGATTGGGAGAAAACAAATCCAGGTTACAAACCAGACTTGATTGTATCTATTATATCAAGTTCGATGGAATAGATGCGTTCAACATAGTTATTAAATTGTTAATTATCTAGTGAGAAACATCATTTTTAAGTTTAAGGATACTGCTAACTTCTTTTCCTTCTTCTTAAGAAGTTCCTGTATGATGTCAGCCTCATATAAATTAAAGAACACGTCGGTGACAAGAGGAGCACAATTAGTTTCCATGGGAATGCCGATTGTTTGTCGAAAAAACACATACCATAAACTTAACAAATATGTTGTCAATCAAGAAATCAAGCATCTTGATGATGTTAGATTCAGAGATTTGTTTGTTTAAATCATAGTAATTGTTTCCCTCCATAAGACACGAAACTTGTATCGACGTATGCCATTTGTGTCTATGAAACACAATTGGAACAATTCTTGTAATTTGTCTTCTAGTTTGGAATTGGGAATACTTGTGTCTAGTATAGAAAAGTCAAATGTTTAAATACTAGTATAAGATGAAAGAGTCTTATACTGTATGTACTCTAAAAGATCTTTGGAATTTTTAAGGATCCACCTCTGTTTCACGCCACCTCTTAAATGTGTAGTTTTATAAAAACTTTAAAGCCCGGCTTTGATAGCTTATACAATTGATGTTAATGATTTAGAACAAAGTTTCGTGGAGCACTTGGAAGACCAAGCACGATAACGTTGTTTGTAAGAACACGTATGTAGTTTAGGTATCCAATGCAATGAAGGAAGATCCAGTTCTTCATGTTCGGTTGAAATTCCAACGGAACATAGAACAGACCTTTGATTATCCAGGATATCCTCCTTGGTAATTGTTGAAAGGGTATATGTTGAGTTTCCAAGTGAATTTTCAATTGAAAGGGTATATGTTGAGTTTCCAAGTGAATTTTCAATTCCTAATGCATTTATCAAACAGTTGATGTCATGTGATTTAAACACATATACGATGTTGTTTGGGTCTTTCAAGATTGATGTAGCATAGGTATTCATAGACTCATTTAGTTTTTTTTTTAACTCTGATTTTTATCTACAACAGCACAGTCTCAATCCATTCGGAAATAGTATTTATGTCTTCTTTCTCGCGTTTAATCCATTGCCTGGCATAATCATCGACTGAATCCATCAGTATTTGGAAGTTGTGTTTCCAATTGATCGATTTAGGCTTTTAGATAACACATTTTGCAGAGGAGTATTTTTGACAATGTATAGGTCACCAGAAATGACGTGAACAGCCATATCATATATGAATGGGAACTAGCACAGGTGCATTAGGAGGTTAAGACTTGAAGTCGTCAATATTGAGATCCTGCAACACGTGTTTGTAAATGAAAATTTGATTTGCAATTGGTTTGGTATCCATGGTATAGGTAATACATATCTGTGAGTTCTTAAGCTAACATGGTCTGGCATCTTGTAATAATTTGTATTGGAAAAAAACACAGCGTAAGTGCCGACTTATTTCCGATTCTTATCTTGAAAAATATATCTTTTCTTTTTAATAAATAAACTCATTATAGATACCAGGATTGAAATTTTGTATTTGTGCCAGACGCGCGTTTCGTGTACAAAAGACTCATCAGTGACGCTTAAAAAAGTTAAAGCCAAATAAAGTTCGAAGTTGAAGAGCATTGAGGACCAAAAATTCCTAAAAGTTTTGCCAAATACAGCTAAAGTAATCTATTCCTTGGGAAGAAAAGTTACTATTCCAAAATTTCCCCGTAAAAAATCATTCTTCCTCAAATTAGATACCATTTTTTTTTACATCGGCGTACTTTGCGACTTGAGTAAGAATCGAAACTAAAATACACGTAAACGGTCGATCTATCTTTATAAAAGTTGTTTATTAAACTTCCTAAATTTTCCACAAATAAATTATTCTTTTTTTATTTGAAAGAAATGATCAATTAAACCAATTGCAAAATTGAATTGTCCATCAGCTACATCAAGTTATTCTATGTTCTGTCAAAGGTCATGTTCCCAATGATAACGTTGTACGTAATTATACTTTTCAAAAATAGACGGTCGTCGAATAACAGTCAGTGGTAAAAAATATTATATTTTAATTGTTAAAAAAACAGCAAGGACCGAGTTGAGTCTTTGTTGAAGAACGATCTGAAAGACGAGTTTGTCTTTGCGACTTTTTGTTTGTCGCTCACAAGTTGAGACTGATGGCGTTTCAGCGAAGGCATAGTTGTATTTTAATGACTTTGAATATATTCAAAAGTCATCATTTATACACTCTTCCGCTGTGACTTTGAGTTCTGGTGTGGAGATAAAAAATGCCGATCCAAGTCGAAAATCAAAAACACGCGCCAACACATTCATTTAATTTAAATTCAATTATGATGTTGACAAGGTAAATTGTCTAAATTACCTAGTAATTAACACCTTAGAAGTCTTATCTACTGTAATTGATTATTATGACATGATTTACCCTCAGGATTAACCTCGGGGCAACCATGTAGTTTAACTTTCTGATCGGATATCGACGACACAAAGCAATTTTTATAGTATATTGCCAAAACGACACCAGGGCATTTCGGAACAAGGCGTCAGGACAGAAGGGCGCCCTTCTATTTTGGGCTATGAGACCGTGTATGAAAATGATAAATGTTGATACAATTTATCGCATCATTTAATTGAAGAGTATATCCTATTATTATGCTACGTATTCAAATAAATTCGCTCGTTTTCTCACTTGACAATTATGGTCTCATAAAAAAATAACTTTTATGAAGTGTGAAATTTTGTACTCTTCGTCAAATCGATTGGTTTTTCGTTAACAAAGTCAATGAATTTGCATCTAGAAATATCCACGTAGTTAGTTGATTGATTGCTAATATTTTATGTATTTAAAAAAAAATCAACAAAAGAACTTGAATTCCGCACAATAACTTTCCTACAGATGTCCTCTTGACTTTTCGGAGCACTAAAGATGAACTGTCTCATATACCATAAATCAATGATCTCAAGAATATATGACAGTCAGACAGTTAGCAATATAAGCAACCTAATAACAGGCTCATGAATTAGAACATGCATATATATATATATATATATATATATATATATATATATAAAACGTCTGAATAATAGTCAACGATTTTTCCCACGAGGGCGCTGGATCGTTACGAGTAACGATACACGTACACAATAAATAAATTATATAAACGCCTAAAAAGTGTACACAACAACACCAATAACAAAAAAAGGAACTATAAATGTAATTATTTATAAATATTTCGGATAACAGATATCCTTCATCAGTAAATATGATTGTGATGTTGAATGAATCATATATCAGTCTACTTAGATTAAACTATACCAATCTTGAAATTTATACAATAAAAATGTCAAACCGAACATCAGGTAAGACGCTTGCACAATTCTAAATATGTGTTAAACACGACATAGGTTATATGACTAATTACAACAGAGAGTTCAAATATATGCTTTAAATAAAAATAAAAATGTGCGATATGAACTAGCACAATTCTAAAGCTTTAACGGTGACGACAGTTATGATGTTACAAGAACGATTGCGTCAATAAGAATTCCAAATAAACAGCACTGAACGATCTAAATTTGTAAATATTTCAAATTTGACAACGGTAGAGTAGTTGCAACAGAGTCTGCGTATTTAAACATCGCAAACAAACGGCCGTTAAAATATAATAATAAATTTTGACTAAGGTTAACTAGTTGAACGTGGCTTGGTACTTTTACATCCCTCAAAAAATTAAGCAATTTAAATTGGTATATTCAACAGATTTATTTTAGAGATGATTAAGGTAAAGAAATAGAAACAGAGACTGTAATAAAAAGTATTATTACCCAAATGTGAAGCACTGCATGGAGTCGAACTACATCTTTTCATTTATCCCATTTGGTGCCAAAGTTGTTAATTTTCTTATCCAAAATCTTTCCCGAGTGAGTCTATCCTCCCTAGACCAAGCAGAGTTGTGGTCAATGATTGTAATGGTCAGTCGATTGAGATCTGCCTTAGTGTGGCCAGGGGATCTCAAATGTCGACTGAGAGGGAGGTCTGGCTTGCATTGGTAGTCGCTACGATGACCGTTCATTCGTTTGTGAAACGGCTGTTCTGACTCGCCAACATACTGTTTACCACATTTACACTGTAGGAGATACACAACATTTGTAGTTTTGCAATTAACATTGCAAAATATGGTGTATTCTGTACCAGTGGAGTGACTGTTAAAAGTCTGGGTAACCAGTATTTGTTTGCAAGTCATTTTTTTTAATTTGAAAGTTCGTTTATATATATATAATGAAGGAGGGTTAAACACGTTTGTGAGTGCTCAACTCCCCCTTACTTGAGTGATTGGTGTTACAGCACATCATTAGAATACATTTTATAAGTCAGTCGGATTCATTATGATCAGTGTTGAGTGTTTTGTGTTGTATTTTATATTCTGTTGTTTTATTTGTTTTTTAACAACTAAACTCCAAAACATACAATTGAACTTTCATTGAAAAAAAACCAAATTACTTACAACGCTAGATGTTCCTGATTCAGTACAGGCCCATAAATTGCGTTGGGGTGAAACATGTTTTGTGAGATCTGAACCCTCTAATTTAACTCTAGTCAATGTGTACATAATCAGTTTTTAAACTTCTTTTTACTTCAAAACTTGTAGGTTTATTTCTCCGTTCATTTGACTTTGCTAGTATGTTTGTTTATGTATTAAATATGATATAAACAATAACTATCTTTTTTAAAAATAAAGATTAAGGAGGTGTGAACATTATTCTGTACCTGTATGTTTCCTGTGTTTGTATCAACCCGATGAATTTAAACTAGGCAGCCACTAGCGGGACGTCACAAAGAAGACATTTTCTGTACCATTTATACATTATCAGATTTATAACACATGTAAACTTAAAGTCAAACTTGTGTGTTTAATTTTAGGTTCAGTTGACATTGCCGGTTCATTTTTTTTAATAATAAAAATATGAAATAAATTAACAAAATACATATTTTTGTCCTGTATCATAATGTGATCCAAATGAACGTCTTCTACACCAATGTGTGTATCAACAGCAATACCACCATATGCTGTAACACACTAAACTACGGGGATATTTTGTTTCAAGAATGTTTTGTGGGAGGCTAAAAAGCAACACGACGGGTGCTACATGTGGAGCAGGATCTCCTTACCCTGATCACTTGAGACCCCGCTTAGCTATTGGTCGGGTTCATGTTGTTAAGTGTTTAGTTTTTCGATGGCATTTTTGCATACAGTTGTTTTGTCATTTGTTCTATGACCTTTTTCTTTTTTTCCCCATGGCGTTGTCAGTTTTTTTTTTAATGTGAATGTTCCTTTGGTATCTTTTCTCTCCCTTTTGAAATTATTTTGGCTCTAAAGAAGTAAATACAATCAATGCATTACGTAGTTTGAAAAAAGAGAGGCTAAAGATACCAAAGGGATATTCAAACTCATAAACAAATACAAAACATTATAGAAAACTAAACACTGAGTAACATGAACCACATCAAAAACCCGGGGTGTTCTCAGGTAATCTGTAAGTCGAAAATAAGCTGACAACGCCATGGCTTAACAGGAAAGAACAACAGAAAAAAAAAGTACACAAAACATTAATTTCAGATGGGGAATGGTGGTATACAGGGTTGAAAATCAAAAGTTTTGATGAACTTATTTCAGAAAAAGATTGAGATTTAAATTTATCCACAGGTTCTTAGAATCTCCATATGGTTAATACCACTACGCGAATAAACAGTTTCACAGTATTTCTGATGATCCCGTTTCACTGCGGACATAATCTTTGTCCATCTAACGAACAATTTGTTAGTCGAACATGCAGATTAGCCGACAATGTACCATTGTACTTTGTGAAGCTTAGGTATCCAATACAAACAAGGTAAGTCCTCCGATTTGCTGTTCAATGTAATGTTCATTGAAACCATGAAGGACTCATAATACGCCAAAAAAGACCGCAGGAACAACAACATACTTATCGTGAAGAGATGATAATCATTTCACAGCCTCTTTGTCTCTGAAAACGGACTTTAGTCGAACATTCACACAGTTTTATAACTTATGAATGTGACGTTTTATCAGATACCTGATTGTTTTGACACATTCTGACAAAGTGTCCAGTTCAACTTCTTCTCGTTTAGTCCATGCTCTAGCGTAGTTCTCAATAGAATCCATATTTTTTTTTTTAAAGTTATGGTTCCTCTGTGTTGGGGTTCTCTAAACCTAGGACCATACGATATCACCTTTCGGAGATGTTCGTGTAGAATTATGTTTAGATCCCCAGTAATAAAATGGCCAGAGGGGCTGTAAATATAAGGCTAATGGGAACAGTCACATGCCAGAGGGTTTTGAAGGTATTGATTTAAATCAAGGTCCTGCAATGCTTGCTTATAGTTAAATACTTAAGGTGCAATGGTTTGGGTGTAAATGTAAGATAAAATAGAAACAGACTGATTTTGATAATAAAGAGTAATTTTAGATGTTACCTCCTTGTGATGTAGAATGTTGCTGATGTTGATTTCATCATTTCCTTCATTGGTAAACTGAACAGAAAGGAATTTTCCGTTTTCCTCATGTAAAGTTTTCAATCTTACTTGTTTAAAAAGACGGAAAAGAGCTACATCACAAATTATATTGACTAGTCTGTATATTGGATAAAATGTATTCATGCATCCTTTGTCAAATGCATAATCTCTCAAAGAAAAGTAACGGGCAGTGAAAAAAGAATAGTTCTAATGTAATGTTACCATAGCGGATGATGAAGATGTGAAAAAATGTCATCAAAGCTACTAGAGGGCGATCTAGATTTGGAAGACTTTTTTTCAAATTAGGCCGATGGTTATGTTTTGTCCATGACTACGTGTGTGTCTTAAATCAATATTGAACAAGCTCATCACAATTAAATCACTGCAAGCTGGACCTAACAAATTTCCTACTCCTTTGATGTTATCTTTGCAACCATATAGCAACGCAGTACATAGTTCCCTTATTCAGGCATTTTCTTTATGTTTTCGGAAAGGAGTACCTAGTATAGGGCTATTAATGTGGTGATAAATTTTCACGATAATGCGTACTTTCATAAATAAAGAAGAATCATGGTCCGGTTGATTAAAATTGTTATAAAGAACCCTTACATTTGTAATTGCGGATCTTTATTATCAGACTGGTGTTAATTCAGCCTTTTACGCAGAGTTTGTCGAGTTTCACAAACATAAAGTAGTCCACACAAAGTACATTCAATTCCGTAAACGACATTGTCTGTGGAACAGTACAGAGGCTCAAAAGATCTAGTATAATAGGTTTTACCTGTTAAGTTACTAGTGAAATTAGGAGTCGTGATTAACATATTACATGTCTTACACGTGCTTCTTTTTCCTTTATTTATGTTTGCAAGAAGAAATGATTGTAGTTAATTCACTTGGAGCAGGTGGCTTTAAACAGTCGAAAATATTACTTGAACATGGTTTTAATTTATGAAAAGTATCTGAATTTTTAAAGTAGTAATTACCTCCTGGCTTAACATTGGTCAAATCGGGGGTATCCCGAAGAATATTCCGTGGAACACACAAATCAAATGTTACATTGTTTCGTGTAGCAGAAGAGGACCATGGTAACCCGGGCGATGTCCTTACCGGTTTGTTCTTTGTATTATTTGTATTCATCATGCACTAAGCTACGAAGTTAATGATGAGCTCTGGGAATAATCCACCAAGAGTAAAGTTTTTCAGGGAAGAAACTTGACATCGACTTGGTTGTAGTAAAAAGTAGAATTACAAAAATACCGAAACTCCGAGGAAAATTCTAAACAGAAAGTCCTTAAGCAAATGGCAAAATCAAAAGCTCAAAGACTTCAGAAAACAAATGGATAACAACTTTCATATTCCTGACTTGGTACAGGCATTTTCTTATGTAGAAAATGGTGGATTTAGCCTTGTTTTATAGTTAGCTAAACATCACACTTGTATGACAGTCGCATTTTAATGTTTTTCTTGTCGTATTATTCACCGAGGGATGTCATAATTGATCAAATGAAAGACCGACCATAGGAAAATCCTGACATCCCGAAGTCTTAATATAAAGATGTGTCTTGCTGTTGTTGTAGAGAAGAAAAGGTACCAAAGGGATAGTCAAACTCATGAGTCGTTGTATAATAAAGTTGTCAAAGAGGAAACATTGACTGTTCCAAAAAAAATAGTAATTTTTTCCAAAAAAAATTATCTCAAGTTTACCGATTTTTGCAAAGCAATTTGTTTTTTGATAAAGTCAAAAAAAAATTTGGATGAATTTGGATGAAAAAGGTAAGTCATGTATATTGTGTTGATTTGGAATTCTTTTCTATCAATTCTTTTTTTAAATTCTACAAATTATCAAAAAGAGATGCATGTATGGAACAATTCCTTGGTTGTTGAGCATCTTTTATTCATGCTTATTTGCCTTTTTTTAAAGAAAAATACAAGTATATAATGTCATTTGTATTGTTTTCATTTCTATCAATATTTGTCAGTGAATGAGTTCATATATATGTATATCTGTATATATGTCATTACCCATAAACAATGCCGGTAGAATAGGGTAATTGATATCAATATTGTGTTCATAGGGCATTATACTATACTTAATAAATCTTTTTTATTGAACTTATGTAATCTAGATTTCATTCAACATCAGGTTTTTCTAACTATAGCGTCACTTGGCGTAGGTGTGTCATCTGTAAAAAAAGAATATAACTATATATCTGATATACAATAACATACTTGTTAAAGTGAATAACAAATATTTTGAAAAAAAATTCTGATAATAAAATTCCTTATATTTTATCGTTTTATTCTCTGTACTACAAAGATAATGCTAAAAAAATCAAATACACATTAGGAGCAGTTGTAATAATCTGACAGTAGCCTACTAATCGGTTGTTGTCATTGTTTGCTGTTTATTCAATTTTATTTTTTTATTTTATTATTGTTTTTGTGTGTTTTGTATATAATTGAGATTTTTGGTTTGGCTTCTGCTCAGTGTTTAAGTCAAGTCCAGAAGGTGACTTCAAGCTGCCTAAATCTACATCATTTGGTCATCCAATTGGTGGATACTTGTCTCATTTTCAAATCGTCTTACAAGATAAGAAGATGTGGTATACTGAAACAAAATTCCATCAGTGACCAAATGGCATAGAAGTTAACAACTATAGGTCATCGTACAGCCTTAAACAATGAGCAAAACCCAAACCACACAGTCAGCTATTACAGGTTCCGAGATGACCAATGTCAAACAATTCAAACGAGAAACTAACGGCCTGATTATGTACAAAATAAAAATGAGTGCACTCTTTTTATAGGTCAAAATAGAATGAACAAGGAAGGGAATTATAGCAAATCAAAGTTGAACAATGAAAAGTAATTCAAAGTGGTAATCTTAAAAGGTTGTGTTTCTAACAACGGTGTGCTAGTCGATTGTGAACAGCTTGTTAAAAGCTATGTGTACATTTAAAATTCGTTTTTTATAATTGTTGCTAAGTTCGTTTGTTTTATACTATACAAGTCCAAAATATACCTTGAATATTTTTTGTTTACATCCTTAGTTAAAGTTAAACCATATTCAGCTTATCACACAGTCAGTATTTTGATTGTGTTTTTTTATACATTTTGCTTTGGTCAAAATGATAAGACAGGAGTAATAACTGACATGTTTACAAAAATAAATACAGTAAACAGGCCTCGACAAGAAAAGTGTGAAACAATTCAATAGTGAAGTAGACGGCTTTATTTATAACAAAACAATTTACAAAAAAAACAAATATGACTGACATGAACCAACGATAACCACTGAGTTACGGTCCCTGACTTGGGACAGGCACTTTGGTGTAATTAAACATGTTTGTCAGAGATCAACCTTTTTCCATACCTTTGACAATGGTGTAACAGTGCATTATCAGAAAATAGCAAAAATCGCTATAAAATGGCACGTGCACATTTCAATACATCGGTTTTCTGTCGGTTTTAGATTGGGAACAAAATGTGTTTTGTGAACTGATGTTAGTCTTTTCCTGTGTTTCCTTTTTGTTACGGAAGAGATGCGTAAGATACGGAAAAGAATTCAAACTTATTATTCGAAAATAAACTGACAACGCCTTGGCAAAAGAAAAACAATAAAACAAATGACCAAAAACAAACAACAGTATTTTAAACACTCATGACTGAGCAATACAAACTCTACCAAAGACCGGGTTTATGAAGTTGTTTTTATTTTGTTATAAAGTGTTTTGTTATGCACATAATTTTTTCTTATTTCTTAGATGGAATTAACTCCTTAAAATACACTTGTTAACACATTTCGATCTCATTTAAATCAGAATAGCTCTTGATAGACCGAACAATAGAATATTTAAGTCATTTTCAGTCATTCAGTCAATTTACAGACTCATCGACAGCGGTTAACTCACTTCTATTTAGAATAATCACTTGCAGTCAATTAAAATATGTCTAGTCCATGTTCAGACGATTCAGTAGTTGTTATTTCCACATATACGGCAACTGAATTGTCTGAAAACCTACTGAACAGTACTGAATTGACTGCAAGAAAATTGTCTGAACAGAAATAAATTTATGCTCAGACTTTTTAATAATCGTTTAGGCCTAAATTTGATTTACTAGTGCTATATGCTATTAAAAGAGAGTTGAAAGATACCAGAGGGACATTCAAACTCATAAGTCGAAATAAAACTGACAACGCCATGGCAAAAAAGATGAAGACCGAAAGACAAACAAGAGTACACAAAACACAACAAAGAAAACTTAAGACTGGTCAATACGAACCCCACTCATCCGCTCTAAGGTGATACGGAGGGTAGGCAGATTATAAGTTGCGATATGTACTTACCAAATGGCTTTATAATTGACACGGAACCCAGCAAAGGTCAATGTGGCATCGGAGCTAAAGTGAATTATCATTTTATTTGATGTAGAGTTCACTTCTATTTCATCAGCCTGATCAATATTTATATAATACAGTAAAGCTTCTGGTTTAATTTCTCCATCATATATCTGCACAAAGATAGAACAGAATTTCAATTGTTTGTTGTTTTTCAAATTTAGAAACAAATTGGGTATACAA
This sequence comes from Mytilus californianus, assembly GCF_021869535.1. NCBI lineage: Eukaryota > Metazoa > Mollusca > Bivalvia > Mytilida > Mytilidae > Mytilus > Mytilus californianus. The sequence continues at coordinate 2,427,868 of NW_026262668.1, forward strand.
TTTATAACGAAATAAAATAAACAAAATCAGAAAGGATCGTGTATGCCTTGTTTGATTTGGTTCTGTAGTTTGAAATTCATTATACCTTTATTCAAGTTTTAAATATAAAAACGGTGAAATATATGTTTTAACGGATCATTTTTTCTCATAATTTATTGTAATTTTCGCTAAATGCATTTTCACTTATTAATCATATGTAAATAGAAGTTAATTTTTGATAATTTAAGAAGGTGTGTAAAGGTTAAAATAATGAGAAAGTAGAAAGATGAACACAAATAATATTAATAAAAAGCTTACAATAACCGCTTCAAAGATTTTGAAAGTTATTAAATTTCTATCCCGAATTATTTTTAATCTGATTAAAAAAAATGATGATGTGTACAAGCTTTGCTTACAACATTTACAAGGATCCCACAGCATACTGTTTTATTTTCTATTGTGGTAATTATGATATCAGCAAATGAAATATCAGCCTTACAGTTTTCAAAGATGTGTATTAATGCGAAAAAAAAACTAGATGATATTGAAAGATCTTCAAAACAGAAAATAAAATGGAGCATTTTTAAACCCTTCTAAGCAAATTTGGAATATTATATCTGGCTATGCGGTATGGGCTTTGCTCATTGTTGAAGGCCGTATGGTGACATATAGTTGTTAATCTCTTTGTCAATTGGTCTCTTGTGAAGAGTTGTCTCATTGGCAATCATACCACATCTCCTTTTTTATATTGCACACAGGATCTGTATTTTTAATCAGATAATTTCAGGTATGGAACATATGTTTACCGAAACGCCATCTCCCTCATCCTCCAGGAAAACGTTTAAAAAGTTCACCATTATGGTAGAACCTTCATCAACCGTGATGTTGTAAAAACAATTTTGACTATTGCAGTAGTTCGATGGATAGTTCGGTGAGAAAAAACTTCCCATTGGTCTTGTAAAACTCCCACCACATTGTTCTGTAATATTAAAGATCAGTTATTTAGGAATATAATGATTATTGGTGTTTGTTTAATGTCCAGTGGCAAAAATTTCATGGATGTTGAGAACTTTGGAACAATAAAAACATTAGCAATAATACAATAAGGGTTTGATCGTAATGAAGAGCGGTTTATTTGGAATGCTATAAGATATTTTGCAGGGAATAGCAATTTTTTCATGCTACGGCCACCAACAGACCTATCGGAGAATGTTTGTTAGGGTCCATTAATGTACAGAGAGCCTTACATTCTCCCTAAACGATTCCTTGGATTTTACGTCACCAATCTGACCGGATGTGGCTGAATACCTAATCATCCCGCAAAGTCAAATAGACGCCCTTTTAGGTCGAATTTAAATGAAGCAATGAGAGAAGTCCAATGAATGACCAAATCTATATACCCCAGTCCAAAGGATAATCAGGATAAACTATGTTCCTTATGTCGTAACTGTAATCCCGTCCCTTTTTCACGAATGTGACCTACCGGATTAGACTTGTTACCGGTTTTGTACTAACATGAGCAACACGAGCGGTGCCAATTGTGGAGCAGGATCTGCTTACCCTTCCGGACCACCTTAGATCACCCCAAGTTTTTGTGGCGTTCGTGTTGACCAGTCTTTAGTTTTATATGATGTGTTGTGTGTACTATTGTTTGTCTGTTTGTCTCTTTTTTTTTGTAACCATGGCGTTGTCGGTTTATTTTTGACTTATGAGTTTGAATGTTCCTCTGGTATCTTTCGTCCCACATTTACCATGATACAATATAAAGAGCTGAGACGTCAAAAAATTGTTGCTAGTGGGTTTAGACACCGACATTTCGTATTGCAGAAGGTCTCCTTTCTATGTTATCCATTCATTTGATGTGTTTGAGCTTTTGATATTTCCATATGCTTAGGCCCTAAGACTTTCCGTCGAGAATTTTCCTCGGCGTTCGGTATTTTTGTTATTTTGCTATGGGAGCAGTTTTTATGTTAGGATCACACACCTGTTGCTATGGTTTGAATAGTGTGAACATGTACGGGCGTAGATAGTGGTATCGTCATACGATGGAGCAAAAGGTTGGGTCCTGAGAAACAGAAAGTTGACCATTTGAAAGTTGAAATAATAACTTTTGTTGAACTCGAGGCAACATAAGAGTAGTTAAACGATGTTAAAATCTGAAATATTCATTTAGAAGATACATATTAAAGTAAACATAATGGAGGAATCGCTTGAACGTCGAACGGAGCAAATCTGCATAAGGTGACAAGGTACATTGTAACTGTTTCATGCTTATGCATACATCACCCGATAAATGTTGGATAGACACATTGTCAGAATTCCTCTCATGACATTTAATTTTAATTATTTTCAAATGGTTATATTGAAAAAAAGTAAAATTACAAAATTACACAACTCCAAGGATAATTCAAAACGGAAAATCCCTTATCAAATGGTAAAATCAAATGGTCTAACACATCAATCGAAGGAAAACAACAGTAATATTCCTATCTTGGTACAGGCATTTCCATTAGTAGAAATGTACATTAATTTTTTTTCGTTCTATTGAACGCCTTATAATACAAACTTACCATTACAGAGCCTACAGCAACTTGTATTGTCGGAACACAACATAGTTATGTCAATATACTCATCATCTTGTATGTTACACGTGTCCCTACAGGTGGAATCTTCTTGATCTGTAAACAAAATAGTCATTGTAAAAAAGGCAATCGATGACGAGAACGACGACGAAGACGATGATGACGATGACAATGACGATCAAAACGACGACGACGACGACGACGGTGATGATGATGATGATGATGATGATGATGATGATGATGATGATGATGATGATGATAATGATGATGATGATGATGATGATGATGATGATGATGATGATGATGATGATGATGATGATGATGATGAGGAGGAGGAGGAGGAGGAGGAGGAGGAGGAGGAGGAGGAGGAGGAGGAGGAGGACGACGACAATGAGGATGATGATTTCGACGACGATGATGATGATGATGATGATGATGATGATGATGATGATGATGATGATGATGATGATGATGATGATGATGATGATGATGATGATGATGATGATGATGATGATGATGATGATGATGATGATGATGATGAGGACGAAGAAGAAGAAAATGATATGATGGTGATGATGATAATGAAGATGATGTGATGGTGATGATTAATGTTAACTCACCATTGCAAGTAGCTATAGACTGGCAACATCTGTATTCATTACAGCAAGATCCTGTATCCACTTCGTTTTCTTCACATGTTGATTTGCATTGACCGCCTTCAGCTTTACATTCAAGTACATCTAAATATTCAAAATTATTAGTTATAATGCATAAGAAAAAAATCAACACATCAACAAAGAAAGACACGCGGTTTTTAAGACTAGTAAATGAGAGAAAATGACAATCACGTGATTGTTCGTAGGGAAGAGCATGTTAAGAAATATAAAAACAAGAATAAAAACACGAAATCAAGGTAGAAACCACATGGTTTTGTCCCGAAATATTAAATGATAAGGCATCTTCAAAAAGCATGATTCTTGAGAAAACATATGAATCATGTAAATTTGTCATCCTGCATACTGAAATCAAAGTGAAAGTTAAGGAATAGGAAAACAATAAAGAAAACAACACATCAACTTGAAAAGACACGTTGTTTTAAGACTATAAAAGAGAGGCAAAAAATACCAAAAGGACATTCAAACGCAAAGTCGAAAATAAACTGACGACATGGCTAAAAAAGAAAAACCGACAGACAAACGATACTACACAAAACACAAAACACAACATAGAAAACTAAAGACAGAGCAACAATACCCCCCCCCCCCCCCCCCCCCCATAAAATATGGAGGTCAAATGAGAAAAGTGATAATCATGTGATAGTTCGCACAGGAAAGAAAGTTAAAATATAAAAAGACAATAAAAAACCACATTAACGTAAAAAGACACTTGGTTTTGTCTGAAAATATAAAATGACAAGGCATCTCCAAAAAGCTTATTTCTTGCAAAAACACTTTTATCATCCTGATTTCTGAAGAGAAAGATAGACATTAAAGCATATTGTATTTGCAAGAAAATAACACTAACGGATTATCACTTTCATGTGTTTTTAGATATGCAAATTATACAAAAATTATAAAAATAAGGACCACAAAACAGCAAGAGGATCTGGAGAATAGAATCACATGGCTACCATTGCTAGTAAGTAAATGTAATTTGGCATCAATTAACTATATCAACCTACCAACGTTTTCCTTTCTGTGGTTCCTTCCTTTCTGCTTATTTTTTTCCTGTTCGTGATATCTTCTGGTCTGATGAATTTCTTCATTTTTGTAGTTTCTCACATGTCCACCAGCTTCTCCATTTCGTCCTTGTGTGACTAATAAACAAATCAAATACATAAATCACATGTCATTTAAAAAAAACGTTAATGCCAGGTAAACTTTCCTTGAATATCAAATTCACTTCGTAATTGTTTATCCAAAGACATTTTATCTGACCAATATCAGGCTATCAATATATACAATGGAATAATTGTGATTGCAACACCTGATCTTACCTCCATTTTTTGGTGGGATCTGTTTTATTCAGACTTAAGTTTTTTGTGTAATGTTTTAGTTTTGTCTTTTGTCTTGGCCATGGTTGTCGGATTCTGTTTTACTTGAATTATTTGATTATCCCCTTAGTATCACACTGTTTAGATCCAGTACTATCTACTGCATTGTAATTAATTTCTAAAAATAAATCTGATGTTTATTGTTAGACTCATTCCCACTAACCTCAGGCATATTTGACTTTTTATTTGTGTTTTCGTTTGGGATATATGTGCCTTGTATCGATCTGATGAACTAAGCCCTATAACTGATTGTTTTAGTTAATTTTATTATTCTATACTGTAACACCACTGTACAAGGTTAAGGGGGAGGGAATTTGCGCAAGCCATGCCACATTTTGTATGTGCTTGTCCCAAGCCAGGTGCCTGTTATTCCGTTGTTGTCGTGTGTTGCTGCATATCATATTGGATTTCCGTTTAGTGTTTTGTACATAAATCAGGCCGTTAGTTTTCTCGTATGAATTGTTTTACATTAGACAATCACGGCGACGGAAAGTATGATCGCTGAGTTTTTTCTTTCGTGACAAAATGACACCAGGTCGACAAAAAGGATCTAATTAACATGATTAAACCTAAAGATTTGATCCTGTAATATTAAAAAAGATTCAACTGTAAATCAATTAGAGAGATATATGAATAAAAATGTCGTTTATATCAAAACGTATGCCTTCTTCGAATGTATTATTGTTATGTGAGATTAACATAATCAATTTAAAAAAGAATAAAACAAATGATACAAAAAATGATAGTTTACAATAAAATTATTTCTAATTTCTAATCTTGAACAAAAGAACAAATTAGGAATGTAAAAAAGTCAATTGACAAAATAGTTATCTTACCTTCTATTTGATTAAATGTCACCACTGCGGCACATACTATGAAAAGGCCAGTTACAAATCTCATATTTGTAGAACTATATGTTCACTTCTGTAAATGTTAGTTATCGCTGTTTTATAAACAAAGGTAAATATATATACATATATATACTGCTGGTTGATTGTCAAGTTTTTTTTAGCAATCTGTCGCATTAAACTATGAAGTACATGTCTAAATATAACGCTATCATTTGAAAATGCATTAAACTTTTAACGTTGCAATATCGATGATACATGTTTTTGTACTTTTACAAATGTTATTCAATTAAAAAATGAATTTCCTAAACGTTGTTTTTAATTACCTACAATTTCAATTGTTTAACAAAATGGTCTTTCGAAATTAAAAAAATTAGAAAGAAAGTTAAAACTCAAATAAAATTGAGAACGGAAATGGGGAATGTGTCAAAGAGACAACAACCCAACCATAGAGCAGACAACAGCCGAAGGCCACCAATGGGTCTTCAATGCAGCGAAAAACTCCCGCACCCGGAGGCGTCCTTCAGTTGGCCCCTAAACAAATATGTATACTAGTTCAGTGATAATGGACGTCAAACTAAACTCCAAATTATACACAAGAAACTAAAGTTAAAAATGATACAAGACTAATAAAGGCCAGAGGCTCCTGACTTGGGACAGGCGCAAAAATGCGGCGGGGTTAAACATGTTTTTTGAGATCTCAACCCTCCCCTATACCTCTAACCAATGTAGAAAAAACAAACGCACAACAGTACGCACAGTAAAACTTAGTTTAAAAGAAGTCCGAGTATGTATACACCTGATTAAAAAAAAACAGCTTTGTGTGAACGAAATGATATTAATTCATACTTTCATTAAACCCTTGGTTCTCCTGATAAGAAAAGCATTACATTAAACAACATTTATTGATACTTCTGGATCAATCCGGATGACCGTTATTGCATGTCTATTGAATCTATTCTGACTACTAATATGTTCTACTTGTCATAACCACAATGCCGAATTCTTTTCTTAAAATGTGACACATCCGATCCGAGTTTGTACGGACGCCATCACACAATTGTTGACTATGATGTTCTTTCAGGGTGATCGGAAACTTAAGGGTGAAATATTTTACTGTCCGTGATATAAGAGGACACGAAAGGTCATCTATTCTAGCAATTAACATATATCGTTGTTTTATTTTCAATCTTAAAGAGAAGCGGAAGATACCATAGTGATATTCGAACTCATAAGTGGAAGACAAATTGACAAAACCATGATAAAAAACGACAACAGTCTACAAAACACAACATAGCAAATGTTAGACCGAGGAACATAGACCCCACAAACTGGTGGAGATCTCAGGTGCTCAGTTATGTTAAGTATATCCTGCTCCAAATGGGTTTTTGTATACAACATGAAAACATTTTAACAGACACCATATTGATCAAATTCAATTAGCGATACTGTATCAGCGCTTCTGTTTGAACAATAATAAATAAGGTGATTGCTCTCGTCACAAAATTGTCAACCTTGAGGATACGGGATGAGTTAACTTCGATTATCGATATTTGATGTTGTCAACAGATGGTTTCTAACAAGGAAGTTTCATAAATATGCGTATGGTACAGTGATTTCTATTGGTTGAAACTATTCTTCCTTATCATCATGATCATCGCATGAATGATTTTTTGGCTCTCCCTGCTAGGTTGTCAACCTCAAGAAACATCATGAGCTATAAACAATATGTCGCAATAATGGATAAACTTAAAAAACATGTTTTTCGAATAATATTTGTGGTCACATTAGATCATGATGTATCTGTCATCAAATATAGTACCCAATCACCATTCTAGAGAAATTATAAAATTGCTTCTTTGTTTTTTGATAGGATTAATTGATTGATTAATGTTAACCGCCAATGTCTGCACTGTTTGTTATTTCGTGGCGGCCAGTAATTATTTTTGGAGGAAGCAGAAGTCCCCGGAGAGAACGACCGACCTCTTAGTCAATTAAACGTGCGGGACTTGAACTCATTACTTGAGTGTTGACAGGCTAGTTACACAGTAGTTGGAATACTAAGACCACTTGGTCACCGAGGCCCCTGCGTTCAGGATAAGAGAAAGGAAAGTATACACAGACATGCTGTAAGCTCTAACGGTTGTGAAAGCGTTTTCGATATTCATTTTGATTAGCCTATCTTTTTTACAATACACCATCTGTGAAGTGCACATCTATAAATATTGTAAAATATCTCCTGAAATAAATAGGGTCATTTTAGGCATTTGTATTTAGGTATATAACCACTTCTTTGGGCGCAGCCGAAAAGAACATACAATCTTGTAATACTTCCGATGCATAGCTATAACGCTGAATATATCTAAGGTATATATTTGACTGTACCAAGTCAGGAATATGACAGTTGTTTTCCATTCGTTTGATGTGTTTTGTCATTTGATTTTGCCATGTGATTAGGGACTTTCCGATTGAATTTTCCTCGGAGTTCAGTATTTTTGTGATTTTACTTTTTGACATGAAATGACTGCTTTTTTTTAAATGTAAGACAAATTAGGTATGTATGCTAGAAACTGCAGATTCAAACAACTTCAAATTGTTCGAAATACTAAGGATTTTCTACTCAAGGAATAGATTACCACAGCTATATTTGGCAAAACCTTTCTGATACTCAATGACCAATGAACAAGAGAACTACCAGCTCAATCGTCAGCACTTTTGACATGAAATATCATTGATACATGTATGTTCATTAATTAATTATAAATTAAAATTTAGTTATTCAAAATACTAAAGATTTTCTACCCAAGGGATAGACAACCATAGCTGGAATTTGCCAAATCTTTCACTGTCAAAGATGTGTAACAGTTTTAAGCCTGCAATCTATCATAAGTTTTTTCAGGCAAGCAATTGGGCTATGAATAAGTGGCTTTATTCATTAAAACCATATGTTATACTTGACAGTAGGTTCTGTTTGCCTTCAGATTTCAAATAAATGACGACCCAAAACGGTTTTAATCCGTATGTTAGTTGTATACTGAGATAGTTATATATAAGTGATAGGCGAAAAGTACCATAGGGACTTTCAAACTCATAAGTCGAAAATAAACTGACAAAATCATGGCAAGATAAGAAAAAGTCCAAAAGACAAACAACAGAAATAAAAAAATCAACAAAGAAAAATAAATATTGACTAACCCCAATACAAAAACCGGGAGTCTAATTCGGTAGGTCACCAACTGATTCAAGTATAACGGTTAAAATGCAAACAAACTCAGCATTTACATGAATCAAATATCGATGCTGAAGAGGTTTCGTAAAGAGAACATTAAAACTAAGAATTTCAACCGAGAAATTGATTAATTGATTGTTTGTGTTTAATACCACTTTCAGCACTCTTTTTATAATGCTACTTTTTGTGGGTATATATACAACGAGATCTATTTTCCACTGCCATTCTGATTGATGTATATTATGTAGTTTTTTTTTGTATGTAGCTTTATTTATCACCACCGGATCGGAATCTCTGCTAGTGTACAGTCTCTCACCGGGGATTCTACCAGTCCGGTAGCCTAACAGCATGAATACAAGTAGAATAAATAACATTATACTGGATGACACGTCGCCAAGAATAAAAAGGTGTCAATCGAATGTTGTCAAGGACACAGGATCATCTTAAAGGATGTAATGAAAACGACACATGTGCAGTCTTCTGATTCCTCGTTGGACTATAACGATTAAGACAAGTATGTTTATATTCGGCCCTGTACTTTTCAACTTTCATGTATTTTTGATTTCAATGACAGCTTTCAATATTGCTCTATTTCCAAATGTTACTGTAAAAATTGTAAAACCTGTGCTATACATATATCTGAGAACCACTTTCAAAGTAGCTTGGTCATCAAAAGTTACAATACACACAGTCATGAGGATTTGAATAGTACTTCTTCCAATATTGTGTACGGTATTGAATGTGCTCTTCGTGGACTGATCTACGTCGCGGAAACTCGAAAAAGACTAAATTTTAGAAAAAATGACCATCGGTCTAATGTTAATGATCCTAATAACACCAAATGTCTCTGAAAGTCCGATTTATAGAGAAAATATATCATTCAACAAATAACCCCATATTGAGTACACCATATCGTCTACAAAGAGAAGACTTTTGGATGAAAGAGTTGGGAACAGCCATTCCCTATGGATGCAATGGCAAAATTGATGGAGTAGGTATTTTGTCTAGTCCCAGGTGTAGTACTGTCAATAAATTACAATTATTTAATACTTCTGCTCGACGAAATAGAAGTCATGGTCACAGAAATTATACACCACCTGCTGTTCACATCGTGACAATTGATAGTCTGTTATTGTTTGTTCAAAAACTTTTAGGAATTCACCATATCAGAACTAAATTATACTCCATTCCTTTATCTAAACTTTATTTACTATTTCAAGAGGCCCAAAATACTTCCGTTATTGATTATAATTCTGTTTTGTATAGATTAGTTGCAATAATCATGGATATTGCTAACCATAGACTTTTCAAATCCGTATCAACTACATTCAAAAATGAAGATAAAAGTAATTTTTTTTTAAAGTAGAATTCGCCAATAAAGGATTAGATGCTATCAATATTAGCAATATTTACCACCGGAAATCGGTACAAAAAACTATACCTGATTACTTCAAAAAAGAAAGCTACACCTGTAATTTCATATACTTACACCAAATCTATTGCATCTAAGATTTTCAACCACAAGAGGGTTTTCGAGGCCTTTAACCTCAAAGATGTGAAATCCAAACCTCCGGATTGCTCATGTGCATCGTCAAAATACAATTATAGTCCAGCTGGTCATGTTATTACTGGCGACCTTGGTATCGTTACCAATGAACAACTAAGAGAGTTGTTAGCCAAGGGACCAAAACAATGAATTCCTCAGCCCATCAACTGGAAAAGGAACTTCAGGTTACGGATGGATGCAGTTAAGGACTATGCTAGAAAATAGATAAACCGCGAACCAGACGAACCAGAGCTAGACAGTTTGTCTGAATGGATCAAGCTATTCGATCATGCATTCAGAAGCGCATTCAGAAACTACGATTTACTATGAGCAAAAGGGTTTCTAATCCATTCAAGAACCCCGAGGTTGTGGATGCTTAATCCTCTTTGGATGACAAATATGTATGCTCCGGCAGATAAAGCCTCCAATAAAATTGTCTTCGTATGTAAAAACCATTATTTGCAATGTCTCACAAAAAAGCTTGGAATAAACAGCACAACTGGTTATCCTACATATTCTTTAACACCATTTACAAAAGATGAAATTTTACAAAAACACAAATCTGTCCTTCTTTCTTTTGGTATTAACATCAGAGAAAACGAGGAAAATCTACCGTCATTATACTGGATACCAAAACTTCACAAAAATCCGTATAAAGAACGATACATAGCTAGATCATCAAGATGTTCGACTAACCATCTTTATAAAGTGCTGCCTACTATTCGTTTTACAGTAAAAGATGGCCTTCAAAAATATTGTGATAAGATATATTCAGCCAGTGGTGTTAATCAGATATGGATTCTCAAAAAGATCTAATGTTAAATCTTAGATCACAATCTCTGCGAATTTGCAGCAACATTAAGACCTTTGATTTTTCTACGCTTTACACTACTATTCCCTATGCTCAATTGAAAGATCGACTTCACCATCTCATTTTACAGAGCTTTTTCTATAAAAATGGGATTCGTAGATATAAATTTCTTGTTTCGGGTTATAATAATTCTTATTGTGTGAAGAACCACACTGATTCTACCAGAAAATATACTGAGGATGATGTTATCAAAATGCTTGACTTTTTGATCGACATACATTTGTTGAGTTTGGAGGATTGATATTTCAACAGACAGTCGGTATTCCAATGGGCACTAATTGTGCACCCCTACTGGCCTATCTGTTTTGGTACTCGTATGAATCTGAATTCATTCAGAACCTTCTAAAAGACAAAAAGAAAAGCACTTTGCGAAATTCTTTAATCAAGGGTTTAATGCAACAACCACTTAACTGAAAAATTTGCAGTTTTGAGATTAATTGATTTTTTAAACGTAATGGTATTAAAGAATATTCTCAAAATATTTTAAAGCAATTGTAATTTTAATTGACATGTTCATCAATCTATTATCAATTTGATATAGAAGTCTGCCTTATCACTTATTAAGTCAGACTTATCTCTTATTAATTTGTAAATGCAAGTTAAATGCTCTTTATAAAATAGCTTGCCCTGAGAACCACAACACAATATCTATAGATAAGGTGTGTTGGATTCCTAATAACAAATATCATTTGCAAAATCGTATGCCATACCACAGTTTTTCGAAATGCTTGCTTATTGCATTTAACATTTTAATTGATTTATCTTGACACCTTATACCACATCCCCTACAACATCAGATAATGGGTTACAGCTGTAAAAGAGAAGTGAATATCAGCAGGTCATCAAGCAAGTAAAGTCAATTAAGTGTATCTGGCATGACCTCATAGTATATAATATTAACATCAATTGAGAATAAAACAAGTAATTGTTATGATATTTAATGGTTTTTGATATTTCAGCTAATTTAGAAAGGTATATGTAAAATTTGGTTTATATAATGAATATTATAATTAAAAGAATTTATTTTGAATTAAATACATGATATAATAACAATGTTATTGTTATATATGTCTGTAATATGAATTTGTAATATTACAAAACATTCAAAAAACATAATATTTATTTTAAATAATTAAACATTTTTTTCTAGTTTAGAAACATTAAAAATTTAATATAAATTCAATCAATTAATTTGCAGTAATATCAAGATTTCGTCGTTTTTTGTTTTTTGCTGTTATATAGATATTTTTTTAGTAAGAGATTAATAAACATGATTCAATTATGATTTATATAATTTACAAATGAAGTATCCAAATAATATTTTAAACATACAATACTTCAAACAAATTAAGGTTGTTTTTTTTTAAACAAAATGTATTTCCATTGTATAAAAGATAATGTAAATATATATACAAAGATTTCAAAATTTAGAGAAAAAAAATTTAACTTAAAGAGATTTCTATAAAATGTATCACTTTTACAAAAACACCATTTTTAAATATATGCACGACTTAGAAATATTTGGTCCTTTCGGTGTAGATCCTTTTTGTTCATAATCATATAGTTTCTAACATTCTATTCATTTGGATGCAAGTACTGACTGAAATATGGGTTATTCAGTGATAGGACATCATCAATATATATGAAAGTAAAATTAAAGAATTTTGCAAGATGATTTAAGTGGGAAAAATATCTAACCGGCATTCGGCCATTAGTTACTTCTATGCTGAACATTCAATTTACAAATGTACATAGTCGAGGAACCTATAAATGTAAGTCAGAATACAAAAAGAAACAAACGTAAAACAGTTATACTTTTTCCAGCAATATATTATTTGCCTAGAAATACTCTCATGTTCTCTCGAAATACTATTGTAACTGTTCCCTTGAAAAAGGTATGTCTATGTCAGATAGACATTCGTATATAAATCAAAACAGACTAAAAGCCTACATTCCAATACAATATAAAGGTCCCAGGTAGCACTGAATAATGCGCATTCATGCATTAAAGAACACAGTTGCTGGATAATACCAACAAATTACAGACCCACTCGAAGAAGTCTACAAACACTCCCAATAACATCTCGACATCACAAAATATAGATACATGTATATTAAAGTCCTTTGCACCTTTTGTTTACGGTATACCATCTTTTCCGCAAGTTAATTGTTTTCTGTTTAGTATCAAATTTATAATTAAGATCCATTCATTACATCGGTGATCCGTTTATTTTGCAATCGCTAATGGCAGTCAGCAGGGTTTAAGAAAATGTGTTGTTCGACTTGTTAGTCAAATGCGTTTTGTTATAATATACTTTTTCACTTTTTTTGTCTTTTGGAAAATGTTGTTTGTGCTGTATTTATATCCCTCTAACAAAAAATTTGTTTTGCATGCACACGTGCGGTTTTTATCCAACGCAATCATAGGTTTGAACGTTGTTTTCAATTTAGACTTGTTAAAATTAGGATACTATATATCTTTTCAAGAAAACTTATTATTGATTGAATGCTCCCTGTTTAGCATACAGTTGCAATTGTTTTAGGATATTTAGGACGGTAACCAATGAAGAATCAAACTGATAGGTAGGGTCTGCAAATTAGGTTAACAAGGACGAATGGCGGGAAATGTAGACTTCCACTATAAAAAAAGGGTGTATTTGATAGGGGCAAAAAATTGCTTCCAAACAGACAGCTGTGTCATAATGATTATTTATCATGCTTGTAGCATCCATTCTGACCGGTTGTGGCTGCGTATTAATACATCCTGCGCAGTCAAACTGAATCCCAACTAAAGAGTTTTGCTATCGTACAAGAGAAACCCATCCCGGTAGGGATGACTATATTTCTATACCTCAGTCAAATTGTTGGGTCAAAACAGTGTATGAAAAGAGAAAATGATGCGATTTGGTATTCGTTTGCGCACCACTGTTGAAAAACAAATAGGCCGAAAGAGAATAAATGAAGAAGTTCACAAAAGAGAATAAACGTGCCATAACTGTAAAATGCAAGAGTATACATCTCAAGCATGAACAATCTTTAAGAAACTCCACCCTGCACAAAATCTGCAAAAGTTATCAATACCGGTTATAATTCAAAGAATGGTGTACATATATTAATCAATGCAACAATTGTAATTACGAGTGATTTCATCCAAAGAGCAATGGGATATATTTTACAAGTACATTGCGTATCAAACTCTCTTTTATAAATTAAAGTTGTTTGTCTGTAGTTTGGTTTGGTGATCATTGTGAGCATTTTATTGTTTTCATTAACACATTTCCATAAAGTTTAACAGTGTTTCAAATTGTTGCAAAATGTTAAAGTTTGATCTTGCAGAATATTACATTATATAAAAGATAGACACACAATGCCACAGTTTTTAGAAGGTTTGTGGTATAAAGTTACAACATGACAAAAAACATGAAATTTGGTGCCAAAAAACGGCCTTTATCGCCCCTTGTTATTTTTACTACTCATAAATAATAATTACTACCCACGATCAATAAATTTTACAAATTTAATTTTAAAATAGAGTTATTGAATTCTTAATCCACTCATAGTATTTTTTAATATGTATAGTTAATGAAATTAAACAATTTGGAATCGTTCTCTCGAAATTGGAGGCACTATGATTAATTGTCAAGTAAAATTTTTTACATCATGGTTTTCCTAAAATATTTATATATTTTAACCAAACATGCTGGATGGTGAACAATAGATAAAAACGAATAATACCCCCATTGTCGCATCATGTGTCCTTCTCATATCTCAATAAATACACAATCATGAATGAACGATACGACGCGTATGTGTCGCAACTCATTAGAGACAAGTTTCCTGGTCTTAAAATACCAGTTTAAAAATAGCTGTCTGATATGTGTTATAGATACAATGAATATGCATTGATTCTTGAAAAACTAACCATGAGCCCGGCAAGGGTTTAAGTGAGGTTACCTATAGTGTCCTATTTCCGGTCATGACTTTTTGAATGACTCAGAATTTGAATGGCGGATGATGCATACAGAGTGATAAATACACCCGATCCAATTAGACTTTATCTTAGATTTGAATCTTTTCGATTGCATATCAAATAAAATAGATATATACTTTTATAAACATCAGTATACTACTGTCATGACTATTGATGAAAATCCTCTCACAGTGACAAGGCTTATTTGCAACTGCACCAGACGCCCAGTTTGTCTTCATACGACTCGACGTTCATAAGTAGTGGCTTCGAACCATAAGCTTTAAAATAAACGTCACAGATACAATGTTATGGACGTTTCAAGCACGTTGAATTTGAGAACTGAGAAAAACATTTCTAACAAATATCAAGCGAGTAACTCATAAAAGTTTCATACGCTTCAAATAGACTATTTCTTTCTCATATTGTTTCTCACTAGACTTAGAATACTCAGAACAGACATTAAATGATTTGACAGTAAAGTCTACATACAAGCCAATAGAAAATTTGTATTTCGTTGATCCTTTGAATTCGTAGTTTACCTATCCCTACCAAATCAACGAAAGTTTATATCACACGAATAATAATGATTCCACTGTAGCACGTTATAAATGCCCGACATGACATAATTAAAGACCGTTCAAATAAACTCATCATAATTACCAGGATTGAAATTTTGTATTTACGCCAGACGCTCGAACCAAAAAACGTTAAAAAGGCCAAAAAAGTACGAAGTTGAATAGCATTGTGGACCAAAAATTCCTAAAAGTGTTGCCAAATACAGCTAAGGTAATCTATTCCTGAGGTATGAAAGCCTTAGTATTTCAAAAAATGTAAAGTTTTGTAAACAGTTAATTCATAATTATGACCATATCAATGATGATTCATGTCAACACAGAAGTGATGACTACTGGGCATGTCAAGCATGTCAAAAGACAAATAAACTTCCTGATATACAGGCTACATAGCCGGCATTAGAATACATAAATATATTTGAAGCTCAAAACAAAACAAAACTTGAAAGGAAATGATTTTAAGAAAACCCGAGGAGCTATGTGATCAAACGGGAAATTACAAGACTTGTCAAACCAGTTTTAGTTCAACTGGAGGGGGTTCGAACCTTAGTTTAATGTGGACTCGGTTTAAATGCTGGCTGTGTAATTTGCACCATCCAACCTACTTATAACTAATAGTGCATATTAAAATTGTAAAGATATTGAAGATCGCAATCCACTGATGTATTTGCTATGTTGCAATCTTTCGCCAATAATGTATGCTATGTGGCAATTTTTTACCACTAATATAATCCAGTTATAATAAGACAAGGCTTCAGAACAAACTTACTTGATAAAACGGACGAAATGAGTTTTTTTTGTTTTTCCTTATGGCGGTCATGCGATTATTTTAGTTTTGTTTTCTTTTGTCTTGATTGTTGCCCAATTTCAATCGATTTAAAAAATTTGATCATCTGTAAACTACTGTAACCTTAATTCATTTCATAAACAACAACAAAAATATATGTTGTCCTACATTGTACAAACAATAAAATTTGTTTTCTTTTTAATGTCAAATATGCTACAAAAAAAACTTTATTTAACACTTTAACACTTACATACTTAACACATAATATACAGATATATGTTCGTTTTGTTATTTATGACAGATGACCAATCTAACTAATCTAAAAACATAATGCCTTTACGGTAAAAAAGAAGTTTTGTCTCTCTTGTATGACAAATTGCTTAAATGACGTATGTTGACAAAACACACGTCTGGCCTACTAAATTGATATCCTTGATTATTTTATTGTTTCACTATTTTGCCTACATTATCATGATTATTTTGGAATATGTGTTTTAAGGATCACAATTATAATGTATCAACATTATTTTGTGGTTTCCAGTTACAATTTCATTTTAACTGACCGGCATAATAATGTACATATTTAGGGAGTGAAAAAAGCAAAACAAAAGCCCAAAAGCACAGGAAAACATCTGTTTTACATTTAGTTATTTATACTATAACAAACCGCCGACACAGCGCAAGTAAAGTGTACATATACATTTAAACAAATTCAAACCTATACATTCAACATTTCTTATATCCTCAATTTACTTGTATTTACTCGTACGAGCCTGTCTTGTTATTCTGTAATTCAAAAAGTGTTGTTGTGTAAAGGATCAGTTAAAATGGCAGGAATGGTTAGTCTAGAAAAAGATTCGTATTCTTAATAAGCATTAATGCTACACTTGAGCTAACAAGTCAACCGGAATTTCACTAAACAGCTCTTTTTATGACAACTTGGCAGTGGCAGTTGCTGAAAACCAATCTAAGATAAGGGATCTGGTCTTGGATTCCGAAAGGCCAATGAGAACCCTGTCCAGACTGACAAGAAAATGTCAGGCAAAACGTTATCCTGACATTATTGTTCCGCCGTATGTTTTATACATCATGTGTGCTATTAAAGAGGCTTTTCCTTAATTTTATAATATGACAGGGTCAGCACTAACACGTAGTGGTTAAAAATATATGTTTTACTAAAGTTAACTCACTTTCACGAAGAAAGTAATTAAAGTTATAACAGAAAAACATTAAAATAAAAAGAAACTAAAAATAAAAAAAAATAAAAATTCTTACACCATTTTCAAAAATTTTGTGATTATTCTGGTTCCAACAATCATCAAAACGGAAGGAAAACAAGGAATTGAATTGAATCGATGCTCTTACGAACTACATCAAAATTTGATTAGTTTGCTAGTTTGCTGGTTTGGATTAGCATTAAAATTAATCTGTGTTTACACTGGTATGGTCATATTTATAAATGAACTGCTACAAACTTTGATTTTTTTAAATTGGATTTTCTACCAAAAGTAATATATACCGTTGTATTTGGCGAAACCTTTAAGAAGTTTGGGTCCTAAATGTTCGAATTTTATTTGGCTTGTTTTACTTCTTTGATTTTAGGATACTAATGAGTCTTTTGCAGTTAAAACACCTGTCGGGCGCACACAATTTTAAACCTGATATTAATGATAACTTTATTTAATGCTCAAAACAGAACAAAAATGAAAAAAAAACAAGGATGTTAAAATACTGAGGAGCTATTTGACAAAAAGAGAAACTAAAAGGATTGTCAAACACGTCAAATCGTACGGTAAGCTTTCATAGAGGAGGTTGGTACCTTAGTTTCATTTTATTTATAATTCATCACAAATATATAACAATAGACAATAAAATGTACACAAATTAATTGACTAAAATAAGTCAACATTTACATTTTAGTAATTGTTTAAAAAATTTGTCCTGAATGCCATCAAATCATTTTCCTTTTTTTTAAAGGACAAATGATTACCATCTGAAGATCCGAAAAGATGATTTTACAGTAAAAGAAAAGGTAAAATCATGTCATGGAACCTCTTTCAAATTATTATTATTAGAATTATACTTATCACTGGGTTTTTACTATGGTGTCATATGTGAAATAGAATCTGCTTACCCTTCCATGTAATTGAGATCAACCGCGTTTTTTGGTGGGGTACGTATTGTTTAGTCTTTTGTTTTCTGTATTGTGATTTGTATACTGTTAATCTTTTGGTCGTTTTTTTATTTTTGATTTTTTTTTGCCATGGAATTGTCAGTTTGTTTTCTACTTCTTTATTTGACCTCTCTTTTTATTATAATGATATAGAACAACAAAGCATCTTTCAAGATTGTGTCTACCATATTAGCCCGAAATTATTCTATTCAATGCAAAAATGGAAAAAACGGCTTAACTGGCCTCATTGTGATGTCTTGTCATTAATATAATTATGATACAAGGTTCTATACAGAAAAATATTTTGCTTTAAGATGTTGTATTTAAATTTATTAATGTAACGGACCATATGAGTAAATTTAGACCATACAGGTATGGTCATGACCATATCCGTATATACTCACATGGTCCGACCATAAGCGTATGGTCTGGGTAATTAATACGATGGACGTTGAACAGTTACTATTACTGTACATTGCATAAGGTATGAATGACCCTTCATAGTGTCAAAAATAACGAGTTTCTATAAATGATCATTTGGTGTTTGTTATATCATTACTAGTAATTGTAAAAGCATTTTTATATGGTCCTTATCGAATGTTCCTTACTAAAAACAATGAATATGTGGACGTCGACTTTGGAAAAAAGGTTCACGAAATATATAAATGAACAGATCAACAAGAAGTCAACTGATTTCGTCACAGACACTTGGGTGCATTGAATAACTTTTTTCTCATTTTTTTTTTGTGGCGTTTAAATTCTTTTTCTTTTTTCTTCTTAATAACTCAAAATGTCTTAGTTATATTTCAAATTATTTTTTGCTAATCAATATGTGCATGTTCCTCTTCATCCGATTTTACAATAACAGTACCTTATACGCATATGGTCAAAATACTCACATGGTCCGAATAATGAATACAAATAAAATATCGACTTCGACTCATGATTTATATTACCAAATTAAATGTAAAATAGCTGTTTTAGAAGAGCTTCATGTTACTGGTGGGTTCATAAAGGGTGGTGTCAGAAAATGGGTAAAGCGAGATCCAGATGAACAAAAACTGGACACTTTATATGAAATCACCAAATCTGTTCGGTCATACATACATAAGGGCATTCAAAATCTACGATGTTCAATGAGCTCACGGGTTGCTGACCCCTTTTACGAAGTGATGGTTTCAACTTCACCACTTGGAACTCTTGGTTTAATAGCTTCCTTGTGAGCAGCAACCTTTTATCAAGGAAATCATGATAGGAAATACAAGCCCTGGAATATCGTATCATTTTTGAGATATATACTCAGGCGCTGCTGGAATGTTGCCACATACAAATGGAAAGTTCACAATTGGGAAGCTGAAATCATTTCTTTTGTCGTAAAAATTTGTTCTCAACCGACCCTCATTGTCAATTTCTAGATGTATGTCAAGATATGACACAGACTTAACTATATTTGTTGTATCCTTTATCTCAAGTTCGATGGAATAGATGCGTTCGACATAGCGTTGATAACGTTTGATTTTATAAGTTTTTCTGGACTTCCTCTATTTAAATTTATCTTTGAGTCCAGTATTTTTGTTTTGTGTTTTTGTTGTATAACCAAGTAAATATGCT
This sequence comes from Mytilus californianus, assembly GCF_021869535.1. NCBI lineage: Eukaryota > Metazoa > Mollusca > Bivalvia > Mytilida > Mytilidae > Mytilus > Mytilus californianus. The sequence continues at coordinate 2,448,089 of NW_026262668.1, forward strand.
TGATTTTTTATGTCAAATTTCGACAAAAACTGTCAAAGATAAATATATCTAAAAAAATTTTAAAAACACTCTACATAATAAACACATTATATATCTTTATGACAACAAATTATACAATTGCCGCCTTGTCGACGTGATGCATCCGTATAGTTTAAACACCTGCATTTAACAAAAGAATAACATATTGTGGATTCACTATCATTCGTTGAATACCAATTTTCATTTATTTTGTGGGTACAGGGGAGCCAAGAGTTTAAATGTTCAACGAATCACAAATGTTCTATAGGAATATATGCAGATTTATGGAAAACCGTGATATCAAATAGTCAAGAAAATGCAGATTTTCCTCAATCCACGACAATTGGTACCAACGAAAATATATGAATCCACAGTAATCAATTAATTGGAAATTTACAAACTAAAATGTTGCAATCTGATCATAACAAAACCGAAATACTTTCTAATAAACGGGAGGTACCCTATAGTACTAGAAGTCCACTAGCAGTGATATTGAGCTACAAGTAATAAAGCACGTATGATACTATTCTTTCTAATATCTTTCATTAGCTACGCTTGACATCAATAGTTTGAATACCCAAAACATTACATAGAACCCAAGGCTCGTAAACAGAACGATTTATCAATGAATAAGGTAGATTAAATCAAACATGTCAATACAAATCTACTGTTTGTGTCCTCTACAAGTATAAGATGAAGTCATCATATTTCAGAGGGGCGTCAGACTTCATCCGATTTGCATAGGATTAATAAATAATATTTTCTCTTGTTCCTAAAACATGTAAAAGAGCAAATAGTTTTGATAAAACAGAAGTACTGTCATTTCCGAATTCTTCTAGATGCAGTAACTCTTTCAGACGAAGTTTCATAATTATGAATATCGAATGAATTCTTAATTGCATCGATTGTTCTGTCATCAAATTGATACCTTAACACTGCTTTTGTATGGCAATATGACTCGCTTTTCTATCTTGTCCTTTTCTGATTTAATTGCTTAAACCTGAACTTTTTGCTTATATAACACTGTTATGTAAATTTGAATATGTGTAAGATAAAACAACTTGCGGTCTTTGGACTTTGGATAACAATAAAATATTAAAAGAAAAAAAAAAAAAATACAAATAAGGATGGACTTTTTAGTTGAAATAAAGCATCAAAATAAATAAGGTTACAACTAATTTAATTAGATATACAACATGTATATACCCAATAAGTAAGGTATAAGATAATTAAGCGTTACTTTTATTTATTCATATATATATATGAAATTTTACCTTTTTTCAACATAATCTTGGTGAAGAAACTATGTCCATTTTAATTTCATATATGTTATTTTGTCAACAAAGATGTGCCTCTTTTATGTCAATCAATAAAGATGACAGTTCCTTCTTTTTGAATTAAATCTTTCTAATACAACATCACCAACCTGACCGATCCAAAAACATTATATTTGAGTACCACAAATAGGTCAACTTCGCCTGAAACACAGCGTTCGGAACTGGGTCGGACACATTTGCTTTAGCATCAAATTTCATCTATTTGATGCATCCCTGTAAAAGTAACTAAATTAGCTTTATTTTGATATCTTGTTATACAGTTTTTGATGTGAGTCAAGGCCTTACATAAATACAATATTTTGCTTGAAGATGTCTTCTGTAAATATTTTAATTTGACAGCAATAGTTTGAAAACCCAAAACATTATATAGAACCCAAGGCTCCTAAATAGAACGTTTTATAAATGAATACAATCTACATACATCAAACATGACAATACAAATATACTGTATGTGTCCTCTGCAACGGCAAATTGCATAAGAAAAGATATATATGTCTAAAAAATGCATAATGCATATTGCATAAGAAAGAATTATTCTATCCGTCGGCACTATGTGTGAATTAATTGGTGTAGGTCAAGTATGTCAACAGTTTTTAAGTACTTATACTGTTACATGAATTAATTTCACATTGTACATGGTGCATGCACACCTTGTAATTGATTTAATAATTTTTGAAAACGAAACATTGTTTGTTGACAATTAAACACTAACCAGCTAACCTCAAGTATGAAAGCATACATTGTTTTCAGACATATCTCTATGAAATATTGAATCGCTGCTAGTTGTGTAGACCTGCCTCATCCAATTTACTTAAAACTAGAGGTGTTACTTCAAATTGCATTAAAAAAAGATGTCTATGTCTAAATATGCACCGAGATATGTATCGTTTATCACATGAAATTGTCACTTTTACACAAACTTATTGTTAAAGAACCATTCTCTGTTTGCACCGAAATTACTTAACAACCCTTATCTACAAATACGCTTCTGTTATGTGATATTTTAAGGTTCGGTATCCAAAACACTAACTTCCGGGATTTTTTCCAAATACGAATTTCGTGTAACCATGGCTGGCATCAGTTTGAAATTATCATCAAAATAAATTGTGATGAATTAATAAAAATATGTAAAATCATGTCCTTTTTGGTCGTATTTTGAACAAATATATTTCACTTGAAAAAAAGAATAATGTTGTAGTTAGGAAAGTCTAAGCTTTCTTTTGAAACATATATTGCATGACTTATATGTACATTTTGTACGAAAGATACTGTTCATGCTCTATACTTTCAGTAAATTTGTGAGTTTTTGAGGTATAGAAAAATGCCAATTTCAGCCATTTCCTATAAAAAAAACTGCAATTCTTTACAATCGAACCGAAATAGTTTTAAGAAAGCGGAGCAATTCAAATTCATTTGGTAAAAAAAAAATAGAATGATTAAATTTAGATTCTTCTAATAATTCCATTTGTTTGTGGGTACAGCTCATTTTTTTTTAAAAATGAACATATTTAGACTTATTATTTGATTGTTAAAAATTTTCATTAATTGCAAATGAAAATATGTAAAGTAAAATAAAAAAAAACACTGATGCTGTTTTGTTTTCAATATGTAATATTTAATTATAAAGTTTAATGTGTAAAACCAAATCAAATTACAGTACCAGTACTCCTGTTTGTAGCAAGTCCAAACCTTTTTAACTCTTTAATAATTTAAGGGAGTTACTAATCTATATTATTAAAATGGCAGGGGGGAATAAATATTTACAATATGCTTGTCAGAAGCAGTATTACTACCAAGATTTACATAATGGTATGCTATTTTGAACATTTTCCGACATCTTCCAGTCTAATATGTTCTAGTGAGACCGTTCCTCTGATTTCCTTTGACCAGACTGATGTTATGTATTATTACAAAAGCAGGCATTTTGCCTGATACATTTTCCCATTTGTGTGTATGTTTTCTATGTTGTGTTTTGTGTACTATTGTTTGTCTGTTGGTCTTTTTCTTTTTTAGCCATGGCTTTGTCAGTTTATTTTCGACTTATGAGTTTGAATGTCCTTCTGGTATCTTTTGCCTCCCTCTTTTCCGGACACTTTTTACATCTTCCTAGGTTAAATCTGAATAAAAAAGGCGTTACTTGTGTTGTATTCCGTCTGCTTTGAAAACTCATCCCCATGCTGACCTGGCGCCAGAAAAAAGAAGGAAGAGAAAACCCTTTGCTGCTACAAGAAATTTGAATGCAGAAGATAGATATACTGAAAATACAAGAATAGTGGGGTGTTTTGATTCCAGTTAATAGTAATAGTAAGTGCAAAATATTTAATATAATATATTTAAGCATATAATTGCTTACACCTTATTGAATACTTAATGTACCTAGCCATGTACAAATGTACTTTTATATTTTTATCTAATTTTAAGTTGCATTTTTTTTTTAAATAACCCATAAAATACAAGTTATTTTTTTATATTTAGTCTCTTTTTCAGTATGAATGTTGCCTGCCTATTGATATTTACAGTTTCACAGATGAGAGCAGCACTAAATCTTTATCACATGTTAGTACACTCATTTAGCTGTAATCAGAACCCTTTCAAGAGTTTTAGTTGTAATGTAAAAGAGTATTTCTGCTATGAAATAATCTTCAGAAACTGCTATACTTTTCCCAAACTTTGATATTGAATAAATTTTAAAAGAAACAACAACTCAAACTTAATATTAAAGAGAAAATTGAAGCACTTTGCAGAGAATCACATCAGATAATATATTACATAATTTCTGTAAACGGATTAAACTGTAGCTAGAACATATGAGCTAATGAAAATAAAGGTATAAAAATTTTCACAAAGACAACCAATGAAAAACAAATTCCTGACGTAGGACTAGTACATAGAACCACATGAATGAAACTATGTGAAATACGGAGATATGATATGTTTGCCAATGAAACATCTATTATCCAGCTAACAACAAATGACGTAGATGTTAATATTGATGTATCTCAACTGTCTACTAAAGTTCAGATTTAAGAGTACTCATAGTTATTGAAAGCTAGTTCAAAAGCTATTATAACAAATGAATAAATCATGTTAAACCTTTTTATCAGGAATCAGTCAACAGTTTCAACATCAACTACAATTTACAATATCTTAATGAATATCTGGAAGTTGCAGGCATGCAGACGTTTTCGTGGGGTGAAAGGAATCCATGGAACCAGTTCGCAAAAACCACAAGGTATATTATAAGATATAAAGAAATAACGAGAAAAGCCATATTAATGTTTTCCCCTAAAATACAGGAGAGGTCCATCAGGCAAAGGTCCACTTCTCAAAGCCTATACAGCGACAGCCTCCTGGCATCGCAGACGTCAAGTGTTTTCCTTTTTAAAATAGACATTTTCATACAAAGAAACAGTAAACATTCTTTCAGAAGTAACAGAAAACAGGTACAATGCAGCCAAAATTCATGCCAAAAATGTAGGACCGGGTCTTCCTATTCTTCCTATTCTATCAGACAAAGAATGGATCCTATTAAGCTTGATAGTTTTCAAGACTTTACCACTTCTTCTCATACTGCACGTGATTTACAATGAGAATGTCAGATAGAACTGGTATTGATATGCCTAATGTAATAAACTGCTTGAGATCGAATGAACTTATTCTGCAATTTAAGTTGTATTGTTAAGAAAACAACATATTACCAGTAGTTGATTAATTTCAACAACATTTTATGAATAGGTGAACTTTAAAGTCCGGTATAAAAACTGCTAGTAAAATGTAAACAAATACTTACTCTCTGTTTACCTTACAATGCTTCCTTATTACCTTTTCGTGATTTACATTAATAATCTCTCATATGCACTAATGTATTCGCATACTAGAACGTATTCATATATAGACTGTTAAAATCTGGATAAAAACCTTTTGTTCATTATAAATAAGTCCCAAACAATATATTTTTCGCTAAAATGAAAAATTATACTGATTATTTGAATAGAGATTACAGTTTTTTCATTGATTGTTCACAATGAAGCTGTCATACTTAAAAAAAAAGCAACAGTTCATTCCGCTTCATTTTTAGACTTATAGCCCGAATCTGACATAACCGGTCATCTCAGTACCAGAATCTATGGCAAACAAGACGATTTAATTTTGAAATTATCAATTTTCACCACCTTAGTATCAATATACCTACCTCACCTGCATATGGTATATACATTTCCCAACTTATTTGGTATTCAAGAGCTTGCAGCTGCTACTCAGACTTTATAAAACGTCACCAGTATCTGAGCAAAAAGTTGATGAACCATGGTTAAATCAAAGCAAGTCTCGTCAATTTTTTTAAAAAAGTTCATTAGAAGATACCAAGACCTTGTTGATAAATATTTCGGATCAACTTCACAAATTATACATGATGGTCTTGCAGTACAGATTATAGGTACTGACGTTGTTTATCACCTTAATTACGTGTTATAGTGTTCTTTAATTTATTTTAAAATTTGTAAATTGTTAACTTAACTGTTTAGTCAATTGTTTGGCAATATCCTCTTTGCGTGGCTTGGTACTTATACATCCCGTCATTGCGTTATTGTGCTATTGTCATTTTTTGTATTCTTGTCTTTCATATTTGCTTATGTGCTTTGTCTATATGTCGTTTTGTTTATCTTTGTTGACGTATTTGTTTGTTTTATAGTGATTAAGATTATAAGACAATGTTGACTGCTGTACCACTATTTTTGACATTTTTACCTATTATTTCTGATTGTTTTGTTCACATATTGTTATCAATATAATTAGCCACTAGTAGTAAAACACATATGATATTATATTTCAGTATTCTTCAAGACAGCAATAGTTTGCAAACCGCAACAATTATATAAAACCCAATTCTCCTAAACAGAATATTTTATCGATGAATACAAAGTATAATTACAAAAATACCGAAATCCGAGGAAAATTCTAAACGGAACGTCCGTAAGTCAATTGCAAATTCAAAAGCTCAAACACATCAAACGAATGGATAACAACTGTCATATTCCTGACTTGGTACAGGCATTTTCTTATATAGAAAATGGTGGATTAAACCTGGTTTTACAGCTAGCTAAACCTCTCACTTGTTGGACAGTCGTATAAAATTCCATTATATTGACAACGATGTGTGAACAAAACAAACCGACATAATAGGTAAAAATGTCAAAAATAGGGGTACAGCAGTCTACATTGGTTCATTATCTTAATCACTACAAAAACAAGCAAATATGTCAACAAAGACAAACAAAAAGACATATAGACAAAGCACATTAACAAAAACGAAAGACAAGAATACAAACATTTACAACAGCACAACAACACAATGCCGGGATGTACAAGTACCGAGCCACGTCAAATGAATCACTACAAAATCAAGCAAATATGAATGAAATCAAACATGTCAATATAACTCTAGTCTTTGTTTTCTTTACAAAAAGACATGTGTTTTATGAAAATACAACTGGTATTCTTTAATAAGGGTGCAATTAATGTTTTTTGATATGCATATATTTAACTAATCAGTACGATATGATTTAACTAAGCATTACTTTTATTTGATCCTATGGATATGAGATTTTCCCTTTTTTCCAGAGAATTTTTGTGACGAACCTATGTCCATTCTAATTTTATATAAGTCAACAAAAATATGTCTGAAGAATCTTTGATTTCAATCATTAAAAATGACAACTCCTTCTTTCAGCATTAAACTTTTACAATCTATATAACCAATTTGACCAATTCAAAAACATTTTGTAATAGATAATGCATATTTTAAGGTTTTTCTTTTCGTATAACAGACCGAGGTGTGTCAGGATTGATCAAATGAAAGACCGACCGTAGTGAGGTCTTTCCTTTGGCAAACCTGACACCCCAAGGTTATATTACCTGACTTGTATAACGTCACAAAACATTATGTTTTGCAAAGATTTCCAGGAAGTTATTGTATCCCATTTTACCAATCACATTACAGTGGTGTACTCTTTTCTTAAATGTTTAGGTATAACAACGCCCTATGGATCATTTCTAATGTGAAATAAAACTCACTAATTAATCGAGATACATGTATGAACGTTAGAAATTACTGTCCAGGTACAATATAAAATGGTGTAGTAAATGCATGAAACAAGAAGCGACTGAATTGTTAAGGTGTACGAAAAATAGAAGTCTCTATGTAAGTAATTTATCGTACAACCTAACAAATCAATTTATTTATAATCTTTAGAAATCATTATCCAGTTACAATAACGAATGGTTACGGTGTAAGAAAAATACAAGTCACTTTGTAAGTAATTTATTGTATCAACTTAGTATATGAAAGGGGGATGCTATGCTTTTTTTTATTTTTGTTCAAGTCATTTTTATCGCGGAAGAGCAGATAATTTTTTCAACAGTTTTTAACAAAATATGCAGAAAAATTGTCTCTTTGTCTGGCAATACAGTTTTTGAAAAACTCAGCATCAGGATTCAATATTATACACCCATCCCCCTCCTCCAATATAGAGTATGTTATTCTATAGAAAAGAAGAATGTTTCATTATTTGATCATTTAATAGAGTAAAGGATATATATAGATGTAAAAGTTAAGAAAATGCACGAAACAAGCACGAAGTCATGAAAAGCGTGCATGTAAAACGAAAAAAGAATATCAATAGATCAAAGTATGATTTAAAATACAGCGTGAATCAATAAGATTATCAAAATTCTACTTACGAATGTGTTAAATCTGCCCTGTTTAAAAAATGTTATGAAAAGTTTTGCATTATTGAATTCATCTCACATAATGTCCCTTTATTGTAGCGATACATTAACAAAACTTCACATTATTTGTTTCGAATGTTGAAATGTTCGTCAACGACGATGTTTGGTATTCAGTCTAAAAAAAGAAGGAAAGTATTGTTTCTGTCTTAAAACTATCAAAGATGGAAATCAAAAAGTAAAGCCCAAATTGGCAACAACACATGATAACTTTCAAACGAATTAAATTTCAAAGTAAATTATAATTATGATAAAGGAAAATAATGGCCTAACACAGGTCATTATTTTATGCCTTAAAGCAAATGTCATTGAAATTTGGTATCGTCCGGGTTGATTCTTCAAAACAAATAACTATGGTTCCAGAAACTAACTCCATATAGGTATATAAATTCTAGTACCATAATAGGTCAACTTCGCCTGAAACATAACGTTTAGAATTAGGTCGGACACATTTGCTTTAGCATCCAAATTTCTTCTATCTGATGCATCAATGCAAAAGTAACCAAATTAGCCATATTTGGATATCTTGTCATATATATTTCGATATGAGTCAAGGCCTTAAATAAAACAATATATGCTATGCAAATGAGTCTATTTGATATGCTGATTGTTCTAATATTAATTGTCATGATTGAATTCTTTTGTGTTTCAAGTGATGTTATGACTGGAATTTACTCGCGGTGACAAATTTGCAAGTTTGTCCCCGGAGTGCCGGTACCAGTGATTGTTTGCTGTTTGAAAGTTACGGAACGCCAAATTTAAAATGTCTTAGAATTTAAGTATGATAGGAAAGTTAGGAAATTGCACCTATATTAACAATGATTTATTATGGATGCAAGTTGGTGACATTTTCTAGGTTTAAATGGTTGGTGACTTTTCTAGGTGTAAATAATCGGTGACTTTTCTGTGTGTAAATAGTCAGTGACCTATTTGGGTGTAAATACTTGGTGACAATTTAGGGTGTAAATTGTACCAATATTTTCAGTATTTATGGAATAGATGTCTTTGTGACAATAGCAAGTAGTTTTATACTGATAGTCATCATTTGAAATATACTAGTATGTTGTTAAATTGAGGCTACATACTTTTATAGGTGTTCTTTTATTGAGGCACTTTTGTAAGCCTGTTTGAACTCTACGCTACCTGTAGTTTTAAAACTAGTCGAAGTTAACAGAGTGGTGACTCTGGATTGTTTTTATATATATAAATATATATAAATTAAATAAGTTAGACCAACCAAGCCGGGGACCCGACCAGACCAATGACAGAACATGTACAGCCATTCTCCCAGAGCGTTTTTATTTGTAAAATAAATAATCAAAACTGTTATATTTCTTGTCTTTTATTTCTCAAGTATATATAAAATATATAGACCACTAGAATCCAGGTTAAACTAAGCTGTAAAGTGTGTTGGTTCGACGGTACTCGAATTAGACGTTGGGCCTTATATTTTACAGTTATAAATAATACCAGTTAAGAAATCCCTTTTCTATGTAACCTGTGATCTCTGGTGGCCGACTCTAACATCAGGGAGGCAGCGTTATATTTTTGGCAGCGGTGGGATTCATTTATAGAGTCTGTTAGAGAGTTTGTACACTTAAACAAATTAATTATAAAACCAAGAATAATGATAAAAATGGATGATTCAAACGTTGTTACGTTTGGCCCACATCTCAGTGAGATTGGTGATGAAGCAGATGCAACTATGCATGAAAATATATATGACAAACAAAGTTTTGAAATTTTTAGAACAATGGATAGAATGCTGGCAGAGGCACGAGCAGAAATGAAACTTTGGATGGACAAACGTTTTTCCGATTTCTCAAAGGATATGAATCAGATGTTTGCAAAATTTGAAGGGCAAGCTATGGAAAGTAGGTCCACCCAAACCTTAGGACGAGGAATTGAAAGTCCAGCAAAAAGTCTGGAACACCTAATCAGGCATGACAGAACTGATAAAAATAACAGTCATATTTCAGATATCCGACGGTCAAAACCTGATATCTCTTGCAAAATAAAACCATAAATATATGACGGTTCGGATGATTAGGCGAAATATTTGACCCAATTTAATTTATTGGCAGACATAATGATTGGGAGCCCAAGACTAAGGCCTTACTTTTGGCTAGTAGTTTATCTGGAAGTGCTCGGACTATACTATATTAAATGAAATCACAGCTGGGGAACGGCACGATTTTGAGTGTTTGGTAAATGCTATGAAAAGACGGTTTGGTTCAATAAATAGATCAGAAGTCTATAGGCTGACTTGCAAACAAGGGTAAGATTGAGAAATGAAACACTGCCAGAACTTGCACAAGCTATAAAGAAACTTACACGTAGGGTTTACCCGGATTCTACTCCTCTAGTTATGGACACCTTGTCTCTGGATTATTTTATTGATGCAATTCCCGCGACTGAAATACGTCTCCGGCTGAGAGAGGTTGGACCAACTTCAATTAATGAAGCAGAGAATATTGCTATTAGACTTGAAGCCTTACGTATAGCTGATATGCAGAAAGGTCGGAATGTTCGTACGATCGAGACTGAAACCGTTTAGACCATTGTCTAAAACAAAACAAAAATCATAAAGTTAATCAATGTATTAAATTTTGGACAAACGTCGGAAGCGAGAATGAATGTCGATAAATGTTTTGGCTATTAAACATATATATTTTTAGAAGAAACTTCAGAATTAATAGATGAAAGCAAACTTAGAAATAAAGTCAGGTACTCATGTTTTAGAAGCATGAATTTTTATTGGCGGAAATAAAAGATGCCGACATTTTTGGGAATAGATTTTATGAGTAAATATTATGTTGATAAAATAAATATCTTTTCACAAAGGATGGTTTACTAGTTAACGATGCGGTTATACCTTGTCTTAAAATAAGAGGTGATGTCTCATTTAAAATTTCCGAAGCGGAAATTGTAGGAGTTACCACATGCTACAGAAATTAATTATTACTAACGGCACGGTCTATGGTCGCGCTAAATGCCATTCTAATGAAACTAATGAAAATTTTTTGTTAAAATACAATTGGTCGTTTCTAGTTTGAGAATTTTATCGAAATCCAGAATTTCAGTTGACAATTCCGTTAAAAACTCTGGTTAGGTTAGGTGGTGCTATACAATTGTTCAACACACTGGTAGGATGTTTTTAAATGATTACACTCTTAGTGAGAGGCCCTATCAAGATAATTGTTCTCTATATGTTCGTAAATAAAATAAAAAAGAAATAAAAAAAATAAAATGAATTGAGAGTATCTGTTGCTAGAAAGACTGTCTCAGTTTAATACTGATATGTAGATGTTTTGGCCTGGCCATTCAAAATATGTGACTGGAAGGTATGATTCTTGAGAGTGATAGAGTACATATTGATCAATAAATAACGAGAGGTACACAACGAGGAACCTTCAGAAAAAGGCTGCGTGTACATGAAATATTTCACAGATCGGATAGTAACTGAGTGTGGTGATTGATTGCTCAAAAGAGATAGACACATGTTTGACTTATTTTCTGGTCAGTGTCTATGGAGCAAAGCTTGACAAGAACGGGTTTGCTGGCGAAACATTTCAAAATGTTTGCAAGCCCGATTAGGAGTATAAAGGGGGGAATAAGTCTAGGTAATGTCAAATAATGTTGTTAAAACTAAAGAATAAATAGTTAAGAGACAGAAAGAGAAATTTGCTCAATAGAGATAAATACGAGAGTGACCATATCCGATTGGCTGATGTTTAGGGAGTAAAGCTTAGTAATAGCGGGTTTGCTGAAGAAATATTTCACAATATTTGCCAGCCAGGATATGAATATAAAGAGATAACTAAGTATATGTAATATAAAATAGGGCTGTAAAGAAAAAAAAAACTAAGAGCAGGATAAAAAAAACAAAATCATTAACAAATAGAAACGACATATTTGCTCAAAAGAGATAGACACATGAGTGACCTAATCACTGGTCAGTGTTTATGGAGCAAAGAATGATTAACGGATTTGTTGGAGAAGTATTTCATACGGCATTTTGCTATCCAAAATTCTTGTATTTAGTTTTGATGTTATATTTGTTAATGTCATATGTCTTATCGTTTGTAGTTGTAATTCTTACTTTTTTCTATTCTATTCGTGTGTGAGTGTAAAGATAATTTATCACCCAGTTCATTTATAAGATTTTAGTTTGGGTCAACTAAACTTACACTATGTATTTGGTTTTCAGTTTGATTTAGAAAAAATGCCGACATAGCTAGATAATACAATTAATTATCTAATTACTAACACAATTTTATATTAATAAGTATTGTAATTTTCATTGTTATTAGATACATGTAATAACAGTATAACAAACCTAATCTTGAACTCTATCCTATTTTTAGGAAATTTTTAGAAATTTATCTGTGACGTCACTTTTGTGCGTTAATCTATTCGGCTGACATACAATGCTTTGTTAGGCTGAGCTTTTTTTAAGTGCTGATCTAGGTTGTTTTACGTATTCGTTTTTATTCTGTAGTTAGTCACCACTTCGGTGTTAACAGGTGTATCAATTTTATGGTCGTTTTTATATTTTAGAAATAAACTGTTTGCAAAAATATGAATTATACTAAATATTTTCTTATACCAGACAGATAACCTATCCGTATTTGGCCCAATTGTTTTGGAATTTTAGGTCATCAATGCACTTCATCTTTAGGCCTGGCACCTTTTATAACTATTAGCTTGTCGTAATGTTCTATTGTATTGTTTATTTGTGTGTTTCTCTGTCCTGTATGTTCTTCCATTTATTTGTATTGTATTCCTGTCATGAAATGTTGTCATTTTAATGTTATATTGAACTTTGCCATTAAAGCAGGAGGTTTGGCTAGCCACAAAACCAGGTTCAACCCACCATTTTTTCTTAAAATGTCCTGTTCCAGGTCCGAAAATGGCTATTGTTATCTTATAGGTCGTTTCGGTGTGTGTTCTATTTATTTACTGAATTTCTATTTAAAATCCTAAAAACAAAAAGAAAGAAAAACATCATTAGTTTTTAAATTTGATTCATATTTCAACAAATTAACTAATATATTTTCATTTGTATTGTGACTTTTTCCCTGTACAAACGTTAAAAGTCAAATTAAAACAACCGTTTCATTCATAAATCTGTAATTAAAACAGAGATCAGAACACTATTTTCTCAATGTTGACATATTTAGCTATTTTTAATTTGTTTAACTAGATGCATATAACTATTTTTGCTATTCAGTTTAATTTTATTTTCTTTCTCTTTTTTTGTGAATACAGTAATTAAATACACAAATAATACCAAAACACAAACACAAATTTCCCCACGTGACATATCACTTGTAGCTAGTTTATCACATAAAAATGCAATCAACGGTTCCCTGGTAATTTTGTAGTTAGTTATACCTTGTCAATTACTCAAATCACATGTGTTAGTATGATGGACCTAGAGGGCCATCATGGTGGACCTACATTTTATGGCAACCAAATATCAGAGTATGTCCCAGGTCGTACTATTTTGTTTTGTCTTTCGTTTGTTGTTTTGTACTTTAATCAGGCCATTGACTTTCTCATTTGAATGGTTCTACATTGTGTTATGTTGAGCCCTTTTAAAACTTGCTATGCGAAATTGATTATTCTATTGTGGTGTAAATTGGAGGTGTCCGTTGTTATTCTGTGGTTTACATGTTGTAATGTAAATATATTATTTATTTATGTATGTCTCTGTCCTGAGTGTTCTTGCGTTTAGTTGTTATGTATTCTTGTCACGTAATGTTGTCATTAAACAGTATTTTTTAACATTACCATATAAGCGGGAGGTTTGGCTAGCCATATAACCAGGTTCAACCCACCATTTTTTCCTAAAATGTACTGTACCAAGTCAGAAATATAGCTGTTGTTATCAAATAGTCTGTTTCTATGTATGTTGGCGTTCGGTTTTGTAGCAGTTCAGTGTTTATATTGTTCCGTTGTTTTCTTCTTATAGTTGATGTGTTTCCTTCGGGTTCGGAAGGCGCATTTTTTTCTTATTTATGCTTTATCAATGAGGTCTATTTTTGCCAAATTGATTCAAAATCTCAAAAATGTTTTTCTTTCTAATTTTGATTTCTTTTATCTTTTTATCTTCGTATTTTATTTGGCCGTCCAACTATTTTGATATCAGCGCCATTCATGAGATTGATGAAGAGGAAACGCACGTCTTGCGTACAATTTATAAGCTTGATATTTTTGATGAGTTAATATTATGATATACTAAAACGTAATTCAGAACAACAAAACTTCCTTAGATAACAACTCAATGTATGGAATCTTAGATCTGTTTAATTTTTTAGATACAACATATAGGTTAAAGTACACCATTTCATCATAACTTTGTATAAAACTGATTTGTTTGCAGTTCGAATAACTTTTTATCTTGCAATTGTATCAATTACTGAACATGTTGAGCATAGGCGCAACCAAAACTCAACTGAGGGTAAAATATAAGATTTAATGCATGCGGACACTTATGAGGCCGAATTATTGTCTTGCAAGACAACACAATACCAGCGATGTTTTTACCTTATTATAAAAAAATTTATCCAACCTGGCTTGATTAGCGAATCATTATTTTAGTATTGTGCTATTATCAATATTTGAAATTAAAAAAATCATACTTTATTTTTCGTCTTAAACGTATTAGTGGAGCGGTGAATGTAGAAAAAGGCGCTTAGTTAACGAGTTTTAATTATCTAAATACCTCATGTAATTTTACTATCTTAAAATGTCTATCAATTATTCAAGTTCAGAAAAATATTAGTCGTAAATGCCAAATGTGGTGCCAATGACGTTAAAAACGACATTAACAGACGTTACCCAACTTTTATTGAAGACCGCACTGCTATTTTGATAGATTAATATCATGATTAACCACTTTCTAAACATGATTTATGAGCTAAATTGGTAAATATGGTTATTCATAAACTTCATGCATTATAAGGGCAGTTTTAATTAGTCAAATATTTAAAGTACATGAAGAGCATATGAAAATTGTGGGAAAAACACCACAAAAAAATCACTGTTTTTCACCTAGCATTATTTGCACGTGAAATAAATGTGTATTTTAAAGGTACAACCGTAGAGCCGTCGTATAATACTTCAATCGACCCGATTTACTTTTTGAAGAAAATTAGTAATAAACAATATAATTGGTAAAACATCTGTTTAATTCCGGATATTTGTCACACATGAACCGACACTGTTCTGGTTCCTAGTTATAAGCCCACATTGGTCATTTGTAGTTAGTATCATACGTATTTCTTGTTTACTTTCCGAAGTTTTGCGATTTATTTATGTTATTAAATATTGTTGCTTAGTCGTGTTTGTTGAATTTAAAGTGAAAGTGACAACCATTGCAGGGTGCGTTTGGTTATCAGGTGTGTTCGATCTGTTGGATAATCAGGTAAAAGGAGAATTACACTGGTTCGTTAAAACTGACTCCGTTCGATGCCAAGAAAAAATGCTCTGAAGTTGGAAATGACAAATATTGTATTTTCTGAAATTTTAAGTATAGCACCAGAATCTAGTAAAAAAGTCTGATAAATGCAGCAGCAGTGAGACGTGATGATTTATTTATTTATTTCAATTAATTCTGTTACTAGTATTATAAAGGAACTGGTTCCATCATATTTAGGTATCACAGGTCTTGTTTTAGAAGCTACACAAAGTAAACAGAATTTGAAATCAGTATATAGCGCGTCTGAAAAGGAAGCACCAGATATGAAGCCAGATTTATCCATTTTGTTGTTGGTTGAAAGTAATGTTGAACCTCTCGATACATCAAAGTGCATAATTTGCAAGAAAATATCTAATAAAAATTGAAAACATTACTAGTACATACCATGCTGTAGGATTATCAAAAAATGATGGTACTGTTAGAGTAGGCGACGCTGATATCATATACCGAATAGAGCATGCAAATTTGATCAATAATGCAGTTTATCATACTGCATATTTGACCACATGTTTGGCATAAAAACCAAAAACACTGACAAATCTACGTAGGATTTGGCGTATGAAGATAAAATAACAAGAATATTTTTGTCACGAATAAGGTCTTTGTCAATAACTTTAACTACTCTTTCAATGATGATGATGTACCAGTCCTTCCTACTAAATGCCATCATTGATAAGACCTACTGTAATTGATTTAAACTCAAGCGTTAACTTAAGAAGTACTACTCGAACTCCATAGTGTTCTTTTCTCAACAAGGACACGGTAAATCGAGTATTTTCAAGCGGCATTTCTATTGGCGACGCCTTAAAAGCCTGCGAATAACATCAAAACTAAACAGGAAGTTGTTCAAAAAAAGGCAGATGGTGGTGTTATCAGCTGTCCCGATACGTTGTAACCATGAAGAGATAGCTACCACAGTGATTTAACATGCTTTTCACGCTGATGCTATGTTTGGTGTAAGAGACGGTTAGGATAGAATTGTTATCAAATCAGATGATACTGATGTTATTGTTCTGGCTGTCCATTTCTACCTACTGCTTAAAATTACAAAAGAAGTGTTGGTTTACATTGGTTCAATTGACCGCTTGAAGGATAACAGACGATTTAGCCCAGTTCACGCCACTGTTTCATCTTTTGACCCAGTTGTCACCGAAATTTTGCCGATCGTTCATGTCTTTAGAGGGCGTGATTCCACTTCAACTTTTTTGTGGAATCGGTAAAAAAGTAGGTATGCAACCTCCATAGAACGAAAGCAAGCCCCATGAGTTATCTAGTAGCATTAGCATACAGTGATGTTGATAGTGCTATAGATGATGCTAGGGTGTTTGTTACTGTGTTATACGACTTAAAATAGTTCAATAAATAGCACAGCAATTTACATTTGCTCATACAACTGTTGGCTATATATAAAGATAATGTATCATAAAACTTCCGTCATGCAAGTATGTATTTAAGTAACATGTACTACATGTGTACGTGCAATATGGCAAAGGAAAGTTTGGGTTAAGGTAAATGTTGCCAACTAAACAATGGCACGGCATGTGAGTTTGGTTTAAAAATTTAGCAAAATGACAAATAAGAGCCATATTTCTTTTAAGAACGAATGCATTTGCAAGATGCAGAGACTCATTTCTAAAATAATATAACGAGAAAAAAATGGTCGTAAGTGATGAACATTTCAGTATAACTTACGATCAATTTAAGTCATAAGATGTTTGTTAAAAAGAGTCGTAGGTGGGCTGTTGCAAGGCAAACTTTTTGTCTCTATCCAATATACCCTCATTCCCATATTCCAGTGGCAGTCCAAATTTCCCCGACCTTCATCCCTGACAGCCTTTGTTACAGAACCTACCTATTGTATGTATTGTAAATGTCTTCTCGTCCTGAACATGTATGAAATATTTGCCAAATGACGTTTAGCAACCAACAATCAATCATTCTATCTTTCGTGCACGGATTTGTTTTTTTGTCAAAAAGAAGGTAGTTGTAACAATGTCCAGGCCATATCAGCCGACATAGCTGATGAAACATATGAAAAATCATGAACATTATTTATAGGAAATATTTTCTTACGAAATTGGGATGTCCCTCGTTCATGTCGTATGCGAATTCTAACTTTCTATATATTTTTTTAGACGTTTCATTTTGTATATGAAAACGGTCGTGTCTTACTTTTTGAATTTGTCATATATCTCGCTTGCATTCAACAGTACCGTCGAATGAAAGTTAATCGTAGTTTTCCCGTCAATAACTCATGCTTCTTGTATTATCTGAAACATTATCACATCTAAAATGGAACTTACGCATTGATAAATAATACTACTTGTATGTTTTATTGAATGGATTATTGATTTTGAAAATTTACGACACATTTTTTTCAAAAATTACACGATTTTCAATAAACTATCATAATACCACGAGGTGTGTAGGTAATTCAAATTTCTAAAATTGTCCTCTCCGCCACTCCACTATATCTATTAAATGTCCCTTTATCAGTGTGATAAGATTTGAATAGAACAGTCAAACGACTAGTATATAACTGTCGGTTATTCGACCTAGTTCTATAAACTATATAACTTTTTTTTTACAATTTACAGAAAAGTATTTTATAAAATAAACGCAGAGGCTTAAAAGATAATAACTAATCTTCGTGTATTCAGGTTGAACCTTTCCTCTTGTTGAATTCAACTGGCCAGGTTCCGTTATCAACACGAACAATTCTGCAAAAGATGATAATACAAATTTACTATAAATTATCATGAAATTCATTAAAGATTCATGTTTCTGAACACTTCGCTTTGTCAAATGACTCTAAAACGTATCATCAGATCGTAATGAATGGAATATATAACCAGGGGCATCGAGAGACATAGAACATAATGACCAATGGAAAAAAGGAAGACAGCCAAACAGGTCCCAAAACAAAAGGCAACAATTAGGACAAACATACTGTATTAAGTTATTACAAAATACATACAAACACCAGCATGCATATTTGTAACGTTTTTATGTACGATTAGAATATTTTAAGTCTTCTCTCCGATAGTTAAACGCTTCCTCTGGGAGTTTTGCTGATAACTTTTCAGCTAATCAAGAATTAGGAACAAACACTACTCTAATGAGATATGACATCAAAAGGGACACTTTAACATGTTGCCTTTATAGATACCACGTCAATGACATTACTAATAGGATCTTTGTACTGGCATACCAATGTAATGAAGTGAAGGGAGCAGTTAGAAAATGATACATTTGTTGGTATGAAACTGTTACTAAATGTAGTTAGTACTTCGGTACTGACATTATTTATAACAAACCTTTCTAAAATTGTCCGTTTATAAATTTTGAAATTATAAATAAACTAAGGTTTCAACTCCCTCAGGCAAAGTTGGCCTTAGATGAATTTGGCTATTTTTTTAGGTATTTTTGTCATATAGCTCTTCAACTGTTTCGGTACTTATACACCCTCGGATTTCAAATGTTTGGCTTTGAGGGTTCCTGATGAAGGTAAATCCAGAAAAGCGCTTTGGACGCATAAAATTATTAAACGTGTTGTTTTCAATTTTTTACCGACCAAACTTAAATTCAATATCAATAATATGTATAGATGACACGCAATACATCCAAAGAAAAGGCTGCTTTCAAATATCTTCTTTATAAGCCATTACTTTCAGTCTAATTTAAGGATTGCTTTCAGATAACTTTCTGATTTTATTGATATGTTAACCACACAAAACAATGTAACAACTTTACTCTGTTCACATTCATGAGATTCTTGTGAATTCGATCAAATTATGCAGAATATTGTCAATCATATATTGTCATTTCTCAATTCTGAACATTTACCTTTCTGAAACATTTTCCTTTGTTACTTCTCTTTCAACTAATAGTCTAATGTTTATGACAAATGATGAAAACAAGACAAAACGGAAAACAAAATAATTAAATCCTGTCGCTCTCTCTTCGTGCATAATTCTTATTCCCTTTGATAAGTTTTTTTTAATTCAGTTGAGTGCTTAAAGCAATGTAGAAGAACACAAACGGCGTCAAGTGGGAGGTTTAGCTTGCTATATAACCATATTTTATCTACCATTTTTATCGAAAATTGCCAGCACCAAGTTAGGAATATGGTAGTTGATTTTTACTTGTGCCGTTGATTGGTAGTGTTTAGTTATGTCAGTTTTTATGGACTTTCCCTCTTTTTGAATTTGCCTTGGTGTTCGGTATTTTGTTTTTTTTTCCATAAGGAGAGACTTGTCCAAAATGGGTTTTTTTTTCAAAATATATATATATAAAATTTTATTAAATCAACAAAATCAGAAGTTCTTAAACGTTTCAAAATTAGTTCTCGAAAATATATTATTTTTTCTTTAACTTTCAACACGAACAAATTTACCATGCTAATAATTTTGGAATACGGTCGCGTTTAGTCTACCAAAGATTGACCATTAGAGCTCGAGGTCAAACAATCAAAAGGCAAAATCAATTACTTAAAGTTAAAATATAAAATTCCAAAAACTCCTAAAATGATGTTCTTGTTCTGTTTCAGTTATCAAAAACGTTCAAATGTTACCAACTTTTTATGATGAAATCTAAGTAACACAACATCAACAAAAAACAACAAATATTTGTATGTTGTCAAATTTGTAGCGTTCATTACAATTTGGTAAAAAAATACCTTTCACATAAGAATGGGTAAGGAATTCTACATCCTTCGTCAGCCCATTGATACTTTGTTCCATATGGATCACAGGGACAATATATCAGACAATCTCCATCACTCAGATCAGACGATAGATTATCGGGCTGTTGAAAATAAACCCGTTCCCAATCAAAAAAAGTTATCTTTTTCGATGGTTTATCCCAATTCCAGTCCCCTTCTGTCAACAAATCTGATCCTCCGAACCATATTCCCGATAGACCTGAAATTAATATTACTATCTTTGTATACCTTATAAGGCAATTTACAAAAGTAAACTTAGTTATTATTCTAGAGAATAATAAGTAAAGACGTTTAAATGTTATCTTGTATAAATAACATGAGATTTGTTGGTTTTTCTTTTCTTTATGGTTTCAAAGTTTGATATTATGTATCTGTTTATAACTTACTTTTTGGTATGGGTTTTGAACTGTGTAGAAGGCTGTACTTAAGGGGACCTTGATAGGACCATTTCGGATTAACATTTGTCAAAAGTAGGAGATTCGTTACTGGGCATTTTTAAAAATTTTAATTTAATCAGAGTAGCAATCAGATATTGTTCAGGTAGCGTCCCAATAGTTCAGTTCTCGATCAGATTCTTATCCGATTTGTATAATTCCAATATTTAAAAAAAACGACCGAATTTGTCGAAACAGCGTACCGATTCTCCCGAATGCAAACCGACAGAGATCAGACAGTGAACCGAAGTAAGACAGCAGATTCTACATAATCATGATTGTACTAAACAAAATCGGCTTAGTTTCCGGGAAATAACGGGCCACACCTTACTGTCGGGAGAGCTTGGTCGACCTCTGCGGACCATACCAGACCTAAGGTACTCTGTAACGAAATTCCCGTAGTATCATTCGCTTTATTTTGCAAGAAAATCAAATGATTTTTATTCACAGTTTATAAAATGAAGCATCTTAAAGTGGATCATCTGTATTTCTTCTCTTTTCTTATACTTTGCCAAAATATAGATTTCACTATGCTTTAAAAAAACAACAATAAAAAAATGGGTAACCGTGCTATTTTTCAAGCTTCAGGTCGTGCAACATTGCCCAATTTTGTAATGATTATTAATTAAAAAGCAATTTTTAGTGAATTGAAAGAAATCTATCAAATGGAATTTTGAAATATAATATGAGAAGATGTTTTTTTAATATTCTTTGTGCAAATAAAAGGAAAAATGGTGTCACCGAACTTGTTTTGTTGCTACAGTTAAAAAAAAATCCATTAACATTCCTATTCAAAATCTGTCTTAAGATATGCAGATTTCAGCAAAGAGCTAGACCGATTGTGTACTGCTATTTTACAACCCAAGAGGGCGGTAAAAGTTAATCTACCTGAATATTCACTAGTAGCTTTGATTTAAATCAATGATTAATTTCAACTGATAAAAGACAAAATGGTGTTGTATCATCGCCAGTGCGTCAACTTTCTACACTAGACTGCTTGCCCTTGTTTTGATTGATTGATTTTTGTGTGTTGTATCTAAATCAAATGCATTCAACAGTACCATTGTTATTCCAAATCTGCTATGCATTAATATCATCTTAAAGTTACTTACGATTAGTAACAGATTTCAGAAATTCATTTTCATTTGAGCTACTAACAGTGGCAAGTCTCATACCGAAACTATTACAGTATGCCTAAAATAAAAAAAAAACATCATTTTATTTTGAATGTCTTCTTTATAAAAATATATTCGCTATAGGATAGTTTGAATCAATACTTAAGTAAATATTACTTTTGTTATTTATGTATAGTTTGTCCAGGGCCAATGCAAAAAATGCCATGTCTCATGTACTTTTGATGACGTTGCTCTATGAAATCTCAAAAATGTAAAGAATGTAGGAAGACACTATTAATTTTCTACTCTGCAGATAAAAATTTGAGATTGTATCTACAAAACTAAAAAAAAATAAATTATTATTTGTCAAATTTACTATCAACTGCAATGACGTCTTTTTTTGTCGTCTTTGTCAAATTTACTATCATCTGCAATGACGTCTTTTGTTGACGTCTTTGTCAAATTTACTATCAACTGCAATGACGTCTTTTGTTGACGTCTTTGTCAAATTTACTATCAACTGCAATGACGTCTTTTGTTGTCGTCTTTGTTAAATTTATGTGTATGCTTGTTTGAACTTTTTTTAGTCAGTTGTGTTAAATATCTGTGGTGTATGTTTATACAGTTTTGGCTGCTAGATCCCAGTTATTGTCACAATAACCTTTTGTGTTTATATCTATAGGGTATGCATACACTTTTACTATGGTATTTACGTACTTGTGCATCAACCCAAGGTAAGGCATCCGCGAAGTAGAAAAAGACCTTGTTGTTGTATGCTTTACCTGAAATAAAAATTCAGATTATACGAGTACCACAATATCTAGGAATCAGTTATATACAAACAATAGATTAGTTTACAGATATTCATTTTTATAATTTGCACATGGGACTAAATACACATTACGTTCGATGACCACAGGCTTGTTAAAAGAGTTATTAAAATAAGCTGTAATATTTTTTTTTCAATTCTGTCAGTGGTTTCTTTAGACAAATATTATAATATTGGTAGAAGGTTTATTTTTACTTACCAGCTACTGTTTTACTTAATGATATAAAATGATGTCGTAAAATAAGAGGGTGTTGCATACAATGACAAATGTTTAGGGTAGAGGAATACCAGGCCCTGGTAAAATTTGTCATTGATACCAGGCTTATAATCTTTTTAACTTTTTTCATTCGACCGTCACTGATGAGACTTTTGTATAGTTTGTCAACGGTATATTGCTGGGTCTTCCAGGTGCTCCACGAAACCTCTTTCTAAATTATTAACATCTATTTTATCAGCAATCAAAGCCAGGCTCCAAAGTTATTGTGAAACTGCCTATTCTAGAGGTGGCGTGAATCAGATGTGGATACTAAAAAATTCCAAAGATCTTTTAGAGTACATACAATCTAAGACTCTCTCATCTTGCAATAGTATTAAAACATATGACTTTTCTACACTTTACACAAGTATTCCCCATTCCAAACTAAAAGACGAATTGAAAGAGTTGGTATTACTTTGTTTCTTTAAAAAGAATGGCGAAGTATCATGTCTTGGGGAGGTATAAATCCTACTTTGTAAAGAATCACTCTGATTCAAACAAAAAATTCTCTGAAACTGACATTATCAAGATGCTTGATTTCTTGATTGACAACATATTTGTTACGTTTGGAGGACGTGTTTTTCAACAGACTGTCGGAATTCCAATGGGAACTAATTGTACCCCTCTTCTTGCCGACTTGTTTCTTTATTATTATGAAGCTGACTTCATACAGGAACTTCTTGGGAAGAAAGATAAGAAGTTAGCAATATCCTTTAACTCTACGTTCCGCTATATAGATGATGTTCTCTCACTAAATAATACAAAATTTGGTGACTATGTTGAACGATTCTATCCCATCGAACTAGAAATAAAGGATACTACAGATACAGTTAAGTCTGCCTCATATCTTGACTTAAATCTAGAAATTGACAATGAGGGTCGGTTGAAAACAAAACTTTACGACAAAAGAGATGATTTCAGCTTCCCAATTGTGAACTTTCCATTTCTATGTAGCAACACTCCAGCAGCGCCTGCATACGGAGTATATATCTCCCAATTGATACGATATTCCCGGGCTTGTGTTTCCTATCATGATTTCCTTGATAGAGGATTGCTGCTCACAAGGAAGCTATTAAACCAAGAGTTCCAAATGGTGAAGTTGAAATCATCCCTTCGTAAATTTTACGGACGCCATCACGAGTTGGTTGACCGTTATGGAATAACCGTTTCACAGATGATATCGGATATGTTCCTTATGTCGTAACTACAATACCCTTTCCTTTTCACGAATGTGACTTACCGAATTAGACTATTTACTTGATTTGTAATAACATAAGCAACACGACGGGTGCCACATGTGGAGCAGGATCTGCTTACTCTTCCGGAGCACCTGAGATCACCCCCAGTTTTTGGTAGGGTTCGTGTTGCTTAGTCTTTAGTTTTCTATGTTGTGTCATCTGTACTATTATTTGTCTGTTTGTCTTTTTATTTTTGGCCATGGCGTTGCCAGTTTGTTTTCGATCTATTAGTTTGACTGTCCCTCTGGTATCTTTCGTCCCTCTTTTGTAGTCTGATGAACACAATTCTAATCACGATATCTATTGTGAGTTAATTGTACACAAGACGTGCGTTTCGTCATAATAAGACTCATGAGTGATCCTCGAATGAAAGTTGGAAGGCCTAATGAAATATGTAATTGCGAGCATTAAAAACCAAAAATTCCAGAAAGTTGTGCCAAAAGAAGGCAAATGCAACTGTTTGCAGGGCTATGTCTTGGGTCTAAAAAATTTTTAAAAATGTGAATAATTAACCTTTACAATAACAGTAAATTCACAGAAAAATGAATATATCAATGATATTTTATGTCAACAAGAAAGTGCTGATTAGTGCACTTGGGACAAAACGACGAAATGACGACTACGACGACGACGACGACGACGACGATGATGAGGTGGAGGAGGAAGAGAAGGAGGATGAAACATCATTAAGTTTACGAGTTTCATCTTTGTTTTCTTTATTTGGCCTTTATTGTTATTCGAGCTTTACTGATGAGTCTTGTGTCAGTTTAGATTTGGAAAAAAAAACAAACCACAAAATGGATTAGACACAAGATAGTCTAGCTTAGATCGTCTTCTACTAAGATAAGATATAAGTCTTAAGTTTAGCATGCAAATATCAAATTTATCATTACACAATATATAATCAAACATCTGTAATTTACAATTTGTAAATTAAGAGACATATTAAGAAACAGTATAGAAAAAGGAAAGATAGGAAGAAGGAGAAAAAAATATGCATGTGTGTGTGTGTGTGTGGATCACTACAACAAGGAACCTCTTGGTATTTTTTATATAAACAAAAATATTTTTTCATGATGCTCATTTATTAGATTTATTTTACCAGATGTTATAATCTCTAGATCCAACACAAGGTCCTCAATTAACCAACTAAGACTATTCTTAAGAATGTGACGTTAAATTGGTACATAAAGGACATTTAAAGAAGAAATTATTAGAATCTTCGCGGGGAAACCCACAACATCAAGTTGGATCTGATACAATATTCATTTGAAAGAGATCACAATTAAGGAATGTTGCTGAACATCTAAATTGTGTTAAAATAATATTGAGGTTTCTTGGACCAAATGAATAGTAACTGGGCACCGTTTTATTACCTAATCTAGAACTCTTTTTAATATATTTTCAAATTTTGATAAAGTTTCTGTTTTTCGCACGGATATGTCTAGTCTATTCCATTGCCTAATAGTTGATGGGATAAATGAGTCACTACTTATCGAAAGTCTACAAAAAAGTTACCGATATAACTTCCCCATTTCTTAAAAGATATGAAGTTGTACTTTGTATCGATAGTGGAATCTATTCACAAAGATAGGGGCTTTTCCGTTATCCGCATTGTATCCGTTTTTATTCTGTAGTTAGTCACCACTTCGGTGTTATCATGTATATCTATTATATAGTCATTTATTTTATAAATTTACTGTTTACAAAAGTATGAATTATTCTAAATACTAAGGATTTTCTTATCCCAGACATATAACCTTAGCCGTATTTGGCACAACTTTTTGGAACTTTTGGTCCTCAATGCTCTTCAACTTTGTACTTGTTTTGGCTTTCTAACTTTTTTGATCTGAACGTCACTGGTTAGTCTTGTGTGGACGAAACGCGTGTCTTGCGTATTTAATTTTAAACCTGGTACATTTTTTTAGCTATTATTCGTATGTTTCTCTGTCCTATATGTTCTCCCATTTATTTGTATTGTAGTTCTGTCATGTAATGTTGTCATTTTAATGTTATATTTAACATTGCCATAAAAGCGGGAGGTTTGGCTAGCCACAAAACCAGGTTCAACCCACCATTTTTATTAAAATGTCCTGTACCAAGTCAGAAAAATGGCCATTGTTATATTATAGTTCGTTTCTGTGTCTGTTACATTTTAATGTTGTGTTTCTGTTGTGTCGTAGTTCTCCTCTTATATGTAATGTGTTTCCCTCAGTTTTAGTTTGTAACCCGGATTTTTTTTACTCAATCGATTTATGAATTTCGAACAGCGGTATACTACTGTTGCCTTTATTTGTAAAGATATTCCCATCCAATCTTTTTTATAAATATTATTTTTATTGGTAAATATTGGTAAGCCGATTACAACTCTTTCAGCTTCAAGTAAAAAATTTTCTAGTTTGTTAGTTTTACAAATTCTACAGTTATCTCAAACTTCACTGGCATATTCACAAATCGGTCGTAGATAAACTAAATATAATTTTACCTGCGAAGTCTTTATTGTAGCTTACGTAATGTATTTATATATTTTGATGCATTAAGTACAATGTTTTCGATGTGCTGATTCCATTTTGCATTTTTACTTAAGTGTAACTTCAAGGTGTTTTTGGTAATCGATGAATGGAATATCTTGCCCATTAAACGTAAAATTTATATTTGGTACATCGATATTCGAGAAAAGCCCAATTTCATTATCTGGATTGAATGAAATGAGCCATATTTTTTACCATTCATCTAAGATTTTCAGGTTATGACCGATGAGTCTTTTGTCGACGAAACAAGCGTCTGGCGTTAAAATTGATAATATAAAATAAGAAGATGGGCTATGATTGCCAATTAGACAACTCTCCATCAGAGATCAAATGACGTCGAAGTTATGATCTAAGCCTGGTATCTTTAATGAGTTTTTTCATACCTTTTCTTAGTAACAACCATCCGATTGCTGTTTTAGTTGCTGCATGGCACTTGTCCAATGTTCCAAGAATGCATTCATTTGTTTCATCCCTATAATTAGCAAAGCAGCAATCATTGTCTTTCAGACAAAGAGAAGAACATGCTAATTTAGATCCCACTATAGTAGCCGGAGTATTAATAGAAATTCTTTTGTCTCTCTCAGTAATAAAACTATCAACTTTTGCTGATTTAACCAACAATAAGTTGCACCAAAACGTATAAGCGAAAAACGAAAATAATAATTTTATCATCTTGTCTTTCTCAAATAAATTTTATACTAAAGCATTTGTTTTTATGTCCATGTGGTTCAAAACAACTTTGAATAAGTTGTGTGAGATGTTGAACACTTATAACCGAACTGTTACAGAGAAATGTAATAGTGCCTTTCACAAATAATTAAATTCTATGTACAATGATAAAATATTATCAACACTTTTCCGACATCCGGATTCAAGGCAATTTTAAAAGAACTCAATATCTACTATTTAATTTATTCTCCAAAAGAAATCTAAAATATTAATACAACGGAATTTCTAAAGAGGAAAATTTAAAATATACAACAAACATCGAAACAAATAACAGTAACATACAAGCAATCGACATATGCAAATGTATATTCTAGCAAAACAGTGTTGTTATAATAGATTTGTCTTTATTAATTAGCGATAGCAAATGTTCTAAAATTTACTTAACTAGCGACCAGTCAGTGGATCATTTAAACATATATCTAATACCATCAAATCAATAAATTATTTCCCAAAATTTTCAAGTGCAATATTTTTTATCTCAATTCAAAGAAACTACCATTTGTCGTTTACTTAAATTATACATTTGGAAATCTGATAAACGACAGCTGCGTCTGTTGATTCAATTATACAATCCCTTTTCCTAATAGTGCGAGACCCGCATGGATAGTAAATGTCTTTAAACACCACCCCTCTAAGTAGTTGAGGAATACCTTAAATTATTCCTAAATATATGATTTTAAGAAACATCAATTGATTATAGAAGCAATAGTTCTATATATTAGTTTCTGATGATTAAGATGAATAAACCGCAAGCAAGTATGGAATGTTCAGCATTAACTAGATAAATCGTAAAGTTGTATTGTAGTGCAACGTCTTTATAATGCATTGATAAATTCTAAATTCATCAATGCCATAAATTCAATGTCGGTTTGAAAACAGTCACGGGCTTATAAGCTTATTGGTGGTATACAATATCCAGTGCTATGCAAAAAATTGGGAATGGAGTCTATCTGAATTATGTCACCTTTTGGTACGCAATTTCCTGCCTCGTTTTCTTATATCTATCTTGATGTACGTTGTATGTGTTTAGATATTTAGATAGATTATACATTTAACAGTGAAATAGTGGGTAAATTCTCAAATAGTATTTAATAGATTTTAATGCCAGATATATTTATAATTTGTTGATATTACGTTTGCCAATGCACAGATGATGCGTGATCAAAATAGTAAAGAGTAATTTATAGTTTTGACTGTCTTTGACAAAAATATACCATTGTGGTTTCTGTAAACTAGTATGAAAGTATAATGGACACAAAAGATAGATGTCAATATTCACTTCAATAATGTAGGCATTTTGTCTTCAAAATCAGGCAGCTCAACAATGTTATAGTTCCTATGTGTTGGATTTTTTGTGCTGAATAAATAATAAATGCGCTTTCTTATTCTCTACATTTTCATTTGACTTGATACGATGACGTGGTAAAGTTGATGATAAAATAACGACCATCCCAATAACATTGACAGAGAATTAATATAATCGCTTTCACTTCATATTAAAGTAAGCAAAACTATGTTTTTTGTTTGCTATCCCCCCTCTTTCCCCACAATTAATCAAAACAACATATGGAAAAATTGTTTGTTCTAAGTAGAAGTGGAAGATGCCTAAAAGATATTAAAACTCAGAAGTCGATGATTAAACTGACAACGACATGCCAAAAAACGAAAACGACCAAAAGACAAACGGTATACATAATACAACATATTTCAGTCCAAAGAAGCAAACGCTGTATCTTTCAGCCCAAAGGTCGTCTACCATCGATCTGTTTTTAATATGTACCAATGTTTTGTCTGCAATAGAGCTTCTGACAATAAACACTGTCTTGAAAATTTTAGGAAAATGATTTTGAGTTACAGACTTATATATTGCAATCAAGAGAAAGAAAACCAATGACCTTTCATTTTTATTTTGTCAACACAAAAGTGTTTTTTTTAACTAAGCATATTCTCTTCTAAATAAATCTTTATTTCTTGCCAACAAATGATGATCTATTTTTTTTTGTGACGAAGCAGTACAGACAGAACCTGTGTTATCGTCAAACAAGTATTATTGGTATTTCAAAAATTGATCTAACAAGCTTTCAAAAGAGATGGAAAATACCAAGGGGCACTCAAAGCTCATAAGTTGAAATGTAACTGATAAGGCAATGGCAAAAACAAACGACGAAAATACAAACAGTATACAATAATGAAATGTGGTGTGATTTCAAATTAGACAACTATCCATCTTAGACCAAAAGACGTAGATGTTAGCAACAATAAGTCACCGTACAACCGTTTTGAATGAGCAAAGCTATACCGTATAGCAAGCTGTAAAAGGGCCTGATATAATAAAACGTCAAGCATTTAAATTACAAAACAACACTCGAAAAATAAATACGATATGCAGCAACAAACGACATCCACTGAATAACAGGCTCCTGACTTGCAACGGGCACATGCAGAACATGGCGGGTTAAAACATGTTTGTGGACGCCATACCAACACCTGAACCTTGGAAAGAGGTGTAACAGTACAACTTAGGAACGAACTATGAAAAAACAGCTGAAAGGGATTTTGCTTATCGAATCGATTTAAAGCACACAAAGAACAAAAACAAAAACACTAAATATACAAAATGCCCAACTAAGAATACTCTTAGTTACTGAAGGCTTGTTCCAAACCATTAGCAGCTAATAAAAAAAAAAGACAAAATATTAATCAGTACACATCCAATGGATTTATCATAAGACGTCAAAACAGTATTGGAAAAAATGACATTGTTCATTGCCGAAATAAAAGTATCAACAGGATGTAGAACCGTAAGCCTGTATAACTGTATAGCTATTCATATTTTTTCAAAAGGAAAACTACATTGAAAGTCTGCAAAATACGACATAGAAAAGTTGAAATTAAGCAATACCACAAACTGGAGTTGATCTCGGGTGCTCTTGAAGGGTATGCAAACCCTCCTCTACTAGTGTCACACGTCATGTTGATCAAGGTAAGTACAAATTCAATATCTCATTCGGTGATGTGCCATTCGAGAAAAAAAGACGGGATTGTTGTTATGACAATTTGAACATATCCTTGGTAAGGTGAGACACAAATATTCCATAACGGTCAATCAACTCGAAATGTTGTCCGTAAAACTTTAATTTGAAGGTATGAATCAAACTTTACAACTTAAAACCCTTGGTTTAATGTCTTTTAAGCAGCAATAATCTATCCCAGCATTCAGCTTTTCTGTGTTGACATGAATTATCATTGATATGGCCATAATCATATTAACATTAACTGCTTATAAAACTAAGGATTGTCTACCCTAGCAATAGATTACCTTAGCTGATATTTTGGGTTATCAATGCTCTTCAACTTCGTACTTTATTTGGCCTTTATTTTTTATTCGAGCGTCATCGATGATATTTGAGTAGATGAAACGCGTCTGCAGTACACAATTCAAAGCCTGTTATCTATTATGAGTTTTTCTATCAAGGAAATCGTGATAGGAAACGTAAGCTTTGGAATATCGTATTATTGGGAGATATAATCTCCATATTAAGGCGCTGAACTGTTGCTATGATAAAAAGGAACATTCCATATTGATTAGCTGAAATTACCCCTTTTGTCTCAATCGACCCTCATTGTCAATGTCTGTATGCAAGTCATCATATGAGGCAGACTTAAATGCATCTGAAGTTTTCTTAATTTTAATTTCGATGGGATGTTCAACAAAGTCACCAAACTTTGGTGTTTTTAGTGAGAGGACATCATCTATATAGCGGAACGTTTAGTTAAATGATAAGGCTAGCTTTCTATTATTCATCATGAAAAGCTCGCGTGTGAAGTCTGTCTCATATGAATAAAGGAACAAATCGACAAGAAAAGAAAAAAAGTAACACAGTTGGGGCAATATGCGCAATTGTTTCTCCATAGGCGGTAATGGTAACCTTTTCTTCTGTAGCTCAGTCCATATCGTAAACTTGGATATGTATGATGGCTCGTTTCGAAGCTGAGACATTTTCACATAATTATGTGGTTAAATTTTCGGGGTACGAAGTGTGATTCATTTTTCCGTAAATTAGCATACCCCGAAAATCTTTTCGTGATGCGGCTCTTCATGGTAAAAAGTCCCTTTTTTCACACAATAATTTCTTTGAAAATTTAATACTTTGAATACATATAATAACTCCATAGTTTTTATACATTTATTCTATGGTCCTATACTTTCCAGATCAACACAAATGATTAAGCTCAGTCACTTGTTAAAAATAGAAACATGTCCAATATCACTACACAGAGATTTTTTGTTTACACACAACTTTTGTGTTCCTCAATTGGAGGCGCATTAGGGATATTGACCCATATTGAAATCCATAGTTCTGATTTTTTCAAATATTCTTGTGTCATCTTCATCGGTATGACTTTCTGAATAAATCTGTGTATTTATGTCCATTTCTGAAAAAAAAGATAAAGTTGTTTCAGCACTATACGACAATGACACTTTTATCGCTATATTCATTAATTCTGAATACAATGTGTAAGTATAATTGACTTCTTTTAGTATACCTTCACAAGTCACAATATGGATAAAACATATGATTGTAACCTTCAATTACAATATACAGACCCAGTTTAAGCATTTAATAAAATTTTCATGTGTCTAAAAGTGCATTTTGACTGAGAAATTATGCCAAAATGTAGATTTCATAAAAAAAAATCACTAAAATACTTAAATTTTTTTAGCCAGCAGAAATCAGGTATTTTCAACTATAGAAACCACTTTAAACTGCTGTGAATGTCATATTTATCCTATAATTAAATTGCAATGAAGTGCAAATTTTCCAAACTTGTCCTTTTACATAATTCTATTAAAAAAAAGTTTTTTTTTAAATGTTTTACAGTGAAACCTTTTTTTCTTTTTCAGTAAGAAATGCACATGAGTTTTTAAGATTTTAAGACAACATAGTAACATCACATGTATTATGATGTCATTAAATACGATCGATTAAAATAATGCTCAGTACAGATTGCAGTGTTAGATAACGAACAGTTGCCTCATGGTTTAACTTGAAATGTCGAGAAGAAAAGATTAGTAACTAAGCATTTTTATATAATATTAAGACCATAGCAACAGTTTACATATTAGCATATTTTCAAAACTTTGACTGTAATTTCAATTGCACAAATACCAGAAATAAACAATTTAGATTTTGCCTAATAAAACCAAATGCTTACCAGTAATTCAGAACTTTTTAAAACCTCTTATTTGCCGTCTCAGGTTAACCTGGAACGATACGTCTGAAACTGAAATAAGACAAAAAATTTACTCAGGTAATGTTATCATTTCATTTGATACAAACTGTATTATTTATAGAGAAAAAAAATCTCACTCTTGAAAAGTTTTATCATTAAAAAGGAAATTGCTTCTCCCTTGTGATTTCACAATCTTAATTTTTTACCTTTTTAATGAGGAACAATCAATAGTAGCTTTATAGTTGAATAGGTGAAAAGGTTTGACCCTCCCCCTTTTTCTCTGAGAAAAGAAACTATCTTGTGATTTGTTACTGTGCATTAAAATGTAAAAAAAAACATGCTTTTCTTTAATATGTTTGTCTGTTTATTTGCATACTTTAGTGACCAGCTGCTAATTATAATGGTCAAATAATGGTTTAAAACACATGTGTCAAATTATACTCATACAAAGTGTTATTTCCCTTGATTATCAGCTATTCCTCAACACGTGTGTAGTGACTGGAACCATAATGACATAAAATGTCTTTAGTGTGTTATATTCACTTACAATTTAACAATATTAAATGTTTCCATAAAAAGAACATTGAAGTTAGTGCCTTTAAAGTCACTTTCGGATTCTCTCGGGGTAAACATAGTTTTTATTGTGCCTAAAAGAAATGCACCAGTCCCGTGCCAGTAATACATTTCAAAAGCAAAAATTGTTGCTGATCTTTATAAATAATCTTAATCTAGAACCAGCTATGATAACTTGGTGTTTATAAAAGACAACTAACCTTCATTTTCAAAATTTTCTCTAGTGAACAAGATGCAATCATGGATAAATCAGTCTGACAACTTCTCAGATCCATCTCTCAATTTGGGGCAATATGCGCAATTGTTTCTCCATAGGCGGTAATGGTAACCTTTTCTTCTGTAGCTCAGTCCATATCGTAAACTTGGATATGTATGATGGCTCGTTTCGAAGCTGAGACATTTTCACATATGTGGTTAAATTTTCGGGGTACGAAGTGTGATTCATTTTTCCGTAAATTAGCATACCCCGAAAATCTTTTCGTGATGCGGCTCTTCATGGTAAAAAGTTCCTTTTTTCACACAATAATTTCTTTGAAAATTTAATACTTTGAATACATATAATAACTCCATAGTTTTTACACATTCATTCAATGGTCCTATACTTTCCAGATCAACACAAATGGTTAAGCCCAGTCACTTGTTAAAAATAGAAACATGTCCAATATCACTACACAGAGATTTTTTGTTTACACACAACTTTTGTGTTCCTCAATTGCGGGCGCATTAGGGATATTGACCCAGTTGTTTGCCATAAGATTGTAGATTGTTTGTTACAAAAACTTTATCGAAACATTACATATTTACTAGAACTAAGCATCTTGATAATGTCGGTTTCAAGAATTTTTTTTAATCGAAACAAAGTGATTTTACCAAGTAAAAAAAATATTTTCAAAATATTATTATTGTTCAACATGACAAACTCTTTATTGAACTGAACTTTTTAAACATAAAACCAATCTGTCTTGTCGTATCTGGAAAGTTTGATTTAATAGTCATTTGTTTATTAATTGCTTATTTGTATGATTGTTTAAAATTGGAAATTTCTAAATCGGATAAGATATTTTGCATGTGTTGCAAATTTATTCCCCCCTTAATGCTACAAATGCTTACGAAACAGAGATCATTGACATGTTTTGGTAATTTCAACATCATATTAATCGTAAGCATGATTATATAAAATTGTGAAGTGTTTTAAATGGCTTTCTCTAATTTTCATACTTTTTCACATTTCTTGATCGGTTTAAGAAAAAATATTTCTCATCTCTAGTGAACACTTTGTTATGGCAAAAGATTGGTCGAAACTTAATTATGACGTCAAATTTTCTTGGTTTCTTCTGCATTTCCTATTGTGACGTCATGAAAAAAGCGACCATGCCTGATGACGTCACATATAAAAAACACAACTTTCTGCAAATCTTTGAAAAGGAAGGATGAACTTCGTTTAAATATCGTCTAAAAATCATAAGAGATACATAAAGGCAACAGTAGTATACCGCTGTTCGAAATTCATAAATCGATTGAGAAAAAACAAATCCGGGTTACAAACTAAAACTGAGGGAAACACATCAAATATAAGAGGAGAACTACGACACAACAGAAACACAACATTATAATGTAGCACACACAGAAACAAACTATAATATAACAATGGCCATTTTCCTGACTTGGTACAGGACATTTTAAGAAAAAAAATGGTGGGTTGAACCTGGTTTTGTGGCTAGCCCAACCTCCCGTCTTTATAGCAATGTTAAATATAACACTAAAATGACAACATTACATGACAGGACTACAATACAAATAAATGGAAGAACATGCAGGAGAGAGAAATACACAAATAAACAAAAACGACATTGCAGCACTCACCGAAACAAACCATATGATAACAATTGCCATTTTCCTGACTTGGTACAAGACATTTTTTTAGAAAAAAAATGGTTGGTTGAACCTGGTTTTGTGGATAGCTAAACCCCCCCCCCCCCCCCTTTTATGGCAATGTTAAATATAACATCACAATGACAACATTACAGGTTTAAAATTTAATACGCAAGACGAGCGTTTCGTCCACACAAGACTAACCAGTGACGCTCAGATCAAAAAAGTTCGAAAGCCAAAACAAGTACAAAGTTAAAGAGCATTGAGGACCAAAAGTTCCAAAAAGTTGTGCCAAATACGGCTAAGGTTATATGTCTGGGATAAGAAAATCCTTAGTATTTAGAATAATTCATACTTTTGCAAACAGTAAATTTATAAAAATGACTATATAATAGATATACATGATAACACCGAAGTGGTGACTAACTACAGAAAAAAAACGGATACATAAAACAACATAAACCAACACATAAAAATTCACAGCCGAGTTAGCCAAAGAGATCAACGCAAAAAAAGGTGACGTCACATTTGAATTTCTCAAATTTCCCCAAAATAGGATAGAATTAGGATGGAATTCAAGATTTGGTTTATAATACTCATATAATATTTATTAATAGCAATGAAAATTACAATACTAATTAATATAAAATGTGGTAGTAATTAGATAATTAATAGTATTATCTAGCTATGTCGGTGTTTCTTCTAAATCACACTGTAAACCAAATATATCGTATAAATTTAGTTGACCCAAACTAAAATCTAATTAATGAACTGGGTAATTAATAGTCTTTACCATAACACACGAATACAACAAACAAAATAAGATTTACAACTACAAACGAAAAGACATTTGACCAAATTCGATGAGAATAACAAATATAACATCAAAACTAAATACATGAATTTTGGTTAGAAAAGTACCGTGACACGTCTTATAACAATGCGAACTCACACTCAGAGAAACAGATTCCACCACAATAGCTCGTGTATTACGATATTTCTCCAAAAGTAAATTTTAATTATTCAAATGTTTTGAATGGTTTTAACTTTAATAAAATAATATAATCTTGAGATGTAAGCTCCCATTATTGATAGTGGAAACAAATTAAAAATCATATAATTAAATTTAACTGAAACTACCGATTTGTGAGTCATTGAACGAATTTTTCCCTTATCATAACTTTTTCATACATTTGTTTCCACCAATGAAGGTTTTGTAACAAAAGTTAATAGAACTCCATAGTAGTTGTGAGTAGGAACAAGTTAGATATAAAATTCGCCATATATGATTTAAAAAAATATAAGAAGATGTGGTATAATTGCAGATGAGACAAAATGATGTTCAAGTTGGCAACTATAGGTCACCAACATTAGCAAAATTAATACCGCATACCAAGCTACAAAAGGCCACGAAATGACAACAATTCATAGAAGAAAACTAACGGCCTGATTTATGAACAAAACAATAAATAAAAATACAAATATGGTATACAGCAACAAACGACAACAATCGAATGACAGGCTTTTTGTATTTTGTCTTGGGATCCAGTTTTTGAAGAATTAGTGTCAAGCTTTGCATAAACAATGTAAAATAATTTTTCACTAGTTCCTATCCGAATTGTTTTAGCAGTAAGGGAAAAATGCTGAAGTTAATTCTCACTCGATAGCATTGATCAAGATCATGAATACTCATATAAGATATGTATATAAAGAAGGACAAACACGTGCAGTCGCCAATATGATATGGTTATTTAATTAATTGGAATTGAAGAATAGAAATTATAACTTCTTTGTTTGGTTGGACGGATAATTATAAACGAAATTTTATAGAATGCACTCGATAATTTACCTATTGTATCGCAAAGTTTATTGAAATATATTAATGTAAAACATTCAGAATATTTTGTAGAATGTTGAAAACGACAACCTTGTGATTGAACTGACTTTCAAAACACAAAGTTAACCTCTATGATCGTACATTGTATTTGGAAGGTTAAATCTATTATGTGATTGTTTTGTGATTGTATTTTATTTATATGTTTTGATATATTATTCCGGAAGAAACAGACATGATTGAATGTGCTGCAAATTCACCCACCCTAAAATTTCTACAAAGCTAAAAACAACGATCATTAGAATATGTCCAAATCATATTAACCGTTCGTTTTAATCAAATGAAATAATGTGAAGTGTCTTAAGTAGAATAAACTTCATAATCTTGAGATTTTATCTCCCATTAATGACTATGAAAACAAATTAAATATTATATAAAATTTGCGATATGATGAACAGATGGTAGCCAAGTGTAACCCAAACATACTGTTTGTGTAAGTTATTGAACGACTTATTCCATTATCAAATGTTTTAGATATATTTGTATTTGCTCACCTCAAACAAAGGACTTGATTTTGGTAAACATATTTCCAGAACTCCACAGGAATTGTGAATGCAACACTTTAAATATAAAATTCGTCATCTATAATTTGTAATTTTGAAACATGTCTTAGTTGGAATTTAAATTCAATATGAAAACCGTTATTTGAATTTTTTATATTTTATCTATGAATCGCATTTACACGACAATCAGTGTCAAGCTTTAATAAATAGTGTGAATAAAACGATTCACTAGCAGTTAATTATTCCAATTTCTTAAGTTGTTAGAAAAACAAAGGCCAAAATTATTTTAAACTCGTTAGCTCTACTTCAAGATCGCGTACTCTACAATTGACTATTTAAATAAAAGAAAGACAATAACCACAGTCGCCAATATGGGTATTAATGGAAAAGGGAAGAATAGAAGTATAATTTCTTTTTTATTTGTAAAGGATAATTAAAAAAAAAATCTACGTATTTTTAGGAATATAACAAATGTTGAGAATGACAATCTTTTGAGTACACCAGCGTTAAAAACACAAAATTAACATGTCGGATCGTATTTATAATATTTGGTTTCTTAAATAATTGTTTTATAAAAATCGTTTATTTGTATGTTTTGAAATTGAATTATCTCGGTTGGATTGGACATGTTTGTATGTGTGACAATTCAGGATTTGAAATTACGGATCTTCTTTGGTTAAAATTTTCAGTTTTAAAAATAAGGAAATCGTTTAAAGATTAATGACATTCTCTCCTTATTGCAAAGCTCTGATTCCTTGTCTGGATTTGGCTATACTTAAGGGCCTTTTTGGTTTGGTCAGCTCCCCAGCATTTGTATTATGTTTGGATTTTCAAATATTTAGGCATCGATCATCACTGCAAAGTCACAAATTGTCGAAATTCCCATGTGGTGCAGTGTAAGTGGTACCATTAATGTAAGTGCAAATTCACCAATCTCGACAACTCATATTTATATCTACGAAACCATGAACACAATCTAAAAAAAATATATATATTTAGCGTACGATTGACAATACAAAATATTTTGAAGTGAAATTAAATGACTCAAAGGTTAATAAAACAATCTAAATTTGAAGTGAAAACTCCAGATATTGACAGTGAAAATAAATTAATTAGTACTTTTTGATAAAACATAATAATATGTGAGCATTGAAGGTTCTTTCAACATTTAAATAATTCATTAAAACTTTTCTTCAAGTTTTATCTCTTGTGATACAAAACTAAAGACTTAGATTAATTTGATAAAACAAAAATCAATGCCATTACAAATGAGTTTGTTTGTAATAGCCTTCGTTATATCTACTTACAGAACACTGGTTTTCTAATGGCTGAAAAGCTTAGTCCAATTCATTTCTTTTCGTTTCATTTTCTTATGCAAATGATAATAAATATAGTATTGTCAATCCTTATTAAACGTACTAATCCAGATTATTTTTGCAGTTTCATAATATTTTATTACGTTAAGAGAGAATCCAATTAAAAGGAAATCAACACGGCAACATTAGAATTTTTAGCTTTAGATGGCTACTTTTCTGTCTATTCCTTTTGCTAAAAAAATATTATTTTCTTAGCTAGTGAAAAAAATCAATAGATCATATTCATGTAACGCACAGAGGAACAATGTGGGAGTACTTACACAGAGTGCAATTGATTCAGGGGTAATACATAAATGTTATGCCATAACTGCAGAAAAAGTTAAAGCAGTTATAGAAAAGAATTTTGAATACGTAAAAATTACAATCGGATAGACCAGGGTAATTTATTTGTTTGTTCCCTCTGCGAAGAAAGCCAGATGGGTCAAGAGACACAGACATGGGTATCCGAGATACTAATCTTATCGTTAAGTAGAACGTTCATAATATTGCAAGGAATATATGTTTTTATTTTAACCTTCATGTTAACTGCGTTGAACTTTCGAAGGGACATGCATTGTTGTTAATGATCTACGTTTTGACACTTACATGTACCATTGATATTTTACCCTCCTGAAACATTTCTGTTTATCTTGATTAGCAATTGACCGAGTATTTACGGCAATCTAAATTTTATTTCACAAATAGAAGAGATTATAAACAAAAGTTCAAGTAAATTTATTGAAAATGAAAATTACACAATGAGATTAAATAATTACAAACTGTGAATATAAAAATATACCCTGAGAATTACACATCAATTAATATTACCAAATGAAGAACACATTGAGAATTTAAAACTACACACTGAGATTTGTACACACATTTTATAAGCATTTATTTAATTAGAATACTTTAGATTCGTTTTGATATATATCCAATGATACCTATGGATTGCCTTACAGGTGCTTATGATTAAAAATGGGGAGATGAACTTTGACAGTATGGGAACTTTTGTACTTATAGATTATTTTTGGTTATCTCAACTAGATTGATTTTCTCGCTTGAGCCGGTACGGCGAAAGCGAGAAAAGCAATCGAGTTGAGATGACCAATGATAATCTGTTTATCGCTAT
Source organism: Mytilus californianus (assembly GCF_021869535.1). Lineage (NCBI taxonomy): Eukaryota > Metazoa > Mollusca > Bivalvia > Mytilida > Mytilidae > Mytilus > Mytilus californianus. The sequence continues at coordinate 2,488,132 of NW_026262668.1, forward strand.
TTTACCTATGAAGATAATTTCTTTGACAACGGCACGTGTTCTCTTAGTTTCTAGCGATAATTTTCATATCACTCGACTCCGCTGAGAACGGAAATTGTCAGTCAGCAAGATCAAAGGAAAAATTCGTAAAATAGCGATAATCAAAGTTCTCACGCATGCTCAGTGTGTGTATTTTTAATTCTTGGTGTTTTGATTTTTTGAAAAGTGAACTGAACTGTTTTGACGAGAACGGTTTGCCAAAAATATTTACTACAAACGAAAACAATGGAAAACGTATAAAACGTAGTGTTATTCATATTTCACAGACTGAGCTGTCATTTTGTACAGAAACAACTGTTTTTGTAGTTTTTCCACTGAATTCTACGAGTTTTTTTGTTTATGTTGTTAGTACAATTTTCTTTGTAAAATGTCAATTTTATTAATTCGAAATGTCTGTTTTAACTCTCAACTAAATTTAATAAAATACCATGGAGGTCAACATATTCTGACATAGGACTCGGACTTCTTTTAAACTGAGTTTTACTGTGCGTATTGCTGTGTGTTTGTTTCTTCTACATTGGCTAGATGAATATGGGGTGCTTGAGATCTAACAAAACATGTTTAACCCCGCCGCATTTTAGCGCCTGTCCCAAGTCAGGAGCCTCAGGCCTTTGTTAGTCTTGTATGTTTTTTTTTAATTTTAGTTCTATTATATGTTTCTGAGTTTAGTGTGACGTCCAATTTCACTGAACTAGTACACATTTTTGTTTAGAGACCAGCTGAAGCCCGCCTCCGGGCGCGGGATTTTCTCGCTGTGTTGAAGACTATTGGTGGCCTTGTGCAGTTTTCTGCTCTTTGGTTGGGTTGTTGTCTCTTTGACACATTCCCCATTTCATTTTCAATTTTATAGTAATGTTTCTTAAACCGCGGTTGCAACTCCTTTTGGCAAAGTGAAGCTTTAACGGTTTCATTTGTTCTAATAGAGACGCAATTTATAAAATGTTTACCTACTTAGAATCGGTCGTATAAAGCATTTGTAATGGACGAGGCTACATATTCAAATTAGGTCATCATTTTACAGACATCTCAAAATACCATAACAAAAATGTTAATTATTACAAATGCATTATTTGCATTATTTGAGATAGGTCAGATACTTATGTGACGTAAACGTTATACCGCATTTACGCACGCTTGCGTTTCTGAGCGCTTCTGTTATGACCAAATTGGTTTTAGCTCTCAAATGATTATATTATTGGCTTTCCAAACTTTGTTAATGAGAGGTTATAGTAGTTTATCGATTTTCAAATCTCATAAATTGATTAAGAAACTTACAAATTAAGGTAAAAAAACACCGAAGGAATCGATATAATTCAAATGGTATTGAGACCTGATGCGATGACAGGGTAAGCGTATCCTGCTATGTATGCATCACCCGTCCTGCAAATCCACACTAAGTCAAAAATTTTAATATAGCATACATCGGTTTATAAAATTGGAACACTGATAAACTACTGTTTCCTCCCCATCCGTTAAAATGTCACAATCCTAAATAGGACACCATTGGTAAAGGAGTTGGAGCTTTACGGCCTAAAGTGGTCCCAGACTTTCAAAAATGAAAAAAAAGAATATAATATAGAGCAAATGTTTGCACCATTTATCATTTGTACTGGTCTCATTGATAGAAAAAAACACTGTTTTCACGGACAAAATATATTCAATGATACCACAATGGTGAGTGTAAAAGACGCAATTTACCCCAAAAAAATCCACAAAGCCTACATATGATGGTTTGCATTTATTTTGACCACCACACCATTCATGCACCAACTTTGAATTCAAATATCTTAACAAATAAAGGCAACAGTAGTATACCGCTGTTCGAAACTCATAAATCGATAGAGATAAAAACAAATCCGGGTTACAAACTAAAACTGAGGGAAACGCATCAAATATAAGAGGAGAACAACGACACAACAAAAACACAACATTAAAAATGTAACACACACAGAAACGAACTATAATATAACAATGGCCATAACAAGCTGAAGCATATAAAACATCATGTAAAAATGTTTGTTACAAGGTTGGTGTAATAGTTTGCTCTATATGTTTGCATGGACACGCAGCGTAACGGAACGCTAAAACAAAATCCTTGTAATGTGATTTATTTTTACAATTCGTAAATTATACTTATGTATCGACATCATTGTATTGCAATACATAGTTTCGTCCATTTGTATTAACTGAAGATATCTGTCTATTAAAATTCTAAGCAGTGGACTATATAGTGTACAGGTTATGACGATAACTGAAAGGTAATGCTTTCCACAAAATTTTGCTAAATCATTTTAGAAGTACAAATGTATTAAATTCTCTTTGACAATGAGATGGCTATTTGTTGTAATAAAATAATCAACAAATAAAGGCAACAGTAGTATTCCGGTGTTCAAAAGTCATAAATCGATTGAGAGAAAACAAATCCGGTTTCAAACTAAAACCGAGGGAAACACATCAACTATAAGAGGGAAACAAAGGAATAACAGGAACACTGAAGTGCAACAAAAACAAACGCCAACATACATTTATTTGGTTAATGTCATGTGAGTCTGAAAATGTTAATATGTCAGTGTCAAGATTTATAAGTACTTGCTTTGAAATAAGAGAAAATTTGCATCCCAGTAACTAACTAAATATACATGTAGTAGTGATGTTACAGTAGTTTATTTATTTTTATGTATTAGAGAGGGTTAATATTCTATTTTATTTATTTTCAAACACCATCTGGTATGGAGTACAGTTATTTTTAATCATTTATTTTTTAGGTAATATATCTTAAAAATTACTGTATAAATAATACTATGTATATATGTACATGCTCGGAAACGGGCCCTTTAATTGGATTATAAATATTCTTATTCTTATTCTTATTTTTATTCTTACATGGAAACGAACTATTTGAATAACGACTGCCATATTCCTGACTTGCTACAGGACATTTTAAGAAAAAATGGTGGGTTGAACCTGGTTTAATGGCTAGCCAAACCTCCCGCTTTATGACAATGTTAAAAAATATCGCTAACATGACAACTCTACGTGACAGAATTACAGCACAAACACACGTAAGAACACTCATCACAGATAAACGCACAAACAAATAATATAATAGTCGACACAACATGCAAACCGCAGAACAACAACGAACATATTCCATCAACGACAGACACCACAGGATATCATAAACAGTGACGCGCTTACGTAACTAACATGCAATCTCGAACTTTATGCAATTATTTTCACAATTCTCGTTCAAACAATTTTCATGACAATGATGGTATTGAAAGGCAATTGTAAAATTATTTGGACTACAAACGATAAGACATAACACATTATCCAACCGAAACCATAACAGAAACATCAAAAATAAATACATGAATGTTGGATGTAGAAAATACCGAGACACGACTCATCAGTGACGCCGGAATAAAATAAGGTTACAAAAGTAAAATAAAGTACGAAGCTGAAGAGCATTGAGGTCAACTTATTGCTTTCGATTTGTTACAAGAATCACACCATGAAAAGTAATACTAAAGTATTAAAACTAAAAAATGACATGTAAAGTATACATCGGCTATACTCATGTACAGTTTTATCGGTAAATTACGATTTTTTTCCTTTTTATATTTTTTTAATTACAATACGATTTAAAATTGATAATGAATACTATCTTTTGTTGGAATATGTTATGTTTGAAATCAAACCTTTTTTTTTTAAATTGAATAATATTTTTTAAGGTTGATACAAAGGCAAAAAACCTGTAATTTTTATGACAATTTAAAGTTGTTATTTATTTTTTTTTATATAAATTGGCAGATTGCAATGCATATTTAAATTAATAAATAACACGATAATGTAACAAATACTTGCTGCATAGTACGAATGCCTTTATTTGATACGGCACTACTACCATTGGTTATTTAATTGATATGTGCAGTTTTTTTTAAACATTCTGACCAATTAAACAGTTTGTTTTGCTAAAGTAGCCTCTAACGTTTTATGAACCTCAAGAGAGTGAAACGTAGTAATAACAAACTACTAAATAAAAAAACTAGTTTTCTTCCACATGACTTGACTGTATTGTTGATCATTCAATTAGCCAGGTGTCAATATCAACACGAAGAACTCTGCAAAAAAAAATAGGCGGCTTACTTCACGACATAATGTTACAAGATGATATGTGTAAAAGATGCTGTTAAGGTTAAAACTCCCTCTAGCAAAGTTGACCGAAGATGGTAATGGCTATTCTGTCGATCATACGGTTCTTCTAATGTTTATAATGTCTTCGCTATCAAATCTTTAGTTTTGATGATGAAGGTAATTCAACAAAAGCGTTTCATACGCATCAATTTCATAAAGTGTAATGTCATTTTAAACAGGTATTTTTAAGCATATGATGAATTAAATTACAATTATTAGATTGTAAAACAGTATCAAACAACTTATTTTAATAACAGTCATACTAATACATAGTTGTGCACCTTTTGGTTTACATGTAAGAAGGACACCTTGGATATAAGTTTTAAAATAACTCATCAGAGATACCAGGCATATAAACGCCAGATGGGCGTTTCGTTTCAACAGTGGAACTCGAATCAAAATATTTGGAGGGCCGATTCAAATATGAAGAGGAAGAGCATCAGTATTTGAAAGTCCGAAAACTTATGCCAAATACAACTAATGCTTTCTTTACCTTGGTGTAAAAAACCTAAGTGATTCGAAACAGGCTTGTGATGTTTATCGCGATATTTCTTCAATGATAAATAGTTGTATAATTTGCAGCTACACCATATTTAATTATTTAAAAATACACACACACAACAAAGATACCAGGTTATAATTAAGTACGCCAGACGAGCGTTTCGTTCACAAAATTTCACCAGTAACGCTCCAACCAAAAAGGTTAAAAGGCCAAATCAACGATAAAGAGCTTTGAGGACCCAAACTTCCGAATGATTTTGCCAAATACAGCTAAGTTTATCTATTCCTGGGTAGAAAAGTACTTCGCACAAATTCAAAGTTTTGTGATGTGTCCAAGTACTTCTCCTGCTGATATAGAATAAACATGCAGCCCAACTCAATTAATACTTACATCCATGGAAGTATAAATCACATCATATCAATGTCAGTACGGGCGAGGGCCAGGACAAAAATAAAGAAAAGTTCAAAAATGATAATGAACCTGTGTGTTTATTTTGATTGAATAATAACCAAACCAAACTTTAAAATGTATAATAAACAAAACAGAAGAAGGAACCTAAAAATAAATAATCAAAACAGATTGGCCGATTGATGGCTGCTTCCACTTGGAAATAATATATGCATGCTCAACACAATACCATATCAATAAGATATGAGAGTTGACAGTTTTTTTACTAGACTGAAGTATGACAACGGATATAAACGTGTAAACGTACGAGCTCGAAGAAAGCAGTCCACGGAAAGACACACCAGCTTACTTTATATAAATCATTGTCTCCGGGCTAATGATTTTTACCTCTTACTCCTAAATATCGAATGCTTTGCTGAGCAGAAACAAAACATTTTGCTTTAAGTAATAAATTTTGAAGAAGAAAAAAAAAAACATTTTTAAAACAGGTCACAAATATTGACATATTTTCAACATGAAAAGTTTACTATGTATGAGCTAAATAATAAATTTCCTTTGACACTTTGTTAATTCTTACACTGGGTGGACATCAATGTTGGTGGACTGTTATTCCCCAGACGGTGGTATCATCAGCTCAGTACTTAGTGCTTCGATTATTACTTGATTTATAACTTACTTTTCTAAAAAATCAAGCTACTTCAGGCAAAGTTGGTCTTAGATGAATTTGGCTTTTTATTTCAGATTACTGTTTGTTTCCATATATGCATACACGGCCACAAACCACTATTAATACCCTTTTTCGAATATAATTTTTGAATATTTAATTTTAACTGATATAATAACGGAAGTAGTGATTAGGCCAATCCAGGTGCAAAAAGGTTATATTTGTTTTGTTTTCGGGACATTTCTTGACTTGTCCATATGTTGTGGATGTGTATGGACTAATATGTGAGCAGTAAAGGTTTAATTTTTATAAATGTTTGATATATTTTAGGACTTGCACTGTACTGAACACGAACAAAAGTTTGGGAACAATAACAGGGTGCAAATTTTATGATATGACCAAACATTATTAAGAACTTATAAGGAAATTAAGTGTGGACTATGGCCACATCCATGGATTAGGTGTTATGAAAATAAGTAATTTTTTGGTCTTACTGCTCTTTCTTCTAATGTTACCTTTCACACAAAAATGGATAGGTCATACCACAATTTACGTCAGCCCATTGATACTGCGAGCCCCATGGATCACAATTCAAAAATGATAGACAGTTTTCAAGGTACCATCCTTGTGGTTGTTGAAATAGTAGTATTGTTCCCCAGTCGTCGAAGGTTAAGGCTTTTGTTGGCTTGTCCCATTTCCAATTTCCTTCACTCAACGAATCTGAGCCTCCTATCCATAATCCGTTAGGATCTGTAATTAAAGGTATTGAGTATAAAATTATAGAACGCCAACGTAGACAAAAACGTGTAATATTTACACGCAATTTTTTTTACGTCTAAGATAATGATGTTTCAAACATTATTACTCGTGTTATTTTTTTATTGCAAAACTTCTTTTGTGTATAACATCATCAATGATTTTTTTGTCACAAAGTAGATATTTGAGAATTTAGTCAGGATCTTTGTTCATTTATTTCAATGATACTTAAAGAATGTCAAATTCTATTTAAAAAAATCAGTTTAAGACAAGTCTAGACTTTTATGATTTAGTCCTATTTAGAACTACACTAGAGTTGGAAATACACGGTAGGTTTAGCGCTATAAAACCAGGTTCAATCCACCATTTTCCACATGAGAAAATGCTTGTACCAAGTCAGGAATATCACAGTTGTTGTCCATTAGTTTGATGTGTTTGTGCTTTTGATTTTGCCATTTGATTAGGGACTTTCCGTTTTGAATTTTCCTCGGAGTTCAGTATTTTTGTGATTTAACTTTTTACACAATAATGTTCAGTTTTGATTCTTCCTTTGGTTTCTACTGGTTCTTTTTTCAGTGTTTTATTATTTTGAATAAACCTGTATCGGTGATTTAGTTTTTAATTTATATGTTGGAAAGCATGTATCTGTACATTAAGTAAGTAAAAAAAAGCAAAAAGACCACTACTATATTTATGGTTACCGGTGTGATATACTGGTTTATATTCTTATTTCTCAAATTGTAAATGCAGTACTATTCATTTTATGAAAAACTTTTCTATTTTTGCAAGCTTACTTGTTGCAATTAATCTTGATCCTAAATTAATTAATCTAATTCCATACTATAACCTATAACATTTTCGTAAATGTATTGCAATCATGGCAAGCGTAAACATGGTAAATATCATATGGGTATATTTTTTTATTGAGAATATTTGTGTCTCAGTCACATATCTTGCATTTATGTGTTGCCTTTAAACAATTGTTTTGCGCTCGAACAATTAACTGTTGTACAATTGTTAATTCAATATAAAGTAAAGAGATGTGGTATGATTGCCAATGATTCCAAATGGATTTGAGCAACAATGAATAAAACCCATACCATGTAGTCAGCTATTAAAGTCCCCGAATAGAAAACAATCGACAAATTTCGAGTTGATCCGTTCGGTCCAGGTTTTTTGGTTTATTTTGTACCTTATTCACGTGATATCAACAACTCCAGGGGCACGCTTTCTTACAGTTTATATTGTATGGGTCGACGGAAGGTAAACACAAGTCTATTAAGAATACAATGGAGCTAGAACCGGCTGAATTTTTGTTGGCTAAGGATGCAAAACTTTAATTGGAGATGGTGCTTGCGTAAAGGTTTATCACTTAAATCTCTAGCAAACTATGGCACCTATTTGAATTGTCATTTAAATGACTTGCTGGAACTTGATACGCTTTTTTAGTATACAGGAACAGAGTAATGTTTAAACATAGTGACACAGTCGCACTTTATTAGAAAGTTAATCATATGAGAAACTTCGTGACTATCATGTATGGGAAGTATCATCATTTATGATGGTAACGAATAAACTGTTTTATCAAACTGGTATCAACTTTTGACGTATATGAAACAAAAGAACAGTTGCATTTGGAAGTATTTGTTGATGTTTTACTTCACAGTTTGATAGGGTGGAGATATAAGTTATAGATCAATACACTAAAGGTAATATTTCTCTAAAAATATGATCAAAATGATCCTGAAGGTACTCAAATACATCTATCATGCTTAGTGCTTTACTTTTACACAGTACATGCATTTAAAATTTTAAAAGTGTGAAGAAAATCTTATTAATGTTTTGAAAACTGTGGTGTGGTATTTCTAAGCAGATTGTGGGTCTGAACAATCCAGTCCTGTTCCACTACATAAAGGTAGGAACATTGTCATAATACACAGAAAAAGGATAATGTTGATAAACAAAACATTAGACATATCAACAATAGTCATTAACCCCCAAACAGCAAAGAACAGCACATGGTCCAGATATATAGCCTTACTTGAAACAAGATCAAAAAGTGCCGATTTTAAATCGGTTTTATGTACACAAATACCTAACAAAGTAATTCTAGCAAGAAAAGACATGCACAGTCCAGCTACCAACAGGCTGACCACTAATTTGAAAAAAGGAAATAAAAGATTTCACATAATTTGGAAGACAGGGATAAAATGTGCTTCAACTACAGGATGCTAGCTAAATCTATATTCTATGACTTGTAGTGAAAGACATCTGGATATGTTCAACTGTTAGTGTAGCATGAGGAAATTTAGATATTGTCTGTCATTTATAGTCATGACAATTAGAATATAGTTATACAAGTATGGCATTGACTATTTGTCTGTGTTGAGGTTTTCTTGGAACAAACAATGTTTTCACTTTAATCACAAACATTTTTTTTTTCAAAAACATACATGTTCAAGATTAGTTTTTAATTAAATATTGCTTTTTATTGTTTTTCAATAGAAACAACAACATGTTTGTCCCTTCCCTTTGTAACAGATACATTTCCAAGTATTAAAAAAATATATTAAATATATAAAAGCATGTACATGTACTTATAATAACTTTCTTTGCTTGTACAAAGCTGATTACGGAAAATCTATATAATTTAGTTGTAAAACCCCAGTCAATACCTGCTAAAAAGAAATCAAAGCCGTTTAAAATACCAAATCTGCACTAATGTCAAACGATATTAAATTCTAATGCAATAAGTTTGTATCAATGTATTGGATGACGAAAAGCGTAAAATTCTCAATCTCCCTGTCGGTAACTAAGGAAGCCGACATTTTGAATATGGAATATATTGACATGTAATTTCTCCAATAATAAGCAAAAAAAATCACATTTGGACCTACAAATCTTCTTTTCATCAAATTTTATTACATTTTGAAGCAGACAAGAACCCAGAAAACGCCCGGTGTTTACGTTTGATACCGGAAGCACACCTATGACGTCACCTAGTTTATGCGCCAAAGAAGATAACATCATTTCGCGGAAATTTTACACAGAAATAATTACTAAAATTGAATGATTTGTTTATTTTGCATTAGAAAAGAGATATCTGTATTATATTTGAAGCTTTTCGGACGTCCATCGGTGGTTTTACTGTCGCAAATACCCGTTTACCTGTCTCCGCGTATCTCTAAATTGTTGCCCAATTGTGCAAAAAGAGGTGATGTTTGAGAATATTTCGAACAAGAATACCATTGTTGATACTTTTTTTCTGTCAAAAAAAATATGTTTACAAATTTGCATGATCATCGGTTCTGACTTCGAAAAAAAATGCATCAACCTTTTGTCTGGCACATTTTATCCAAGCATATCTGATTCAATGCATCTAGTGACTGAAACACAAATAGGTGATTTGAATATCAAGTACATATGTTTGTCGTAAAGTCAGAAAAGCCAGAAAGAAAAGAATATGATTTCCTCATGGCAAGGTATTAGTTTGGTTGAAGAACTGTTCTCATAATTTGGCAAAAATGCAATTGTATTATTTATGTTCATCAAGCTAGATTGGTTACTGTTCTTCTTAAAAAACAAAAGAGATGAATGGTCCATAGTAATGAAAGAGACATGAATGTAACTTATTAAATTTATTTTAGAATTAATTAATATTTCTATCACATTTATTTGAAGGTTTAAATGTATAAGGGGCTAATTTGTATGCTCAATAGGTGACTCAATGACATATACTCTACATTTCTTTCTATTCAAATTCAAAATGCTACAATAACTGTTCAGATCTTTCGTATTTATACAAAACAGTTAATGTCCATCACTATTTCTCTATCATATCTCATTTACTTTTAAACTGAAGTTTTTGTGTTTTTCACAGTGACATGTATAAAACATAAAATGAACAACAACATTTAAAACTGCAAATTCACAATTTATGAATTTTTAAACACTGTTCTAGATACGTCAAACTATAAAATGTCAAAGTACATCTCATCACACTGCCATGTCAATAGTTCAGTGCTGGTATCATTCAACGCAATCTATTTACAATATACAATATGAAAATAAGAAGATGTGGTATATATGATTGCCAATGAGACAACTATCCACAAGAGACCAAATGACACAGAAATTAACAACTATAGGTCACTGCACGGCATTCAACAATGAGCAAAAACCATACCGCATAATCAGCTATAAAAGTCCCCGAAATGACAAATGTAAAACAATTTAAACGAGAAAACTAACGGCCTAATCTATGTACAGGTATCGACAGATTGTTGAGTCGTGAATGTGCATATTTATGTGAAAATAATATTTGGTTTGATTTTAATTTACTAATAACAAAATCAATATTAATACCAATAAAAACAATTTTCAAAGATTTAATTACGGTGTTGAATTTTCAACCTTTTAGAATAAGTTCATTTAAACGATCGATAAGTTTACCCGGATCGTATCTAAATTTCCGGGCTCGGTATACATCATCTCTGTAGACTTTTCTTCATGTTGTGGTATCAGATACCCCAATTGTCCTGCAGAAACTATAATTTTTTGGAAAATTTGGTTAATCAACGTTCACTTTGGTTTAAACCGGATATACACACGCCCTTAAATCACGTACAAACTAAGTACCGGAAATTAAAAATGAAAAAAAAAAAAACAACGGCTTGATTTATGACAAAACAATTAACCAAAACCAATATGACAGATAGCAACTAACAACAACCGTTGAATTGTTGACGTCTTACTTGGGTCAAGTATATACAGAATATGGTAGAACTAAACATGGATGTTAGGGCTTTATTCTCCCCTAACCTGGGACAGTGGTGTAACAACACAACATACGAACAAAATGTAAAAAATATTTGGAAATTGCTTGACTTATCCGATCGGCACAAAGCACAAATACAAAGACACGAAGAGCCAATCTTAAAGTACTTGCAGTTAATGAAAGCTAGTTCAAAGAATAAATCAGTACACATCTATCTGCTATATTTTCCACCAAAAACGCACTTACTCCTATAAGAGGTTGTTTGACAGTTTAGTCAAATAGACCTACCATACCTACTGTCTGTTTGACAAACTGTCAGATTAAGCAACAATTGAAATATATTGAGTTCGTAGGTTAATTTGCGTTAATAATAATCAAGTAACTTACGATTACTAAGAGACTTTAGAAAATCGTTTTCATTTGAGTTACTAACAGTTGCGAGTCTCATTCCAAAATTGTCACATTGTGCCTAAAATAAAAATAAACAGGATCATGAGTTTAAAAATCAATTGTTTAAGGTATTTGTATTCTACTGAAGCAAAATACAAAAAGGCAAATTACTAAATAGCCACTGGTCAATACTTTTTTCTGCTACTAACTAAATTGTTTAAAATCAATCTTCCCCTTGATACATTTTCATCTCTAATGATAATTATCTAATTTCGGCAGCATCTATAAATGATTGAATCTTATAATATTGATACTGGTTTTTGTATTTGGAAAGGCAGTAGGGTCATAAAGTTATTGCTCCATTAAGTATATATGCAGTATAAATGCAACTGCTGCAACTACCGGAAGGAACTGCTTAATACAAAAAAAACTCATCAGAGTCCAAGCTTAAAATCTATTGCGATTGTGGTGTTAATCTTCTACAAATGCTTTTGTATATTCTATAGAAATAAGAAGATGTGGTATGAGTGCCAATGAGACAACTCTGTTTACTTTTACATAAATTTTTCCTACATGATAAGTACTTACCTGTGCATTAGACCAACTGTTTAAATCACCAATATGAAAAAACACCTTGTTCTTGAAGATTCTACCTGAAATGCAGATTTATTTTATTGCGATATAAAAATATGTGAATACATAATCATAAACCTGACATCTATGATGAGGTTTATAGATGTCTAAACACTGGAACATCTACAAACATTTATTTTCATACTACCTCTAAATGCTTTTTGCAATATTATGTATTAAAACAAAACTTTAAAATATTTCTTTGATGCAACATTTCAGCATGTACATTTATCATACTATCTACAGTTAAAAGTATAAGTCTGTAAACTTTTACATATAGTTTTTTATCAAATGGATAAAAGGACAGTCAGGAGCCTGTAATTCAGGGGTTGAAGGTTGTTGCTGTTTATCATATTTGTTTTTCATTTATTGTTTCGTACATAGGCAAAATAAGACTGTTAGTTTTCTTGATTGATTTGTTTTACATTTTTCATTTCGTTGCCTTTTATAGCTCACTATGAGGTATGGGTTTTGCTGATTGTTGTATGCCGTACGGTGATCTACAGTTGTTAACTTCTATGTCATATAGTCTCTGGAGGAGAGATGTCTTATTGGCAATCATACCACATCTACTTGTTTTTATATATAAGAAAATTATTTCCATTGTATTTTTTAGGCTTTCTAAATACATCTTTTACAAACATAAAACAGACAAAACAAACAAAACAAGAGCAAACCAAAACAATTGTACATTTAAAGCCTCATGTAAATAATTTAGTCGTTGGACCTTTTTTTTTTAACTTTGACGTACGACATAAAGCACCACAGAAATACGTATGATCTGTATATCACACAATTGTTCACTCTACAATAACTAAAGTCTGTAAAGATAAAATAAGTGTACGAAAAAACACATAATCTCACCATTGCAATTGCCTACTGTGATAACATTTCATTAGAACTAACCGCTGTGCTTGATTTAAAACTTACAAAACGGTAAAAGGGTGTTGGAACAAAAAACAAATAATAATAATAATAATAATTATTATTATTATTATAATAAAATTAATAATTACAATAAAGTTAATAAAAATAATAATAATAAAAATGATAATGATAATAATTATTTAAAATACTAATAATAATAATAATTATAACAAGAATGTGTCATAGTACACGGATGCCCCACTCGCACTATCATTTTCTATGTTCAGTGGACCGTGAAATTCGGGTCAAAACTCTAATTTGGCATTAAAATAAGAAAGATCATATCATAGGAAACATGTGTACTAAGTTTCAAGTTGATTGGACTTCAACTTCATCAAAAACTACCTTCACCAAAAACTTTAATTTGAAGCGGACGGACGAACGAACGGCCGCACAGACCGAAAAACATAATGCCCCTCTACTATCGTAGGTGGGGCATAATAATAATAATAATAATAATAGTAATAATAATGATAATAATAATAATAATAATAATAATAATAGCAATAATAATAATAATAATAATAATATTAATAATAATAATAATAACTTATTTTCTTATCTGAACTAGTGTCGTACCTCGCCTTAGTAACTGCCATCCAAATACAACTTTTGATGATGCATGACATCTGTTAGGTGTTCCCACAATGCATTCCTTTGTTGAATCCTTATAATTAGTAAAGCAACAACCATTGTCTCTTAGGCAAAGTGATATACATTCCATTTTAGAGCGCACTTTAATAAACAAAGTACCAGTCTTAATTTGTTTGTTATACTCAGCAATGAAATTGGCAACTTCTCTCGAATAAACCACGATTACATGGACAACAATCATAGAGAATAAAATGAATATAAAATATTTCATGATGTTAAACTCTCCTTCATATATATCGTGTAATGTGCCTTTAAAGATATTTCATAAGTTAATAAGATAACGACACTAATATTCCCTCGAAGAATAATTTAATTTAGATAGTAAATGATTATATTCGATTGGTCTGCATAATATGTATTATACAAGTAGTCAACTTTGCTACAAAAAAGAAATCCTTTTCTGATCTATAATTTTTTTTTTCTTTTGAATTTTTTTTTTTTTCAATTATAATAACTGTGATAGATCATTCATAGAACGATAAATTCAGTTCACTGTTATTAATCTTTATTATTCCACAAGCTTATTATTATCAAACAAAAGGAGTAGGGTCTATAATAGCTTAAAATGGCCCCAGATTTACAAAATAATCAAAATTTAAAACGAGCAGATTTTTTTCCATAAATTATTAGAATATGAGTTAATGATTTAAAAAAAAATTTCTATCTTACAAAAAAAAGGTTTAATAACGTCACAATGGTAGGTGTAAATGACGTCATAATCGGAAAAATAGGCAAAAATACAGAAATTGGGATGGTTTTCCTACATTTTGACCACTGCACCATGCTTACACCAATTTTAAATTTTAACATCTTGACAAGTTAATACATATCAAACTTCAGATAAAAATTATTTTTGGTGCAAGATTTGTGCGATAGTTCATATTATATATCATAGCCAAGCAGAGCAATGCAAAACTGAAATTTACCTTTAAAATGAGACCTATTCTTCTGACAAAGTTTAATTTATGCATTCTTATGCCTATATGAATTTTACTTTTTCACATATGAATCAGTTACATGTATTTCTATTATCATTTTTTGTAAGTATACCTAGTTTAACTTTTAAAAACCTCAACAGCAATGAACTACATGTTGTAAGGGAGTCAACGATAACTCTGAGGAAAAGTTTGTTTTTTTTTAATATGAAATTTTAGATAGACATACAATATAACAAAATCTGATCATTTCTTACTTTTCTGCTAATCTCAGTTCAAAACTTGGTGTTCGAAATGGAACAATCTTCTCTAGTATAAGGATCGGATCGATGATTTATGAAAAAAGGAGAGGGGGTGTGTGTAATTCCAGAAAACAAAATATACCAAAAAAAGATTTAAAAGATTTTATGCTTAAATTTACATAATTGGTGAGAAACATGAGATTTATTTTTAAAATGATGCCATCCTTATTCCAATTTGATATGTCTTTGGTGGAAATTGAGTACAAGTTTTATAACATTTGGTTGTGGCAAAATAAAGAAAGAGAATGGAAACCGCCAAATTGCTGATTTTTCCACTTATAAAGGGACAATACACCAGAACAGTAAAAGTGACGCCACCCAAATTCTATCTTGATCTGTGTTTGGTAGTAAAAAGGGTTTGGTATAAGTTTCAGAACATTTGGTTGTGGCAAAGTAAAGTGAATCCAGGTCCGTTCGCACAAAATCATGTTCGCTCCCATTCACGTTCGCTCCCTTTTACTTTCCCATCCCACACATTCGCACCATGGGTCTGTTCCCACTCTACACGTCTGCAACCTTTTTAAAGGTTATGCTTTGAATAATTTTTTAATTATGCTTCAGTTAGTGTATTCCTATAAAATAAAGATAATACGTGTTTTTATTGTTTAAAAATAAAGTGACATTCTAAAAATCTCAACAGGTTTTGTTTTGTGAATTATTTTGACCTAATGAATAAGGAATATTGTCATGATGATCAAAGGCCAAGTCATACGTCTCTAAGACTTGTAACAGACAGGCGGAAGATACCAAACGAATATCAAACTAGTCAAAATGACAACAACGAATAAAAAAATAATATATATATAAAGAATAGAGAAATATTTGAAGGACCCAAAACATCCAGATCCTCTACCATAATTGGCGCTGTTGTATATCATTCTTGTCCAAATACCCATGAGAATAAGGGAACAAGCTGTTAAAAACAATTAACTTTCGTGTTTTCTATTAAAAATCTTCATTGTTTTACACCTACCAAGCTAACTAGCTTAGATTAAGACAAAAATATTTGAATTCTATATAATATGACGTTTTATTTACATTTTGTCACGACAACATTGTGTTACCAAAAAAATACCATATCCGAAAGAAAATGAAGCAGTAATATTATTTTTTTGTGCAAAAAGGTATGGCAAAATATTAAAAGTTTAAAAATGTCGATCAAATCAATACGCTTTGCAGTAATGGTTTCGAATAAAACCCTGAAAATGGCAACCTGTCGTAGTCAATTGTTGATACTTCCATTACCCACACAATTCTTAATCTCAGCTATCATGATTTTCAAACACATAACAATAGTACCAAATTAGCTTTGTAAATAAAATTGATAATAATTATAAATAACAAACATTTAATTATTAATCAATTAATCACCAAAAAAAATATTTCATCCACAAAATTCACGATTTTTTATTCATGAAAATATAAATATTTTGATGTATACATCTGAAAATACAAATGTACATTTAATAATTCAACCTGTATTTGAATAAAAATAGGGTTCGAACGTAAAGTGAGCGAACGAAACCAGGGGGCGAACCTGTGGGGTGCGAGCGTATAGGGTACGGATGTCTTTTGGGAGCGAACGGACCCGATACCAACCGAAATGCCCCTCCGCCACATCGGGGGGTCTCACTGATTAGCGACAAATAAAAAACAATTGCGACAAGAAGAAACAAATTAGCGACAAGAAGACAAATTTAGCGACAAGACAGTTTATATACAATCACAACAATAAATTATTTAGTGAAAAAAATATTAAAATATTTTGAAATAAGAATTCACAGAATAATTTGTGTCATGCATATATATTTGAGTCTGTAATAAATAAAGATTAGATTATCTTATAATTGGTTTAAATTTTGAAAATGTCAACACTGCCGACTCTACAAAAGTACTGTAATGAAAATACACTTATATTCAAAATAAACCTTTAATGCATGATTCTTTATTTGCTTATTTTAGATAATTAATATTAAAATTTCTTCGTGCTTAATTAGTCTGATGTCGCTAATTTATTCTTCTTGTCATAATTAGTGATACCCTACGGCGGAGGCATTAAAAACTTAAAAGGACTCCACCAAGCACTAGAGACAAAATCTGTTAATATCATCAATGCCCGGTATAACTAAAAGAATATATAAGGTGTATACGTATTAATTCATGAAAAAATGTAGCAATTTCATCGTAAGGGCAATGGTACATTTTTTTACTCTACGGTAGGACTCTAGAAGTGCATTTCGTTAACATGTTCTCTTGTAGAATTACTGTGGTTTGTCTGTAGTTTTGTTTGTTGATATTTCATCATTGATTTTTATCCTTGACATTTTTTTTTTAGTTTGTTACATTTTACAATGTGCATCCTGAATTATCTCTTTGTTACAACATACTAAAAATTAAATCTGGTAAAATAGAAAACAAATTGCCGTTACTATGGGCAAAGATTTGTTGCTAGGGAGAAATTACAATGATTTTGTCAAGAAATGTGCATTACATTGTGTTACATTTAAACAGTGTATAAGTGTAAAATAAACAGGTTTTATTTCAAATATAAATAGATTTAAGCTGTATATTTAGCATATTTAATGAGTTTATCTCCATCAATATACTGGTTGCTAGGCAACAGAATATACGAGATAGATCCAAAATGCCACCATTTTCAGAAGGTCTGTGGTATAAAGTTACAACATGACACATTAAATGAAATTTGGGGGTTGCACCAAAAATGGCCCTTATCGCCCCTTATCCTCTAAATTTTTAAGAAGGATTGGCATAGTATGGGAAGTACTGTTGGTTTTATTGACTTTCGTGGTTTCGAATTTTCGTGGATTGAGGAAAAAATAGTATTTTCGTGGATATTTGATTTAGTGGTTTTGCATGCATGCCTACAGAAAAATTGTACTTCGTTGAACATTTAAATGAGTGGTTCTGTAAGAAATAGAAGTTCCTTCATATTATAAGTTCCAAATGTAAAAAATATCTGGAATATTATTTCCAACGGAATAAATGGTATAAAATATTTGATCGAACAGGAACAGATATTATGGCATTGTTTATAACAAAGTTTCTAGTGGAACATCTGTTAGGCGGAACAAATATACGTTGACAGTTCAGCTTTATCCACGAAATCAATGGAAACTAGTATCAAACAAATAAGAATTAATCCACAATACATAATAGCATCACGAATTGGAAAATGAGCGGGAAAATGCAATGTTTCAGTTAATTTCAAGCAAAAAGATATGATTTCCATTTTAGACCGCATTTTTGAAATCAAAGTACTAGTCTAAATGCGTTTGTTATATTCAGCAATAAAATAAATAACTTTTCTCGAATAAACCACGATTACATGGACAATATTCAAAGAGAATAAAATGAATACACAATATTTCATGACGATGAACTTCTCCAAATATAATTTATTATGACGTTCAAGATATTTCATAAGTTTCTAAATAACGTTACTAATATCCCCTTGATGAATGGTTAAATTAGAATAGTAAATGATTATATTCAGTTGTCTGGCATTTATATTATTATCAACTTGGATACTTTTGTATAATTTTTTTCAATTATTATTACTGTGATAGATCATTCATGGAACAGCTTATTTGATACAATGTAATTATTTTTATCATAACACTAGCTAGGAATAATTAAAAATTCAAAAACTTTTAATGAAGAACTGGCATAGTATGGAAAGTACTGTGGGCTTCATTAATTTTCGTGGTTACCAATGTTCGTGGATTGAGGAAAATCTTATAGTGTGTTCATGGATATTTTAATTCGTGGTTGTGCCAAAGTCTGCATACAAGCCTATAGAAAATTTGTACTTCGTTGAATATTTCAATTCGTTGTTCACCTTTACCCGAAAATTAGAATAAACGAATGATTAGGAATCAATAGAAAATAAAAAAACATGACAAATTGAAAGATGACTGGACAAATGCAATATTTTAGTTAATTGACAATTTTTCTCAATCATCAAATAAATTCATTATAAACACTTTAAATGAAAATAACTTGACAATTTTTCTCAATCATCAAAAAAATTCATTATAAACCCTTTAAATGAAAATAACACGTATCAATACAATTTTAATTGTCTGGATTTACCCTTATAAACAACGCACATACCCATGAATTTACTAGCCAATAAATAGGAAATTATAAGACTATGTCTCAACACTCTCTCGACAGTCTTAATTCAGGCTCTAATTTTGCCATGTAGACGCAGTCATGGTCATCGTGATTATACATTACCTTCTCTCTATGATGGCTCTATTAATTAACTTCTGCTGTTTATATAAAAGCCGTTGAGTATTCCTTACATTCGTACAAGCTTAATTTACTATCCCATTCAAAACGTTATTCTCTGTACAACTTATGTTTGGAAACCACTGTTACAAACCCCATTTCAAAACAGTACAAAATTACAGCTATCATCTCGGATATTGCCAGTCACATAGATTTCAGATTGGTTCGCATTAATATTGGAAAAGATGAAAAGTAGAAAACATCCTTTCTACAACTTTTCTTTGCTAACAAAGGTCTTGATGCAATCAACTTGGGCAATATCCTTCATCATAAATAAGTTCACTAGAAAATACCTCCCTACTTTTGAGATAAGTCTGTATCTATCATCTCTTATACTTATACTTAACAAATAGCTACTGAAACTTTCAATTGCAAACACGTGTTGCAGGATCTCAACATTGACGATTCCGAGTCTAAACCTCCTGATTACACCTGTGTTGGCTCCCTTCCATGTATAATCAAGTTGGCAACGTTTTTGTGATGCGACCTGAACATTGTCAATAACACTTCTCTGTGAAATGTGTTATCCAAAGTCCCGAAATATTGTGAACCGGAAACACAATTTTAAAATACTGATGGATTCTGTCGAGGATTATGCCAGGCAATGGGCTAAAAAAAGAGGTATAAACTCTTTCCGAATGGGCTAAGGCTGTGATGTGGTTAATACAAAATAGAAGTAAAACACTGAATGGGTCTATGAATACACATGCTACATCGATCTTTAAAGAAGCAAATGTTGCTAAGCACATGTCCTACCTCCATGACAAATATGTTGTTGTTCCCGAAAATAAAGCCCCAAACAACATTCTTTTTGTGTGTAATTCACATTAGATAAACGATAAAGGAATTAGGTATTGACAATTCAGTTGGAAACTCAACATTTATATCCCAACGACACTTACCAAGAAAATTTTGAATAAGCATAGGTTTGTTCTATGTTCAACCAATGATGAAAAACTGGACCTTCCTTCATTGTAATCGATACCTATATTACATAAGTGTCCTTACAAACACCTTACATTACTGGGGCTTCTCATGGTTTCACGAAACCTCTTTTAAATTATTACTTTTATCAGCAATCAAAGCCGGGATTCATAGTTATTGTAAAACTACCTTCTCTAGGGGCGGCGTGAATCAGACGTGGTTACTTAAAAATTCGAAACATCAAAGATCTGTTATAATTCATACAATCTAACTTTCTTTCACCTTGCAATAATTACATTACATGTATATTTCATTATAATACGTTATTTTGATTGGCTAACAGCAATCTCGCGTCTTTCTGAAATTAACCTACATTTCAAAATGAAATGTAACATTCATGATGACACGAGCTTCCACAACAAAGTGCACAGGTAAATAAAAGTAAAACTTGATAGAAATCGAGTTTTCATGATCCTAGCAAAAAAATGTAATTATAAGTATTGAATGCTTCTTTTAGTATATTTATAGGGGTGTAAAAGCGTTGACCGTGCGCAAATTTTTAGAATGAAGCGCTTCAATTCTTAAATATTATTCAAACATTTTACTTTTCTAACCTTTACACAAGTATTCCTTATTTCAAACTAAAAGACAAATTGAGAGAATTGGTCCTGCATTGTTTCACAAAAAAAGAATGTCCAACGTAAATACGCGTATCTTCTTTTATGGAGGGATACATTGTACTTTGTATAATAAAAAATCACTCTGATCCATACAAACAAAAAATTCTCTGAAACTGATATTATCAAGATGCTTGCTTTCTTGATTGACAACTTGTCACGTTTTTCAACAAACAATCGGCATTACCATAGAAACAAATTGTGCACCTCTTCTTGTCGACTTGCTCCTTTATTCATATGAGGCTGACTACATACAGAGCTTCTTAGGACGAATGAAAAGAAACTAACAATATTATTCAACTTCACGTTCCGCTATAAAGATGATGTCCTCTCACCAAATAATTCAAAGTTTGGTGACTATGTTGAATGCATTTATCCCTTTGAACTTGAAATAAAGGATACAACAGATACAGTTAAGTTTGCCTCATATCAAAAGTTCCAAATGTTGAAGTTGAAATCATCCCTTCGAAAATTTAACAGACGCCATCACGAGTTGGTTGATCGTTATGGAATATCTGTTACACCGATAAATACGGATATTTTCCAATTGTTTTAACTACAATCCCCTCATATTTTCTTCGAATGTGACTTCCCGATCAGACTTATCAACGGTTTTTACTTACAAGAGAAACACGACGGATGCCACATGTGGAGCAGGATCTGCTTATCAATTCAAAGCACCCGAAATCACACCCGGTTTTAGTAGGGTTCGTGTTGCCTTTAGTTTTCTATGTTGTGTTGTGGTTTTTCGATTTTTGACATGGCATTGTCATATAAAAAAGAAGATGTGGTATGCTTGCCATTGAGACAACTCTCCACAAGAGACCAAATGACACAGAAATTAACAACTATAGGTCACCGTACGGCCTTCAACAATGAGCAAAGCCCATACCGCACAGTCAGCTATAAAAGGCCCCGAAATGACAATGTAAAGCAATTCAAACGAGAAAACTAACGGCCTAATTTATATACAAAAAATTAACGAAAAACAAATATGTTACACATAAACAAACGACAACCACTGGATTACAAGCTCCTGACTTGGGACAGGCACATACATTCAGAATGTGGCGGGGTTAAACATGTAAGCGGGATCCCAACCCTCCCAAACCCGGGACAGTTGTGTAACAGTACAACATAAGAACGAACTATAAAAATCAGTTGAAAGAGGCTTAACTCATCAGATGGATTAAAATACAAATACTATAGATACAAGTGGACGTGGCCGGGTACTTGTACATCCAAACAACAAAAAGACACTAAGTACAGATCTGAGAGTACTCGCAGTTACTGACAGCTAGTTCAAAGCCACTAACAACTAATAAAAAAAATCATGCATCTAAGACTAAATTATCAATCCGTACACATCCAACATCCAATGGATTTAGTCAGTTTGCTTTCGACTTATTAGTTTGAATATTCCTTTGGTATCTTTAGCCTCTCTTTCGTTTCCGCACATTCTCATTAATAGAAAAAGTTCCTCATTTTGCAACCACATCCTGTCAAATTTCTATTAAAATTACAGATAGGTTTTTATGCACGTTTTTTTTTATACTTCATATCCTTGACAGTTATTTGCAATTTTTAATAAGCAATTAAAAGAAAACAGAAAATCAAGGATTATAAAAGTCTTGAGACATGGCCTACTAGTATTTTAAAAATACCTATTCGACTTAGGAAACATTTGAACTTTCGAAAAACATCGGTCATTTTTTTATTCTATCAAAATAATATATTATTTATTTTAAAATATATATCTTAATATATATCTATATATATTTATAATTACTCTGAATATCAGCACAACAATGTTAAATCTGCAAAATTGCGGAAGCAATTTTTTGTTCTTCCTTCGCCGGGATTCAAACTCATGCAATTGTGATATCGTGATAACACCGCCTGCACTGTATCCAACGCTTTAGACCACTCGGCCACCTAAACTGAACTAAAAAAAATCAGTTTCGGTGGCCTACTGTTACCTTTCCTAGTCAGTAGAATCTAGAGTTGTAACACAGTACATGATATATTAGTCATGAAGGTGGAATTGATTGCAGATTAACTAAATTATCTGTCGTAAAGGATCGTTTAGCAGTCACAGAAACATTTATTTGTTAAGTACGTCTAAACAAGTGACAACTCTACGACATATCCATCCATTGGATCACAAGCGAAGGTGATACACGGCTGATAACACATATTATATTCATAATTACTCTAAATATCAGCACAACAATGTTAAATCTGCAAATTTGCGGAAGCAAATTTTTGTTTTTTTCTCGCCGGGATTCGAACTTATGCAATTTGGATATCATGACAACACCACCTGCACTGTGTCCAGCGCTCTAGACCACTTGGCCACAGCGCTGGACACAGTGCAGGCGGTGTTGTCACGATATCCCAATTGCATGAGTTCAAATCCCGGCGAGGGAAGAACAAATATTTGCTTCCGCAAATTTGCAGATTTAACATTGTTGTGCTGATATTTAGAGTAATAATGAATATAATATGTGTTTTCAGTCTTGTAACACCTACACCGGTGATCCAAAGGATGGATCTGTCGTAGAGTTGTCACTTGTTTAGACGTACTTCTTTATATATATATTGATTTTTCATAAAGCTTTTAATCTCAGATACATGATTTTTTTATTAGTTTTTTTTTTGGCCTTGAACTAGCTTTTGTCAGAAACTGAGAGTACTCTCAGATAAAGTGCTTTCTGTCTTTTGTGTTTTTGTTTATTGTGTTTTGCTTTGTGTCGATCTGATGAGTTAATCTCATTTCAACTGATTGTTATAGTTTGTTTCTATGTTGGCACTCCCACAAACATGTTTAACCCCTCCACATCGTGTATGTGCCTGTCCCAAGTCAGGAGCCTGTAATTCAGTGGTTGTTGTTTTTTTTATGTATATCATATATTTTTTCCGTTTATTGTTTTGCACATAAATCAGGCCATTAGTTTCCTTGTTAGGACTGTTTTACATTTCTCATTTCGATGCCTTTTATAGTTTGCTATATTTGCGGTATTGGTTTTGCTCAATGTTGAAGTCCGCATGGTTGCCTATAGTTGCTAACCTTCTACATCATTTGATCTGGTGAATAGTTTTCTCATTGGCAGTTGTTATCAGACAGTCCGTAGTGTTTCCCCTATCACACAAAAAGGGCATGGTAACTTAATTGAAAAAGGGCATCTAGAGCGCGCAAAAATTAATAAAAAGGGCACCTACAGTGTATGGAAAATAAACAATAGGGGACCTACAGTATGCTGAAAACAAGAAAAGCAATAAATTGTCATATTGCATTGGTAAAGTATGGACTGGCAGTTGCTGATGGAATCAGAACTCAAGATAGCAAGTGTATTGCTTCAAAATAATATTGTATATGCATCTTTAAATAAAGATGAAAATCAACATTATTTCGAGTAAGAGAATGGGAACAAGGATGTAAATATATTACTAGCTATACATCTTTGTCAGACTTTGAAGGACTAAGGCATAAATTTACTAGGAAGTAATTACATGATTTGACTGATGTGGCACTTGAATATGAAGATTAGGATATAAGATCTGAAAATCTAGTTCAAAATTTCACTTCAATTAGTTTCAGGGGACAGTCCTGATAAACAAAAGTTGGACCCCTTTTTTTAAGCCAGGATTCACAGTATAAATGAACTTGTAGAAATTTGTAAGACTATTACACTGCATAATCAATATCCTTATAAAACGTTTAGATCGATATTTAGAATTCATTTCTATAAAGTTGGGACTAATGAATTGTACAAATTCTTATTGGAACGATTCTAATAACTGTAACTTGTAAATTAATCGAGAATTGATCACGTTTACTTTCGATTTACAAATAAAATGTAAACGGGAAGTGACAAGTAGATAATAAATTCAGAATGAATCCGGATTCATCTACGGATTGGTTCGTTTTTTAAAAAAAGGCAGTAAATTATCACTTTTTGTATTTGATTTGCTTAGTAAGAACGATATTTGTCTCTCTCATTTATTTTAAACTAAATTTATTTCGTATTTTACGTTTAAGTGTCTATAAATTCAGAGGAATACGTTCACGCATGCGCAGTATATCCTAAACAGTAAAAGAAGCACCTGTTTGACTCGTGAAAACTTTTCTGAACGTTTTGAATAAAGTTCTATCTTTTTAATCGAAATTAAACGTTTTATACCAAAGATCACGAAAATACGATCATTTGACGAAACAATGACAACCAAACTGCAAATTGTGATCGTTTGAGAAATATTAAAATTAAAAAGCAAACTGTCCGGAGGGAAAACAATTTTGTTCAAATGACGAAACTGCGACAAACGAACTGCAAATTGTGGTCGTTGGTCTTGAGAAATATTGAAATTAAAATGCCGACTGACTGATTTTACTGCGGAAAATTATTATGGTGGTCAACTATGAGGTTTATTAATAATTAACGGATTAGTGACCCATCCAATGGCGATAAGCGGATTAACTGTAATCACAACTTTCTAACACCTGTTGTAAATGTTAATAAGCTGAGGGTCATTAACTTGTCAGAAACATGAAGACAGGAAGAAAGGGCATTTTTGAGACAATGGCGTCATCCAAAGAAATGAAAAAAAAGGCATGGCGTCATTTAGTAAGACAAAAAAAGGGCATGGCGTCATTTAATAGACAAAAAAAGGGCATGGCGTCTATCCATGCTAAACATGCTTGGGGGAAACACTAGTCCGTTTCTATGTATGTTGGCTTTTGCATTTGTTCAATGTTTGTGTTGTTCCGTTGTTTTCCACTTATAGTTGATGTGTTTCCCTAGGTTTTAGTTTGTTACCCGGATTTGGTTTTGCTAAATCGAATTATGACTATTGAAAAGCGGTATACTACTGTTGCCTTTATATACCACATCTTGTTATTTTAATAAGGCTGCAATAAGCAGTATTTGTAAAATATCATTTCTTACATAGCTATTTAATCTAATGACAGATTATGTCTATTGCTTTAAATGTTTCCTACTTGATTTTCTACAACATTTTGAAACATAAATTTCCTTATATGTAAAATGAAACACTTGTTATACTTTCCTACTGCAATCGTTACAACCCACCAAAGGTTTACAATACACTTGTCTATGAGCAGAGAGAATCTCATTTGTTTTTACATTATATTAGGCAATGAATATATAAAATAGAATCAAGAGTAAATTTCGAAATTTTTTTAACTTATTTACTTATTTAGAGTAAAACATTGCCCTATGCAAAAATAAACAATATATGTACAACAATATGATCATGATGATAATGAATGAAAACATAAGACGATAATACAATAGATTGGCCTTGGAATGGATCAACTAAACCATTAAAAGATATTGAAATGTTAAATCTAGCACATGGAACGTAATTTGTAAGAAATGTAGATGTTCACAGACCAAAACTGACATTATTCACAGAAATACATTTGTAATGGACCAAAATAATACATCACAACCATTAAAATAAAAAAGTGTTGAATGATAATGGAGGGAGTGAAAATTTATAAAATCCCTAATAAAAATCTAGATACAAAATAATAGATCAGCATGAATGTGTAATAATAAAACTTATAGTTTAGAAACTGATCAAAAGGTCAAATAGCCAAGAGATCCTAATGAATACCGACTTCTGCATATAAATAATTATTTAAACAACTTGCTTATAGTTTTCGCCTCCTTAGCGCTTTTGTTAGTTTACCTTCACCAGGAGCGCTCATACCAAAAAAAAACACTTCAAATTTATGTGTTGCCCTTGCATATTACTTTACTTAACAACAACATTTCATCAATGACTAGTTATGCAACCTTGTGTATAACAGATAAAATTCATGATCTTGAGCAGACGTGATCTATCGTTACTTTCCTACGCGTCAACAACTATAATGTTTTAAAGAATCATACAATAAACACGAGTTACCATGGCTACCTAGGTAGATAATTCATTGTTTGAGCTTGTACTACAAGGTTAACTTAAATTAAGTATATGTACCCAAATTCAGACACAGTAAAACAAATTAAAAGAACATGTTTACATAAGCAAGTTTACATCGACTTGAACATTTGAAGTGACTGGCATATACACTAATTATGTAAATAAAGTGGTTATCAATAAATCAATAGTTATCAATGTTCATGTGTTAGTACGACATATTCATCTGATACAGTAAAATTTGTACCGTTGAATGTTATTATTTTATGAATATAAATATAATATGTAGGATGATTGCAATGAGACAAATATCAACCAATTTTAACAGGACTGTGCTTTTAACAACTACAGGTTACCGTACGGCCTCCAAAAACTTCTATGAAATTTGCGTTATGGTGAACAAATGGTAGCAAAGTGTAACTCAAACAAAACTGTTTGTGTAAGTTATTGGACGACTTATTCAGTATCATAAGTTTCGATAAATTTGTATTTGCATTCCTCAAACAAAGGGCTTGATTTTGGTAGACTTATATCCAGAACTCCACAGGAATTGTGAATTGGAACACTCTAAATATAAAATTCTTCATCTATGATTTGTAATTATGAAACATGTTTTATTTGGAACTAGAAAATTTTAAAATTGTCATCATGATGAAAATCGTTATTTGAACTTTTTATATTTTGTCTAGGAATCGCATTTTCTAAACAATCAATTTCAAACTTTGTTTAACAGTGTAAACAGACCTTATAACTAGTAGTGTATATTTCTTTTTGGAAAACAAATGCCAAAATCAATTTTGACTCGATACAGTCCTTGGATGGTGTAAACTTCCCACTAACACCATACACCATTACACCATTCACCATACACCTTTACACCATACACCCTGTGCCATTACACAATACACGTTACACCTTTGCACCATTCACCTTACACATATGTAAAATTTTGTGTAATGTAATTGAATGACTCAAAGTTTAATAAAACAATCTAAACTCCAGATATCGACAGTGAAAATAAATTAAAAAGTACTTTTTGATAAAACATGATAATATGTGAGCATTGAAAGGTGCTTTTAACATTGAAATAATTCATTAAAGCTTGTATTCAAGTGCGAGTTGATTTTATATTGAACTTGAAGTTGTGAATCTCTTGTGTTACAAAACTTAAGACTAAAACTCATTGTAATAAAATTAATACTATTACAATTGAATGTGAATAGAATAATTAATAGATTATAATCAATCCTTATCAAATTTACTAATCCAGATTTACATTATGGTTTCTTAAGTCTTTAGTACGTTAAGAGAAAATTGAATAAATTTTAAAAAAAGGAAAATCAACGAAGCAACACTAAATTTTTCAGCTTTGATTTGTTACTTTTCTGTTCATTTCTGATACTAAAACATTTTAATTTTCTAAGCTGGTGAAAAGGTCAATAGATCATAGTGTATTGGACGCGCAAAGGCACACTGTGAGATTAAAACACAGAGTGCAGATGATTCAGGGGCAATACATAAAGGTTATTCCTTAACTGCAGAAGAATGTCAAAGTGGTTATAGAAAATAATTTTAAATACGTAGAAAACTACAATTTTACAATCCTTTGTAATTTATTTTCTTTGTTCCCTCTGCGAAAAAAACCAGGAGAGACTAGAGATATAGGCATGGGTATCCGAGATACTTATATTAACGTTAAGTAAAACTTTCAAAGTATTGTAAGGAAATGGTTTTTTTTTTTTATTCTGACCTTCATGTCAACTGCGTATGACTTTCGAAGTGACATGCATTGATGTTAGTGATCTAAATTGGTTTTATCTCTCATACGATTATATTATTGGCTTGCCAATCTTTCTTTTTCTTAACAATGCGTAAAATGTACGTTCTTTTTACTATCTAAATTTCACTTATGTATTGGCATAATTGTAGTGCAATACACTTTCATCAACTTTTATTAATTTAAGATATCGTTCTTATTAGATCATAAGCAGTGAACTACATATTTTAAATGTTTTGGCAATATTTGAAAGGGAATGTTTACCACAAAATCGTTTTGGTAGTATTAAATCATCTTTGACTTTAAGAGGGCTATATGTTGTAATAGAATTATCAACAATCATGTTTCTGTTAATCTAGATTACAAATTGCATTTTTAAATTCGAATATATTTTCTATTATTATTATTTTCTCTATTTTTTGTTCTTTTCTAGAAGGTCTTAATTGACTATCTAAAGACAAGATCACAAAAAACTAGTTTTTATATTCTTACCTAAAAATAAGACAGGACCGCTAATTTTTATTTCAATTGTTCCGCTACACCACTATCCCGGGTTAGGAAAGGGTTGCCACTTTCAAACATGTTTAACCCCGTCACACTATTTAAGTGCCTGTCTAAAGTCAGATGCCTGTATTTCAGTAGTGGTCGTTGGTTCATTTCTGTTATATATGTTTTTCGTAAATTGTTTTGTTATAAATTAAGCCTGTATTGCTCAAATGAAATGTTTCATATTTTTCATGACGAGGCCTTTTATAGCCGATTATATGGTATGGGTTTTATCTCTTTGTTGAAGGTCGTATGGTTGCCTTTATTTTCCAACATCCACTTTGTTTGAACTTTGGTGGATAATTGTCTCATTGGCAATTATACCACATCTCCGTATTTCTATTTTCATCGGATCTTCATGATTCAATGATTGTTGTTTGTTTTATAATATTTCGTGAATATTCAAGACAAGAACATATCACCAACTATTACAATACAAAGGGTCCGCTTCAAGGGTGGTTTACGCTGTCAACGCAACTGGCCTTATAATCACAAATCTTTACTCAGTCCTTGAAGTGAAATATCCGTGCTTGAAACACCAAACACAGTATTGTGATTGTTCGATTTCTGCGTCCGAGTACAAAAATATTACTCTTATGTTTTCATGACTGTAAACTCCGTCTCGCTCATTGCATACGTTTACCTCAGTGTTTGTTAATTACCATGATTTGTGTCTTTTCAATCCAATTACGAGATTTGAACATCGGTAACTACTGTCGTCTAAATAAAAGCTAATAATATGGACTGCCACTAGAAAATGAGGATATGTTTGATAGAGCCAAAATGTTGCCTTTCAACAGGCCACCCACGGACCCATCAGAAAGTGTTTGTAAGTATTCTAGAACATTATAGAATATTGGGGATTATAGGCACGTGCTAGCATACCACAATTTAATAACCGTTAATGTCATGAATGAAAAATTTGCCAGCAGCCGTATTTTGTCATCAGGTGAAATAAAATAATATAAATCGCATTTTTCGACAACGACGACGCCCAGCGCGGGCCCTGACTTAAATGACGTCATGCTAAGAGGTCTCAAGTATTATGTTCTAAATACATATTGTTTTTGAAAAGAAGTTATCTAATGATATTTTGAGAGACCAACCATCTATTTTTTAATTGGGGCCAATTTTGAAAACATGTCGCCAATGAGTTGTAACCAGACACTTCATATCCGTCAGCAGATTCTAGATGGTAACATTAAAGTAATGTTTCATTCGTTTTCTTCCTCAATACTCTTTTGATGGAGGTTTTTGGAAAAGATGCATTCCCTGGTTATGAAGTCTATGTGTTTTGAATATTTACGAGTGTAAATATAAAAATAAGAAGGTGTAGTATAATTGCCAATGAGACATTTCTCCACAAGAGACAAATGACACAGTAATTAACAACTATAGGTCACCGTACGGTCTTCAACAATAAGCAAAACCCATACCGCATAGTCAGCTATAAAGGCCCCGAAATGACAAATGTAAAACAGTTCAAATGAAAAAATAACGGCCTATTTTATGAACAATACAATAATGAACGAAAAACAAATATGATACACAGAAACCTACGACAACCACTGAATTACAGGATCCTGACTTGGGACAAGCACATACATATTATGGCGGGATTAAACATGTTAGCGGATGCCCGACCCTCCCTCTAACCTGGGACAGTGGTGTAACAGTACAACATAAGAACAAACTATAAAAATCAGTTGAAAAAGGCTTAACTCATCAGATGGATACAAATAGAAAAACATCTAACAAAAAACAGAGTGCACGTGGCAGGGTACTTATACATCCCCACAATTAAAAAACACTTAGTTCAGATCTGAGAGTACTGGCAGTTACTGACAGCTAGTTCAAAGTAAAATAACAACTTATTAAAAAAAACATGCATCTAGGACTAAAATATCAGTCAGTAAATATCCAACATCCAATGGATTTAGTGTAAAGACGTCATTAACAGTCAGAGAAAGACATGATGCCAAGATACAGGTATCGACAAATTGTAGAGCCATGAATGTGCATATGTATATAAAAATAATATTTAGTTTGATTTTAATTTACTGATAACAAAATCAATATTAATACCAATAAAAACAATATTCAAAGATCTAATTACAGTTTTGAATTGGTAACCTTTTAGAATAAGTTTATTTAAAGGATCGATAAGTTTACTCGGATCGTATATAAATTTCCGGGCTCGGTAAACAACATCTCCTTAGAAATTAGGATGTGCTATCCCGTTTGAAATAAGTTTTCTACAGGTACAACCAAACTCCAAAACCAAATCTTTATATCTATGGAACAATTTAGTAAAGGTTTTAAGTAATTTGTAGTAACGAAAACCTGGCTTAATAATTTATCAGTAATACATAGATTACGTTTGTTGAAATCCAAAACGTCACAACAGACACGGACATAGCGAACGAGTTGTGATATATAAACACCGTAAGATAGTGCCAAATGAACATCACCGTACAAAAAGGGAAAATTAACAATAGGGAACGACAAAGCGTCCCTTTTGTTGTAAATTTTAGTGTAGAGTTTCCTGTGTAAAACTGAAATATCTCAATCTAGAAAAGGACAGTTATTATCGTTATAATTGATTTATTTGAAGTAAGTTAGGCTTTTATTGAGATTTGTATACACCAGTCGATAGGACGGAGAGTATGGTACTGCTAAGTAATGGGTAGTCACAATAGGAGAGTTGAATTTTCACATTTGTCATAGATTCTAGTTGGAAGTCGTCAATATGTGGCAAATTGCGGAAAAGATCAAGATATGAAACAGACCTTCTAGTTTCGGTGGTATCCTTAATTACGATATAAAAATAAGAAGACGCAGTATGATCGCCAATAAGACACATTTCCACTAGAGATCAAATGACGTAGAAGCTAATAGCTATAGGTCATCGTACTTTCTTTAAGAATAAGCAAACCCCATAACACACATCAAGATATAACAGGGCCCGATATGACACATGTGAAATAATTTAAACGAGAAAACTAATGAACTGTTTTATGTACAAAACAATAAACGAAAAAACAATATGCAGCAACAAATAACTACTACTGCATTACAGCCTCTTGTCTTGTGACAGACATATACAGATTGTGACGGGGTCGAACATGTTTGCTGGCGCCCAACACTCCCCTTAACCTTAGACAGTGGTGGTACAAAGGGATTAAGATTTATTGAAAAAGACCTGGTATGGGTTTTGCTCATTGTTGAAGGCCGTACGGTGACCTTTAGTTGGTAACTTCTATGTTATTTGGTGTCTGGTAGAGAGTTGTCTCATTGGCAATCAATCCACATCTTCTTATCTTTATAGTAACTCCTCATTTTGTCAAAAAGAACATACAAGTCTATAAGACTAAAAACAAGAAAGCTAGTTCAAACTCAAGTCAATAACAGCAAATAAAAAAATCATCTATCCATGACTAAAATATCTATCAGTATTCAGGTTCATTAGATTATATAAGATTGAAGTACTCATTGAAAAGTGGATTATCACGTGAATGATAATCTTTCAAGATGTTTTATGTCTTGGGGAAGTTTCTGCATGAACTCTGCTTCATATGAGTACAAAAACCAGTCGGCCAGTAGTAGTGCACAATTTATAGCAACTTGAATGCCGACTGTTTGTTAAAATAGCATTCCACCTGTGGCAGTTGAGCTAATTCTCGATGTTATAAAACGAACTTTCATTTAAATTTAATGTGTATTTCCCGCCATTTCATACGAATTTAGTATATTTACGCTTCATAAACATTTCCCATACTTTTACTCATGTAATTACCTTGTAAGTGTTGTATTTTAGTCATTTAGTGACTTATATTTCCCATTATAAATATTCCTTTCGAATTAAGGCATGCTTTTTTGTATAGAGAATAGTTATCAAAGGTACCAGGATTATAATTTAATACGCCAGACGCGCGTTTCGTCTTCCTAAGACTCATCAGATCTAAATAGTTATAAAGCCAAACCAATACAAAGTTGAAGAGCATTGAGGGCCCAAAATTCCAAAAAGTTGTGCCAAATACGGCTAAGGTAATCTATTCCTGGGATAAGAAAATTCTTAGATTTACGAAAAATTTAAAGTTTGGTCAACAGGAAATTTTCGATTCGTATTTATCTACATTTTTTAATTAGTTGCGTTCGGGGAACCAAGTTGGTGTATTTTTCTTAATCGAGGCAAAACAAGTTAGAGAAAATTTATTTCATTGGTTTAGCTTTTGTGTTGTTAGCTCTAGTTGCTAGTTGGATTAACTATAATTAGAAATATTTACTATAATCAGAAATCATTTAGTATATAAGCCCTATAATTTCTTTAAATCATCGCTTTTTCTTTCAAGAGCCAGTTTATGCACAAGACTTAGAAGGTAGGCTCCTTTAATTAGGACTTTTTGCCTCCTCGCCAGTTTCAGTATTCGGCTGGACAATTTGGCTCGCACACAGTAAAACTTTAGTTGGGTTTCTAAATTTAGTGAATCTACGCATCTGGTTATTTCTTACCTGAATTTGACCATGTAACTTAATTATTTTTATTTAGGTTGTTAAATACTTTTCTTTTTATTAAATAAGAAATTACGTGTTTTCCCTAAAAAGGAATAAAAGGGGAGATAATTTTGCGCCATTTTGTATTACAATGTGATTTAATTACAATTTGGTATGAACAATTAAATTGTGTTTAACTTTATGATTTGTATATATTAAATATGTAAACTTTCCTGACTTAAGTTGATATTTTGTACCAGGAGGAGTCAGAGACTCATCTTCGAACTTCTAAGTATAACAAGAGCTAATCTACACCCTATTTCTATAGTTTAGTTTATACACAGCATCAATTGTTTTTTTTTCAATCTTTTAGGTGATGTCTGTTATTACTTTTGGGTTGTAATGTCATGTCCCCAGCCTTAACTAGTATCGTGGTATCACATTTCATGCTTTATAATTATGTCACAGCCTTAACTAGTATCGTGGTATCAAATTTCATGTTTTTATGTCATGTCAAGTATATATATATTAAGCTAGTAACAGCTACAAAAAGAAAATTCTACTGGATTTTTGATTGATGGGGAACTCAGGACTTCTGTAATCAGTTGTTTTCTCGGACTTCTTTTTATTTTATGATGGAGTGTCAGATTCATTCATTTATTTTAAAACTAATTAGAGTATAGATTAAAAATAAATGTTGTTTGAGCTAAATTACAATTAAAAACAAATAATCTACGACAAAACTTCGCAGCTGCAGAGGTTGTATAGAAAGGAGCATGAACCGGACATTATCATACTATAAGCAAAACTGACTGAACGATTGAAATTTCTGTTTAAAGGAGAAATAAACCAACTACTCTGAAATGTTGTTATATTATGAAAACGTCTCTTATTTATTAACACACAATGTATTGACGAGGACAATGTAATTAGACTCTGCAATCTAATTTACGACCATGAAACTACAGCTTTTGGATGAGTCCATTGCAGATAATTAATTAACTGAATTATTGTACTTATTTTCTTTAATATGTTTCTTTAATTTTACTTTCAGATATATTGATGATGTCCTATCACTGAATAATCCATATTTCAGCCAGTACTTACATCTCATATATCCCTGTGAACTTGAAATTAAGGATACTACTGATACAAGAAGGACTGCTTCATACCTTGGTCTTTTCTTCAATTTTGATACAGATGGACGACCTTTCACTTAAATCTATGACAAACAGGACAATTTCAACGTCCCAATTATCAATTTCCCATTTCTAACCAGTAACATACCCTCTTTCCCTTCGCATGGTGTTTACATATCTCAGTTGATACGTTATGCTCGTGCATAATCACACTATACGGACTTCATATACAGGAGTGTGCTCCTTATGCAGAAACTGCTCCAACAGAGTTATGAGGAGGAACGATTAAAAATGACACTCCGTAAATTTTATGAAGACCATCACAAATTGGTTGATGTATACGATGTGTCTGTGTTGTTTGATTGAATGTTGTTTTATGTCTTATCGTTTGTGGTTTTAATTTTTTATTTTCTATATGTATGTAAAAGTAAAGATATTAATCATCTAGTTCATTTATATGATTTTTCGTTTAAAGCAACTGTATGCACAGGAGTTATTTGTTTTTACACAGTTTGATTTAGAAGAAAAACCGACTTGGTTATAAAATACAAATAATTACACCATTACTAAAACAATTCTATATTAATATTCTTGTAATGGTTAGAAAATACATCAAATAACACCATTACACACTAAATCCCAATTTTATATTCAATTTTTAGAAATTTACCTGTGATGTCACTTTTTGTGGCGTTGTAACATTCGTTTGACGCACTGTTCATTTTTATATTGTGCTGTATTTGTGTTCTTTCGTAAATTAATTTTAGGTGTTCGTTGTTATTCTGTGGTTTACATGTTGAAATGTAATATTGTATTATTTATTTATGTATTTCTCTGTCCTGAATGTTCTTGCAATTATTTGCACTGTATTCCTGTCACGTAATGTTGTCATTTTTAACATTGCCATATAATATAAGGGAGGTTTAGCTAGCCATAAACCAGGTTTAACCCACCATTTTTTTCTTAAAATGTCCAGTACCAAGTCAGGAATACGTCAGTTGTTATCACATAGTCCGTTTCTATGTATGTTGGCGTTTGTTTTTGTAGCAGTGCAGTGTTTCTGTTGTTCCGTTTTGTTTCCTCTTATAGTTGATGTATAGCTCTCAGTTTTAGTTTGTGACCCGGATTTGTTTCAGTTTTTAAAATCGATTTATGACTATTGAACAGCGGTATACTAATATTGCATTTATTTTTACAAAAATTCATCAGAACAAATCGACAAAAACAACAGAATATGTTTTTCTAACGATTTCAATATAAAAATAAGGAGATTAGGTCTGACAGGCTCCGGAATTGGGACATGCACATAGAGAATGTGGCGGGTTAAACAGCCCAACGTAAGAACAAGATCGCTACAAAGAAAAACATTAAACAAAAACACAGACAGGACGTGGCAGGGTATATATACATCCCTCATCCCTAACAAAAAAAAACACTATGTACAGATCTAAGAGTACTCGCAGTTACTGACAGCTAGTTCAAAGCAAATAACAACTAATAAAAAAATCATGTTTCTAAGACTAAAAAATCAATCAGTACACATCCAACATCCAATGGACTTAGTGTAATGACGTCATTAACAGTCCGAGAAAAACATGACCTTATGCAATGCCAAGATATAAGTATCGACAGATTGTAGTACCGCGAAATTACATATGTGTACTATTTAGTATGGTTTTAATTTACTGATTACAAAATCAATAGTTATACCAATAAAAACAACATTCAAAGAATTAATTACAGCATATAGTAGGTAACCTTTTAGAATAAGTTGATAGGATTTATAAGTTTACCCGGATCGTATCTAAATTTCCGGGCTCGGTTAACAACATCACCGTAAAATTTAGGATGTGCTATTCTGTTTGAAATAAGATTTCTACAGGTATAGCCAAACTTGCAAACCAAATTTTGTATCTATGGAAGAATTTTTTTAAGCTTTAAGTATTTTGTGGTAACGAAATCCCTGACTTAATAATTTATTAGTTATACATAGATTACGCTCATTGAAATCCAAAACGTCACAACAGACACGAGCATAGTTGGGATATATAAACACCTTAAGATGGTGCCAAAGGAACATCACCATCCAAAAAAGGAAAACTAACAATAGGGGGAAAAATCATCCCTTTTGTCGTAAATGTTTGTGTAGAGTTTCTAGTGTGATATTGATATATCTAAATCTAGGAAAGGACAGTTATTGCCATTTATATTTGATTTATTTAAATTAAGTTCCTTTGGATAAATGTAAGCAGTATATTTAGAGAATTCTTGATTATTCAACGATAAAATAATTATCAAGATAATGGTAAGTGTTGTTGAATCTATCAATTAAATGGAATTTAGACGGTTCTGTACTGAGTTTGGCCATAAACTGTGATTCATAACAGTCTAGGAACAAGTCTCCTATTAAAGGGGCACAATTGGTCAAACAACCATTTAATTAGATAGGAAAACTTTTGTTTAATAACATTGCGTGGAAGTGTAGTATAAAGAGAGGAAAAGTCAAAACTGTCAACCGAATCAAAAGGACATAAAAAAAAACTTAATTTATATAAAACATCCAAAGAATGTTTTACACTCCAAAAATGGTTGCTTCTACTATTTTCATAAGTTTTATTACAAAAATTAATGATAAGTTCTTTGAAAGTAGTAAAGGAACTCGTTAAAAGCACCGAAAAATTAGTAGTAGAAAACTAACTAGAGGCAGAGATGATAGCTTGCTGTTCTGTGTGAGCCAAGGCTCCGGGTTGATGACCGTACTTTCACCTATAATGGTTAACTTTTATAAAGGAGTAGGCCCAGTAAGACCCCTTTTTGGCCCCAAAGTATAGCAGTTCTTCAAAATTGTTAAAATGTAAGTTTTAGCTATTTATTGGAAAGAAGAATACTTCTGTTACATAAAAATGGACTGTTTTTGACAATACAATGCAAATGTAACGGGTACTGCATCATTAAGTCATGCTAAATTCTTGAAATCTTCGAAATTTTAGCATGTTGGTTAATTTTTAGACGGTTTCCGTCTGAAATGGAAGTGGCCGCATTTGTGTTCATTCTAAATATTTAAATGTAAGTTATATTTGATGATAATACATAACATATATAAAGGTTGAGAATGAACACGGATGCGGCCACTTTCATTTTTGACAAAAACCATCAGAAAAGTGACATATTATGGCATATTTGATAGATTTTTCATATCTAAGCTTGAATTTGAGCGTCTTTAATGACTAAATTGAATCGACTGAAGTAAACACTTAAGTGTTTAAATAGTGTCCAAAATCTTTCATCAGATGAACCTGAATTTTGAGGCCAAAATCGGCCCTTACCGGACCTACACCTTGAATGTAGTTGAATGTATAATTTCATTCTTGAGGACTTCCATTTAGTATTTACGTCAAACCACCACCACATTGTTGGCTGCTTTTTCGGCTGGTACGAACACAAAACGCTTTGCGAGAACTTGAATTTTGTTTTTAATCCTAGAAAGGGGTGTATTTCTTACTCTTTTATTTATTTCTAAATCATTTTCGAAGTGTGATATGCGAATATCAACAATATGCAGACATTTATTTGAATAGGAATCGAGTGATTTTTTGTCAGATTTCTCCCGTTCATACTCTATTTTTACAATAGGATGAAAGAACATCTTTGATAACCTGACGACACTCTTCCTTATTTACTTTCGACGGTGGACGATATTTTGGTCCTTTTTTCAGAAAGTTTATAACCTCTCGGTCTTGAACGATGTTTTGGTCCCCAGTAATTACAAGGCCATAGGGATCATATATATACTTCGATGTTCAATGTTTTGTTTAGTCCGACTGATTTTTTTGTTGACAATGCAACTATTACCTTTAAATAAGGTTAATGCGAATGCCAAAGTAAGGCTTAAAAAACATTGACACAATATTGTCTATATTGAAAAATGAATCTTTATAGATAATTAACGATATTTCATTCTCTCATTTATCACTCGTATCAGAATTGTTAACGTAAGAACATTTAGTTTTAAAAACTGACAACACTTTTGATTGCTCTTTTGTTATTTTGAAAACCGTAAATACATTAGCTGGAGTGAAGATAACAGACTAATGAACTTTCCAATTAAAGGCAAAATTTACAAA
The DNA here is from genome assembly GCF_021869535.1 of Mytilus californianus. Taxonomy (NCBI): domain Eukaryota; kingdom Metazoa; phylum Mollusca; class Bivalvia; order Mytilida; family Mytilidae; genus Mytilus; species Mytilus californianus. The sequence goes on from NW_026262668.1 coordinate 2,527,257, forward strand.
AAAATCATTTGATTGTCGGATGCCAAGTTAATTGCCAAGCATATTGGATCGGTCTATTTTGGGCTATTTCATTATCTTTTTTCACTTTTTTTCTTAAACCAATCTTTCGACTTAAGCTTATTTATATCACGTAGATTGTTTTCTTTTTTATAATTAAGTTGGGCACTGAAATGGAATGAGAAAATCAATTTATATGGTAAACGTGTTGGCTGGATTCAATAAAGTTGAAATTTACAAAATTATAATATGTTTAACAATACAATGTATAAAAAAAAAATCTTTTTAAATTTGTAATTTCCGGTTGCCACCATTTGGAATCGAAATCAAATTTCAAAACTCTTATGTGTGTCTTTTCTACTCATCTACGACATCTCTGATAATTGCCGCTTTTGCAAAGAAAAAGGGTTATAATTTTTGCTCAGATACAGAGCGTGATGAAGTCTGTTTTGCCCTTTTTATTTTACTCTTTATTTCTTTGAGGATGCTTTCGTTCATACGTTTGGTTCCCTTTTTTAGCTTACCGGGGCCAAAAGGGCCCCATGTGAGCTTATGCCATCACTTGGCGTCTGTCGTCGTCCGTCGTCTGTCGTAGTCGTCTGTCGTCGTCTGTCGTCGTAAACTATTTCAAAAATCTTCTCCTCTAAAACTACGTAGCCAAATACCTTCAAACTTTAACTAAATGTTCCTTAGGGTATCTTGTTTATAAATTGTATCCGAAGTTTTGATCGATCGACAAACATGGCCGCCATGGCTAAAAATAGAACATAGGGGTCAAATGCAGTTTTTGGCTTTTATCTCAAAAACTAAAGCTTTTAGAGCAAATCTGACATTGGGTAAAATTGTTAAATTGGTCAAGATCTATCATCTCTGAAATTTTCAGACGAATCGAACAACCCATTGTTGGGTTGCTGCCACCGAATTGGTAGTTTTAAAAAAAATTTGCAGTTTTTTGTTATTATTTCGAATATTATTATAGATATATATATAAACTGTAAGCAGCAATAATGTTCAGCAAAGTAAGATCTACAAAATAGTTAATATGACCATAATGACCCCTTAAGGAGTTATTGCCCTTTAAAGACAATTTTACACAATTTGTTCATCAAGTTTGCTAAAATTTAAAAATCTTCTCCTTTGAAATACAGGTGAGCGATTCAGGCTCTTGAGAGCCTCTTGTTTTATTTTACTTCATTCAAAGTTATAGTTATATATGTTTTTGGTGTTTACATATCTCAATTGATACGTTATGCTCGTGCATGTTCACGCTATACAGACTTCATATACAGGAGTGTGCTCCTTACGCAAAAACTGCTCCAACAGAGTTATGAAGAGGAAAAATTAAATATGACACTCCGTAGATTTTATGGACACCATCACGAATTGGTTGATCTATACGATGTGTCTGTGTCTAAACAAACTAACGGCTTTTTACCACGTCTTAGATTGTGGTTTACCATGTACGTCGTCTGATCTTTTAAGTACCGAACGTGACCTATTCCCGAATATAACTGTTTTGCTGAGTGTGAATCCGCATTGCTATTAGACGTGTCTCGGTATTTGTACATCCAACATTCATATATTTAGTTATGATGTTTTATTTGTAATTCTGATTGGATATTGTTTTATGTCTTATCGTTTGTGGTTTTTATTCTATTTCTATTTTCTATACGTATGTAAAAGTAAAGATAATTAATCACCTAATTCATTTGTATGATCTTTTGTTAAAAACAATTATGTGCACAGGATTAATTTGTTTTTACACAGTTTGATTAAGAAGAAAAACCGACTTGATTAGAAAATACAATTAATTACACCATTTCTAACACAATTCTATATTAATATTCTTGTAATTGTTAGAAAATACATCAAATAACACCATTACAAAATAAATCCTGATTTTATATTCAATTTTTCAGAAATTTACCTGTGACGTCATTTTTTGTTGCGTTGATACATTCGTGTGACGCACAGTTCATAATTCTATTATGCTGTATTTGTGTACTGTCGTACATTAATTTTAGGTGTTCGTTGTTATTCTGTGGTTTACATGTCGAAATGTACTATTTTATTATTTATTTATGTATTTCTCTGTCCTAAGTGTTCTTGCATTGATTTGCACTGTATTCCTGTCACGTAATGTTGTCATTTTAACGGTATTTTTAACATTGCCATATAAGCTGGAGGTTTGTCTAGCAATTCAACCAGGTTCAACCCACCATTTTTTTCTTAAGATGTCCTGTACCAAGTCAGGAATACGGCAGCTGTTATCAAATAGTTCGATTCTATGTATGTTGCATTTGCGTTTGTTTTTGTTGCACTTCAGTGTTTCTGTTGTTCCGTTGTTTTCCTCTTATAGTTGATGTATTTCTCTCGGTTTTATTTTGTAACCCGGATTTGTTTTCTTTCAATCTATTTATGACTTTGGAACAGCGGTATACTACTATTGCCTTTTTTTGAGCTGTTTTCAAAAACAGAGTTAACAGGAATGTCCCTTTGAACATTCGAAAGTAATTAAAACTTATTGTTTTCGATTTGGAATAATAACTACACCATGCAAAGTTATACTGAAGTTAAAAAACTAACAATTACATGTACAGCATACATCGACTCTATTCACATACAGTTTGATCTGAAAATCACGATTATTCTCCCTTTCATATTGAACCTATTTAATTAAGTTACAATACGATTTAAAATTGTTCATGAATACTATCAGTTGTTTGAATAAACCATGTTTTACCACTATTTTCTACATAAGGAAATGTAATATCCACCATTTTCTACATAAGGAAATGCCTGTACCAAGTCAGAAATGTGACAGTTGTTTTCCATTCGTTTGATGTGTTTGAGCTTTTTTAAGACAAAATTGATTTTGCCATTTAATAAAGGACTTTCCGTTTTGAATTTTCCTAGGAGTATTTTTGTTATTTACTTTTTAAATCAAACAAAGATATTTGTTCTTGAAATAATTACTATTTTAAGGGTAATATAGAGTAAAAAATCTGTTATTTTTGCAATGCATTTTCAAATTAGAAATTTTACACCGGAATATATCATATACTTGCTTGTTAGTACGTATGCATCAATTTGATACGACACTACTTGCGTTGATTACTTAATTGTTATTTGCAGTTTGTTAACATTCTGACCAATTAAACAGTTTGTTTTGCTGAAACAGCATGCAACTTTATATAGACCACAAGAGAGTTAAACGTAGTAATAACAAACTAATAAACATAAAAGAAAAGTTTTCTTCCACAGGACTTGACTCTGTATTTGATCATTCAATAAGCCATGTGTCACTATCGGCACGAAGAACTCTGCAAAATAAAAAAAACTTCATGACATAATGTAACGAGATGATATGTGTATAAGAGAGGCAAAAGATACCAAAAGGACATTAAAACTCATTAGTAGAGACCAAACTGACAAAGCCATGACAACAATTGTCGATCATGTAGTTCCTCAAGTGTTTATAATTCCTTTGGTTTTGATAATAAAGGTAAATCAATAAACGCGCTTAGGACGCAACAAGTTGATAAAGTGTTATCTCATTTTAAACTAGGCATTTTAAACATATGATGAATTGTAAGATTGTAAAACAGTATCAAATTCCTTATTTTGATAACAGTCGTTCTAATAAATAGGGGAGCACCTTTCGTTTTACATGTAAGATACAAGTAAAAAAATCTTATCAGAGGTACTGGACATATACTTTGTAAGCCTGATGCGCTTGTCGTTACATCAGTGGCATCCGAATCAAAATATTTGGAGGGCCATATCAAATGCGAAGTCGAAGATTTTTGGAAATTCAAATTCGAAAAAGATCTGCCAAATATGACTAATGCTATCTTTTTCTTAATGTGTAGAAACCTTAGTGATTTGAAATGTTCAAACATTTTATAAACAATAACTTTACAAGATGGAACGTAACAATGGTATTTCATGTCCAGACAAAAGTACCGGATACCAGCTACATTAGTGGCATCAACCCAGTATATATTACTATATAGTCGGATTTCAAAGAATGCTTACGTTTGCTGAAATAAATCGTTTTGTTTATATTTTTGTTATTAGTGCAAATTATAAGAAAATATGGAATAAATATCAATAAAAACATATGCCCACAAAAGACCATAGGGCAAGAGTGTGAGTCAAACTGTTTTCAATTGATTAAAGTTTTGATTTTATATTGTGTTGTTAAATACTGTCGTACTTAAAGAAAGGGTTTGAGCTCTTAAGCATGTTTAACAGCACCACATTTTTTTATGTTCCAGACCCAGTCTCGTGCATGAATGATTGTCAATCTGTTATCGCTATTTTTTGTTTATTGTTTATCTCGATTTTTTCTCAATAATGAATAGTTATTTTTTTGAAATTTTACCATATTTAATATTTTATCAAAATAAAACACATACCCAAGAATTCAGGTTATAAAGAAGTTCTTCAGACACGCGTTTCGTCAACAAAAGACTCATCAGTGACGCCCGAACCAAAAAAGCCAAAAGGCCAATTTAAATACGAAGGTAAATAACATTCAAAAATTCCGAATGGTTTTGCTAAATACAAATAAGATTATCTATCCCTGTGTAGAAAATTCTCAGTATTTTGAAAAATTCAAAGTTTTCTAATGTTTTAAAGTACTTCTCCTGCTGATATAAAAATTATGCCGCCTTACTTAATAAACTTAATAAATACTTACATCTATTGAAACAAAAACTATACCATATCACTGTTAGTGCGGGCGAGCGTCAGCACAAAAAAAAGTGAAAAGGTTAAAACGATTATGAACATTTATTTCTCTATTTTTGTCACTTTTTTCACATTCCCCAACCGATTGTGAAAACAAAGTTCTCCTCACTAGTGAAATACAGTTCTCGAAAAAGATTAGTCGAAATTTAATTATGACGTCAAATTTTCTTGGTTTCTTCTGAATTTCCTATTGTGACGTCATGAAAAAAAGGCGACCATGCCTGATGACTTCACATGTAAACAACACAACTTTCTGCAAATCTTTGAAAAGGAAGGATAAAAATCATTAGAGAAACAGATTCCACCACTATAACTCGTGTATTATGATATTTCTCCACTCTCAACAGTTAAATTTTAATTATTTAAAAAGCTCGGCAAGCCTCGCGCTTTAAATATTAAAATTTAACTGTCTCGAGTGGAGAAATATTGTAACACACTTGTTGCAGTGGTGGAATCTATATGTTTTTTTTTTATTGAATAATAACCAGACCAAACTTTATGTTAGAATTTTATCTTCTTTTTTTTTAAATCTTTAGTAAAAAACACAAAACAAGAAATTAATCGATTCGTTGCTGCTTAACGCACACTGTGAAATAGTGCTCAATACGATAACATATTAAAACGATATCAGAGTTCTCTGTTTTTTTCTAGACTGAAATATGGAAACTGAGTTTTAACGTTTTGTGTCTTACTACTAAATATCGAATGCTTTGCTGAACAGAAACAACTTTTCGCTTTAAGTTATCAGTTTGAAGAAATAAAAATTAAAATAAAACTATCAAAAAAACTGTTTTAAACAGGTCAACAAATATTAACATGTTTTCAACATGAAGATCTAGAGTTTACTGGATTTGAACTAAATAATTGAGTTCATTTGACACTTTGTTCATTTAAACACTAGGTCGACACCAATGTTTGTGGATTGGTATTCCCCAGTCGGAGGTCTCATCAGCTCAGTACTTAATGCTTCGATACTGACATGTTTAAAAACATAGTTTTCTAAAACGCCTCGTCGATTAACATAGAAATTATCGGGAAACTAAACTACATCATGCAAAGTTCACAATTGATGAATTTGGCGGTACCTAACACTAACCAAAGATTGGGCAAAGAAAGTGAGCCAAATTTTTTAATATGACATAACATTATGAAGAAATAATAGGCAAATTAATTGCTTTTTATGGCCACATCGATGGATTTCAAATGTTTAGGTTAGCGTGATCCTGAAATCCAGAAAACTGCTTACGACGCACGAAATTTATTAATAGTGATTTTTGATTAAATTGTCAAACTTCGTTCATTTTTTTTGGATGAAACTGAAGATTGTTGAAATCTAAAAATGAATCAGTTTCAATACATATTTAGACTTTCGTGATTTGGTCCCATGTTGAAATACACTCGCGTTGGGAATACAAAATAGATATATATTGATTTGTAAGGTTATTGTGAGGAGCATATATAAAATATGTCTTCTTACATATTTCGCTTTTAAGGAGTTATGTTAATAAGTCATGTTTTGGTCTTGTTGCTCTTTCTGCCAAATATACCTTTCACACAAAAATGGATAGTTAATGCTACAATGTTCGTCAGCCCATTGATACTGCGAGCCCCATGGATCACAATTCCAAAATGATAGACAGTTTTCTATGAACCATCCTTGTGGTTGTTGAAATAGAAGTGCCGTTCCCCAGTCGTCGAAGATTATGGCTCTTGTAGGCTTATTCCATTTCCAATTTCCTTCAATTAACAAATCTGAGCCTCCTATCCATAATCCGTTAGGATCTGGAATGAAAGGTATTAAGTATAAAAATTATGGAACGCCACCCTAGACAAAAACGTGTAAGATTTACACTCCGTTTTGTTTACGTCTAAAATAATGTAAGGTTTCAAACATTTTTACGTGTAAGATTGTTTAATTGCAGAAATCCTTTCGTTTAAAAAATACACTAATGCAATGTTTGTCAGAAAGCAGCAATTTGGGAATTTGTTCTGGAAACTTTTTTTCATTTTTTAGGATGATACTCAAGATTGTTAAAATATAAAAAAAACAGCTTCAATACATATTTAGACTTTCATGATTTGGAACCATGTTTAAATACACTCGAGTTGGGAATACACAATAATGCTGGTATAACCGAAAAGTTATCATGAAAAGTCTGTCATACGACCTTTTCAAAATGGCCCCAGTGTGAAATAAAATCAGGAGGAATTTGCTGCTTTATCCCTTTCACCACCAAAAAAGGCACAAAAAAGTAATTACCATACGTAATACGACGGGTATTACATGTGGGGCAGAAACTGCTTATCCTGATCACCCGAGATCTCAACCTGTTTATGTTGGGATTCGTATTGCTCAGTATTAGGTCTTCTACAGAGTGTTTCGCAGACTGTTGTCTGTCTTTTCGCCTTTTTGGGTTTTTTGTCGTGATTGTGTTGGTCTCTCTAAGACTTATGAGTTTTGACTATTCCTTTGGTATCATCTGTCTCTTATTTCAATGCATTAATATTTTAAATAAACCTGTATCGTTTTTTTTCTCCTTTATGTTGAAAACCTTTATTTGTACATTGAGTGAATGATTTGGACAAAAAGCAGTTCTCTACCATATGAATGATCACTGTTGTGATATACTGGTTAATGCTTTAAGTTTCTTCTCACTTACTTGTTGCAACTATTTATGATCACAAATTATTTCATATAATTCAATACTATAACATTTTTGTAAATGTATTGCAGCCATGGCAAGCGAAAACATGATGAATATCATATGGGTATATTTTTATATGAATGTTTGTGGTTCAGACATGTCTTGCATTACAAAACATTAATTGCAGATGGCGCTTGCATAAACTTTATCCCTACAAACTATGGCACCTATTCGAATTGTCTCTTAATTAAATGACTTGCCTAAACTTATCACTGTTATTTAGTTTATAGTAACAGAGTAATATTTTAAAATAGTGACACATTCGCACTTAACTAGCATGCTAATTGTATAAGGAACTCAATGGATAGTATGTATGGGACGGAAAATTTAGTTATGATGGCAACGGATAAAACTGTTTAAATAAACTGATATCAATTTTTGATGTATATGAAACTAAAAAATGTTGCATTTGGAAGTATTTGTTGATGTTTTGCTTCATAGTTTGATAGGATGGAGTGATACATTATAGATCAATACACTAAAGTATGATGCATTCAAAATATGATTATAATGATCTTGAAGGTACTCAAATACAGAGATCATTCTAAGTGCAACCAGACAAAACAATTGGTTGAAACCAGTACTCCACCTACTAAAACGGGTGATAATTAAGGGATGCAGATAGTTTAATTGAAGTTAATAATCACTGCCAAATGTGTGGGTTTTTTTTCGCGTATGTTATAAAATGTATACAATGCTCCCCAGTAATTGCATTTGTTCTGTAAGTTTGTTCATTCAACAGTATTTTAAAGAAATAAACGGATTTAACAGACGGACAATATAACAAGATGTTATGAGAGTTTAGATATTCTCCTCTCGTCATAATTTTACAATATATTTTGTTTACACCTTCTCGGCAAGTTGCATAATTTCAAGTGCCATATTTGCATTTTGCATATTGAAGATTAGACTTTACAACATAATTCAATAAAGTACAAGCGCAAGTTGTGAGAGGAAATTTTTCGCTTGTATGAAAATCATAAATCAAAAGAAATTTTTTGTCAAATGATTTTATCTAAATCTTCAAAAGTTGTTTGAGTAGTCACTGTAGATCATTACATAAAATCTCCTTTACACAGACTATTATATATAATGCATTGCAATACATGTACAAACTATGCAAGTAATTTATACCAAGGAATAAAGCATTTTCTAAATAAAAGTTTGTTCAGCAAATAAAGGCAACAGTAGTATACCGCTATTCGAAATTCATAAATCGATTGAGAAAAAAAACAAATCCGGGTAACAAACTAAAACTGAGGGAAACACATCATATATGAGGAGAGCAACGACACAACAGAAACACAACACTAAAATGCAACGCACACAGAAACGAACTATAATATAACGATGGCCATTTTCCTGACTTGGTACAGGACATTTTAAGAAAAAATGGTGGGTTGAACCTGGTTTTGTGGCTAGCCAAAACTCGCACTTTTATGACAATGTTAAAATGACACCATTAAATGACATGAATACAGTACAATATTACGGACAGAGAATTACGCAAATAAACAATACACTATAGCAAAATTATTTCAATTCTGTTATGTGTCGCTGTTTACAGTTGTAAATATAAGTTTCAGATGTTTCATTACTATAATTTACTGAAATTTTAAGTGGCAAGTATGAAACATAATGAAAAACTTCAAAATAAGAAGACAGCGTACCCCGCGATCATTACTCCCTACATAATATGTGAAACTATATAACACCAAGTATATAACGAAGGATTTAATTTGACTGGTTCTAGTGTAATTAAGCTGCATACATGTATTTTATTATTCAAATTATTCATTGTATCCCGAAAAATGTGCACGTGTCATTTTTTTCATTTTACTGATAAAATATACAAAGAATATTCATATTTTAAAGTGAAAAATAAAAATTGTTAGAACTGTGCCTACAATTGTGATTTAGGGGGCATCATGTTATAGAATAAACGGTACAAATGATACTTAACCAGATGAGCATTTCGACAATTAATGAATCTGCAGTGATTCTCGAGGTCAAATTATTCAAATATCCAAAAAGTAATACAAACGATGATTGAATGATTGAATGATTACTGTTTAACGACACTTTAAGCACTATTGTGCGTTTTCGAGGCGGTCAGTTTTTATTGTTGGAGGAAGTCGTAGTGCCCGGAGAGAACCTTCGACCTTCAGTAGAAAAACTTACAATCCTGGTCAATTAAGATCGGAGTCGAGCGCACCTGCTACGTGTAGGATTTGAAATCACAACCTGAGTGTTGACAGGCTAGTGATACAGTAGTTTGACTACTTAGACAAGTCAGCAACCAATGCCTCGACAAACGACGAAGAGCTGATCAAAACCAAAAAGGACAAAACGTTAAGCCAACCGGAGAAGAAATCTGAGATAGGCATGAGATAGATGCATTCCTTAAAATCAAATAATTTCGAATTTGTATAACAGCAAATTTGTAAACAATACCCGTATATTCATTACAGTGTCTGTAAAGAGTTATTGACGATATAAATCATTTAACTTATTTGTAGATATCATGAACTGCTGATCATTTTGCTGTTTAAACTTTAAATCTATCTATTATAGTTTTTGATATATACATTTTCAAACCAATCAAATTGGTCAAACATCAATATATTACGGCAATAACTAAAATTAAGAGTCGAATGAACATTTCAATCAATTTCACTTATTTGTAGATTTTGTTGTTTAAAATTTCTCTGCGGGGCCTCGGTGACCCAGTGGTCTAAGTGGTTCATCTTTTTATCACTAACCTGTCAACACTGAGGTTATAAATGCGAACCCCGATCGTGACAGATGCGTTCGACTCAACTCTTGATTGACTAGGATTGTTAGTTTTCTTGTCGAATGTAGGTGGTTCGGGACTCAAGCTTCCTCTGCCATCAAAAACTTGATTCTAAGATAAAGCCAGTAGTATTTAAACAGCCGTTAAAAACCGACAACCAACCAACAATTTTCTCTGTACCTACTATGGATAATGTCTCCCGAAAAAACGCAAAGAAATGGGGACTACATCGTAATTTAAGAGCAATAAATCCTATTAAGAGTCAACTGACTTATAAGAAGATTTAATTTTTCAGATTTCTAAAGTTTCTCTTTATCTGCTTTAACTTTTTACCAAAAACGCAATTACTACTATAAAGGGTTGTTTGAAAGTTTGGTCAAATAGACCTACCCTACCTACTGCCTGTTTGACAAACTGTCAGATAAAGCAACTATTGAAATATTACTGAGTTCGTAGGTTAATTTACAGGAATAAATTATAAGTAACTTACGATTAGTAAGAGACTTTAGGAAATCGTTTTCATTCGAGCTATTAACAGTTGCAAGTCTCATGCCAAAACTGTCACAATGTGCCTAAAATGAAATAAAAAGCAGAATAAGATTTTACTTAAATGTGCAACATATTTAAAATGTACTGATACATTGAAGATAAAAAAAAACCAATTGCTCACTAGCTACTGGTCAATTGATTTTAAACCAATCTCTTCGTTTGACACATTTTCATTATTAATGATAAAAATCTAACTCCAGGCAGTATCTGTAAATGTTTGAATCTTATGATATTGTTACTAGTTTTTCATAAGAACAGTTTCGGTATTTGGAATGTCAGTAAGAACATAAAGTTATTGCTTCATCAATGACATATGCAGTAATATACAACCACTGAAAAGAACTGCTTACATCTATGTCGTCTGTCTTCTAAGTACCGAACGTGACCTATTCCCGAATATGAATGTTTTGCAGAGTGTGAATTTGCATTGCTATACGACGTGTCTCATACATCCGACATTCATGTATCTATTTATGATGTTTCTGTTGTAGTTTGGGTTAGATAATGTGTTATGTCTTATTGTTTGTAGTCTAAATAATTATAAATAGCCTTTCAATACCGTCATTATCAAGATAATTGTTTGAACTAATATTGTAAAAGTAATTGTATGAATTTCAAGATTATATATTCGTTACAAAAATACGTCACTTTTTGTGATATCCTGTGCTGTCTGTCGTTAATGGAAGATGTTCGTTGTTATTCTGCGGTTAACATGTTATATCGACTATTATATTATTTATTAGTGCGTTTCTCTGTGATGGGTGTTCTTGCGTGTGTTTGTGCTGTGTTTCTGTCACGTAGTGTTGTCATTTTAGCGATATTTTTTAACATTGCCATATAAGCGGGAGGTTAGTCTAGCCATAAAACCAGGTTCAACCCACCATTTTTTCTTAAAATGTCCTGTAACAAGTCAGGAATATGGCAGTTGTTATCAAATAGTTCGTTTCTATGTATGTTGGCGTTTGTTTTTGTTGCACTTCAGTGCTTCTGTTTTCCTCTTATGTATTTCCCTCGGCTTTAGTTTGAAACCCGGATTTGTTTTCTTTCAATCTATTTATGACTTTTGAACCGCGGTATACTACTGTTGCCTTTATTTACAAAAACTTATCATCCGAGTCCAAGCTTACAAGCAACGCTTGTGTTTCTCATCTTCTAATAATGCTATATAATGCAGCTTTTGGTGTATTCTGTTTTTTTTTTACATTTTTAAACATGATAGGTACCAACCTGTGCATTAGACCAACTGTTAAAATCTCCAATAAGAAAAAACACCTTGTTGTTGTAGTTTCTACCTGAAATTCAGATTTATTTTATCGTAATATAAAACAAAATGTGAATACTTAAATATAACCTTGTCATCTTTGATGAGGTTAGTAGACGTCACAATGCTAGAAAATCTACAAATATTTATTTTCATACAACCTTTAAATGCTTTTTGTAATATTAGGTATCTTAACTAAATCTCAAAATACTTCTTTGAGGCAGCATTTCAGTATGCACATTTACCGAACTATCTAAAGGTTAAAATACAAAAATGTGAATTTCCACGTACAAATTTCAATCAAATGGACAAATGGACAAGTGCTATGCGCCGTCTTGAACTTTCAGTGAGGTGAGAGTTTTTGAAACGTGTTGAAGGCCTCACTGTGACTTTGAGATGCAGAACAGCAATAAAAGGGCTGTTACTTTGCTTTTTGTGTTTTTTCTGTGCATGTACTGATTTTTGTCATGGATGGATACCCTATACTCTTTCTTTTCTATTATTAGGAAATTATTCCATTTGTGTGTGCTTTCGGCGATAAAGTGTATCGACAGGTAGTAGGTATTCCTATAGGCACTAATTGCGCCCCTTTAATAGCAGATTTATTCCTGTATTGCTATGCATCTCAGTTTATAGCCAAACTCAGTTAAGACACGTCATTGTTACATTTGGTTGACACATTCAACAATACCTACCGTTACCTTGATGATATTTTGTCGTTAAATAATCCAGAGTTCTCTAAATATATTACCGAAATTTACTCAAAGGAACTTGCTTTAAATAAATCTAACATAGACATCAGTAGTCGTCCTTTTCTAGATTTAGACATTTCAGTTTCTTAAAAGAAACTCCATACTAAAATTTACGACAAAAGAAACGATTTTTCATTCCCTATTGTTAATTTTCCTTTTGTAGACGGCGATGTTCCTTTGGCTCCATCATACGGTGTTTGTAAATCCAAACTCGTACGTTATGCCCGTGTGTGTAGTGATGTCATTGATTTTAACGAACGTAATCAATGCATCACTGATAAATTATTTAGTCAGGGATTTCGTTATCATAAATTATTAAAAACATTTACTAAATTCTTTCATAGATACAAAGATTTAATTAGTAATTTTGGCTGTACCTGTAGAAAACTTATCAAAAACGGTATTTCACATCCTAAATTTTACGGTAATATTGTACTAAAAGCGCGGAAATCACTATGTGATCCGTGTAAACTCCTCGAACCTTTAAACAAACTTATTAGTAAATTTTTTCTTATTAATGTTGTAATAAGATCTTTGAATGTTGTTTACATTGGCATTAATATCGATTTTGTCATCAACTAATTAAAACATTAGTAAATTTGTATTCTTTTCGAATGGTTTTTGGGATGTACCAATACACGTTTATTTTCTATTTGGAAATTGCTTTATCTATATATAGCATGATACATATTTATTATGAGGTTTAATCCTAACTATCCTACTGCCTGTCGATACTTTTATTTTTGCATTGTACAAGTCATGTCTTCTTTGACTGTCCATGGCGTTAAAACACTAAATTCCTGGGATGTGTTTTAATTGATTTTAGTCTCTGATGCATGATTTTTTTATTATTTATTAGTTGCCTTTTAACTAGCTTTCAGTAATTGCGAGTACTCTCAAATCGTACTTTCGTGTTAATTTGACCTGTTGACACAATTTGATTGATTGCTTAACGTCCAGTGGTGACACAATTTGTAATGCATTTCTGTTTTTCAATGTTATTTATTTTGTGTTATATCTCGTCTCTCTATTTCTAAAATGTACCACCTTTGTTCCATACTATTAACTACAAAATCATTCTATTTAAATGAACCTGTGTACGTTATTTTATTTAACGCCATTTTGTCCCAGGTTAGAGTTGTCTTTTTGTCATTGTTATACATCTTTTTTATTAATATTCTATTTATTTTGTATTATAGATCAAACGTATTCTTTCAGTGTATGTTTACTTGTCTTTTTGATCGAGTTAAGCCATTTCAATTGATATTTTATAGTGTGTCTTTTTATGTTGTAATGTTACACTACTGTTTCAGGTTAGGGTGAAGGTTGGCGCCTGTTAAAACATTTAAATCCGCTGCATTTGTATGCACCTGTCCTAAGTCAGGAGCCTGTTGTTCAGTGGTTGTCGTTTGTTAGTGTGGTTCATAAGTGTTTCTTGTTTCTCGTTTTTTATATAGATCTGACTGTTGGTTTTCCTGTTTGAATTGGTTAACATTATTCATGTTTGGGCCCTATATAGCTTGCTGTTCGGTGTGAGCCAAGGCTCCGTGTTGAAGGCCGTACTTTGACCTGTACTTGTTTACTTTTTACACATTGTGAATTGGATGAAGAGTTGGCTCATTGGCACTCATACCACATCTTCTTATTTATCTTTAGGCTTTCTTAATATATCTTCTGCAAACACAAAACAGATAAAACAAACAAAACAAAAGCAAAACAATTTAATAATACATTAAGGTATCATGTAAAGAATGCTTTCTTGGTATCTCCCTTTTAACTTTGACGTCTTACATAAAGCACCATAGAAATACATATGATCTTTATATCTTTTGATAATAATAATAATAATAATAATAATAATAATAATAATAATTACAATAATGGAAAATGGAAATAAAAATTCCTATTGTTCGGGTGATTGGATTAGCGTTAACCAAAATAATGATTTTTTTTTATATATATTATTAAAATGCATTTCGTCGAAGTTACTGTTGTTAGATTTACAGTTTCGAGTTGAACAACAAAACAAATCTTATTTTCATACCTCGTCTTAGTAAGTGCCATCCAAATGCATTTTTTGATTGTGCATGACATCTGTTAGGTGTTCCGACAATGCATTCCTTTGTTGAATCCTTATAATTAGTAAAGCAACAACCATTGTCTCTTAGGCAAAGTGATATACATTCCATTTTAGAGCGCACTTTAATACTCAAAGTACCAGTCTTAATTTGTTTGTTATACTCAGCAATGAAATTGGTAACTTCTCTCGAATAAACCACGATTACATGGACAACAATCATAGAGAATAAAATGAATATAAAATATTTCATGATGTTGAACTTCTCCCTCATATATCGTGTATTGTGCCTTTAAAGATATTTCATAAGTTTATAAAATAACGTCACTAATATTCCCTTGAAGAATAATTTAATTTAGATAGTAAATGATTATATTCGATTGGCTTGCATAATATGTTTTATACTAGTAGTCAACTTCGCTTCAAAATAGAAATCCTTTTCTTTTCTATATGCCTTTAAATATGTTTCACTAGTTTATTAAATAACATCACTAATATTCTCTTGATGACTGATGCAATTAGGATAGTAAATCATTAAATTCGATTGGCTTGTATATGTAATACTGTCAATTCGCTTGAAAAAAATCCTTTTCTTGTGTATATTTTTTTTCTTTTATATATTTTTTTTTCAATTATAATAAATGTGATAGGTCATTCATGGAACGGTTAATTTAGTATACTGGTGTCAATTTTTAATTATACCACATGCTATTTTTAATTAAAAATTCTTAAAACTTTAATGAAAAATTAGCTTTGCATGGGAAGGACTCTTGGTTTTATTCATTTTCGGGGTTACCAATTTTCGTGGATTGAGAAAAAGATAGCAATTTTATGGATATTTGATTTTGTGGTTTTTCCAAAGTCTGCATACAAGCCTATAGAAAATTTTTACCTCGTTGAACATGTAAATGCGTGGTTCACCTTTACCCACGAAATCAACGAAAATCGGAATCGAACGAATAAGAATGAAACCACAGTAAATAAAAACATCACAAATTGCAAAATGAGTGGGAAATGCAATATTATATTTAATTTCGGGCAAAAAGATATGCATTCCATATAAGAGCGCACTTTAATAATCAAAGTACCAGTCTTAATTTGTTTGTTATACTCAACTCAAACTTCTCTCGAATAAACCACGATTACATGGACAACAATCATAGAGAATAAAATGAACATAAAATAATTCATGATGTTTTAACTTCTCCTCAAAATATCGTGTATTGTGACTTTCAAGATATTTCATAAGTTTATCAAATAAAGCCACTAATATTCCCTTGATGACTGATTTAATTGGGATAGTAAATGATTATATTCGTTTTGCTTTCATATATATTATTGTCATCTTCCCTTCAAGACGTTTTTTTTTCTTCTGTATATTTTTTTTCAATTTTGATTACTTTTATACATCGTTCATGTGACGGTTTATTTAGTACACTTGTGTTATTTTTATTATACCACAAGCTATAAAACTGAAAATACTTCAATTTCTAATGAAGAACTGGTATAGTATTGGGAAATAGAAATGTACTGTAGGTTTCATTTATTTTCGTGGTTACCAACGGAAAACAAATATAATATACAGCTTTGGTCTTATGTTGGCGCACTCATTGTACGTGCCTTTGCCAAGTCAAGAGCATTTTATTCAGTGGTTGTTACTTTTACTTATTCAGAGTAAACAATTAGCTCATGCAATAATAAACAATCTATATAATTTTATATTCATGTGTACAACAATATAATAACGAATGAAAACATAAATCGATAATACAATATTGCATAATACAATAGCTTAGTCTAGGAAAGGATCAAGTAAACCAAACATAAAGATACTGAAATGTTAGGTCTAGCACATGCATAGTAATTTGTAAGAAATATAAATGCTCAAAAACCAAAACTGACATAATTCACAAAAATACATTTGTAATTGACCAAAATAATATTCATGAACATCAAAGAAAAAATTTCCCAAACTTGTAATACAAGGTTAGCTTAAATTTAGTAAATGTACCCAAATTCAGACACAATAAACCAAATCAAAACAGCATGTTTTAATAAACGGGTTTCCCCCCAACGTAATTTTGGAATTTTTTAGTGACTGGCATATACACTAACTATATAAAAAAATGATTATCAATAAATCGATAGTTATCATTGAAATTCCCTTGAAATATATGTCTATTTTCCTATGATGGTATGGTATCATTTACGTTATTATAGTATTACATACATTAAATCATGGTATTTATTCCATTATTTTAGGTGTGATACCACCAAATCATAGTACGTCACATCATGTTTCAAACGAAAAAGAATCGAAAAAAAATAATCCATTGAATTTGACAGTTGTAGGAAATTAACCCTGAATTTCCTTGCAGAAAACATTTCTGAGTCAGATATCTTGGGTGTTTAAAAGCACCATCCGTTTTTTATTTGCTGTTCCTATAAAATATTTTGGAAACTTCAGGTGACATGGTTACTAAAGCTTGTTAACAGGAAACAAAGGGGTGAAAATTTGTTTGGTTTACTTTATATGATCTTATATGCAATGAAATGTGATGTGAAATTTTCAGCGTAGTACTGGACAGGATAAAACTTTATTCATGCCAAATATTTCTTTATTTGAAACAAAGATAAATTCTGCACAGTTTTTTACAAAAATGCCAATTTAACAAAGATTAATAGGGGGAAATCAATGGTGGTATTACTCCAAAATGGGAAGCTGCACATGCACCTTTGACCTGGTATGCACTCTCAATTGTTTATTAATTTCATGCTAGTTCATTCAAATATAGCAAACATAAAATATTCTGAGTGAATTGAGTCTCAAATACACTTTTTAGGGGAAATTGCCTTGTAATAGGGTTATACCATTAATATCAGTAGGCAGAGCAAGCCATAATCAGTGTTTTGGGGAGCTTTTTATGACTTTTTCTCCTTATTCCTTTATTGGGCTATATGAGAAAACTGTTTCCTAAGTACTTCTTTAAGAAATATACAGTAATAAGTAAATGAAATGTTTTTTTAAGCAGTAACAACAAATTATTTACTGAAAGGGAACCATTTTATGTCCCTCTCTGGAACGCGGCGTAAACTTAAATTTCACGTAAGGACTTATTGAAACCTCCATGGAGTCAGTAAACTTTTATATGGATAGTTCATTCAGCTTGAACCCTTCAACTACTCATTTATTATCACATTTCTCAGATAAAGATGTGAAAGTTACCTCAAAATTTTGATATTATTAGCATAAAAAGTAAAACTTTTGAGCAAATGGGAGGTATAAATGGACCAAAAGGTACCTTATAATGAAAAAAAAAAAAGAGGTACATTAGTGGTTTTCATCATCTTAGAGTCATCTTTTATATCATATTCAACTGTTTTTATGCAGATTAAATGAATATTTGATCATTTTTTGGTGATATTATTGATCAACACTATATACTATCATGATGCGGGGTGATTTGGATTTTTCGAAGAAAATTTGCTTAAATCGCTGTAAATGTCGTCTTACGTTATATTAAACTTCTCTCAAACTATTGAACTGATTATGACAAAACTTGACGGTAATGCTTGAAATAAGCAGTAATTAATCACATTCAGTTTAATCAACAAAAATGTCTTCTTTATGTGTAATACCACCAAATCATAGTACGTCACATACGGTTTCATACGAAAAAGGGTCGAAAAAACATATTCCATTGAAATGACAGTTGTAGGAAATTAAACCCGCATTTTATTGCAGAAAAAAATGTCTGAGTCATGAACATATATCTTGGGTAATTTGAAGCACCATTCTTGTTTTATTTGCTGTTCCTATAAATTATTTTAGAAACTTCAGGTGACATGGTTACTAAAGCTTGTGAACTGGAAAAAAATTGGGTGAAAATAGGATTGGTTTACCTCCGGTGATGGTTATTATTTTATATGCAAATAAATGTTATATGAATTTTTCGTTGTAGTATTTGACATGATAAAACTTTACTCATGCCAAGTATTTCTTTATTTGAAACAAAGATAAATTCTGCACATTTTTTTTTGAAAAATGCCAAAAGAGGGACGAAAGATGCCACAGGGACAGTCAAACTCATAGATCAAAAAACAAACTGACAACGCCATGGCCAAAAAAAAAAAAGACAAACAGACAAATAATAGTACAGATGACACAACATAGAAAACTAAAGACTAAGCAACACGAACCCCACCAAAAACTGGGGGTGATCTCAGGTGCTCCGGAAGGGTAAGCAGATCTTGCTCCACATGTGGCACCCGTCGTGTTGCTTACGTTATTACAAATCGGGTAAATAGTCTAATTCGGTAAGTCACATTCGTGAAAAGGGAAGGGTATTGTAGTTACGACATAAGGAACATATCCGATATCATCTGTGAAACGGTTATTCCATAACGGTCAACCAACTCGTGATGGCGTCCGTAAAATTTACGAAGGGATGATTTCAACTTCAACATTTGGAACTCTTGGTTTAATAGCTTTCTTGTGAGCAGCAATTCTCTATCAAGGAAATCATGATAGGAAACACAAGCCCGGGAATATCGTATCAATTGGGAGATATATACTCCGTATGCAGGCGCTGCTGGAATGTTGCTACATAGAAATGGAAAGTTCACAATTGAGAAGCTGAAATCATCTCTTTTGTCGTAAAGTTTTGTTTTCAACCGACCCTCATTGTCAATTTCTAGATGTAAGTCAAGATATGAGGCAGGCTTAACTGTATCTGTAGTATCCTTTATCTCTAGTTCAATTTATCAAAGACTAATAAGGGGAAATCAATGGTGGTATTACTCCTATAGTTCCCATCTTTTTTCAGAATTCGTTTTTCATTAGACCTATTATCAGTTTCAAATTTTAAAACTATACTTTTTTTGATATTACCGACTTTTGACTCCGGAGTATATAATTTTCGACAGGTTACCTACTTTGTTGTAGTATATTATGGTACTGGATCAAGTAAGAGCAAATAAAAGAAGTGAAATCAAACTTACAATCGGTGCAACTTGTGGAAAAATTAATTAGTTTATGTTTTCTATAAACGCGACAAAACAATCTGAAAACATTTAACCCCCCCCCCCCCCCCCCCCAACCCCAACCCCCTCCTAAAAGATGTCACCGATTAAAAGCTTGATTTTAATTCTTTTTGTTGCTCTCACGTGACCATGTACCATAATGTTCTACCATAGAGTAGGTAACCTGTCGAAAACTTATATACTCCAGAGTCAAAAGTCAGTAATTTGAAGAAAGTATATTCCAGGGGCCAGTTCTTGGCTTTTATCGTACATTTTTGTTTATTTCGGTCGGGAATAATCAGGAAGGTGTTTAATGTCTTTGACATTTTGGCACGGGAAGAGTTAACAAAGTCACTGACTACAAAATACTCTGTAAAATTTAACTACAGAACAAACTAATATCAAATAACTAAAAGAAAGTATTATTCATACATCTTTGCATTTCCGAAATATTTATTCTTTATTCAACGCTTCAACAACAGAAAATATGGCATGCTTTGCATATTTTTTTTAATATAAGGTTGATGCGAGTACTGGATGACTGTGAGTCCCCGACAATATGTTCCGTCTATAAGTCTGTGTTTTAATATGTATGGTGATTGTGTTAGTTTTGTTATTAAAAGACATTCAATAAAAATAACAATTGTAAAATATCGATGCTGTAACAATATATTCCTTTGTTAAGCCCCTGTTACTAGGAAAACAACATCCATTGTATTCAAGACAAAGAGCATTATTACAGCCAATCTGATTAAGATGCATATCGTGTGTTAACGCTTAGTTTACATTGATTTGACAACAGTCTGTTGTACGTTCCGTTCTGATAACTATTACATCAGCTAAATTTCTGCCTACAAATTAATGAAGGTGAGGAATATAAAAGTTATAATTCAAAATTCATATGATTTTGTTTTCAGAAAAATTATTGCAGAGTATGAAGCCTTCATTGTCCTATTTATGTCGCTTTATTGCTATTTAAAATTGAATTAACTTTGCAATTAAATATAATAGCTTAAAATCAAACTTCCATCTGACGGTTGAATGTGCAAACTGATTTTTTCAATCCCACTTGATATATTTTGAAATAATGATCTATCTGTGATATCATTAGGAATGAAACCTAGCCCAACATATTCATATTCATATTCAAGACTTCATTAAATTTGTGTTATATAAGATGATATTGAAATGAAAGAAACAGTTTATAAATTGCGTGCGTCAAATTGCTTTTCCTTCATCAGGAACGCTCAAACCTTACATTTGAAACCAGTAAAAAGTAAAAAAAAAAT
Organism: Mytilus californianus; assembly: GCF_021869535.1. NCBI lineage: Eukaryota > Metazoa > Mollusca > Bivalvia > Mytilida > Mytilidae > Mytilus > Mytilus californianus. Next base: position 2,548,458 of record NW_026262668.1, read on the forward strand.
AAAAAAAATACCCAACTCCGTAGAAAATTCAAAACGGAACTTCCCTTATCAAATGGCAAAATCAAAAGCTCAAACACATTAAATTACATGGAAACGTGAGAAGCTATATGAACAAAGGGAAACAAAAAGAATTACCAAAGTCATCAACTTTGCATGAAGGAGTCGGAATATTAGTTTATGAATTATTTCTTAATTTATCAACGGGAAAACCTTTTGAAAACGTCTTTTTTTGTATTCTTGCATTTCCAAACTTTAAGTCAAGGGCAAACCTGGTAAAGGTTATTATAGAAATAAATGTTGTGCTCACAGAGCCATGCCATTTATTTTTCTCAAGTAATATTAAAGTCATGGACTAAACACAAGATTTTTCAATTTGTTAATAACCAAAGATATTACGTTATTTTTTACATTCTATGCTTTTATTTACTCAATTAAAAGAAAACAAAATCCCGATTGATATTGTTGGGTTGTTCAACAAAACAACCTCCCGAACTTAGGGAGAGTATGCTGCTGTTTTCCAAAATAACAATTTGAATGTCGAATTTAAGGAAAGCTCTGATTATACAATTAAATCTTCTTCTTTTGCTTTCGATTGATATCATCCTGCAATTCATGTAATATTGTTCGCTGAACGGGCAACTATCAGAGATAAGCCTAGGTTGTTTTCTAGTTTCAAAGAGTTGCGAAAGATACCAAAGGGACATTCACACTCATAAGTCCAAAATAAACTGACAACGCCATGGCTAAAAAAGAAAAGACAAACAGACAAATAACCGTACACAAAACACAACATAGAAAACTAAAGACTAAAACCCTTGAATTTATAAAATTGACATTATAATCATTAATTATATAATTATTCCTTTTCACTCGATTTGTGTGTTTTTCGCCACTTTATTTTAAAAGATTTTTCAAAACTTTATTTCATTCATTTGATCGAATTTCCTAATTCAATTTGTTACTTGTCTACAAAAGAAATTTCTTTTTGTTTCATTTTCGCAAACAACTTTGAAAGTCTTGTTACATTTGTCTTTTATGATCTCTCATGTAAATATAAAAAATGAATCCAGTTTTACATGTACAATTACGGGTGTGAATTATATATTGAATACTGTATGAAAAACTTATTTCCTTGGATGGTTGTATATACACTTGTATTTTACCCTTGGGCCGTCTTCGTGTTGTCTTTTGATAATTTACAGTTTGAAGGAGCATTATTGTCTTTTGAAACTAGATCAAAGACTTAAATGATTTTTTTTTTGCGATTGCATAAAGGTAACAGAATTATTTATTTTTTTAATTTAAAATTATTGCTGTTGATTTTAAGTACGGATATAAAACTATTCCAAATTGTTCCAATTTGCTAATTTTACTGAATTTGGTGGTTTGTTCTGCACTAGCTAGGTGAAAATTTTATTATCTAACTCTGTCAAATCTTTTAATATGACGATCCCGGGAAATACACGTCGATGTATAAAATGCTTGTAAAATCGCAAAACTTGCAGTACGGTCATATTTTGTATTTCTCAGTTTGAATTTAGTCTAAAATATGCTTGAAAATGACTGGAGGAGGGGTGACATTCTGCACACGGCACGCAGTTTTGTCTTATATTATCGATTAGTCGCAGTGATAATGTGTCATTCGAATAAATCATTCCTAGTCACGTCTCAGTCATTAAAGCTGAACGGACGTGCTTGGTCAGCTCCACTTTATCCGCAATCTACGATGTTTGTCAAATTTACTGATCGTTGGCTCAACGACATTCTACTTTTGATGACAGAAATCAATTCAATGCTGTACAGTCTTTACTGTCTCACGACTTTGGTCCTGACAATGCTTCCTGTCTTCATTATTACTACTTCCTAGACTCATCGACCAGTACTTCATCACTTGTGGTTGGCGGGCTGCACAGCTGACCCACCTAGTACTGAGAACAGCCATTGTGAAGAAGACTACTTCAAACAAAAAACCAACAGAAACAACATACCAAAACCAAAATGGCCGCCTTCTTTCCGACAAACTTGGCGACAAGCAAATATTCCAATGCTCACCAAGCGCCTTTTGGCACAGAGCCGCCCGTGCGAGGGCTTAACAGTCAGTCAAGGTCGTTAAAACTCTCTAGTAGTAGTTGATAATGTGTCATTACCTTTAAATTTACATTTTATAATGATACATTTCCTTATGGTGCTAACTACACTGTGCACTTTTCATATCTTTATATCTGTATCCATATTGTTGAATCAAACAACTAAAACAGTGTATTCATAACGCTTCATCAAAACAGATTTATTATCTTAATAGGATTCAAAGCAAAATTGTTCACACTATTGAAACTTTTTTGTACAGCTTGTAATAGAAGGTCCATAAATTAACATTTAGCTCATGGAATTTGATCATATGTCATCTAAAGATCATTCACGTCAACAAAAATATAAGTTGTTATGCAAATTTTTCAACGATGCTAACGTCTATTATTTCAAACAACAGAGTATATACACAAAGAATGTCGCATTTTTACCTGCTCTGCCGCGATATTTGCTAGAATGTATATGCGTTTTTTATTACCTTTCATGGTAATGTTTTGCCATTTGTGCGCTTTATCATTGCGGCTGAATTTGCAAACGCCTCGATTGGAATTAAATTTCGAATGTTTGACTTAACATCTCTATTGATATTCGGTGTAATAAAATAAATATATCATGTTTATGAGGGTATTTGCCAAAAATACCAGTTTGGAGAAGAAATTTCTTTCACCGAGCCGCGCAAGACAAAGCTGCAAAACAAAATTTAAAAAAAAACGGAATAAAGTTAATGCAAATCAGAAATACACACAATTACCATGATTACCGGTTTCATGGATAAAAATTACGAAATATTATTCGTACAAAATAAATCTCAAAACAAATACATTATATATATTGACATGCAACAGGTATTGAGAAAAAGCGTCAAAGCCTCGTCTTTTAAAAAAGAGAGGCGAAAGATACCAGAGGGACATTCAAACTCATAAGTCGAAAATAAACTGTCAACGCCATGGCTATAACATAAAAAAAACAAACAGACAACCAGACAAACAATAGTTCACAAAACACAACACGAACCCCACAAAAAATTGGGGTGCTCTCAGGTGCTCCGGAAGGGTAAGCAGATCCTGATAGGATGTGGCACCCGTCGTGTTTCGTACAAACCCGGTAATAAGTCTTATACGGTATGTCATATTCGGGAAAAGGCAACGGGATTGTAGTTACGACATAAGGAACATATCCGCTATCATCTGTGAAACGGGTATTCCATAACGGTCACCCAACTCGTGATTGCGTTCGTAAAACGTACGAAGGGATGATTTCAACTTCACCACTTGGAACTCTTGGTTTAATAGCTTCCTTGTGAGCAGCAACCCTCTATCAAGGAAATCATGATAGAAAATGCAAGCCCTGGAATATCTATCGTATCAACTTGGAGATATATACTCCGTATGCAGGCGCTGCTGGAATGTTGCTACATAGAAATGGAAAGCTCACAATTGGAAAGCTGAAATCATCTCTTTTGTTTTCAACCGATCCTCATTGTCAATTTCTAGATGTAAGTCAAGATATGAGGCAGACTTAACTGTATCTGTTGTATCCTTTATCTCAAGTTCGATGGGATAGATGCGTTCTACATAGTCACCAAATTTTGAAATATTTAGTGAGAGAACATCACCTGTATAGCGGAAAGTAAAGTTAAAGGATACTGCTAACTTCTTTTCTTTCTTCCTAGGAAGTTCCTGTATGAAGTTAGCCTCATATGAATAAAGGAACAAGTCAGCAAGAAGAGGGGCACAGTTTGTTCCAATGGGAATTCCGATTGTTTGTTGAAAAACACATCCTCCAAACGTAACAAATATGTTGTCAATCAAGAAATCAAGCATCTTGATAATGTCAGTTTCAGAGAATTTTTTGTTTGAATCAGAGTGATATTTTACAATGTAGGATTTATCCCTCTTTACGACAAGATACTTGTATCTACGTTGGCCATTCTTTTTTATGAAACAAAGCTGGACCAACTCTTTCGTTTCGTCTTTTAGTTTGGAATTTGGAATACTTGTGTAAAGTGTAGAAAAGTCAAATGTTTTAATACTATTGCAAGATGAAATAGTCTTAAATTGTATGCACTCTAAAAGATCTTTGGAATTTTTTAGTATCCACATCTGATACACGCCACCTCTAGAATAGGTAGTTTCACAATAACTTTAAAGCCCGGTTTTGCTTGCTGATAAAATTGATGTTAATAATTTAGAAAGAGTTTTCGTGGAGCACTTGGAAGACCCAGCAATATCCCGTTGTTTGTAAGGACACTTATGTAGTTTAGGTATCCAATACAGTGATGGAAGATCCAGTTCTTAATCTCTGGTTGAAATTCCAAAGGAACACAGAACAGACCTATGATTATCAAGGATTTCCTCTTTAGTAAGTGTCGTGGGGGTATATGTTGAGTTACGAAGTGAATTGTCAATACATAATTCATTTATCAACAAGTTTATGTAATGTGATTTACACATAAAAACGATGTTGTTCGGGGCTTTATCTGCAGGACAACAACATATTTGTCATTGGGGTAGGACAAGTGTTTTGCAACATTTGGATCTTTAAAGATTGATGTAGCATGGGTATTAATAGACCCATTCAGTTTCTTAATTCCGATTTGTATCAACGACCTCACAGCCTTAATCTATTCGGAAAGAGTATCTACGTCTTCTTTTTCGCGTTTAACCCATGTCTTTTGACATACTAATATCAACACGGTTGGTATAGCAGTGTTTTATATACCCTACATTCTCCCTATCATCGTGTTTATAGGTATACGTCAATGTGACAGCAACGTACGATCAGCACAAAAACATATAGAAAGTCGTCTTAAATTATGGGTGACCTACCATTGGATTAACGAAAGAATTTCTACCAAAGAACCTTTATATCAACGGTAATGCATATGGTTTTTTAAACCATGAAAGTACACTAGCAGTAAATAAAGTTAGAAAACCTTAATCCTTTACGTCAGACATATGTTATGTTAAATGATGACATAAGAACTATAAAGCTTATAATATACCATGTTCTGGCAGTAACTGCACATAGAACAGGGTACTCTAACCGTTAGACATAAAGGTGTTATCCAGGCAGCAATAATTATTATTATACCTTACATATATTTCAAACAATTATATTGGGTAAAACGTTATCACGTGACATGGAATAATTCAGTTAATTTTCATTCAATTGCAAGGAAGAACGAATAACCCTAAAAATTTACACCAGCGTTGAATAACTCTATTATTCACCGGCGAATAACCTTTTTAGTTTGTTGATTTGTACCCACGAAAATGACGTCACAGACGTAAATAAACAAAATGGCAACGTTCAAGTTACAGGAAGCCCATTGATCGAGAGAAGAGGAAATAAGGCTTTTGACGTGCATCTTGTGCTGATGATATCTCTAATAACGATCCTTTTCAGGGCCATCAATATTATACAAAAAGAATCTACCTTTGTTGTAGAGTGGGTGGCACATATTCGCCTTGGACACATTTTTGCCGTTTTGCTATTTCTTCTGTAAAATTTTTGTGCCTTTACCCAATACTTGCCTAAAAAGATGGTAAAGGCTGTTTGTAATGTTCGAACTGTTGATATTTCTCTTTACCCCATTTCCAAGGTTATTCGCACATATAAAGAAATACGCAGGTGTTTTTAAACGATTTTGGCAATTATGTAAGATTTATATGGCAATCATGCGCAGTCTTAACGTAAATATTTGTGAGAAAAATCGTATAGGAATGATCTCTCAAGCTAATTCATGTTATTGCAAACATTCGTTTTTATAATATACCAGGATAATGAGGATGGTCATATCATACATTGCGGCGAAAATGTGTCCCCCATGGTACACGAACAACTTGATTTCCTCTTGAGTTGCGTTTGTTTTTAGAACATTTAACCAATGTTTTGAAGATGATTCCTTTATCAAACATTTTTTTCATATAGTTAAATTTCTGAAACCTACATAAAAAGTTCCAAATATTCGAATGTAGGTCGGATGTTAGTGGGAATGTACGAATTATGCGGCGAATATGGTTCACTCACTCTACATACGAGAATTCTAAGACACAAATTACATGTATTTTTGAACGTCAACTTGAGTTTGTTACTGACTCAAGTAAGGGTAAGAGCTATTACAATTATTCAAAATGCCCTTCCACTGTTAGTTCGGTATAATAAAACAATTGTGGCCCCTTAGAAGCGATGAATATCCAAAGTTGTCAACCCTTAAAAGTTATTTCACTTCGGGATGCGCCCTCAGTAAAATAACCTTCTCGTGTTGACAATTTTGGATATTCACCTTTTCAACGGGCCATAATTGTATATTATGATATACTTTACAATTCACTTCCCGAAAAAAGACCCTCCCTCGTTTCAGTAGATTTCCGATTATCAAACTCATCCAAAGTTTTGCTGAGTTGAAAATTTGAAGGGACTCTGATGAACTACTGAAGACGCTATCATGGCGACAAAAATGTATATGAAAGTCTCCAAAAACAAACGGCACCCAATTACAGATGTTTTTATAAGTGGAAGGCTGTGTTTAAATTTGAAGACGATATGAAAAAATGGTAACAATATAAGTGTTTGCGGACAGACGGATGAACCAACTGACAAATGGACTGACTCACCGACGATTCATAGATATTATACAAGTACCCCAGCAATTTCATTTCTTTGTCAATATTAAAGTTTTACGGCTTTACAGGATAATGATGATACACTTAATTCGTTGTTTTGCTGGATATTTAACTAAGTACACATATTTCCGACGAATAACACACTCAATGATTACTTTGAGATCACCCCTGGCATTGTCAGTTTGTTTTCGACTTATTGAGTTTGAATTTCCCTTTGGTATCTTTCGACTCTCTTTTATATCAAACGTAAATTTATCTAATCTAACACCATATAGATTTTTAGGTGAAATATACTGACTTGGTTTAGATAGAAGATAATTTTGGGAAGGTTTCTATATATTTTACATGCATCCTGTGAAAGTGTTTACCTTGTTTAAAAGATTCACCGTGTTCATTGGTTAATATTTTAACATTAAAGGATTATTTTTTTTAATTCAGTAAGAGATGAATATGTCTAAGTTAATGGCAAAATCTTTAAAAAAAAACTGTGAAATAGCTCATTAACTGTGCCAAGACTTCTACTAAAATATTTCAGTCTAACGGGTTACTTCTTAAAAGGTTCTCATTCCCTTATTATGTCAAAGTATATTTAAACTGTTGTATTAATTCACACTTTATTGTCGAAAAATGCGGTTATTGCACACACTGAAAGAGTTTGACAAGTAACCAATTTTGTAATAGTTTACAATATAAAGTAACTGACATTTAATGCATAAGTAGATGAACGAATGACAGATACTAACATTCAATGTTCTTTGTGACAGATTTTAACATTCAATGTTCTTTGTGACAGATACTAACATTCAGTGTTCTTTGTGACAGAAACTGACATTCAATGTTTTATGTGACAGATACTGACATTCAATGTTCTTTGTGACAGACACTGACATTCAATGTTCTTTGTGACAGATACTAACATTCAATGTTCTTTGTGACAGATACTAACAGTCAATGTTCTTTGTGACAGATACTAAAATTCAATGTTTTATGTGACAGATACTGACATTCAATGTTATATGTGACAGATAATAACATTCAATGGTCTTTGTGACAGATACTGACATTCAATGGTCTTTGTGACAGATACTAACATCCAATGTTCTTTGTGACAGATACTGACATTCAATGGTCTTTGTGACAGATACTGACATTCAATGGTATTTGTGACAAATACTAACATTCAATGGTTTTTGTGACAGATACTGACATTTAATGGTCTTTGTGACATTCAATGTTCTTTGTGACAGATACTGATATTCAATGTTCTTTTGTGACAGATACTAACATTCAATGTTCTTTGTTACAGATACTATTTTTCAATGGTTTTTGTGACAGATACTGATATGCAATGGTCTCTGTGACAGACACTGACATTCAAAGGTCTACGTGACAGATGCTAACATTCAATAATCTTTGTGACAGGTACTGAAATTCAATGTTCTATTTGACAGATACTGACATCCAATGTTCTTTGTGACAGATACTGAAATTCAATGATCTGTGTGACAGATACTGAAATTCAATGTTCTATGTGACAGATACTAACATTCAAAGTTCTTTGGCCAGATACTAACATTCCATGTTCTATGTGACAGATACTGACATTCAATGTTTTTTGTGACAGATACTGACACTCGATATTCTTTATGACAGATACTGACATACAATGTTCTTTGTGACATTTACTAACACTCAATGTTCTTTGTGACAAATACTGACATTCAATGTTCTTTTAAATGATTTACGCAGGTATCTGTAGCCATTTAAATGGAATTTGCGAGAAAAAAAAATCAAAATCAAAATTCGAATTCCGGTTCATGTACCATTCAAAGTGCATAATACAAATCGATTTCGTACGTGCAAATTTATGTTTTTTAAGACACCAGGATTGTCTGAACAAACTAAGAGAATTCATGTACGCAAAATCCGTACATTCATTAATTCTTCCCGGAACTACTTTTTTCTACTAATGTCAAATATCAATCTAAAACATTTCATAAAACTGTTCCAAATTGTAATAATAATAATAATGATAATAATAATTTTATGGTAAGTAAAACATGACTTACGGGAACAGTTTTGAAACCTTTTTGATAAATACTTTTTGTATTATACTTCGTTATGATAAATGTGAACAAAAACGTATCGAATTCATCAATGTGAGGGTCCTTTTTAGATGCTATTCATGACCAGTGTGTATTGTAGATATCAATGATCACGTTGCTTAGAAATTATTAAATAGGCAACACTTATAAGTATTAAGAGTAAAACAGTTTTGAAAAATGAAATATTACTATACATTTGATTAAAAGTTTAGACTTACACACAAGCTGTGATATACAGAGGCTTGAAAACGTTAAAGAAAAACAAACTTTTATAATAAAAAAAAAATATTCAATACTATCAGCAGAGACATATGGCCCCGTTTCCGGACCCTCATAAGAGCGTTTTGATTACATTTAATAAAACAATAATAAATTAAAGTTACATCGTGGAACGTCTAAACACTGATGTATTTCTGAAACTAAAATGTCTGTTTTAAAATTATCAAAGCAATATTTATATATTTTTTTAAAGTTTTTATTGGCATGTGTAATACTTCGGTATGGCATGGTATTGGTTGCTGTACTGTTTTGATTAAGTGCCGAATTGACCATGTTGTCCCTTTCTTATCATTTCATTCCCCAGTCTCATCAATCTGTGGTATTCGTTGGTACTAAGCCAGACCCTGCCGGAAGTTGCAGCGATCCCATGATGCCTTCGCTCTCTTTCCGGTAAACCTAATCAAGACGACAGTCACCAAATATTATACCAGAAAGCCACCTAAGCGATCAACGCCAAGAAGTTGCTCGGCGTCTTGGGTAGGTTCATATATTTACTCGGGATCACAACATTGGCGCTGCGAGCACTAATTTGCGTGGTGATTTGCAATTTAGGGCTCAACTTGTGAGTTGAGGCGACGTTCGCTTCAACAGAGTTTCCCGCGGTAAAGGATTCGGGGGAAACCTTTGCCGATCGTTTTTTGTTGTGTAATACTCTGGGAGAGCATATTACATAACATCACAGGGGTTTTGCAGCGCGGTAGAACCCCTGTTTTTTGCGTAGTATTTACGTATTTGTTGTTTTTCGTATTTTCAAGACGACTTGGACCACGTGACCCAGAAGGGACAGGGTACCAGTCGTGTTGTAATTGTCTTGTTTACTTCTGATAACTGCAGACCAGAAGGACGGGTTACCAGTCGTATTATTGTTCTGTTCGCTTCCGCTACTAACCGCTGACCAGAAGGACGGGTTACCCGAAGCAGAAGTATTTGTTATTGAATAAAAAAATAAAATAAAAAAAAAAAACATCTGTAGCATTAAAAGTGTTGGCTGTTGTTGTTTATTGTTCACATAAATAAACTTTGTTGAATATCAGTGTTAGTTATTTACAGTTACAATGTCCATTATAAACATAAACACTTGTAGCTTTCAAGAGTTACTCCAGCTCCCAGGTATAGGAATTAAAACTGGGGAGCAAATAATGGACATAAGGGAGGGCAAGGGCTTTGTGACTGAGTCAGACCTAGCCACAATTTCCCATCTACGAGTGACAATGGCCCTCTTGTCCAGGCTTGACTTCAACCAAAACGGGGGTGGCCAAAATATTGGGCCACCACCTGAGGCCCAAGGAGGGCATGATGAAATGTTGAACAGGGTCAACACACTGATAGATGGGGGACACGTTGCCTCACAAAGCACACCATCACGGGTCCATGTCCAATCAGCATTTAAGCAAGAAGCATGGCATCAGGGGCAAAGTCCAGGGCCTTGGGGAGGGCCCAGCCAGATGGACTCCGCCTTTCTTGAGTGTAGTCCATATCCTGGGGATGCTGGAGCTAGACCCAAAACCCCGGAAAATTGGGATGGGGGATACAGGGAACAAATAAAAAAAAACGAGTGGAGTCACCCCATTATGGGTGACCCAAACCAAGGTAATCCCCAACACCAAGGGAGTAGTATAAAGACCAAGCCGCACTGGCCGGGTGAAGCCAGTGCATGGGACAAGAATGTCTCGACCAAAAGGGCGCACCTTCATACCCCATGGGTCACACAAGCAACTATGCAGGTCAGGGGTCAGCACCCTGTACCCAACCAGCTCACACTGGTGGGGGACAGTATGAGACACCCCGCAGTAGATATGGCAAGTGGCAAGACAATAGGGGCGAAGACTCAAGGCAGGCCCCAGCCCAAATGTATGGAGAAAGACAAGACAATAGGGGTGATGACACAAGGCAGACCCCTGCCCGTGCCTATGGGGATAGGCAACCCCAGAATCCGTACATACACCGGTGCCCCCACAAGGGGTCACCGCAGGGGGGAGCTATGGGCAACAGGCCTACCCAATGCCAACCAATGAGGATAGGCCCAGGGAAAACACTAGGGGACCTGACAGCAGAGATGGGGCACGAGGAACTTTAGGTGGCATCTCTAAGGTTAGCAATGCCCCAAAGAATATAAAGTATGACGGCAAGGGCAACTGGCAGGCCTTTTTCACAAAATTTGCAAGGTATGCAGAGGTTTGTGAATGGGGTCCTCAGGAATGCAAGGATCAACTTTGCTGGTGTTTTGAGGGAAAAGCCAGTGAATATTATGCCCTCATAACAGAAAGAGACAGGGAGGTCAGTTATAGGGAGCTTGTGGAGAAACTTCACAAGCGTTTTGGTTTCAAGGCGCTCCCTGAGACTGCCCGGGTCCAGTTTAACAATGCCCGGCAAGCCCCTGAGGAGTCTCTCGAGGACTGGGCTGATCGGGTGTTGTCCTTGGCCACCAGGGCATTTAGAAACCTCCCTGACGATTACATGTACGAGCAAGCCGTAATGCGGCTGTGCCAGGGCATCGAAAACAAGGAGTTGGGGGTGCAAGTCTCTAACCTTTAGCACCAAAGCATAGAGGAGGCTGTAGATAAAATACGGCTATTCCAACATAACACACAGGCAATATATGGTAAGCCAAATAGGCGTGAGGTTAGGCAGGTAATGGGTGGGCGGTATGAAGACCACCCAGAGGTTTATCAGGTATCACAGGTAAGGGCTACTATGGCCCCTGAGAGGGCTCCAGCGAGTACATGGAAAAGTGAATTAGAAAAGACCAATAAGAAGTTTGAAAATAAACTTGGTCAAGTCCATGAAAAATTGGACGACATGATGGACCAATTTAGGAAACTCATCACTCGCCCTACGGCAAGAAGCCCCTCACCGGGCGGACGGCCAGCAACAGGAGAATGCTTCCACTGTGGGGAGAGGGGGCATTTCAAACGGGACTGCCCAAAATTTAGGGGAAGGTCCCAATCAAGAAGCCCATCCCCCTATCGAGGGTCTGGGCGGGAAAGTGTATGTTATCACTGCTACAAGCCCGGACATCTCCGAAATGAGTGCCCAGATCTGCGGTCTAAAGAGAGAACTGTCACTTTTGCTGACCAAACTCGTACAACACCAAATCCGTTAAACTCCAACGGTGCAGCTCCAGAGGCCAGAGCAAGCCCCCGAAAATAGAGTTTGGTCTGTCGACAGATGTGCAGTTTAGGGAGCAAAATGTGGGGGAAGTGACCTTGGGATATCATTGTCCAGAATCAGTATGTCCGGGGGAGGAGGTAAAGCCCAAAAAACTACAAGAGGCTTAGGGGGCGGTATCATCAGAGTCTGAAGGGGAGGGCACCCAGGACACAGAGTCTGTAAATAACCTAGCGCCTGAGTGCTCATTAGAGGATAATGGGACTGCTTCCTCCGATTCAGAGGAGGAAGTCATACAAGACCAGGGAGTTGACCGTCGGTTGTCAAAGACACTGATATATGTACTGCGGCATGGTGCCAGTAAATGGGGACTCAAGGTTCTCCCTGGGGGATTTGTGTATGTTGATGAGCTCCTGTCTAGGCACCCAGGGTTGTCGGGGTACACCCTTAAGGAGCTCACCCGTCTGGTTGAGGTAGATGTGGACAAACGTTTCACTTTAGAGAGGGACCCAGAGCATGGTTGGTGGAAAATAAAGGCAAACCAGGGGCATTCCATTGATGTGAGATCTTTTGGTATGCCCTCAGTAGAGGAAAATACTGTTGCCCATGCCTACCACTACACAACCATGCTTGCTTGGGGTAATATAGAAGAGGAAGGATTGAGACGGATGAATAGGCAGCACATTCATCTATCGATTGAGGTACCACCTACCTTCAAGCCTCATTGGGAAGTACAGATAATGATAGATGTACCAAGGGCTCAGGCAGAGGGTTACGAGTTCTTTTTGGCACCCATTAGGGCTATTTTATGCCCGGGTAACCAGGCAGGAGTCCTGCCCGTCAAGTTCTTCATGGGGGTTGTTCATCTAGACTCTGGGGAACAAATCAAATTGGGAACCCCTATTGTTCAGTCAGTGCTTACCCATGACCAGGGGGACCCTGGGGGTGAAATACCAGGGAGCTTATGGTTGGAACGTGAAGGTCTTAGCCTCACTGAAGAAACCAGCCCAGCAGAAGTAACTATGGCCAGTTATGGAGAGCCCCAGGAAAGCTGGGACTCCACTGAAGACCATAGCCCTCCCAGGGCGGTAAGCACCATTGATACTGCCCTGGAAAGTAATGAGGAAGCCTATAACAGTTGGGACTCCTCGTCAGAGGGGGAAGCAGAGACCACATTGGTTGATGAGGAAAGTGATTGCGAAATAGTCACTGTATGTCAGCTCCGGTCTGGAACTGTATTTAGGGTACCCATAAAAGTTCAGGGGCAGAGTTTGTTTGCTGTAGTGGACACTGCAGCAGAAGTGACCCTAATATCAGAAGAGGTGTACAGGTCCCTAAAATCGGTTCCACCCATCCTCAGGGAGGTCATAATGATTACAGCAGGAAAGGGGATGCAAATGAATGGGTATGTTGTTGGGCCAGTGAATTTGGAACTGGGTTCCAAGCTCATACAGACAAATCTGTACGTGGCTTCTATAGAGGACGACATGCTTCTGGGTTTTGATTTATTAAGGGCACATTGCATCGACTTGCAAATGTCTGAGGGACAGCTGCGGGTAGGGGACGAGGTCATACCCATGACTATGGGTAAGGTCGGGCAAGCACCAAGGGTAGCTAATGTGACAATACGTGAGAAAATTACGGTGCCGTCTAATTCAGTGATGAAGCTCAGCTGTCAGGTTAACTGTGTACTGCCAAGTTACATTGTTGAGGCAGGTACCCACTCTGGTCTACTGGTTCCCCGCACTTTACATGCAGGGGGGTGTCAACCCGTAGTGTGTTTGATAAATACCTCAGATAAGCATGTGCATGTGCGACAAGGGGAATTAATTGCCCAGGCAGTAGAAGTTGACACAATAGAAGTTCTGGCTAGGGTACGAGTAGTGGGTACGGGGGTTGGTATAGGCCCACCGGAGTCTGACCAGGGAGTCCCAGAGCACCTCAGGGACCTCTTTGATCGCTCCAAGGTACTACTTGGAAGCAAAGAGCAAGAAGACTTGGCGTCCTTGCTAAGGGAGTATATGGGGATGTGTTCGCAGCCAGCGAGTTTGATTTAGGGAACTTTTCAGCCATTGAGCATCAAATTGACACCGCGGGACATCCTTCGATAAAGCAACGAATGAGAAGAACCCCTATCGGGTTTGCTCAGGAGGAAGAGGCCCACTTAAAGAAAATGTTGGAGGCAGGGGTCATTCAGCCCTCAGTTTCTGAATGGTGCTCTGCCCCGGTACTGGTAAGAAAGAGGGATGGGGGGTCAGGTGGTGCATTGACTATAGATCCCTGAACTCGGCCTGTGTAAAAGATGTTTTCCCGTTAGCTTTAGTAGAGGAGTGTCTGGATACCCTGGCAGGGAATCGGTGGTACTCCAAGCTGGATGCTAACTCAGCGTATTGGCAAGTGAAGATCAGGAAGGAGGATAGGCCCAAAACCGCCTTTATTTCGAAATACGGCCTTTTTGAGTTCGCCAGGATGGCATTCGGGCTCTGCAATGCCCCAGCTACCTATGCTAGGGTCATAAACTTAGTTCTGAGGGGGTTAACTTGGGAAATAGTGTTGGCCTTCCTAGATGACATTTTAGTCCTGGGGAAAGATGTAGCCTCTCATTTGGCCAACTTGAGGGCTGTCTTACAGCGCTTCCGGGAGTACGGCCTAAAGCTCAAACCCAAGAAATGTGAACTGTTCCAAGAGCAGGTTGAATTCCTGGGCAGAGTTGTAAGTAGGGAGGGTATGAGTATTGGCCCAGGCTACATAGAGGATGTAAAGAAATGGCCGACCCCTAACAACACGAAAACTGTAGAGCGTTTTCTGGGGTTTGCAAATTATCACAGGTCTTTCATAGAGGGGTACACTAAGATTGCAACTCCCCTCCAAGACGTCACAGGCAAAAGGTCTTTCACGTGGGGAAAAGCGCAGCAGGAGGCATTCGACAAGCGACCCATTTGTCCTAGATACTGATGCCTCTGACTATGCAATAGGGGCAGTCTTGTCCCAGATACAGAATGGGGTGGAAAGGGTAGTTTGCTACGCCAGTTTCACTCTGACTCCAGAGCAAAGGCGGTATTGCACCACCCGAAAGGAGCTCCTGGCAGTGGTACGCTTCACCAGACAGTTCCGGCACTACTTGCTGGGAAGGAATTTTGTAGTCCGCACGGACCACAGTAGCCTCACCTGGCTGCTTCGCTTTAAGCAGCCCCAGGGGCAGCTAGCCAGGTGGCTCGAGGAGTTGAGCCAATACCACATGGAGGTGCGACATAGGGCGGGCTCCAAGCATATAAATGCGGATGCGTTGTCCAGAATGCCTGTTGACTCTCCATGTCAGGACTTTAAAACAGATGTGAACTTGGCAACCCTGCCCTGCGGGGGTTGTCCATACTGTGCAAGGGCCCAAGCACAGTGGTCTAAATTTATGACCGATGTGGATGACGTGGTCCCGTTGGCATCCAAAGGAACAGGTATGAGGGGCGGGTCTGTAAACGAAATACTGGTCGCTGGCCAAGATTCTGCAGAGGGTGTGTTTTTAGATGAAATACCCGTTGCTGGCCAAAATTCCGCCGACGGGGGCATTTGTATATCACGAGTGACAGTGGCCACTGTAGGTAGAGATGTGGTAATAGTCCCTGACAACCCAGACTGTTCAATCCGGGTTGTGCAGGAGGGCCTTGGGGTGGTTTTAGGGAAATACTCCGTTGAACAGATTTGCGACGCGCAGAGCAAGGACCCTGAATTTAAGTGGCTCACTGATTGGCTGGACGACAACAGTTGTCAGCCTGCTCAGGGGGACCTGTTTCGAAGTAGCCCACCTGCAAAATTTTATTGGACTATCAAGGAGCGGTTCAGCAGGGATGAACGGGAAATGATAATGTATCATGCAAAGAATGGAGAGGGAAATAGGTTACTGGTGCCCCGAGAATGGAGGAGGGACATTATGGAATTATGCCATGACATCCCATCAGCTGGGCACCAGGGCATGACTAAAACCCAAGAAAGAGTAAAACAATTTTACTACTGGCATGGGCTTAAAAAGGACTTGGAGGGCTATGTGGCAAGTTGTTCGGCATGCAACCAGAGCAAGAAACCGAATAAGACCGCAAGGTTGCCCTATGACAATGTTTCATGCTGGGGCTCCTATGGAGAGAGTGCACCTCGATTTTGTAGGGCCCCTACCAAAGTCAGACAGAGCAAATGAACATGATTGTAGATCAATTCAGTAAGTGGGTAGAATGTATCCCTCTTCCCTCTCAGACGGCTGAAGTTACGATTTTTTCTGTAGATTTGGGTATCCATATGAAATATTTACAGACCAGGGCCGTAATTTCGAGAGTTTACTCTTCCAATCAGTTTGTGAATTGCTCCACATCCACAAGGCCCGTACCACCCCATATCGCCCTTCTGCTAATGGCCAAGTGGAGAGGTTTAATCGCACCTTCCTGGCTTCGATCCGGTGTTTTGTGGGTAGCAATCAGAAGACTTGGGACTTGCACATTCCCCAATTAGCGGGGGCAATCAGGGCATCAGTGAATAGATCTACCGGGTTTACCCCCAATCGCCTCATGTTGGGCAGAGAGGTAAACCTCCCTGCTGAGTTAATGTTCAGGCCGCCAAAAACGGGGCAACCTCCAGACCTTGCAGGGTATGTGGGTGACTTGGAAGAGGCCATAAAGTCTGCCCATGAAATTGCGAGGGCAAACATCAAAACCTCCCAGCTCAGAGCTAAGCAAGCCTACGATCTTAGGTAGTTGCCCGTCAGTAACCCCTTCTCAAGCTGGTGTCCAAGGTCCTGTCGGGTTGGACCCTATGCTCCCCACCCTGCCATCTACTGAGGGCGGGAAAACGAATGTCTCAACAGGAAGTACTGGGGCACTGTACTGCACTTGCCGAGGACCTTATACAGGTGAGTTTATGATCTCCTGTGACAAGTGCAGTGAGTGGTACCATGGCAGGTGCGTGGGAATTTCCCCACAGGAAGCTGAAGAGTGGGAGAACCAGGACTATATATGCTCTGGTTGTAAGATCCAAAAAAGTAAACCAGACCCACCGCAAGCTAGTCTGAACCCTACTGGACTGCGGAGGTCAGCCCGTAGGAAGGGTTCAGAATAGAGTGCCATAAGGAGGTTGTTGTACATAAGGAGTTTTTAAGTCAGTGTATATAGTTTAAGAGACTGTACATATGAAGGCAACTAGTTACACTGTTCATGATTATCTAGTTAGATAACTGTTATATTTAATGACGAGGCCAGATGTCAGTATGTTTGGCCCTCAAAATGTTTTATTTTTGTATTTGCAGGGGGCATAAGAGATGTCCAGTGACGAGAGTGCTGGTGGCAGCCCGAAGAGGAGTTGGGCTGCCGAGGAGAAGAGGGAAGAGAAGAGAGAGGAGGTAAGCCCCGGGGGACGACACCGAGATAGGGTCCCCTCAGTTGAAAGGGATACCCCAAGCCTGAGAGATACCAAGGGCCAGGAGGGGGAAGCTGAGGTCCCGGGGGAAGCCATCTCTGGGGACCACAGGGACCCATCCCCAAAGGCTGGGGATCCGAGTTTGGAGTGGGGTTCCGGGGCAGTTAGCAGGAGCACCAGGGATGGGAGCCCTAATTCCAGGGAAAGGGCTCGGTCAGGTAGTAGGGAGGGAGCAGTTAGGGACCCCAGTGGAGGAAGGAGCGGATGTTCCGTTTCCAGGAGTACTCCAGGGGCCGCTGTCCCGATGGCCAGGGGCACCCCTGTGGGCATTCCAGCCGACCGGGATGCTCACAGCGCGCCTCCACTGGGTAGGGCCTTTCAAGTGAAAAAGGAAACAACCCAGGAAAGGAAGAGGAGGAGGAATAGGCAAAAAGAACGCCTTGCAGAGGAAAACGCTAGGAGACAAAGGGCCCTAAGAGACGCCCAAGAGAGGCGGACACCCCAGACCGGATCGAGGGGTAGAGCGGGGGTGTCCGCACAGAACACATTCCAACAGGGAGGAGGAAGGAGGGAGACTGGGGTGTCGTGGCAAAGGACACCCCAACGCAGCTACACAGCAAAGGGGACAGGGATGTCAGGACAGAGGACACCCCAGGACAACTTTACTCAGAGGGAGACTGGGGTGTCAGGCCAGAGAACACCCCAAGGAAACTTAACGGCAAGGGAGACTGGGGTGTCAAGCCAAAGGACACTCCAACACGACTATACGCTTAGGGAGACTGGGGTGTCAGGCCAGAGGGCACCCCAATACGACAACACACCGAGGGAGAGCGACCTCCCCACCCTGCAAAAGTGCCCCATCCAGGGTTGCCCCATAAGGGCGTTAGATATTCAGCCACATGTGATGCTGGAGCATGTTGCTGAAGTATTTGGGGAACCACCAGGGTCACCAAGGGCTTCTCTTGCGCCTATCAAGGTTGCTGCTTTACAGGCTCAGACATGGATGTTAGTGGGCGGGGATTTGGAGGATTTGGTGGCCCACATTAACCGACTGGCGATTACCCGGCCCCACATCATTGGGCAGGCTGTCCAGGGCCAAATGGAGGAAGTATGTCTTGAAGGGGGCGACCAGTTCCCCATTACTTCTCCACAGCACCAGTTAACTCCCCTGGAGCCCTCATTGATTGGAGGGTCCAGGCGGCCATAATGGGAGAGCTAGGAGATAGGGCATAGGCCTTCAGGGGGATGTTCAGGTTGCAGGGACCAAGGGCAGCCACAGGGTCCCCAGCAGACCAGCTAGGACAGGCGGAGGGGGAATAGATCCTCTGAGGTCTCCCTCCGACTCCCCTCCAGGGAAGAAAATTCTGGTGGAAACACAGTGTGCAGCTGGGGACCCCACACCACCTGCATTTGATTCCCACTTTCATTTGGACCGGGGGACCATAGGAGTTCACCCCAAAAAGGCCTATCAGCTGGACGACAATACATTCGGCAAGATGGAACAGCTGGTGGGGTTGCCTGGGGTGAGGGCAATAGGAGAAGTTGGGCTGGACCAAAGCCAGCGGGACCCACCTCTTCAGAGGCAAGTAAGCACATTAAGGTGGGTCCTGAACCTGTGCCAAGGAAGGCCAGAGGTTCCCCTCATTCTTCACGTTAGAGGGGCTCCTGAGGATCGCCATAGTGCGGAGGCTCACCTGAAAGTCCTTACCACAGTCCGGGAGCGGGTGGCCCCTCAGCAGAGGATCCACCTCCATTGTTTCGATGGGGGGATGCAATAGGCAAGGCGGTGGAGGGATGCGTTCCCAAATGTCTATTTTGGGTATACGGGGGAGGTCAATAGGTTTGACCAGGAACAAGGGCAAGCGGTGTCGTCCCTCCCTCTGGAAAGGATCATACTTGAGAGTGATGCCCCCTATTTCAGGCCGTCATGGGTGCCCAATAACAGCCATGGGCATCCCCAGTATATTGCTGAGGTGGCAATGGGGCTGTTGGCATTTAGGTCAAGGGCCACCCTTTGGGCATTGCTGGAGACCACCACCAGCAATGCACGGGCCCTGTATAGGGTCTAGATAGGGAGAAAAAAAAAAGAGGTGTAAATATGTGTACATAATTTTAAAAAAAAATCTGTCCAGAGAGGAAGGTTATTATTAAGTTTATTTTCATTATTATTTTCTTGTCAAAACAAATAACCCACTAACCCCACATAATCAAGGGGGCATCACAGAGGGGTTGAGGGGGCTGGGATCGTTGCTAGAAGGGGTAAGGGGCTGGCTGTACATACAAATAGGTTCTACTTAATTTAGTGGCCCCAAACAAATAGAAATAGTACTTTTGTTTAATCTGGGTCCCTCTCATCTGAGGGGACCCATCCGAAAAATTCACCCTAATTATTATCTCAATTTTGGACAATTTGGCAACCATGTTAAAGAAATTCTAAACGTACAACAAAAATATAAAGCCGGGGGGAGTGTGGTATTCGTTGGTACTAAGCCAGACCCTGCCGGAAGTTGCAGCGATCCCATGATGCCTTCGCTCTCTTTCCGGTAAACCTAATCAAGACGACAGTCACCAAATATTATACCAGAAAGCCATCTAAGCGATAAACGCCAAGAAGTTGCTCAGCGTCTTTGGTAAGTTCATATATTTACTCGGGATCACAACAAATCCCTCGATTATTGTCAAAACTGAAACACGTTGTTTTTCTACTTGGAAGTTTTATCCACCACTAGAGTAGGTTAACCTTTTATATTTGTGCTTATTTTTTATATCGTTGTGCATATTGTTTAATTATACATTTTATGCAACTTCATATTAGATTATTGGTGTTCATTTACACACGACATGAGTAAATATTGCCGCTGTGAATATACAGTACTGTTTGTATTTTTTATGTATGCATTTCCCCCTTAAATTCCATTCATTATTTGTCAATCCCACATGTTAGGATTTATTTTTGTGTTTTATTGATGTAGACAAGGGTCACGCTTGAATTTTCTAGAAATACAGTCCCGTACCGTCTCAACGTGTGTAAAATTTAAATCGTGCGTGGTATGAAAAGTACAGTCAATGACAAATGCAACCTTTCAATTTTCTTGCATATTTAGATACGTGTGTGCAATCTTTTTCTGATATATTTATGTTGTATTTCGAAATGTAGTGTACAAGAGTTACTTGTATTGAACTGTATAACCATTTTCTTTGTGAATGTACTACTATTTGACATTTATTGTATAGGTGTTGCCTTAAAAGTATGCTTATGAATGTTATTTTGTACTTTCAGTTTTTCACCCTCTCCGGGGGTCTGTATACCAATAAACTGTTGATCTCTCAACGACTTATCAGTACAGTGAAAAATCTACATTATAAAGATAAACCCAAGATAGATTCAACATGTCACAGTCAGAATCCGTTTCTGAAAGAGAGTTAAGAACTTCTAGAACACGTACATCTGATGGAGATCACCTTTTCCAACAGTCTAATGAACGACATCAATACATTATTAGAACTATTAAGAGAGATATCGACGCTTTTATACTAGACGTAGAAGATAATCCAGTGGTGGACCTCTCCACAGCGTCGACGTACAGAGATGAATTTTCAAAACTATCAGAAAAGTTTGAAAAAGTAGCTAACACATATTTTGATTTCTTAAAATCATATAGGACAAAAGAAAGTGAAATTGAGCATGCATCATTTAAAGTGTCATTCTATGCGTTAAAGGCCAAAATATCCGTCGTCAAACAACATCTTAGTGAATTGCTACCTAGTAAATCCAAACAAGATAGTGAACGAACTCTTAAAAGTCGTAGCTCCCATCATAGTTCCCGTCATACTGGGTCAACAAGAAACTCGTCACTTAGTGCTCAATCAGAGATTCTTAAACAAACTGTGAAACTGGAAACCGCAAAGACACGACTTAAATATGCCACAGAGGAGGCAGAACTGTTGCACCGTGAAGCTACACTCAAAGTAGAGAGAAACGTCCTCTCTATGAAGCGAGAAGTCGACGAAGCTGAGTCGGGATTGCAAGCCGTTAAGAAGGCTTTGAATTATGATCCTAATGCCTATGGTGAAAGTTATGAACCGCCAATAATTGCTAATCCGGTAGTTTAGCGTGCCGATGTAGACAGGATATCTGAAAGAAAGTACCGTAGTTCTGAAGTACCAGTTACACATTACATTACAGAACGACGTACAGCAGAATTTGTGGAGCAACAGCGCTCACAGCATGCTTCTCATTTGACCGAAAATGACATTCAAGCAAACAGTGTTGTAAACATTCCTGTTCATTCTTTAGGACCATTGAATCCGACAGCACGACCTTTTGTTCCGACCCAGAGGAACGAAGCACAAGAATTGGCCAAGTTTATGGTAAAGAAAGACTTGATTACATCTAGGCTCATATCATTTGATGACCAACCTTCACATTACTCATCTTGGAAAATTAGTTTTCAACACATAATGACCGAGTTAGATACAAATCCTTTGGAACAGTTGGACCTTCTAATAAAGTATTTGGGACCAAGCTCAAAACAGCATGCTCAGAACATTAGATGTGCTAATGCCCATAATCCGGCTACTGCAGTGCGGCTTATATGGGAACGCATAGATGCTAGATTCGGTAGTCCAGAGATGATCGAGTCGTCACTTCACTCACGTATAGTTAACTTCCCGAAACTTTCAAACAATAACCGAAAGGAGCTCTACGAGTTAGCGGACTAAGCTGCTGAGATCGAGTCTATTCGCAAAGATGAAAAGTTTGCCACCACATTCGCTTACTTTGATTCATCTCTAGGTGTGAATCGTTTTGTAACCAGATTACCTTACAGTATTCAAGAAAAATGGACTACTACTGCCAATGGTTATAAGTCAAAAAACCATGGAGCATATCCGCCATTCTCCTTCTTTGTGCCGTTCTTGCAAAACATTGCTAAAGTGCGTAATGACCCTGGATTTTTATATGACAATCAAGACATCAAACCGACCACATCTAAACAAACGAGAGTACAAAATCGTTTTCGAAGTCCTGCGCAAGTCCTGCGCAAGTTTCAAGCATTAAAACCGACATTGGACACAGTGTTAATAGACCACCTATTAAGAAGCAAAATGAGGACTTGTGTCCCCTCCATGGAACTAATCATACACTTAACACGTGCCGTGGTTTCCGTTCTAAACCATTGTCAGAGAGACTTGATTTAATTAAGCAGAAAGGTTTGTGTTTCAAGTGTTGCGGACCTAAGAGACATTTCCGTGACAAATGTAAAGAGGATGCATGAAATAATCGAATGTAATGACATTCCAAACAATCGGGAGGAAATACCCTCATCTGTTGTAGCTTCAAGTTATCCGCACATGATGGACATAGCAAGTTGTATTCCTGACATTGACAACCAGTCTGAAATACAGATGTTAATAGGCCGTGACCTTATTAGAGCACACCATGTTATTGAACACCGTGTAGGAGCTGACGAAGTACCGTATGCACAGCGTTTACCTTTAGGATAGGTTATTGTAGGCAATGTATGTCTTGGTAGATTTCATGGACAAAAAGTAGTTAATGTAAACAAAACTGTAATCTTAGGCAACGGACGACGTACTTTATTGTCTCCGTGTGATAGCGAGATGTCAGTTAAATTAGACCCAATCTTCGACAAGAATAAACTAGACGAAAAGGAAGGTGTGTCAATAGAGGATCAAACCTTTTTGAATATAATGTCATCGGGATTCCCCAAACAAGATGATGGACACTGGATCGCTCCACTACCATTTAAACCCAACAAACCTTCTTTAGAAAACAACAAACAAATTGCAGAGCGTAGAGCTAAATCGTTTGATATGAATTTACGTTGCAACTCCGTAAAGCGCACACAAGTGTTAGATTTTATGCAGAAACTCTTTGATCGAGAACATGCCCAGATAGCACCCAAACTATCGCCAGGTACTGAGTGCTGGTACTTGCCTATGTTCGCAGTGTATCATCCGAGGAAACCAGAGAGTGTAAGAGTAGTTTTCGACTCTTCTGCAAAACATCATGGACTATCTTTGAACGACGTCTTGTTGAAAGGTCCAGACATTTATAACAGCCTTCTTGGAATATTACTCCGTTTTAGGAAAGAGGCTTACGCCTGCAGCTACATTAAGGACGCAATTTTGTAAAAATGATGAAAAAGGGGGGTAGAAAGAGAATTGTCCATTCTGACTTTACTGTGAACATTCCATGGTCGTACATGGGCAATAATGAAAGGTCGTCCAATTTCTCATCATTTAACATAAAAATATGACCCCGTGACCCTAGCTCTGTCACGTGACGTGCCGTTTTCGTGAGTTAAAACTGTCGTTTGTATTTGGCTCGAGCACAACCTTTTACGCTTCACCATTCTCTGTCAAATTTTAACAGTAAGTTAACCAACTACCAAGGTTACTTAAAAGTGCTGGGGGTTAGAATAGTTTTTTTAAATTGTTTATTTGGAATGAATTTTACATCTCTGATGGTGAAATTCCGTGATTTTGTCAACTTTGCTTACTTCGTACGACTCTCAGAGATAAAATTGGAGAAACCCCCCAGCAAGTTTTAAGCTCGTATTTAAATGCAAAAAATAATTTTATTCAGTTGATGGCTCTTGTTTTAGATTAAAAGGTTGTGCTAGGCCAAAATATAGAAAATTTTACGAAAATCCTGTTGTCAGCGATGTTTTAAATCGCAACAAAGATCGCGATTTAGAACCGGTACCGGGGAAAGCGCGGATTGTTTCCGCTCGTTACGAGAGATACAATAATTCTTGTTTTTAACATAAAAGCCGGTATTTTAACATTTATAAGATTTTTTTCAACTTTGTGTGAGTGAATATCAGTACTTCCAGATATATACGATGTGTCCTTTTGTATTTGCGTGGACCTTTACTACAAGTGTCAGGGTTCTGAACAGTCCAGTAGAGCTACCTTTTTTGTAGTTGGACGAAGTTACAGTATTTAAATCGATTCATGTCAATTATCTTATATGTGCATGACACTTAAATAACGGAAAGTAAAACTATAGAATATATTTATTATTACAGAACTTTAACACTCTCAGTCTATATGCCATGATGTTAAATACTAGTGTGATCAAGTGTGTCAATATGTAACTTTTCATTGCAAAAGGACTTATAATCTTTAAACTTCACTCAAAAATTATGTTTACAAGTGTTAAGTGATAGGTCCTAAAAATGGCTAACTGAGTTTCAAGTCTAAGGAGAACATGTAAATAATCACTAAATTGAACCTAGAAAATAAACTTAAATGGGACCAGTTCTCAGCCTGTGATAATACATCTCCAAACAATGAAAATTAAAAAGTAAGTAAGTAAGTAAATTTTATTTAGAGTCAGGCATGATATGTACAATTCAACAAGGTAAACATGAGCTCTGTAGAGCTTTTAACCGACTTGATATTTAAAAACTAATAACAAATTATAAGCACAAAAATATCCCAATGTTTTTCAATGTGTAAAATGCAGCAGTGCCAGTTTAGCAATTACAAAATCACCAAAATTTCAGCAGTGATTTTCCTTCACCAAATATTTGCAATCCCATTTTGACCAGTAATCAGTGATATGCAAGAATATTAAAAGAAACATTAATTTCTGAATTTTCAGTAATTCTATTTGTCAAATTGTTACAGCAAAAAATCAATATCTTAATTTTACAGAATGATTTTAGCCCATATCAAATTTGTATGTTTGCATAAAATTATTCTCGTCTGAAGTTCTGATCGCATTCCAAGAAATCAACAATTTATTTATAAAATAATATATAACTTCAAATTTATAACAAAGCATGAATTAAACCCTCTTCTAAATCATTGTTTATCTTTAATATCAAATAATCATCATGCTGGATACTGCTGTATTCTCAGCTTAGTATCATTGTGAGTAAAACCTAGTGAATAGGATAATGCACTACTATATACTTTGAAAAGTGTTTCAGGAAGTCTTTATCATGTTTATGTACATGATGTTTTTCATTTTATTTTCTTAATTGAGTTCTGTTTTTACATGTTAATTGAAACATAAATGTTTGGTATAGGTGATCAATGATATATTTTTCTTAGTTTTGAAATAAAAGATTACCTGTTCTTCTGCAAAAAATGTTGCATTTTTTCAATAAATTCAAGCAAGCATGGTCCTATAATTTTGTGTTTCAGCAATAAGTTAAGATATGAGCTAACAAGTATCTCAATAATAAAATAACTTTATAATTTACATGTAAAAAATTATCATACAAATGAATAATTCCACCTGCTATTTTTTATTTTATTCTGCATACTATCTTTTGAGCATTTTCCACTATTCAAACAGCCATGACAGCATTTAAATAATAACATGAAGTCAACAATGAACATTAACAGTTATTTGAAAATATAAACATTTCAAAATTAATGTCTATCTGATGCATTTTCTGTGCTTTACAGTTTATTTTAATGCATTCAGAGACTACGGATACATCATGAACCCTTATATTTTAGTAATATAATGTAACTTTGTATTCAATCACTGTTCATGATGTATCATTGACATCAAAGGGTGTCCTGAAAAAATTATTTCGGGATGATGGCTGATTTTAACACATTTTTTGCGACTTTTCCTAGGACAATTGTAGATGAAAAAATATAACGAAACCGATTAGCAAAACAATATCTAAAAAATAAATAAAAGAAACGCCCAAAATAAGTTGAATCCTTTCATAAATTGTTGTTAACATTTTTTATCCATCTTTGCTTTTATGGCAACTATTATACCAGTCTGAGATATAAATAAACTTGAAACAGCAAATGTTGATACGTAGACGAGACAGCCGTCATTGTTCGCTCCAATAATTATATGAGTTATTGGCACTCAATGAAGATCGTTTTTCTGTTCTTATCCCATCTCCTATTAGTTTTGCTAAAGGATACAATGTAACCCCTGATGTGTACCACGACAACGTTTTGTAATGTTTAAAAAAAGATTCAATGCAAAGAGAAAAATGATGGAAGAAAAATTTACTCTTAAAAAATCATACTTAAATAAAAATTAAATATAAAAATTGAAAAATTGTTTGAGACGATTATTTATTGATTAATTGATTGTTGGTTGCTTAACGTCTAGTAGCAAATATTTCATGAATGTTCAGGACGAAAACAAGTTAACAATAAATACAATAGGAAGGTTTTGTAATAATAGAGACCATCTGGGATGATGGTCGGGGAAATTTGGATTGCCACTGGACAATGAGGATATATTGGATAGGGACAGAAATTTTGGCCTTGCAACAGGCCACCTACGGACCCATCAAAGAGTTGTTGCAATGGTTCTTAACGTGCAAAGAGCGTGGCACTTCCTGTACACGAGGCATCGGATTTAACGTCCTTAATCTGACCGGACGTGGCTGCAAACTTGATATATCCCGCACAGCCAAACGGACGCCCCACTTTGGCAAGCGTTTTACTGCCGGTCAGAAAAAGACCAAGTGACCATATTTCTATTCCCCAGTCACCCCATGGGTGACGATTATTTACTGAAACCAAATGATTATACGTCACTTAATGAAGCTGATTAATTAATTGCTCCTGTTATGTCCAGTGGCAAATATGTCATGCATATTTACGACGAGATGCAAAGTGGATCGACCTGAGGCAAATGATTACAATTTTAAAGTGGCACTTTTTACAATAAGGCAGAGCGTTCGCTAGAAGTAAAACGTATGCCGTAATAGAATACAGTTGAATCATGATCGAAGTCGTAAGCTAAGCTATTAGCCCTCCTTCCCTCTTTTTTCTCCACGGTAGACGAATGGCAAAAAACAAAACGTCATGAATTTACAAACAATAACGGCAACTTTAAGTAAATGAGATATGGACTTTTTCATTTAAATAAATTCCTATTGCAGCCAACATCTCTCGGTTCAGGACAGGTTAGTATTTCCACCGATTGATTATTGAATGGAGATATTAAAGAAACCAAAAGCACTTTGAATCAAATTTTTTCTAAAATTGTAAATTATGGTATTTTGCTGGGTGTTATTTCCCGATCCTATTTCGGACCCCCTGATTTTAAGAGGGCGTATCTAATTAGTCATGCCCGATTAACTTTTAGTAAATTGAACCTCAACTTAAAGACCTACACCGGGTATTTAAGTTCGAGGAACAATAATTAGACAATAGAAATCCTTTGTGAAATGAGATCGTCCCAGGTATCTTAGATAATTATTTTGCGTTGAATAACATTGAAAAATGCACGAGCAGGTTTGTAAAACGTGTAAATTTTTGCGGGAGGCACATAAAATGCATGTTCGCCCTTTAATATACTTTGGTTTTGGAGTTACATTATTAAGTCATATATTGTGTCTGGTATTAATACTATTAATCTTACCTTTCACATAAAAAGGGATACGAAAAAAAGCATGGTTGGTCTACCCATTGATACTGTGTGCCGAATGGATCACAATTAAAGTATGCTAGACAGTTGCTGGAGGTCAACCAAGTTGGTTGTGAAACAAGTGATACCGAACCCCAATCATAAAAAGTCATAGGTCGTGTTGGCTTGTTCCATCTCCAAATTCCTTCAGACAATGAATCTGAGCCTCCGAACCATATTCCAACCGGATCTAAAATAAAACTTTGATTCTTTTTCTTTTCTGGTGTTTACTTTACGTCGATTGGCAAACATCTCATGACCATCAAGCAAGAGAACAAATTAACAAGAAATTCAATAAGTAATATTCTGGAGAGTGGATCGACCGGGATGAAGGATAGGAATGTCTGGAAACTTAAGGTATTTGGGATTGGTGCAGATATTTTAACTTGCAACAGATCACCTGGTACTCTATATATGACCGTTTCCTTTCCAATCGGACGTTGCTGCCTATTTATACATTCTGGACAGCTAAACGGAGGCACTATTTTTGATATGGTTTTACTTTCATACAGATGAAATATATGGATGACTATTTTTCTATGATCAACCCTTGGGGTAAGAATAAAATGTTAAAACAAATACAAAAAACAACTAGCAATGCATGATCTCGCTCAAGAAAACAGAAGAATCGTTAATAACACTCTAATAGTTTTCATGACGTCTCATCGAAAGATTTAATTGATTTATAATTATAGAAGGCAGTACGTATCTAAAATCGTTAGACTGTTGGAGGAAAGAACCATTTAACCTGGATTAGTAATTTATCACGCTTGTGGTCCATGTTTTTGAAACATTATCAATATGAGATATATGCTTCAATGTTTTGGTTCTATTTACGACAAAGGGTAGAAGAAAGGCGGAAGATACCAAAGGGATATTCAAACTCATATATGTGGATGATAAACTGACAACGCCATGATAAAAACCGAAAATCGACGCAAAAGACAAACAACAGTAAACAAAGCACATTATAGAAAAACAGATTGTGCAACACAAACCCCATCAAAAGTCGGGAATAATCTCCGGTGCTCCACAAGGGTTAGCAGATAATACTCTACATGTGATACCCATAGATAAATATATGCATCAAAAAAATTCCAGCAACACTTTCTATACTGTTGTCCACAGATAATCATTTTACTTGTCCGAATATGATTTCTATTTAGAATTTTTAGTGTCTTGCTGCGTGTAAGTTCTTATTTTAGACTTCTTTTATGGATTTATTTTTATGAAGTGCTTCGTAAATATCTGCACTAAACATCCATACACATAACACTTTGTGCTACAAGGACCCTCTAGCTTTTGTTAATCTTGTGCGATTTTTTTTTGTTATTATTATTTTGGTTTCGTTTGTATGTTATGGAGGTAAGTGTGACGTCCATTATTATAAGGTCCAGTTATATCCCGCCTCCGGGTGCTGGGTGTTCTCTATGCGTTGAACATCCATTTCATTCTTGGGCTGTTTTTGGCCCTTTGGTCGGGTTGTTGTTTCTTTGACACATTCCCCGTTTCCATTCTCTAATTCTCTAATGTATTCTATTCACATTCTTTATAAGACGTAATTTCGATAGAGAACTGCTTTGACATTCTTCTTTGTGTTAACGATTAAAGTCTACACAAAACATTTTATTTAAAGTCATGATATGTGTTAATCAAATAGTGTTACATAAATGTCTATGGTCAGATAATTTTGCACCTGGTGTTTTTGTATCATTTAGATTATATTTTACTAAAACCGAACATCTTCATAAGGTACCCTAGCTTAATTTATTCGTATTTAATTATAATCGAAACTTGAACGCACTTTTTATGTATCGAATACAAGTACATCTTGAGGGTGAAATTGCCATCGTCTCGTTTGTCCTATAATTCAGTTAATTTATTATGTCTATACCAATACAATAATACCTAAATATGGAGAATCTAACAATATAAGGATATGGTAGGCTTGCCAATGAAATAAAGTATCCATCAAAGACCAGATAACGTTGATGAAAGCATAATTACACTTTTTTTTATAAATACATTCAGGGTGATAAAATAACTCAGCATTATCTTCAGTTAGTACAAGGTTATTTTTACCATATTGTTAAGAATGTCCATTATTCTGTCATTTCTTTTTTATTTGCTCCGTCCGAAGGTAGAAAATTAATGAAAGTGCATAATAGAAAAAAATTGTCAAGAAGGGGTGTAGTTGGTATGCTTTTGAATTCATGATGATACTAATTTATAAATACTCATAACTAATATGTATGCATATTATTCTCGATAAAAATATGGGAATGTTGTTATTCAATTCCAAAGAAAAAGGTTGTAATGGCCGAAACGTATGGTAGTTAGTGTTATAGTTTTTTTTATATATATATAGAATATAGATATAAGAAGATGTGGTATGAGTGCCAATGAGACAACTCTCCATCCAAGTCAAAATTTATAAAAGTAAACCATTATAGGTCACAGTACGGTCTTCAACACGGAGCCTTGGCTCACACCGAACAGTAAGCTAAAAAGGGCCCCAAAAAATTACTAGTGTAAAACCATTTAAACGGGAAAAGTCTATAAAAAGGACCAACCAGCAAATTTAATATGTAACGGATCTCTAGAATAGACGATACTGCGCAGATAAGGAAAAAATTATAAAAGTCTAAAGATATGCACAACGGTACTAATATAAGATGGTAAAATACGAAGATGATGTTATAAATCGTGTTGACAAATATTTCGGCTTAACAAATAGCCTTCGTCAGTGTCAATAATTTTAACAATACTGTATTGTTAAAATTATTGATGGTATACCGCAAACATGAGGTGCAAAAATTTGTACACCATATCCGGATTTCGACAATTAATGTCTCTTCAGTGATGTTAGGAATCTAAAGAGTATTTGGAAGGCCATATAATTTATCTCAATTTAGGATAGACTCTTGAATTTTGAAGAGTCGAAATAGGATGAACGGATCACATAAACCCGAAGGAAAATACAATACAAGCCCAAACGAAAAAATTTAAACAAGTCTAAATTGAAAACAACGTTCAAACCTATGATTGCGTTGGATAAAAACCACAATTTTTATATGAGTGCATGCAAAACAAATTTCTAGGTAGAGTGGTCTAAATACAGCACAAACAACATTTTCCAAAAGACCAAAAAAGTGAAAAAGTATATTTTAACAACACGCATTTGACTAGCATGTCGAACAATGGATCTTCTTGAACCCTGCTGACTGCCATTGGCGATCCCCAAATAAACGAATCACCAGATGTAACAAAATGGATTTTCACTATTAATTTTAATACCAAACAGAAAACTATAAACTTGCGGAAAAGATGGTATACCGCTAACAAAAGGTGCAAAAATTAGTACACCATATCCGGATTTCGACAATTAATCTCTCTTCAGTGATGTTAGGAATCGAAACGGTATTTGGAAGACCATATAATTTACCTCAATTTAGGATAGATCCTTGAATTTTGAAGAGTCGAAATAGGATGAACGGATCATATTAATTCTTATATTTATATATGTCTTTGTACGACTTAATCGCACGAGAAATTCTTTTTACAAACTAAGTATCGAAATCGTATATTGAGTTCGTTCGTTTATTTTTCGTTGATAAATTCATAGTAACTTACAATTAGTAACAGATTTTAGAAACTCGTTTTCGTTAAAGTTACTAACAGTTGCGAGTCTCATACCAAAGCTGCCACAGTAGTCCTAAAAGAAAACACATTGCAACATCAGGAATTTTACATAGAGCAAAAAACGGACATATTTTTAAACATGTATTAATGCACTGATAATATGATAAGAAAAACAACACTCGCTAGTCATAGCTCCATAATTTTACTGCTGATATCAATATATTTTAAAGCCCGTTAACCCTCCGACATATACTTATCATTCTTTATCACTTTTACTGATTATAAAATTTAAAAAATAAACTCATGCTTTAACCAGTTACATGTATATATGTATATATATATATATGACCTTTTGTATATTTTTACGTGTTGTCATAATGAATGGTATCCGGATTTTGCACTATTTGTAAGGCAGGAAAACCACAGAATTAATGGTATCCGGATTTTGCACTATTTGTAAGGCTGGAAAACCAAGGAATTAATGGTATATTCGGATTATAATCAGCATGTTTTCAACTAGTGGAAGTAAATTCTTACTAAAAACATACCAAAGATAACAGGCTTATAATTTGATACATAAGAGGCGTGCTTCTTCTACGTAAAATTCCAATTCAGAGAAAAGGAATTCCCCATACTTAAAAGTAACGCTAGACTAGTGTTGCTCAATATTGATGTTATTGTGATGCTTTGACGACTTTGTTTGTCTTTTTTTACTGTTATGTTGTTAGTGTTTCTTATTATTATTCAGTTTGATACCGCCCCTGGTATAGTATTTGTTTTTATTTTAAGCTTCATCTTCTTCAAATAATAGATACCAACCTGTGCATCAGACCAAATTTTTGAATCTCCAATATGAAAAAACACCTTGTTCTTGTAGGTTCTACCTGAAATTCTGATTAAAATTAGCGCAACATATAGGAATCTGGCATACGAGTATAGTTCAAATATAATCCTGAAAATGTTTTTGAGGTTTATATTTGTCTTCTAGTGTATATTACCATATTACCTCTTAATGTTTTTTTGGTAATATAATGTATAAAAACGTAGCTCACATAATGTTTACTCGGTATCTCATTTCAATATGCACATTTATCACATATGTGTTACGAAAACATTGGATTTTGCATATGCAATAACTGCAGACTTGCAGAAGTCATATTCTAACATGACGTTCTTCTTTCGCTTTGGAAACAAAGCCATGTTCTAATTCCATTAAAACATGGGCTGCACGTTATTGACGTCACAATTGAAATAGCAACGTCAGCTGTGTTTTGAACAACGCCGGATATCAAAATTGACATTTTTTTTTGGTGTGGCTCGCTAGGAAATTAAATAAAATCATTCTAAAAGTAAGTTTACATGTATCTTTTCATTTGTTTATCGTGAAACGGTTGATTTTCTATAACGTTTTGGCTTCATCAAATCAAAATGAATGCCTTTTGAACGCGAATTATATGTCCGCTTCGAAGTACCTAAGTTCTAAATTTTCCTATTAGATTCGAAATAATTCTATTTTTCCATGCTCTATGCTCATTTTAACATGGGTAGGCATTATATTTGTCAACATTTTACACCTCGCTAACGCTCGGTATAAAGATATTAACAAATATAATGACTCCCCATGTTAAAATGAGCATAGAGCATGGCATGAAAGAATAATTTCTTAATTCCCACACTGGGCAAATAACCGGTCATTGTGTCCTGTTATGACGTTATTGTTGTTTTTACGCTTATGATTTCACAACAGGGCACAATAACTGGTATTGAAGAAATAAGAAGCACTAATACTAAAAGAAAAGCTGACATTGACATCATAATATTCAAGGACTATAGTTTTGAACGGTTGGGGAGCATCTTAATAATGGTGTTATTTAAGTGGCGGACCTTGACAGGCCGAATGATAAGATTGTTTCTACTTCTTGAAGCATTTGTTTAATATGTGATAAATATATATTAACATGTCCTTTTCCATATGGGCCCTGGAATAGCTAGCCTCATGGGCTCATATGGGAGTCTCGGGGTGATATATGGAAAAGGACATGTTATAATTCTCATACTATCTAACGGCAATAATCAATAATATAGGTTTGTAAATCTGCACATACAAATTGCAAAAAAAAATGGTCAGGTGAACATAAGGAATTTTTAGCACTGCGTATGTGATTTGTTTTGAGACTCTCTTAGTACATCTTCAAAAAACAAGACATAACAGTACAAAACAATTTATCCTGCAAAGTGTTCGTGAGACCTTCTTCTGAATTTGATGTATTCCATAAAGCAACATAGAATAACGTTTCAATTGTATATCACACAATTTGTTCACGCAACCCCTACAATATTTAAATTAACACAAACATTCATTCTTTACAACAGACAGCTGTTAAGATAGTAGTAGTATATTATTTTCCTGGTATAATTTTGCCCTTTTGTGTACAATGCTTAAGTGAAGGAAGTCAACTTTTAAGTATTGTGATTGGATTTATGAGTATAAAACAATTTGTACTTATCTATGAATAACAAGTTAAGGTTCGAAATATCTCGTGCAAAGTTGATCTTAGATGAATTTGGCTATTATTTATGTTAGGTCGGTTAATGGTACCGTGGATTCATTATTATTCATGGGTAACCAATTGTCGTGAATTTCGAGATTAAAGGTGAACCTTGATTTTTAACTTCCAACGAAGTTATGGGCTTGTTTGCAGACTTTGGCATAACCACGAAATCAAATACACAAAAAATACAACTTTTCCTCAATCCCCAAAATTTGGTACCTATATTTTGACATATTTATGCATCCCTTTTAAATTTTCAAGTCTAAACCTTCCTGATGAAGGTTAATCCAGAAATGTGTTCCAGACACATGGAAATATTTTCCTACAGAATACAATGGTTTCCAATTCTATATAGATTTGATATAAAATTATGGTTGTTATAGATACTATATCATGCCATCATTTGACTTCAATGTCTACAACTATTTACACTCGTGAATAAAATTTTGCCAAGATAAAAAAAACTGCGAAAATTTAACAAAAAAATGTTTTTAACTCATCTTTATACCGGGGTGTAAAATTGAAAACTCCCTATGAAGAACTGCATTGATATTGCTGCGCATTGTCAAATATTACCTTTTTTATTTTATCTTTATTTTTGGAAAATGTTTAAAAAAAAATTTTGGGGGAATTTTGGAGAAAATGTTTTTTTTTTTTTTGGCAGGTAAACTTGGTATTAAGAAATAAGTTATATTATCAAATATATAAAAAGAAGATAATTTCGAAAAAAATAGTATTATCTATGGAGGAAAAAAATACTTCTGTTTTCCCAGTCAGAACATTTCATAGAACATAGACGCTTGAATCAAAATAAACACCATTAAAGGTTTGCGGAATACTTCTAGAGACTTCTATTAATACTTATACTAATTGTACTACTAGTTATAGTAATAATGGATAAGGCAAATTTAAACATTCCTATAGTCACTTGTAATTGGATTATTATTCATTATATAATGTAATTATTTATTTATTTTACATTTCGTTGAAGGTAGTATTGCTGTATTCCTAATATACTGTTTAAAAAACAAATTAACAGTTTATTAAGTCGTATGCGTCTGAAGCGCTTTTCAGAAAATTATCAGAAACCCAAGAATGTATAAGTACTGAACAGGAGGAAACTCAGTGGAAATTAAACAATCGAATTGGAACTCTTTGTTAGAGAAGGTAAAAAAAAGCCAAGTTGCTAAACTTGAATTGTTTACATCTGTTTCTATGGGCTATAAAAGTTTAATGAATGTGCCTAACTTTGGATTTAATGCATCTTATGTATGTGTCTTTACTTGAATTATTGTATGGAGCTTCGAGATATTTGTAAACTTTTAAATTATGGACAAATTTTCAAAAAACAGTCGATTGTGGTAGGTGCAAATACGTGTGGATCTTTTTTGTGCATAAGAATAAATTCCGCCAAAAAAAAATCCAAAGAAAGATTATAGATTGATCTTTTTTAAAGCATTAATTTGCTTCTCTGTCACCGGCGACAGTTGTTTGGGGACACATCCCCAAAATTAGCAATAATTTCATCGAAAAGAGAAAGTCGAGTACACCTTTTTATGTTCAGGCGTGTTTGAGTTGACTATTCCGTCTTGAAAACTTATTAAAGAAAAACATTTGATATATCATCTCCCTTCAGATTCTATTATTTTTATATATTTAGGCTTTAGGTTGATATAATAACATTAAAAATGTACAGTACTAAAAAATGAAATATATGGGTAAAGTGAAATACCTTTCTAATGAGTCATAACAACAGAGTTGGTGTGTTCGAATAACAAATTTTTACTAAAAGAACTTGACGACACACTTTTCAAGAAGATCTTAAAAATGCATAACTTAAAAAAAACTTCAATTTTGTGTGTTTTATCAAGGGTAATTAGTCTTCGACCTTTGAAAAATTTTAGAACTTTCGAAAATACCCCCTGGCAACGATCAGACATCGTGTTAAGTTGACCAAATGCATAAGAGTACATTAAATGATGCTCAATAGCTAGTAGATACATTTGGTTTTTTTTTAAATACAACTTGCATATAAGGATCGTAATGATGTTATGTGGATAAATTTATCGGTTTTCAAGAGCTAAATTGACAGCGCGTCATCACTTCAATGGCTTCCATTTTTACGGTTATAAAAATTAGGTGGCGTAATGGGGAGATAATTTTGACGAAGTAGAATCCTGACTGTGAAACACGTGGAGAGCTTTTTGACCGAAATGGACCTTATAATATTAACCAAATTCATCTAAGATGACCTATGTCTGACGGAGTAGGACGTTTAGTTTCTTATTAATTTTAGAATTGATAAGACAATTGAAGTAATTATTTTAAGGTTTTAAATTGCAAAAGAAAGAAAATCTTATATTTTCATCAAACCATTTATTTACATTATTTGAGTGAGTTCCTTACCTCTTCTAAGTAACTGCCAGCCATATGCGTATATGGATGCTGCATGACATCTGTTCGTTGTTCCAACACTACGTTTTTTTGTGGAATCCCGGTAATTTGCAAAGCAACAGTCATTGTGTTTTATGCAAAAAGAAATGCATTCCGTTTTAGAGCGCACTTTGATGATTGAAGAACCAGTCTCAATTTGTCTGTGATTACTAGCAATAAAATTGTCAATTTTTTAGGGATAAACCACGATTACGTTGACAAGCATCAAATATATCAAAATAAATGTAAAATATTCCATGATGTTGACATTTGTCCGCAAATCCCGTTTATTGAGACTGTTGGTGCTTTGAGAATATTTTATTCGTTCTTTTAACTTATGACACAAGTATTCGCTTGGTGAACGATTTAATTAATAGATAAGAATTTTTTCGCTTGGTTTGAATCGATGAAAAACAAACCAATTACAAATTAAATATGTATTAATGTTTGGAATATAGCAAAGTGCTCTCGGCCTAAGTAATTGTAGGATTTGGTGTTTCTTAATTGTAAAGAATGAATAAAATCATGTTCTTAGTAAGGGATTATCCTATTGTTAAGGCCTACTTACAGTTCAAAACAAAGAGTTTCTATAAATGAGTTACAAATGCCCTGAAGCACATTTATCAGCTTGAAAGAATTTGTGATTAAAACTGTCTAAAAGTTGATTTTTGAAACAAACAAAAAAATCAAAATAAGATGAAGTTTACTTGTGCAGTAAAATTGGTACCGTTAACGTTATTATGAGAATATTAATAAATTCAAATTACTGAAAAAAATAAATCTTATCAAAGCAATGCAAAAAAAAAGAAGAAAAAAAAAGAAAAAAAAATATAAATTCAATTACTGGATCCGCGGTTGGTGAGAATAGTAATTTCCAATATTCTGATAAAAATTCTAAAAAAAGGAATTTAGTTTAACTTTTGAATATATTTTAAACTTTTAACGGCATGATTGTATTTGAACATTTCCTTGACATAATGAGGTAGTATTTGATGTAAAAGACTGGACTAAAATATTGGCTGTAAAATAAAATTTAGTTATAACTCAAATTTTGAATTAATTGATTTCAACTGGAAATAAACAAAAAGATAATTCCTCGCTAAAATATTACACGATTTACATCCATTCTCACAATCAGGAAACATTTCTTACCAATTCATGTTGTCAGTTGTGTCATCTAATGTCTAAAACACAATCTATTATATTTTCCAAAACGATAAGAAAGTCCTTACATCACCAAAACTAATCCATAAATGAAATGCCTAAAAAGGAAGTCATGCATTAAATACACACATTGCACTAACAATGAAACTAATTCTTAAATACAACCAATCAAGAGATCATTTAAGCCTTGAACACTTTACAATATTCTAAGTTTGTATGAGGATGATAATCCCTTTCTTCATGATAAGTACTCGCTAACGCTCGTACTTAATCATGAAGAAAGGGATTATCATTCTCTTACATATACAAAGTTCGCCTGAATAAAAATCATTTTTCTGAGACTGTTTCTAATCTATTCAATTAGATTTATCTGTCATGTTTAGTGAACCACCGTTCTACCGCAAGCCATTGATAATAAAAGAATCACACAATGGTCTATGATTTTGTATCTTTCATTGTGATTTATATTTCTTTATTTTAATTTCACCCAAGTAGTAAAATTGTAAAATTGCAATAAATAAATGAGTGAAATCTTACTTAGGCATACAACTATAAAAGTCTTCACTCGATGATATTCTATTTTTGTTTCAATGAGTTGCCTCGATTGATTAATTTCTTTCATAACATTCGTCCTTCAACTTACACTTCTTTGTCGATGCGTATTAGAGTTTGTAGTCTCAATATTGTAATGTGGAGTTTTCCTAATTGGAAATGATTTTAAAATAATATCTCATTACAAAAATCGTTATCCAAAACATTATTTTAAGATAGTCTGCCCTTTGTGAAAAGAATCGTTTTTCATATTGAGGAAAATTTTAATCATTGTTAACACGTCGTCAAATTATTGAAGAAGTTTTTTTACAATTTACGTATCAAATTATCGTTGGCTTCCTCAACCGAACATAGTATATCTTAACCTTCTACCACAACACTTAAGATAGTTCATAAAACAAAAATAATGTTATGGTTTCAGCATGTGAGTTGTGCAGCTAAATTTATTACAAAAAAGAAAGAAACAGTGCGTCACATATGATATAAGTGTTGGGCGCTACCACTTTAAAGGGACATTAGCTGGCGAGTTCATGGTTACCGATTTGACTTAAATTCTCATATTTGGTTTATAACATAATAAAACGTATATACACATTACAATAAGTCTGAAATAAGCAATTGACAATGCATGGGCTCGACAATATATATCAGCATTTTGTCTGTAGTTGAGTCAAGACGCCATTTCATTAACCATCGAGATGACCTCTGAAGATTGCCAACGGTCATATAACCCGATATAAACATAAATATACATATAAATAGATAGCAACAACGTGCAGTTTAATTTTTTCTAGGTCTGTATGATTTCATGTTATAGGTTGAAAAAAATAAGTTAATCATCCTTTTTACCTGTATAAGAATGATTTTTTGTGGATCGAATCAGTCAACGAAATGGTTCACCCTTGTTTCACTTTCAATGTTGACATTCCTTTCATTTTAATAGCCGAATACATCTAATACATGCGTAATCCATCTCTAGCTTAGGGGTTAAATCGAAATCAACATGAATACGGATTCACATGAGGTCGAATTATTCACTTGCAAGTCAATAATGCATCAGCGATGTTTTTGGTCTTATTTTTATAAATTTGGGTCCACACAAATTGCTTATAACGAAATATTATTTCAAAATTCAGCTTTTATTGATACTTGAAACAAAAAGATTCGTATTTTAAAATTTTGTCTAAATCGTAGCTATACCCCTTTAAAATACTGTAACGTTTTTGCTCTGTGTTGCTATAGCGTTTTTATTACCCTGAAGTGAAAATACGACGCACTAGCAAAACTATACAACCCGTCAAACAAACTTATAATCCGCAATATACTCTTTCCAATGACTGCTCCCTTGGGTCAACTCTATCCCATAGTGTTAGTTAATCCAAGTGATATAACTAAAGATGCGTTGTTTCAATAGACAATTCGTATAAAGTTAATGATTTAATGAAGTATTATATATATATGTATTAATATTGATTCACTTATAGGGTCTTTGCATCGGAATTAAACATATTTATTCTAAATCCAGTTGTTGGCATGACACCGGTTATGTTCTTCTCATATATTTTATGACGGTATAATACTAAACCCCTAACAGGAGGGATTGTGCCTGATATTCATATGATGAAGACATAATCTTTCAATCAGTTTAATTGAGGTCTGGAGCTGGCATGTCAGTAACTGCTAGTAGTCTGTTGTTATTTATGTATTATTGTCATTTTGTTTATTTTCTTTTGTTTCCTATTCTGACATCGGACTCGGACTTCTCTTAAACCGAGTTTTACTGTGCGTACTGTTGTACGTTTGTTTTTTCTACATTGGCTAGAGGTATAGGGGGAGGGTTGAGATCTCAAAAAACATGTTTAACCCCGCCGCATTTTTGCACCTGTCCCAAGTCAGGAGCCTCTGGCCTTTGTTAGTCTTGTATCATTTTTAATTTTAGTTTCTTGTGTATAAGTTGCAGTTTAGTATGACGTCCATTATCACTGAACTAGTATACATATTTGTTTAGGGGCCAGCTGTAGGACGCCTCCGGGTGCGGGAGTTTCTCGCTGCATTGAAGACCCATTGGTGGCCTTCGGCTGTTGTCTGCTCTATGGTCGGGTTGTTGTCTCTTTGACACATTCCCCATTTCCATTCTCAATTTTAATCCAGACAATTTTTAATTTATCAACATACAATGAAGAACATTTTAATAGTATGCAAGCTAGTGAGTAACTCTGGTCAAGTACTATATACGCATGTATTTAAATAAACTATCTTAATCACAAGTAAATATAGAAATCTCTATAATTATATAAGCTATGTCGACTTTTCAAATGTACAAGTTCCGACGCCTGATTTTACTGTACTTTTGAGAAGATTCAAATTCATAATATGTAAAGAATCGTTGGAACTTAATAATAATTATTACTATACTTTTGGTATTTCAAGTGAATAATATAAGAATCACTGTGACCATTTTTTTTCTTTTTTGAAGAAAAGCTATGTTGATGTCTTATTTGATTAGCGACTTTAAGACTCGGGTCTGCGTCGTTGAGCCTCTGTATATAATATATTTAGGTTTTTGGTTATAAGCAACCTTGTGCCACGGTAGTCCGATCACGACTAACGCTTTCGATAGAAATTCAATTTATATACAATGAAAGAGACTCAAAAGACTTCATATTGACGTCAAAAGCGACTCAAAACACTGTATTTCTACGTAATATTGCCGTTCACGACAGTGTACTTAGCTCTTTGAATATTGTTTTCATTGGCACTGACATCGATTTTAACAACAACAAATTAAAACATGTCACTCCTATCCCTAAGACAGAATACATCAGTTAACAGAGAGTCACTTCTATCCCTAAGACGGAATGCGAGAGTAAGTCCTATCCCTAAGACAGAATACATCAGTTAACAGAGAGTCACTCCTATCCTTAAGACAGAATACAACATTTATACGAGAGTCACTCCTATCCCTAAGACAGAATACATCAGTTAAACATCGAACAATCAATAACCTGACACGTGACAATCATTAGCTGATTGATATATGATTAATTACTTCTTCTAAATATTTTAAGATAATATATAGTTTTCTTTTATATTTCATTATGGTTTTACATATTTTTTATATTTGCATTAATTTTATTTTTTTATTTTTTTAAGAAATGATTTAATTTACTACAAAGAATAAATATAAAAAATGCAATAAACAATAAACAATGGGGTTAAATATGGTATGAATTTTTAAAAGATTACCAAAACTTAACTTGTTCAAACTGTGGTAAAAGAATGGGAAATAAAAGCTATGATAGTTAAACTACATTTCACGGATTTTTGTTTATTAGTTCCATCTTCTTTCGAAACTGTGAAGCGGAAAACACTGTTTAGTTCCCAATTGTTTTATTATGGTATTTTTTACTTTTAACTCAACTTATATTTCATATATTAACCAAAATAAATAAAATCATAGGACATAAAGTTTTCAAATTACGCAATGAAGTTTTCACATCATGTAAAGAAGTAACCACATCACGTAATGAAGAATTCACATCATGTAATGAAGTATTCATATGAAGTAAAAGTGTTTTCACATGCTGTAAGCAACATTTGCATCATGGCATAGTCATTTCTTCTAATGAGGGAGTGATGGCGTTCCATTAATAACTATTACCTCCAACCAACGTTGTACCAACGTTATCTCACAACGTCACATGCTCGTCAGTGTATAACGTTTTTTTTTTACTTACGTTATCACGACGTTAATTCGACCTTCAGCCAACGCCGTGAATATGTCGTGTGTTTGCTGGGACCAGCTACTTTTATTCATCTTTCTAGCAATCTGCGTTGGCATGCAGCCTGATCACCGATTACTTCATATCGGATTTTAACAAGAGTTCGGAAGGATATGTAGCAGAAACTGATTACCTTTCCAGAGTAATTCAGTTCACTTCAAGTTTTTGTTGGGTCGGCGGGGGCATAAAAAAAGTTCTGAAATTATTGAATTTCCACCAAAAAATCAATTTATGAAAATGGGATTATTCACTTTGTGAACCCGTTTTGAATAGTACTCTGCATGATCCACTAAAATGAGGAATTTCAAATGTAATATGGAATTTAAATCATTTTTGCGAAACTGTCTCGACCTCTATAAGAGCAATGAAATCTGGAGAAGAGCGACGTAATTTAGTGACGTTGAAAAGTCGTAAATACATTTTGAATATACAAACCTGCTCATGAAAACATCGTTCTAGTCTAGGAAATTGAACTTTAAACATCTGCCTTAAATAAATGGCGCATAGTATAACCGAACTAAGACAAAACATCAATGAGCCAGACATTCGAATCTATCATTTGAAAATCACATCTGACCAAAACAATTAAGACTTTATAAGGTTAAATATAATTCTGATCAAAGCAACAGATAATATCTCAAAACAAATTAATGCTAACAACAGT
Source organism: Mytilus californianus (assembly GCF_021869535.1). Taxonomy (NCBI): domain Eukaryota; kingdom Metazoa; phylum Mollusca; class Bivalvia; order Mytilida; family Mytilidae; genus Mytilus; species Mytilus californianus. Next base: position 2,591,281 of record NW_026262668.1, read on the forward strand.
CTTGGCTATCCTTATTGTTATTATATAAAAACGTCAAGATCGGTACGACAGCCTTTTCTACAATGACATTTGACGCTGTTGGCATGCACCGAAGGATGAATTATTACAATAGATTTTTAGAAGAACTATCGTAAATTGAGTTTAAAATAAATACTTTTTCATTCAGGTGTCCATTGAAGCAAACAATACCTGAAAAACGCTCACCGATCGTACTTTTTACAAAATATAAGCGTGTGTACCTTTTATAATAAAGTTGATTTTTTTTGTCAGATACAAGTCGATATGACAGAACAGGTGATAGAAAATCACACAAATCATCGCAAAAAAGAATAGCCAAAATTATCTGAGGTAAATTATACCAATATCGAATTACAGATTCTAAACAATCAAAGGATCTTATAGAATAAATGCAATCAACGTCCTTAATCTCATTTACACAAGTATTGAAACATTTGACTTGTCCGACCTTTACATAAATGTTCTCTATTCCAATTTGAAGACATAGTACATAATTGGTTCAACTTTGTTGTAATGAAAATAACCTGTGTTGAAACCAATATCGTGTTCTATGAAGGACCAAAATTCCATTCGTATAGTCTTTGAAACTGGCATCATTATGATACTTGAATAGGTCATTGATTGCCGTCGACTTTTGTTTGATTTTTACTAAAAAAGATATTCGGAATTCTAATCTATCTAACATGTTCTCCATTCGTACAAGGACATGTTATAAAGATAGTTTTCAAGGAAATGAACTATCATGTTCTCTATCTACTTTAAGTTCCTATATGTATACATTTTCCTATTGTGAACTTTCTATATAAGGCCTGATATGCTCTGAATATCTCCCAGTTGTTCCGCTATAACAAATCCTATGTTCCCGACAAATATGTTTGATAGGATAAAAATGCCAAAAGTGTGATTGTAGACCAAAAAACTACTCGTGATGCTTCAGATCCTGAAGTCCTTCTTCAAACGCAGTATTTAAGGGATCGCTCACTCATAGTATTTTGTATTATGTTTGCTTTCTTTTTTGGGGGGGGGGGGGGGGGGTGGGGGGGGTCTTTTGCTTATGGTAATACATACAAAAATTTTGTTTTTATATTGCTTGACGTCTAATTCTTTTTGCAACCTTTTAATGAGAAATTACACCTGAATATCATAACTGAAATTATTTGCTATCAAAAATGCTCGCAATTTACAATTGAGACTATCAATGGCTAAATATACGTCAACAAAACAGCTGAAACTACTCAAGTCCAAATATACCTGAATCGAACGGTGAATATCATTTAAGATTGGGGTTCATGTTACCAAATCTGTAGTTTCCTGTTTTATGTTGATTGTTCAGTTTGTTGTCGGCGTTTTTATTTTTGATAATAGCGTTGTCTGCTTTTAATGGACTCCTTGTTGAAGGCCGTACTTTGACATATAATAGTACAAGTAGTCTTGATGTACAGTTCTAAAGATGCATATCAAATGTACATCTTTGAAGCTGTATATAAACTGTACATCTGTAAAGCTGTATATAAACTGCAACTCTTTAAAAATGTACATGTTTAAATATGTGTATACGCTTAACATATAGATTCTACCACTGCATCTTGTGGGATACAATATCTATCAACAGTTTATATACAGTTTTACAGATGTACAGTTTATATACAGCTTTACAGATGTACAGTTTATATACAGCTTTACAGATATACAGTTTATATACAGCTTTACAGCTGTACAGTTAATATACAGATTTACAGATGTACAGTTTATATACAGCTTTACAGCTGTACAGTTTATATACAATTTTACGGATGTACAGTTGATATGCATCTTAAGAACTGTACATCAAGATTACTTGTACTAAAGTAGCTGTGAGATTGCAATGAACAATTGTACCGTCATACTGATAGAGAATGTTATGATAAACTCGTCATAGATATCAGGATTAAAATTTTTGTACGCCAGACGAGCGTTACTTCTATAAAAGACCCATCAAGTACGCTTAAATCAAAAAGGTTAAAAAGGCCAAAATAAAAGGACAAAGTTGAAGAGCATTATTTATTCTGCAACTGCAATACTAACATTAATAATTAAATTCTTCTAGAGCTGTTCGAAAATTCTACTGATACAGTCTCCAATGTTGTTCAAACAAAACAGCCGGAAGGCACCAAAGTGAAAATATTCTTAGCTTAGATTTGTAACGTTATCATAACCTATTAGAGTGATATGCTATAAGTGAATAATATGTGACTGTCATACAAATTGAGAGGTTTAGCTAGCTATTAAACCAGTTTCAATTTCCGTTGGAGTTCGGTATTTCTGTTATTTTACTTTTTAAAGCACTTACAGCCCAACAACAATAATTAAAAATACTAAAGATAAAAGAACAGTTTTCTTCTACAGAACTTGATTGTGTTGTTGATCATTCAATAGGCCATGTGTCACTATCAACACGAACAACCCTGCAAAAGAATATGAATATCAAATAAATATAAGAATTGTTTATGTACGATTCGTCTTCTCCGTCGTAGATTTTGGTCGATTTACTTCTAAGATATGAACCTGATCAATATAAAGATTGATATCAGGTGAAGATCTTCATCTGAATTCACCTTACTTTAGACTTTTCACAATGACTCATGTTGCCATGGAAACAAAATGATGTGCAAAATTCAAAAATGTTCCTAACTAAAATGACATTTTATAGAAATTTAAATTGTAATGCATATATATGCGGCGATAGTTTAAAAAATACAAAATGACTGTCACTACCAAGGAATTATAATGACATATATTATTGCTTGCAATTACAAGTCAAGTTTTAATCCCATTCGTTCGCCTATCAGTTATTGCTCAGCACTATTATTTATTTCAGTACATTTTAAGAATTTCAATTTTTTTTTATCATATTTTTTTGATGTGCATATATACAATAGTTTGCAGAGGTTAAAAGTAAAAACATAATACCTTCCGTTGGCAGCCATTTGAACCACGTCTGTTTGAGTGATTATTATTTACAATGATAAAAAGAGATGATGTTTTGTAAGGAAAGATATACAGGTTAAAAATATAGTCATTAGTACAGCAATAAAAGTTGTAGTCTTATTTTACTCAAGTCGCTTAAGAAATTGTAATACAGTTTCATATTCATAATTTTATAGTTATACATAGATGGTAATGGTATACATTTGTTAAACCTGTACGAAGGAAACCAAAAATACAAATACAAGTAGAATAATAATCGGATTTCAAAGAATGCTCATCCTTTCCGAAACAATGCTTATATTGGTAGATGTTTTGTTATTAATTTGGATCATCGGTATCTATTTCTCAGATAGAATTTTCTTTTACTTTGCCAAGATGTAGACTTTACCATGCCTTTTCCATAAATATAATAAAAAGTATGGGTCGTCGTGCTCTTTTTCAAGCTGCAAGTTATGCCTAATTTTTTATTGATTATTCATGGAAAGCACTTTTTTGTGAATAAAAAGAAATCTATGAGACAGACATTTGAAGATAGGTTTTATAATATGCTTTAAGAAAAAAAAAAGAAAAAATAGTGACACCGAACTTGTCTTCATGCTTCAATTAAAAAATGAAAATATCTTCATTAAACATTCCTTTATTAAAATTTAACTATTAGAGTTATCTCCCCTTAAATTTTTGACTTAAAAAAATTGATTGAAACAAAAACATATATTTGGTATTTGTTAAAAAATAATGCAATACACCACTTATTTTTTTTAAAAAAAAAACCTAGTCTTACACATTAATTTCCAGTCTGTTACAACATTTACAGATTTAAGCAAAAGAACTGGACCGATTGTGCACTGCTAGTTTACAATCCAAATTGGTGGTATTCAGTGAATCTACCTTAAAGCAGAGCTTATGAGTCAAGCCCTTTTCAATGATTTTTTTTTTTACAGTTTTACAGTTTGTTTTGTTAATATGCTGTACAACACTTTCAAAAGTAAAATGAAAGGTGGTGCCCCAATAAAAACACCACAGAATATACTTATGACTGCTAAATTTCCATTCGACCGCTACCAATAATTAATAAGTTACTAACTGACAATTCAAATCTTATACATCGTCATCTTTGTTGAATTCAGTGTTTCTCGCTGCAAGCAGATATGTATTGACATTTCGACATATCGTTTTGGAGTGAAGCTCTCACAAGATGTTGTTTAAAAGTGGTTTCTCACGGAGGCAGTTTGCCAAAGGAGGATTTTTAATTGTAGTCAAATTGTGTAAGTCACTATGATCAGTTTTGAGTCTGATTTTAGATAATATAACCTGGCAATAAGATTTCAAGCTGCGTCTACAGTTCAAAAGGTTTGACAAATCGTTAAAAAAATGTCCGGGGTTGTCTTTCAAGACTTTGAAAACAGTACAGTTACCAATCCCAAACAGGGATAAAGTTGTATCACATCCTGTTACAACATGTGTGGCTAGAAGATGTTACAGATAACAGGCCCAAGAATATTACATATTTTGTGGACAGGTATCAAGTGGCGCAAGTTTTGTGTGCAGGTGATAGTGCCAGTCCAAAACTATAGCTCATGTGTGTGAAGTTGAGTGGAAGTAATGAACGCATAGGATCAATACATCTGTATCTGTATCTGGAGACTTTATAATAGCATACCCTTTATTCCTTTCACACCTAGCCTAGAGCCTTTCTGCATAAAAAGCATTTAAAATTTTCGAGTATCCGCTTCCTCATGTGTACCAAATAATTCTTAAAAATAGAAAAAAAAGACCAACTCAGAAGTGATGTGACTTTCGATGATTTTTTTGAAATCTATAACTTTGAACGAATAATCGGGCCATAAAAGTTTCCATTTAGGTCCCTTGAGAGAGTACTGTCAATAAAAAATTGAAAACAACACGTTTTATAATTTCATGCGTCCGAAGCGCTTTTCTGGATTTACCTTCATCAGGAACGCTCAAATCCAAACATTTGAAATCCGAGGGATGTATAAGTACCGAAACAGTTGAAGAGCTATTTGACAAAAATAACTAAAACAAATAGCCAAATCCATCTAAGGTCAACTTTGCCTGAGGGAGTTTTTGCCATTTTGACACCATCGTCTAATGTATCGATCATCAAGAATGATTCAATATCTCTTGGTGCATGCATTTCTGTCGATATGTTGATAAGGGGGTTTGGATGCAGTGAGGAGTCAAAGGGGTCTATCATTCTCTGCTGCATATGATCTACACTAGGTTTCAGATGATCCTCGTCTTTTTTCGTAGATGTTTGTTTTGCCTCATCATGAATCGTTTGTTAGACACAGCAGAAAAACTATTTTCTTTTATCTTAGAACTGAAATCAGCTTCATTGTGGAGAGTAATGGACCACTGTATCAAAAGAGGATTATGTCTTGTAATATTAACAATACCATCACATCCTTTGGTGTCCTTAATGACAGTCTTTTCTGTTGTCATGTCACTCCATATCCCATTGAGGCAATTGGCTTCTGTTGAATAGCAAGTTGCCCAATTCAAACGCTGGAAAACATCTGGGGTATATAGAACATATCTAGCATATTAACCGGCAATCATCTTGAAAGTTCACCCTGTTTGTGAGTAGTGTAAAAAGGCCGATTCTGCGGCACTTTCCATTTTCAAGGGGAAATCTAGCACAAATCCAACTGTAGATTTTTTACAATGTAAACGGACCAGCATCCCAATTAGTCTTAGGGAAGAAACAAGAATAGGGCTTTTTTTTGTAATCAATGGTAGAGACACCTTAAAGGGGATGTAATCCTAGGGTAGAAACAAAATATGGCTTTCGCACAAAAGATGAAGGAACTCAGAAGTCAAAAAATCGCAGACAACGATTTTAACAACGATAATGTTTTCGAGGAAAAGGCAAAGGACCAGAGCCTGGAAACCCTGAAATGGAAGGAACTCCCAATCGGAGTGATTTATAAAATCCTGGAAGTGGTAGAAGTAGATGGGAAGTTTGGGAGGAGTAAGATCCTCACCTTGAAAAACAGAGAAGGAGAAACGACAAGGGTGTGGGCCTGCAGTATACTGAACAGACAGAAGGAACCCTTGGAAGGAGCCTTCGTGAGAAGAACAGGCTTAGAGGAAAAAGACCAAGCAGGAGTAATTTTCTTGCAACCTTGTGAGAAAGTAAGTCAAAAAAAATAAAATAATGGGGCGGGTGGGGTACAAAAAAAATTTTCCAATCCGACATTTCTGCCGGATTGGAAAGTTTTTTTTTATGCTTGAAATGGAGCACATTGTGAAGTGAAGCAGAATGGAACACGAAGTGTGTAGTGAAGCGTAACGGAAAAATGTGTGACGTTTTTTACGGCGCATGCGCATTAAGGTCCTCACTAAAAGTGGTGGCAGGTTGTCGCAGCTGATCTTTCTCATCATAGTAGTTTTTGAGGCAGGTTGCGATCTTTCCAAACTCCGCATCATCAATTTGTCCATCATCAGCCAAAGCAGTACTAATACATTGTTCAACCAAGGATTTTGTGGACTGCACCAATCGCAAGGTGTCACGGTGTTTTTTCTTCTTTTTCATGATACGCCATGAGATCAGTGTGAGTACCATCACGGCAGTGGCACTCAAGCAAGCTAGGGATCCTAGGGGAAGGGAGGCTATAATACCTATACCGGTCAAAGCTGAACCCATGGTGCAGCTGGTTAACACCAAACTGCTCACAGAACAAGCACCCGTTGCTGCAGATACAACTTTGTCCAGACGTTTGTAGATCTTCAAGGTACGTTGATACTTATGAATATCCGCGTTGAGTTGGTCTTCCATACATTCGACTCTGGTCTGTCGGTATCCAGAATCTAAATCATCCATTTATTTATTGGAGCATACCGAGGAGGGGAATATTTTTGAAGGGGCTGTTAGCACCTAAGATCAGACCGGCTTCGTCGTGGAATTGCTGACCACGCTTTAAGTAGAGTACATCACCATAGGTGATCCGGGCGTTTGAGGGTTTGAGGTAGAGACTGTTGGCACTAGGTTTCACTGTGCAAACGCATCCACCACGTTTCAGGTACAATCCAGACCCTAAGGTCTTGTTGACGGATACACCACCCAGACTACTCAAGGATCCAACACCCAAGAATGGGTTTGCTAACATGGGATGTGCCCTCATTGCAAGCCTTGCCAGCATGGGTAGGAAGCCACCCACCTTCTGCATGTTTTCCCTCAATTGGGTCGCACTCAACTCTAGGATCATGCCACCAGTACCCATCTGTAGGAGCTTGGCGATCTTTTGAACCTGGCGGGTGGTGAGCAACATCTTGTGTTCATGAAGGTTTGCGTCGGACAAACGAATGGAGACCGAACAACCTTTCTTAGCCGCCCCCTGTAGTTTATCAGCTTGACCTTTCGTCAAACTTAAACCATGTTCGTGATAAGTCATGTATTTATACCTCGCGAAGATGAAGGCGGATGGTGAGATTTTCACGGCGGAGATCGATGGGCCTGCCGTCTTGATCGCTGAGGTACGTATGCATGCGATTGATGGTTTGCAAGGTCACGGGCAAGTACACCAAATTCTTGGGGGTTTCAATGATCTTCTCACCTTGGTCGACTGCGGGGAAGACACTGTAGATGGTAGACTGCTGGGTGCCATTCACGTAACTCCCATGGATGATGTCATTGTTCACCAGGATGCTGCTGATGCTCATGATGTTCACAGTGTGTTCAACCTATGTGTAGCCGTTTGTGGCCAGGTCGAAAGTGTAGAGCCGACGCTCGAATCCCAACACGGTATTAATGCTGTTTTCGACATCAAAGTCCACTTGGTAGTTTTTGGTTAAAGTAAGGGTTGCTCTCAGAGTCGAGTAGTTGGCGCTGATGATGATCTTAGTTTTTTTTGTGCTGGTTGAGACGAATCTGTCGCTGGACCTCATCGTTGATTTCGTAAATGCCATAGGAGCCGGTGCTCAGCGCGCTGGGGAACCAGTGTGCGCCTTTGTTGGGAGAGTAGTGAAAGGAATTGTTGCCCACGTGAATGTTGGGGATGAAGTAATAGGTCACCAGGTTCATTAATGCCATCTCGAAGGTCTTCTTTTCCTCGAGTTGTATTTAGGAGTTGAACTGGGTATGGATTTGGCTACCGACCCCAGTGATGATGAGGGAAAACCCACGCTTGGGGTCGGTGTTATTAGCATTTTGCTGCAACAATGTGTTATCCATTTATTTATGGTACACCATTGTCACATATTTTTGCTTCCACTCTTCGATACCGTCATACTGTTCCTTGAGTTGTCTACCAGCATTCACCACGATCGCATAGACTTCGACAAAGAGGAGTTGTAGGTAAATTTTATCAATTTTTACTTTTAGAACACAACGTTTACCTTCTGACCATCGGATTCAAACTGTAGGATTCTGTCGGAGATCATAAGTGCAAATGCTTCGGTGTTGGCCTCCACGTTAGGCTCGAACTGGACCCGGATCTTAATGTCCACCGTGGATTCTTTCAGCCGCTCGGACTGGTGACTCACGTCAATGACAAACAGGGGGTACAGATCGATGAAGTCAGAGGGGTTGATGCCACCGTTGCTGAGGAGGGTGTCCATGTTGTAGAATTTCTTTCTGAAGTCGGCAGCCTCTTTGAACACTCTGGCTACCCTGTTTTCGGTGAAAACGGCATTGTAGTCGACGGCCGGCGTTGAGAGTGACATGGATGTTTTGCAATCGACAGTGATCGAACACGGCAGCGTTGCGGTCCTGGTTTGGAAGGCAACCTTTTTCATAGCATCGATGATCGACACAATTTCGTTGCGCACACCATTATATCCTGCTCGGTATGATGCGGCACACAGTTCCAGGCGGTCGAGAAGCTGCTTGAAATTGGAAGAAGGAAACACGGTTTGCAGCCCACTGCCAAACTTATCCCTCTGGTAGATGTGGGACACGATTTCCTTCCACTTGTAACTCTTATTCGCCTTCGGGTTCTCGAGAGGGTGGAATTGCCTTGATACATGGCACCGGAACTTTTCAGGATCAGTGCATAGTACTCTAGGTCTTCGGGCTCGAACGATTCTGGTTTCCTTTTCACCACGAATTCCCAGAGGCAAAGGGTTCCTTTATACCTCACACCATCCACGAAAATATCATCGCCATCAAACGTAACTGGTGAGCTTCCGATAAAGATAACACCGTTGTCAGATCGCAATCCAAAGGTGTGGTCGGCGGAAGGAGTCATACTGAGCTGCAAATACTGCTGTGCTCCGGGTCCGAGGACGGTGTCTGAAGGTGGTGCGATGGGCAGTGGGTCGGCAAACTCGGGCGGTGAGGAGGGAGGGCTGGCATTGCTGCAGGAAGGTCTTCAATCGTTTTGGTGATCTTTGAAGCTGCCTCTCGCTGAGCTTCAACCACAGGCTTGAACACCTTGGAAAAGTCTTTGCTAAGTCCAATCCTATTGAGGCGATGCTGCATATTACTGGCTTGAATCTTCCGCTTGGTGTCTTGCAACGCCTTGACTAGCGCCTCACGCTGCTTAGGGTCGGTAATCTTGATAAACGTCATTTATTTATAGGATTGAACGCTGTTGAACGCCCTATAGCGTTGGTGTGAACGCCCCATAGCGTTGGTGTAAACGCCCCATAGCGTTGGTGTAAACGCCCCATAGCGTTGGTGTAAACGCCCCATAGCGTTGGTGTAAACGCCCCATAGCGTTGGTGTAAACGCCCCATAGCGTTGGTGTAAACACCCCATAGCGTTATGTGAAACGCTCCCAAGCGCCTGAGGGAAGGTTCAGACGCCTTTCCAAATCGCTAGAGGTATCGTACGTTTCCGCTGCAGCCCCTTTTTTCTTTACAAGATTGAAGTGTCTGCGGCATAGGTCTTTACCAGGATGGCATGGGTGTGTACACTGATGACCTCGAATCGTCTTGTTGGGACATTGGGGTTGAGAAAATCGCTGCACTTTACCATATTGACGGCCAGAGTTCCATGCGTCGAAATTACCTCCACCGCTATAGATCGGGCGGGTGATCATGAGACCACACTTCCAGCACATACTCCTCATATCGACTGGGTCCTACTCGAACTTACATTTGCGGGACTGGGGTTTCTCTGTGTCTTCATACTCCAGTTCAGAAATCTTCAAACTGATCCATTCTTTATATTATACCTCATAGAACTCATCTATTTTGCATCGGTATTTCCCTGCCGACTTGGGACTCGTGAGATCGATGGTTACAAATCCATAAGGTTGGGACCAGCAATGGTTACACAGAGTGTCAAATTGTTCCTTGGTAAGATCGTTACAGTGATCGCGCCGGATATGGTCGAGATTCTTAACATCTTGCTGAAAGAGACAGATAAAGTTTGCATTCTCACGGATCGATTGTCGGGGCAGTTTAAAGTAGTTTTGGCACAGGTAGAAACAGTCAACATTATTGTGACGACCGCGAACATAGTAATCTTCACACGTATTTTGCTTGCTCAGCATCAAATCATCAAACACCATGAGGTTTTTGTGGGCGGAATCTAATTCTCGAGGATCTGGCACATCGCTCCCTTGCTCGAAGAAAAAAGTTTCGATTCCATTGGGGCGTCAGGGTGGTGGTAAGAGATCAACCACATCGGTCAATGAATAGGGTGATTTACACTGCAGCAGGTTTCGAATACCTTCCTTCGAGATTCCTTTTTCCAGGGCTTGCTGCAGGAGCTGGTAGATGGGTTGGTGAAGCGATTTTCCAAACACATACAACCGATCGTAGTCAAGCCATCCATCTCGCAGGAGAAGATTGTTGAGCAGGGTCGATTTACCATAATCCGATTTTCCAATGATCAACCCTCGGATCGATCGCAGTGGTAGAAGATAGTGGTTGCTTCTCTTGGGGGTATTATCGCTGTAAGAAAGGTTTTCAACGTCCATTTCTTTAAAGAAAGCAATGTATTGTGTGAAATGTCGAAGGAAGACGGACACTGTGAATCTAGGCGAGGCAGTGACCAGCAACGGACGTCGGAGGAAGGTTGGTCACTGTATGGTTTGCGGTGCTAAAAAGTCCCAGTTTATCGCTGCCACAGGTTCTAGGTTCATGAACAAGATGATTAACCGGTTGCCTGTAGAAATGCATCTGCCCGGACACAACTTCACCGGACCAGGGACTAAACTTAGCAAGCGCGTACTCCCCGATGGCACCCCGAAGGCTTGGTCAAAACCGATTAATCGAGTTGATCAGGCTGCATATCACCACGATCTCTGTTATGCCCAGCACAAGGATACAGCCGCTCTCAACTCCATCTGTGATCAAGTTATGCTAGCCTCGCTTAACACCATTCCCAACCCCACCACACGCGAACGCATGGACCGCAGCATCGTCGGACCCATCATCGGAACCAAAGCTCGATTCGGTCTGGGTATTAAAAAAATAGTTCGCTGGACCGATGATTTAGCTGAGGAGTTGCACAAACCAGTTCGACGCAAGTTTCAGAAACGTCGTGTGGTAGTGGGCGGTGTGGATGAGACATGGGCGGCCGACCTTGTTGATATGAGTGCCTTTTCCTAATTCATAGGACAGGAAAGCTTTGCTGTGGTACCTACAGTTTCATGAGTTCCGCCTTGATTCTGTCGATGCGCAGGTCCTCCTCAGATATGGGATTCGATTCGCGCCGGCTCCTGTCCGTCGTGTGATAAGACTTCACCTTCCGTTCGATGGTGTTGATTTTCTCTTGAACCGCAATGATTAGATCCGTATAGTTCTTTGCATACCATCCTTTGATCACCGGTTCATGTGCCGCCACCCCCTCTGGAAGATTGACGATCGAGTGTCCCTGCATATCCAGGGCACCACTCATCATACCGCCGGCCATAGGCAAACACTTGGCCACTTTTTTCTCGATACCTTCAAGGTGTTTTTTCATCGCCTCAAGCTCTTTCGAGATTGCTTCGAGCGCAGCCTCTAGCTTATTGATGTCTTTTATACCATCTTTCAACTGTAGGGTCACCCACCCTTTTGTCAAAGATTCCGAGCTATCCTCGGGATGTCCTAGGCTAATAATGCGATTGTCGTTCATATCCAAATCCTGCGGCATTCGCCGAAAGGATGCGCGCTTTCTTGCATGAGATCCAAACTTATCCATTTATTTATAGAGTGAGAAAATTGTATCTTCCAGCGATTTTCCAGTCGCCAACACTTTAAACACGAATAGGCAAAAGTGACCACACACCACCGAGCCTCGCTGCTGTAATTCATCGGTGCTATATCGAATGTCAGGCTGTTAGTTGTCTACCATCTCGTCAGGTGGTGGCAATCCATAAGAGTCAAAGTAATACTTTACCAGCCCACGTTTATATAAACAAGTCCAATGCGTTCCTGGACCCTCCCAGCTATCGTGATTCAAGATTTCACGTTCGATGCGGTGCGGGCTGGGTGGTAGGGTATCTCGCATGAACACCCCTCCGAAACTTGGGATTCGTAGGGCTGTGACGGCTCTCTCCAATTTCTTATTCGACAGGGGCTTGTGGGGGAGAATTATGCTGTGAATTCTGATTTTATCCATTTATTTTGTAGTGTCCATAAGCTAGGGTGCTAATTCCGTCGGGGAGAATGTGTCGCTAGGTATCTTTGGCCGAGAGAGCGACTTTGTTAATTTCCTTGGTGTAAACCTGATGGCGGTGACTGCGGAAAATATTCATCGATTTGTAAATCTCCTGCTGGGTGTCCAGACATCTCTTATACTCATCGAATGTGATGTTACGTTCAATCACATTCCGCTTGACCGCCTTTGCTCTCTTGGTGGTGTCACCATTATCCATCTTCTAAGAGTATAACTTAGGTCGAAGCCCCACGAATTCAGTCATACTCTTACCGCCACACTTGTCCTTGAACATACCGATCACCTTCTTGTTCACACCGACTGGAATTCCAGAGGAGTGACAGGCCGGGTAGTTTGAGGTGTCTAACTTCTCCTGGATGTGGGTGGTAATATCCTTGTAGAAATCAGCTATTGTGATCTCATAGGCTAAACTGTCAGTGTCTGTGAATAGTAGGCGCGCGTTGTCACCGTACATCTTCCGCATAAAATCGTAGCGAAAGTCGTACATCAGGATCTTTGAGATGTCTAGGATGCACGCCCCCAAGTAGATGGGTTTGTCGAACTTGAGCTTGGTCCTCTTCATGTGGACGGCTGCCAGGTTCTCGTGAAACACTACCCTTCGATCAAAGTTAGGTTTAGCTACAAGCTTCAGTGCTTGTTTCTCGGTGGTGACCAGTCGGACATCGACCCTCTTGCGGATATTCTCCATGGTTTTGCCAAATACTGAATTATTCATCAGCTTGAAGAAATCCTTTTCGGCGTCGTTCTTGGCCACGGCCCTGAGTCCGGTGTTTTTGTCGATGTATGGTTTGAGCCATGCTGATTGTCTGAATGCAATGATGCGATGGACCTTGGTGAGCTTCATCCCCCGCGCCATGTACAGCTTGAGGTTTCGATGGTGGAGGGTGTACTTGACGCGCTTGTTCAGATGAGGTGTCAGTTTGTGCACCTTCTCAATCTCCACATTTTCCGGCGCCAGAAGGTAGTCGTTGTGATCATCGTGGAGCTCCTGGGGATACTCTAGGTCACATTCCACCATAGTCCTATGCTCGTGATCGTCTGAGTAGTTAAGGATTTGGTCGATCTCCTCCGGCTTCATCCATTCAAAATTTCCCGTGGGTAAGGGTTCTGCTATGGCCCAGCCGTACAGGTTGTTGGCGTCCAGGTAGGTCAGGTATTTGATGGGTTGCGCCGCATCGTAGTTGGTCATGTATGAATTGTTGGCCTTTCCATATCGGTGGGAGATCATAGCCACGCCTCCCATAGTCGCATTCTCAAACATCATCAGCATGTCTGGGTCTGAAAGGAGTTCCAGTTGGACCCTGGTAAATTTTAGGGCCACGTCGTAAGCGAGTCCGGGGGCTGTAAAGTAGTGTGCGGGATCAAGCTTGTAGTTTACCATACAAATATCCCTAAAATTCTCGAAGACATCCTCCAGTATGGCTACATCACTTTCTAGGTAGAGATTGTGATAGTCCCGCATCGTTTGGAAGCTGAATTCCTTGAACACCCGCTGAGCGTGCTCATAGTCATCGTCACTGATATCTGTGCCGTTGAGTTTGTTGAAGAACTCCTCCTTGGGTGGTAGTTGTGTTTCCTCCAGCTTGGTATCCACCCATGTAATCGTAGGGGTACACTCACTTCCTGGTCATCAGTTCTGAGCGTTCGCCAAAGCATTTCTGTGTTGGCTTGAACTTACCCGTCGTAAGATTTCCCGCCAAGGTTTCGAGGGAGTTGGGCATAAACCTACACGAGTCGATGAACCTCATCTCCAGGGTCTTATCCACCTTCTTTGAGAAGCTGATGTAGGTTTCATCTGTGCTTGGGATGCAGTTGAGCTTCCCTTCCCCAAATCCTAATTCCTTCACAAACAATTGAGCATCATACTTGCTGAGATTATGAAACACGATGGGAATGAAGTTGGGAAGTTTGAATGCTAGGTTGCACTCACTGTGCGCTGCACCGCGATACTTACCCGTGAGATGGTCGTGATCTCGAACCTTATCCCCATTCAATGCTTCATCGCAAATGTGACAGTGTGTGCTCGCTGTAAAACTCTCCTTGTCGGTGTCAGTCATCACCATCGTAAGCTCTTTACCATAGATTTTACCGATTTCCCGGACTTCCTTCTCCATGCATTCGACAAAGTGCTTGGCCGCATCCTCCCCACAGTAGACGACTGAATCCTAGTTGTCGCCGTGGACGTATTTCACACGGTAGCAGAACCCTGATGGTCGGTGTAACTGGTACGCCTTCGTGTAGGCTCTCGATCGATTGGGCTGGCAGGTGTTCATCTTTTCAGTGAAGCACTCGAAGTCTGCGTAGATAGCGAATGGAACCCTCATCTGATGTGTGTGGCTTTGGAATCCGATGGAGGTTCCTTCTTCCGGCATCTCGATTCTGGCCGCCTCCTTCTGACCGCAGTATTCCATATGCTCGTCCAAGATGTCCTGTCTGGAAAAGTGGCTCAGACACCTGCGGCAGAAGAAGAACTCATGACCATGCTCTGTAAATTGTGAGCTCAAGAGTCGTGATATGCTCTTGATCCAGCAGTAGTGCTGTTTGTCGGTGCCGGTCAGGAACAGGAGGTCTACATGTTGCGCGCCGGTGTTCTTCGATATTCTTAGGGGATATAGTTGGAGATCCTCCTCTTCATCTTCACCTTTCTTTACGCCATCGAAGCCAAAGACGTTGATGTTGAGGTTTGCATTCCAGATTTCGAATTTGTCGATCGCCTTGAGGGAAACCGGGAACTCAATGTCGTTGAAATTGAGCTCGTTTTCCCACTTCTTGTACTGACCTACCCGCTTGTTGCAATTCTTATCCACTTCCACGTGATGTAGGGCTGAGAGAATAGCCCAGCGAAAGCATTGATCATCCTTGTTTTGCACATTGATGATTGCTTTCCTCCTGGCAAGCTCCGATGGGAGTGGTATGTAGGAGCTGCCGGCAAGTGGTTTAAATTTGTTCAGGTGGATTTCAAATTGCTCGATGTGATTAAATACCTACCCGCTACCCTTACGCATGTATTTTACCATACTCTCCTTGATCTTCGCCACCATGACCGTAATCTCGAAGTCTAGGTCCGTTGATTCGGTGATTGCTACCATCACTGATCTGAAGTAGGGGATGGCGTAAAGGTTCTCTCCGGTCGCGGGATTCGTTTTGACCAATTCCAAGCTCACCACTAGCTGTACCTTCAACCCCTTCTTTTGGGTGAGGGTATCTTCGATTGTGCTGGTGATGGTGTTGCGACTTACCTGGAAAAACGTCTCCAAATCATGCTGCTTGAGTTGTTCAAGGGTGATTGTGCCAACTACACCTTTCAATGCATCGCGTCGGTCAACAATTTTGATTTCCTCTTCGATTGGGGCATTTTTAATGTCCTTCTTCACCAGTTCGGTCAGTTCAGCTCTCCCTAGTCGGGAATATTTGGTAATTCCCCGTCTTTTGGCAATGGTCTTCAGTTCCTTTTTGATGAAAACCTCTTCGCGAGTAAATTTGTGGGTGGTATTGGTCTCAATTAACTTGACCAATTCCCCTTGGGTTTCCTACTGTATCCCTTAAGACCCTCCTTCTTCGCGATTTCTCGAAGTTCTTTAATGGTGGTTTTCACCTCAATCTTCCCTATAACTGGGGTATCCTCCTCCTCCTGCTGGCGTGGTTCTTTACTGTGTATTCAGCAGAGCCCATCGTTTCCTGGTTTACTCTTGCAGAACTGCCCCTTCTTTCTTTTCAGTAGAGCGCCACTGGTCTTGAATTCTGGTGCAGTATCATTCTCAAGTTCTTCCTCGTTATCCTTGGAGAAATCCATGTATTGATCCATATTATCACTCTTGAATTCCATCTCTTTACCTATTTCAATTTCATCCATCTCACTTGTAGCAACACGGTCCTTTGGAGTGTCTCTACCATTGTTTGTGAAAGCCATATTTATATTTGTATTCACCTAGGATTACATCCCCTTTAATGTGTTTCTACCATTGTTTACAAAAAAAAGCCATATTCTTGTTTCTACCCTAAGACTACTTGGGATGCTGGTCCGTTTACATTGTAAAAAATCTAAAGTTGGATTTGTGCTAGATTTCCCCTTGAAAATGGAAAGTGCCGCAGAATCGGCCTTTTTACACTACTTTTGTGACGACAAAAATGATTGACAAAATAGCAAAAATAACGACAAATGTAAGCGCCGAAGTCCTTCTCTTTTGGATCGAATGTTTTGTGGCATTAAATCTACTGTCGTGAGAAACTTGTCTCAAAATTTTAAATGTTGGTCATGTATTGCAACCCCACTGTCTAAAGTCCTTCATCAGAGAAAGCAACATGCGTTCAATGTCAGCCACTGCAGCATGAATGGATGTTATAAATTCTAGTCAATGACTTAATAAACACCATCTGAAGAAATTAGATAACCATGACACACAAAAAGCTTCAAAGCTATTACAGCTCGATTGAATTTCTTTTCATTCAACATCTTATTTACTGTTCCGGACGAGTAAACAAATGAACGACCAACAAATCTTTTAGACCTCCATCACCCAATAATTTTCCAAACGCTGCAGTGTAACATGATAATGTGTGGAAAAAACCTAGGCGCATAATATGATTTCTTTCTAGATAGCTACCACAGGAGAACCCAAAGTATTTCTGATGTATTCAATACTTAGTTTGTTTGCGCAGTCAAACGCCGTATGCATTTTATTTCGATGAGGCGTATCTCTTGTTTTTGGTTGTTACACAATAATCGCTGTAATACCTGTAGAGTTTTTCTTTAAATTTTTTAACCAAGTTTGTCTCGGGTATATGATCAGGAAGATATGATCGATACCTTTACAATACTTGCGAAATGCAGAATGCTTGTTTTGCCACCAAACAAATCTTCGTGTACATAAAAATGAGCGGCTGAAAAGTGATGTCGAGTTCTAGTATGGAACGAGCTTTGTTCAATCCCAGCCTTATTTGGTGTATCTTTTCTCATTGTCCATAAATGCTGTTTCATCCATTATTCGAGGCAGCCTTTGATTATTTTTTTTTCAAACGCTGATTCCCTTAAATCATACTTTCGGACATTTGACTCTATTTTGTGAAGCTTTCGATTTTTATTAAAGTATTATTTTCGCAGAAAAAACAAACATCCGAAATGGAATCTTGGCAAATATATTAAACCTGCATGTCTGGCATATATATTTCAGCAACTGCAGTAATTTGCTCGGGCATACCCATTGCCATATTAGCTGTCGCACATTTATTAGCAATTCAGAAGGAGAACCTTGACAAATAACACACCTATCTCATTGTATTTCATTCAACTTGGTTCCGACTTCAGGGGCAAACTTTAACAAGATTAAGAATGTGTGCCATATTCCAGATCTGAACGAGACCGACTGGCTTGGTCCGTACACTACAATTGGATTATAACAAAATAAAAAGTTATGAAAAACCGACATAAAATATAAAACGAAACAACTTTCTACGAACTGAAAGGCCATGCAAATCAAATAAATCAACCATACAACAAGCAAAAATGAGAGATAGTTGTCCTTGTTGATGACATTAAAGTGTGAGCTACAAAACGATTTACATCACCAGATTATACGTGTTGAATCAAAGCAAAAGAGTGGACTTAACAGTCAGGCTTGTACTTCGTCAAATTATCTCCCCTTTACACCACCTAATTTTTTTAATCGTAAAAAGTGGAAGCCATTCTAGGGATAACGCGCTGTTAATGTAGCTCTCGAAAACCGATAAATTTATCTACATGGCATCATTACGAACTTTTGTATTTTAAAAGACAAATGTATTTATGAGCTATTAGGCATCATTTAATGTACTTTTAGGTCTTTTGTCAACTTAACTCTATTGTCTGATCGGTTACCTAGGGGAAGTTCAAAAAGAAATTCTAACTAAATTTTACGTGGAAGGGCAGACTCAAAATTTTCAGAGGTTGAAGACTAATTACCATAGATGACACACACAAAAACATTTTTTTTAAAGTTATGCACAAAAAAGTAAAGTTTGTCGTCAAGAACTTTTAGTAAAAAAAATTGTTATGACTCATTAGAAAGGTATTTCACTTGATTCATATATTTCATTTCTCAGTTCTGTGAATTTTTAATGTAATTATATCAGCCGGTAGCTGAATATAAAAATAATAGAATCTGAAGCAATGATGTGTCAAATATTTTTGCTTTATACGTTTACAAGACAAAACAGTCAACTAAAACACATCTGAACATAAAAAGGTGTACTCGAACGTAGGATTTTTTTCCAAAAAACTGTCGCCGGGGGCAGAGATGTAAATTAATGCTATAAAAAAATCAATCTTTTACTGTGGATTGTTTTTTTTTTTTTCCGATATTCATGCTTATGCCCAAGAAAGGTCCACATGTATTTGCACCTACTAAAATGGACTATTTTGTGAAATTCTTTTTCTTCAATTTAAAAGTTTACAAATGCTTCGAAGCTCTTTATTCTAATTTAAGTATAACACATATATAAGATGCATAAAATCCTAATTTATGAACCTATATTAAACTTTTGAAGCCCATAGAAACAGATGTAAACAATTCAGATATACCAACTTTGTAATTTTTAACTTCTCAAATAATGAGTTTCATTCTTTTTTTTAATTTCAACCTGGAGATCAGCCTGTTAATTTTTGTTGTAAATTGCATGTTTCTACATAACGATTGATATTACTCGAATGAATTTTGTTTACATATGATATATTTTATATCCAAACTACCTTTAAGTATCATTTTAACCACCAACAAAGGGCAATAATTTAATTGTTCATGTTAAAGATTCCCCGTACAATACGGTATCTTTAGGGGTACCCCGTAAAAACACGAAATTTTAAAAAAAAACGTGCCCAGCGGGAACTTTCGAGGACAATCACGATTGTAAAAATGATGATTTTCCTATAATTTAGCACAAGAATTACAAAATTCCGTTAACTTAAACTCGTTCAATAGGGGCAGTTTGGGACACTATGCACTCTACTAGCGGGGTTTTCTCATCACTGAATATTGTAAAGTAACTATGGAGGTTTTAACGTTCTTCCTCTTTGTGATCTGATGGTTTGTCAATTAAAATTCATACTATAAATCCTTTTTTATATTAAAGTAGTTCTCCTGTTAATAAAATGACATATTGAATTATTATCTAAAAATTCCTGAGAAACAATACAAAAGATAGAAAATTAGATAAAAGAACTTTGACAGATTGCGTGACGACTGTTTAAGTCACGTGGCAAATATGATATGTATACATTCAGAAACATGTGAATAAGATACGAAGGTTTCCAGCTTTGCACTTGACCATAAATCTGATTATTAATGTGCTTGGTCACTATATAGCATTGAGCAAGGAGTCATTAAATCCTACTCGGGCATAATGTCTACGAATTCTTAATGTCTTGGTCTTTGCGGATATGCAGTAAGTACAAAATTTTGACTTTTACTTGGCCTGTGATCTTGCATTTTTATAATGTGGCGCTATCGAGAAATTTCGCTTAAAAGTAATTGATTAAAAATCAATATCGTTATCTTTCAAAACAAGCAAACAAATATTTACATACATAACATTATTGACAAAAATGAAAAATAACAATCAACCACAATGCCTCTTTAAAAATTCTTTTTTTTTTATTTTTTGGTATATTAGAAAATTGTTTTATAAAATTAGCCAGATGTATTGTGACCTGTAAATTTTTGTGGGAGGCACATAAAGTGCATGTTCGCCCTTTAATATACTTTGGTTCTGGAGTTACATTATTTAATCATATATTGTGTCTGATATTAATCTTACCTTTCACATAAAAAGGGATACGAAACACTACATGGTTCGTCTACCCATTGATACTGTGTGCCAAATGGATCACAATTAAAATATGCTAGACAGTTGCTGATGAGCCACCCATTTGGTTGTGAAACAAGTAATACCGAACCCCAATCATAAAAATTTATAGATCGTGTTGGCTTGTTCCATCTCCAATTTCCTTCAGACAATGAATCTGAGCCTCCGAACCATATTGCAAAAGGATCTAAAATAAAAGTTTGATTCTTTTTCTTTTCTGGTGTTTACTTTACGTCGAGTGGCAAACATCTCATGACCACCAAGCAAAGAACAAATTAACAAGAAATTCAATAAGTAGTATTCTGGAGAGTGGATCGACCGGGATGAAGGATAGGAATGTCTGGAAACTTAAGGTATACATTCTGAACAGCTAAACAGAGGAACTATATTTTAGATATGGTTTTACTTTCATACAGATGAAATATATGGATGACTATTTTTCTATGATCAACCCTTGGGGTAAGAATACAATATTAAAACAAATACAAAAAACAACTAGCAATGCAAGATCTCGATCAAGAAAATAAAAGAATCGTAAATAACACTAACAGTTTTAATGACGTCTCATCGAAAGATTTAATGAAAATAATTATAGAAGTCAGTACGTATCTAAAAGCGTTGGACTGTCGGAGGAAAGAACCATTTAACCTGGATTAGTAATTTATCACGCTTGTGATCCATGCTTTTGAAAGATATTTAAAAACATTATCAATATGAGATATATGCTTAAATGTTTTGGTTCTATTTACGACAAAGGGTAGAAGAAAGGCGGAAGATACCAAAGGGATATTCAAACTCATATATGTGGATGATAAACTGACAACGCTATGATAAAAAACGAAAATCGACACAAAAGACAAACAACAGTTAACAAAGCACATAATAGAAAAACAGAACCCAAACAAAAGTCGGAAATAATCTCCGCTGCTCCACAAGGGTTAGCAGATTATACTCAACATGTGATACCCGTAGATAAATATATGTATAAAAAAAATCCAGCAAAACTTTCTATACTGTTGTCCACAGATAATCATATTACTTGTCCGAATATAATTTCTATTAAGATTCTTAAAGTCTTGCTGCGTGTAAGTTCTTATTTTATACTTCTTATATGGATTCATTTTAGTAAGTGCTTCGTTAATATCTGCACTAAACATCCATACACATAACACTTTGTGCTACAAGGACCCTCTAGCTTTTCTTCATCTTGTCCGAATTTTTTGTTTTATTATTTTGGTTCGTTTGTATGTTTTTGGAGTTAAGTGTGACGTCCATTATTATAAGGACCAGTTGAAGCCCGCCTCCGGGTGCTGGATTTTCTCTCTGCGTTGAACATCTGTTTCATTCTTGGACTGTTTTCGGCTCTTTGATCGGGTTGTTGTCTCTTTGACACATTCCCCGATTCCATTCTCTAATGTATTCTATTCACATCCTTTATAAGACGTAATTTTGATTGAGAGCTGATTTGAAATTCTTCATTGTGTTAACGATTAAAGTCTACATAAAAGATTTTTTTTTAAAGTCATGATATGTGTGAATCAAATAGTGTTACATAAATTTCTATGGTCAGATTATTTTGCACCTGGTATTTTTGTATCATTTAGGTTATATTTTACTTATAGGTTAGATAATACTTGGTCATGTTTAATGAAGATTTAAATACCGAGGCGTAGCCAAGGAGTTTAAATGTTCATAAAACATGACCAAGTATTGTCTGACCAATTTAGAACCTATTCTCACCTTCGAGTGACATAATAAAATTAGCCTTTCGTTGTAATAATCAAACTTTGATATTAGCTCACGTTAAGTGATAACATGTTTAGTAAAAGGGATGTAAATCATTAAATGGTCATTTCAACAGATGGAATGAAAGAGCAGTGAGATAGTTTTGTGATAACAAAAGAGGATAAATTATTCAAAAATGAAGATTTTTCTGCTTCAGGTACAATTTAATCTTATATATATAAAATTCCTTCATTTTAAAAAGCACAAAATGTTATATAAATCAGCTTTTCTAAAATTGTATAATTTTTAATAAGGACAAAACTTCATCAATAAATTTTAATTTACAATCGTTTCAACATCACATGCTTGTTTTTTGATATTGATGAATGTATTGGTTTTTTTCTCTTCATAAACTTCCTTTGATTTCTTTTTTATCAACAGTCATTGTTCCTTGAAACATTGAGTTTGAGGTCTAGTATAAAAATTAGATTAAATATTACATATGATTTACCTACACCTTTGCCCCTTTTCAATTGTTTTTTTTGGGGGGGGGATGGGGAGTGGTCTTTATATATACCATTAAATAGCATTTACAACGTTGAAATCTGAACTTAAAATGCTTTTGTAGTCCTATTCTCTTCATTTCATTTATAATACCGGGTAATTAGACAAACAACAGTAATCATGATTTTTTTCTTCTAATCTTTTCCCTTGGACATTGCCTTGGGGGTTGTTCATTTCGTTAGTACAATTTTTAAGAGTTCACTTTTATAATTAGAACATACTCACCCCTTCTCGTCCAATGAAAAGTCAGTTTTTTCCTTCTAATTCTCAAAGTAAATGGCTTTCCATGCACTATAAAATGCTTTACATGAATAACTTTTCATTGTAGATTAATTATGAAATAATTCTTATATGGCTTGCATATTAGGGAATACGTTAATATGATCGGTCGAGAGGGCTTCCGATAGTGGATCATGACGTTGTTTATTTTTCAATAGACGACGTTGACCGAACTACCTTTTGTAACCAATGTAAACAAGATGGCGGCGATAATTACACAATCCGGCTCGATGTTAAAAATATTTATTTTCGCTTCGCGCTAATCGTTAAATTAAATAATAAACACAATAACATTCATTTGAACAAGTTATTTTTGTAGTTTATTTTTTTCTCAGATAGCAAATTTCACGAAGTTCACATTTTTGCGTTAACCAACACATATATTCATGCACCAGGCCATTTCAATAACACAAATATACAATATACGTGTGATAGAGGTTACGAATGTGGAAAAATCAATTCTTTATCTCCAATTTTAAAAAATTCTAAGGATTGAACGCCTTTTTTAAGGAATTTATTGGTGTATAAACTGGACCAAATCACTCACAAACATATCATAAAAGTCCTTCAAGAAAACAATGTCAGACTGCTGATATATAAAGCAAAGGATTTTTTTTCGAAAAAAAAAACACAATCCATGTACATTCATCAATAAAAAGTAAGCATCTGATTTTGAATGGTTGTAATTCAGATATTTATAGAGTGAGTTTTATAATAATAAAAAAAATATACAAATTTCAAAAAGCTGATTTATATAACATTGTGTGCTTTTTAAAATCAAGAAATGTAATGTATATAAGTATTAAATTTTACCGGAAGCAGAAGAAAAACTCTATGTTTGAACAATTTATCCTTTTGTCCTCACTAAATTATGTAAGTGCTATTTCATTCCATCCATTGAAATTATCATTACCTATGTTATACATTCCTTTTGTTAACCTAGTTAACACTTCATTATCAAAAGTGAATTCAAGGTTTGAATATTACAATGGAAAAGGATAATTTTGTAAGATCACGCCTTGGGCTTTAAATCTTTATAAAACATGACCAAGTATTGTCTAACCTTTACCTAGAACATACTCACCCATTCTCTACCAATGGTAAATCAGTATCTTCTCATCTATTTTTTTCATGCACTATAAAATGCTACACATGAATGACTTTTCATTGTAGATTAATTATGAAAGTGAACTCTTAAAATTTGCACTAACGAAGTGTACAACCCCCAAGGCAATGTCCAAGGAAAAAGAGCAAAAGAAAATATCTTGAGTACTGTTGTTTGTCTAATTACCCGGTATTATATATGAAATCAGAAAAATAGAAATAATGTTTTTTAATGGTACATATCCCCCCCCCCCCCCGAAAAAAACAAAATAATAAAAGGGGGCAACAGCGTAGGTAAAATACATGTAATATTTAATCTAATTTTTATACCAGACCTAAAACTCAATGTTTTAAGAAAAATCAAAGGAAGTTTATGAGAGAAAAAAACCAATACATTCGTCAATAAAAAATAAGCAAGCACTTGATGTTGAATTAATTGTAAATCAAAATCTATTGATGAAGTTTTGTCCTTATTTAAAAATTATACAATTTTAGGAAAGCTGATTTATATAACATTGTGTGCTTATGAAATGAAGGAATTTTAGATATACAAGATTAAATTGTACCTAAAGCAGACGAAATGCTCTTTCATTACATCTGTTGAAATGACCATTAAATGATTAACATCCCTTTTACTAAACATGTTAACACTTAAAGTGAGCTAGTATCAAAGTGTGGTTATTACAATGAGAGGCTAATTTTGTTATGTCACTCAAAGGTGTGACTATGTTCTAAATTGGTCAGACAATTCTTGGTCATGTTTTATGAACATTTAAAACCCTCGGCTACGCCTCGGGCTTTAGATATTCATAAAACATGACCAAGTATTATCTAACCTATAATTAATCTACAATGAAAAGTCATTCATGTGTAGCATTTTAAAGTGCATGGAAAGCCATGTACTATGAAAAATAGAAAGGCAAATACTGATTTTCCATTGGACGAGGATGAGTGAGTATGTTCTAATAAAACCGTACATCTTCATAAGGTACCATAGCTTAATTTATTCGTATCTGATTATAATCGAAACTTGCACGAACTTTTAATGTTTCGAATACAAGTACATCTTCAGGGTGAAATTGACATCGTCTCGTTTGTCCTATAATTCAGTTAATTTATCATGTCTATACCAATACAATTATACCTAAATATGGACAATCTAACAAAGATAAGGATATGGTAGGATTGCCAATGAAATAAAGTATCCATCAGAGACCAGATAACGTTGATGAAAGCATAATTAAACTTTTTTTTATAAATACATTCAAGGTGTTAAAATAATTCAGGATTATCTTCAGTTAGTACAAGGTTATGTTTACCATATTGTTAAGAATGTTCATTATTCTGTCATTTCTTTTTTTTTTGCTCTGTCCAAAATTAAAAATTAATGAAAGTGCATAACAGAAAAAAAAAAGTTGGCAAGAAGAGGTGTGTAGTTTGTATGCTTTGCAATTATGATGATACTAATATATAAATATATATATATATATATAGTAGAATCTAGAGTTGTAACACAGTGCATGATATATTAGGCATGAAAATAAAATTGATTGCAGATTAGCTAAATTATCTGTCGTAAAGGATCGTGCGACAGATAATTTAGCAATCAATTCCATCTTCATGCCTAATATATCATGTACTGTGTTACAACTCTAGATTCTATTGCCGAGGAAAGGTAGCACTAGGCCACCGAAATCTGAATTTTTAGTTCAATCTAGGTGGCCTAGTGGTCTAGAGCGCTGGACACAATGCAGGCGGTGTTGTCACGATATCCCAAAAGCATGAGTTCGAATCCCGGCGAGAGATTAACAAAGATTTGCTTTCGCAAATTTGCAGATTTAACATTGTTGTGCTGATATTTAGAGTAATTTGAATATAATATGTGTTTTCAGCCGTGTATCACCTTCACTGGTGATCCAATGCATGGATCTATCGTAGAGTTGTCACTTGAGACGTACTTATATATATATATATATATATATATATATGTCTTTGTACGAGTTAATCGCACGAGAAATTCTTTTTACAATTTAAGTATCGAAATCGTTTATTGAGTTCGTTGGTTTATTTTCGTTAATAAATTCATAGTAACTTACAATTAGTAACAGATTTAAGGAACTCGTTTTCGTTAAAGTTACTAACAGTTGCGAGTCTCATACCAAAACTGCCACAGTTGTCCTAAAAGAAAACACATTGCAACATCAGGAATTTTACATAGAGCAAAACATGAAATATATTTATTTTTTTAACATGTATTAATGCATTGATGATAAGTTAAGAAAAACAATACTCGATAGCCATTGCTCCATACTGCTTTAACCAGTTACACGTATATATAAAGATGTATGACCTTTTGTATATTGTTAATTAATGGTATATTCAGATTATAATTAGCATGTCTGCGACTAGTGGAAGGAAATTCTTACTAAAAACATACCAAAGTTACAAGGCTTATAACTTAATACATAAGAGGCGTGTCTCATCTACACGAAATTCCAATTCAGAGAAAAGGAATTCCCCATACTTAAAAGTAACGCTAGACTATTGTTGCTCAATATTGGTGTTATTGTGATGCTTTGACGACTTTATTTTGTCTTTTTTTACTGTTCAAGCTTCATCTTCTTCAAATAATAGATACCAACCTGTGCATCAGACCAAATTTTTGAATCTCCAATATGAAAAAACACCTTGTTCTTGTAGGTTCTACCTGAAATTATGATTAAAATTACCGCAGCATATAGGAATCTGGCATACTCAAATATAATCCTGAAAAATTTTATGAGGTTATATTTGTCAAAACGCGGGAAATTCTTCTAGTGTATATAAGCATATTACCTCGTAATGTTTTTCGGTAATATAATGTATAAAAACTTAATCCACATAATGTTCACTCGGTATCTCATTTCAATATGCACATTGGATTTTGCATATGCAATAACTGCAGATTCGCAGAGGTCATATTCCTACCCTGGGCAAATAGCCGGTTATTGTGCCGTGTTATAACGGTATTGTTGTTAGGAACGCTTATGATTTCACAACAGGGCACAATAACTGGTTATTTGCCCGGGCAGGAATATGACTAGAATGCTACAAATATGTGATAACATTCCTCCCAACAACAACAATAACATAAACGGTACCAATTTTTCTGCACCAGATGCGCATTTCGACAATCAATGTCTCTTCAGTGATGCTCGAAGTCAAAATATTTGAAAATCCAAAGCTTATTAAAAAAATGAAGAGCTATAAGCCAAAAAGGACAAAAAAAGTATAGCCAAAACCGGGCAGGGAATCAGAGCTTTGCATGAGGGAGATACATTCCTTAATTTTAAATAATTTCAAACATTTTGTAACAGGAAATTTCAATAACACTAGATCCGTATTTTCATGCCAGTACCGAAGTACTGGCTACTGGGCTGGTGATACCCTCGGGGACTATCAGTCCACCAGCAGAGGCATCGACCCAGTGGTAGTAATAACATAAACGGTACCAATTTTTCTGCACCAAATGCGCATTTCGACAATCAATGTCTCTTCAGTGATGCTCAAAGTCAAAACATTTGAAAATCCAAAGCTTATTAAAAAAATGAAGAGATATAAGCCAAAAAGGAAAAAAAGTATAGCCAAAGCCGGGCAGGGAATCAGAGCTTTGCATGAGGGAGGTACATTCCTTAATTTTAAATAATTTCAAACATTTTGTAACAGGAAATTTCAATAACACTAGATCCGTATTTTCATGCAAGTACCGAAGTACTGGCTACTGGGCTGGTGTTTAGATAGTGTGAGAATTACGAGAAACGTTGATAAAAATGGCAGCGGAATTTATTGAAGAAATAAAGAACACTAATACTAAAAGAAAATCTGACATTGAGATAATAATATTCAAGGACAATAGTTTTGAACGGTTGGGGATTATCTTAATGAAGATGTTATTTCAGTGGCGGACCTTGACAGACGGAATGATAAAATTGTTTCTACTTCTTTAAGCATTTGTGTAATAAGTGATAAATATATTATAACATGTCCATTCCCTGGTATAGCTAGCGCTTTGGACTGATATGGGAGTCTCGGGATGATATATGGGAAAGGACATGTTATAATCTATAACTCTCACACTATCTAAAGACAATAACAAGGGTTTGTAAATATGCACATACAAATTGCAAAAAGAATGGTCAGGTGAACATAAGGAATTTTTATCACTGTGTATATGATTTGTTTTGAGACTCTCGTAGTACATCTACCAAAAGAAAACAAGGCAAAACAGTACAAAACAATGTATCCTGCTAATTGTGCGTGAGACCATCTTACTGAATATAATATAACTATAATAATTTACACAAAAATTCATTCTTTTTACAACTGAAAGCTGTTGAGATAGTAGCAGTAGTTAATTTTCCTGGCATAATTTTGCCATTTTGTGTACAATACTTAAGTGAAGGAATTCAACTTTTAAGCACTGTGATTGGATTTATGAGTATAAAACAATTTTTACTTATCTTTGAATAACAAGTTTAAGCTGCAACTCTCTCGTTCAAAGCTAATCTTGGCTATTAATTGTTTTAGGTCGTTTAATGGTACCGTTGATTCATTACTATTCATAGGTAACCAATTGTCGTGGATTTCAAGGGTTAAGGTGAACATCGACTTTTAACATTCAACGAAGTACAAATTTGTTATAGGCTTGTGTGCAGACTTTGACAAAACCACGAAATCAAATGTACATAAAAATGCAATATTTCCTCAATCACCAAAATTTGGTACCTACTTTTACCTTTCAAATTTTCAAGTCTCAACCTTCCTGATGAAGGTTAATCCAGAAATGTGTTTCGGACGCTTGAAATATTTTCTACAAATGTTTCTTATTCTATTTAAATTTGGTATAAAATTACGGTTGTTATAGATACTATATCATGCCATCATTTGACTTCAATGTCTACAATTTTTTACACTCGTGAATGAAATTTTGCTTAAATAAAAAAAAAATTAAAAAATTAGAAAATAAAATGTTTTAACTCATCTTTATACTTATCAGGGTGGAAAATTGAAAAATTCCTATGAAGAACTACACTGATGCTGCTGCGCATTGTCAAATATTACCTTTTATGTTTTATTTTTATTTTTGGAGAATGTTTAAAAAAAATATTTTTGGAGGAATTTTGGGAGAAAATGTTGAATTTTGCCAAAATTCTATTTTTATGTGATGTTTAGCATTTTATATTTCGCAGGTAAACTTGGTATTAAGATATAACTTATATTATCAAATATATGAAAAGTAGATAATTTCGAAAAAAATAGTATTATCTATGTAGAAAAAAATACTACTGTTTTTATCGTCAGAACATTTCATCGGAACATAAGCGCTTAAATCAAAATATACAACACCGTTAAAGTTTGACGGAATAAGAGACTTCTATGAATTCTCATACTAATTGTACTACTAGTTATAGTAATAATGGATGAGGGAAATTTAAACATTCATATAGTCACTTGTAATTGGATTATTATTTATCATACAATGCAAATATTTATTTGTTTTACATTTCGATGAAGGTATTATTGCTGTATTGCTAATATACTGTTCAAAATGAAATAAACAGTTATAAATTGTATGAGTCCGAAGCGCTTTTCTGTATCAGAAACCCAAGGATGTATAAGAAATGAACAGACGGAAACCCAGTTGAAATTCAACAAAAGAAATGGAACTTTTTGTTAGAGAAGGTAAAAAAATCCAAGTTGCTAAACTTGAATTGTTTACATTTGTTTCTATGGGCTATAAAAGTTTAATGAATGTGCCTTATTTAGGATTTTATGCATCTTATGTATGTGTTTGTACTTGAATTATGGTATGGAGCTTTGAGATATTTGTAAATTTTTAAATTATATACGAATTTTTCACAAAACAGTCGATTGTGGTAGGTGCAAATACATGTGGATCTTTTTTGTGCATAAGCATAAATTCCACCGGAAAAAACCCAAAGAAAGATAATAGATTGATCTTTTTAAAGCATTCATTTGCATCTCTGTCCCCGGCGACAATCATTACGGGAAAAAATACCCAAAATGGGCAACAATTTCATCGAAAAGAGAAAGTCGAGTATATCTTTTTTATGTTCAGGCGTGTTTGAGTTGACTATTCTGTCTTGAAGACTTATAAAAGAAAAATATTTGATACATCATCTCGCTTCAGATTCTATTATTTTTATATATTTGGGCTCTAGGTTGATATGATAACATTAAAAATTTACAGTCCTAAAAAAAGAAATATATGGGTTAAGTGAAATACCTTTCTAATGAGTCTTAACAACAGAGTAGTAGTGTTCGAATAAGAATTTTTTACTAAAAGTACTTGACGACAGACTTTTCAAGAGGATCTTAAAAATGCATAACTTCAAAAAAAAACATCAATTTTTGTGTGTGTTATCAATTGTAATTAGTCTTCAATCTCTGAAAATTTTTAGTCTGCCTTTCCACGAAATATTTAATTAGAGAACTTTTTAAAATATTTTTGAACTTTCGAAAATGCCCCTTGACAACCGACCAGACAATAGTTTTTAGTTGACCAAATGCATAAAAGTACATTGAATAATGCTCAATAGATTCATTTGTCTTTTAAAATACAACTTGCCTATAAGGACCGTAATGATGCTATGCGGATAAATTTATCGGTTGTCAAGAGCTAAATTGACAGCACGTCATCACTACAAAGGCTTCCATTTTTACGATTATAAAAATTAGGTGGCGTAATGGGGAGATAATTTTGACGAAGTAGAATCCTGACTGTGAAACACGTGGAGAGCTATATGAACAAAAAGGACCTTATGATATTAGCCAAAACCATCTAAGTTGACCTTTGTCTGAGGGAGTAGGACGTTTTGTTTCTTATTAATTTTAAAATTTATAAGACAATTGAAGAAATTATTTTAATGTTCTAAATTGCAAAAGAAAGAAAATCTTAAATTTTCATCAAACCATTTATTTACATTATTTGAGTGAGTTCCTTACCTCTTCTAAGTAACTGCCAGCCATATGCGTATATGGATGATGCATGACATCTGTTCGTTGTTCCAACACTACATTTTTTTGTGGAATCCCGGTAATTTGCAAAGCAACAGTCATTGTGTTTTATGCAAAAAGAAATGCATTCCGTTTTAGAGCGCACTTTGATGATTGAAGAACCAGTCTCAATTTGTCTGTGATTACTAGCAATAAAATTGTCAATCTTTTGGGGATAAACCACGATTACGTTGACAAGCATCAAATATATCAAAATAAATGTAAAATATTCCATGATGTTGACATTTGTCCGCAAAACCCGTTTATTGAGACTGTTGGTGCTTTGAGAATATTTTATTCGTTCTTTTAACTTATGACACTAGTATTCGCTTGGTGAACGATTTAATTAATATATAAGAATTTTTTCGCTTGGTTTGAATCGATGAAAAACAAACCAATTACAAATTAAATATTTATTAATGTTTAGAATATAGCAAAGTGCTCTCGGCCTATAAAATTGTAGGATTTGGTGTTTCTTAATTGTGAAGAATGAATAAAATCATGTTCTTAGTAAGGGATTATCCTATTCTTAAGGCCTACTTACAGTTCAAAACAAAGAGTTTCTATAAATTAGTTACAAATGCCCTGAAGCACATTTATCAGCTTGAAAGAATTTATGATTAAAACTGACTAAAAGAAAAAAATCAAAATAAGATGAAGTTTACTTGTGCAGTAAAATCGGTACCGTTAACGTTATTATGAGAATATTAATCATTTCAAATTACCGAAAAAAATAAATATCATCAAAGCAATGCAAAAAAAAAAAAAAAAAAAAAAAAAAAAAAAAAAAAATATTTAATTACTGGATCCGCTGTTGGTGAGAATAGTAATTTCCAATATTCTGATAAAAATTAGAAAAAAAGGAATTTAGTTTAACTTTTGAATATATTTTAAACTTTTAACGGCATGATTGTATTTGAACATTTCCTTGACATAATGAGGTAGTATTTGATGTAAAGGACTGGACTAAATATTGGCTGTAAAATAAAATTTAGTTGTAACTCAAATTTTGAATTAATTGATTTCAACAGGAAATAATAAAAAAAAAGATAATTCCTCGCTAAAATATAACACGATTTACATCCATTCTCACAATCAGGAAACATTTCTTACCAATTCATGTTGTCAGTTGTGTCATCTAATGTCTAAAACACAATCTATTATATTTTCCAAAACGATAAGAAAGTCCTTACATCACCAAAACTAATCCATAAATGAAATGCCTAAAAAGGAAGTCATGCATTAAATACAAACATTGCACTGACAATGAAACTAATTCTTAAATACAACCAATCAAGAGATCATTTAAGCCTCGAACACTTTACAATATTCTAAGTTTGTATGAGAATGATAATCTCTTTCTTCATGATAAGTACTCGCTAACGCTCGTACTTAATCATGAAGAAAGGGATTATCATTCTCTTACATATACAAAGTTCGCCTGAATAAAAATCATTTTTCTAAGACTGTTTCTAATCTATTCAATTAGATTTATCTGTCATGTTTAGTGAACCACCGTTCTACCACAAGCCATTGATAATAAAAGAATCACACAATGGTCTATGATTTTGTATCTTTCATTGTGATTGATATTTCTTTATTTTAATTTCACCCAAGTAGTAAAATTGTAAAATTGCAATAAATAAATGAGTGAAATCCTACTTAGGCATATTACCAATGTTTTTTTCAACTGATCGGGCGGAGCTTACGTTTTAATTTGCATAAGGACAGTCTATTTGAAGATGTGTGTGATATGGATGATTGCCGTTATAATTATTATACTTGATTTCTAATCACCTATCAGTGTCACCAAACGGATCAACAAAAGAACTGAGCGTATGATATGGGACGAATAAAAAAGGTTAAAATTGATAACATTAATATGTGCTATAGCTTAGTATTTCAAAATATCGGCTATTGTATTATTCTTTTTAAAACCTTTAATCTACTTGTGAGTTTAATATTAAACTGGATTTATAAAAATTATATATAAAAGATAAAAATATTTACACCCTATTTTTTTTTCCTTAAATATGATCATAATATATAGCTTTCAAAAAAAGAAATTTTCGATTTAGGTGTGTATGTTTTACCGCTTCTTAGATTTTCTACTTAAGCACATCTGCTATATAAGTTCGGGTAAATCATTCTGTATTACGAATCATGGCCGACCGTAAAAAGATACTTTTCTCTCAGTCAAAAGAAATAGTTTACAACGTGTCAAAGTTTTTCGAGTCGCAGATTCAGCAACCGACGCACACTCCGGTAAAAGCCTTTACAAAGAGAACTGCAGAAGCTACCTTTGATAGTGGTCTATTTATTTCTATGATTGTATGTGATTGTATTTTGTATATATTTACCTCTTGTTTCACATGTCAATGTGACGGAGTGTTTTTAAATAAAGCATATTGTATTGTATTGTATGGTATTGTTAGTGAGGCTACCATACGGAAATTTACCCTGCTCCGTCCCCCCAAAAAATGCATTCGGAATAAAAGGAGGAAAAAAAGTATATCAAAACGTTATAAGATAACGAAATATGCATATTTTGCAACTGCCGTCGTCATAGTCATACTTTCATATCTACAATTTCCAAAATGTGAAAAATTTTACATGTTTTTAAACTCCGTTTTACAAGAAAATAAAAGGCGTTGTCTCAATATTTACTTTGCAAATACACATATAGTATTTACATATTTTAACCGGATCAATAACCATAACTGGACACTTCATTGATGAGTTTATCCCAAAACACCTGTCTATAGATGGACTGGTCTATGATAAGCGAACCAGTTAAACTCCGCCCAGTCAAGTGAAATAAATCAAGTAATACAAATATAAAAGTCTTCACTCGATGATAATCTATTTTTGTTTCAACGAGTTGCCTCGATTGATTAATTTCTTTCATAACATTCGTCCTTCAATTTATACTTCTTTGTCGATGCGTATTAGAGTTTGTAGTCTCAATATTGTAATGTGGAGTTTTCCTAATTGGAAATGATTTTAAAATAATATCTCATTACCAAAATCGTTATCCAAAACATTATTTTAAGATAGTCTGCCCTTTGTGAAAAGAATCGTATTTCATATTGAGGAAAATTTTATTCATTGTTAACACGTCGTCAAATTATTGAAGAAGTTTTTATACAATTTACCTATCAAATTATCATTGGCTTCCTCAACCGAACATAATATATCTAAACCTTCTACCACAACACTTAAGATAGTGCATAAAACAAAAAGACTGTTATGGTTTCAGCATGTGAGTTGTGCAGCTAGATTTATTACAAAAAAGAAAGAAACAGTGCGTCATATATGATTTTAGTGTTGGGCGCTACGACTTTAAAGGGGCATTAGCTGGCGAGTTCATGGTTACCGATTTGACTTAAATTCTCATATTTGGTTTATAACATAATAAAACGTATTTACACATTACAATAAGTCTGAAATAAACAATTGACAATGCATGGGCTCGACAATATATATCAGCATTTCGTCTGTAGTTGAGTCAAGACGCCATATCATTAACCATCGAGATGACCTCCGAAGATTGCCAACGGTCATATAATCCGATATAAACATA
Source organism: Mytilus californianus (assembly GCF_021869535.1). Lineage (NCBI taxonomy): Eukaryota > Metazoa > Mollusca > Bivalvia > Mytilida > Mytilidae > Mytilus > Mytilus californianus. The sequence continues at coordinate 2,625,987 of NW_026262668.1, forward strand.
AATATACATATAAATAGATAGCAACAACGTGCAGTTTAATTTTTTCTAGGTCTGTTTGATTTCATGTTATAGGTTGAAACAAATAAGTTAATCATCCTTTTTACCTGTATAAGAATGATTTTTTTTGTGGTTCGAATCAGTCAACGAAATGGTTCATCCTTGTTTCACTTTCAATGTTGACATTCCTTTCCTTTTAACAGCCGAATACATCTAATACATGCGTAACCCATCTCTAGCTAAGGGGTTAAATCGAAATCCACATGAATACGGATTCACATGAGGTCGAATTATTCACTTGCAAGTCAATATGCATCAGCGATGTTTTTGCTCTTAATTTTATAAATTTGGATCCACACTAATTGTTTATAACGAAATTTTATTTCAAAATTCCGCTTTTATTGATACTTGAAACAAAAAGATTCGTATTTTAAAATTTGGTCTAAATCGTAGCTAATGCCCCTTTAAAATACTGTAACGTTTTCGCTCTGTGTTGCTAAAGCGATTTTATTACCCTGAAGTAAAACTACGACGCACTAGCAAAACTATACAACCCGTCAAACAAACTTATAATCCGCAATATACTCTTTCCAATGACTGCTCCCTTGGGTCAACTCTATCCCATAGTGTTAGTTAATCCAAGTGATATAATTAAAGATGCGTTGTTTCAATAGACAATTCGTATAAAGTTAATGATTGAATGAAGTATTATATATATATGTAATCCAGACAATTTTTAATTTATCAACATACAATGAAGAACATTTTAATAGTATGCAAGCTAGTGAGTAACTCTGGTCAAGTACTATATACGCATGTATTTAAATAAACTATCTTAATCACAAGTAAATATAGAAATCTCTATAATTATATAAGCTATGTCGACTTTTCAAATGTACAAGTTGCGACGCCTGATTTTACTGTACTTTTGAGAAGATTCAAATTCATAATATGTAAAGAATCGTTGGAACTTAATAATAATCATTACTATACTTTTGGTATTTCAAGTGAATAATATAAGAATCACTGTGACCTTTTTTTTTTCTTTTTTGAAGAAAAGCTATGTTGATGCCTTATTTGATTAGCGACTTTAAGACTCGAGTCTGCGTCGTTGAGCCTCTGTATATAATATATTTAGGTTTTTGGTTATAAGCAACCTTGTGCCACGGTAGTCCGATCACGACTAACGCTTTCAATAGAAATTCAATTTATATACAATGAAAGAGACTCAAAAGACTTCATATTGACGTCAAAAGCGACTCAAAACACTGTATTTCTACGTAATATCGCCGTTCACGACAGTGTACTTAGCTCTTTGAATATTGTTTTCATTGGCACTGACATCGATTTTAACAACAACAAATTAAAACATAACTAAATTTGTATTCTTTTCGAATGTTTTTTGGGATGTATGTATACACATCCACGTTTATTTTCTATTTAGAAATTGTTTTATCTATATATAACATCATACATATTTATTATAAGGTTGAATCCTAACTATCCTACTGCCTGTCGTTACTTTTATTTTGGCATTGCACAAGTCATGTCTTCTTTGACTGCCCATGGCGTTAAAACACTAAATCCCTGTCTGATATGTGTTTTAACTGATTTTAGTTTCTGATACATTATTTTTTTATTATTAATTGTTTCTGGCTTTTAAGTAGCTTTCAGTAACTGCGAGAACTCTCAAATCGTACTTTCGTGTTAATTTAACCTGTTTTCACAATTTGTAATGCATTTCTTTTATATCTCGTCTTACAATTTTTTATATGTACCGCCTTTGATAAGTATGTAGTATGACGATAAATTTTCACTTCTGTACTCGAACTATGAACAACAAATTTTATTTTTTAAAAACCATTTCGGTACTCCTAACAACAAAATTATTATATTTACATTTACACTTCTGTACTCGTACTATGAACAACAAATCAAAGCACTCTCCATTTGCATTCTTGTTATTTTCAATAATATGACTATCTTCAACAGGGTTTTGTTATTAAAAATTAAAAAATCCATTGTATACAATAATCTTGTACGGTATCTTCGGTGAAAATCCGAAAATAACAAATCAACATTCAATGATCACAGCTGTCTATGGGGTATATATTGGTTTTTTTTTAAACATTATCTGTATAGTAATCAAGTTTACTGATTGTTCCTCTGCGAATGATTTTACTCCATAAACTAAAAGTCAAATTATACTCTTAAAACCTTTAATTGAATGACTAATTTTTGTCTAAATTTGTATAAATTGTGTACATTCTGAAAAGTATTAATTCCCCCCGATACTGAAGGCCTTTTAACATAGCCAATTTCTGCCGTGGACTTTCAATGGTTCGTTTAAATATGTCAAGACCAATTAACGAAACCCAATTAGAATAGTCTCTACTAGATTTGGAAAATTCTTACGACTATAGTTTTTCTAAAATTTAATTTTGCCTTACATATTATACAATTTGGGTGTATATGTTGATCTCTTAACGTTTTTGTCGTATTGTTTCTGTCTCATTGACACATAAACCCAGCAAACAATTCAACGTTGTTACAACGTTGTGACAACGTCACAAAATGACGTGAATACAACATTATTTTGAAGACTCCAAGGAACGGCCTAACGACCATACACACAACGTTGTTACAACGTACTAATTCAAACTGTATTTTTTTGGTGTTTTCTAGACAGCAGCTGATAGTACAGAACTTCGAAACAGAAAGCTTCCTCTTAATTCATTTGTATACCTTTTTACACATTGTGACTTAGATGGATAGTTGTCTCATTTGCACTCATACCACATCTTCTTATTTATACTATATACTAAGTTTTTTAATTGATTTTAAGAATTTAACTTCGCACATTTCCATTTTTTAAAGTAGTTGAAGTCTGGCAAGCTTTCTATGTTTGAACTATCCTAGTTACACGAGTGTCACTCCTATCCCTAAGACAGAATACATCAGTAAACAGAGAGTCACTTCTATCCCTAAGACGGAATACGAGAGTAACTCCTATCCCTAAGAGTCACTCCTATCTCTAAGACAGAATACATCAGTTAAACATCGAACAATCAATAACCTGACACGTGACAATCATTAGCTGATTGATATATGATTAATTACTTCTTCTAAACATTTTAATATAATATATAATTTTCATTTATATTTCATTATGGTTTTACATATTTTTTATATTTGCATTAATTTTATTTTTTTATTTTTTTAAGAAATGATTTAATTTACTATAAAGAATAAATATAAAAAATGCAATAAACAATAAACAATGGGGTTAAATATGGTATGAATTTTTAAAAGATTACCAAAACTTAACTTGTTCAAACTGTGGTAAAAGAAGGGGAAATAAGAGCTATGATAGTTAAACTACATTTCACGAATTTTTGTTTATTAGTTCCATCTTCTTTCGAAACTGTGAAGCGGAAAAAACTGTTTAGTTCCCAATTGTTTTATTATGGTATTTTTTACTTTTAACTCAACTTATATTTCATATATTAACCAAAATAAATAAAATCATAGAACATAAAGTTTTCAAATTACGCAATGAAGTTTTCACATCATGTAAAGAAGTAACCACATCACGTAATGAAGAATTCACATCATGTAATGAAGTATTCATATGAAGTAAAAGTATTTTCACATGCTGTAAGCAACATTTGCATCATGGCATAGTCATTTCTTCTTATGAGGGAGTGATGGCGTTCCATTAATAACTATTACCTCCAATCAACGTTGTACCAACGTTATCTCACAACGTCACATGCTCGTCAGTGTATAACGGTTTTTTTTTTTACTTACGTTATCACGACGTTAATACGACCTTCAGCCAACGTCGTGAATATGTCGTGTGTTTGCTGGGACCAGCTACTTTTATTCATCTTTCTAGCAATCTGCGTTGGCATGCAGCCTGATCACCGATTACTTCATATCGGATTTTAACAAGAGTTCGTAAGGATATGTAGCAGAAACTGATTACCTTTCCAGAGTAATTCAGTTCACTTCAAGTTTTTGTTGGGTCGGCGGGGGCATAAAAAAAGTTCTGAAATTATTGAATTTCCACCAAAAAAATCAATTTATGAAAATGGGATTATTCACTTTGTGAACCCGTTTTGAATAGTACTCTGCATGATCCACTAAAATGAGGAATTTAAATCATTTTTGTGAAACTGTTTCGACCTCTATAAGAGCAATGAAATCTGGAGAAGAGCGACGTAATTTAGTGACGTTGAAAAGTCGTAAATACATTTTGAATATACAAACCTGCTTATGAAAACATCGTTCTAGTCTAGGAAATTGAACTTTAAACATCTGCCTTAAATAAATGGCGCATAGTATAACCGAACTAAGACAAAACATCAATGAGCCAGACAGTCGAATCTATCATTTGAAAATCACATCTGACCAAAACAATTAACACTTTATCAGGTTAAATTTAATTCTGATCAAAGCAACAGATAATATCTCAAAACAAAATTCTGCTAACAACAGTCTTGGCTATCCTTATTGTTATTATATAAAAACGTCAAGATCGGTACGACAGCCTTTTCTACAATGACATTTGACGCTGTTGGCATGCACCGAAGGATGAATTATTACACTAGATTTTTAGAAGAACTATCGTAAATTGAGTTTAAAATAAATACTTTTTCATTCAGGTGTCCATTGAAGCAAACAATACTGAAAAACGCTCACCGATCGTACTTTTTACAAAATATAAGCGTGTGTACCTTTTATAATAAAGTTGATTTCTTTGTCAGATACAAGTCCATATGACAGAACAGGTGATAGAAAATCACACAAATCATCGCAAAAAAGAATAGCCAAAATTATCTGAGGTAAATTATACCAATATCGAATTACAGATTTTAAACAATCAAAGGATCTTATAGAATGAATGCAATCAACGTCCTTAATCTCATTTACACAAGTATTGAAACATTTGACTTGTCCGACCTTTGCATAAATGTTCTCTATTCTAATTTGAAGACATAGTACAGAATTGGTTCAACTTTGTTGTAATGAAAATAACCCGTGTTGAAACCAATATCGTGTTCTATTCGTATAGTCTCTGAAACTGGCATCATTATGATACTTGAATAGGTCATTGATTGCCTTCGACTTTTGTTTGATTTTTACTAAAAAGAGATATTCGGAATTCTAATCTATTTTCCCGCTAACATGTTCTCCATTCGTACGAGGACATGTTATACAGATAGTTTTCAAGGAAATGAACTATCATGTTCTCTATCTACTTTAAGTCCCTATATGTATACATTTTCCTATAGTGAACTTTCTATATAAGGCCTGATATGCTCTGAATATCTCCCAGTTATTCCGCTATAACAAATCCTATGTTCCCGACAAATATGTTTGATAGGATTAAAATGCCAAAAGTGTGATTGTAGACCAAAAACTACTCGTGATGCTTCAGATCCTGAAGTCCTCCTTCAAACGCAGTATTTAAGGGATCGCTCACTCATAGTATTTTGTATTATGTTTGCTTTCTTTTTTTTGGGGGGGGGGGGGAGGGGGGGGGGGTCTTTTGCTTGTGGTAATACAAACAAAAATTCTGTTTTTATATTGCTTGATGTCTAATTCTTTTCGCAACCTTTTAATGAGAAATTACACCTGAATATCATAACTGAAATTATTTGCTATCAAAAATGCTCGCAATTTACAATTGAGACTATCAATGGCCAAATATACGTCAACAAAACAGCTGAAACTACTCAAGTCCAAATATACCTGAATCGAACGGTGAATATCATTTAAGATTGGGGTTCATGTTACCAAATCTGTAGTTTCCTGTTTTATGTTGATTGTTCAGGTTGTTGTCGGCGTTTTTATTTTTGATAATAGGGTTGTCTGCTTTTAATGGACTCCTTGTTGAAGGCCGTACTTTGACATATAATAGTACAAGTAATCGTGATGTACAGTTCTAAAGATGCATATCAAATGTACATCTTTGAAGCTGTATATAAACTGTACAGCTGTTAAGCTGTATATAAACTGTACATCTGTAAAGCTGTATATAAACTGCAACTCTGTAAAAATGTACATTAACTGCACATGTTTAAATATGTGTATAAGCTAAACATATAGATTCTACCACTGCATCTTGTGGGATACAATATCTATCAACAGTTTATATACAGTTTTACAGATGTACAGTTTATATACAGCTTTACAGATGTACAGTTTATATACAGCTTTACAGATATACAGTTTATATACAGCTTTACAGCTGTACAGTTAATATACAGATTTACAGATGAACAGTTTATATACAGCTTTACAGCTGTACAGTTTATATACAATTTTACGGATGTACAGTTGATATGCATCTTAAGAACTGTACATCAAGATTACTTGTACTAAAGTAGCTGTGAGATTGCAATGAACAATTGTACCGTCATACTGATAGAGAATGTTATGTATAAACTCGTCATAGATATCAGGATTAAAATTTGTGTACGCCAGACGAGCTTTACTTCTATAAAAGACCCATCAAGTACGCTGAAATCAAAAAGGTTAAAAAGGCCAAAATAAAAGGACGAAGTTAAAGAGCATTATTTATTCTGCAACAGCAATACTAACATTAATAACTAAATTATTCTGGAGCTGTTAAAAAAATATAGTCTCCAATGTTGTTCAAACAAAACAGCCGGAAGGCACCAAAGTGAAAATTAAAACTAAACATTCTTAGCTTAGATTTGTAAAGTTATCATAACCTATTAGAGTGATATGCTATAAGTGAATAATATGTGACTGTCATACAAATTGAGAGGTTTAGCTAGCTATTAAACCAGCTTAATCCACCATTTTCTACATAAGGAAATGACTGCCAAGTTAGAAATATGACAGTTGTTTTCCATTCGTTTAGTGTGTTTGATCTTTTGATTTTCCTATTTTATAAAGGACTTTCCGTTTTCAATTTCCGTTGGAGTTCGGTATTTCTGTTATTTTACTTTTTAAAGCACTTACAGCCCAACAACAATAATTAAAAATACTAAAGAGAAAAGAACAGTTTTCTTCTACAGAACTTGATTGTGTTGTTGATCATTCAATAGGCCACGTGTCACTATCAACACGAACAACCCTGCAAAAGAATACGAATATCAAATAAATATAAGAATTGTTTATGTACGATTCGTCTTCTCCGTCGTAGATTTTGGTCGATTTACTTCTAAGATATGAACCTGATCAATAGAAAGATTGATAGCAGGTGAAGATCTTCATCTGACTTCACCTTACTTTAGACTTTTCACAATGTCTCATGTTGACATGGAAACAAAATGATGTGCAAAATTCAAAAATGTTCCTTACTAAATGACATTTTACAGAAATTTAACTTGTTATGCATAAATATGCGGCGATAGTTTAAAAAATACAAAATGACTGTCACTACCAAGGAATTATAATGACATATAGTATTGCTTGCAATTACAAGTCAAGTTTTAATCCCATTCGTTCGCCTATCAGTTATTGCTCAGCACTATTATTTATTTCAGTACATTTTAAGAATTTCAATTTTTTTATTTTTATCATATTTTTTTTATGTGAATATATACAATAGTTTGCAGAGGTTAAAGTAAAAACTTAATACCTTTCGTTGGCAGCCATTTGAACCACGTCTGTTTGAGTGATTATTATTTACAATGATAAAAAAAGATGATGTTTTGTAAGGAAAGATATACAGGTTAAAAATATTGTCATTTTTTCAGCAATAAAAGTTGTAGTCTTATCTTACTCAAGTCGCTTAAGAAATTGTAATACAGTTTCAAATTCATAATTTTATAGTTATACATAGATGGTAATGGTAAACATTTGTTAAACCTGTACTAAGGAAACCAAAAATACAAATACAAGTAGAATAATAATCGGATTTCAAAGAATGCTCATCCTTTCCGAAACAATGCTTATATTGGTAGATGTATTGTTATTAATATTGATCATCGGTATCTATTTCTCAGATAGAATTTTCTTATACTTTGCAAAGATGTAGATTTTACCATGCCTTTTCCATAAATATAATAAAAAGTATGGGTCGTCGTGCTCTTTTTCAAGCTGCAAGTTATGCCTAATTTTTCATTGATTATTCATGGAAAGAACTTTTTTGTGAGTAAAAAGAAATCTATGAGACAGACATTTGAAGATATGAGAAGATAGGTTTTATGCTTTAAGAAAAAAAAAAGAAAAAATAGTGACACCGAACTTGTCTTCATGCTTCAAGTAAAAAAATGAATATATCTTCATGAAAACATTCCTCTATAAAAATTTAACTATTAGAGTTATCTCCCCTTAAATTTCTGACTTAAAAAAATAATTGATACAAAAACATATATTTGGTATTTGTTAAAAAATAATGCAATACACCACTTATTTTTCTTTTAAAAAAACCTAGTCTTACACATTAATTTCCAGTCTGTTACAACATTCACAGATTTAAGCAAAAGAACTGGATCGATTGTGCACTGCTAGTTTACAATCCAAATTGGCGGTATTCAGTGAATTTACCTTAAAGCAGAGCTTATGAGTCAAGCCCTTTTCAATGATTGTTTTTTTTTTACAGTTTTACAGTTTGTTTTGTTAATATGCTGTACAACACTTTCAAAAGTAAAAAGAAAGGTGGTGCCCCAATAAAAACACCACATAATATACTTATGACTGCTAAATTTCCATTCGACCGCTACCAATAAATAATAAGTTACTAACAGACAATTCAAATCTTATGCATCGTCATCTTTGTTGAATTCAGTGTTTCTTGCTGCAAGCAGATATGTATTGACATTTCGACATATCGTTTTGGAGTGATGCTCTCACAAGATGTTGTTTAAAAGTGGTTTCTCACGGAGGCAGTTTGCCAAAGGAGGATTTTTAATTGTAGTCAAATTGTTTAAGTCACTATGAACAGTTTTGAGTCTGATTTTAGATAATATAACCTGGCAATAAGATTTCAAGATGCGTCTACAGTTCAAAAGGTTTGACAAATCGTTAAAAAATTGTCCGGGGTTGTCTATCAAGACTTTGTAAACAGTACACTTACCGATCCCAAACAGGGATGAAGTTGTATCACATCCTGTTACAACATGTGTGGCTAGAAGATGTTACAGATAACAGGCCCAAGAATATTACATATTTTGTGGACAGGTATGAAGTGGCGTAAGTTTTGTGTGCAGGTGATAATGCCTATCTAAAACTATAGCTCATGTATGTGAAGTTGAGTGGAAGTAGTGAACGCATAGGATCAATACATCTGTATCTGTATCTGGAAACTTTTTAATAGCATACCCTTTATTCCTTTCACACCTAGCCTACAGCCTTATCTGCATAAAAAGCATTTAAAATATGCGAGTATCCGCTTCCTTATGTGTGTGTACCAAATAATTCTTAAAAATAGAAAAAAAAGACCGACTCAGAGGTGATGTGACTTTCGATGATTTCTTTGAAATCTATAACTTTGAACGAATAATCGGGCCATAAAAGTTTCCATTTAGGTCCCTTGCAAGAGTATCGTCAAAAACGATTTTGCCATTTTGACACCATCGTCTAATGTATCGATCATTTAGAATGATTCAATATCTCTTGGTGCATGCATTTCTGTCGATACGTTGATAAGGGGGTTTTGATGCAGTGAGAAGTCAAAGGGGTCTGTCATTCTCTGCTGCATATGATCTACACTAAGTTTCAGATGATCCCCGTCCTTTTTCGTAGATGTTTGTTTTGCCTCATCATGAATCGTTTGTTAGACACAGCAGAAAAACAATTTTTTTATCTTATTACTGAAATCAGCTTCATTGTGGCGAGTATTGGACCACTGTATCAAAGGAGGTTTATGTCTTGTGATATTAACAATACCATCACATCCTTTTGTGTCCTTAATGACAGTCTTTTCTGTTGTCATGTCACTCCATATCCCATTGAGGCACTTGGCTTCTGTTGAATAGCAAGTTACTAAATTCAAACGCTGGAAAATATCTGGGGTATATAGAACATATCTAGCATATTAACCGGCAATCATCTAGAAAGTTCACTCTATTTGTGACAAAAATGATTGACAAAATAGCAAAAAATAACGACAAATGTAAGCCCCGAAGTCCTTCTCTTTTGGATCGAATGTTTTGTAGCATTAAATCTACTGTCGTGAGAAACTTGGCCCAACATTTTAAATGTTGGTCATGTATTGCAACCCCACTGTCTAAAGTCCTTCATCAGAGAAAGCAACATGCGTTCAATGTCAGCCACTGCAGCATGAATGGATGTTATAAATTCTAGTCAATGACTTAATAAACACCATCTGAAGAAATTAGATAACCATGACACACAAAAAGCTTCAAAGCTATTATAGCTCGATTGAATTTCTTTTCATTCAACATCTTATTTACTGTTCCGGAAGAGTAAACCAATGAACGACCAACAAATCTTTTAGACCTCCATCACCCAATAATTTTCCAAACGCTGCAGTGTAACATGATAATGTGTGGAAAAAACCTAGGCGCATAATGTGATTTCTTTCTAGATAGCTACCACAAGAGAACCCAAAGTATTTCTGATGCATTCAATAGTTAGTTTGTTTGCGCAGTCAAACGCCGTATGCATTTTATTTCGATGAGGCGTATCTCTTGTTTTGGTTGTTACACAATAATCGCTGTAATACCTGTCCAGTTTATCTCTAAATCTTTTAACCAAGTATGTCTCGGGTATATGATCAGGAAGATATGATCGATACCTTTGCAATACTTGCGAAATACAGAATGCTTGTTTTGCCACCAAACAAATCTTCGTGTACATACAAAATGAGCGGCTGAAAAGTGATGTCGAGTTCTAGCTTCTATTTTATGAAGCTTTCAGTTTTTTTTTAAGTATTATTTTCGCTGAAAACACAAACATCCGAAATGGAATCTTGGCAAATATATTGAACCTGTATGCCTGGCACATATATTTCAATATATTCCATTGCCATATTAGCTGTCGAACATTTAATAACAATTCAGAAGGAGAACCCTGACAAATAACACACTTATCTCATTGTATTTCATTCAACTTGGTTCCGGACTTCAGGGGCAAACTTTAACAAGATGATGAATGTGTGCCATATTCCAGATCTGAAACGAGACCGACTGGCTTGGTCCGTACACTTCAGTTGGATTATAACAAAATTAAAAGTTATGAAAAACCGACATAAAATATAAAACGAAACAACTTTCTACAAACTGAAAGGCCATGCAAATCAAATAAATCAACCATACAAAAAGCAAAAATGAGAAATGCAATGAGTGATAGTTGTCCTTGTTGATGGCATTAAAGTGTGAGCTACAAAACGATTTACATCACCAGATTATACGTGTTGAATCAAAGCAAAAGAGTGGACTTAACAGTCAGGCTTCTACTTCGTCAAATTATCTCCTCTTTACACCACCTGATTTTTTTAATCGTAAAAAGTGGAAGCCATTCTAGGGATAACGCGCTGTTAATGTAGCTCTCGAAAACCGATAAATTTATCTACATGGCATCATTACGAACTTTTGTATTTTAAAAGACAAATGTATTTACGAGCTATTAGGCATCATTTAATGTACTTTTAGGTCTTTTGTCAACTTAACTCTATTGTCTGATCGGTTGCCTAGGGGAAGTTCAAAAACGCTTAAAGAAATTCTAACTAAATTGTACGTGGAAGGGCAGACTCAAAATTTTCCGAGGTTGAAGACTAATTACCATAGATGACACACACAAAAACATTTTTTTTAAAGTTATGCACAAAAAAGTAAAGTTTGTCGTCAAGAACTTTTAGTAAAAAAATTGTTATGACTCATTAGAAAGGTATTTCACTTGATTCATATATTCCATTTCTCAGTTCTGTGAATTTTTAATGTAATTATATCAGCCGGTAGCTGAATATAAAAATAATAGAATCTGAAGCAATGATGTGTCAAATATTTTTGCTTTATACGTTTTCAAGACAAAACAGTCAACTAAAACACGTCTTAACATAAAAAGGTGTACTCGATTTTCTCTTTTCGATGAAATCATTGCCTAAACGTAGGATTTTTTTCCAAAAACTGTCGCCGGGGGCAGAACTGTAAATTAATGCTATAAAAAAATCAATCTGTTACTGTGGATTTTTTTTTTTTTGCAGAATTCATGTTTATGCCCAAAAAAGGTCCACATGTATTTGCACCTACTAAAATGGACTATTTTGTGAAATTCTTTTTCTTCAATTTAAAAGTTTACAAATGCTTCGAAGCTCTTTACTATAATTTAAGTATAACACGTATATAAGATGCATAAAATCCTAATTTATGAACCTATATTAAACTTTTGAAGCCCATAGAAACAGATGTATACAATTCAGATATACCAACTTTGTAATTTTTAACTTCTCAAATAAGGAGTTTCATTCTTTTTTTTAATTTCAACCTGGAGATCAGCCTGTTAATTTTTGTTTTAAATTGCATGTTTCTACATAACGATTGATATTACTCGAATGAATTTTGTTTAGATAGATATTTTCAGCTTTCGTCATATGATATATTTTATATCCAACTACCTTTAAGTATCATTTTAACCACCAACAAAGGGCAATAATTTAATTGTTCATGTTAAAGATTCCCCGTACAATACGGTATCTTTAGGGGTACCCCGTAAAAACACGAAATTTAAAAAAAAACGTGCCCAGCGGGAACTTTCGAGGACAATCACGATTGTAAAATATGATGATTTTCCTATAATTTTGCACAAGATTTACAAAATTCCGTTAACTTAAACTCGTTCAATAGGGGCAGTTTGGGACACTATGCACTCTACTAGCGGGGTTTTCTCATCACTGAATATTGTAAAGTAACTATGGAGGTGTTAACGTTCTTCTTCTTTGTGATATGATGGTTTATCAATTAAAAATCATACTATAAATCCTTTTTTATATTAAGGTAGTTCTCCTGTTAATAAAATGACATATTGAATTATTATCTAAAAATTTCTGAGAAACAATACAAAAGATAGAAAATTAGATAAAAGAACTTTGACAGATTGCGTGACGACTGTTTAACGTCACGTGGCAAATATGATATGTATATATTCAGAAACATGTGAATAAGATACGAAGGTTTCCAGCTATGCACTTGACCATCAATTGATTATTAATGTGCTTGGTCACTATATAGCATTGAGCAAGGAGTCATTTAATCCTACTCGGGCATAATGTCTACGAATCCTTAATGTCTTGGTCTTCGCGGATATGCAGTAAGTACAAAATTTTGACTTTTACTTGGCCTGTGATCTTGAATTTTTATAATGTGGCGCTATCAAGAAATTTCGCTTAAAATTAATTGATTAAAAATCAATATCGTTATCTTTCAAAACAAGCCAACAAATATTTACATACATTACATTATTGACAAAAATGAAAAATAACAATCAACCACAATGCCTCTTTAAAAATTCTTTTTTTTAATTTTTTGGTATATTAGAAAATTGTTTTATAAAAGTAGCCAGATGTATTGTGACTTGTAAATTTTTGTGGGAGGCACATAAAGTGCATGTTCGCCCTTTAATATACTTTGGTTCTGGAGTTACATTATTAAATCATATATTGTGTCTGATATTAATCTTACCTTTCACATAAAAAGGGATACGAAACACTACATGGTTCGTCTACCCATTGATACTGTGTGCCAAATGGATCACAATTAAAATATGCTAGACAGTTGCTGATGAGCCACCCATTTGGTTGTGAAACAAGTAATACCGAACCCCAATCATAAAAATTCATAGATCGTGTTGGCTTGTTCCATCTCCAATTTCCTTCAGACAATGAATCTGAGCCTCCGAACCATATTGCAAAAGGATCTAAAATAAAAGTTTGATTCATTTTCTTTTCTGGTGTTTACTTTACGTCGAGTGGCAAACATCTCATGACCACCAAGCAAGAGAACAAATTCAATAAGTAGTATTCTGGAGAGTGGATCGACCGGGATGAAGGATAGGAATGTCTGGAAACTTAAGGTATACATTCTGAACAGCTAAACAGAGGAACTATTTTAGATATGGTTTTACTTTCATACAGATGAAATATATGGATGACTATTTTTCTATGATCAACCCTTGGGGTAAGAATAAAATATTAAAGCAAATACAAAAAACAACTAGCAATGCATGATCTCGATCAAGGAAATGAAAGACTCGTAAATAACACTAACAGTTTTAATGACGTCTCATCGAAAGATTTAATGAAAATCGGCAATAATTATAGAAGTCAGTACGTATCTAAAAGCGTTAGACTGTCGGAGGAAAGAACCATTTAACCTGGATGAGTAATTTATCACGCTTGTGGTGCATGCTTTTGAAAGATATTTAAAAACATTATCAATATGAGATATATGCTTAAATGTTTTGGTTCTATTTACGACAAAGGGTAGAAGAAAGGCGGAAGATACCAAAGGGATATTCAAACTCATATGTGGATGATAAACTGACAACGCTATGATAAAAAACGAAAATCGACACAAAAGACAAACAACAGTTAACAAAGCACATAATAGAAAAACAGAACCCAAACAAAAGTCGGAAATAATCTCCGCTGCTCCACAAGGGTTAGCAGATTATACTCAACATGTGATACCCGTAGATAAATATATGTATAAAAAAAATCCAGCAAAACTTTCTATACTGTTGTCCACAGATAATCATACTACTTGTCCGAATATAATTTCTATTAAGATTCTTAAAGTCTTGCTGCGTGTAAGTTCTTATTTTATACTTCTTATATGGATTTATTTTAGTAAGTGCTTCGTTAATATCTGCACTAAACATCCATACACATAACACTTTGTGCTACAAGGACCCTCTAGCTTTTCTTCATCTTGTGCAAATTTTTTGTTTTATTATTTTGGTTCGTTTGTAGGTTTTTGGAGTTAAGTGTGACGTCCATTATTATAAGGACCAGTTATAGCCCGCCTCCGGGTGCTGGATTTTCTCTCTGCGTTGAACATCTGTTTCATTCTTGGGCTGTTTTCGGCTCTTTGGTCGAGTTGTTGTCTCTTTGACACATTCCCCGATTCCATTCTCTAATGTATTCTATTCACATCCTTTATAAGACGTAATTTCGATTGAGAGCTGATTTGAAATTCTTCATTGTGTTAACGATTAACATAAAAGATTTTTTTTAAAGTCATGATATGTGTGAATCAAATAGTGTTACATAAATTTCTATGGTCAGATTATTTTGCACCTGGTATTTTTGTATCATTTAGGTTATATTTTACTTATAGGTTAGATAATACTTGGTCAGGTTTAATGAAGATTTAAATACCAAGTATTGTCTGACCAATTCAGAACATATTCTCACCTTCGAGTGACATAATAAAATTAGCCTTTCGTTGTAATAATCAAACTTTGATATTAGCTCACGTTAAGTGATAACATGTTTAGTAAAAGGGATGTAAATCATTAAATGGTCATTTCAACAGATGGAATGAAAGAGCAGTGAGATAGTTTTGTGATAACAAAAGAGGATAAATTATTCAAAATGAAGATTTTTTTGCTTCAGGTACAATTTAATCTTATATATATAAAATTCCTTCATTTTAAAAAGCACAAAATGTTATATAAATCAGCTTTTCTAAAATTGTATAATTTTTAATAAGGACAAAACTTCATCAATAAATTTTAATTTGCAATCGTTTCAACATCAGATGCTTGCTTTTTGATATTGATGAATGTATTGGATTTTTTCTCTTCATAAACTTCCTTTGATTTCTTTTTTATCAACAGTCATTGTTCCTTGAAACATTGAGTTTGAGGTCTAGTATAAAAATTAGATTAAATATTACATGTGCCCCTTTTCAATTGTGTTTTTTTTTTGGGGGGGAGGGGGTCTTTATATATACCATTAAATATTATTTACTATGTTGAAATCTGAACTTAAAATGCTTTTGTAGTCCTATTCTCTTCATTTCATCTATAATACCGTGTAATTAGACAAACAACAGTACTCATGATTTTTTTCTTCTAATCTTTTCCCTTGGACATTGCCTTGGGGGTTGTACATTTCGTTAGTACAATTTTTAAGAGTTCACTTTCATAATTAGAACATTCTCACCCCTTCTCGTCCAATGAAAAGTCAGTTTTTTCCTTCTAATTTTCATAGTAAATGGCTTTCCATGCACTATAAAATGCTTTACATGAATAACTTTTCATTGTAGATTAATTATGAAATAATTCTTATATGGTTTACATATTAGGGAATACGTTAATATGATTGGTCGAGAGGGCTTCCGGTAGTGGATCTTGACGTTGTTTATTTTTCGATAGACGACGTTGACCGAACTACTTTTTGTAACCAATGTAAACAAGATGGCGGCGATAATTACACAATCCGGCTCGACGTTAAAAATATTTATTTTCGCTTCGCGGTAATCGTTTAATTAAATAATAAACACAATAACATTCATTTGAACAAGTTATTTTTGTTGTTTATTTTTTTCTCAGATAGCAAATTTCACGGAGTACATATTTTTGCGTTAACCAACACATATATTCATGCACCAGGCCATTTCAATAACACAAATATACAATATACGTGTGATAGAGGTTACGAATGTGGAAAAATCAACTCTTTATCTCCAATTTTAAAGAATTGTAAGGATTAAACGTCTTTTTTAAGGAATTTATTGGTGTATAAACTGGACCAAGTTACTCACAAACATATCATAAAAGTCCTTCAAGAAAACAATGTCAGACTGCTGATATATAAAGCAAAGGATTTTTTTTTCGGAAAAAAAACACAATCCATGTACATTCATCAATAAAAAGTAGGCATCTGATTTTGAATGGTTGTAATTCAGATATTTATAGAGTGAGTTTTATAATTATAAAAAAAATATACAAATTTCAAAAAGCTGATTTATATAACATTGTTTGCTTTTTAAAATCAAGAAATTTAATGTATATAAGTATTAAATTTTACCTGAAGCAGACGAAAAACTCTATGTTTGAACAATTTATCCTTTTGTCCTCACAAAATTATGTAAGTGCTATTTCATTCCATCCATTGAAATGATCATTACCTATGTTATACATTCCTTTTGTTAACCTAATTAACACTTCATTATAAATAGTGAATTCAAGGTTTGAATATTATAATGGAAAAGGATAATTTTATAAGATCACGTCTTGGGCTTTAAATCTTAATAAAACATGACCAAGTATTGTCTAACCTTTACCTAGAACATACTCACCCATTCTCTACCAATGGTAAATCAGCATTTTCCCATCTATTTTTCATATTACATGGCTTTCCATGCATTATAAAATGCTACACATGAATGACTTTTCATTGTAGATTAATTATGAAAGTGAACTCTTAAAATTTGCACTAACGAAGTGTACAACTCCCAAGGCAATGTCCAAGGAAAAAGAGCAAAAGAAAATATCATGAGTACTGTTGTTTGTCTAATTACCCGGTATTATATATAAAATTAGGAAAATAGAACTACAAAAACATTTTAATTTCAGATTTCAACATTGTAAATGTTATTTAATGGTACATATATAAACCCCCCCCCCCCCCCCCCCCCCCCGAAAAAACATAAAATTAAAAGGGGGCAACAGCGTAGATAAAATACATGTAATGATTAATCTAATTTTTATACCAGACCTAAAACTCAATGTTTTAAGAAAAATCAAAAAAAGTTTAGGAGAGAAAAAACCCAATACATTCGTCAATAAAAAAAAGCAAGCACTTGATGTTGAATTAATTGTAAATCAAAATCTATTGATGAAGTTTTGTCCTTATTTAAAAATTATACAATTTTAGGAAAGCTGATTTATATAACATTGTGTGCTTATAAAATGAAGGAATTTCAGATATACAAGATTAAATTGTACCTGAAGCAGACGAAATGCTCTTTCATTACATCTGTTGAAATGACCATTAAATGATTTTCATCCCTTTTACTAAACATGTTAACACTTAAAGTGAGCTAATATCAAAGTGTGATTATTACAATGAGAGGCTAAGTTTGTTATGTCACTCAAAGGTGTGACTATGTTCTAAGTTGGTCAGACAATTTTTGGTCATGTTTTATGAACATTTAAAACCCTCGGCTACGCCTCGTTCTTTAGATATTCATAAAACATGACCAAGTATTATCTAACCTATAATTAATCTACAAAGAAAAGTCATTCATGTGTAGCATTTTATAGTGCATGGAAAGCCATGTACTATGCAAAATAGAAAGGAAAATACTGATTTTCCATTGGACGAGGATGAGTAAGTATGTTCTAATAAAACGGTACATCTTCATAAGGTACCATAGCTTAATTTATTCGTATCTGATTATAATCGAAACTTGCACGAACTTTTAATGTATCGAATACAAGTACATTTTCAGGGTGAAATTGACATCGTCACGTTTGTCCTATAATTCAGTTAATTTATCATGTCTATACCAATACAATTATACCTAAATATGGACAATCTAACAATATAAGGATATGGTAGGATTGCCAATGAAATAAAGTATCCATCAGAGACCAGATAACGTTGATGAAAGCATAATTACACTTTTTTTTATAAATGCATTCAGGGTGTTAAAATAATTCAGGATTATCTTCAGTTAGTACAAGGTTATTTTTACCATATTGTTAAGAATGTTAATTTTGTTCTGTCCAAAATTAAAAATTATTGAAAGTGCATAACAGAAAAAAAATGTTGGCAAGAAGAGGTGTGTAGTTGGTATGCTTTGCAATTATGATGAAACTAATATATATATATATATATATATATATATAGTAGCATCTAGAGTTGTAACACAGTGCATGATATATTAGGCATGAAGATAAAATTGATTGCAGATTAGCTAAATTATCTGTCGTAAAGGATCGTGCGACAGATAATTTAGCAATCAATTCCATCTTCATGCCTAATATATCATGTACTGTGTTACAACTCTAGATTCTATTGACGAGGAAAGGTAGCACTAGGCCACCGAAATCTGAATTTTTAGTTCAGTCTAGGTGGCCGAGTGGTCTAGAGCGCTGGACACAGTGCAGGCGGTGTTGTCACGATATCCCAAAAGCATGAGTTCGAATCCCGGCAAGAGATTAACAAAGATTTGCTTTCGCAAATTTGCAGATTTAACATTGTTGTGGTGATATTTAGAGTAATTTGAATATAATATGTGTTTTCAGCCGTGTATCACCTTCACTGGTGATCCAATGCATGGATCTATCGTAGAGTTGTCACTTGAGACGTACTTATATATATATATATATATATGTCTTTGTACGAGTTAATAGCACGAGAAATTCTTTTTACAATTTAAGTATCGAAATCGTTTATTGAGTTCGTTTGTTTATTTTCGTTAATAAATTCATAGTAACTTACAATTAGTAACAGATTTAAGGAACTCGTTTTCGTTAAAGTTACTAACAGTTGCGAGTCTCATACCAAAACTGCCACAGTAGTCCTAAAAGAAAACACATTGCAACATCAGGAATTTTACATAGAGCAAAACATGAAATATATTTAATTTTTTAACATGTATTAATGCATTGATGATTAGATAAGAAAAACAATACTCGATAGCCATTGCTCCATAATGCTTTAATCAGTTACACGTATATATAAAGATATATGACCTTTTGTATATTGTTACTTGTTGTCATAATGAATGGATCTGAATTGTGCAATATGAGTAAGGCAGGAAAACCATGGAATTAATGGTATATTCAGATTATAATTAGCATGTCTGCAACTAGTGGAAGGAAATTCTTACTAAAAACATACCAAAGTTACAAGGCTTACAACTTAATACATAAGAGGCGTGTATCATCTACACAAAATTCCAATTCAAAGAAAAGGAATTCCCCATACTTAAAAGTAACGCTAGACTAGTGTTGCTCAATATTGGTGTTATTGTGATGCTTTGACGACTTTTTTTGTCTTTTTTTACTGTTATGTTGTAAGTGTTTCTTATTATTATTCTGTTTGATGTCACCCCTGGTATAGTATTCTTTTTTATTTCAAGCTTCATCTTCTTCAAATAGTAGATACCAACCTGTGCATCAGACCAAATTTTTGAATCTCCAATATGAAAAAACACCTTGTTCTTGTAGGTTCTACCTGAAATTATGATTAAAATTAGAGCAACATATAGGAATCTGGCATACTCAAATATAATCCTGAAAAATTTTATGAGGTTATATTTGTCAAAACGCGGGAAATTCTTCTGGTGTATATTAGCATATTACCTCGTAATGTTTTTCGGTAATATAATGTATAAAAACTTAACCCACATAATGTTCACTCGGTATCTCATTTCAATATGCACATTAGATTTTGCATATGCAATAACTGCAGATTCGCAGAGGTCATATTCCTTCCCTGGGCAAATAGCCGGTTATTGTGCCGTGTTATAACGGTATTGTTGTTAGGAACGCTTATGATTTCACAACAAGGCACAATAACTGGTTATTTGCCCGGGCAGGAATATGACTAGAATGCTACAAATATGTGATAACATTCCTTCCAACAACAACAATAACATAAACGGTACAAATTTTTCTGCACCAGATGCGCATTTCGACAATCAATGTCTCTTCAGTGATGCTCAAAATATTTGAAATTCCAAAGCTTATTAAAAAAATGAAGAGCTATAAGCCAAAAAGGACAAAAAAGTATAGCCAAAGCCGGGCAGGGAATCAGAGCTTTGCATGAGGGAGATACATTCCTTAATTTTAAATAATTTCAAACATTTTCTAACAGGAAATTTCAATAACACTAGATCCGTATTGTCATGCCAGTACAGAAGTACTGGCTACTGGGCTGGTAATACCCTCGGGGACTATCAGTCCACCAGCAGAGGCATCGACCCTGTGGTAGTAATAACATAAACTGTACCAATTTTTCTGCACCAGATGCGCATTTCGACAATCAATGTCTCTTCAGTGATGATCAAAGTCAAAATATTTGAAAATCCAAAGCTTATTAAACAAATGAAGAGCTATAAGCCAAAAAGGACAAAAAAGTATAGCCAAAGCCGGGCAGGGAATCAGAGCTTTGCATTAGGGAGATACATTCCTTAATTTTGAATAATTTCAAACATTTTCTAACAGGAAATTTCAATAACACTAGATCCGTATTTTCATGCCAGTACCGAAGTACTGGCTATTGGGCTGATGTTTAGATAGTGTGAGAATTACGAGAAACGTTGATAAAAATGGCAGCGGATTTTATTGAAGAAATAAAGAACACTAATACTAAAAGAAAATCTGACATTGAGATAATAATATTCAAGGACTATAGTTTTCAGTGGCGGACCTTGACAGACGGAATGATAAAATTGTTTCTACTTCTTTAAGCATTTGTGTAATAAGTGATAAATATATTATAACATGTCCTTTCCCTGGTATAGGTAGCGCTTTGGACTGATATGAGAGTCTCGGGATGATATATGGGAAAGGACATGTTATAATCTATAATTCTCACACTATCTAAAGGCAATAACAAGGGTTTGTAAATATGCACATACAAATTGCAAAAAGAATGGTCAGGTGAACATAAGGAATTTTTAGCGCTGCGAATGTGATTTGTTTTGAGACTCTCGTAGTACATCTACCAAAAAAACAAGGCAAAACAGTACAAAACAATGTATCCTGCTAATTGTGCGTGAGACCATCTTACTGAATATAATATAACTATAATAATTTACACAAAAATTCGTTCTTTTTACAACTGAAAGCTGTTGAGATAGTAGCAGTAGTTAATTATCCTGGCATAATTTTGCCCTTTTGTGTACAATACTTATGTGAAGGAAGTCAACTTTTAAGCACTGTGATTGGATTTATGAGTATAAAACAATTTTTACTTATCTTTGAATAACAAGTTTAAGCTGCAACTCTCTCGTTCAAAGCTAATCTAGGCTATTAATTATGTTAGGTCGTTTAATGGTACCGTTGATTCATTACTATTCATAGGTAACCAATTGTCGTGGATTTCAAGGGTTAAGGTGAACATCGACTTTTAACATTCAACGAAGTACAAATTTGTTATAGGCTTGTGTGCAGACTTTGACAAAACCACGAAATCAAATATACATAAAAATACAATATTTCCTCAATCACCAAAATTTGGTACCTACATTTACCTTTTAAATTTTCAAGTCTCAACCTTCCTGATGAAGGTTAATCCAGAAATGTGTTTCGGACGCTTGAAATATTTTCTACAAAGGTTTCTTATTCTATATAAATTTGGTATAAAATTACGGTTGTTATAGATACTATATCATGCCATCATTTGACTTCAATGTCTACAATTTTTTACACTCGTGAATGAAATTTTGCTTAAATAAAAAAAAAAATAAAAAATTAGAAAATAAAATGTTTTAACTCATCTTTATACTTATCAGGGTGGAAAATTAAAAAAAAACTATGAAGAACTACACTGATGCTGCTGCGCATTGTCAAATCTTACCTTTTATATTTTATTTTTATTTTTGGAGAATGTTTAAAAAAAATATTTTTGGAGGAATTTTGCCAAAATTCTATTTTTTTTTTTATGTTACGAAATTTAATATTTCGCAGGTAAACTTGGTATTAAGAAATAACTTATATTATCAAATATATGAAAAGTAGATAATTTCGAAAAAAATAGTATTATCTATGTAGAAAAAAATACTACTGTTTTTACCGTCAGAACATTTCATCGGAACATAAGCGCTTAAATCAAAATATACAACACCGTTAAAGTTTGACGGAATAAGAGACTTCTATGAATTCTCATACTAATTGTACTACTAGTTATAGTAATAATGGATGAGGGAAATTTAAACATTCATATAGTCACTTGTAATTGGATTATTATTTATCATACAATGCAAATATTTATTTGTTTTACATTTCGATGAAGGTATTATTGCTGTATTGCTAATATACTGTTTAAATGAAATTAACAGTTATAAATTGTATGCGTCCGAAGCGCTTTTCTGTTTCAGAAACCCAAGGATGTATAAGAACTGAACAGACGGAAACCCAGTTGAAATTCAACAAAAGAAATGGAACTTTTTGTTAGAGAAGGTAAACAAATCCAAGTTGCTAAATTGAATTGTTTACATTTGTTTCTATGGGCTATAAAAGTTTAATGAATGTGCCTTATCTAGGATTTTATGCATCTTATGTATGTGTTTGTACTTGAATTATGGTATGGAGCTTTGAGATATTTGTAAACTTTTAAATCATAGACAAATTTTCACAAAACAGTCGATTGTGGTAGGTGCAAATACATGTGTATCATTTTTGTGCATAAGCATAAATTCCACCGAAAAAAAATCCAAAGAAAGATAATAGATTGATCTTTTTAAAGCATTCCTTTGCATCTCTGTCCCCGGCGACAATCGTTTCGGGAAAATATACCCAAAATGGGCAACAATTTCATCGAAAAGAGAAAGTCGAGTATATCTTTTTTATGTTCAGGCGTGTTTGAGTTGACTATTCTGTCTTGAAAACTTATAAAAGAAAAATATTTGATACATCATCTCGCTTCAGATTCTATTATTTTTATATATTTGGGCTCTATGTTGATATAATAACATTAAAAATTTACAGTCCTAAAAAAAGAAATATATAGGTTAAGTGAAATACTTTCTAATGAGTCTTAACAACAGAGTAGTAGTGTTCGAATAACAATTTTTTACTAAAAGTACTTGACGACAGACTTTTCAAGAGGATCTTAAAAATGCATAACTTCAAAAAAAAAAAACATCAATTTTTGTGTGTGTTATCAATTGTAATTAGTCTTCAACCTCTGAAAATTTTTAGTCTGCCTTTCCACGAAATATTTAATTAGAGAACTTTTTAAAATATTTTTGAACTTTCGATAATACCCCCTGACAACCGACCAGACAATAGTTTTTAGTTGACCAAATGCATAAAAGTACATTGAATAATGCTCAATAGATTCATTTATCTTTTAAAATACAACTTGCCTATAAGGACCGTAATGATGCTATGTGGATAAATTTATCGGTTGTCAAGAGCTAAATTGACAGCACGTCATCACTATAATGGCTTCCATTTTTACGATTATAAAAATTAGGTGGCGTAATGGGGAGATAATTTTGACGAAGTAGAATCCTGACTGTGAAACACGTGGAGAGCTATATGACCAAAAAGGACCTTATGATATTAGCCAAATCCATCTAAGTTGACCTTTGTCTGAGGGAGTAGGACGTTTTGTTTCTTATTAATTTTAAAATTTATAAGACAATTGAAGAAATTATTTTAATGTTCTAAATTGCAAAAGAAAGAAAATCTTATATTTTCATCAAACCATTTATTAACATTATTTGAGTGAGTTTCCTACCTCTTCTAAGTAACTGCCAGCCATATGCGTATATGGATGATGCATGGCATCTGTTCGTTGTTCCAACACTACATTTTTTTGTAGAATCCCGGTAATTTGCAAAGCAACAGTCGTTGTGTTTTATGCAAAAAGAAATGCATTCCGTTTTAGAGCGCACTTTAATAATTGAAGAACCAGTCTCAATTTGTCTGTGATTACTAGCAATAAAATTGTCAATCTTTTTTTGATAGACCACGTTTACGTGGACAAGCATCAAACATATCAAAATAAATGTAAAATATTTCATGATGTTGACATTTGTCCGCAAAACCCGTTTATTGAGACGTTGGTGCTTTGAGAATATTTTATTCGTTCTTTAACTTATGACACTAGTATTCCATTGGTGAACGATGTAAGTACGATAGATAAGAATTATTTTCGCTTGGTTTGAATGGACGAAAAAAAAAACAATTACAAATTAAATATTTATTAATGTGAAGTTCGCCTGAATAAAAATCATTTTTCTAAGACTGTTTCTAATCTATTCAATTAGATTTATCTGTCATGTTTAGTGAACCACCGTTCTACCACAAGCCATTGATAATAAAAGAATCACACAATGGTCTATGATTTTATATCTTTCATTGTGATTGATATTTCTTTAATTTAATTTCACCCAAGCAGTAAAATTGCAATAAATAAATGAGTGAAATCTTACTTAGGCATACACATATAAAAGTCTTCACTCGATGACAATCTATTTTTGTTTCAATGAGTTGCCTCGATTGATTAATTTCTTTCATAACATTCGTCCTTCAACTTAAACATCTTTGTCGATGCGTATTAGAGTTTGTAGTCTCAATATTGTAATGTGGAATTTTCCTAATTGGAAATGATTTTAAAATGATATCTCATTACAAAAATCGTTGTCCAAAACATTATTTTAAGATAGTCTGCCTTTGTGAAAAGAATCGTATTTCATATTGAGAAAAATTTTAATCATTGTTAACACGTCGTCAAATTATTGAAGAAGATTTTTTACAATTAACCTATCAAATTATCATTGGCTTCCTCAACCGAACATACAAAATAACTAAACCTTCTACCACAACACTTTAAATAGTGCATAAAAACAAAAATACTGTTATGGTTTCAGCATGTTAGTTGTGCAGCTAACTTTATTAACTTTATTACAAAAAAGTGCGTCACATATGATATAAGTACTGGGCGCTACCACTTTAAAGGAGCATTAGCTATCGAGTTCATGTTCACCGATTTGACTTAAATTCTCATATTTGATTTATAACATAAAACGTTTATCCACATAACAATAAGTCTGAAATGGGTTTGACAATATGTATCAGCATTTCGTCTATAGTTTAGTCAAGACGCGATCTCATTAACCATCGAGATGACCTCTGAAGATTGCCGACGGTCATATAACCCAATATAAACATAAATATAAATTTATACAATCATATTTTAGCTAGTATAAGTAACTTGAAAAAACTACTAACCAAAGACAAACGACGACAACCCAAATGTTAAATTTATATGTATAAGCACACGTGTTCCCTAAATGACAATAATTAGTAAAAGCTATTGTCTATAGTAATTCCGGTCCCTTCTAAACCTCGCATTATATCTAAGACGACATACTGATACGTTAACAAAAACCAGTTCAAAACAACAAACATCATAAAATAGCATAGTGGTATATATATTTATTATCTAGACTACATTATATAATTGCTAAAACTACATGACAACATATAAAAATATAACAATATAGCAAACAATAAATGTATCTATGTTTTGGCTTTCTCGGGGGCTACTCACTTTATAAAAAAACTACCTAATCTAAACAACAATTTGAAACATTATTCTAAAAATAAACTATTAACCATAGGATGCGGTAAATACCTGCATCATTGTGTCGGCTGCGGTGGATACCAGCAGCCGATTTTCGGCTGCGGTGGATACCAGCAGCGGGGTTTCGGCTGCGGTGGATACCAGCAGCGGGGTGACGGCTGCGGTGGGAACCAGCAGCACGATATGCAAAATAATCCCATGCTTACTTATAAAATAAATTAATAATTGGAACTAATAATTAAGAATATTTACTATACTGATGTATAATTGACTTGGGGGTAAAAAATAATTTCCCCGAAATTAATATGGCCAAATTGAGCGAATTTAATACCATTAAATGAGTGAAAGCCCCCAAGATAGATACATCATTTATTGTGATTTTATATTATTTTTGTAAACGTGCGTATGTGCGAGGGTGTTCTCACATGTTAAAATAATCAGTTGCAGCATATATATATATAAAACCCAAAATTTGAACATTGAATCAAATCTAACCTAATTTATTTAAAATATAGAATTAAAATTGTCTCCATGTTTTTCACCATTCAAATATCACATTATGTTACAAAAATTACATATGAGTAATGCTATAATAAAGAAATAATAATAATCTGTACTTGACATTTCAAGCTTTAAACTACCACAAATGAATTACTTATGAAAACATATATCATGCTGAGCTCTTCTCAATACTTTGGCATCAGTTCGTATGTATCGTATGTAACAGTCTGATGAACACCTGCCCAATGTTTGAATAATATGATAAACAGTATAATAGCCAAGTGTGTCCAATAGTTGTCTCAATGAAGAAATAAATGTTTCCCTACTTAACGGCGATGATTGAAATTCATCCTCGACAAAAAGTGGAGATTTTGGTAAAGCGCCAATGTTATATCTTAGAGACAGGTACTTACTCATTGTATCCACTGGTTTAAATGTGACATTTTCAAAAATAGTAATATTCATCCCTTGACGAAAGGGATCACGCTTAGATGATCGCAGGTGAAAAATGAAAAACTGTTTCGTCGGATCAACAGTGCTAACTTGCAAAAGTACTGTACAAGAATTATTATTTTAAGACCGACAGGTAAATTCTCCACACCGAAGAAAACCGAAAAATGCCATTTTAAAAGTACACTGAAACATGAGGTCTAGCACTGGTGAAAACATTCCTTTCGATAATAAATCACAAAGCTTATTCAAAATTGATGCTGTAATTGGCAATATTTCTTGAACAACATTGTTCTGTGAATTTTTAATACCCCCGAAGAATAATTGGCATTCGCCATAGGATCATATCCTAAAAATCTTATATAATAATGACGTACTCCGGCAAGATAGATGTTTAATAGTCTGGTGTTTAAGATTAAGTGCTTTTTGACAATAAGTTACGAAATAAACTAGAAGATCTTCTTTTACGTAAGAGAGATTAACTTCGGAGCACGGTTGGCCATTCATGACCAAGAAAGTTCTGAAACATTTAAAAGCGGATTTATATGTCAGTCTTGTGCTTTCGCTCAAAGACGCATCCCATAATTCTTCTATTTTTAAATTCAAACCATCATCAGCTCTGGGGGATGCAAACAAGGAGTTGGTATCGCGTTGGCATGTGGTGCCAATGCTCTGAACTTCACCACCTGGTAACGAGAAAGAGAATCAGCTATACACTTTTTTTATACCAGGAATGTGTTTGGCATGCACTACAAAATTATTGATGACTGAATGATAAGTGAGCTTTCTCATTAACTTCATCAAGCTTTGAATCGTAGATCTACCATTTTTCAATATATCAACAGTAGCAAAATTGTCACAATTGAATAATATACGTTTTCTTTTCCATCTATCTCCCCACAGTACGCATGCCATTACAATTGGATACAATTCATAAAACGCCATAGATGCTTGCTCACAAGACAATAGGTCACAAGGAAAATCACCTTGAAACCATTCATTTTGATAAAAACCTCACAATGAGAAAGGTGTAGCATCAGTATACAAGTGAATGTCCGCAGCATTCGTTATATTATCATTAAAAAAGAAGGAAACACCATTTCAAAAAATTTTGACCACATAACAAGATCTGGTTTACAGCCTTTTAAGTGCACATGGTCATACAACTTTTTAACAGTAGTAGACAGTTTAATTAAGTGTGAAACAAATAATCTACCTGGCCCTTTAACTCTGCACGCAAAATTTAAATCCCTAGTAAACTTAATAACTCTCTTTTGGTGCTAGAATTGCGCTTACTAAAATATTCTATAATCTCCTGAATTCGTAATACCTTTTCTGAAGGGAGATACGCCTCCATATTAATAGTATCTAAAAATATCCCTAAATATTCTAATTTATGACATGGTCCTTCAGTTTTCTTAACTGAAAGTGGCACACCTAATGACTTAAAAATATCTAAAAAATATTCATAGTATGTAGAGCATTATTTTGTTCTGGTACAATAACTAGAAAATCATCTAACAAGTGTAAAATGTGCTCTATTGTATTTGTTCTGAGCAATCCAGCAAATTGCTTGTGAAAGTGTGTCAAATATTTTTGGCCTTTCTCTACCTCAGACTCTATTAATTTTAAAACGTGTGCTGGTTGAGATAACGCTGACCTTAAGTTTTTGCACTCAATAGAATTAGATGGTAATGTGGTATACCTGTGGAAAAACCTTGAATTAACCCAGAAACTAGGTAATTCTTAAATTCCTTATTTGGATGATTTTCTAATTCATGAACTAAATTACTAATCACAATGGGTGTTGTTACTTCTTAACTTAGGGAGACTTGACCGTTTAAATTTTTCTCTGCATATTGGACCCTATTTTGTGGGGTCCTAGTGCCTCGTTTTCTTAACTCCTACAGACTGTTTTAGGGTGTTCTCCATAACAACTTAGACAAATATGTAAATTTCTACAATGAGGTCTAAAACAACCTGTTTTCCCGTTGAAAGTATTACAAATTTCCTTTCCTGAATGGTAAGAACGCTCCCTGCCGTGTATGTCTTGATCTGACCTATATAACCCTGTCGTATTCCTGTTGCTGTTGTTTGACTGATTACAATAACTACTTGAGTGAAAAGAGCTACTGCAAATGCTAAATGTGTTAGGTTTAATGTTCGCAAAAATATTGCAAAATAAAGTGTTATTTCTGATATACCAGTCAACAGGAATATTGTTATGACTTAAATGAGCTGCCGCATCAGCAGAAAAGCGTTTATGGTACTCATAAAATCCCTTCCCCGGATACCTGGTGGCCATATAAACCAAATCACGTTCATAAAGATCCAGCTCACTTCTACGGCGTGGAAATGTTGTACACATTAAGTGCCAAAAGCCTGAATAAATTCGCCCAGAGACAAACTTCTAGGGTCGGTTTTATTGTTTTTTGTCTTCACTCAAGCTTAACTCGTAGGTTCCTTAACCAGAATAGTATGGTATCAGTAAAGATGTTAGATTAATGTCCATACCTGATATAATATTCTTTCGTAACTGGGGTGAAATTGTTTCCACAAACGGTAGAGTTTCTGCAGAATAGCCGTGCTCTGTTCTCACCATGTTCCCCGGGTTTTTTCTAATATTTTAAAGCTGTTCCTCGCTTCCTGCGGCTGCGTTCGGTGCAGTTCGTGTGTTTTGCAATGCATTGTATGCTGACTGTAGATTAAAATTTGACCAAGATTGACTTGAATTTGTGGTATTATGATTAATGAGATTGGATACACTTTTAACCGGAACGGAGACATATACATTCGGTGTTTCTACGATTCTACTGGTATTTTCATTTGATCTGGCTTGAAGTAATGTATTCACCTTTCCAATAAGCCAGAGTTATTCTGTTGAAGGGATTGAACGGTCGATTACAATTTTGACACAATTCCAATCAAAACACGATTGTCATTACTGGGCGTGTTTCCATTATTATTGTTTGTGTTTGGTGCATCATGGGATCGCGGATCCCCATCAACACGTGAGTTTTGCAGTGGCAATGCATGATGGTATACCGCACTACTAATTATGGGTTCCTCACCACGTGTGTCTTTGCCTCGTGCTTCATTATGCCCGACCAAAGAGCAGAAAACAGCCCAAGGCCACCAATGGGTCTTCAACACAGCGAGAAAACCCCGCCCCCGGAGGCGGGCTTCAGCTGGCCCCTAAACAAAAATGTGTACTAGTTCAATGAAAGTGGACGTCACACTAAACTCCAAAACATATAAACGAACTAAAATTAAAAAACATACAAGACTAACAAAGGCCAGAGGCTCCTGACTTGGGACAGGCGCAAAAATACGGCTGAGTTTAATATGTTTTGTGCGATCTCAACCCTCCGCTATACCTCTAGCCAATGTAGAAAAAACAAATACACAGCAATACGCACAGTAAAACTCAGTTTAAAAGAAGTCCGAGTCCGATGTCAGAATAGGTAACAAAAGAAACTAAGCAAAATGACAATGATACATAAATTAACAAAGGACTACTGGCAGTTACTGACATGCAGGCTCAAGACATCAATTAAACTGATTGAAAGATTATGTTTTCATCATATGAAAATCAAGCACAATCCCTCCCGTTAGGGGTTTAATATCATACCATCATAAAATATATGAGAAGAACATAACCCGAATCATGCCAACAACTGGTTTTAGAATAAATGTGTTTATTTCCGATGCAAAGACCCTATGAGTGAATCAATAGTAATACCAAAATATGCCATCTTTAATGACCTGACAACAGTATCGTAACTATATCCCTCTGAATAAGTCTGTTTAAAGGTTTGGTAAGCTTTTGAGGTGAATGTCGACATTTGTGTGCTTTGTATAGAATATTATCATAAAAGATTGAATGTGAATTATCTGAACGTATAAGATGTCTGCATGTTGATTTATATTTACGAATGATGTCCTTGTACCGATGATAAGATTTAGTAAATGTTTTGACTAGTTTGTGATATCGAAAACCCTGGTGTAATATTTTTTCAGTAATTAATACAGAGGTTTCTTTCGTTAAAATCAAATACGTTGTTACATACACGAGCAAATCGAACAAATTGAGGTGTATAAACACCATAAGATGGTGACAATGGAACGTCACTATCTAAAAATGGATAATTAACAATAGGAAATGAAAAATCATCTCTTTTGTCATAAATATTTAGTATTAAGCTTCCCGTTAATGATATAGATATCAAGATCCAGGAAAGGGCAGTGTTCAGTGTAAGTATAAGCTTTATTTAAAGTCAGTTCAGCAGGATAAATTCCTTTAGTGTACATACTGAAGTCGTCATTATATATCATTCAAATATCTAAAAGTGTTATTAAATTTTTGTATCAGATGTTGTTTCGATGGGTCTTTGCTGATATATATTCGCATTCTGACTTTTTAAATGCCCATTTAATTAGGTGTGTGAATTTTTCCTAATAAGATTATGAGGCAAAGTGGTATATAGGGTAGAAAAATCAAAACTTAGAACAGATTCGAAATCACCAATATAAGCATGCAATTTATCAAGTACTTCCAACGAATTTTT
The DNA here is from genome assembly GCF_021869535.1 of Mytilus californianus. Classification (NCBI taxonomy): domain Eukaryota; kingdom Metazoa; phylum Mollusca; class Bivalvia; order Mytilida; family Mytilidae; genus Mytilus; species Mytilus californianus. The sequence goes on from NW_026262668.1 coordinate 2,657,724, forward strand.
GACACTACAAAAGTAGTTAATTCCACTATTTTCAAAGGCCTAATTTGAACAATTTATTACCAGGTTTTTGATTGTACCAAGTGTACTAGTAAGTAGAATAGACAGTCTAGTAGTGGAACAATGGCTTGAAGACGAAATAAATCTATACTTGTAAGGTGTTTTGTGCAGCTTCAGAAGCCAGTACATAGTTGGAACTTTCAATTTTAGAATGAATGATCATCGGTCTAATGTAAATGATCCTAATAACAACAAATTTCTTTATAAACATTTCAATCAGCCTGACCATTCTATTGTTTCAATGAAAGTCCGGATTATAGAGAAAATATATCATTCAACAAATGACCCCATATTGAGTACACCATATCGTTTACAAAGAGAAGACTTTTGGATAAGAGAGTTGGGAACAGCCATTCCCTATGGATGCAATGACAAAATTGATGGTGTAGGTATTTTGTCTAGTCCCAGGTGTAGTACTGTCAATACATTACAATTATTTAATACTTCTGCTCGACGAAATAGAAGTCATGGTCACAGAAAATATATACCACCTGCTGTGCACACCGTGACAATTGATAGTCTGTTAACGTCTGTTCAAAAACCTTTAGGAAGTCATCATATCAGAACTAGATTATACTCCATTCCATTGTCAAAACTTTTTTTACTATTTCAAAAGGCCCAAAATACTTCCGTTACTGATTCTCGTTCTGTTTTGTATAGATTAGTTGCAATAGTCATGGACATTGCTAACCATAGACTATTCAAACCCGTATCGACTACATCCAAAAATGAGGAAAAACGTAATTTTTTTAAGGTAGAATTCGCCAATAAAGGTTTAGATGCTGTAAATATTAGCAATATTTTCCATCAGAAATCTGTACAAAAAACTATACCTGATTACTTCAAAAATAAAGCTACACCTGTTATTTCTTATACTTACACCAAGTCTATTGCATCCAAGATTTTCAACCACAAGAGAGTTTTGGAGGCCTTTAACCTCAAAGATGTGAAATCAAAGCCTTCGGATTGCTCATGTGCATCGTCACAATACAAGTATAGTCTAGCTGGTCATGTTATTACTGGTGACCTTGGCATCGTTACCAATGAACAACTAAGAGGGTTGTTAGCCGTGGGACCAAAATATAGAATTCCCCAGCCCATCAACTGGAAAAAGAATTTCAAGTTACTGATGGATGCAGTTGAGGACTATGCAAGAAAATGGGTAAAGCGCGAACCAGACGAACCAGAACTGGACACTTTGTCTGAATGGATCAAAGCTATTCGATCATGCATTCAGAAGCGCATTCAAAAACTACGATGCAATATGAGCACAAGAGTTACTAAACCTTTCAAAAATCAGGATGTTGTGGATGCTTTATCCTCTTTGCATGACAAATATGTCGTTGTTCCAGCAGATAAAGCCTCCAATAATATAGTCTTCATATGTAAAAACCATTATTTGCAATGTATCACAACAGAGCTTGGAATAAATAGAACTACTGGTAACCCTACATATTCTTTATCATCATTTACCAAGGACGAAATTTTATAAAATCACAAATCTGTCCTTCTTTCTTTTGGTATCAACATCAAAGAAAACGAAGAAAATTTACCATCATTATACTGGATACCAAAACTACACAAAACTCCATATAAAGAACGATACATAGCTGGGTCATCAAAATGTTCGACTAAACATCTTTCTAAAGTACTGACTACTATTCTTTCTACAGTTAAAGATGGGCTTCAAAAATATTGTGATAAGATATATTCTACCAGTGGTGTTAACCAGATGTGGATTCTCAAAAATTCGAAAGATCTACTGCTAAATCTTCGATCACAATCTTTGCAATTTTGCAGCAACATAAAAACTTTTGATTTTTCTACGCTTTACACTACTATTCCCCATGCTCAGTTGAAAGATCGACTTCACCATCTCATTAAACAGAGCTTTTTCTATAAAAATGCGAATCGTAGATACAAATTTCTTGTTTTGGGTTACAATAATTCATATTTTGTGAAAAACCACACTGAATGTACCAGAAAATATACTGAAGATGATATTATCAAAATGCTGGACTTTTTGATCGACAATATATTTGTTGAGTTTGGAGGATCTATATTTCAACAGACAGTCGGTATTCCAATGGGAACTAATTGTGCACCCCTACTGGCCGATTTGTTTTTGTACTCGTATGAAGCAGAATTCATTCAGAACCTTCTAAAAGACAAAAAGAAAAAGCACCTTGCGAAATTCTTTAATTTTACTTTCCGATATATTGATGATGTTCTATCATTGAATTACCCATATTTCAGCCAATACTTACATCTCATATATCCCAGTGAACCTGAAATTAAGGATACTACTGATACTAGAAGGACTGCTTCATACCTTGATCTTTTCCTCAATATTGACACAGATGGACGACCTCACACGAAAATCTATGATAAACGGGACGATTTCAACTTCCCAATTATCAATTTCCCATTTCTCAGCAGTAACATACCCTCTGCCCCTTCGTATGGTGTTTACATATCTCAATTGATACGTTCTTCTCGTGCTTGTTCACACTATACGGACTTCTTATACAGGAGTGTGCTCCTTACGCAGAAACTGCTCGAACAAAGTTATGAGGAGGACAGATTAAAAATGACACTCCGTAAATTTTACGGACACCATCACCAATTGGTTGATCCATACGATGTGTCTTTGTCAAAACTAACTAAGGATATATTTACCACGTGTTAGATTGTGGTTTGTCATTACGTCGTCGGATCTTTTAATTACCGAACGTGACTTATTCCCCATTGTGACTGTTTTGCTGAGTGTGAAACCGCATTGCTATAAGACGTGTCACGGTACCTTTCTATCCCAAATTCATGTATTTAATTTTGATGTTATATTTGTTGTTCTCGTCGGATTTTGTCAAATGTCTTAACGTATTTTCTGTTATATTCGTGTGTTATGGTATAGATAATTAATCACCCCTTCATTTATTAGATTTTAGTTTGGTTCAACGAAATTTATACGATATATTTGGTTTACAGTTTGATTCAGAAGAAACACCGACATAGCTAGATAATACAATTAATTATCTAATTACTACCACAATTTGATATTAATAAGTATTGTAATTTTCATTATTATTAATAAATGTAATGGCAGTATTACAAATCTATCTTGAATCAATCCTAATCCTATCTTATTTTTGGGAAATATTTTTACACATTCATATGTGACGTCACTTTGTGTGTTTTTTTAGAATTTCAAATGTGACGTCACTTTGTGCGTTGAGGCTTTAGCTAACTCGGCTGTGTATTTTTATATGTTGGATTAAGTTGTTTTATGTAATGTATCCGTTTTTATTCTGTAGTTAGTCCCCACTTTGGTTTTATCATGTATATCTATTATATAGTCATTTTATAATATTTACTGTTTGCAAAATTATAAATTATTCTAAATAATAAGGATGTTCTTGTCCCAGGCAGAAAATCCTGGCCGTGTTAGGCGCAACTTTTTGGAAGTTTGGGTCTTTGGTGCTCTTCAGCTTTGAACTTGTTTTGGCTTTCAAACTTTTTTTATCTGAGCGTCACTGGTTAGTCTTGTGTGGACGAGACGCACGTCTGGCGTATTGAATTTTAAGCCTAGTACCTTCTGCTAGCTATTATTCGTTTGTTTCTTTGTCCTATATGTTCTCCCATTTATTTGTATTGTGGTCCTGTCATGTGATGTTGTCGTTTCGGTGTTGTGTTTGACGTTGCCATAAAAGCGGGAGGTTTGGCATGCCACAAAACCAGGTTCAACCCACCATTTTTTTCTTAAAATGTCCTGTACCAAGTCAGGAAAATGGCCATTGTTATATTATAGTTCGTTTCTGTGTGTGTTTCATTTTAATGTTGTGTTTTTGTTGTGTCGTTGTTCTCCTCTTATATTTGATGCGTTTCCCTCAGTTTTAGTTTGTAACCCGGATTTGTTTTTATCTCTATCGATTTATGAGTTTCGAACAGCGGTATACTACTGTTGCCTTTATTGTATTTGGTTCTGCTTGTAAAAAGGTAGCTAAAAGTTTATGTTTGTTACAGATGTCATTTTCCGAAAAGAAAATGGAGTTAGTTGGAATGTTGGTGAATTCGTGATTTCCTTTTCGAGAACCTCAATGTAAAATTTACGTCAAACAATAATGATATTATTAGCAGCCTTATCAGCCGGGACAAAAACAAATTCCTTGGCGAGTTTTTTTTAGCTTATTTTTGATACGAGAAATAGGGCTATTATGGTTGTTGTTAGGAGTAAAATGTTCTTTAAAATGTTTAATACGAGTATCCACTATGTTCATTACTGAATTAAAAAAAGAATCTAAGGATTTTTTGTCAGCTTTTTCTCGTTTTATCAATTTCAAGCAATAAGTACGGAGTGCGTCGTGGATGATGTTACGACACTCATTCCAATTAATAATTGACGGGGGACGATATTTAGGTCCTTTACTGGGGAATGATTTCAACTCTCGGTCATGAACAATGTTAAGGTCTCCTGTAACATGGGAACTGGGGCCATCAATATATTTGGAATTACTGCAATTTCATGACGTAGGTGTATTGTCACTGATATTAACATCTTTACACACTTCGCTATAATTAAACACATATTGCCGGGTAGATTTTTTGTAAACATAACAAATAAGAAGGAGTTCAGTATTATCAAAATAGCCAGGAATTTGTTCTTTAACAGAATGATCATTAAAAAAAACGGCAATATTTACAAAATCAAAACCTTTATTGACATATTTGATTTTAATAAAATGTTTTTTACGATCTTCAAGGCGATCAATTTTGGGGAATAGTTGAGAATAACAATATGCAATTATAATTTGGACGATTTCATACTTAGGACTGCAATATGGAATTGTGTTGTAATCCTCTAAAATTTGATGTAATTTATTAACATTTAAAGAACAGAGCTTGGTTAACAGATAATGTCTGCCGTTGTTTTTTGAAATAGTAATTAGGTCCGAAATATTTGTATTGTTGGTACGAAATTTTCTCTGGTTGCGGTTTATTCTACGCCCATGAGAAACATTTTTTCAATGTTGACATTCCTTTCCTTTTAATAGCCGAACATATCTTATACATGTGTAAACCCATCTCTTAATAAGGGGTTAAATCGAAATCCACATGAATACGGATTCACATGAGGTCGAATTATTCACTTGCATGTCAATAATGCATCCGCGATGTTTTGGGCTTATTCTGACAAATGTGGGTCCAAATTAACTGCTTATAACGAAATATTATTTTAAAATTCCGCTTTTATTGATATTTGAAACAACAAAAAAATCGTATTTTAAATGTTTGTCTAAATCGTAGCTAATGCCCCTTTAAAAAACATACAAAGACAAAAAAGAAACATGCAATATATAAATAATTGAAAACAAAATATCTTTTCCACAAAATTAACGACGAGTGGGAGGGGGTTATCTTCTCTAAAAACGGAGAGTCGAATGATTACAAAGTGTTTTAAAATAGACAAAAAAATCTTTTACCACTTTTGAAATTCGTTTGACATAAGTTGCAACTTTGAAAACCCAATTCATTTTTCGTTTTTTTACATGGTGTTTTCAGTTTTTTTTTTCGACTTATGAGTTTTGAATCTCTTCTTGGTATATTTAAATTCGCCTCTTTTTTTAGATGATTTAAAGGTTCTATTCAGACCTAAAGAAAATTTTTCAAAAAGACATAAATAAATACACGTGGAATGCTCATATGAATATACATCTGCACGTGTATCGGATAACAGAAATAACTACATTTGTATTTAACAACATCTAAAAATTAAAACAAATAGAAACCAAAATTCATAGACAGTTGGTTTTTTTTCGGTCTGGTTCGTGTTTCTCGGTCTTTCTTTATTTTTGTTGGCTTCTGTGATGAAGATAAATCTAGAAAAGCGCCTCGTACATAAGTAATGTATAAAGAGTGTATGTTTATTTTTTATTTTTTTTTTTTTTTTACAGAATTATTTTGAAAACAATGCAACAAATCAAAAAATCAAAGCACTCTCTTGCGTACTTGTAATTTTCAATAAGAGGACTGTCTTGAACAGGGTTTTGTTAGTAAAAATTAAACTTCCAATGTATACAATAATCTTGTACGGTATCTTCGGTGAAAATCCGAAAATAACAAATCAACATTCAATGATCACAGTCTATGGGGTATATATTAATATATTTATTGGCGTGCACCGGAGGATGAATTATGACACTAGATTTTTAGAAGAATTATCGTAAATTGAGTTTATAATAAATACTTTTTCATTCAGGTGTCTATTGAAGCAAACAATACTGAAAAACGCTCACCGATCGTACTTTTTACAAAATACAAGCGTGTGTACCTTTTATAATAAAGTTGATTTCTTTGTCAGATACAAGTCCATATGACAGAACAGGTGATAGAAAATCACACAAATCATCGCAAAAAGAATAGCCAAAATTATCTGAGGTAAATTATGCCTATATTGGTTTACAGATTCTAAACAATCAAAAGATCTTTTAGAATAAATGCAATCAACGTCCTTAATCTCATTTACACAAGTATTGAAACATTTGACTTGTCCGACCTTTACATAAATGTTCTCTATTCAAATTTGAAGACATGGTACAGAATTTATTCAACTTTGTTGTAATGAAAATAGCCTGTGTAGAAACCAATATCGTGTTCTATGAAGGACCAAAGTTCTATTAGTATAGTCTCTGAAACTGGCATCATTATGATACTTGAATAGGTTATTGATTGCCTTCGACTATTGTTTGATTTTTACTTAAAAATAGATATGCGGAATTCTAATCTATTTTCCCGCTAACATGTTCTCCGTTCGTACGAGGACATGTTATACAGAGAGTTTTCAAGGAAATGAACTATCATGTTCTCCATCTACTTTAAGTTCCTTTATGTATACATTTTCCTATTGTGAACTTTCTATATAAGGCCTGATATGCTCTGGATATCTCCCAGTTGTTCCGCTATAACAAATCGTATGTTCCCGAAAAATATGTTTGATAGGATTAAAATGCCAAAAGTGTGATGGTAGACCAAAAACTACTCGTGATGCTTGAGATCCTGAAGTCCTCCTTTAAACGCAGTATTTAAGGGATCGCTCACTAATAGTATTTTGTATTATGTTTGCTTTCTTTTTTTTCTTCTTTTTTTTTGGGGGGGGGTGTCTTTTGTTTATTGTTATACATACAAAAATTCTGTTTTTATATTGCTTGATGTCTAATTCTTTTCGCAACCTTTTAATGAGAAATTACACCTGAATATCATAACTGAAATTATTTGCTATCAAAAATGCTCGCAATTTACAATTGAGACTATCAATGGCCAAATATACGTCAACAAAACAGCTGAAACTACTCAAGTCCAAATATACCTGAATCGAACGTTGAATATTATTTAAGATTGGGGTTCATGTTACCAAATCTGTAGTTTCCTGTTTTATGTTGATTGTTCAGTTTGTTTTTTTTTTTTTTTTTGATAATAGCGTTGTCTGCTTTTAATTGACTCCGTGTTGAAGGCCGTACTTTGACATATAATGGTTTACTTTTATAAATTGTGACTTGGATGGAGAGGTGTCTCCTTGGCACTCATACCACATCTTCTTATATATTTATTCTGATTTGTTATTGCCCACGTGGTATCTTTTCTCTCCGGTTAAGACCCTAGAAAACAACAGCGACTTTGTACGAGTAAGCTAACCAATCGAGATTATCAAAAATAAAAATTCAAAAACATAAAAACATAAAAACATAAAAACATTAAAACTATAAAACCATTATCATCGGATAAATATACCAGATCAAACCAGTTGCGAATATGTGCCATTTTAAACATAACAAAGTAAGTGGAATAAAATACGCATCTAGCCTAAGGTAAAAATAATACATGATCAGATCACTTGAAAGTATTGTGGATCTAAATCGAACTGTGGTGACTGTTTAAGATCAAATATGACTTATCAGGGCAATTAATCTGAGGTCAAATATTCATTATAGCGGTTTTCATATTTTATTTATATTGAATAATATATAGTTACATCATAGAATTAAGAATAAAAATGGAAACTTATCAGATCAAATTGAAAGATTGTCCTTGTGTGATCATCCAATTGGCCAGGTTTCATTGTCAATACGAACTACACTGTAATAGAATAAAAAAACACTCATGAAAGATACCAGACTTATAATAAGTATACATTATTATACCTTAATAAAAATGTAAGTAGAATAACATCTTATTGACTAAATGGTAGAAAATTATCGATTCAACTATGCAATTCAAGAAATACATATATATTCATGTCGAAAATCAGAAGGGGAGTATACACCAAGATTATATGTTTTCGATATTGGACCAGCAACTGCTGAATTGTACCTATTGGAATAGCTGACTTCAGTCCCATTTTACGGTACAATTCGTGTTCCGCATTGTTTAGTTTTCTGTATATTGTTTTGTAGAATATAGTCTGTTTACTAGTACCCTTACGTAGCAAATGAGACCTCCCCCGGATTTTGGTTGGTTTTGTATTGCTCGCTTTTTAGTTGTTTTTTTTTATTGTGTTTTGCAGACTGTTGTTGGCCTTCTGTTCAGTTTTCGTCTTTTGTGATGGTATTGTCAGTTTGTCTTCGTCCTATGGGTTTGAATATTGTCTCTCTATTGTAAACTCGTCTTTATTCTTTACGTCATTGCGTTGTCTGTTCTTTTTCTATTTCTCATTATTCCTGTTATTTCCGTTTAGTATCATCTTTTTTTAAACAAGTCATACGCAACGAGTTTCGTGTAATTTTATTGTTATCGAACAGATGAAATTGAGAATGGAAATGGGGAATGTGTCAAAGAGACAACAACCCGACCATAGAGCAGACAACAGCTGAAGGCCACCAATAGGTCTTCAATGCAGCGAGAAACTCCCGCACCCGGAGGCGTCCTTCAGCTGGCCCCTAAACAAATATGTATACTAGTTCAGTGATAATGGACGTCATACTAAACTCCAAATTATAAACAAGAAACTAAAATTAAAAATGATACAAGACTAACAAAGGCCAGAGGCTCCTGACTTGGGACAGGCGCAAAAAAGGGGCGGGGTTAAACGTGTTTTTTGAGATCTCAACCCTCCCCCTATACCTCTAGCCAATGTAGAAAAAACAAACGCACAACATTACGCACAGTAAAACTCAGTTCAAGAGAAGTCCGAGTCCGATGTCAGAATAGGAAACAAAAGAAAATAAACAAAATGACAATAATACATAAATAACAACAGACTACTAGCAGTTACTGACTTGCCAGCTCCAGACCTCAATTAAACTGATTGAAAGATTATGTCTTCATCATATGAATATCAGGCACAATCCCTCCTGTTAGGGGTTTAGTATTATACCATCATAAAATATATGAGAAGAACATAACCCGTGTCATGCCAACAACTGGTTTTAGAATAAATATGTCTAATTCCGATGCAAAGACCCTATAAGTGAATCAATATTAAAGCCAAACTATGCAATCTTTAATGACCTGACAACAGTATCGTAACTTTATCCCTTCTTAATAAGTCTGTTTAAAGGTTTTGTTAGCTTTTGAGGTGAATACTGACATTTTTGTGCTTTGTAAAGAATATTACCATAAAAGATTGGATGTGAAATATCAGAACGTATAAGATGTCTGCATGTTGAGTTATATTTACGAATGATGTCCTTATACCGATGATAAAATTTAGTAAATGTTTTGACGAGTTTATGATATCGAAAACCCTGGTGTAATAATTTTTAAGTAATACATAAATTTCTCTCGCTAAAATCTAATACGTTGTTACATACACGAGCGAATCGTACAAGTTGAGATATTTAAACACCATAAGATGGTGACAAGGGAACGTCACCATCTAAAAATGGATTATTAATGATAGGAAATGAAAAATCATCTCTTTTATCATAAATTTTTGTATTAAGCTTCCCGTTAATGATATAGATATCAAGATCGAGGAAAGGACAGTGGTCATTGTTAGTATTAGCTTTATTTAAAGTAAGTTCAACAGGATAAATTTCTTTAGTATACATACTGAAGTCGTCATTATTGAGAGCCAATATATCATCCAATATCTAAAAGTATTGTTAAATTTTTGTATCAGATGTTGTTTCGATGGGACTTTGCTGATTTTAGTCATAAATTGTAATTCATAACAATACAAAAACAGGTCCACAATAAGTGGTGCACAGTTAGTCCTCATTGGAATTCCGATAACTTGACGATATACGGAATCTCCAAAGCGAACAAAAATGTTATCAAGTAAAAATTCAAGGGCAGATATAGTATCAAAGCATGTCCAATTGACATAGTTCTTTGTTGCTACTAAAAAATGACCTAAAAGAGTTTGAACATATGTATTCGCATTCTGACTTTTTGAATGCCCATTTAATTAGGTGTGTGAATTTTTTCTTAATAAGAATATGAGGCAAAGTGGTATATAGGGTAGAAAAATCAAAACTTTGAACAGATTCAAAATCACCAATATATGCATGCAATTTATCAAGTACTTCCAACGAGTTTTTGACACTCCAAAAGTAGTTAATTCCACTATTTTCAAAGGCCTTATTTGAACAATTTATTATCAGGTTTTTGATTGTACCAAGTGTACTAGTAAGTAGAATAGACAATTTAGTAGTGGAACAATGACTTGAAGACGAAATAAATATGTATTTGTAAGGTGATTTGTGTAGCTTCGGAAGCCAGTACAAAGTTGGGACTTTCATTGTATTTGGTTCTGCTTGTAAAGAAGTAGCTAATAGTTTATGTTTGTTACAGATATCGTTTTCTGAAAATGAAGTTAGTTGGAATGTTGGTGAATTCGTGATTTCCTTTTGCAGAACCTCAATGTAAAATTTACGTCAAACTATAATGATATTATTAGCAGCTTTATCAGCCGGGACATAAACAAATTCCTTGGCTAGTTCTTTTAGTTTATGTTTGATACGAGAAATAGGATTTTTATGGTTGTTGTTAAGAGTAAAATGTTCTTAAAAATGTTGTATATGTATATCAACTATCTTCATTACTGAATTAAAAAAAGAGTCCAAAGATTTTTTGTCAGCTTTTTCCCGTTTTATTCATTTCAAACAGTGAGCACGAATTGAGTCGTGGATGATATTACGACACTCATTCCAATTAATAATTGACGGAGTACGATATTTAGGTCCTTTACTGAGGAATGATTTTAACTCTCGGTCGCGAACGATGTTAAGGTCTCCTGTTATAACATGGGAAATGGGGCCATAAGTGTATTCGGAATTACTACAATTACATGCCGTAGGTGTATTTTCACTGATATTTACATCTTTACAGACTTGGCTTTAATTAAACACAAATTTTCGGGTAGATTTCTTGTAAATATAACAAATAAGAGGGAGTTCAGTATTAACAAAATATCAAGGAATTTGTTCTTTAACAGAATGGTCGTTAAAAATACCGGCAATATTTACAAAATCAAAACCTTTATTGACATACTTTATTTTAATAAAATGATTTTTATGACCTTCAGGGCGATCAATTTTGGGAAACAGTTCAGAATAACAATATGCCATTATAATTTGAACTATTTCATACTTAGGACTGCAATATGAAATTGTGTTGCAATCCTCTAAAATTTTATTTAATTTAGTTATAGGTAAAGAACAGAGCTTGGTTAATAGATAATGTCTGCCGTTGTTTTTTGAAATAAAAATTAGGTCCGAAATATTTGTATGGTTGGTCCGAAATTTTCTTTGATTGCGATTTTTTTCTACGCCCGTGAGAACGGTTTTCACGAACAGTTTTAGAAACTATATCCAAAATGTTAACAGAATCGGTTCTTGATATATTACCAATTCCCATGATATTATCATTAAGACCGAGAGGGTAGACTGTCTGTAATTTTTTAATCCAATTTAATTCAATTATTTTCCGTGATCGTACAAACTTTGAATGAGATTCACCAGGCTGCTTATTTACTACTTCTAAAGGTTGAACTGTTAAATATTTAATAGGATGTCATTGATTGTGCTTTTTAAGATGTTGATAAATGATACTTTTGAATTTATTGGGTCTTTTAAAACGATACAGGTGTTCTTGCGTGCGTTTAGATAAATATCGTCCAGTTTCACCTACGCACTGAATGCATGCATATATACTAAACTAAGTCCTGTATGCACGTTTTGATACTTATTACGAATCTATAACGTATTATGGACAAATAATATTTCATTCGGTGATTGTTGATCGCAAGCTAATGAACTTTCGAGTTTGTTGTCGAAATTTACCGGGTCGTGACATTGATAAGCACGTTTAACCCTGTAACATTCTTTACGTGTCTGTCCGAAGACAGGAGCTTGTAAACAGTGGTTGCCGTTGATAGTTGTTGTTTGTCATATTTTCAGTTACACTTTAGCATAAAATGAGCCCGTTCGGGTTCTCGTTTGAGTTTTTCACATTTTGTCATGCCGGAGACTTTTAAAGTTTACTATACATTTGGGTTTTGCTGATATTTATAGACCGTAAGGTGATCTATACTTGCTTACATTAACGTCTGCTGGTCCCATGTGAATACAGATTTAGTTGACCATTGGCAATCATCATTTCTCTTTAAACGTAATGTGCGAAATATTTAATGGTTTCTGGGATTTTAAAGCGATTTCCGATATAAAGATATTGCAATGTGTCGCACTGTAGGATAACATTATTTCTCTAACATCAGTGAGTTATAAAGCCAAGCAATCAACATCCTGGTATACTTTCTCACATGTTTGCTTTGGAATTCATAGACTGTGAATTTTTTATGCTGAAGAGGTTTTTTCATCCTAATTTTTATCATCTATACTAAAATTCTATAGTAGTATATAACTTTGACAGAACTGTTGCCAGACTTTGTTGTATTAATTTTACCTTTCACATACGAATGGATAAACTATAACACAGAGTTCATCACCCTATCGATACGTTATGCTTATTAGATCAGGTACATACGACAGACAATTGGCAAGAAAAAGTCCATTTGGTTCAAAAATTGGTAGTCCCCAGTCGAAGAATGTTATCGGTCTTACGGTCTTGTCCCAGATCCAGACACCTTCTTTCCAGGAATCGGAACCTCCAAATCACATTCCGATAGGAACTAAAATAAAATCATATACTGTGTATGTTAAAAGTTTGTAGCATTTTGTACTAATATTTGTCTGCTTGTCTTTTTATTTTTGGCCATGGCGTTGTCAGTTTGTTTTCGATCTATGAGTTTGACTGTCCCTCTGGTATCTTTCGTCCCTCTTTTATTTGGGTTTTTTCTGTTATTTTGTTTTATCTGTCTTTTTTTTTCTCTCTTTGAAGATAACAAAATAAAAATTACTAGTAAAAAAAACGCCACAGCTGTCTTATGTGGAACTCTGATATTACGTTATGTGTTCTGTTATTACTTGATGATAGTTTGTCTTTACATAATATGATTTTGACATTATGTAATGATGTTTTGATATAACTCAATATGGAAAAGTCATTTCTTAATGATATTCCGATATTACATGATATGGTTTCGTATTGACTTGATATAGTTTTGTCATTATTTAATATGGTTTTGTCATTACTCGATGTGGTTTCACCATTATTTAATGTGGTTTCACCATTATTTAATGTGGTTGTGCCATTAGGCAATGTGGTTTTAACATTACTTGATGTGCATCTGACTTGACGAAATGTAGTTGTTTCATTACATGATGTGGTTTTGTTATTTCGTAATGAAGATTTGCCAATTCTTTATATGGCTTTAACATTACGTAATGATGTTTCAAAATTTGACGATTTTACACTACATGATGTGTTTGTTTCAGTATTTGATGTGGTCATGTCATTTTTTGATGTGGTTATCCCATTACTACTACGAGGTAAAACCACGTGAACATTTTGGAAAAATTATGTTCTAATTTTAGACCGATTTCTATATGCATGTCGTTTGAGTAATGCGCTTTGGATGAGTATCGCTATCCATTAAGTTAAAGTTCAAATTAAAGTTCAAGTTGTTGTTCAGAGTTATTTGGTATGAAAAAAAGGAACGACAGACAAAAATAAGAAAAAAAGTACTAAAAAATTAACAGTAATTCGGAAATATCCCAAACCATTTGGTCCTGCCGTTTTTTCCTTAGTTCTCAAATGGAAGCTGTAAATTAATAAATAAAGTAAAGATTCTTATTAACCCTGTGTCTCGCCGGATAATTCTGCTGTCAGTGTAAAAGCGTAAATTAATTGTTGCACATTAACCGGTACACTTAACGTAGGAAAACATGTTTTTCTGCAGATGCTTTTATCTTGATCTTGAAGAATAACTCCTTTACAAGTTTTATAACAATTCATGGAGGTTTACAAATTTATCATGTCAAAACAGTTTAATTCGGTAATATTAAATGCATTAAAATAACCTTATGTAGAAATAAAGAAATGTGGTATGATTACCAATGAGACAACTCTCAACCATATACCAAATTTCGAGTTGAACTTCGAGTTTGAGTCACATTTAAAGATAGAGTTCCGAATTACAATTGGACTTCAATTTTAAATTTGAGTCACTTTTTGGCGTAGAGTTCGAGGTAAACCCTTATTTGAGTCTCATTTAGATTAAGATTAAGAGTTGAAATTCGAGTTATCTAATATGAGTTCTATTTTTTTTTTCGTGGATCAAGGGCTTTTGCTCGAGCATCCGAAAAGAGGATTCAGGGGTAGGTATGCGTACAAAAGATAAACAATTTTACAGCATACAAAACACAACATATAAATTGAAATAAAGTTAGATGTGGTGTGATTGCCAATGAGAAAATTATCCACCATAGTTTAAATGCAGTGGATGCAAGCAATCATAGGCAACACTACAGCCTTCAACAAACCGTATAGTCGGCTACAAAAGACCACCACGTGAAAATGTGAAACAATTCAAACGAGAAAACTAATGGTCTAGTTTATAGCTAAACAATCTACGAATAAACAGCTGCCCCATGAGCGCATGATACGCCCGTCGTCTTGTGTGTGAATTTTTATGCAATAATCATAAATAGTTTCTGACATACGGCGCGACATGCGAAACCCCCCCTCCCCCTTTTTTTAAAAAAAAAAAAACTCAATATCTTTAAAATAAAATTTTGAATCAAAACCAAAAAGTATACATATCTTATGATTAATATAACTAAGTGTGTAAAATTTTAAGCAATAATCATAAATCGTTTTTGAGATACGGCGCGACATGTGAAAACCCCCCTTTTAAAAAAAAAACAAAAAATCAATATCTCTAAAATAAAATTTTAAATCAAAACCAAAAAGTATACAGATCTTTAGATTAATATAACTAAGAAGTGTATAAAATTTTAAGCAATAATCATAAATCGTTTTAGAGATACGGCGCGATAATGTGAAAAAACCCCTCCCCCTTTTTTTACAAAATACTCAATAACTCAAAAATAAAATTTTGAATCATCACCAAAAAGTATACAGATCTTAAAATTAATATAACTAAGAAGTGAGTAAAGTTTTCAGCAATAATCATAAATTGTTTTTGAGATACCGCGCGACATGTGAAAAAAATACACACACCGGTTTTTAGTTACTAAGTCCCGTAACTCAAAAAGTTTTAAACTTATTTTCACCAAAAAATATACAGATCGTTTGACCATCATTAGAAAAAACAATGTTAAGTTTCATGAAATTTGGATAAGTCGTTCTCAAGTTACGGTGCGATATGTTTACGCCGGACAGACAGATGGACAGACGGACAGACGACATTTGTATACCATAATACGTCAGGTCAAAATTTTGACGGGCGTATAAAAACAAAAATGACACACATGAAACAACGACAACCATTGAACTACAGGTTCCTGACTTGGGGCAGGCATTAAAAGAAAGTGCACGCGGCGGAGTTTAACATGTATGTAAGCGCTAATCCCTATCCTAACCTAGTGTATCATAGCACAGCATATGAAGAAAATGTAAAGACAGTTTTGATTGGCTCAACTTAATAGATCAGTATGACTGGGTAACATAAATCCATCAGCGTGATCTCGGGTGCTTTGGAAGGGTAAGCGGATTCTGCTTAACTTGTGGCACCCGTCGTGTTATTCGTGAAAGTACAAACCCAGTGATTTGTTTTTTTTTGTAGTTTACATTCGAGGAAAAGATGACGGGATTGTGGTTACGACAACTGGAACCTATTCGTCGTCACCTGTGAAACAGATATTTCAAAAAGTTTTTTTTTTTCAATTAGTGCGTGGTATATCAGAAACTGCAATTAATAAAAAAAAGTTTAATATTCATATGTTCAAATGAACATACACGCTAAAAAAAACTGGAGAATTCTTATTTTATAGAATTGATGCTTTGTTGCTTAGCACCCCCTCCCCAACATTTCCCTTTAACTTTAGTGCGAGTTGATTTAAAGAAAGTGTCTCATTTGTTGAAAATACAGTACAAGTCTTTTGATTTGTGTTGACCTGCGACAATAATGTAGCGACAGTGATATACAACAAACCTATATGCCGTCGTCGGTAGTATCGTCGGCGTCTTCATCATTTAGGTTGTTAGGTTTCTAGTTTGAACTGTTTTTATATTTTTCATTTCGAGACCTTTTTAAACTTACTATGTGGTATGAATTTTGCTCATTCTTACAGACCATACAGTCACACATATATGTTAACTTCTACGTCATTTGGTATGTGGTTGAGAGTTGTCTCATTGGCAATCATACCACATTTGTTTTCTTATTTCTATGTAAGGTTTTTTTTTGGCATTAAATATTACCGAATTAAACTATTTTGACATGATAAATTTGTAAACCTCCATGAATTGTTATAAAACTTGTACAGGAGTTATTCTTCTGGACCAAGATAAAGCAGTGTTCCTTGGAATCATTTACGAATTTATTATAATACTGC
Source organism: Mytilus californianus (assembly GCF_021869535.1). NCBI lineage: Eukaryota > Metazoa > Mollusca > Bivalvia > Mytilida > Mytilidae > Mytilus > Mytilus californianus. Next base: position 2,674,697 of record NW_026262668.1, read on the forward strand.
TTCCATTTGAGAACTAAGGAAAAACCGGCAAGTGGTTTTGGGATATCCCCCTTATGTCCGAATTACTGTAAATGTTTTAGTACTTTTTTCTTAACTTTGTCTGTCGTTCTCCTTTTTCATACCAAATAACTATGAACAACAACTTGAACTTTAATTTGAACTTTAACTTAATGAATAGCGGTACTCATCCAAAGCGCATTACAATAACGACATATGGAAATCGGTCTAAAAAAAGAACATATATTTTCCAAACTGGTCACGTGGTTTTACCTCGTAGTAGTAAAGGGATAACCACATCAAAGAATGACATGACCACATCAAATACTGAAAAAAACACATTATGTAGTGCAAAATCGTCAAATTTTGAAACATCATTACGTAATGTTAAAGCCAAATAAAGAATTGACAAATTATTATTACGAAATAACAAAACCACATCATGTAATGAAACAACTACATTACGTCAAGTCACATACACATCAAGTAATGTTAAAACCACATTGCCTAATGACATAACCACATCATATAATGGTGAAACCACATCGAGTAATGACAGAATAAAGCAAGTCAGTTTGTTCATTTGCTCATTTTTATTTATCTAGTCGAAGAAAGAGGTAATAAACATGCTTTATGATAGAAAATTATATTAAATATAAAATTGGTATTATTTCACTGAAACAATTTTCTTCAATACAATTTCGTCTAAAGTTTCAGTGAAAGTTTATTTATGGAGAGACAAAACCATTATGATTAAATGACGATTAGTAATTGGTAATATATTCCTTCTGATGAGTCAGTCATGGTCTACTTTGCCCGAAATACAAAGGTTTGTCTTCCGCCAGAAATATATTGCCTTAAATGTATTTGGTACAACGTTTTTTGAATTGTCAGGTTTTAATGCTCTACAGCTTCGTATTTGATTTGACCTTCCAACTCCTTTGATTCGAGCGCCACTGATGAGTCTTTTGTAAACGAAACGCGCGTCTGGCGTATCAAATTATAAGCCTGGTATCTTTGATGAGTTTGTTTTGAAATTTGCTTTGGATTCACATTTGGTCAGGATATCAAAGTCGTTGACTCATGTATGCATTGAAACTTGCTTCTTTATATTTCAAGGATTAATATAAATAAGAAGATGTGGTATGAGTGCCAATGATACAACTATCCATATCCAAGTCACAATGTTTAAAAACTAAAAAATTATAGGTCAATGTACGGCGTTCAACACGGAGCCTTGGCTCATACCGAACAGTAAGCTATAAAGGGCCCCCAAAAGACTAGTGTAAAACAATTCAAACAGAAAAACCAACGGTCTAATAATCTATACAAAAAACGAGAAACGAGAAACACTTATGAATCACACCAACAAACGACATCCACTAAGCACATTTTTTGGCGTCAATTGATATAAAAAAAAAGGACAAAATCATACTTTTACTTGCTTTTGAGTAAGTTGGTCCAGATTACACATCAATAAACCCCGGAGAAAAAATCCGATTAAATCTCATATTTCATTAACTATTTTATCATGTGATTTGCAAAAATACCTCTTCTGACACCTATGCGCACACATCGTGGAATAAGTTCCCTTCACTTGTATAAAAGTAGCCCGGTCAACGCATCTATTAAAAACGTCGGTCTCAAAAAACAATAACTGAAGTGCATATCACCAATCATAAAATACCTAATTACGCAAAGTTTATAAGAATTATTACATTGAAACAATTAACAAGGGGAGGTTACAGTTATAATTCTGCAGTTGGAATCAATTTTACAAACTTCATTACCAAGTCTTCATAAACAAAATGTATCCATAGTTTCTAATCAGGATCAGTGCAAAAACAGTTTGCGTTGTATGGCAAATATTCTCAAACTAAGTTTTTATATTTTATGATTAACTCTCATGAAGATTACTTCATTTTAAAAAAACTTATATATGTACTAAATATCTATGTTTATAGTATTGAACATTAATAATTCATTAATACTGAATTTTGTTTGACCTTTTTTCAATGTAGTTAAGGTACAAAAAACGTTAACATAATGAACAATTTCCTTACACTATATAATTGTTCTTTATAGGACATTTTGGTTTTTATGCTTTTCAAAGTGTATATATTTTATTAGGGTGGTTTCAAATTAATGGTCTCGAGTGTACCTATGTATGATTTTAAATATTTTAGGAACACGTCCTCATTCAAAGCAAAAATAAATTGTGTACCTCTATAACTATAAACACAAAACATGAATTTAAGTCAAAATAATGATAGCAGATGTCAAGTGTCAATCTTAAATCATCAACGCACATAACATTTCATTTTTTTTTTCTATTATAATAAATCAAAAATTAACTTACAATTAGCAAGAGCTTTGAGGAATTCGTTTTCCTTTGAAGTACTCACAGTTGCAAGCCTCATATCAAAACTGTCACAGTGTTCCTATAATGGAAAACATAGCGACTTTTCTACTTTTCACTTCAGTGTTTCTGTTGTTTCGTTGTTTTCCTCTTATAGTTGTTGTGTTTCCCTCGGTTTTAGTTTGTAACCCGGATTTGTTTTCTCTCAATCGATTTAGGACTTTTGAACAACGGTATACTACTGTGGCCTTTATTAAACGAACTTACATTATAAAAATGTACTATTGGTTAATTGTTTTTAATCTGCTGTATATTCCCTCTTCCATATATAAAAAGCATAATAACAAAAATACCGAACTCCAAGGAGATTTCAAAACAGAAAGTCCCTTATCAAATGGCAAATTCAAAAGCTCAACCACATCAAACAAATGGAAACAACTGTCATATTCCTGACTTGGTACAGGAATTTCATGGAAGAATTTTTTCTTTTCATCTGAATTTTTATCCCATCTAATTTCCTAAGAAAATTCCAAATTTTGCTGACTTTGTTTTGTAATTTGTTATTTTTTTGACATATAGACAGAATACATCAAGCTTGATTACATGTGTACAGTTTGATTGACATTAAGACAGAATACATCAAGTTTGATTACATGTGTACAGTTTGACATAAAGACAGAATACATCAAGCTTGATTACATGTGTACAGTTTGACATATAGACAGAATACATCAAGCTTGATTACATGTGTACAGTTTGACATATAGACAGAATACATCAACAAGCTTGATTACACGTGTACAGTTTGACATAAAGACAGAATACGTCAAGCTTGATTACATGTGTACAGTTTGACATAAAGACAGAATACATCAAGTTTGATTACATGTGTACAGTTTGACATAAAGACAGAATACATCAAGTTTGATTACATGTGTACAGTTTGACATAAAGACAGAATACATCAAGTTTGATTACATGTGTACAGTTTGACATATAGATAGAATACATCAAGCTTGATTACATGTGTACAGTTTGACATATAGACAGAATACATCAAGCTTGATTACATGTGTACAGTTTGACATAAAGACAGAATACATCAAGTTTGATTACATGTGTACAGTTTGACATAAAGACAGAATACATCAAGCTTGGTATTAACTGTATACTGAGATTTTAGCTGTTGAAATGTCAGTATGTTTCTTCCATCTGATATTAGATCCTTTATAAACAATATACCCTCATTACAATAATTTTCATAAATAAATGGCTTTCCGCATCTTTTAATATTTATATTCAGCCAAGTAGGTTGACTCAATATTTCCCATATCATCTCCTCCCCCCCCCCCCCCCCCAATATTTTTCTATATAACTTAACTTAATAATAAAATATTCCAAGGATAAAGATTCAAGGGATCTAGTAATTGATAAAGTCATCACATTTTAAGGAACATAAAAAAAACTTTCTACATAGGGAAATTTTGAATCTCCTTCATAGCAATTTTTTATAATAATCTTCTTTTTTATTTTACCTGGCTTTCCATTCCATAAAACTTGATGAAAATTTCTTGTATTTCTTGCATAACCTGAAATTGTGGATTTGAAAGTACTATCAGAACCTGTATCAAAAGTAGGAGTGCCAAATCTTTAATAGCAATGGTTTTGCCAATATGTGTCAAGTTCCTGTATGCACATAAATTAAGAAGGCTTTTCATGCTTTTAATTTTTTCTGTATAATTTTCTAATCATCATTTAAGAGATTGAAACGAATTCCCAACAGTTTAAACTTTCCTGGTGTATTCCATGATAATTTCTTATTTGGTAACAGTTTTTTTCATTTTTGCCTAATTTGAATCAGTCCATATGGCTTCAGTTTTATCTACATTTACTCTCAAACCAGCACAAGCAGCGAAGCAATCAAATATACGATACTGTTGTCAGGTCATTAAAGATAGTATTTTTTGGAATTAATATTGTTTACCTAGGGTCTTTGCATCGAAAATATACACATTTATTCTAAAACCAGTTGTTGGCATGATACGGGTTATGTTCTTCTCGTATATTTTATGATGGTATGATACTAAACCCCTAACGGGAGGGATTGTGCTTGATTTTCATATGATGAAGACATAATCTTTCAGTCAGTTTAATTGAGGTCTGGAACTGGCATGTCAGTAACTGCTAGTAGTCCTTTGTTAATTTATGTTAGCATTGTCTTTTAGCTTAGTTTCTCATGTTACCTATACTCACATCGGACTCGGACTTCTTTTAAACTGAGTTTTACTGTGCGTATTGCTCTGTGTTTGTTTATTCTACATTGGCTTGAGGGATAGGGGGAGGGTTAAGATCTCACAAAACATGTTTATCCCCGCTGCATTTTCGCGCCTGTCCAAAGTCCTCTGGCCATTGTTAGTCTTGAATGGTTTTTTTTTTATTTCGGTTCACTTACATGTTTCGGAGTTAATTGTGACGTCCATTTTCTATGAACTAGTACGCATTTTTGTTTAGGGGCCAGCAGGAGCCCGACTCCGGGTGCGGGATTTCTCGCTGTGTTGAAGACCCATTGGTGGTCTTGGGCTGTTTTCTACCCTTTGGTCGGGTTGTTGTCTCGTTTCCATTCTCAATTTTAAAGCTTGTTTAAGATTTGCTAACTTCTCCTTTTATTCTTATTAGACAAATTTTACACAAAAGTTTCTCAATAAGATTGAAAAGAAGATAACATTATCCTTTATCTTCATGTTCTTCTATATAGTAATAGATGACTCAACATTTGTTAACTGTGTAGAACGCAAATATCACATCGACCTCGAAATAAAGGATACCAAAGATACAATTAAGTATGCCTCATGATTAGACTTAATTGTTTTGTTATAAATTAGGCTGTTAGTTTTCTCAATTTAACTGTTTTATATTTTTCATGTCGGGCCTTTTATAGCCGACTATACGGTATGGGTTTTTCACATTGTTGAAGGCCGTACAGATGCCTATATTTGCTTACATCCACTTTATTTGAACTTTGGAGGATAGTTTTCTCATTGGCAATCATACCTCATCTCCTTATTTTTATATTGCATCTAGAAATTGACAATGGAGATCGATTGAGAACAAAACTGACGAATTCACCATTGTCAATTTTCATATATTGGTAGCAAGATTCTAGTAGCGCCTGCATATGGAGTATTATATCTACCAGATGATACAATTCTCTAGAGCTTGTGTTTTCTCTCCTGATTTTCTTTGAACATAGATTTGCTTCTTACAAGAAAGCTATAAAACTAAGGCTTCCTAAAAGAAAAGCTGAAGTCATCCTTTTGAAAGTTTTATGGATGCCATCATGCTGTGGTTTAGCATTATGGAGTATCTGTGAAATATTTTACCGCGTATATGTTCCAATTGTCGTAGCCACACGTCCGTTCACTTTCCTCGATTGTGACATCACATAATGAAAATCATTAACGAATTCATACTTGCCATGAGAAACACAACGAGTGCCACACATGAAGCAGGATCCCCAGTATTTAATATTTTTTTATTGAGTTTTTAATAGGGATCATGGTTTAGTTGTCTATGAAGTGCTCTGTAGACTGCTGTGCTGGTATGCATAAAACCACTTATTAATAAGTTAATATATCCAATCGTAATACTAATTTCTCGTAGGACATGTAGAAAAATCCATCCGTTCGGAACAAATCTTAACTTAAGTAGCTTCATGCAAACTAGTCCTTTTATCTTTTCATCGTTTGTCTGTTTTCTTCAATGATAATGTAAGGATTTTTTATTGTCCCTTTGATATCCTTTATATGAAAGGAGATGAAAAGACTCTTCTTTCCTTCAAATTTCTTCACTGAGTACAGTAGTATTAGATAGCAAGGCTATCCTTTATGAGATCTACCTGCAATTTGAAAATCGTTGAATTTGAGACAGAACGTATTTTTAGCCTTAACATATTTTTTATAAAGGACAATTAATACAAATTCATATTTTGTCTCTTTACAATCAAAACATTAAAAATGTGATTAAAATAACTTTCATTTCGTCATGCAAAAATAAAGGCTCTAAAAATTCTTAATCTATTTGGACTTGCCATTTTGATGCATTGAATATATTTTAAAATATAAAAAAAGTATTTTAGTGTAAATCTTAAACAATCCGAACTAACTTCGGATGTTAGATTGATAAAAAAATATATACAATGGTCCGAATATAACATAAAAAGCAGGAAGGATTCAACATTTTCTACATTTTTGTTAAAACAGAAATACAGGCTGAATGTCAGTAACTTTACTCACTCACCTGTGCATTCCCCCAAGGTAAAGCATCCCAAAAAGGAAAAAATATTTTGTTTCTGTAAGCTCTTCCTGTAATGTATATTCAAATAATAAATTTGTTACACAACATCAAATAGTTAGGTGAAACCTGGTTAAAACGTTTTGTTTTTCAAGATATGTTTGGAAACTAAGATTTGCCAATATTATTTCTCCAAGTACAACAAACAGGTGTCTTTACAATATGCCATTCTATAAAAACACAATTTTGATTTCAATTTCTTCGTTTTATTAAAATATTAAAATTAGTTATCGCCTTTTTCTATATAGGCAGAAAAACAGGAAAGTACACACAAATATGATTCTGTTATCAAAATATGTTTTCGTTCATTATATCGTTACATAATTCCTTTTTTAGATGAATGCAACACTTTATACATTGCGTTCGTCCAGAGCGCTGTTTTATTCACCTTCATCAGGATAGCTCAAATCTTAACATCTGAAAGCCAGGAGTAAATGAATACGTAGACACGTTTGGAGCTATAGCTATATGACCAAAAATAACCTACAAAAGAATAAACAAATTCATCTTAAAAATCGACGAAGAAGATAAAAACAAAGGTAACAATCAATAACCAAGGGACTCGCATGAATTTCAAAAGTAGTGAAACCGGGTTCATCGACATGGTAAGCGTCTCCTGTTATACCATGCGTATCTACACTCAGTCAAAATGTCACAATCGCGAATTTTAGAAAAATAAGTGTGAAATCTACATATGTACTACAACCAAACAGTTATCGTTTACAAGACGAAAGTGATCAATACATAAGGTTAATTTGTAAAAAGAAGATTTTGGAACTGCAACGGTTGTAAAATAAATTACATATTTCATTTGCCCGTCAAGTCATTCGAATCATTCTCACTTATTTATAAGTAAACAATCATTAATAGAAAATGAAAATAAAAACTTATAAATTGTATGCGTCCGATGCAGTTTTCTAGATAAATCGTCATTAGGAATGCTCAAAGCCAAAAAATGAAAGCCTATCATGTATAAGTTGCAAAACATGTTAAGGGATCTAACATGATAACTAAATACATCTAAGATCAACTTTGCCGATAATAAAAAAAACTTCCTTAATTTTGTGATTGTACTGTGACGTTAAACTACTAGACATAGATCAATTAACAACACATTTATCCAATATAGATATAAAGAAATGTATTATTAGGCAAGATCGAAAAAACTTTATTCTGGTCATAACGGAATCTCTTATTCAGTTCTACGCAAAATGAAAGCTAAGAAGCCCGGATTTTAAGCACAGCAGAAATATTTGAATATATATTTTTGTGACACTTTTTGTGTGAATAAAACAGCACACGACATCGCTATACTTATCTTTTTGGTCATTTTTTTAAAATAAAATAAGGTAGATTTGGTGTAACAAGTAAAATAACAAAAATACCGAACTTCAAGGAAAATTCAAATCGGAAAGTCCCTTATAAAATGGCAAAATCAACAGCTCAACAACATCAAAAGAATGGAAAACAACTGTCGTATTCCTGACTTGGTACAGGCATTTCCTTATGCAGAAAATGGTGGATTAAATCTGGTTTAATAGCTAGCTAAACCTCTCACTTCACTTGTATGACAGTCGCATAAAATTCCATTATATCGACAACAATGTGTGAACAAAACAAACAGACATAATAGGTACAAATGTCAAAAATAGGGATACAGCAGTCAACATTGTGTTATAATCTTAATCACTATAAAAACAAACAAATATGTCAACAAAGATCTAGAAAAACAAAAACAGCATATAGACATAGCACATAAGCAAAAATGAAAGCTAAGAATACAAAAAATGACCACAGCACAACAACACATTGGCGGGATGCATAAGTACCGAACCACACCAAAAGAATATAACCAAAAATGGACTAAACAGTAAAGGTTAATAGTCTACAAAGACAAATAAAAAAACGCTTTAACATGTAATTAAGATGATAAATAAAGGCAATAGTAGTATACCGCTGTTCGAAACTCATAATTTGATAGAGATAAAAACAAATCCGGGTTACAACTAAAACTGAGGGAAACGCATCAAATATAAGAGGAGAACAACGACACAACAAAAACACAACATTAAAATGTAACACACACAGAAACGAACTATAATATAACAATGGCCATTTTCCTGACTTGGTACAGAACATTTTAAGAAAAAAATGGTGGGTTGAACCTGATTTTGTGGCATGCCAAACCTCCCGCTTTTATGGCAACGTCAAACACAACACCAAAACGACAACATCACATGACAGGACCACAATACAAATAAATGGGAGAACATATAGGACAAATAAACACACGAATAATAGCGAACAAAAGGCACTAGGCTTAAAATTCAATACGCCAGACGTGCGTCTCGTCCACACAAGACCAACCAGTGACGCTCAGATGAAAAAAGTTTGAAAGCCATAACAAGTATAAAGCTGAAGAGCACCGAGGACCAAAACTTCCAAAAAGTTGCGCCTAACACGGCCAGGGTTTTCTGCCTGGGACAAGATCATCCTTATTATTTAGAATAATTTATAATTTTTCAAACAGTAAATTTTATAAAATGACTATATAATAGATATACATGATAAAACCGAAGTGGGGACTAACTACAGAATAAAAACGGATACATTACATAAAACAACTTAATCCAACACATAAAAATACACAGCCGAATTAGCCAAAGCCTCAACGCACAAAGTGACGTCACATTTGAAATTCTAAAAAAACACACAAAATGACGTTAGTACCTAAAATCAGTCCAGGCAATCTATGTTTTCGGAACTTTAGATTTTGCAAGACTTTTGATATGTGATAGATGTCACATTAACCTTTTAAAATGAGACCAAATTTCTTTTTGTTGCAATTTGTTTAAGGTTGGGCTATTTTTATGACAGATTGACTGGACAATATCTATACTTCAAGACCATCATGTATGTTATAATTATCCCATGAGGACGCGGTGTGTCAGTGTACGATCACCCCTACGGGCGGAGGCCGGAGGGTTATCTTACACTGACACACCAAGTCCGAGTGGGATAACTATTTTACATCCCAGCTCTTCTATCTGTAGACTACCGGTATATGAAAAAAAACATTTAAGCTTCATAACATCTAGTTCAGAATGCCATACAATAATTATAATATACTTTATATATTACTATATAGTATATACCCTTTATGAGCCCCGGATACAACGTTTAAACATGTTAAATTAACAGTGAGTTTGTATCCAGTCGTACTGGTGTAGGGGTATGAATCGTGGCTTCATATGCTATAGGTCTTGAGTTCGATTCTCCGCTTAACACTGGAAATTTGATGGATTTTTCGACATCTATACTTTTAAAATTTCTAGCCGGTTTGTCTCCGAGCCGACGATCGTCTGAAGTATTATATAATAATAAATAGTTGGTGTATGTCATGTTCTTTATAACTTCATATAGTAATTGCTTTAATAAGCGTGTCTTAATTAATTAAACCCCAAATACAGTTCCGTAGCTGTTTCCTTACCGTTTACGGTTTGTAAGCAGGCAGAAATGGTTTTGTATTCAATTTGACTTGAATTTATGACAACTCGGCCCAAGGCCAACTCGCGCAACTCAAACACTATCACTACTTATTACAACTTGCATCACTTTATCAAACTCGCACCATTATAAAAAAAAAAGAAAAAAGAAATATAACAAACTCGAAGAAATGTGTTTAATCATTAGATTGTTTTCTTCTTCTCTTCGTAAATTCCTCCTTTCTCGGAGCACCCGTGTCACACAGAGACAGAACTAGCACCAATCGAAAAAAAACACTTCAAACTTGCACCACTGAAGAAATGTTTTAAATCATCAGAGAGTTCAGATTGTCTTCTCTGAGGTGTTTCCACCGTTCTGGGAGCATCCGTATCACACAGAGACAGAACTTGACTCGCACCTTTCGAACCAAAAAAGAAATACTACAAACTAGCACCACTGAGAAATGTTTTAAATCGTCAGAGAGTTCTAGATTGTCTTCTCTAAGTTGTTTCCACCGTTCTGGGAGCATCCGTATCACACAGAGACAGAACTTGACTCGCACCTTTCGAACAAAAAAAAGAAATACTACAAACTAGCACCACTGAGAAATGTTTCAATCATCAGTGTTCTAAGTTGTCTTTTTCTTCTCTGAGTTATTTCCTCCGTTGTAGGAGCCCCTGTGTAACACCGAGACAAAAGCTACTAATTGGACATTCAAACTCCTATGGAAGAAAAACTGACACACTAATCAAAACTATCAACATAATGCACCAGTGCATAAAAACAGTTTGAGAAACACGAACTCAAGCTGTGTATCACCATAAACATTTCAAGTAGTCTTCAAGCCGCGCTCAAGCGGGTTTTTTCTAGTAATTTTGAAAGTTAGTCTTTATTCCGCTTAGATATTTCTAAGTTTTGTTGTGTGTTCGACATTCCCGCCAAAATGTTACAGAACAAAAGAAAGCATGCATAACAAAGAAACTCAAGGTAGGGTGATCTGGTAGGGTTGATCCGACTCAGATCGCCCCTGTTAGAACAGAGGAGTTGGGATGTAATATTTGTGAATTTGATACGGAATGTTTATCAACAAGGTCGTGTATCTTCCGATGAACTTTTTCAGAAAAAGGACGAGACGTTCTTTGACATAACCCGGTTCATCAACTTTCTGCTCAGACACTGGTTACGTTTTATAAAGTCTGGGTAGCAGCTGCAATCTCTGGAAGACCGAATGAATTGACATAGAAACAACTATCCATAAAGATATTAAAAATAAAGCGAACAATCATAGTTCATGATCCGGCCTCCAACTATCAACAAAATGCATACCGTATCATGAGCAATAAGTGGCTAGGGTAAGACAAAATGCGAAGAAAAAAAAACTGCCTGATTTATAAAACAAAAACGAGAGAAAGAAAAACGAGTCAGACAGCGACCAACGGCAACCACTGAATTACAGAAACCTTGTTTGGAACAGGCATATTAATGAAGTTGCGGGAATTTATACGTTTTTGAGAGCTAAATCCTCCCCTAATCTGGACAGTGGTGAAGCAACAGAACATAAGAACGAAATAAAAACATATTTAGAAAGGTCTTGACTCATCGGGTTTGTATTAAGAACAATTTCAAATAACAATAGACAGAAAGCACTCGCTTACTGAGAAGCTTTATAGTTTGTATAGTTTGATGATTTTATTTTGAGACTGATTTTTATATGATTTGTAAATTTTTAAAAATCATAATTTACTGGCATCTATGCAGATGAGCATGGAACATCAAGTAACCCAGCAAAGTTACAAAATTACTTTATTTAAATAGAAAAAAGTACATAAAACGTTATAATTAACTGATTTGTTCAAAATCATTGGAGTTCGGAGTTTGTATTACCCTATTAAATACGCTATAAATATATTTAGATTTGAATTATCTTTGCGATAAATTGAAAACCCATAAAAGTACTGTTTCATCAGACGGTTGAATAATATAACTGCTTTTTCTCGTTCCCACATGGAATAAGTAGAATTAAAGATCAATCTGCAATTAAAAAAATAACTGAACCGTACCCTAAATACATTTGAAAAAAATTTGATTAAATTTGTGTTACATAGATTGATTCCAGTATTGAAATATTTAGAAACAATAAGTGTTAGTTCGGTTTTCTAATTTAATATGGGGGGGACAAAATGAGAGTTATTTAGCAATTCAAAGATACTCTTGGCACTTCCATACTGCTTACTTGAAGTTGATAGATGAACGTTTAAAATTCATTTTGCTTTCATCAATTTTCAGACCGGGAACTAGCGGCAACATTAATATGACAAGTCTGTCGCCCAAAAAACATTTTTTTGATAGATCTGAACTTTAATAAAGTTATGTATAAATAACGAAAAGATTATATTTTTTATTTGTTATATTGTATCAATATGACAGGCGACAGCAACATAAAGTATTTTCCATAGAACTTAACTAAAAGTTTGGTTGCAATATTCTATGATAGTGCACCAGTGCAAATATAGCTTCAGATAATTGAAGTCATCAGTGACAAAAATTTGTTTTAAACAGTCTTAATTTCAAGATTTGCTATACAATAAAAAGATGGTAAATGTACTCTCGCAAACTCCTGCAATATAACAATTTACTCGAGAAAATATACACCAATAGTCATGCAATAACCCTATAATATGGTTGGTTGATAGCTCCACGGGACATGTCTTCACTGGCAATTACTGGTCTCCCTTGAACTGTCACAATGATAAACTTCGTGGAATGTTGTCCAAAAGCATAAGGAAATATGGTAAACACCAGTCTTTAAACTTGAAAAGGAACTTCTGTTTGATGGAGGATTCTGGGTAGGCCATGATAGAAAATACGGAAATGCGAGTATTTTGATTAAATGGACCTAAACTGGAATCCGTTTGTATATACGCTACACTCAAAGTGTGATAGTCAGCCGAGAACCAGCTTAAAATGGACCACGGCAGTTCGATCATTCATCTGATTTTTTTGTCATCTGGTTAGTGTGAACTATTGCCGTCAATTAGAGGGTTTGTGCACATGTTTCGTCCGTTAAATTCATATGAAACTTCAAATAAAAAAAAATTGAATATGTGTTATATAACTGAATGGATAAGTTTTACTATAAAACAAGTGTACGTGTTTTTCCGTATGCAGTGACCTTAACTATAAGACCTCTCGTTAGAAGTTTGGCCAACGCACAGCGCAAGTGCGAGGGGAAACTCGTGATTAAAGAATGTATACAAAAGTGCACTGGATGGTAAATAGTAATAACTAATGCTCAAAGAACAAATTTAATACGACAAATCATTTATCAACTGTTGAACAGATATACCATGTTATCGAGGGGTATTTGCGAAAAATACCAGTCAAGGGACTGTAAAATTTCCCGAGCCGCTAGGCGAGGTAAATTCGGTTCTAAGACTGGTATTTTTCGCAAATACCCATCCATAACATGATATATCTGTTTAATTACACCGAATAGATTTGGATTGAATCTAATTCATTAACATGTTTATGCATTATTTTGAGGATAAGAGGATATTATCATAGAACCGCGGGAATTATACATGTACTAATACGCGTTTGCTCGCTTTTTTATGTAACGTCATATCCGAAAATTTTGGCGGGAAAATACTCGAGAGGGTAAAAAAGGAATATCCAAAATTGCAAATACCATGGTATTTGAGTCAAATTCACCGTCAGTGGTGAAAAACAGGCAAATTCGTTTGAAATGAGGAAAAAATATTAGAATATGCGAAAAATACACTGGCTATCAACCAATCAAAATCTGGCTTTCTTATATAAGGTGTAATTATGAGGAAAAGTTTAATTAACAAATGGGAACGCATGGAAAATATGTATAGGATAGATAAAACATGGACCAATTTAGAACATATTCGCACATTCGAGCGACATTAAAATATAGCATTTCTTATTGTAATTATCAAACCTTAATATCAGTTCACTTTGATTGTTAACGTTGTTAATAAAAGGGATGTAAATCATTGTTAATGATCATTTCAACAGATGGAATAAAATAGCAATGAGATAGTTTTGAGATAACAAAAAGGATAAATCATTAAAAAATGGAGTTTACTTCTGCTTCATGTAAAATTTAACAATACTTATGTATATGAAATTCCTTCATTTTAAAAAGAATACAATGCTATATAATTCAGCTTTTCGAAAATTGTATAATTCAATAATGGTAAAATTTCATCAATAAAGATTAAACTTACGATTGTTTCAACATCAGATGCTTACTTTTTTATTGATGAATGTATTGATTTTTTTCAAAAACTTCCTTTGTTTTGAATATCAACAGTCATTGTTTGGTAAAATACACATTGACTTTATGGCAATAAAAATTAGATTAAATATTATTTTACCTTCACCTTTACCCCCCCCCTTTTTTTTTGGGGGGGGGGGGGGTCTATATATGTACAGTTATGTTACGTTTGCAATATTAAAAACTCAACTAAAATGTTTTATAATTCTATTCTCCTGTTTTCATCTATTATAATTTGACAAACAACAGTACTCATGATTTTGTTTTCTTTTGCTCTTTTCCTATGGAAATTGCCTCATGTGATTGTACACTTCGTTAGTGCAGTTTACAGGAGTTCACTTTCGTTATTAATCTACAATGAAGAGTCAATCATGTAGAGCATTGTATAGTGCATGGATAGCCATGTTCTATGAAAAATAGAAGGGAAAAAAATTGATTTTCAATTTGGACGAAAATAGGTGAGTATGTTCTAAAAAAACAAATATATCCTGGCTCTATCAATTCACTTATTTTCACCTGCTCCCATGCTCTGTTTTGATTGTTTATCAATGTCACGATCCGGTTAACTTCGGCAACATACACGAAAGTTAATTACTTAGTAGCTTGCGAACAACAATCACCGAATGAAATATTATTTGTCGATAATACGTTATAGATTCGTAATAAATATAAAAAAAAACGTGCATACAGGACTTAGTTAAGTATATTTGCATGCATTGATTCAATAATTTCGTTTACATTAAAATTACAAGAAACTTGTTTTATATGACTTTAAGACAAATAGGGGGTCTAAATTTAAAACAATAGATATTTTCCATACTTTCTTGAAAATGTAGTTTATATACCTTTGGTATGAATTTGATATAAAAAAATCTGACAAGATGTGTAAACATGAGAGTACTAACGATTCAATTTTCCATATAATCAATGTTTCCAAGAGGCGAAGAGCTTTTAAAAATAGTTGATCGGCACTGATTTTCGAACTCGTCCGAGACATTGCTGATTTAAACCGACAATATAAGTTTCATAAAAATCTGGCTAGATTTGTACACATGAGAGCGCTAACGATGTAATTATCCATATAAATAATGATTCAAAGGGGCATAACTCTTTTAAAAATAGTTGATAAGCACTGATTTTCGAACTCGTCCGAGACATTGCTGATATAAATCTATGATATAAGTTTTATAAAAAAAAATCTATCAAGAATTGTACATGTGAGAGCGCTAACAGGACCGGACGGACGGACAAACACCTGGTATTTATATGTCCCCGGCAACGCGTTGCGCGGAGGACAAAAGCTTTAACCATTAAAGTTATCTCCCCTTAAATCAATCTAGTCCTTCCTGTAGCTCGGTGAATGTGATGAACATTTTCAACTCTACCGCTCGAAGTCTACGCAGTCATGGTCATCGTCATTATACATCACCTACTCTCCATGATGTCTCTATGAATTACCTGCTGCCATTTATCCAAAAGCCGTAAGGTATTCATCACATTCGTACGAAGCTTTATTTATTACCCCTTTCAAAACTTCATTCTCTGTACAATTTATGTTTGGAAACCTCTTTTACAAACACTCATTCAAACCAATACAAACTTACAGCTATCATTTCGGATATTGCAAGTCACAGACTTTTCAAACTAGTTCGCATTGGAAAAGATGAAAAGGAGAAAAGATCCTTACTTAAACTTTCCTTTGCCTACAAATGTCTCGATGCCATCAACTTGGGCAATATCTTTCATCATCTAAGTTGTCTTCTTCTTCTCTGAGTTATTTCCTCTGATCCAGGAGCACCTGTGTAACACCGAGACAGAAGCTACTAATTGGACATTCAAACTCCTATGGAGGAAAAACTGACAAACTAATCAAAACTATCAACATAATGCACCAGTGCATAAAAACAGTTTGAGAAACACGAACCCAAGCTGTGTATCACCATAAACATTTCAAGTAGTCCTCAACTCGGGCTCGCGAGGATTTTTTTCTAGTAATTTTGAAAGTTAGTCTTTATTCCGCTTAAATATTTCTAAGTTTTGTTGTGTGTTCGACATTCCCGTCAAAATGTTACAGAACAAAAGAAATAATGCATAACAAAGAAACTCAAGGTAGGGTGATCTGGTAGGGTTGATCCGACTCAGATCGCCCCTGTTAGAACAAAGGAGTTGGGATGTAATATTTGTGAAGTTGATACGGAATAGTTATCAACAAGGTCTTGTATCTTCCGATGAACTTTTTCAGAAAAGTTACGAGACGGTCTTTGACATCACCCTGGTTCATCAACTTTCTGCTCAGACACTGGTTACGTTTTATAAAGTCTGGGTAATAGCTACACGCTCTTGAATACCGAATGAATTGACACAGAAACAACTATCCATAAAGATATTAAAAATAAAGCGAACAATTATAGTTCATGATCCGGCCTTCAACTATCAACAAAATGCATACCGTATTATGAGCAATAAGTGGCTCGGGTAAGACAATATGCGAAGAAAAAAAAACAACTGCCTGATTTATACAACAAAAACGAGAGAAAGAAAAACGAGCCAGACAGCGACCAACGGCAACCACTGAATTACAGAAATCTTGTTTGGAACAGGCATATAAATAAAGTTGCGGGAATTAACACGTTTGTGAGAGCTAAATCCTCCCCTAATCTGGATAGTGGTGAAGCAACAGAACATAAGAACGAAATAAATACATATTTAGAAAGGTCTTGACTCATCGGGTTGGTATTAAGAACAAAATCAAATAACAATACACAGAAAGCACTCACTTACTGAGAAGCTTTATAGTTTGGTGATTTTATTTTGAGACTTATTTTTATATGGCAAAAAACTTTGATTTGTAAATCAAAAAATCCTAATTTACTGGCATCTATGCAGATGCGCATGGAACATCAAGTAACCCAGCAAAGTTACAAAATTACTTTATTTAAATAGAAAAATGTACACAAAACGTTATAATTAACTGATTTGTTGAAAATCATTGGAGTTCGGAGCTTTTATTACCCTATTATATACGCTATATAAATATTTAAATTTGAATTTTCTCTGCGATAAAATTGAAAACCATAAAAGTACTGTTTCATCAGACGGATGAATAAAATAACTGCTTTTTTAAGTTCCCACATGGAATAAGTAGAATTAATGATCAATCTGCAATTAAAAAAATAACTGAACCGAACCCTAAATATATTAAAAAAAAATTCATTAAATTTATGTTACAATAGACTGATTCAAGTATTGAAATATTTAGAAACAATAAGTGTAAGTTCGCTTTTCTAATTTAATTTGGGGAGGACAAAATGAGAGTTATTTAGCAATCCAAAGATACTCTTGGCACTACCATACTGCTTACTTGAAGTTGATAGATGAACGTTTAACATTCATTTTGCTTTCATTAATTTTCAGACCGGGAACTAGGTTTTAAGTCCGACCTATGCGGCAACATTAATGTGACAAGTCTGTCGCCCAAAATACATTTTTTTGATAGATCTGAACTTTAATAAAGTTATGTATAAATAACGAAAAGATTATATTTTTTATTTGTTATATTGTATCAATATGACAGGCGCCAGCAACATAAAGTATTTTCCATAGAACTTAACTAAAAGTTAGGGTGCAATATTCGATGATAGTGCACCAGTGCAAATATAGCTTCAAATAATTGAAGTCATCAGTGACAAAAATTTGTTTTAAACAGTCTTAATTTCAAGATTTGCTATACAAGAATAAGATGGTAATTGTACTCTCGCAAACTCCTGCAATATAACAATTTACTCGAGAAAATATACACCAATAGTCATGCAATAACCCTATAATATGGTTGGTTGATAGCTCCACGGGACATGTCTTCACTGGCAATTACTGGTCTCCCTTGAACTGTCACAATGATAAACTTCGTGGAATGTTGTCCAAAAGCATAAAGGAAATATGGTAAACACCAGTCTTTAAACTTGAAAAGGAACTTCTGTTTGATGGAGGATTCTGGGTAGGCCATGATAAAAAAAATGCGGAAATGCGAGTATTTTGATTAAATTGACCTAAACTGGAATCCGTTCGTATTTACGCTACACTCAAAGTGTGATAGTCAGCCGAGAACCAGCTTGAAATGGACCACGGCAGTTCGATCATTCATCTGATTTTTTTGTCATCTGGTTAATGTGAACTATTGCCGTCAATTAGAGGGTTTGTGCACATGTTTCGTCCGTTAAATTCATATGAAACTTCAAATAAAAAAATTGAATAGGTGTTATATAACTGAATGGATAAGTTTTACTTTAAAACAAGTGTACGTGTTTTTCGATGAATTTGATAAAAAAAAATCTGACAAGAATTGTAAACATGAAAGCGCTAACGATTCTATTTTCCATATAATTAATGTTTCCAAGGGGCGAAGAGCTTTTAAAAATAGTTGATCGGCACTGATTTTCGAACTCGTGCGAGACATTGCTGATTTAAACCGACAATATAAGTTTCATTAAAATCTGGCAAGAATTGTACACATGAGTGCGCTAACGATGTGATTCTGCATATAATTAATGATTCAAAAGGGCATAACTCTTTTTAAAATAGTTGATTGGCACTGATTTTCGAACTCGTCCGAGACATTTCTGATATAAATCTTTGATATAAGTTTTATAAAAAAAAAATCAAGCAAGAATTGTACATGTGAGAGCGCTAACAGGACCGAACGGACAGACACCCGGTATTTATCTCTACCCTGCAACGCGTTGCGTGGAGGACAAAAACTTTATCCATTAAAGTTATCTCCCCTTAGACCAATCTAGTCCTTCCTGTAGCTCGGTGAATGTAATGAACATTTTCAACCCTACTCCTCGACTGTTAAAAACATGACATTCAACATCCACGAATTCCCATCAATTAAATGTCATTAATATAATGATTATTTATTTATGTAAGAGTGATAATACTCTATGGGCTATTCGCCCTTATTTATATAATAAAATTTGGAACTGCTTACATCATTCCTACACTAATTTAGTGTTTCGGCGGCTAAGTATTTATATTTGTATTGTGATATTATTTATAATAAAGTTTGATTCTATAATTTTTCTCCCATATATTTATTGGCCCGCCTCTTCAGGGATTTCCAATAAATGAATTTAATTTCTTATTTTAGTGGAAGTTAGCAGATCTGCTAAATTCTTATGTCTTTTATATGCTAATATTTGCTTGTTCTTAAAAATATCTTTGCAATCCGTATCATCTTTTGATTCAAAAGGTGCCAGTGTTTGAGTATCGCCTTTTTAATCCGCCTAATACAAGGATTATATTTTGTTGTCAAAACAAGTGGAATATCATTTGCATTTCCACGAATTGATTTATTCAATAAATCTTTTCTATCAATTTGTAATGCTTCATTTACAGATTGCATTATCTCAGCTTCTAGATAACCTCTTGCCATCAAATTCAATTTGAACTGTGAGAGTGCATGTTGTAAATCATTATCATTGTTAGTATTTCTAATGTAACGAATGACCTCTCCTTTGATGAAACCTGTAAACACGTATGGATTATGGCAGCTTCCACTATGGAGATATAAGAATGTATTTGTAGGCTTGAAATAAATTTTCGTATCTAATATTTTATTACACTGAAATCGTGAACCCTTGTATATTTTAAGGTCAAGAAATATTATTTCTTTTTCTGATATTTCGTAAGTGAATTTCAAATATTTATGATGACTATTTGCCACCTCCAATAATTCTGTCAATTGACTATGAGTTCCATTAAGAATTATAATGCCATCATTCATATATCTTCCGATGTAGAATATTTGTTTTCTTAACTTAGAATAAGACATTATGTCATTTAGAATTTTATACATTAATATGTTGCAAACTTGTGGGGAAGGAATAGCTCCAATAGCTGCACTTATTTGTTGTTTCCATAGGATATTATTTAATTCGAAAGCATTGTTTCGCAGTATTGATTCAAGAAGATAAATCAAATCATCTATAGGTAAAGATTTAATTTTGAATTGTGATTTGTCAAAGTTATCAAAGGCTTTTCTTACTGCTGGCAATATTTCATCAATAGGACAATTTGTAAACATTTGACTTATATCGAAGCTACATAGTAGACATTCAGAATGGGGTCTCAAATTCTCTAATTTTAGAATGCGGTCTGTAGTGTCCTTTAAATATGTAGTATGGGATTGCACAAGAGATACAAGCTGACTGTCAACTACTCTTCCAATGGATTCAGTGACAGTCCCAATTTGTGATACAATTGGTCTACCAGGGGGAGTCATTACTCCAATAGAATCAAACCTGTTATTTGTTATTTTATTTAGAACCATTGGATCTAATTTGTGCATTTTAGGAAGGACATGCATATGCCCTGGTCCGTAATTTTGTTGATTGCTCTTTATTAAATAATCAAATTATTTATTTATGAAAGAGTGATTTTTGGATTGATGTAAGCAGTTCCAAATGTTATCATATAAATAAGGGCGAATAGCCCATAGAGTATTATTACTCTTATATTGTAAAAATGTAAACTACCGAGCGGAAAGTAGAAAAGGCTGCAAATTAACAAAGAGTTATAAATAAAATAATTTATTATGCAGGATTATTAATTTCAATACGTTCAGATACAACTAATTCACACAATTTAAATCAAGTGAAAGAACCTGCATAATGTCAGTGTTTAGACAAAAATAACGAATATCAATAAATATATGTTTCAATAATAATCGAACAATTCCAAATTTAGACCAGGGTTGGGATAAAAATGTCTCACGGCAAAAACACCACCGTCAAGTACAATGTGTAACGGAATTCACCGTCTTTTCACACAAATTTTGAAATGAATAGGTCAGGAGAACGAAAAGCAGCCGTTCTCTGGGACAGTTAAATTTCAACTTACCAAGTTGTTTACGTTCGCAACCAAGATGTCATTATCACGGGCTATTTCCCGTAATTACTTACATTTCGCGGATCTCGTATACGCGATCATTACACTGACAAATATGCATGACCATAAATTATATACAATAAAAAGTTCTATTCCATAATAACAATATTTCAATAAGCACACCCGGAATTAAATCCCGTATTTCAGAAATAACTTCTTTGTTGTGATAAGAACGACAACTCTTGCACAAAACATTGAACTACGGTTTGGCGGAATATGTGTCAACACAGTAAATTATACTGAAAACGTCGATTAATAAATGAAACGAGACTAAAATGTGCTTTATTAGGTCTGTCATACCATTACACAAATTGGGCAAACTTAAATAATATGAAAGGAATGATATTTCATAAGAAATTATCATAAAAGATCGAGGTTTGTCCAAATACCATTTCAGTTTTACAACACTACCCCCCTTGAAGAATACATTTCGTCCCCGAAATTCCATAATTCAATTAACTAAAATTAGAAAAGTATGCTTATTAAACATAATAATAATTAAAAAAAAATCATTAAATACGTTTGACGCTGAGAACTTCTTCTCCTATAAGCATCACATTAAATCTATATATATAATATAGACACAATAACAACGAAAAGTGTTTGAGGACTTCACCTCCTTTAAAACACTAAAATATCTTACAAAGTAAAGACAAAATTGGTATTCAAAATTAAGAATCAATAAAACAGGTAAATAATTAAAGCTCCAAATGAAAATTTATTTCATTTCATATTTATATACTTGTCATTTAAAAATTCATTTTCTAATTTCATGTAAAGATTACGGGAACCAATTTTGTCTACAACAAATGCATGTATATGACATTTCAATAAAAATAAGGATTAACATAATGTCTAAAACAGTTTTTTCACAACATAGCCTTTAAGCTTTTTCCTTGGCATCTCATTTTCTTTCTCGTCATCTGTTTCATATTCCTGTACTCTCAGCCAAAGAAGATGATGTCCAGTCAGCTGAAAGGAAACTTAGGAAGGGAGAAGAGGGGAGCAAGAAACAACTAGATTTGTAATTGCTAGCAATAACGGATGGCACCCTTCCCCATTGCCAGGAAAACGGCAGCCATTTTGAAATTCCAAAGTCAAAGAGTGCATCTACACATCCAAATTAACATTTTTGTAAAGTTTCATTAAGTTTGGAGCATTTTAAAATTTTGGACATTTTTGCGGTTTCCATGGTAACGGCGGCCATTTTGAAAATTCTAACGTCAAACTGCAAATCAGCAAATGCCAGTCACTATTTCTGTGAAGTTTCCTGCAGTTAGGAGCAATTTGATTTTTTTCGCATTTTTGCTGTTTCAATGGTAACTGCGGCCATCTTGAAAATGCCATACCCCGATTGCAAATCTGCACATGCTGGTTAACATTATTGTAAAGTTCCATTAACATTGGTTCATAAAATTCCGAGATATAAGCTGGACAAACAAAGTGGAAGAAAAAAAATAATAACTAGATTTGCCATTGCAAGCAATAGCGGATGGCACGCTTCCCACATTGCCACTAAACTGCAGCCATTTTGAAAATTGAAAATAGTCATATCAATTAAATGCATCACAACAAACCTGTCTGTAAATTTTCGGAAAATTTGAAACATTTTTTATTCATTTTTTTACTTTTGCAGTTTCCATGGCAACGGCGGCCATTTTCAAAATTCCAAAGTACAAAGTCTTATCTCCAATTGTCAGTACCAATTTATGATAAGTTTCATTTAGTTTAGACCATTTTGAAATTTTTGGATACTTTCGATGTTTCCATGGTAACGGTGTCCATTTTGAAAAATTTCAACAACAGTTGCAACATTGACTTATGCCATGTTATATATTCATGATGTTTCTTTGAGTTTGATCTTATATTCCTTTAGAAAATGCTGGTTTGATGTTTTTTCCCATAGGGTCAATGTTAAACTTTTCTCAAGTTTCCATGGCAATGGCAGCCATTTTGCAGAAACTAAGTACTGTTGGTACCTCAGGGCACCACTGCCAACATTTGCATAAAGTTTCATTAGGTTGGCTCTTATAACAAAAGATTTAGAATTTTTGCAGTTTCCATGGCAACGGCGGCCATTTTGTACCATTCCTATGCCTCTTGCACAACTTCACATGGCGGTTCATATTATGGTAAAGTTCCATCGACATTGGTTTGACCAATTCCGAGAAATAGCGTGGACAAAATGTGTGGAAGAATAAAAATAAGACAAAAAAGAACGGAACAATAACAATATGTCACCCCAACTCCGTTGAGGGTGCCATAACTAGATTTGTAATTGCTAGCAATAACGGATGGCACCCTTCCCCCATTGCCAGGAAAACGGCAGCCATTTTGAAATTCCAAAGTCAAAGAGTGCATCTACACATCCAAATTAACATTTTTGTAAAGTTTCATTAAGTTTGGAGCCTTTTCATATTTTGGACATTTTTGCGGTTTCCATGGTAACGGCGGCCATTTTGAAAATTCCATCGTCAAACTGCAAAACAGCAAATGCCAGTCACTTATTTTGTGAAGTTTCCTGCTGTTTGGAGCAATTTGATTTTTTTCGCATTTTAGCTGGTTCCATGGTAACGGCGGCCATCTTGAAAATACCATACCCCGATTGCAAATCTGCACTTGGTGGTTAACATTATGGTATAGTTCCATAACAATTGGTTCATAGAATTCCAAGATATAAGCTGGACAAAAAAAAGTGGAAGAAAAAAAATAAGAAAAAAAGAAACGTAGAATAACAATATGTCACCCCAACTCCGTTGAGGGTGCCATAATTACAGGGAAAAGATGACGTTATAAGGAAACTGGAGAGGAAACTCCGACATAAAGACAATGAAGTGGAAGTGCTGAGGAGAAAGCTGAGAGTACAGGAATATGAAACAGATGACGAGAAAGAAAATGAGATGCCAAGGAAAAAGCTTAAAGGCTATGTTGTGAAAAAACTGTTTTAGACATTATGTTAATCTTTATTTTTATTTTATAAAGTACAGGACTCAAAACGTCTACTACTACAAATGGACCAGACCATCTTTTATTTAGTTTTTTGAAAATATTATTAAATTTGTAAACAAGTGATCCTTCACAAAATTGATGTTGAGATATACGGGTGTCGTAATCTTTTTTCTGACGTACAGCAGTTGACCGGAGATTTGCACGTGCTTATTGGTAAATTTCCTCCAATTTTGACTTCAACTTGGACACGTAAGTCTCGACTTCCATAGATTCATTACAATTTGGAAAAGGGAATATAATCTGAGGGGGTAAAGTAATCTCCCTGCCTAGCATTAACATGTTAGGGGAATAACCTGTAGCTGGATGTACAGTACTTCTATTGGATGCCATTAATATACCAATATGTAAATCCCAATCATTAGCATTTTAATTTACAAAACTTCTAATCATTCCCTCAAGAGTGGCATTAAATCTCTCTATGATGTCATTAGAGCAAGGTCTATAGGATGTAGATCTTGTCTTGTGTATTTCCAACAATTTGCAAACTTCTGTAAAAATTTTACTTTCAAAATTTCTCCCTTGATCGGAGTGAAGTTCCAAAGGAATACCAAAACGGGAAATAAATTCATGGACAAGCTTTTCAGCAACCTTTTCAGCTTGCTGGTGTGGAAGTGGGAACGCCTCCAGTCATCTAGTAAAATGGTCTCCAATAACTAATATAAATCTATTATTTTGACGGGTATGGGGTAAAGATCTAATAACATCAATTGCAACACGGCCCAATGGATAACCTACAGTGTAACTCTGTAAAGACGCTTTAGGTTTCCTGTTTAAAGCCTTAAATCGATTGCAAACAGAACAAGTGTTTACATGTGATTGAATATCCTCTCCCATCTTGTACCAATGGAAACGGGTTTTAATTTTATCCTTAGTTTTATTTACACCAATATGTGCAGAATACATAGTACTATGACAACTTGTCATTACTTCTTTTCTCAAGACTTTAGGAACTAATAACTGATAACTTTCACCAGTTGGTTGCAATCTTTTCTGATACAAAACATTATTTTTTGTAATCAAGAGATCATAATTTAACCAATATTTTCCTGTTGATGGACTATATGAAGCAATTTCATCTCTGTTTGGATTACAATTATTATCTTGCCATTTATGGACAGGCCCTAAATCACTACATGTATCTTCTCTTTGAAAATTTTCCAATTCCTTTGTAGTGTACCCACTAAGCCAATTTGAATCAATTAACTTGGAATTTTGACTTGTTTTGACAGCACAAATTTATGAAACAAATGGGTTGTCACTTAAATTAGTGACATTATCTACATCAGATTTAAAATCTACCCAATCAGCATCCATAGATTTGCAATTTTTACATTCAGGATTTCTAACTCCATGTTTAAATGATCACAGTGTGATATGTCATATTTACGTCGTGAAAGCGAGTCAGTATTTTGGTGTTTAACCCCTGGTCTGTGTTGAATATCAAAATTATACTGTGAAAGGGTTTCAAGCCAACGAGCCAACTGCCCCTGTGGATCTTTAAAATTAAACAACCATCTCAAGGATTCATGGTCGGACCTTAGCAAAAATTTTCGACAACTAAGTAATGGCGAAACTGATGTATAAATGTAGTGACTGCTAAAAGCACTCGTCTGGTCACACTATATCGTTGTTGTGGTTTATCTAATTTTTTGGACCCATAGGCAATCACCTTTTCCTTCCCATTTTGAATTTGAGAGAGAACTGACCCAATTCCAATATTAGACGCGTCAGTATTTAAAATAAACTGACCTTCTGGTAATAGATATGCCAAAATTGGAGCTTCACACAAAGCTTTCCGTAATATTTCTAATGAACTTTGACATTCACTTGACCAATTAAAATGAACATCTTTTCTAGTCTACTCAAAGGAGATGCTATTTCACTAAACTTGTGAACAAATTGTCGATAGTAATTACAAAGACCCAAAAATTGCTGAACTTCCTTGACTGAATTCGGAACCTGCCATTTACTAACTGATTCAACAATTTTTGGATTCGGACTAATGCCATTTTTACTGACAGTATGCCCTAAATAAAGGACTTGATCTTTAATAAATTCACACTTAGAAGGTTTAAGTTTCAAACCAACATTTCGTAATCTACCCAGAACTTCATCTAATTTATCAAAATGGTCTTCTAAATTTCAACTATAAATTATAATATCATCCAAATAAATCAAAAGGGTTTTCCATTGCATTCCATGGAAAATTAACTCCATACATCTTTGAAAAGTTGAAGGAGCATTACACAGTCCGAAAGGCACCTTAGTGTACTCAAAAAGACCATATTTTGTAATAAATGCAGTTTTATGTCGATCTTCTGGCGCCATTTCCAATTGCCAATAACCAGATTGAAGGTCCATGACCGAAAATATGCTAGCGCCGGCTAGACAATCTAGGCACATAGATATATTTGGTATCGGGTAGGCATCCTCGATAGTCGACTCATTCAATTTCCTATAATCTATACACCACCTAACCGAGCCGTCCTTCTTACGAACCAAACAAATATTTGACCTCCATGCTGATGAAGAAGGTTTAATGACCCCCCTTTCCAATTGGTCTTTCAAATTTGCCTCTTCCTCTCCTTCAAAATTTTTAGGTGTACGTCTCAAAGGTTGCCTTGTTGGTGCTGCCCCTGCAGTATCTATTTTATGTTTAATAAGGGAACAAGAACCCAAGTCAAGTTTATCTTTTGCAAAAGCACCCTGATTTTTCAATAGAACTTTGGCTAATTTCAATTTTTGCTCTTGGTCACTAATCTTTTCGCAAATTTTCTGATAGAGTTCAGAAAGAAAATCTGGTAGTTTTGGAATTTCGGCCTCAATTTCAAAACTATCAGTTTTGGTACTCAACACTTTAGGACTAATCCAATTTTCAGGAATTACTGGGGTATCTATTATGTCACCTTGACTCATGCCAATACAGAAATCTTTATATAAAACAGAATCATACAAATCAACATCAGCATTGTTGTCAATGAACATTTCAAATTGTTCTACAGGATGTAATTCACCTAATAAATAGTTTTTACGAATTCTAATTGGATACTTTTCTACATTTACTATTCTAACAGGAATAGTTTCCTTATACGGATCAACCAATGACCTAGCAACTATAATTTTTCTTTCATCTTCAACGACTGGTTCAACACTACAATAACGGGAATCAAGTATTCCTGAATTAATACTTAAACCTGGTAAAATCACCCCTGAATTAGATGGAATAGTAACTGCTTCCTTCAAAACAACTCTCGCCACTTTATCTGACCTCCTAGTGACGTCACAATTAATCCATTGACCTTTAATTTCCAAACCCCTCTTAGTATTAATTGTGATAGCATGCTCATCTATTATATCACAGCCCAGCAACAACTCGTCACCAATAGGCACAATATACACAGACCAAATAAAATTCTATGGACCTTTATGACATGAAACATCAGCCATACCTAAATTTTGCATTTTCTTGCCTGCCTCTTCGACAACTAATTTTCTCTCAGCTAGATATATTTGTGGACGTCTATTCTCTGGAATTTTTAAGAACTTTTCCTGACTCATAACAGTAACCTCAGCACCTGTATCAATAACTGCATTCAAATAGTCACCCTCAATAACAATAGGTACCCTCAAAGTAAATGCCCTTATCCTATCTATAACAACATCAACACTAGTCATATCAACAGAAGGGTCAACAGTAACATATTCATCAAGAAAGGAACTTTCTGAAATATTTATTTCAGCATTATCAAACTGACCAGAAGCTACGGAGAGCTTTGATCTGTCAGACTCATCACCACAAACATTATCAACAGCATGCAACTTATCAGTGTTTTCGAAAGCCACTGAGAGCTTTGATTTACCAATATCAATATCTCTACAAACTTTAGCATTTCTTTTATTACCAGAATTTGTCAAATTAAAGTCAACAGTTTTTCCTCTATTCAGCGCACATTTATGATCTTCATTTTCTTCAATTATAACTTCATTCTCCTTTAATTCATCTACAATGACTGAATGGGCTAAGACTTTGCCGTCAGGCTCAACCCGATCTAGTTTAACTCATCGTTGCTTTCTGTTTTAACTCCCCCAAGATTATTTACATTTCTCTGAGTCTGTAAATCATTTCCCTTGGTTTGACTACCTTGATATTTTTATTTGGACAGTTTTTACTGATATGTCCTTTTTCTGGCATGAAAACAAACAGTTTCATCAAACTTCTTTTTGTAATTCTTTTCAGACGAGTACTCTTTTTACTTATTTCTCCCTTTACATTATTTTCAATGGCAGAAAATTCAGTTTTTATTTCTCGAGAGAAAATTTCTAGTTTTTTATCTAACCTCTCTTCAGTCACAAAACGAGTATTCCCTGATACTTTTCTTATTGCATTCTCTTCAATAAGCTCAGTATGTTCATACTGATCCTCAGTTTCAATCTGTCCTACCTCGGCACGCTTCTTAAAAATATTGCCTTTACAACATTCATGCCAATTAAACCATTCAATTGCATCATCAATACTTTGTGGATTTCTGATTTTAACCTCGTATGCAATACTTTGGTCTGGGAGCTCCTTTAAGAAATTTTCAACTTTCAAGGTATCTAATAGGTCAATCTCCTTCAAATGTGGATACCCCCTACAAACTAAATTTTCTACTCTTGCAGCGTATTCCGGCAAAGTCTCTTTGAAGTGCTTTTTAATGTTTGCCAGATCTTCTCTATACTGTTCCGGTAAGCGGTTATCTCCATATCGTCTTTGCAAAGCATCTCTAAATTGCAAAATATTATTTTGCACATCCGGGGACAATTTACATGCGAAATCCAAAGCGTCACCTTTAAGGGAACACCATAAATTCTCTATTTTTGCTTGATTATTCCACTGGAACTTTTTAGTGCCAAGTTCAAAAACAGTCCAGAACCCCTCAAATTCACTTTTCCCATTAAAATATGGGATTTTGAATTTAGGTTCATCAGAATTATTGGTATTTCTGTGTGCACCTCTATTGAACGAAACTGAAGGATCGGGCATATGGGTAGACATAGGAACCATATGCACGACCGTGTTATTCACGCCTTCTCTTGTGTAATTACCATACCTAGGATTTTGCTGATACCTAATTTCTGGATTGTTTTTATAGATATTTTCTCTATTTAAACTAGTCTCCATCTCTCTATTATCTACTACCTGGTTTTAGCAATTTGGGACTGAGCAAATAATAGATCTTGCTGTGTGCGATTTAAATCTTGTTCAGTGTTTTCTAGTCTAGTCTGAAAATTAGACTTAATTTCATTTCTTCATACATCTGATTAAAAGCTTCATCTTTACGTCTTAACTCTGCATCTTTTGCTTCATGTCTTACCCGTGTTTCAGCTAGCTCTTTCTTTGTACTTACTTATTCTCTCCTTAATTCAGCACACATCTCTTCTGTATCCGTGTATGATCTTTTTTGTATACGTACTGCACTTTCACTTGTGCCTGGCATATTTCTATTTTTTGCATAATTATCACGATCTGAAATCTCAATATTATTGGGAGTTTGAGATCTACAATTATCGTACTCTAAAGCTTTGCAAGTAATATTATCACCCTAGTGCATTTGCTTTTCTTCTGCATGTACTTCAATAGCCTCAAACTTGTCAAAAGATGAATTTCTAGCTATTGTATAACTACCTACCTCAATATCCATTTCTGTTTCATAAGTACTCAAACTTTCATTTAAACCAAATTTACCTCTACCCCTCCTTCCTTTTAAAGGTTGTGAACGGGTCAGGGATCTAGAGCGAAAGTCGTAAGGTTTTCCCGTATCAGACATTACAACGTATTAAAGAGCGATTTTACTGCTCTTGATTTCAAAAATGAAATGTATTTAAATCTCTTCCAAAATAAAATTAAAATACAAATGTACTTCAAACTTCAAGTAATAACCTGTTGACTTCTCAACTACAAAGGCTATAAATTTTTACTTAAAATGCTGCATTATTAAAGCAAAACGTTAACAACCTGTTGACTTCTCAACTATAAAAGTTGTTTAATGCAAACGATAAAAAATATGAATATATATAACCAGTTGAATTCACAACCACAAAGGTTATATAATTCCAAAACTCATTAGGATCATAAAATCCCGTAACATACTCACATAAAAAAATCAAAAATCTTCTAATAAAAGAATGCCAAAGAAAAAAAAAATATATTTGCAGCTCAAAGAAAAGTAATTTCAATGAAATTTTACAGACAATGCGAGGTATGAATGAACCCGCTGCCACCAGTATTGTAAAAATGTAAACTACCGAGCGGAATAGTAGAAAAGGCTGCAAATTAACAAAGAGTTATAAATAAAATAATTTATTATGCAGGATTATTAATTTCAATACGTTCAGATACAACTAATTCACACAATTTAAATCAAGTGAAAGAACCTGCATAATGTCAGTGTTTAGACAAAAATAACGAATATCAATAAATATATGTTTCGATAATAATCGAACAATTCCAAATTTAGGCCAGGGTTAAGCTAAAAATGTTCACGGCAAAAACACCACCGTCAAGTACAATGTGTAACGGAATTCACCGTCTTTTTACACAAATAATACCTGAAGATGTGTAATTAAATGCTAAAATAGCTTAACTTAACTTCTTACATAAAGTCACAAAGCCAAACGTGAAATGAATAGGTCAGGAGAACGAAAAGCAGCCGTTCTCTGGGACAGTTAAATTTCAACTTACCAAGTTGTTTACGTTCGCAACCAAGATGTCATTATCACGGGCTATTTCCCGTTATTACTTACATTTCGCGGATCTCGTATACGCGATCATTACACTGACAAATATGCATGACCATAAATTATATACAATAAATAGTTCTATTCCATAATAACAATATTTCAATAAACACACCCGGAATTAAATGCCGTATTTCAGAAAAAATTTCTTTGTTGTGATAAGAACGACAACTCTTGCACAAAACATGGAACTACGGTTTGGCGGAAAATGTGTCAACACAGTAAATTCTACTGAAAACGTTGATTAATAAATGAAACGAGACTAAAATGTGCTTTATAAGGTCTGTCATACCATTACACAAATTGGGCAAACTTAAATAATATGAAAGGAATGATATTTCATAAGAAATTATCATTAAAGATCGAGGTTTGTCCAAATACCATTCCAGTTTCACAACACTTACATAAATAAATAATCATTATATTAATGACATTTAATTGATGGTAATTCGTGGATGTTGAATGTCATGTTTTAACAGTAGACGCAGTCAAGGTCATCGTCATTATACACCACCTACTCTCCATGATGTCTCTATTAATGACCTGCTGCCATTTATCCAGAAGCCGTTAGGTATTCATCACATTCGCACGAAGCTCTATTTATTACCCCTTTTAAAAACTTCATTCTCTGTACAATTTATGTTTGGAAACCACTGTTACAAACACTCATTCAAACCAATACAAACTTACAGCTATCATTTCGGATATTGCAAGTCACAGACTTTTCAAACCAGTTCGCATTGGAAAAGATAAAAAGGAGAAAAGATCCTTACTTAAACTTTCCTTCGCCAACAAATTTCTCGATGCCATCAAGTTGGGCAATATCCTTCATTATAAATCAGTTCACTCGAAAATACCTCCCTATTTTAAAAAATCAGTCTGTACCTATCATTTCTTATACCTATACCAAACCAATTGCAACTAATTTTTTTAATTACGTGTTGCAGGATCTCAATATTGACGACTTCAAAACTGAACCTCCTGATTGCACCTGTGCTAGTTCCCCATTCATATATAATCCGGCTGGCAACGTTATTACTGGTGACCTAAACATTGTCAATACACTTTTCCTGAAATATCGTCAGCCTGAATCTATCAATTGGAAACATAACTTCAAAATACTGATGGATTCAGTCGCGGATTTTGCCAGCCAATGGGTTAAACGCGAGAAAGAAGACGTAGATACTCTTTTCGAATGGATTAAGGCTGTGAGGTTTTTGATACAAATCAGAATTTAAAAACTGAATGGGTCTATGGATACCCATGCTACATCAATCTTTAAAGACCCAAATGTTGCAAAACATTTGTCCTACCTCCATAACAAATATGTTGATGTTCCTGCTAAAAAAGCCGCATACAACATCGTTTTGTGTGTAAATCACATTACATAAACTGCTTGATAAATGAATTAGGTGTTGACAATTCACTTGGAAACTCAACATATACTCCCACGACACTTACCAAAGAGGAAATCATGAATAAGCATAGGTTTATTCTATGTTCCTTTTGGAATTTCAACCAAAGATGAAGAACTAGATCTCCCATCACTGCATTGGATGCCTAAACTACACGTTATACTGCTGGGTCTTCCAAGTGCTCCACGAAACCACTTTCTAGATTATTAACATCAATTGTATTAGCAATTAAAGCCGGGTTTCAAAATTATTGTGAAACTACCTATTCTAGAGGTGGGGTGAATCAGATGAGGATACTAAAAAAAATCCAAAGATCTTTTAGAGATCATCCAATCTAAGACTCTTTCATCTTGCAATAGTATTAAAACTATTGACTTTTCTACACTTTTCATAAGTATTCCCCATTCAAAACTAAAAGACAAATTGAAAGAGTTGGTACTGTTTTGTTTTAATTAAAAAGTGGCCAACGTAGATACAAAGTATCTTGTCTTAGGAAGGGATAAATCCTACTTTGTAAAAAATCACTCTGATTCAAACAAAATTTTTTCTGAAACCGACAATATCAAGATGTTTGATTTCTTGATTGACGACATATATGATACGTTTGGAGGACGTGTTTTTCAATAAACAATCGGCATTCCCATGGGAACCAACTGTGCCCCACTTCATGCCGATTCTTTTTCTTATTCATATGAAGCTGCCTTCATACAGAAACTTCTTAGGAAGACGGGAAAGAAGTTAGCAGCATCCTTTAACTTTACTTTCCGCTACATAGAAAAAGTAAAATAAATAAATACCGAACTCCAAGAAAATTTCAAAACGGAAAGTCCCTTATCAAATGGCAAGATCATAAGCTCAAACGCATCAAACGAATAGAAAACAACTGTCATATTCCTGACTTTGTACAGCCATTTCCTTGTGTAGAAAATGGTGGATTAAACCCGGTTTTATAGCTAGCTAGACCTCTCACTTGTATGACAGTAGCATAAAATTCCATTATATTGACAACAATGTGTGAGCAAAACAAACAGACATACTAGGTAAAAATGTTAAAATTAGGGGTACAGCAGTCAACATTGTGTTACAATCTTATTCACTATAAAAATAAACAAATATGTCAAGAAAGAATAACAAAATGGCATATAGACAAAGCACATAAGCAAAATTGAAAGACAAGAATACAAAGATCGACCATAGCACAATAACACAATGACAGGATGTAAAGTACCAAATCACGCCAAAGATAATTTTATCTCACTAAATTTTGAATTTTGTGACTATGTCAAACGCATCTATCCCATCGAACTCGAGATAAAGGATACATGCCTTATCCTAAAATAGAAATTGACAATGAGGGTCAGTTGAAAACAAAACTTTACGACAAAAGAGATGATTTCAGCTTCCCTATTGTGAACTTTCCATTTCTATGTAGCAACTGTCCAGCAGCACCTGCATACGGAGTATATCATGTATATATCTTCCAGTTGATACGCTATTCCAGGGTTTGTAATTCCTATCATGATTTTCTTGATAGAGGGTTGTTACTCACAAGGAAGCTATTAAACCAAGAGTTCCAAGTGGTGAAGTTGAAATCATCCCTTCGTAAATTTTATATTGTTATATTATAGTTCGTTTCTGTGTGTGTTACATTTTAATGTTGTGTTTTTGTTGTGTCGTTGTTCTCCTCTTATATTTGATGCGT
Source organism: Mytilus californianus (assembly GCF_021869535.1). Taxonomy (NCBI): domain Eukaryota; kingdom Metazoa; phylum Mollusca; class Bivalvia; order Mytilida; family Mytilidae; genus Mytilus; species Mytilus californianus. The sequence goes on from NW_026262668.1 coordinate 2,709,040, forward strand.
TTCCCTCAGTTTTAGTTTGTAACCCGGATTTGTTTTTATTTCTATCGATTTATGAGTTTCGAACAGCGGTATACTACTGTTGCCTTTATTTACGGACGCCATCACGAGTTGGTTGACCGTTATGGAATATCCGTTTCACAGATGATATCGGATATTTTCCAAATGTCGAAACTACAACCCTGTCCCCTTTTCGCAGAATGTGACCTGCCGAATTATACTTATTACCGGGTTAGAACTAACATGATCACCATGACGGGTGCCACATGTGGAGCAGGATCTGCTTATCCTTCCGAAGCACCTGATATCAACCCCAGTTTTTGTTGGGGTTCGTGTTGCACAGTCTTTAGTTTTCTATGTTGTGTTTTGTGTAATGTTGTTTGTCTGTTTGTCTGTTTGTCTTTTTCTTTTTTAGTCATGGCGTTCTCAGTTTATTTTCGACTTATGAGTTTGAATGTCCCTTTGGTATCTTTCGCTTCTCTTTGATATTGATTTTTTCAATCGATTCAAACAAAAAATATTATGTTTTTGGTAAAAACAGATGTAATAATATGATAAATCACATAATTTTCTCCTATCAGATGAAAAGTCGAACAAATGTTGCAATCCTGTTTCAAAACTTTAATAGTTTAGTACTGATCTTGGTCCGTATACATAAAACCTCCTAAGATTATTCTAAAGTATAAGGTACATATTGAGGTATCTTAAAATTTCAAAAAATAGATAAATCAGTCGAAAGTATCCGGTTTCGCAGAAAATAGTCAGATTAGTTACCATTTAATCTATGAAGAATTATTTCAGTAATATTACGTTTATCGATTGCTAAATATTATCGACTATTTTAATTTTACTATAAAATCATATATAATCAACAATATCAGAGATAACATTGGTATTTAAATAATTGCATCCTACTATATTGCATCAGAGTCGTTACTTTTTATTCTGAACAAAATTCACAATGCTAATACGCGTGAAATTCATACAACTAGTATCATTTTTCTTTTGATTCATTTATTCGTGCATACTAAATGTAACCTTGAATGCCATATTGTTCAAATTGAAATTCATTAAATTCCATAACCACATGAATAGACAAACAGAAACAAGCAGACAGACAGACGGACTGAGTGATTCCCGGCATTCCCAACAACTAATAATAAGCACACTTGTGACTCTATATTTCTATATTGGTGATTCCAATGTTCACGTTTTGTATCATGTCTATTACAAAAGAGATGGAAGATACCAAAGGAAGAATCAAAACTCATAAGTCTAAGAGAGACAGACAAAATCAGGGCAAAAAAACGACAAACGACGAAAAGATATTGATCTCAAATCAAAGCTTTTGGGGTACATTTACCACACGTTGGTGTTATGTTACTAACCTATAAGATTCTTAGACTTGGTGATTTGCTACAAGATGATTTAGAGCGTTCATCACGTCGCAATTTTGGGATTTCTCTTGAAGTTTGATTGCTATAAAGTATTGCTGGTGGATCACTTCAAAATATTACCATACCTTACATTTATCTGTCCACGCTTAAGTCTTCAGTCTCTTCTCATGGCATTTTCTGTTGTTGTTATGTTGTTATATATCTATTTTATCCTCGCAAGCCCCTTTCTTCTTTCGTGTGATAACAGCAAGGGGACATTTTATAGGTAACATACTGGTTTCTTTCTTTAAAAACTGGTACATAAAAAGAATCTTTTCTCATTGCCCTACTTTGGCATTCTTTGGACATTTTAGTTTGTTAAGTATTTTTGATTTCACTATCAATTTTTTCCCAGTTAAAAAGTGTGTATTGTTCAATTACTAAGTAATATGAAAAATCAGATCACAGTTTTACCTCAATGAGTACATGCGGTGAACTATAAAATATAGAAAGGTTCCGATTTAAGTCTTCCTTGGTTAAGTGAAAACTTAAATAAGTGTATGCAGTAAAATTAAGAATTTCACTTAGCAAGACAATTCTTAGTTAAATCTCAGTTTAAGAAACACTAAAAGTAATTTGTCGTGTGTATACGAGACACCTTTTTTTTTTTTTTTAGCTATTTTACAATCCAAGATGGCTGAAGACCTCAGTCTACAATAACTAGAAAAAGTCTTTCAAAAACCAATGTTGACCAATAACGGCCATCAATAACCAATGAAGTTTAACTGAAAAAAAGATATCCGATGTTCACGCCGATTAACCATTATTTGGTTGTTACGATTTAGTAATAATTACTAAAACACAATATCGGATTAGATAAACACCTTTATTGTTTTGTTTTTAAGTTTTGCAGTTTCACGAATCCAGCGTACCAAATGCGAGGAAATATAAAAGGTTATTCATGCTTTTTTTCAGAACTGCATTAGAAATGGGTGAAGCATCTTGGTCTCCTTCTTCAAAAAGATGGTACTCAACTTTTAAATCTATTTCATGTAAATTATCTATTAAGATCGGTACTGTATAGACAGCTAGAGTTATAGAACCTGAGTATCTTTGAACAAACTAAAGGATTACAAGTTCGTAGGGATTGGACCTGAATTTTGACATTTATAAATAATTATGTTCTTCGGCCAAAATTCTTAAATCGGACAAGTGTATTTTCCAGAGGTCAAGGTCGAGATTTCAATGATCAGTTTTTTTTTGGTTTTTTTTTTTATTTTGTGTTTTTTGTGTTTTTGTGGGGTTTTTTTTAGTTAATTATTTGTGCCGATCGGATGAATCATATAATTTTCTACTGATATTTACAGTTTATTCAAATGTATTGTTACACCAGGGTTTTGGAAGGGTTTAGCGTTTGCAAACATGTTTAACCACTGCACATTCTCTATGTGCCTGTCCCAAGTACGGAGCTTGTTATATAGCTGTTGTCGTTGCTTGCTGTCTGTCATAGTTGTTTTGCGTGAATTGCTTTATCATTAGTCAGGTCGTTGGTTTTTTTTCGTTTGAATTGTTTTACATTTCGAATGTAAAGATCATTAATAGCTTATTCTATACGGTGTGTCGTCTACTTCATTTGGTATCTGGCGGATAGTTGTCGCATTAACAATCATATCACACTCATTATTTTTATATGTTATCATTGATTAATTAGTTGGACAGAAATTCAGAGATCTTATAGACAAAACTGCGTCGTGACTGCATAACTGTAAGTTACTTACTTTAATTGAAAACTAAGAATCATTTGATAAAGATGTGGTGAACCGGTTGTTTCTGTATTGTCCCTTTTTAAATTTCGATCATCTGTTTAAAAGCGAGTCTCGTGGCTAATAAAACAAACCTCGAATCTATACCAGGGCCAATTCAGAAACAGCCAGTTATCTCCCTCATACAAAGCTCTGATTACTTGCCCAGCTTTGGCTATACTTTTTGTCCTTTTTGGTTCATTAGCCTTAAAGTTTCATTTTAGTTTTTGATTTTCAAATATTTTGGCCTCAGGCATCACTTAAGAGAATTTATTGTCGAAATACTCATTTGGTGCAGGGATATTGGTACCAAAAATGTTACTAATAACAAAAAAGTTATGAAATTACAATGTAAAAAAAATAATACCGTGTGTAATACAACCATAATAGTATACAATCCAACAAGAAAAGACGTATATGGAATAGCGATAATTAATATGATATTAATAGTATAGGTCACAATTCAAAAGAACGTTTGTTGACTGTCACCTGCGCTATCCTATTTTAACCGCTTACAATATTTTTATTCGTTAAGCACTAATAAAGTAACAATAAACTTAAGGTATAAAAAAATTTAAAATAAAAAAAACCTTCCTTCCGACTGTATTTTGTTCATAATGTGACATAATGTGACATTAATAACATGTATATATTGTTGGCATATAGATATAAGATTGATTGATTGTTGGTTGCTTAACGTCCAGTGGCAAATATTTCATGCATATTCAGGACGAGAACAAATTAACAATAAATACAATAGGTAGGTTCTGTAATATAGGCGTCTGGGATTAAGGTCGGAGAAATTTAGACTGCCACGGAAAATGAGGGTATATTGGATAGGGTCAGAAATTTAGCCTTGCAACAGGTCACCTACGGACCCCTCAAAGAGTTGTTGCAAGGGTTCTTAACGTGCAAAGAGCGTAGCACTCTCTTTACACGAGGCATCGGATTTAACGTCCCCATTCTGACCGGACGTGGCTGCAAATTTGTACATCCCGCACAGCCAAACGGACGCCCCACTTTAGCAAGGGTTTTACTGCCGGTCGGAAGAAGACCAATGGTGACCATACTTCTATTCCCCAGTCACCCTTGGGGGCTATAGATATAAGAAGATGTGGTATGAGTGCCAATGAGAGAACTCTCCACCCAAGTCAAAATTTATAAAAGTAAACCATTATAGGTCAAAGTACGGTCTTCAACACGTAGCCTTGGCTCACACCAAACAGCAAGCTACAAAGGATCCCACAAATTACTAGTGCAAAACCATTCAAACGGGAAAAATAACGGTCTAATCTATATAAAAACGAGAAACACTTATGAACCACATCAACAAACGACAACTACTGAACATCAGATAATATGAATTGGACTAAATATATATGCATATAAACAATTGCATCTGGAGCAGTGAAATTAATTCCGCTTAATGTTCTAGTGACCATTTGGTCAATACCTCTGCTGTTGGACTATAAGTCCCCGAAGGTATTACCAGCAAGAGTTCAATACTCCCGTATAACGTCATGAAAATATATACTCTAAGTTTCTTTTTATTCTTTCAGTTCTGCAAGATTTGTTTTAGGATCTTGTATTTACAAATATTTTAACATGAATCATCACTGAAGAGACTTTAATTGTCGACGCGTTCATCTGATGCAGGCAGTAAAATTGACACCGTTGAATGTTACTATTTTATCAATTCAAAAAAAGAATAATCGGTCTTTTTTATAATTATACAAAATTTCGAAACGCCATTTTGAAAGGCAGCAATCAACGACCATTCCTGGACTCTAATGGCACATAGCTTGGGTAACACATACAGAATATAACGAAGTCGTAGGAAATGAAATGACAATTTATTCCGTAATTACAAGGTTTCAGAATATTCCATAGCTCAATTGTTCAAATGTTCACAAATTTATTACTGGTCCGTGATTGTATACAGATTCAAGGTGTACGTGTACGAATTCTGGTGGTAATAAATTGGCTTTGCCTATCCACGAAAGGGGGGACCTGGTGGAATCCGATCTTTTTCTTTCTCCACTAATATCTATGTAATTCCATTCTCGTGGTCAGTCTGTATAAGGTTATTAAATGTCCACAGGATACATATAGTACATGAATGACTGTCAAAAATTTTTGTTTTAACAAAATATATTGTTAAATAATGAAGTACACATTAGTCTGTATGTTATAAAATGCAGGTTTTGTTGGTGATCATAAGTGTTAGACCTTGAAAGCAATACGTCTTGTGTTATTCTCGGAATAAAATCAAGGTTCATGTCTGTCGTATTTGTTTTTCGTAAATTGTTTTAATATAAATTAGGCCGTTAGTTTCCTCGTTTCATGTCGGGGTCTTTTATAGCCGACTATACAGTATGGGTTATACTCATTGTTGACGGCTGTATGGTGGCGTATAATTGCTAACATCTATTTCATTCGAACTCTGGTGGATAGTTGACTCATTGGAAATCATACCACATCTCTTTATTTTTTTTATAGAGAATAGTCAACGTTTCTACTACAATGATAAATTGATAACCTTTAAGAATAAAAACAATTTATCAATCTATATAATAATGTTTTGTAATAAATTGATGTAAAACGTTCTTACACCTGTCTCAAATTTATTAGTTATCAATAAACAACGTTTTTGCAAGAGTAACAAATCAGGCATATATTGTAATTGCACATTAATAAGCCGTCTTACGTTACCAACAATTACAAGTAACCAGAATGAGTACTTGTATATAACTAAACAACGAATGTAATTGACAATTATTACGACGGGTCGATTTTACCTCCTGATAGTTTCAAGGACAAATAGGTTAACAGAAAATCAAAACACTCTGTACATATATGAAGGTAGAAAATGCTTGGGCCAGTTTGTTGTTCTTCGTGAAATAAAAATATGTTAGGGTAAACCGCCAGTGTGGCAAATCTCATTAAGCTTTCTGGTATTTGTTGATAACTGTGACCCATCATGGTTTTTGGACAATTTCAGTTAGCACTAAAATATAGAAGACGATTTTTAGTTATATTTCTTCAAAACTTTCTAGCAGAAGTATCAGACTTTATTACAATTTCCAGAACATATTCTGAAAGAAATGGTCAGTAATAATAGCATAACTATTGGTTTAAAATATTCGAAGAATTTTTCGACAAATTTTTCATTCTTCCAATCTAAATTTGTTTCATTGAAAATGCAAGTAATGAGCTGACTTTCTTGTTTAAAATCCCTAGATTATAATTTGGCAATTATTTAAAAAAAATATTTTTTTAGTTAGACTTTAATTAAATCACCTTTAAATGTCCAGAGTTGGAAATAATTTAATATTAATAAAAGGGGGCTTGAATTATACGTTAATGAGATATCTACCCAACGACAAAAACAACCAAAAGACATCATAAGGGCAACAAATAGTCTTCAACAAAAGTGCCTAACAATATGTGATTATGTACTTAATCTTCCCGGCCGAGTTTACTCCTAATCAATTTTAACTTTTATTACTGGTATCTAAACAGTAAAGTTGTGTAAACTCAATCAAAATGATTATTGATAGATCTATAGGGCTTTTTAGTTTACTAGACCAATAGGGCGAAGATCAAGTTTTTGTGATGCAAAATTCTATGTAAATTATGATTTTAAAAAGGACCACTAAAAACCCTTTAAGATAATAGCGTATAAGAACAGGCTGAACAATATATATAATTAAGATGAAAAAGGTGATGTAGAATGCAGTTGTAAAGGACAAGCCATCTTCACAGCAGAGTTAAAACGGAGAAAAAAGAAAAACAGGAACATAAAAGACTTAATAATATAGAACTTCATATTAATGGAATTTTTTTTAATATCCAGTAAATGTTGTCTTAATTATAGATATATGGATTGACATCTTTTAAAAATGACAATTTTTTTTATTGCGCTTTGTATTTTAATCTTATTTAGACATCATTACAAATAATTTTATATGTATAGGATGAGAGTGCATTTGTCAATACAAGAAAGAAAAAAACCCTAGTTTTTCAGAATATGGTTGGTTATATACTTATTATTTTTATGCTTCAATGCTCAAGATGTACGTTCTTACCTCAGAAATTGTTCATAGAGTGTCAAAATAAAAAACATATATTTTGCTTCACTTTTGTAGTTTTTCTAATAACTGTAATGTTTTGTACGTGACGTCATAGTAATGTTGTTTCAATTTGAAGTTTAACAGTAAAAGACAATAATGATAGAACATTCAGTATAATAAATCAAATAACACATATCTGAGAGGGAGATAAGCCAGATTGGTACCCCTCGAAAAACATTGTCAACCTTGGCTTCGCCTCGGTTGACAATTTTTTCTCGGGGAAAGGAGCTGCTCTATCACCATCTCAGCTATGAGTTATTTATATATTGTTTCGATACGTATGCAGTTTTCTTTCTATCTTGTTATCTATATGGTTTGTTAACTGGCCTCTATTTTATAAGAAAATGTTACACTTTTATCGAAATTAAAAAGGAAACGGTGAAATTCTTTTCAAACTACTCACTTTATGATTTGCACATACATGAACAAAATACATGGCTCTATTAAAAATGTGGTTTTCATGTAAAGTGTGCATTGATACTTATTAATTTTCCTTAATACAGACCCTTCTTTCTATATCACATTTTTAGTACAAATTAAAAATCAAACATTACGAATTTTTTAAATATAACTCGCGTTTATAAAAGTTGCCAATTCCTTTTTAAAGCCCAAGGTCGTGACAAAAATTAATTCCAGTAAAGAAATCCTCATTGATAACTGAGCTTAGAAAACTACCAAATAATCAAAACAATAATAAATGAAAGTTGATAAGTGAAAGAAAAAGAAAAAAGTAAAATAACAAAAATACCGAACTTCAAGGGAAATTCAAAACGGAATGTCCTTTGTCAAATGGCAAAATCAAAAGTTCAAAAACATAAAACGAATGAAAAACAACTGTCATATTCCTGACTCGGTACAGGCATTTTCTTATGTAGAAAATTGTGGATTAAACCTGGTTTTATAGCTAGCTTAACCATTCACTTGTATGACAGTCACATAAAATTCAATTAACAGTGTGTGAGCAAAACAAACAGACATAATAGGTAAAAATTCTAAAATTTGGGTACAGCTGTCAACACTGTATTATAATCTTAATCACTATAAAACAAATAACTATTTCAATAAAGAAAATTAAAATGGCTTATAAGTTGCATTTTGTAAATACAGCTGTTTCACAAACCACGCCTCTTTTGTGGAGATATATAATATTCACAGATATTTTGTTTTGTTTACGTACTAGTTCCCAGATATGATCTATATGTTTCATCTCATAGAGACATAACTTGTTACCAGTATAAATACACATGGATAGCGGTGAAATTTAAATTCTGAGGAGGACCAAAAGTGAAGGCAGGGGGGGTACAGAATTTTAGTACAAATTTAAACTCTTAGAAGTTCGGGGCATATAAACCTTGAAAATATGCCGCACAGTCCTATAAAGGACTTTCCGTTTTAAATTTTCTTCGGAGTTCGGTATTTTCGTTATTTTACTTTTTTCACGTTGAAATTAGATAGAAGATGTGGGTGCGTATGTCAATGTTCGATAAACTGACTCTTTAAATCACACTTAAAAGTTAACGTACGGATGACAAAAGTAGCTATTACATGTAGAACATATACCACTAATGTCACCCGTTTTTTTTTTTTATATTTTAATGGATTCCAGAAAGCAACGTGACGAACAGTGTAAATTAAATCAACACAGACCACCCCCCCCCCCCCCCCCCCCCCCACCACCACCACCCCCAGCTTTTCGTGGGGTTCGTGTTGCTCAATCCTCAGTTTTTATATGTTGTGTTTTTGTATAATGTTGTTTGTCTTTCTATAGTTTTTCGTTTTTTTCCATGGCATTTCAGTTTGTTTTTGACTAATGAGTTTGGATATTTTTGCCTCTCATTTATAAATAATGTCGGTAGCGAAGTGCTGCTTACTAAGTTGATGTTTTCTCAGCTCTAACATAACAACTGTCCCAATTGTAAGGCGTTTATATATTCCAATAATTTATACATTACAATCGTGCATGTTCACAGTATGCTGACTTTATTTGCAAGGGTGTGCCTTTTCATCAAAACATAAGTGAGTTATGATGAAGAAAGATTGAAACCGACACTTGCGGTCAGCATCACGAATTGGTTGACCGCTACGATATGTCTGTGTCTTAACTAACTAGCGACATGTTTTCGCAGTTTTAGTTCTTTAGTTACTAGAATACTCGTGTAATCTGTAATTTTACCAATAGTGTCCAATCCTCGAGTAGGATATTTTGACAGAGTGTGGATTCGCATGTTGGGTGATACATGCATAGCACTTGACGTTTACCCTGTCGTCGCACCCGATCTCGATCCTTTTTATTTGTGTTTGTTTCCTTGATTTGCTTTCTTAATTGCTTTATGAGATTTGGATATCGGTAAACTACTGTTGACTAATTGATGATACTCTTAGGGAATAGTAATTTTAAAGTATGTGATGGACTGTTGTTTGTCTACTCGCTTTGTTTTTCTTCTTTGAAATTATGTTGTCTGTCGTTCTCACCTTATTCAGAGGCGGATTTAAGGGAGATCCAGGTGTCTCGGACCCCATTATGAAGCTACACAAATGGTTAATGTATAGATTGTTTACCTATTCCACTCCAAACGTTAAAAAGTTTGGGGACCCCGGTCCCCGCCCTTTTCAAATTCCAAGATCCGCATCTGTTATTTTTTTATTACCCGTTCAGACAACATTTGTATGTCCTTGCTTTTCTATTTTTAAATCTACTGAAATTATAAAAATATCATCATAACTGTTAAAGTGTTAAGTGTTAAATCATCAATGTATTTACGTTCAAAATTATCGCCCAGGAAAACATTCACCTGGTGGACATAAATAACGTTTTACGAATTTGAAAAGGTTAAATGTATGTGTCATTGCAAGATTTCTGTATAAATATACTGTATATTCCTTTTGACATGCATACATGATGGCTCATCTGAACTCAAGGTATCAAGTAGCTTGCCTAGGAGTTGGTGGTATAGGTAAAACATCAATTATGAAAAGGTATTTAGATGAGGGTTATTCAGCTATTTACAAAGAAACTGTTGAAGAAACATATATACAAGCTTACAACATTAACAGAGTAAGAAAACATATAGACTTCATAGATACAGCCGGGAGCATTTACTTTCCAGCCATGCGAAAGATATACATTGAAAGGGCGAAAGGGTTTATTCTTGTCTATTCAGTGAACCATGCAAAATCATTTGAGGAAGTTAAAACAATTTGGGAACAGATTAAATCAGTGCGGGGAGGGAGTATCCGGAGTATACCGTGCGTAGTTGTTGGAAACAAGTTAGATTTAGAAAACAATAGGGAGGTGGAAACATTTGATGCTATGGCATGGGCACACAGCGAGAATCTTGCGGGATTTTTATTAGAGGTTTCTGCTAAAGATGATATTGGCATAAGGACTGTATTTGATAGTTTATTGGAACAGATTGGAAATACAAGATCGCAACAAACAGAACCTCTTAGAATGAGGGCTACAACTTTCTGTAGGCAACAATTTGAGACAGACATTATCAGGAAAAGAGCTAGAAATAAAGGCCAAGGGAAAAACCTAATATACGATAAAATAATTCCATCATGTAAACAATTCCGAGATTCTGTCTTCGAAAATTTCAATAATCAAAAAATATACCGAGTAATACCACAACAAAAGGATGACACTCATCAACACCGGTCATGCAGCGATTTTGGCCTTACGTTAGTCTCAAACCTCAGGAGAGTTAGTGACTCAGGCAAAAAACTCATTATTTCACGTAGTTCAAGTTTACCATCGGAAAAAAAGGACAGCATTGATCAATGCAAATTATCTGATTACAATCTGTTAGCGACGATATCAGAGCCGATGAATGAATATGTAAAGTCTTCTAAACCACGACGTTCTTTAAAGTTAAACAAGTGTAGACTTTCATGGTTATACGAAAGACTACGAAAACATTTAGCAAACAGATCAAACTAAAATTAATAATGTTACTAAAAAATAAAGATTATGTAAAATATTTGTATTTTATCAAATAAGCTTAAATCTAAAACTCCTCAAATCTTTATTGTTTATTTTTTGTGAAATCATGTTGGCATTTGAAAAGTGGATAAATGTGTTATGCACATTAGGAAAATTTAGACACCAGACCTATAAAATGAATATTGGGTAGATGTACATAAGATAAACGCATCAAAGATACCAGGATTAAAATTGTATTCGCCAGACGCTCGTTTCGTCTACAAAAGACTCATCAGTTACGCTCGAATAAAAAAAAGTTCAAACCGCAAAACAAAGTACGAAGTTAAAGATCATTGAGGACCAACAATTCTGAAAGGTTTTGACAAATACAGCTAAGGTAATCTATTCCTGGGTGTAGAATTTCGAAAATTTCAAAAGTTACCACACTTATAAAATGGATTTTTTGGAAGAAAAGGGGGAGGGTACATGCACATTAGATAACAGACAAATAAAATAGATTTTAGATAGATGTACTTAAGACTCCAGATCTATAAAATGGTTAAGGAGATACAAATACATTATACAACAGACAAATAAGATAGATATTAGATAGATGTATATAAGACTCCAGACCAGTAAGTTGAATATTGCGTAGATGTTGATAAGACATCAAACCTATAAAATAGATATAAGATAAACATAAGACACCAAACCTTACTAATACATATGGGGTATTGTACTATATGCATGTAAAATTGATATTTGTTAGATGTACATTAGACACAAGATATATAAAGTTCATACTGGTTAGATGTACGTTCGACACATGAGATATATTATTGATATGGGGTAAAATTAGTTTAGATACCCGGCCTGTAAAAGGGATACGCGGTAGAAAAACATAAACCAACAGACTTATAAACTGTAAATAAGGTCGGTGCACATTTGACTATGACCTATACAAAGGATAGTGGGTAGACGTGTATTAGACGGAACGGTACAAAATGAGACAATTCAATCAAATGAATGTTTATTTTGTTACTTTTATAAAATCTTGTAATTTTTGTTAAGATCATTACCTTTGTATGTTTGTACAACTGTGAATTGTCAGTAAATTTAATCAAATGGAAGGTTGGCACACGCGTGCAAGTATTGATAAAAGTCATATGATCCTTCACATTAAACAAAAAAGATGAATATTGTTATATATTTGAATGGCTATCTTTTACTATATATCATGTTTACAAACAATTTCTTTCAGAAGAAAATTCTTTATTTCATATAAATCTTTAGTAATGTACTGCTATTGAATTGTTTTCTTCCCGTACTCTAATTTGCCGACAACCCTCCGATTCAATGATTTTAAACATGACCCTTCGCGGCAGAAATTCGAAATCGTATAGCGCAAGTGTGAAGGGAAACCCCGTTATGAAAATTAAGTAAAAGAACGTAGAAGGGAGATAATATAAACCGATTCTAAAGACAAATTGTTAATCATAAGAAAACACATAAACATTGCTCTATCTGATTTTCCTACTTGAACCTCATTAACTTCAATATAATTCACCTCCGTACCATGGGGATACCTCAGGATTGGCCTTTAATCATAAATCAAATAGGTTTTGACCAGTAAGAAAGCATTTCATTTCAGCGATTCTAAATATATAACATTTTCACAAAATGTAAGTTATGCATATGTTCACAAAATGATCAGTTGGTCAGTCTAGAGGATTCTCATGGGGGGTTTCTAGAATTATAATTGTAAACAATGACAATATGGTGTTTTACACAAAGTAGCATTTTCTTATTTTGTAGTTTGAAAATAAAATATTTAATTTATGTTTTCTTTTAAAAAGAATTCACATTTAAACATTCTCCTCAAGAAATTCTAATATAACCTTCAGCAACATTAATTGCTGTGCAATTATATTTGTTTAACATCTGTACATTTATATTTTGATTCCCTCTATATCTCCAAATAGTTTTTTTGTTTTTTCTCCTGGCAGCTCCAATATAGAAATGCATTTTTATTTGGAATTCATTATCTTCTTTTTTCTGTAAATCCCTAATCCACCTCTTCTTCATAACTGTTATCTTCACTGCTGGTCAGTGATCATAAAGCTATCAAATGATTCTATTGATTAACCACAAAGTACTGCCCACATCTTCTTATCTTATATCAGTCAGACACGTGCATTTTTTTTTAAAACTAATTATCATCAAAACTCATTAACAGTGCAAGATATGGAAATAAATTTTTCTTCTGTAGATTTGGAATATTAAGAAGTAACAAAAACAGCTGAAAATGAAATTTTGATAAAATTTAGTTGCTTTTGTATTGTGCTACCTTAAACATGACACTTCTCGGTAGAAATTCGAAATTGCATAGCGCAAGTGTAAAGGGAAACCCCGTAATGAAAATTAAGTAAACGAACGTAGAAGGGAGATAATATTAACCAATTCCTAAAGACAAATTGTTAATCATAAGAAAACACATAAAAACCGCTCTATCATCTCTCTGATTAAACACGTGATTCATGATTTAATGTTAATTGTTTATCAAAGTCACAATCGGTAAACTTTGATAACAAAACTCGAAAGTTAATTGGCAGCCAAAGTTTTCGATCTACATAAACAGAATGAAACACTATTTGTCGATTATACACGAGTAACCGTGTCGCATGTTTAGCAGAATTTGCTAACCCTTCTAGAGCACCTGAGATCACCCCCAGTTTTTTGTGGGGTTCGTGATGTTCAGTCTTGAGTTTTATGTTTTATTTTTATTTTTGGCCATGGCGTTGTCAGTTTGTTTTCGATCAATGAGTTTGACTGTCCCTCTGGTATCTTTCGTCCCTCTTTTATATGTTCTGTTTCGTGTACTTTGTTTGTTTTTTTTTTTTTTGTCTTTTTTTTAGCCGTTGCGAGTTTGAATGTCCCTTTGGTATTTTTCGCTTCTCTTTGATATTGATTTTTTCAATCGATTCAAACATAAAATATTATGTTTTTGGTAAAAACAGACGTAATAATAAGATAAATCACATAATTTTCTCTTATTAGATGAAAAGTCAAACAAATGAGTTGCATTCCTGTTTCAAAATTTAATAGTTTAGTACTGATCTTGGTCCGTATGCATAAAACCTCCTAAGATTATTCTAAAGTATAAGGTACATATTGAGGTATCTTTAAAAAAATTTAAAATAGATAAATCAGCCGAAAGTATGCATGCGGTTTTGCAGAAAATGGTCAGATTAGTTACCATTTAATCAACGAAGAATTTTTTTAGGGATATTTCGTTTATCGATTGCTAAATATTATCGACTGTTTTAATTTTACTATAAAATCATATATAATCAACAATATCAGAGATAACACTGGTATTTACATAATTGCATCCTACTATATTGCATCAGAGTCGTTACTGTTTATTCTGAACAAAATTCACAATGCTAATACGCATGAACTAGTATCATTTTTCTTTTGATTCATTTATTTGTGGATACTAAATGTAACCTTGAATGCCATATTGTTCAAATTGAAAAACATTAAATTCCATAACCGCATGAATAGACAAACAGAAACAAGCAGACAGACTGACTGAGTGATTCCCGGCATTCCCAACAACTAACAATAAGCACACTTGTGACTATATATTTCTATATTGGTGATTCCAATGTTCACGTTTTGTATCATGTCTATTACAAAAGAGATGGAAGATACCAAAGAAAGAATCAAAACTCATAAGTCGAAGAGAGACAGACAAAATCAGGGCAAAAAAACGACCAAAAGATATTGATCTCCAATCAAAGCTTTTCGGGAACATTTTGCACAAGTTGGTGTTATGTTACTAACCTATACGATTCGTCGACTTGATGATTTGCCACAAGATGATTTAGAGCGTTCATCACGTCGCAATTTTGGGATTTCTCTTGGAGTTTGATTGCTCTTAAGTATTGTTGCTGGATTACTTCAAAATATTACCATACCTCACATTTTTCTGTCCATGCATAAGTCTTCAGTTTCTCCACATGGCATTTTCTGTTGTTGTTGTTTTGTTATATATCTATTATATTCTCTCAAGCCCTTTTCTTCTTTCATGTGGTAACAGTAAGTGGACATTTTATAAGTAACATACTGGTTTATTTCAATGCTTGTACATCAAAAGAATCTTTCCTCGTTGCCCTACTTTGGCATTCTTTGGACATTTTAGTTTGTTAAGTATTTTGGGTTTCACTATTAATTTATTCCCAGTTAAAAAGTGTGTATTGTTCAATTTTAAAATATGAATCATCAAAGTACATGCGGTGAACTATACATATTTCAAACGGTAATTAGAGAAAGGTTCCGATCTAAGTCTTCCTTGGTTAAGTGAAAACTTAAATAAGTGTATGCAGTAAAATTAAGAATTTCACTTAGCAAGACAATTCTTAGTTAAATCTCAGTTTAAGGAACACTAAAATTAATTTGCCGTGTGTATACGAGACCCTTTTGTTTTCTTTTGCTATTTTACAATCCAAGATGGCGGAAGACCTCAGTCTACAATAACTAGAAAAATTCTTTCAAAAATCAATGTGTGCCAATAACGGCCATCAATATCCGATGAAGTTTAACTGAAAAAAATATATCCGATGTTCACGTCGATTAACCATTATTTTGTTGTTACGATTTAGTAATCATTAATAAAACACAATATCGAATTAGGTAAATAAACACCATTTCTGTTTTGTTTTAAAGTTTTGCAGTTTCACGAATCCAGCGTACCAAATGCGAGGAAATATAAAAGTTTATTCATGCATTTTTTTCAGAACTCCATTAGAAATGAGTGAAACATCTTGGTCGCCTTCTTCAAAAAGATGGTACTCAACTTTTAAATCGATTTTATGTAAATTATCTATTAAGATCGGTTCTGTGTAGACAACTGGAGTTAATGAACCTGAATACCTTTGAACAAACTAAAGGATGACAAGTTCGTAGGGATGGGACCTGACTTTGGACAACATTTTTCATGTCAAACCTTGTTTTTGATATTTATAAATAATTATGTCCTTCGTCCAAAATTCTTAAATCGGAAAAGTGTATTTTCCAGAGGTCAAGGTCGAGATTTCAATGAGCAGTTTTGTTTTTTTTTTGTTTTTTTTGTGTTTTTGTGTTTTTGTTAGTTGATTATTTTTGCCGATCGGATGAATCATACCATTTTCTACTGATATTTACAGTTTATTCTAATATATTTTGGAAGGGTTTAGCGTTCGCAAACATATTTAACCACTGTACATTTATTATGTTCCTGTCCCAAGTACGGAGCTTGTTATATAGTTGTTGTCGTTGCTTGCTGTCTGTTGTTTTGCGTTAATTGCTTTATCATTAGTCAGGTCGTTGTTTTTTTTCGTTGGAATTGTTTTACATTTCGCATGTCAAGATCATTAATAGCTTATTGTATACGGTGTGTCGTCTACTTCATTTGGTATCTGGCGGATAATTGTCGCATTAACAATTATATCACACTCCTTGTTTTTATATGTTGTCATTTATTAATTACTTGAACGAAAATTCAGAGATCTTAAAGACAAAACTACGTCATGACTGAGAAAACATGAGTTCATATATTATTTCCTGTACTTACATAACGGTAAGTTACTTACTTTATCTGAAAACTAAGAATCATTTGATAGGGATGTGGTGAACCGGTTGTTTCTGTATTGTCCCTTGTTTAAATTTCGATCATCTGTTTTAAAGCGAGTCTCGTGGCCAATAAAACAAACCTCGAATCTATACCAGGGTCAATTCAGAAACGGCTAGTCATCTCCCTCATGCAAAGCTCTGATTACTTGCCCAGCTTTGGCTATACTATTTGTCCTTTTTGGTTTATTAGCCTTAAAGTTTCATTTTTTTGAAAAATTTTTGATTTTCAAATATCTTGGTCTCGGGCATCACTAAAGAGACATATATTGTCGAAATACTCATCTGGTGCAGGGAAATTGGTACCAAAAATGTTACTAATAACAAAATAGTTATGAAATTACAATGTAAAAAAATAAAAGCCGTGTGCAATAGAACCAGAATAGTATACAATCCAACAAGAAAAGACGTATATGGAATAACGATAATTAATATGATATAAATAGTATAGGTCAAAATTCAAAAGAACGTTTGTTGACTGTCACCCGAGCTATCCTATTTTAACCACCTACAATATTTTATTCGCTAAGCACTAATAAAGTAACAATAAGTTTAAGGTATGGAAAAATTTAAATAAATAAAGCCTTCCTTCCGACTGTATATTGTTCATAATGTGATTATAAAAATAAAGTATATATTTGTTGGCATAATATGAATTGGACTAAATATATATGCATATAAACAATTGCATCTGGAGCAGTAAAATTAATTCCGCTTAATGTTCTATTGACGACTTGGTCCACTTGGTCAATACCTCTGCTGTTGGACAATAAGTCGCCGAAGGTATTACCAGCAAAAATGTTCAATACTCGCGTATAACGTCATGAAAATAGGTAGGAGAGAAAAAAAATTCTAAAAGTTGGAGGTGGGAGATAGGGGCGGGAGGTGGGAGAAGGGTACCCTTGTTCACCCCCTCTTCCTTGCTAGCTCAACCATGAAATGATTATTACCTTACAAGTGGGAGGAGCAAAGCCCCATTTAATCATCCAATGAAAACATTCATATTAATGGACTGTTTATAATTTATATGTATGTTTAATACAAAGGTTTACCTAGACTACTTTGCAAATGAAATTCTTTCATCGAATTAAAACATCGTTTTAATACAAAAAAAATATAGAAGCGGAGTCACAGGTCTTTTAAAATATTCACGCCGTTAATAGGCAGTTTAAGTTAATTAGTGTGTTTGGATGTATTACCCACGCATGAAACATTATTTTGCTCTATGTGTCTTCCCTTCATATATATGCATATTTTTTAAAACAATAAAATCTTTTATTCACATAGAAAAGAAACAGAATCATACTACTTAATACCATGCACATTTGTGGACCTATTATTTAGTTAAAAATGTACAGAAAAAACAAAACCTCAAACAACTGCAGTTTGAAATTGAAAATATCGCAGAGTTTATATGAACAGCCACTTGGTCCGTCACCATTACCTTACGTATTAGTTTAAGATGAATAATATAGACATGAAGAACACGTTTTATATCTCTAATTCATTTAATCTTAATCTGACCGAGATTGAATTATCAGGTCATATGTATTTTTGGACACTTTCCAACCTTTTTTACCTGTCCGAGTGTATTGTAAACATATCTTGGAAAATTAGAAAAATACTGTCAAGCGATTCAGCAGCAGAAATAAATACATAAGTGGGATGGAATGAAAAATGAACGTTGGACGGAGTGGACTTAACAATGAAAGTTTAACTGATTCTAATCGTTCTTTTCTTAAGTCTCACTTTTTTTATTCATATGGGATCTAATAACCTTTATGGGTTGGTCAACATTAATTACCCGACATCATTTTTCTTAAATAAAGCGTATGTTAATGTCAATGTTAATGTTCAATGTCAAAACTTTATCACTATAATAATTCCATCACATGAGTTGTACTTAAAATGCATGAAATGTTTGCAAATGGACATAAAGCAAACAATCAATGCATTAATTCTTTATTCACAGATAATAGAACGGAACCATTTAGACTGACATTTCAAAGTTTTAATCAGTTTTAGCTTGATTTATGCTTGAATTCTTTCCATAGTTCATAATTTCAGTTCAGTATTTTTTTTTTTGTAATTCCAAACGCTTTCAAAGTTCATTGTAACCACTTTGTATCAATAAAAACAATATAATAAAAAAAAACATGAGCATGATGAGGGTAAAACACAAAGATTTCACCCGACTAAATTAATTTTTACATATTCTGTAGCACTTCACCGAAAATACACATCAAAAGCAAAGATATATATATTTAATAAGGATATGACAGTTTTTTTTTAAATCTATTGCATCAATGTAAAGTACACACACATATATATATATATAATCCAGTTATAAATGAACAGAGGTAATTGATTGAAATAAATTGGAAAATCAGACACACCTACAACATGCTTGTGAATTAGCTTATTATTATCACTAAATTTTAAATTTAGATTGAAAACTCATTTTTAAACTGACTTGTAAAACTAGTTTCACAATGTTTATATCCTGTCACTAATTCTGATTGGTTCTCTGCTTAACTATTGACTCCACCCAAAGGCAAGGATGTACCTTACATAATAATGATTTCATGGTTCAGATACAAGGAACCTAACCAAAGATTCTACCTTTATCTACACACTCAAGTCATTCTGCTGTAAACAAAATGTATGGTTAAGTAATGAAGTACACATTTGTCTGTGTGTTATAATATGCATGTTTTGTTGGTGATCATAAGTGTTAGACCTTGAAAGCAATATGTATTGTGTTATTTTCGGAACAAAATCAAAGCTCATGTCTGTCATATTTGTTTTTCGTAAATTGTTTTAATATAAATTATGCGGATAGTTTTCTTGTTTGAATTGTATCATTTTTTTCATGTCGGGTCTTTTATAGCCGACTATACAGTATGGGTTGTTCTCATTGTTGACGGGTGTATGGTGGCGTATAATGATCTATGATGTTGACGGCTGTATGGTGGCGTATAATGATCTATAATGTTGACGGCTGTATGGTGGCGTATAATGATCTATAATGTTGACGGCTGTATGGTGGCGTATAATGATCTATAAATGCTTACATCCACTTCATTTGAACTGGTGGATAGTTGTCTCATTGGCAATCATACCACATCTCCTTATTTTTTTTATATAGAACTAATAAAGAGAATATTCAACGTTTCTACTACAATGATAAATTGATGACCTTTAAGAATAAAAACAGTTTATCAATCTATAAAAAAATGTTTTGTAATAAATTGATGTAAAAAGTTCTAACACCTGTCTCAAAGTTATTAGTTATCAATAAACAACGCCTTTGCCAGGGTAACAAATCAGGCATATGTTGTAATTGCACACTAATAAGCCGTCTTACGTTACAAACAACTACAAGTAACCAGAATAAGTACTTGTATATAACTAAACAACGAATGTAATTGTCAATTATTACGACAGGTCGATTTTACCTCCTGATAGTTTCAAGGACAAATAGGTTAACAGAAAATCAAAACACTCTGTACATATATGAAGGTAAAAAATGCTTGGGCGAGTTTGTTGTTCTTTGTGAAATAAAAATATATTAGGGTAAACCGCCAGTGTCGCAAATCTCATTAAGCTTTCTGGTATTTGTTGATAACTGTGACACCTCATGGTTTTTGGACAATCTCAGTTAGCACTCAAATATAGAAGACGATTTTTAGTTATATTTCTTCAATACTTTCTAGCAGAAGTATCAGCCTTTATTACAATTTCCAGAACATTTTCTGACAGAAATGGTCAGTAATAATAGCATAACTATTGGTTTAAAATATTCGAAGAATTTTTCGACAAATTTTTCATTCTTCCAATCTAAATTTGTTTCATTGAAAATGCAAGTAATGAGCTGACTTTCTTGTTTAAAATCCCTAGATTATAATTTGGCAATTATTTTAAAAAATGTTTTTTTAGTTAGACTTTAATTACTTTACCTTTAAATGTCCAGAGTTGGAAATAATTTAATATTAATAAAAGGGGGCTTGAAGTATACGTTAATGAGATATCTACCCAACGACAAAAACAACCAAAAGACATCATGGGGGCAACAAACAGTCTTCAACAAAAGTGTCTAAACAATATGTGATTATGTACTTAATCTTCCCGGCCGAGTTTACTCCTAATCAATTTTAACTTTTATTACTGGTATCTAAACAGTGAAGTTGTGTAAACTCAATCAAAATGATTATTGGTAGATCTATAGGGCTTTTTAGTTTACTTGACCAATAGGGCGAAGATCAAGTTTTTGTGATGCAAAATTTTATTTAAATTATGATTTTAAAAAGGACCACTAAAAACCCTTTAAGATAATAGCGTAAAAGAACAGGCTGAACAATATATATAATTAAGATTAAAAAGGTGATGTAGAATGCAGTTGTAAAGGACAACAAGCCATCTTCACAGCAGAGTTAAAACGGAGAAAAAAGAAAAACAGGAACATTAAAGACTTAATAATATAGAACTTCATATTAATGGATTTTTTTTAAATATCCAGTAAATGTTATCTTAATTATAGATATATGGATTGACATCTTTTAAAAATGACAATTTTTTTATTGCGCTTTGTATTTTAATCTTATTTAGACATCATTACAAATAATTTTATATATATAGGATGAGAGTGCATTTGTCAATACAAGAAAGAAAAAAACCCTAGTTTTTCAGAATATGGTTGGTTATATACTTATTATTTTTTATACTTCAATGCTCAAGATGTACGTTTTCACCTCAGAAATTGTTCATAGAGTGTCAAAATAAAAAACATATATTTTGCTTCACTTTTGTAGTTTTTCTAATAACTGTAATGTTATGTACGTGACGTCATAGTAATGTTGTTTCAATTTGAAATTTAACAGTAAAAGACAATAATGATAGAACATTCAGTATAATAAATCAAATAACACATATCTGAGAGGGTGATAAGCCAGATTGTTACCCCTCGAAAAACATTTTCAACCTTGGCTTCGCCTCGGTTGACAATTTTGTCTCGGGGAAAGAACCTGCTCTATCACCATCTCAGCTATGAGTTATTTATATATTGTTTCGATACGTATGCAGTTTTCTTTCTATCTTGTTATCTATATGGTTTGTTAACTGGCCTCTATTTTATAAGAAAATGTTACACTTTTATCGAAATTAAAAAGGAAACGGTGAAATTCTTTTCAAACTACTCACTTTATGATTTGCACATACATGAACAAAATACATGGCTCTATTAAAAATTTGGTTTTCATGTAAAGTGTGCCTTGATACTTATTAATTTTCCTTAATACAGACCCTTCTTTCTATATCACATTTTTAGTACAAATTAAAAATCAAACATTACGATTTTTTAAATATAACTCGCGTTTATAAAAGTTGCCAATTCCTTTTTAAAGCCCAAGTTCGTGACAAAAATTAATTCCAGTAAAGAAATCCTCATTGATAACTGAGCTTAGAAAACTACCAAATAATCAAAACAATAATAAATGAAAGTTGATAAGTGAAAGAAAAAGAAAAAAATAAAATAACAAAAATACCGAACTTCAAGGGAAATTCAAAACCGAATGTCCTTTGTCAAATGGCAAAATCACAAGTTCAAAAAGATAAAACGAATGAAAAACAACTGTCATATTCCTGACTCTGTACAGGCATTTTCTTATGTAGAAAATTGTGGATTAAACCTGGTTTTATAGCTAGCTTAACCACTCACTTGTATGACAGTCGCATAAAATTCAATTATATTGACAACAGTGTGTGAGCAAAACAAACAGACATAATAGGTAAAAATTCTAAAATTTGGGTACAGCAGTCAACACTGTATTATAATCTTAATCACTATAAAACTAATAACTATTTCAATAAAGAAAATTAAAATGGCTTATAAGTTGCACTTTGTAAATACAGCTGTTTCACAAACCACGCCTCTTTTGTGGAGATATATAATATTCATAGATATTTTATTTTGTTTACGTACTAGTTCCCAGATATGATCTATATGTTTCATCTCATAGAGACATAACTTGTTACCAGTATAAATACACATGGATAGCGGTGAAATTTAAATTCTGAGGAGGACCAAAAGTGAAGGTAGGGGGGGGGGGGGGGGTACAAAATTTTAGTATAAGTTTAAACTCTTAGAAGTTCGGGGCATATAAACCTTGAAAATATGCCGCACAGTCCTATAAAGGACTTTCCGTTTTAAATTTTCTTCGGAGTTCGGTATTTTCGTTATTTTACTTTTTTCACGTTGAAATTAGATAGAAGATGTGGGTGCGTATGTCAATGTTCGATAAACTGACTCTTTAAATCACACTTAAAGGTTAACGTACGGATGACAAAAGTAGCTATTACATGTAGAACATATACCACTAATGTCACCAGTTTTTTGTTTTTATTTTTTAATAGATTCCAGAAAGCAACGTGACGAACAGTGTAAATTAAATCAACACAGACAACACACACCACCTCCCCCCCTCCTCCCCCTCAAAGCCTCTTTTCGATTATTTTCAATTTTGATTTTAATTTCATTTTTAAATATGTAAACGTTTTATTGTGTTCCGAGGGTTGGAAACCCCCCATCCCCTTTTTTTAAACGACTGGGTCCACGCCTGTTGTTTCGTTGAGTTATTTTCTTTTTTTAGTCATAACTTTAGATTCTTGACAGACTCTTGACCAAGAAACGTACAAAAGATTAAACAATATACAACCTGAACATAAAGGTTCTTTTCTACCAAAAGTGACTGTCAAAACAATAAACAACCTGAACATCAAGGTTCTACTCTACCAAAAGTGACTGTCAAAACAATATACAACCTGAACATCAAGGTTCTTTTCTACCAAACGTGATTGTCAAAACAATAAACAATCTGAACATCCAGGTTCTGCACTACCAAAAGTGATTGGCAAAACAATAAACAACCTGAACATCAAGGTTCTGCTCCACCAAAAGTGATTGTCAAAACAATAAACAACCTGAACATCAAAGTTCTGCTCTACCAAAAGTGATTGTCAAAACAATAAACAACCTGAACATCAAGGTTCTGCTCTACCAAAAGTGATTGTCAAAAAATGAGAAGAAAGACAGACAAAACATTTGCAAATAAAAAAAAGAAACTCAACAAGAAAAACAGAAGTGAAAAAATCTGAACAGAAACACAAATTCCACTGAAAAGTTAGGAATAATTTAATATGCTCAAAAAGGATAAGCAGATTAGCTAAATGTGCCATAATTTAAGAAAATAACACATAACGATTCACAAAAGGCTACACCGTCAAATTAAGCCGGAGTAACAAGAATCAAACTAAATTTGGAGAGTGGGCGCAGGTGCTTCGAATGTGTATACTGGTTCAGATCCACGTATGATAGTCGTCGTGTTACTCGTTACAACTGAAAGTCTTGTGATTAGTTAAATTAACGACAAATGCAACATAGTTCTGGCCATCTGTGACTCAGGTATTCCTTACCGAAAAAAACGTACAGATGTGTGTTCCAATTGTCGTAACCACAATCACGTCATCTTGTTCTCGCATGTGACCTACCGAATCAGACTTATCACCGGGTTTGTCCAACACGACGGTGCCGCATGTGGAGCAGTATCAGCTTACCCTTACGGAGCAACTAAAATCACCCCCAGCTTTTCGTGGGGTTCGTGTTGCTCAATCCTCAGTTTTTATATGTTGTGTTTTTGTATAATGTTGTTTGTCTTTCTATAGTTTTTCGTTTTTTCCATGGCATTTCAGTTTGTTTTCGACTAATGAGTTTGGATATTTTTGCCTCTCATTTATAAATAATGTCGGTACCGAAGTGCTGGTTACTAAGTTGATGTTTTCTCAGCTCTAACATAACAACTGTCCCAATTGTAAGGCGTTTATATATTCCAATAATTTTTACATTACAATCGTGCATGTTCACTGTATGCTGACTTCATTTGCAAGGTTGTGCCTTTTCACCAAAACATGAGTGAGTTATGATGAAAAAAGTTTGAAAGCGACACTTGCGGTCAGCATCACGAATTGGTTGACCGCAACGATATGTGTGTGTCTTAACTCACTAGCGACATGTTTTTGCAGTTTTAGTTCTTTAGTTACTAGAATACTCGTGTAATCTGTAATTTTACCAATAGTGTCCAATCCTCGAGAGGGATATTTTGACAGAGTGTGGATTCGCATGTTGGGTGATACATGCGTAGCACTTGACGTTTACCCTGTCGTCGCACTCGATCTCGCTCCTTTTTATTTGTGTTTGTTTCCTTGATTTGCTTTCTTAATTGCTTTATGAGATTTGGATATCGGTAAACTACTGTTGACTAATTAATGATACTCTCAGGGAATAGTAATTTTAAAGTATGTGATGGACTGTTGTTTGTCTACTCGCTTTGTTTTTCTTCTTTGAAATTATGTTGTCTGTCGTTCTCACCTTATTCAGAGGCGGATTTAAGGGAGATCCAGGTGTCTCGGACCCCATTCTGAAGCTACACGTATGGTTAATGTATAGATTGTTTACCTATTCCACTCCAAACGTTAAAAAGTTTGGGGACCCCGGTCCCCGCCCTTTTCAAATTCCTAGATCCGCATCTGTTATTTTTTTATTACCCGTTCAGACAACATTTGTATGTCCTTGCTTTTCTATTTTTAACTCTACTGAAATTATAAAAATATCATCAGAACAGTTAAAGTGTTAAGTGTTAAATCATCAATGTATTTACGTTCAAAATTATCACCCAGGAAAACATTCTGGTGGACATAAATAACGTTTTACGAATTTGAAAAGGTTAAATGTATGTGTCATTGCAAAATTTCTATATAAATATACTGCATATTCCTTTTGACATGCATACATGATGGCTCATCTGAACTCAAGGTATCAAGTAGCTTGCCTAGGAGTTGGTGGTATAGGTAAAACATCAATTATGAAAAGGTATTTAGATGAGGGTTATTCAGCTATTTACAAAGAAACTGTTGAAGAAACATATATACAAGCTTACAACATTAACAGAGTAAGAAAACATATAGACTTCATAGATACAGCAGGGAGCATTTACTTTCCAGCCATGCGAAAGATATACATTGAAAGGGCGAAAGGGTTTATTCTTGTCTCTTCAGTGAACCATGCAAAATCATTTGAGAAAGTTAAAAGAATTTGGGAACAGATTAAATCAGTGCGGGGAGGGAGTATCCGGAGTATACCGTGCGTAGTTGTTGGAAACAAGTTAGATTAAGAAAACAATAGGGAGGTGGAAACATTTGATGCTATGACATGGGCACACAGCGAGAATCTTGCGGGATTTTTATTAGAGGTTTCTGCTAAAGATGATATTGGCATAAGGACTGTATTTGATAGTTTATTGGAACAGATTGGAAATACAAGATCGCAACAAACAGAACCTCTTAGAATGAGGGCTACAACTTTCTGTAGGCAACAATTTGAGACAGACATTATCAGGAAAAGAGCTCGAAATAAAGGCCAAGGGAAAAACCTAATATACGATAAAATAATTCCATCATGTAAACAATTCCGAGATTCTGTCTTCGAAAATTTCAATAATCAAAAAATATACCGAGTAATACCACAACAAAAGGATGACACTCATCAACGCCGGTCATGCAGCGATTTTGGCCTTACGTTAGTCTCAAACCTCAGGAGAGTTAGTGACTCAGGCAGAAAACTCATTATTTCACGTAGTTCGAGTTTACCATCGAAAAAAAAGGACAGCATTGATCAATGCAAATTATCTGATTACAATCTGTTAGCGACGATATCAGAGCCGATGAATGAATATGTAAAGTCTTCTAAACCACGACATTCTTTAAAGTTAAACAAGTGTAGACTTTCATGGTTATACGAAAGACTACGAAAACATTTAGCAAACAGATCAAACTAAAATTAATAATGTTACTAAAAAATAAAGATTATGTAAAATATTTGTATTTTATCAAATAAGCTTAAATCTAAAACTCCTCAAATCTTTATTGTTAATTTTTTGTGGAATCATGTTGGCATTTGAAAAGTGGATAAATGTGTTATGCACATTAGGAAAATTTAGACACCAGACCTATAAAATGAATATTGGGTAGATGTACATAAGATAAACGCATCAAAGATACCAGGATTAAAATTTTATTCGCCAGACGCTCGTTTCGTCTACAAAAGACTCATCAGTTACGCTCGAATAAAAAAAGGTTCAAACCGCAAAACAAAGTACGAAGTTAAAGATCATTGAGGACCAACAATTCTGCAATGTTTTGACAAATACAGCTAAGGTAATCTATTCCTGGGTGTAGAATTTCGAAAATTTCAAAAGTTACCACACTTATAAAATGGATTTTTTTGGAAGAAAAGGGGGGAGGGTACATGCACATTAGATAACAGACAAATAAAATAGATTTTAGATAGATGTACTTAAGACTCCAGATCTATAAAATGGATAAGGAGATACAAATACATTATACAACAGACAAATAAGATAGATATTAGATAGATGTATATAAGACTCCAGACCAGTAAGTTGAATATTGCGTAGATGTTGATAAGACATCAAACCTATAAAATAGATATAAGATAAACATAAGACACCAAACCTTACTAATACATATGGGGTATTGTACTATATGCATGTAAAATTGATATTTGTTAGATGTACATTAGACACAAGATATATAAAGTTTATACTGGTTAGATGTTCGTTCGACACATGAGATATATTATTGATATGGGGTAAAAGTAGTTTAGATACCCGGCCTGTAAAAGGGATACGCGGTAGAAAAACATAAAACAACAGACTTATAAACTGTAAATAAGGTCGGTGTACATTTGACTATGACCTAT
Source organism: Mytilus californianus (assembly GCF_021869535.1). Classification (NCBI taxonomy): domain Eukaryota; kingdom Metazoa; phylum Mollusca; class Bivalvia; order Mytilida; family Mytilidae; genus Mytilus; species Mytilus californianus. The sequence continues at coordinate 2,736,774 of NW_026262668.1, forward strand.
ACAAAGGATAGTGGGTAGACGTGTATTAGACGGAACGGTACAATTTCAGACAATTCAATCAAATGCATGTTTATTTTGTTACTTTTATAAAATCTTGTAATTTTTGTTAAGATCATTACCTTTGTATGTTTGTACAACTGTGAATTGTCAGTAAATTTAATCAAATGGAAGGTTGGCACACGCGTGCAAGTATTGATAAAAGTCATATGATCCTTCACATTAAACAAAAAAGATGAATATGGTTATATATTTGAATGGCTATCTTTTACTATATATCACGTTTACAAACAATTTCTTTCAGAAGAAAATTCTTTATTTCATATAAATCTTTAGTAATGTACTGCTATTGAATTGTTTTCTTCCCGTACTCTTATTTGCCGACAACCCTCCGATTCAATGATTTTAAACATGACCCTTCTCGGCAGAAATTCGAAATCGCATAGCGCAAGTGTGAAGGGAAACCCCGTTATGAAAATTAAGTAAAAGAACGTAGAAGGAAGATAATATAAACCGATTCTAAAGACAAATTGTTAATCATAAGAAAACACATAAACATTGCTCTATCTGATTTTCCTACTTGAACCTCATTAACTTCAATATAATTCACCTCCGTACCATGGGGATACCTCAGGATTGGCCTTTAATCATAAATCAAATAGGTTTTGACCAGTAAGAAAGCATTTCATTTCAGCGATTCTAAATATATAAAGAAAATGCACAACCTATGCATCAGAAATCAGATCTGGCGGGGGAAGTTATATCATTATTGACATTGTTGTAAGTCAGTTGCTACTGATATGGTCAAAACTCCGCCTACCTGGATAAACATCAACAATGAATGATCTCAGAAGTTTAATTACACATTGCATTTACTTTTTTTCAATATGGATTTTATTCATTTAGTACATAAAACAATATATTTGGTTTTTAACATTTTCACAAAAAGTAAGTTATGCATATGTTCACAAAATGATCAGTTGGTCAGTCTAGAGGATTCTCATGGGGGATTTCTAGAATTATAATTGTAAACAATGACAATATGGTGTTTTACACAAAGTAGCATTTTCTTATTTTGTAGTTTGAAAATAAAATATTTAATTTATGTTTTCTTTTAAAAAGAATTCACATTTAAACATTCTTCTCAAGAAATTCTAATATAACCTTCAGCATTGATATCAGCAACATTAATTGCTGTGCAATTATATTTGTTTAACATCTGTACATTTATATTTTGATTCCCTCTATATCGCCAAATAGTTTTTTTGTTTTTTCTCCTGGCAACTCCAATATAGAAATGCATTTTTATTTGGAATTCATTACCTTCTTTTTTCTGTCAATCCCTAATCCACCTCTTCTTCATAACTGTTATCTTCACTGCTGGTCAGTGATCATAAAGCTATCAAATGATTCTATTGATTAACCACAAAGTACTGCCCACATGTTCTTATCTTATATCAGTCAGACACGTGCATTTTTTTAAAACTAATTATCATCAAAACTCATTAACAGTGCAAGATATGAAAATAAATTTTTCTTCTGTGGTCTTGGAATATTAAGAAGTAACAAAAACAGATGAAAATGAAATTTTGATAAAATTTAGTTGCTTTTTTATTGTGCTACCTTTAACATGACACTTCTCGGTAGAAATTCGAAATTGCATAGCGCAAGTGTAAAGGGAAACCCCGTAATGAAAATTAAGTACACGAACGTAGAAGGGAGATAATATTAACCAATTCCTAAACACAAATTGTTAATCATAAGAAAACACATAAAAACCGCTCTATCATCTCTCTGATTAAACACGTGATTCATGATTTAATGTTAATTGTTTATCAAAGTCACAATCGGTAAACTTTGATAACAAAACCCGAAAGTTAATTGGCAGCCAAAGTTTTCGATCTACATAAACAGAATGAAACACTATTTGTCGATTATACACAAGTAACCGTGTCGCATGTTGAGCAGAATTTGCTAACCCTTCCAGAGCACCTGAGATCACCCCCAGTTTTTTGTGGGGTTCGTGATGCTCAGTCTTGAGTTTTATGTTTATTTTTATTTTTGGCCATGGCGTTGTCAGTTTGTTTTCGATCAATGAGTTTGACTGTCCCTCTGGTATCTTTCGTCCCTCTTTTATATGTTCTGTTTCGTGTACTTTGTTTGGTTTTTTTTTTGTCTTTTTTTTAGCCGTTGCGAGTTTGAATGTCCCTTTGGTATTTTTCGCTTCTCTAATATATTGATTTTTTCAATCGATTCAAACAAAAAATATTATGTTTTTGGTAAAAACAGACGTAATAATAAGATAAATCACATAATTTTCTCTTATTAGATGAAAAGTCAAACAAATGAGTTGCATTCCTTTTTCAAAACTTTAATAGTTTAGTACTGATCTTGGTTCGTATGTATAAAACCTCCTAAGATTATTCTAAAGTATAAGGTACATATTGAGGTATCTTAAAAAAATTTTAAAATAGATAAATCAGCCGAAAGTATGCATGCGGTTTCGCAGAAAATGGTCAGATTAGTTACCATTTAATCAACGAAGAATTTTTTTAGGGATATTTCGTTTATCGATTGCTAAATATTATCGACTATTTTAATTTTACTATAAAATCATATATAATCAACAATATCAGAGATAACACTGGTATTTACATAATTGCATCCTACTATATTGCACCAGAGTCGTTACTGTATATTCTGAACAAAATTCACAATGCTTATAGGTTGCAATTCTGTAAATACAGACAATGCAATTTCCCATAGGAACTCCCTTTGCGGCTAAAACTGTGACACTTTTACTATGAAGTTTCGTGAAAAATAATATCCCAGAACGGAAAGTTTATATGCACTACTATTTTATTCAAAGGTCAAAATATAGGGCTGTGCGGCATATTTTCAACATTTATATGCCCTGAACTTCTAAGAGTTTAAACTTATACTAAAATTCTATACTACCCTTACCTCCATTTTTGAACCTCCTAAGAATTAAAATTTAGCCGCTACCATGTTTATCTATACTGGTTACATTCCCAAGTGATGTCTCTATGAGATGAAACACAGAGATCATCAATGGGAACCAGTACGTTAACAAATTAACATACCTATGAATATTAAATATCTCCCCAAAAGAGGCGTGGTTTGAGAAACAGCTGTATTTACAAAGTGCAACCTATACAAACATTTATTCAAATAGAAAACTCTCTAAAAACACTTTTTCTCACAACAATACTTATTTATCAGAATTATAGCCTTAAAGAAATCACTGCATATACTCTAAGTCTCCTTTTACAGTACATTTTATACCCCTACCCCTGTTTCAATTTTTTAAAGATTTTGAAAACAAGACTCTAATTATTGCCAGCTTACCCTATGTGCATGTTTTCTGACATGAACTGTCTAAAACCTGTTTGAAACTATTCTAATAACAAATTGAAAGCATTTTAGAATACTATAAATGTTTTGTTTAGTAGTTAACCATTCCAACATTCAAGATTATACAAAGTATCCAATCCTGCCTGTGTCTCCAGTCCACATCTTACTGTATGCCTCTTTGTCAATGAAAGTTCACAATTTCTGCCTCAAATGGTCAGTTTAGAATTCTTGTCACAACAGTATCATCCCTAACCATATATCTAACATAAGTTAGTTAATATATGTCCTAGAAGTGTTTAAACAAAGGCATATTTGCAAAAGTTGTATTTATGAAGATATCAGTCTGGTGCATAAATTCACTAAAAGTTTGATTGAAATGACTGCTTACATCTGATTTTTGCATAAATTCCTAGCACAGTTATTGTTTACTTTATAAAAGACCTTTAAAATAAAAAAATCATAGCATTTACAAGTTAAATTATCTGTTTTATGACTCAGGGGTAGGCATTTTCCTCTGTTTTTTGCCCCTGGGGCCTCACATTTCCTAATTTTTTTCCCTGTTTCTAGCAATGTGAAATATTTACTACATATTTAGGATAGAACACACTATTGTAAGTTTTACTGAGGTCTTTTTGTCATTCTAGCTTGTACTTTTTTATGCCGCAGTCACAAAAAAGCACATTTAGGCGTTACGGCTTACTTTTGGGTTATCGACAGGACAAAAACACCCCACCAGAAATATTTAGGAAGGATCAATGAGTTGCAATAACTGTGAAGAGTAAATATAAGCACTTCTAAACAATTTAAATTACAAATAGGCATATATTATGAATTTATTTTGAATTCAGGGCTTTAAGTAAACCATGCATACTGTAAACTGTGAATTTATGCTGAGTCATCATAGTTAAGGCCCAGGATTTTCTCAATCTTCATGAAATATTTATAAAACTTCATATTTGAGTTAAATTCTTTAAAATCTCTGAGATAAACCAGATTTTGTGAAATTCTGTATGTTCTATTTTTTAACCCTATATAGGTTGCAATTCTGTAAATACAGACAATGCAATTTCCCATAGGAACTCCCTTTGCGGCTAAAACTGTGACACTTTTACTATGAAGTTTCGTGAAAAATAATATCCCAGAACGGAAAGTTTATATGCACTACTATTTTATTCAAAGGTCAAAATATAGGGCTGTGCGGCATATTTTCAACATTTATATGCCCTGAACTTCTAAGAGTTTAAACTTATACTAAAATTCTATACTACCCTTACCTCCATTTTTGAACCTCCTAAGAATTAAAATTTAGCCGCTACCATGTTTATCTATACTGGTTACATTCCCAAGTGATGTCTCTATGAGATGAAACACAGAGATCATCAATGGGAACCAGTACGTTAACAAATTAACATACCTATGAATATTAAATATCTCCCCAAAAGAGGCGTGGTTTGAGAAACAGCTGTATTTACAAAGTGCAACCTATACGCATGAAATTCATACAACTAGTATCATTTTTCTTTTGATTTATTTATTCGTGCATACTAAATGTAACCTTGAATGCCATATTGTTCAAATTGAAATTCATTAAATACCATAACCGCATGAATAGACAAACAGAAACAAGCAGACAGACTGACTGAGTGATTCCCGGCATTCCCAACAACTAACAATAAGCACAATTGTGACTCTATATTTCTATATTGGTGATTCCAATGTTAACGTTTTGTATCATGTCTATTACAAAAGAGATGGAAGATACCAAAGAAAGAATCAAAACTCATTAGTCGAAGAGAGACAGACAAAATCAGGGCAAAAAAAACGACGAACGACGAAAAGATATTGATCTCCAATCAAAGCTTTTGGGGTACATTTTGCACAAGTTGGTGTTATGTTACTAACCTATACGATTCTTAGACTTGGTAATTTGCTACAAGATGATTTAGAGCGTTCATCACGCCGCAATTTTGGGATTTCTCTTGAAGTTTGATTGCTATAAAGTATTGCTGGTGGATCACTTCAAAATATTACCATGCCTTACATTTTTCTGTCCATGCATAAGTCTTCAGTTTCTCCACATGGCATTTTCTGTTGTTGTTGATTTGTTATATATCTAATATGAGGAAGGCGCTACCTTTAATGCCAGCTTTATACCAAGACTATGTCCTATATATTGATTGATTGTTGGTTGCTTTACGTCCAGTGGCAAATATTTCATGCATGTTCAGGACAAATGTCCTACATATATATAGTTTTTGTCTAAAATAAGATAATAAGTTCAGATGGAAAATGTTTAGGAAACGATCATTGAACTTCAAAAGGCAGGAGGGGGTATGGTATTTTTCTTTAAAAAAATATTCTGATTCTCAAATTGATGAGAAAAGTAATATTCTGTTCAAGCAGAGGACAAAAAAAAATATTCTGAATCCAGATTTTCCCCATACCTTCTAGTGTTAAATTTTGACCAAATAATTTTGATTGATAGCGTTGAAGCCCTTCCATGAAAAAAGTCTGACTCAAACAAAAAACCATACCTCCCCCCTTTGAAGCTAAACGGTTGCTCCCTTATTGTTTTCTGCTGAAAATGAATTTTAAATGACAATGCTTACATTCATTATCTTGTGCCATTTTCATATCCATGTTTCTTTCTTTGCAAGTTTTACAAAATTTAAAACAATAAGACATTTGTTTAATTTCAAAACTATGAATACTGTTATTCAAACCATAACTTTATTAAATTAATTTTTTGTTGATTTTCATGAAAAGGTGAAGGATTTGAAATATCTTTTTCATCAATTATTAATAGTTGTAGCTGTTTTTTTATTTTGTATTGCAAACAACGCTTAATTTTCTGTTTGTTGAATTAGTTTTACTTTCTAAATTAGCTGGATGTTCATATTATATTCCCAGTTTCCGGCATCTCATATATATGTGATCAGCAAGAGGATCATTCTGATTGTTCAAAGAAGAGTTTGACTGAGCCTGTTTAGAATAATGTTTTGATCATGTTTTTCATTTTCATCTAAGCCTAAGGAACCATAAATAGGATTGTTAAGATGATAATCTAAAGATTTTGCTATATTCTAGGATGCTATTTAAAATTTGAGGGGAGAACACTGCTCAGCAGTATAAATGTATTCCTGATCATCTTCTGTTTGTGGGTTTCTACATCAATTGCATGTACTAATTCAGAGTCAGTTTTATGTCATTTCTTGCATTTTGTTTTATTAGCTTACTTTTCAAGTTTTTATACTACAGCAAAATAAAATTGAGAATGGAAATGGGGAACATGTCAAAAATTTGCTTTCGAGTAATGCTATCATGTCGTCGTTGTTGTCCGAAGACACATTTGGTTTCCGGACAATAACTTTAGTTTACGTGAATGAAAAAATTTACCATTTTGAAATGAGAAATAATCAATGTAAAATTTTTACATTGATTATTTCTCATTTATATATAAAGGCAACAAATACTGATATGGCAGGAGATACACACGAAACAGGGTGTGTAAATTATTTTATCGGTAATTTGTGCATTTTTCCTTTGATGTGTACTTCTTGATAATGTCGACGTCTGAGTATCAGTGAACTGGTCATAATAAGGAAAATATATTGGGTCAGTTGGCAATTGACATGCGCGAGTGCACCGCAAAAGGATCTTCTTTCCCTTTAATTCACAAAAATGCACATGATATTTTTCGCAGAAACGCACGAGTTATTTCATGAATGAAACACTTGTCATTATTTGAAATTTTCAGTAATAAAAAACTAGTTTAGCCTTTTTGAACGATTTACTGATTGTGTGAAAATTTGAACAGAAAATGTACGATAAACCTAATAAAATTGCATTATCTGCAGAATTATTGATAGCTTTCCTTACTATTCACAAGGACATATAGCTAACATATAGTCCATGCTATTCCGATCTGAGTTTTTATTCATACATAGTCTGGCATGGCTGGTGCTGTTCCAAGTTGTCTTCTTTTTCTGCATGTTTCTTGAGAAGTATTTGTTTGACCTGGTCAGTCACTACAAAGTGTTACAATTCATATTTAGACGCAACACATAAATAGTGACCAAAAAGGTACCGCTTTCACATGTATGACATGAGAGAATCTATAAAAAAAATTAAATGAAGACATAATTTTTCAACATTTTTGTGGGACTATCATATAAAAATAAGGAGATATGTAGTTGGAGACTGCTGCTGAATAGAAATGTTCAGGCTCACCTGATACCGGTTTTCAAATTAGTCCATATTAAAGTTTGAAGGGTCCTAAATTAAAATATGTTTGATTTCAACTGACATAAAATTTTTGTTTTTTTTTATATGCTAAATCTACATCTGCGGTTGTATTAGGCTGTGCTTGGCGAAGCATTTTATTGCTTTTTTGTTTGTACTTGATTTTATTTTGGTCATGAAAATTAAATTGTAGTTGTGAAGATGATAATTAGATAACTTCGCATGGTGACAACACTGACGTTTTCGTAGATTTACTTTTTCCCAGGAATGCTTCATCTGTTGATATATTCTCATTGTGAACGATTTGTGTATATTTAAATATATTAACCGATGTTGAAAGACATGTATAATGTCATATTATAACAATACAAATTATTTAGTCTCAAAGAAAACTTGTAAGATTTCCGCAGTTATTTTTGATAAATAGGTGCAAATTGGGTACTCAGTGCAATTTGGGAACTGTGACGTTATAGCCATAAGTGTTTATTGCTTTAATAGGTTGAAATGTGCACCTGATAAAAGTATTCAGTAGAGGGAAAATGTTCTGATCAGGATTGAACTGACGCATAAAATAAACAGGCCACTGCGGGAAGCTATTATTTATATTGCATCCAAATAATGTGTCGGCAGCTTGAATTTCAAAGGATGTAGCCCACATACTTCCAAGTAACATGCTCTATACCTACGTGTATCAAAAGTCATGTTATTATCATGGGTTATCATAACTCCATCTACCAATAAAATCCTATTTTGGACAATATGGGTGCATACCATATATATGTACCTATAGATGTATCACTCAGACTCAAGTCTCCTTTTACAGCTGTTTTATGATTAAACTTAGAGTGAAAAAAAACAGTCTCCATCTCCTGGGACTGTTTAAGGGAGATATGTGTCATAATTAATGACAAGATTTGTTGAGAGTTTGTCAAAGGAAGTACAGTCTACAGATAGTGAATTTGAATATATTTTTTTTGTTTAAAAGTTTTGAATTACACCTGCATTTGTATGTGAGCTACAGGAATAACCGTGATCACATTCAATAGTATAACCATAGATATAATAGCCATAGATCTATGGCTATTATATCTATGGTATAACCAACTTCATTATCACTGTAACTTGATATGGGAAATTCTGTAGCAGATAAATATTAGTAGTCATGGTCAACCAGAGGCAGAGCACCGGATTTTACTACCTCCGGCTACGTTTCTCCCGAAATTTATTGCTTGCAGAGAGTTTTTCTGTGTTCCCATGGCTGGACGGAACTTTTTCACTACAAATGTTATCATAAATTATGATATTGTAACTTTTAAATGAAGTACCTGTGGTAATTTAGGAAATTTGTCACTGATAAACGAAAGATGAAGCAGAAGCAGACGATGAAACATGGCGTAAGATGTTGTTGTCCAAACTTCGGTTATTTCCGTGGTACAATAAAATTTAAATAAACTACACAAGTTACTTAAATTTCTAAATTCTTGTTTTCTTGTTTTTGTAAACAAATAAAAATTCATGTCGTATTTAACATCGAATTTATTCCGTTTTGTCCCGTTTTTTCAAGATCGCGATTAGACGAGAATCTGGCAGCCATTAAAAATATAAGGGTTAAACTAATGTCATGACAATGTCCTGACGGATATTCCAATGCTAATTTTGTTTTCATTATTTGAAGAATTGACTTTATATTTGTAGCCAAGCAAGAATACAATATTTATTTAATAAATGTAAGGAAAAAAAAAAGAAAAAAAATGTTTAAGAGTTAGATAACTTCGAAATGTATAAAAAAAAAATCGTACGAGATTTAACGAGAGTGACGAAACATTTTAGATTGATCATGTAGAGAGAGTTATCGTTCTTTATTCCAATTCGATGCTTCTACCATAAGTGCCAGCTAAAGCTGGCATATTATATTCTCTCAAGCCCTTTTCTTCTTTCATGTGGTAACAGTAAGGGGACATTTTATAGGTAATTACATACTGGTTTATTTCAATGTTTGTACATCAAAAGAATCTTTCCTTGTTGCCCTACTTTGGCATTCTTTGGAAATTTTAGTTTGTTAAGTATTTTGGGTTTCACTATTAATTTATTCCCAGTTAAAAAGTGTGTATTGTTCAATTAATATGAATCATCAAATCACAGTTATACCTCAATGAGTACATGCGGTGAACTATACATATTTCAAACGGAAATTAGAGAAAGGTTCCGATCTTAGTCTTCCTTGGTTAAGTGAAAACTTAAATAAGTGTATGCAGTAAAATTAAGAATTTCACTTAGCAAGACAATTCTTATTAAATCTCAGTTTAAGAAACACTAAAATTATTTCGCCTTGTGTATACGAGACCCTTTTGTTTTCTTTTGCTATTTTACAATCCAAGGTGGCGGAAGACCTCAGTCTACAATAACCAATGTGTGCCAATAACGGCCATCAATATCCGATGAAGTTTAACTGAAAAAAATATATCCGATGTTCACGTCAATTAACCATTATTTTGTTGTTACGATTTAGTAATCATTAATAAAACACAATATCGAATTAGGTAAATAAACACCATTTCTGTTTTGTTATAAAGTTTTGCAGTTTCACGAATCCAGCGTACCAAATGCGAGGAAATATAAAAGTTTATTCATGCATTTTTTCAGAACTCCATTAGAAATGGGTGAAACATCTTGGTCGCCTTCTTCAAAAAGATGGTACTCAACTTTTAAATCGATTTATGTAAATTATCTACTAAGATCGGTTCTGTATAGACAACTGGAGTTATTGAACCTGAATAACTTTGAACAAACTAAAGGATGACAAGTTCGTAGGGATAGGACCTGACTTTGGACAACATTTTTCATGTCAAACCTTGTTTTTGATATTTATAAATAACTATGTCCTTCGTCCAAAATTCTTAAATCGGAAAAGTGTATTTTCCAGAGGTCAAGGTCGAGATTTCAATGATCAGTTTTGGTTTTTTTTGTGTTTTTTGTGTTTTTGTGTTTTTATTAGTTGATTATTTTTGCCGATCGGATGAATCATACCATTTTCTACTGATATTTACAGTTTATTCTAATATATTTTGGAAGGGTTTAGCGTTCGCAAACATATTTAACCACTGTACATTTATTATGTGCCTGTCCCAAGTACGGAGCTTGTTATATAGTTGTTGTCGTTGCTTGCTGTCTGTTGTTTTGCGTTAATTGCTTTATCATTAGTCAGGTCGTTGGTTTTTTTTCGTTTGAATTGTTTTACATTTCGCATGTCAAGATCATTAATAGCTTATTGTATACGGTGTGTCGTCTACTTCATTTGGTATCTGGCGGATAATTGTCGCATTAACAATTATATCACACCCCTTGTTTTTATATGTTGTCATTTATTAATTACTTGGACGAAAATTCAGAGATCTTAAAGACAAAAGAGGGACGAAAGATACCAGAGGGAAAGTCAAACTCATAGATCGAAAACAAACTGACAACGCCATGGCCAAAAATAAAAAGACAAACAGACAAATAATAGTACAGATGACACAACATAGAAAACCAAAGACTAAGCAACACGAACCCCACCAAAAACTGGAGGTGATCTCAGGTGCTCCGGAAGGGTAAGCAGATCCTGCTCAATATGTGGCACCCGTCGTGTTGCTTATGTTATTACAAATCCGGTAAATAGTCTAATTCGGTAAGTCACATTCGTGAAAAGGGAGGGTATTGTAGTTACGACATAAGGAACATATCCGTTATCATCTGTGAAACGGTTATTCCATAACGGTCAACCAACTCGTGTTGGCGTCCGTAAAATTCAAAAACCAATGTGTGCCAATTACGTCGTCACTGAGAAAACATGAGTTCATATATTATTTCCTGTACTTACATAACGGTAAGTTACTTACTTTATCTGAAAACTAAGAATCATTTGATAGGGATGTGGTGAACCGGTTGTTTCTGTATTGTCCCTTGTTTAAATTTCGATCATCTGTTTTAAAGCGAATAAAACAAACCTCGAATCTATACCAGGGTCAATTCAGAAACGGCTAGTCATCTCCCTCATGCAAAGCTCTGATTACTTGCCCAGCTTTGGGTATACTATTTGTCCTTTTTTGGTTTATTAGCCTTAAAGTTTCATTTTTTTGATAAATTTTTGATTTTCAAATATTTTGGTCTCGGGCATCACTAAAGAGACATGTATTGTCGAAATACTCATCTGGTGCAGGGAAATTGGTACCAAAAATGTTACTAATAACAAAATAGTTATGAAATTACAATGTAAAAAAATAAAAGCCGTGTGCAGTAGAACCAGAATAGTATACAATCCAACAAGAAAAGACGTATATATAACCACCTACAATATTTTATTTTATTCCCTTAGCACTAATAAAGTAACAATAAACTTAAGGTATAGAAAAATTTAAATAAATAAAGCCTTCCTTCCGACTGTATATTGTTCATAATGTGATTATAAAAATAAAGTATATATTTGTTGGCATAATATGAATTGGACTAAATATATATGCATATAAACAATTGCATCTGGAGCAGTAAAATGAATTCCGCTTAATGTTCTATTGACCACTTGGTCAATACCTCTGCTGTTGGACAATAAGTCGCCGAAGGTATTACCAGCAAGAGTTCAATACTCGCGTATAACGTCATGAAAATAAATTCTAAAAGTTGGAGGTGGGAGATAGGGGCGGGAGGTGGGAGAAGGGTACCCCCTGTTCACCCCCTCTTCCTTGCTAGCTCAACCATGAAATGATTATTACCTTACAAGTGGGAGGAGCAAAGCCCCATTTAATCATCCAATGAAAACATTCATATTAATGGACTGTTTATTATTTATATGTATTTTTAATACAAAGGTTTACCTAGACTACTTTGCAAATGAAATTCTTTCATCGAATTAAAACATCGTTTTAATACAAAAAAATATAGAAGCGGAGTCACAGGTCTTTTAAAATATTTACGCCGTTAATAGGCAGTTTAAGTTAATTAGTGTGTTTTGATGTATTACCCACGCATGAAACATTATTTTGCTCTATGTGTCTTCCCTTCGTAAATATACGCATATTTTTTAAAACAATAAAATCTTTTATTCACATAGAAAAGAAACAGAATCATACTACTTAATACCATGCACATTTGTGGACCTATTATTTAGTTAAAAATGTACAGAAAAAACAAAACCTCAAACAACTGCAGTTTGAAATTGAAAATATCGCAGAGTTTATATGAACAGCCACTTGGTCCGTCAACATTACCTTACGTATTAGTTTAAGATGAATGCTGTACATAACTTTACGTATTAGTTTAAGGTAAATAATATAGACATGAAGAACACGTTTTATATCTCTAATTCATTTAATCTTAATCTGACCGAGATTGAATTATCAGGTCATATGTATTTTTGGACACTTTCCAACCTTTTTTACCTGTCTGAGTGTATTGTAAACATATCTGTGAAAACTAAACAAATAATGTCAAGCGATTCAGCAGCAGAAATAAATACATAAGTGGGATGGAATGAAAAATGAACGTTGGACGGAGTGGACTTAACAATGAAAGTTTAACTGATTCTAATCGTTCTTTTCTTAAGTCTCACTTTTTTGATACTATATATGCCCTTGAATTTTTACTAGATAACATTTTTGTTCGCTTTGGAGATTCCGTATATCCGCCTACCTGGATAAACATCAACAATGAATGATCTCAAAAGTTTAATTACACATTGCATTTACTTTTTTTTAATATGGATTTTATTCATTTAGTACATAAAACAATATATTTGGTTTTTAACATTTTCACAAAAAGTAAGTTATGCATATGTTCACAAAATGATCAGTTGGTCAGTCTAGAGGATTCTCATGGGGGATTTCTAGAACTATAATTGTAAACAATGACACAAAGTAGCATTTTCTTATTTTGTAGTTTGAAAATAAAATATTTAATTTATGTTTTCTTTAAAAAAGAATTCACATTTAAACATTCTCCTCAAGAAATTCTAATATAACCTTCAGCATTGATATCAGCAACATTAATTGCTGTGCAATTATATTTGTTTAACATCTGTACATTTATATTTTGATTCCCTCTATATCTCCAAATAGTTTTTTTGTTTTTTCTCCTGGCAGCTCCAATATAGAAATGCATTTTTATTTGGAATTCATTATCTTCTTTTTTCTGTTAATCCCTAATCCACCTCTTTTTCATAACTGTTATCTTCACTGCTGGTCAGTGATCATAAAGCTATCAGTTGATTCTATTGATTAACCACAAAGTACTGCCCACATGTTTTTATCTTATATCAGTCAGACACGTGCATTTTTTTAAAACTAATTATCATCAAAACTCATTAACAGTGCAAGATATGGAAATAAATTTTTCTTCTGTGGTTTTGGAATATTAAGAAGTAACAAAAACAGATGAAAATGAAATTTTGATAAAATTTAGTTGCTTTTGTATTGTGCTACCTTTAACATGACACTTCTCGGTAGAAATTCGAAATTGCATAGCGCAAGTGTAAAGGGAAACCCCGTAATGAAAATTAAGTAAACGAACGTAGAAGGGAGATAATATTAACCAATTCCTAAAGACAAATTGTTAATCATAAGAAAACACATAAAAACCGCTCTATCATCTCTCTGATTATACACGTGATTCATGATTTAATGTTAATTGTTTATCAAAGTCACAATCGGTAAACTTTGATAACAAAACCCGAAAGTTAATTGGCAGCCAAAGTTTTCGATCTACATAAACAGAATGAAACACTATTTGTCGATTATACACGAGTAACCGTGTCGCATGTTGAGCAGAATTTGCTAACCCTTCCAGAGCACCTGAGATCACCCCCAGTTTTTTGTGGGGTTCGTGATGCTCAGTTTTGAGTTTTATGTTTATTTTTATTTTTTGCCATGGCGTTGTCAGTTTGTTTTCGATCAATGAGTTTGACTGTCCCTCTGGTATCTTTCGTTCCTCTTTTATATGTTCTGTTTCGTGTACTTTGTTTGTTTTTTTTTTGTCTTTTTTTCAGCCGTTGCGAGTTTGAATGTCCCTTTGGTATTTTTCGCTTCTCTAATATATTGATTTTTTCAATCGATTCAAACAAAAAATATTATGTCTTTGGTAAAAACAGACGTAATAATAAGATAAATCACATAATTTTCTCTTATTAGATGAAAAGTCAAACAAATGAGTTGCATTCCTGTTTCAAAACTTTAATAGTTTAGTACTGATCTTGGTCCGTATGCATAAAACCTCCTAAGATTATTCTAAAGTATAAGGTACATATTGAGGTATCTTAAAAAAAATTTAAAATAGATAAATCAGCCGAAAGTATGCATGCGGTTTCGCAGAAAATGGTCAGATTAGTTACCATTTAATCAACGAAGAATTTTTTTAGGGATATTTCGTTTATCGATTGCTAAAGTTTATCGACTATTTAAATTTTACTATAAAATCATATATAATCATCAATATCAGAGATAACACTGGTATTTACATAATTGCATCCTACTATATTGCATCAGAGTCCTTACTGTTTATTCTGAACAAAATTCACAATGCTAATACGCATGAAATTCATACAACTAGTATCATTTTTCTTTTGATTTATTTATTCGTGCATACTAAATGTAACCTTGAATGCCATATTGTTCAAATTGAAATTCATCAAATTCCATAACCGCATGAATAGACAAACAGAAACAAGCAGACACTTTTATAAATTGTAACTTGGATGGAGAGTTGTCTCATTGGCACTCATACCACATCTTCCTATATCTATAGACAAACTGACTCAGTGATTCCCGGCATTCCCAACAACTAACAATAAGCACACTTGTGACTATATATTTCTATATTGGTGATTCCAATGTTCACGTTTTGTATCATGTCTATTAAAACAGAGATGGAAGATACCAAAGGCAAAGGAAGAATCAAAACTCATAAGTCGAAGAGAGACAGACAAAATCAGGGCAAAAAACGGAAAACGACGAAAAGATATTGATCTCCAATCAAAGCTTTTGGGGAACATTTTGCACAAGTTGGTGTTATGTTACTAACCTATACGATTCTTAGACTTGGTGATTTGCTACAAGATGATTTAGAGCGTTCATCACGTCGCAATTTTGGAATTTCTCTTGAAGTTTGATTGCCATAAAGTATTGCTGGTGGATCACTTCAAAATATTACCTTACATTTTTCTGTCCATGCATAAGTCTTCATTTTCTCCACATGGCATTTTCTGTTGTTGTTGATTTGTTATATATCTATTATATTCTCTCAAGCCCTTTTCTTCTTTCATGTGATAACAGTAAGGGGACATTTTATAGGTAACATACTGGTTTATTTCAATGCTTGTACATCAAAAGAATCTTTCCTCGTTGCCCTACTTTTGCATTCTTTGGACATTTTAGTTTGTTAAGTATTTTGGGTTTCACTATTAATTTATTCCCAGTTAAAAAGTGTGTTTTGTTCAATTAATATGAATCATCAAATCACAGTTATACCTCAATGAGTACATGCGGTGAACTATACATATTTCAAACGGTAATTAGAGAAAGGTTCCGATCTAAGTCTTCCTTGGTTAAGTGAAAACTTAAATAAGTGTATGCAGTAAAATTAAGAATTTCACTTAGCAAGACAATTCTTAGTTAAATCTCAGTTTAAGGAACACTAAAATTAATTTGCCGTATGTATACGAGACCCTTTTGTTTTCTTTTGCTATTTTACAATCCAAGATGGCGGAAGACCTCAGTCTACAATTACTAGAAAAATTCTTTCAAAAACCAATGTGTGCCAATAACGGCCATCAATATCCGATGAAGTTTAACTGAAAAAAATATATCCGATGTTCACGTCGATGAACCATTATTTTGTTGTTACGATTTAGTAATCATTAATAAAACACAATATCGAATTAGGTGAATAAACACCATTTCTGTTTTGTTATAAAGTTTTGCAGTTTCACGAATCCAGCGTACCAAATGCGAGGAAATATAAAAGTTTATTCATGCATTTTTTCAGAACTCCATTAGAAATGGGTGAAACATCTTGGTCGCCTTCTTCAAAAAGATGGTACTCAACTTTTAAATCGATTTTATGTAAATTATCTATTAAGATCGGTTCTGTGTAGACAACTGGAGTTATTGAACCTGAATATCTTTGAACAAACTAAAGGATGACAAGTTCGTAGGGATGGGACCTGACTTTGGACAACATTTTTCATGTCAAACCTTGTTTTTGATATCTATAAATAATTATGTCCTTCGTCCAAAATTCTTAAATCGGAAAAGTGTATTTTCCAGAGGTCAAGGTCGAGATTTCAATGATCAGTTTTTTTTTTGTTTGTGTTTTTGTTAGTTGATTATTTTTGCCGATCGGATGAATCATACCATTTTCTACTGATATTTACAGTTTATTCTAATATATTTTGGAAGGGTTTAGCGTTCGCAAACATATTTAACCACTATACATTTATTATGTTCCTGTCCCAAGTACGGGGCTTGTTATATAGTTGTTGTCGTTGCTTGCTGTCTGTTGTTTTGCGTTAATTGCTTTATCATTAGTCAGGTCGTTGGTTTTTTTCGTTTGAATTGTTTTACATTTCGCATGTCAAGATCATTAATAGATTGTTGTATACGGTGTGTCGTCTACTTCATTTGGTATCTGGCGGATAATTGTCGCATTAACAATTATATCACACTCCTTGTTTTTATATGTTGTCATTTATTAATTACTTGGACGAAAAATCAGAGATCTTAAAGACAAAACTACGTCGTGACTGAGAAAACATGAGTTCATATATTATTTCCTGTACTTACATAACGGTAAGTTACTTTATCTGAAAACTAAGAATCATTTGATAGGGATGTGGTGAACCGGTTGTTTCTGTATTGTCCCTTGTTTAAATTTCGATCATCTGTTTTAAAGCGAGTCTCGTGGCCAATAAAACAAACCTCGAATCTATACCAGGGTCAATTCAGAAACGGCTAGTCATCTCCCTCATGCAAAGCTCTGATTACTTGCCCAGCTTTGGCTATACTATTTGTCCTTTTAGGTTTATTAGCCTTAAAGTTTCATTTTTTTGATAAATTTTTTATTTTCAAATATCTTGGTCTCGGGCATCACTAAAGAGACATGTATTGTCGAAATACTCATCTGGTGCAGGGAAATTGGTACCAAAAATGTTAATAATAACAAAATAGTTATGAAATAACAATGTAAAAAAATAAAAGCCGTGTGCAATAGAACCAGAATAGTATACAATCCAACAAGAAAAGACGTATATGGAATAACGATAATTGATATGATATAAATAGTATAGGTCAAAATTCAAAAGAACGTTTGTTGACTGTCACCCGAACTATCCTATTTTAACCACCTACAATATTTTATTCGCTAAGCACTAATAAAATAACAATAAACTTAAGGTATAGAAAAATTTAAATAAATAAAGCCTTCCTTCCGACTGTATATTGTTCATAATGTGATTATAAAAATAAAGTATATATTTGTTGGCATAATATGAATTGGACTAAATATATATGCATATAAACAATTGCATCTGGAGCAGTAAAATGAATTCCGCTTAATGTTCTATTGACCACTTGGTCAATACCTCTGCTGTTGGACAATAAGTCGCCGAAGGTATTACCAGCAAGAGTTCAATACTCGCGTATAACGTCATGAAAATAGGTGGGAGAGAAAAAAAATTCTAAAAGTTGGAGGTGGGAGATAGGGGCGGGAGGTGGGAGAAGGGTACCCCCTGTTCACCCCCTCTCCCTTGCTAGCTCAACCATGAAATGATTATTACCTTACAAGTGGGAGGAGCAAAGCTCCATTTAATCATTATATGAAAACATTCATATTAATGGACTGTTTATTATTTATATGTATGTTTAATACTAAGGTTTACCTAGACTACTTCGTAAATGAAATTCTTTCATCGAATTAAAACATCGTTTTAATACAAAAAAATATAGAAGCGGAGTCACAGGTCTTTTAAAATATTTACGCCGTTAATAGGCAGTTTAAGTTAATTAGTGTGTTTTGATGTATTACCCACGCATGAAACATTATTTTGCTCTATGTGTCTTCCCTTCATATATATGCATATTTTTTGAAACAATAAAATCTTTTATTCACATAGAAAAGAAACAGAATTATACTACTTAATACCATGCACATTTGTGGACCTATTATTTAGGTAAAAATGTACAGAAAAAACAAAACCTCAAACAACTGCAGTTTGAAATTGAAAATATCGCAGAGTTTATATGAACAGCCACTTGGTCCGTCAACATTACCTTACGTATTAGTTTGAGATGAATAATGTACATTACCTTACGTATTAGTTAAATATAAATAATATAGACATGAAGAACACGTTTTATATCTCTAATTCATTTAATCTTAATCTGACCGAGATTGAATTATCAGGTCATATGTATTTTTGGACACTTTCCAACCTTTTTTACCTGTCTGAGTGTATTGTAAACATATCTGTGAAAACTAAACAAATAATGTCAAGCGATTCAGCAGCAGAAATAAATACATAAGTGGGATGGAATGAAAAATGAACGTTGGACGGAGTGGACTTAACAATGAAAGTTTAACTGATTCTAATCGTTCTTTTCTTAAGTCTCACTTTTCATACGGAATCTAATAACCTTTATGGGTTGGTCAACATTAATTACCCGACATCATTTTTCTTAAAATAAAGCGTATGTTAATGTCAATGATAATGTTCAATGTCAAAACTTTATCACTATAATAATTCCATCACATAAGTTGTACTTAAAATGCATGAAATGTTTGCAAATGGACATAAAGCAAACAATCAATGCATTAATTCTTTATTCACAGATAATAGAACGGAACCATTTAGACTGAGATTTCAAAGTTTTAATCAGTTTTAGCTTGATTTATGCTTGAATTCTTTCCATAGTTCATAATTTCAGTTCAGTATTTTTTTTTTGTAGTTCCAAACGCTTTCAAAGTTCATTGTAACCACTTTGTATCAATAAAAACAATATAATAAAAAAAAAACATGAGCATGATGAGGGTAATACACAAAGATTTCACCCGACTAAAGTAGTTTTTACACATTCTGTAGCACCGAAAATACACATCAAAAGCAAAGATATATATATTTAATAAGGATATGACAGTTTTTTTTTAAATCTATTGCATCAATGTAAAGTACACACACATATATACTACTTCATTTGAACTGGTGGATAGTTGTCTCACTGGCAATCATATACCACATTTAAATTCTTTTATATAGAACTAATAAAGAGAATATTCAACGTTCGTACTACAATGATAAATTGATGACCTTTAAGAATAATAACAGTTTATCAATCTATAAAAAAAATGTTTTGTAATAAATTGGTGTAAAAAGTTCTAACACCTGTCTCAAAGTTATTAGTTATCAATAAACAACGCTTTTGCCAGGGTAACAAATCAGGCATATATTGTAATTGCACACTAATAAGCCGTTTTACGTTACCTTACCAACAATTACAAGTAACCAGAATAAGTACTTGTATATAACTAATCAACGAATGCAATTGTCAATTATTACGTCAGGCCGATTTTACCTCCTGGTAGCTACAAGGACAATTATTTGATTTTTGATTTTTGGTGTTTTAACGCCATTTTTAAGTACCGCTTTTGGGCTATTTCGTGGCGGCCAGTTTTTATTGGCGGAGGAAGCCGGAGTGCCCGGAGAAAACCACCAACCTTCGATAGGAAAACTGACAATCCTCGTCAATTAAGATTGGAGTCGAGTGCATCCGCAAGAGTGGGGTTCGAACTCACAACCTCAGTGTTGACTGGCTAGTGATTACAGTAGTAATTACTTAGACCACTCGGTCACCGAGGCCCCGACAAGGATAAATAGTTTAACAGAAAATCAAAACACTCTGTACATATATGAAGGTAGAAAATGCTTGGGCGAGGTTGTTGTTCTTTCTGAAATAATAATATGTTAGGGTAAAAAGCCAGTGTCGCAAATTTAATTAGATTTTCTGGTATTTGTTGATAACTGTGACCCATCATGGTTTTTGGACAATTTCAGTTAGCACTAAAATATAGAAGACGATTTTTAGTTTTATTTCTTCCATTCTTTCTAGCAGAAGTATCAGACTTTATTACAATTTCCAGAACATTTTCTGAAAGAAATGGTCAGGAATAAAAGCATAACTATTGGTTTAAAAGATTCGAAGAATTTTTCGACAAACTTTTCATTCTTCCAGTCTAAATTTGTTTCATTAAAAATGCATGTAATGAGCTGACTATCTGGTTTAAAATTCCTAGATTATAATTTGGCACTTATTTTGGAAATTGTGTTTTTAGTCAGACTTTACTGATTATACCTTTAAATGTCCAGAGTTGGAAATAATTTAATATTAATAAAAGGGGGCTTGAAGTTTACGTCAATGAGATATCAACCAAACGACAAAAATAACCAAAAGGCATCATGGGGGCAACAAACAGTCTTCAACAAAAGTGTTTAAACAATATGTGATTTTTGTTCTAAATCTTCATGGCCGAGTTTACTCGTAATCAATTTTAACTTTTATAACTGGTATCTAAACAGTAAAATTGTGTAAACTCAATCAAAATGAGTATTGATAGATCTATAGGGCTTTTTAATTTGCATGACCAAGAGGGCGAAGATCAAGTTTTTGTGATGCAAAATTTTATGTAAATTATGATTTTAAAAAGGACCACTAATAACCCATTAAGGTTGAAACGTAAAAGAACAGGCTGAACAATATATATAATTTAGATGAAAAAGGTGATGTAGAATGCAGTTGTAAAGGACAACAAGCCATCTTCACAGCAGAGTAAAAACGGAGAAAAAAGAAAAACAGGAACATAAAAGATTTGATAATATAGAACTTCATATTAATGGAATTCTTTTAAATATCCAGTAAATGTTATCTTAATTATAGATATATGGATTGACATCTTTTAAAAATGACAATTTTTTTATTGCGCTTTGTATTTTAATCTTATTTAGACATCATTACAAATAATTTTATATGTATAGGATGAGAGTGCATTTGTCAATGCAAGAAAGAATAAATCCTAGTATTTCAGAGTATGGTTGGTGATATAATTATTATTTTTATACTTCAATGCTTAAGATCTACGTTTTTACATCAGAAATTGTTTATAGAGTGTCAAAATAAAAAAAAAATATTTTGCTTCACTTTTGTAGTTTTTCTAAAAACTGTAATGCTATGTACGTGACGTCATATATTCTTTCAATTTGAAATTTAACAGTAAAAGACAATAATGATAGAAAACTCAGCATAATAAATCAAATAACACATAGCTGAGAGGGTGATAGATCCTCTGTTTTAAAGCGAGTCCCGTGGCCAATAAAACAAACCTCGAATCTATACCAGGGTCAATTCAGAAACAGCCAGTTATCTCCCTCATGCAAAGCTCTGATTACCTGCCCAGCTTTGGCTATATGTTTTGTCCTTTTTTGGTTTATTAGCCTTAAAGTTTCATTTTAGTTTTTGATTTATAAATATTTTTAAGAGACATGTATTGTCGATATACTCATCTGGTGCAGGGAAATTGGTATCAAAAATGTTACTAATAACAAAAGAGTTATGAAATTACAATTTGAAAAAAATAAAAGCCGTGTGCAATAGAATTAGAATATTATACAATCCAACAAGAAAAGACGTATATGGAATAGCGATAATTAATATGATATTAATAGTATAGGTCAAACTTCAAAAGAACGTTTGTTGACTGTCACCCGAGCTATCCTTTTTTAACCACCTACAATATTTTTATTCGTTAAGCACTAATAAAGTAACAATAAACTTAAGGTATAAAAAAATTTGAATAAAAAAAAACCTTCCTTCCGACTGTATTTTGTTCATAATGTGACATTGATAACATGAATATATTTGTTGGCATAAAATGAATTGGACTAAATATATATGCATATAAACAATTGCATCTGGAGCAGTAAAATTAATTCCGTTTAATGTTTTATACTTTTTTTTTTATTCATCATGGATTGACATGGATTTACATATATTATCTATTATCTATAGTGGCACATAATAAAGCAAGCGAGATAAATAAGCGTAATCAAGCAAATGAAAGTAAAAAAAAATAGTAATAATAATACGATACGATATAACAGAAAACAATATATATTTAAGGCCGAAGTATAACATTTTCATAAAAAATGAAGTGATAATTGTAATTACATTTCAAGCACATTTATACATTATAATTCATTATTAAATCTAATTAATGACTTTATCTCAGAGGTTCCAGTACATGTTATTTTCTTTTGCACTCATATTTTTTGAGGAAATATGCTTTTCTAAAATTATGTTTTCTTTGATATAGTTTTTAAGTCCCTCTATATAAGGTTTTTCCTCCTGCATCTTAGATCTGTAGATGAAATACTTTGCTAGTAAAATGACTTTATTTTTTTTAAATTTAGTTAATAGTTATCATAAAGGCCAAACATGACTATATTTCCCATTTAGTGGAATTTCAATATGTGTTGCTTCAAAAATCCAAGCATTCAGATGGTGCCAAATGTCTGCTACAATATGACAGCCCCACAATAAGTGTTCTATGCTTTATGGTTCTTCCTTGCAAAATGTACATAAATTACACTGTACAAGGTTCATTTTTAAAAGTAAAGCATTAGTACCTAAAATACGGTGAATAATTCGGTATTGAAACCAACAGAGCTTGGTATTTTTTGAAAATTTAGTAACACAATTATGTATTTTTTTCCAATCTCCAACATTTTTATTCAATATATTCTCTCATTTTCGCTCAGCTGCAATTACAACTGGTATTGTACCTTGGTTTAAAATATTAAACATGTCTTTTGAACCTCTGTTTGACTTGAATAAATGTTAATATTAAAAGGTAACAAAGCTTGTTGTTTTTGCCCCCTTCAGTGTTGATTTCCATAGATTGTAACCATTTTTTAATGCTATTTTAATCCCATAACATTGTAAAAATATGGGTTTAAAAGTTAAAAGCCGTTCAAAATTTTGATAGGACAGTTTTTTCCTTGCTTATCTAGAAGGTCATTCACAGTCCATACCCCATTTTGTGCCCAACTTCTATAATAAACACAGACATTATCAATTTTAATGTTCTCATTATTCCATATAGATGAAAAGATGACTTCCTCAAAATAACAAGGATGTCGGAGTCTTGGCATATTTTTTCACACTTCTTTCCAAAAAACGTTATCTAATTTTTTAGTTGTTCCAAAAAAAGCAATCTCTGTAAAATTTATATTTTGTGTAACAGTAAATAATTTGATCCACCTTGAATTTGAATTAGATAATCTTCTAACCCAAGTCAATTTTAACCTTTGTATAAAATTTCTCAAATTAATCATTTTTAAACCCCCTTTGCAGTATTCCGGACATAAAAGCTCCTGATTTACCTTGTCAGGTTTACCATCCCAAATGAATGCATAAATTTTACTATTGAGTTGATGTAGTACATGTTTATCTTGACTTGGGATGGATAGGAACAGATGATTCAATTTTGATATAATCAAAGACTTTATAATAGTTATTTTACCAAATGGGGTAAGCGACTGTTTTGACCATTTTTGTACAATATTTTCTGTTTCTTGAATTCGAGGAGCATAATTTAGATTTAACATTCTATTCAAATCAACACAAAAAGTAATACCCAATAATTTGAAGGTACTGGAACCTCATTTCAATCCCCACTTTACACATATTTTATCTTGACTATGTTTTTTACTTCCTATCCATATAACATTTGTTTTATCTAAGTTAATTTTCAGTCCTGATATCTCGGCATAGAATTGTAAGATACGGAGGGATGCATCTAAAGAGGAAGGGGATCCATCTAATATAAGTGATGTGTCATCTGCATATAGAGACAATATAAACTCTGTATCATCTATCGTAATACCCTTTATCTCATTACAATCTCTGACTAGAATGCCAAGTATTTCTGCACATAGCAAGAAAAGGTGTCACGTAGTGTTTTAGCGATTTTTTTTAACATTGTCATAAAGCAGGAGGTTTGGCATGCCATGAAACCATATTCAACCCACCATTTTTTCTTAAAATATCCTGTACCAAGTCAGGGATATGGCAGTTGTTATCGTTTCTATGTGTGTTGGCGTTTGTTTATATATTCAACGTTGATTAATCATATACCACATTTTATTTTTTTTATATAGAACTAATAAAGAGAACATTCAACGTTCGTACTACAATGATAAACTGATGACCTTTAAGAATAAAAACAGTTTATCAATCTATAAAAAAATGTTTTGTAATAAATTGATGTAAAACGTTCTTACACCTGTCTCAAAGTTATTGGTTATCAATAAACAACGCCTTTGCCAGGGTAAAAAATCAGGCATATGTTGTAATTGCACACTAATAAGCCGTCTTACGTTACAAACAACTACAAGTAACCAGAATAAGTACTTGTATATAACTAAACAACGAATGCAATTGTCAATTATTACGACAGGTCGATTTTCCCTCCTGGTAGCTACAAGGACAAATAGGTTAACAGAAAATCAAAGCACTCTGTACATATATGAAGGTAGAAAATGCTTGGGCGAGTTTGTTGTTCTTCGTGAAATAAAAATATGTTAGGATAAAACGCCAGTGTCGCAAATTTAATTAATTTCTGGTATTTGTTGATAACTGTGACTCATCATGGTTTTTGGAGAATTTCAGGTAGCACTAAAATATAGATGACGATTTTTATTTATATTTCTTCAATACTTTCTAGCAGAAGTATCAGACTTTATTACAATTTCGATAACATTTTCTGAAAGAAATGGTCAGTAATAATAGCATAACTACTGGTTTAAAAGATTCGAAGAATTTTTCGACAAACTTTTCATTCTTCCAATCTAAATTTCTTTCATTGAAAATGCATGTAATGAGTTAACTTTCTGGTTTAAAATCCCTAGATTATAATTTGGCGATCAATTATTTTAGAAAATGTATTTTTAGTCAGACTGTAATTATCATACCTTTAAATTTTCAGAGTTGGAAATATTCTAATATTAATAAAAGGATGCTTGAAGTATACGTCAATGAGATATCAACCAAACGACGAAGATCAAATTTTTAATTTTAAAAAGGACCACTAATAATCCTTTAAGGTTACAACGTAAAAGAACAGGCTGAACAATATTTAAGATGAAAAAGGAGATGTAGAATGCAGTTGTAAAGGACAACAAGCCATCTTCACAGCAGAGTTAAAACGGAGAAAAGGGGAAACAGGAACATAAAAGATTTAATAATATAGAACTTACAATTAATGGAATTCTTTTTGATATCCAGTAAATGTTATCTTAATCATAGATATATGGCGTGACATCTTTTAAAAATGACAATTTTTTTATTGCGCTTTGTATTTTAATCTTATTTAGACATCACTACAAATAATTTTATATGTATAGGATGAGAGTGCATTTGTCAATACAAGAAAGAAAAAAAACCCTAGTTTTTCAGAGTATGGTTGGTGATATACTTATTATTTTTATACTTCAATGCTCAAGATCTACGTTTTTACATCAGAAATTGTTCATAGAGTGTCAAAATAATATATTTTGCTTCACTTTTGTAGTTTTTCTAAAAACTAATGTTATGTACGTGACGTCATAGTTATGTTCTTTCAATTTGAAATTTAACAGTAAAAGACAATATTGATAGAACATTCAGTATCATAATTCCAATAACACATAGCTGAGATGGTGATAAAGCAGATTGGTACCCATCAAAAAACATGGTCAACCTTGGCTTCGCCTCGGCCGACAATTTTATCTCGGGGAAACAAGCTGCTCTATCACCCTCTCAGCTATGAGTTATTTATACATTGTTTCGATACGTATGCAGTTTTCGTTCTATCTTGTTATCTGTATGGTTTGTTAACTGGCCTCTATTTTATTAGAAAATGTTACACTTTTATCGAAATTAAAAAAGAAAACAGTGAAATTCTTTTCAAACTACTTAATTTATGATTTGCACATACATGAACAAAATACAAGGCTCTTTTAGAAATGTGGTTTTCATGTAAAGTGTGCATAGATACTTATTAAGTTTCCTTAATACAGACCCTTCTTTCTATATCACATTTTTTAGTACAAATTAGAAATCAAACATTACGAATCTTTTAAATATAACTCTAGCGTTTATAAAAGTTGCCAATTCCTTTTTAAAGCCCAAGTTCCTAACAAAAATTAATTCCAGTAAAGAAATCCTCATTGATAACTGAGCTTAGAAACTACCAAATAATCAAAACAATAATAAATGAAAGTTGATAAGTGAAAGGCGCGAAAAAGAAAAAAGTAAAATAACAAAAATACCTAACTTCAAGGGAAATTCAAAACAGAATGTCCTTTATCAAATGGCAAAATCAAGAGCTCAAACACACCAAACGAATGAAAAACAACTGTCATATTCCTGACTTGGCACATGCATTTTCTTATGTAGAAACTTGTGGATTAAACCTGGTTTCATAGCTAGCTAAACCTTTCACTTGTATGACAGTCGCATAAAAATCAATTATATTGACAGCAGTATGTGAGCATAACAAACAGAAAATAATATCAAGGATTTGTATAGTACTTTTACTATACAAATCTTTGGGAATAGGTAAAAATGTCAAAAATGTGTGTACAGCAGTTAACACTATGATATAATCTTAATCACTATAAAAGCAAATAACTATTTCAACAAAGAAAAACAAAATGGCATATAGACACTCTATATACAAAGTACCTAAGCAAAAATGATGGACAAGAATACACAATTGACCATAACACAATAACACAATGGCAGGATGTACAAGAAATTATACATCATTTTATGCGAATTATGATTTAAGAAGGGAAAACTAAATGTCTAACTTATCTTCAAGATTACAACAGTAAACGTACATATTTAAAAAGGTATATATGAAGCTAATACAGAAATGAATGATACAGTTATAGAAGACAACAATCTATCATCACACGCAAGGAAAAAAAATAAAAGAAAGGATATCAAACAATAATAATAATTAAAAAATCTAACTCATGAAATATCCATCTTGATGAATTATATAAATTTTGACATCTTCAAATGTGAACATTAATGCGGGGTTGCATATGGGATATAAATTTCCCAACTCATTCGGTATTCAAGACCTTGCAGCTGCTACTCAGACTTTATAAAACGTCACCAGTGTATGAGCAGAAAGTTGACGAACCAGGGTTATGTCAAAAAACGTATCGTCTTTTTTCTAAAATAAAAGTTAATCGGAAGATACCAAGACCTTATTGATAAATATTGCGTATCAACTTCGCGGTCTTGAAGTATAGATTCTAGGTATTGACATTGTTTATCATCTTAATTACGTGTTATCGTGTTCTTTTATTTGTCTTTGTATATATCAACCTTTACTGTTAAGTCCATTTTTGGATATTATACTTTTGGCGTGGCTCGGTATTTATACATCCCGCCATTGTGTTATTGTGCTATTGTCATTTTTGTATTCTTGTCTTTCATTTTTGCTAATGTAATTTGTGTATAGAGTGTCTATAGGTTGCACTTCTGTAAATATAGACAATGCAATTTCCCATAGGAACTCCTTTTACGGCTAAAACTGTGCCACTTTTACTATGAAGTTTCGTAAAAAATTATATCCCAGAATGGAAAGTTCATATGTGCTACAATTTTTTTCAAAGGTCAAAATATAGGGCTGTGCGGCATATTTTTAAGATTTGTATGCCCCGAACTTCTAAGAGTTTTAACTTATACTAAAATTCTGTACTCCCCCTTCACTTTTGGTCCCCCTCAGAATTTAAATTTCACCGCTATTCATGTGTATTTATACTGGTACATTCCCAAGTTATGTCTCTATGAGATGAAACATAGAGATCATATCTGGGAATTAGTACGTAAACAAAACAAAATATCTATGAATATTATATATCTCCACAAAAGAGGCGTGGTTTGTGAAACAGCTGTATTTACAAAGTGCAACCTATAAGCCATTTTGTTTTTCTTTATTGAAATAGTTATTTGTTTTATAGTGATTAAGATTATAATACAGTGTTGACTGCTGTACCCAAATTTTTGAATTTTTACCTATTATGTCTGTTTAGTTTGCTCACATATTTTTGTCAATATAATGGAATTTAATGCGACTGTCATACAAGTCAGAGGTTAAGCTAGCTATAAAACCAGGTTTAATCCACCATTTTCTACATAAAAAAAATGCCTGTACCGAGTCAGAAATATGACTGTTGTTTTCCATTCGTTTTATGTTTTTGAACTTTTGATTTTGCCATTTGACAACGGACTTTTCGTTTTGAATTTTCTTCGGAGTTCGGTGTTTTCGTTATTTTACTTTTTTCACGTTAAAATTGATGGAAGATGTGGGTGCGTATGTCAATGTTCGAAAAACTGACTTTTTAAATCACACTTAAAGGTTAACGTACGGATGACAAAAGTAGCTATTACATGTAGAACATATACCACTAATGTCACCAGTTTTTGTTTTTATTTTTTAATGGATTCCAGAAAGCAACGTGACGAACAGTGTAAATTAAATCAACACAGACACCCCCTCCACCCCTCTTTTCGATTATTTTTAATTTTGATTTTAATTTCATTTTTAAATATGTAAACGTTTTATTGTGTTCCGAGTGTTGGAAACCCCCCACCCCCTTTTTTTTAAACGGCTGGATCCACGCCTGTTGTTTCGTTGAGTTATTTTCTTTTTTTAGTCATAACTTTCAATTGTTGACAGACGCTTGACTAAGAAACGTACAAATGATTAAACAATATACAACCTGAACACAAAGGTTCTTTTCTACCAAAAGTGACTGTCAAAAACAATAAACAACCTGAACATCAAGGTTCTGCTCTACCAAAAGTTACTGTCAAAACAATATACAACCTGAACATCAAAGTTCCGCTCTACCAAAAGTGATTGGCAAAACAATATACAACCTGAACATCGAAGTTCTGCTCTACAAAAAGTGATTGGCAAAATAATATACAACCTGAACATCAAAGTTCTGCTCTACCAAAAGTGATTGGCAAAACAATATACAACCTGAACATCAAATTTCTGCTCTACCATGAGTGATTGTCAAAATAATATACAACCTGAACATCAAGGTTCTGCTCTACCAAAAGTGACTGTCAAAACAATATACAACCTGAACATCAAGGTTCTGCTCTACCAAAAGTGACTGTCAAAACAATAAACAACCTGAACATCAAGGTTCTGCTCTACCGAAAGGGACTGTCAAAACAATAAACAACCTGAACATCAAAGTTTTGCTCTACCAAAAGTGACTGTCAAAACAATATACAACCTGAACATCAAGGTTCTGCTCTACCAAAAGTGATTGTCAAAAAATGAAAAGAAAGACAGATAAAACATTTGCAAATAAAAAGAAGAAATTCAGCAAGAAAAACAGAAGTAAAAAAAATTCCACTAAAAAGTTAGGAGTAATTTAATTTGCTCAAAAAGAGTAAGCAGATTAGCTAAATGTACCAAAATTTAAGAAAATAACACATAACGATTCACAAAAGGATACACAGTCAAATTAAGCCGGAGTAACAAGAATCAAACTAAATTTGGAGAGTGGGCGCAGGTGCTTCGAAAGTGTATACTGTTTCAGCTCCATGTATGATAGTCGTCGTGTTACTCGTTACAACTGAAAGTCTTGTGATGAGTTAAATTAACGACAAATTCAACATAGTTCTGGCCATCTGTGACTCAGATATTCCTTACCGAAAAAAATGTACAGATGTGTGTTCCAATTGTCGTAACCACAATCACGTCATCTTGTTCTCGAATGTGACCTACCGAATCAGACTTATCACCGGGTTTGTACTAACATGACCAACACGACGGTGCCACATGTGGAGCAGGATCAGCTTACCATTACGGAGCAAATAAAATCACCCCCAGTTTTTGGTTGGGGTTCGTGTTGCTCAGTTCTCAGTTTTTATATGTTGTGTTTTTGTAAATTTATGTTTGTCTTTTGATAGTTTTTCGTTTTTTCCATGGCATTTCAGTTTGTTTTCGACTAGTGAGTTTGGATATCTTCGCCTCTCTTTTATAAATAATGTCGGTACCGAAGTGCAGGCTACTAAGTTGATGTTTTCTCAACACTAACATACCAAGTGTCCCAATTGTAAGGCGTTTCTATATTCCAATAGTTTAAACATAACAATCGTGCATGTTCACAGTATGCTGACTTCATTTGCAAGGGTGTGCCTTTTCACCAAAACATGAGTGAGTTATGATGAAGAAAGATTGAAACCGACAGCATCACGAATTGGTTGACCGCTACGATATGTCTGTGTCTTAACTCACTAGCGACATGTTTTCGCAGTTTTTGTCTTTAGTTACTAGAATACTCGTGTAATCTGTAATTTTACCAATAGTGTCCAATCCTCGAGAGGGATATTTTGACAGAGTGTGGATTCGCATGTTGGGTGATACATGCATAGCACTTGACGTTTACCCTGTCGTCGCACTCGATCTCGCTCCTTTTTATTTGTGTTTGTTTCCTTGATTTACTTTCTTAATTGATTTATGAGATTTGGACATCGGTAAACTACTGTTGCCTAATTGATGATACTCTAAGCGAATAGTAATTTTAAAGTATGTGATGAACTGTTGTTTGTCTACTCGCTTTGTTTTTCTTCTTTGAAATTATGTTGTCTGTCGTTCTCTCCTGATTCAGAGGCGGATTTAGGGGAGATGCAGGTGTCTCGGACCCCATTATGAAGCTACACATATGGTTAATGAAAAGATTGTTTACCTATTCCACTCCAAACGTTAAAACTTTGGGGGCCCTGGTCCCCGACCTTTTCAAAATCCTAGATCCGCATCTGTTATTTTTTTCTTACCCGTTCATACAACATTTGTATGTCCTTGCTTTTCTATTTTTCAACTCTACTGAAATTATATAAATATTATCATAACAGTTAAAGTGTTAAATTATCATTGTATTTACGTTCAAAATTATCGCCCAGGAGAGCATTCACCTGGTGGACAGAAATAACGTTTTACGTTAAATGTATGCGTCATTGCAAAATTTCTGTATAAATATACTGTATATTCCTTTTGACATGCACACATGATGGCTCATCTGAACTCGAGGTATCAAGTAGCTTGCCTAGGAGTTGGTTGTATAGGTAAAACATCAATTATGAAAAGGTATTTAGATGAGAGTTATTCAGCTATTTACAAAGAAACTGTTGAAGAAACATATATTCAAGCTTACAACATTAACGGAGTAAGAAAACATATAGACTTCATAGATACAGCCGGGAGCATTTACTTTCCAGCCATGCAAAAGATATACATAGAAAGGGCGAAAGGTTTTATTCTTGTCTATTCAGTCAACCATGCAAAATCATTTGAGGAAGTTAAAAGAATTTGGGAACAGATTAAATCAGTGCGGGGAGGAAGTATCCGGAGTATACCGTGCGTTGTTGTTGGAAACAAGTTAGATTTAGAAAACAATAGGGAGGTGGAAACATTTGATGCTATGGCATGGGCACACAGCGAGAATCTTGCGGGATTTTTATTAGAGGTTTCTGCTAAAGATGATATTGGCATAAGGACTGTATTTGATAGTTTATTGGAACAGATTGGAAATACAAGATCGCAACAAACAGAACCTCTTAGAATGAGGGCTACAACTTTCTGTAGGCAACAATTTGAGGCAGACATTATCAGAAAAAGAGCTAGAAATAGAGGTCAAGGGAAAATCCTAATATACGATAAAATAATTCCATCATGCAAACAATTCCGAGATTCTGTCTTCGAAAATTTCAATAATCAAAAAATATACAGAGTAATACCACAACAAAAAAATGACACGTATCAACAGCGGTCATGCAGCGATTTTGGTCTTACGTTAGTCTCAAACCTCAGGAAAGTTAGTGACTCAGGCAGAAAACTCATTATTTCACGTAGTTCGAGTTTACCATCGCAAAAAAAGGACAGCATTGATCAATGTAAATTATCTAATTACAATATGTTAGCGACGAAGTCAGAGCCGATGAATGAATATGTAAAGCCTTCTAAACCACGACTTTCTTTAAAGTTAAACAAGTGTAGACTTTCATGGTTATACAAAAGACTACGAAAACATTGAGCAAACAGATCAAACTAGAATTAATAATGTTACTAAAAAATAAAGATTATGTAAAATATTTGTGTATTTTATCAAATAAGCTAAAATCTATAACTCCTCAAATCTTTATTGTTAATTTTTTGTGGAATCATGTTGGCATTTGAAAAGTGGATAAATGTGTTATGCACATTAGGAAAATTTAGACACCAGACCAATAAAATTAATATTGGGTAGATGTACATAAGATAAACGCATCAAAGATACCAGGATTAAAATTGTATACGTCAGACACTCGTTTGAATACAAAGAAAAGACGGCCCAGACAAATAAAATCCCGTTTTTGTTAGCTTTCATCCTGACCTGACAAATCTTTCATCTATTGTCCACAAACACTGGCGTCTTATTGAAAATGATCCTTCCTTAAAAGAGATTTTTCCATCACCTCCCGTCATGGCTTACCGCAGACCCAAAACCCTCAAAGGTATCGACAATATAAGGTTATAAACCATGCGGAAGGGGAAATTGTAAGTGCTGCAAAGTCGCCAACATCGAAACCCAATTCGTCAGCACAGTCACAAAGAAAAAATACAACATATTTATAACATCAAATTGCAAAACGCAAAAATTGTATTTATGTTCTAACGTGTGGAACATACAAGTTGCAATATGTTGGTGAAACAGAAACACCATTTAACATCCGACTAAACAACCATCGGTCATTTTATACAAAAGAAAGAAACTGCCCAATCACAAAACATCTTTTAAGAGCAGGACATGATTTTGAAAACGTCACATTTCAAATCATTGAGAAAAACCAAAATTGGGATACACAAGGAAGACAAAAGAGAGAGAGATTTTGGATGCACCAGTTACGAACTCTTGAACCTGATGGACTCAATGAGAGAGACGAAAAATGATTTAAAAACAAATCAAAACAATTATCTTGAAATCATACAAATTAATTTATAGAAATTCAAACAATTTAAAGAAATTCATACAATTTATCGAACATCAATAAATATGTTAAACTTTTACTCCAACTTTATGTATTTGAAGCCACAAACATATATTTTTTATAGAACATCAATAAATTTTGTTAAACTTTTACTCAAATTTTGTGTAGTTCAAGCTACAAAAATATTTTTTTGTCATGCATCCGATTTCACCTTGAGAGATGCACACGCCTAATGAAGCTAATTTGTTTAGCGAAATATTGCGTATTTCTATTTAAAATCTAATAGAACTTTTTAATGTATTAATTAGCGTGTTTAAGTTATATTCTTAGACATTTATATATATATATACATATATACCGCTAGATCAGAGAAAGTCAAGGGAAAAATTCCAAAGGAATCGATTGAAATGAAGCAAAGATTGACACTTTTGAAATTAAGTTACTAAGCAAATCCAAACGGACCTTATCTCGATGTAAACATTGAATGTGAATAGATCGAGAAGACCGCAAATACATGAACCAAAATCGAGACGACCTTTTCTTAAAATTGTATATAAAATAGTAGAAAGATACCTACTTTAAAAGAATAGTTATAGTTAATTACTTAACCTACACAGACATACTTTTAATTTTTTATATTCACGAAAAGACATTATTTCTCTGTTGAAAGTACATGTGACAAGAGCAGACCGGTGTGCTCGATAACTTAGATTTGAAAAAATAAGTATAATTTGGGAAATTGTAACATGCTAAGGACTTTGTGGAACACTCCGAAAATTGGTGACCCGAAAGATGTTTAGATTTTGTATGTACAAAATGATTATTTCCATTTTTTTTAATCAATATGCAGCAAAGATTGGCATTTTTTAAATTTCAGTTTCACAAGCTTATAATAATAAATTATCTTTATAAATACTGAACATAAAACATCGTGTTTTTGCATGTATATTCCTAATAATAATGTTTATCGGTTTACTGGTAATACAGGTTTAATAAAAGTTATAATTCCGTATTTATTCTCGAGTCCCCCCTTTTATCTTTGCATTCTGAACTTTGACCGTGTCTGTCACGTGACTTTAGCGTATTGTGACGTCACTTCCAAATTTTCTAACGTTTGAACGGGAAGCTTGTTCAATCCCACCCACCTACCCCGACAATCTCCTATTTTGGATTATTTTTTCTGCTGTTGTTTTTTAATGTTTTTCAGGTATATGCCTAGTGAGTTTAGGAAGGCCGGAAACGGATCCAGCTGGAGACAATTGATTTTCGGACTAAATGGAGTATGGCAATTATTGTAGAGGATGAACTTTTCGACTCGTCTAGAATAACATAATATTGCAGTGGTTGTGTCCAGTTATATCGTGAACTGTTATTGCAATTTCACGTTTTTACGAATGCTTTTAAATTGAGGATGGAACATTTTTATATAAATACTTGATACTGGTTTCAAACAGACAGTGCTAGTTTTTACGCATCTTATAATCTGCTGATGTCTTGATGGTGGACGTTTACTAAGAAAGGAGAAAACTTTAATTTCTAGAATTCAACTCTATACACATATAGATGTGTGCGTTTCCATAAAAGGATTTCTTTTTAATGCATTTTGATATTTTTCATTGTTTGTTAGTATTATCTTTAATAAAACAGTTGTCGCCGTATTGGTGCAGAGGCGGGATCTGGCAAGATGACAGGGGGTCATGACCCTGTAATTCTACGTTAGACCATTTGTTAAAATATTCTCCTGTGGTACCACAGGGAAGTTGTGTTTTTTATAAACGGCTTTCTCTTGTTTACCAGAGCGGCCGGTTCATCACTGGCAGTTTTTAATTTTATCCTCCGAGTACCGAGGAAGCGTTATTCAAGTTATGGCCTAGCGTCAGTGTGGGGTCGTGCTCCTCGTTCACTCTAATTTTCCTAAGAGGAACTTTTGTTACTTCTGTTACCAGAAGAACACCTACTTGCCAATATTAAAAATGCCGGCGGTTTGTATTGCTTGCCAGACCTCGTTTACTGTTTTTTCCCTGCGGCCGATTTTATTCCACTTAAGATTTCTTGAATTATTTAGTTTTAAGGAGTTGTGGAATGATCGCCTATGAGACAACTCGATTGTACAAACAACGTTGGTATTAGCATCTAAAGGTAACCGTACAACCTACAACAATGAGCAATACATTTACCATATGCGGCCGGTTTTATTCCACACATTATTTCTTGAATTATTTTAATCTTTAATTAATTATAGAATAACTAATCGAAGAATTCAAATAGAGAAAAATATTCAACGAGTGACCGAACAACACATTAATTCACGAATGCGCGTAGCGCATGAGTTAATTATCAGTGTTGTTCGGTCACGAGTTGAATATTTTTCGATATTTGAATTCTTTGATTAGTTATTCTTTTTATTACATTGGGCAAATGGCTTTTTTATGAAATTAAAGTAGAAAACGTAAGGAACTATATCTTTTTCTACGCATTCACAATTTGTTTTGATCCGACGTTATCGACGTCTTGACAACGCCTATTGTTGTATGACGTCAGAGGAGTGAAATAACCACGTTTATTTCACATGTGAAATTATCGGTTTTTATTTCACTGGGAAATCAATGTAATTCATTGCAACCAATGTAATAACACAGTTTAACAAATAATTTCTTTAAAATGTACAATTATTATTTAGAAATAACTTTTGATCAGTATCGTCACCGGCATTGTTTTATTATTGACTTTCTCGACTCTATCATAAGAAGAGTGAATTTTTCTTTTGTTTTCGTTCACTAGATTTCCCACCGGGCGGTAACACAGTTGAAATTAAACAAAAAAAATGGAACTCTTTTTTAGAGAAGGTAAAAAAGGCCAAATTGGTAAATTTGAATTGTTTACATCTGTTTCTATTGGCTTTAAAAGTTTAATGAATGTGCCTTATTTAGAATTTTATGCATCTTATGTATGTGTTTTTACTTAAATTATGGTATTGAGCTTCGAGATATTTGTAAGCTTTTAAATTATAGACAAAGTGCAAATACATGTGGATTTTTTTTGGCATAAGCATAAATTCCGCCGAAAAAAAATCCAAAGAAAGATAATAGATTGATTTTTTTAAAGCATTAATTTGCATCTATGCCCCCGGCAACAGTTTTCGGGGAAAAAATCCCCAAAATTGGCAATGATTTCATCGAAAAGAGAAAGTCGAGTAAACCTTTTTATGTTCATGCGTGTTTGAGTTGACTATTCTGTCTTGAAAACGCATAAACGAAAAACATTTGATACATCATCTCGCTTCAGATTCTATTATTTTTTATATATTTAGGCTCTAGGTTGATACAATAACATTAAAAATTTACAGTACTAAAAAATGAAATACATGGGTCAAGTGAATTACCTTTCTAATGAGTCATAACAACAGAGGAGGTGTGTTCGAATAACAAATTTGTACTAAAAGTACTTGACGACAGACTTTTCAAGTGGATCTTAAAAATGCATAACTTCAAAATAACTTCATTTTTTGTGTGTATTATCTTTGGTTATTTATAGTCTTCAACCTCTGAAAATTTTTAGTCTGCCCTTCCACGAAATATTTAATTAGAATTTTTTTAAATATTTTTGAACTTTCGAAAATCCCCCCTGACAACCGATCAGACAATAGTTTTAAGTTGACCAAATGCATAAAAGTACATTAAATGATGTTCAATAGCTAGTAGATACATTTGTCTTTTAAAATATAATTTGCATATAAGGATCGTAATGATGCTATGTGGATACATTTATCGGTTTTCAAGAGCTAAATTGACAGCGCGTCATCACGACAATGGCTTCCATTTTTACGATTGAAAATTACGTGGCGTAATGGGGAGATAATTTAGACGAAGTAGAATCCTGACTGCCACTGCATAAGTTGAAGAGAATCTGACAACGCTATGGCAAAAAAAAACGAAAGAAGACGAAAGCACAAACAAAACACAACATAGAAAACTACAGACTGAGCAACGAGATCAGTACCAAAAACTGGGGTCGATCTCGGGTGATCCGGAAGGGTAAGCAGATCCTGTTCCACATGTTATTCATGGTAAGAACAATATCGGTGATGCGTTTGATTCCTATAATGAAATAAAGCTCTGCCATTAACACAAAATTCTCCGAATAACAGAAAACATTCAAATTTGATATCAGACAACCGGAGACGATTGTTTTATACTTCGGACAGGCACACAAAAATGTAACGGGATTCAACTTGTTTTTAAGTTCTCAGCCCTCTATCCTTTCTCTTTTTAGGTATAAATAATAACGAAAGCTAGTACTTGATCTTCTCAGTAAAAATTAAGGTATGGGTGATGATGCTGTTTTAAAGAGTAGTTTTATGATACATTAGAATGTGGTTGTAAAAATATATCTTTTCATAAAAATCATATCTCATCTTTGGGATTCAAGTGAAACATAAGAAAGATAACCCATACTACTTCTCTACATGTATGGGTATTTTAAACTGAGTTTTACTGTGTGTATTGCTGTGTGTTTGTTTATTCTACATTGGCTAGAGGTACTATGTATAGGGGGAGGGTTGAGATCTCACAAAACATGTTTAACCCCGCCGCATTTTTGCGCCTGTCCCAAGTCGGGAGCCTCTGGCCTTTATTAGACTTGAATGTTTTTTTTTAATTTTGGTTCATTTATATGTTACGGAGTTTAGTGTGACGTCTATTTTCGATGAACTAGTACACATTTTTGTTTAGGGGCCAGCTGAAGCCCGCCTACGGGTGCGGCATTTTCTCGCTGTGTTGAAGACCCATTGGTGGCCTTGGGCTGTTTTCTGCTCTTTGGTTGGGTTGTTGTCTCTTTGACACATTCCCCGTTTCCATTCTCTATTTTATGTAATATGCTTTTTTTATTTCAACATAAAAATTCCAAAATACCTGTTCTTGATATTTAATTTTGTTCAAAGTGACTCATTGGTTTTCTCTATTTCATAAGTTTTACGTCTAAATACGAATATGTTTTAGCCGATCGACGGTTTGTTTGTTATTGAATAAATATCAATTACCACGACATTTCACTGGTGTCATATATACAAAAATGTGTCAAAAATCATTATTGTATCACAGATTTTTGTGGTTTTTTTTTTTTTTTTTTTTTTGTGGAACGCAAAAAAAAAGGTTACACATTGTCCAAAACACAAGGCAAATAGTTTAAATCATTGGCAAACAGATATGAATCAGATGAATCAACCTACTCCAAAAATTTAGTTTTTAAATCCTAACATATCTTCACGTCTCCAGTGCAGATCGTCTTTTAAAAACATAATTTACATTTTAATAGGATCTAGGATGCATAAAATATAGAAAGTAATTTGAAATTTTGACAATACCTGTTATCTTGTGAGCTTCCATCAATTTAGATAATTCAGATACTTCAGTGTCCAACCTCAGATAGTTGACACAGGAACAAAAGGTTCATCATTGTTTGTCATGACAATGGCGTGTCTTTAAAATTGCGCGTCTTATACCAAGTATTTTAGTCTGTATCTTCTCCCCTTTTGACGTCTTTGTCTTTGTAATTATATTTTTGTTGTTATATATGACTTCATTTACTAGTATCATGCAGCAGAATGCCAAAAAAACAACACATTACTTATATTCGTTTAGATTGTAATTTGTATTCCTCTTTTACAAGGTGTGCTTCACTCCCTGACAAATAGTGTAAAATAAAATTCTGGTATATATAAAGTCAAGATAACTAGAAAAAGAGGCGAACGATACTAGAAACTAGAGAGAAGTACTAAATTATGTTAATAAAAAAAGTAAATTTTTTTCTCATAAATTTCCTGAATTTACCCAGTGAGTCTCGAAGAAAAAGATCTACATTATTTCAGTGATTTCGTAAAATCACAAACGAATTAAGGCAAAAGCAATTAACCGATGGTCAAATCTCATAAATGGATGAAGAAGGCTAATCAAAACAAAAACTGAAGGAACTTCATGAGAAGCGGAGACCATGTGCGTCAGTTAGGGTAACCGTCTACTGATATGAATACATTACACAACAAGAGAATTCACACTCAGACAAAATGTCACATTCGGTAATAGAACACAATCGGTAATAGAACACAATCGGTAACATTACTGATTAGACGACTTTTCTAGTATCTAAAGATCTATGACTGCCAAAACATGTCGCTTGTGAGATGAGACACAGACATATCGTATCGGACAACTAATTCATGATGCTGACCGTAAAACCTATGAAGTATCGATTTCAGTCTTTCTTCCTCTCAACTCTGTTTGAGCAGTTTTTGTGTAAAGAATTGCGATATGTAAAGGCCATACAATGGGACAGAAAGTATGTAACTGCTGAGAAATGGGAAGTTGAAATCATAACGTTTGTCATAGAATCTTGTTTTAAGTCGTCCATCTGTGAAATTTTGACCCCCCCTTTTTTTGCCATGGAACATTTAACCCCCTCCCAAAGACATTGCACATTTGACATTCTACAAAATCATTGAACCAAATACATGGCATTTACATGAAGGGGTTACACAATTGGACAATTTACCCCTTGGTCCATTTTCCCTTCGGTTTTTTGACCCCGTTGGGTCACTTCTCGTGATATTCTAAAGTATTTGCCCAAATCAGAAAAGGTTAAAATTAAATCCTCATTTAAGGGCTATAACTTCCATAAGAAGACAACTGACAATTTCTTCTATGCTGACCTATTTGCTGATAATTTTTGTTATTCAAAGTATCAACTAATCTCTCATAATTGTCTAGATAATATGAAAAAAGCAAAAAATGGTAATAACATCTTTTAAGAGCAATGAATCTAATAAGGAGTCGACTGACGATTCCCGCCATGATTCTATTTTAAGGTAGTGTCGATCATTGTAAAAAGCAATGGCTAACTATTGTTATCAGATACACGTCTTTATTCATTCATAAGTAATACAAGTAAATGCTTCTATCTTGATTAAAGATAAACAAGCGTACAATAAAGATAAACTTATCTGTTGATCTTGTCTTTCTTACCATTTTTGCCATTTAACGTGTCTATCTATCTATCTGTCTATTATAGTTTGCAAGAGTTTCAAGATAATAGCCAAGAAAGCTAAAAATTGGTAAAAATCATCATTCAAGACCAATAACTCCAACAAGAAGTGGACGGACGATTTCGGCCATCAAACTTATTTTTAAATCATCATTTTAACAATTTAAAAGTTTTCATCTTTCAATTATAGTTTTTTAAAAGTTATGTGACAAAAAACTAAAAAAAATGATAAAAATCGTCTTTTAAGGGCAATAACTTCTATACGAAACCGTCTGACAGTCTTGGTGTAAATGTATATAGATCTAAATATTCCCTACATTTCTGTTCAAATACATTTTCTCAGGCTAAAGTTGTTTTCAAGAAAATAGACAAAACGTACATTCTACCTCTGTGTTCTATTTTAACTAAGTCTGCCATATTGGTTGGCAGACGTAGTCAACGGACACATTTTTAAACTCGATACCCTAATGATAACTGTGGACAAGTTTGGGTATATTTGGCAAAGTAGTTTTAGAGATTTTTGTAAAAGTTATCGGACGACGACCGACGGACGCCAAATGATGAGAAATCAAAGCATCATTGATGTTGTAATCCAGCCATATTCAAAGCTAGTCTGATATTCTTTCTGACCATACTTTTTTCAATATTTTTTTCTCTTTTTATTTCCAACCTTACTGTTAAAATTCTATGTCATTGCACACAGATTGGGGATATCGCAATATTGATGCAAATAATGATTAAATATTGATATTTCTATTTTAGACTCTGTCAGATTTTTATCTTTTTTATAAATATTTGAGATTGAATGGTATTGACATGAATGGAAAGGGAAATCGTCAAACAAGTAATATATATTTTTATATGCCATTAATAATAACTGGCTTAATAATTTTCAGAAAGAGGCCTTGGAAATGCACTTTCTCAACAACAAAAATGAAAAAAATAACTAATTTTTATCTAAATTGGTGTTCATTCTTAATTAAGAAAAAATACATTTCCTGTATTCAAATTTAAATGTACAAATACCTAATGCTGAGATATTTCCAATTACTGTTAAATAGCAATATAATGGGATATAAATGTAGAACAAACAAATAAATTTTATTGCAGAAAATGCTCAGGTAAGAGTTATGCAATTTTGTTCATTGTTTCAACCAAATTTCTGATAATTGTTACTAATTAATTAGATCTTGATTATTGACTTATGTCAGATGATAATGACATTGATTTTACAAGTGAAATAAAATTTGCTTGCATTTTTTATACATATTTTTACATTTTTTGTCTTTTCTTTGAAAAAAAAACAGGTCTGATTAATCATTCAGCTAGCTAGCAAAATTAACAGCATATTTTAATGTAGTGTAGATCAAAATAAATAATACATTTGTAGGTTTACTATTGAGGTCAAGAATGTGTGTATTCAGTTAGGTGTGTAATAAATTGTGCCTATTTAATTTTGTAACAAATCATGAGATATTAAATGTGGTGAATTAAGACTGGGGTTGTTTCCAATTAATACTTACACCTTTGAGTGTAATTATTTAAAAAAAAGTCATGACAGTTTATAATCATACTGACTCTTACTTGCCTATGGAAAGAATTGGAGTATTAAATGCCATTTCAAAAAAGTGTGGGAATCAACTTAGATATATTAACACACATGTTGACTTAAATTTCATAGAACAAAAACTTACACAAGCATAAGATGATAATTTAATACTTTCAAAATTGTTATCAACTGATTCAATTGATGTAAAAATACTTTTTCAAATTAATTCATAAATCGTAAATCATTATAAATTTTGATTTACAAAGGAACTATATGCAAGTGTATATCTAAAATAAAAGGATTGTTCGACCAATCTTTTCTGAATTTAAGGGCAACTAACATGTCAAAAGTTGGCAGTCGATGATTAAAATGGTGTAGAAGTTTCTGCACGTCACAAAAACATATAATTAGTTTCATGACATGTCTTCAACTTAGTATTCTGCACCATCTCCAAAAACAGAGTGATCGCATAGATCCAGCATGGCTGAATCAAAAATCACTTGGTCCTTTGGGCCAGGTCACTGGGGTGACTTTATAAAGAAGGGGTCTTTTGGGGTCTTTGTGGTGGCTTTTCGGAGGGGGAAATACATATTTTCAGACAATGCAACTCTCTGGAAATTCAGTTTTTGTAAACATTTAGTACCTCCATTTTTACATAAT
This sequence comes from Mytilus californianus, assembly GCF_021869535.1. NCBI lineage: Eukaryota > Metazoa > Mollusca > Bivalvia > Mytilida > Mytilidae > Mytilus > Mytilus californianus. The sequence goes on from NW_026262668.1 coordinate 2,779,752, forward strand.
TATTCTATGGTCCTCTGTACTTCAATACAGCGCAAATAGTTTAGCTGAGTTTTCCAATATCATATTACTGAGATTTTTGTCAAAATATTATAATTGTTTTTCTCAATTTGAGTCGTTTTGGGTAGATTGACCCATCTGTGTTGCATGGTTTTGATTTGTATAATGTCGAATGAAAACTGTTGGAATTACAGATGACACAAACTAAGTACATTTTATGGCATTTAATGATAAACAAAATTAATTGCATACATAGAAAACCAGGGAACACAAGATTATGTGTCCATAGAACGCTGTGCCCTGCTCAAACTATCACATTTTCATGTTCTGTGAAGGGTAAAATCTAAGACAAAACTCTATAATTGACATATATTTTAATGAATTCATACCATAATGAACATGTGTACTAAGTTTTAAGTCAATTTGACTGCAACTTCAAGGTAATCTACATAAAGGTTTATTACCCCTTCTGTAGGGTTGTGTATTACGAAATATTCAAAGTGCTGTAATATCAGAAGAATAAAAGTGATGTGCCATTTTGTACATATACAAATGGGAACGTGGTTCCAACGAATATTATCTATTATTTCATTGCATCAAATAGAAAATCAAGATTTTGTGACAAATAAATCCAAGATTTTTGTTGATAATCAACAGACTACAGAATTACAGAGATAATTGTTATAACATTTTTAACATATATTTATCACTAGTTTTTCCTATGTTATTAACAATAAATGGGGAATGTGTCCATGGGACACAGATGATACCCCGCTAGCATATAACGTTATAAAGGGACAAAACTCAAGAACTGTAAAAGTGACGCAACCCAAAGTTGTACTTGATCTGAGTTTTGTGGTAATAAGCATTGTGTATACGTTTCATAACATTTAGTACAGGCAAACTTAAGTTAGAGATTGGATACGAAAAATTCAGCAATTTTTCCATTTGTAAAGGGCCATAACTCTAGAACGGTAAATATGAAACCACCAAAATTCGAACTTGATCTGTGTTTTGTGGTAATTAGCATTGTGCATAAGTTTCATAATATTTGGCTGAGGCAAACTAAAGTTAAAGAACAGAAAAGAATATTTCAGCAATTTTTCCATTTGTAAAGGGGCATAACTCTAGAACAGTAAAAGTGACACCACCAAAATTCAAACTTTATCTGTGTTTTGTTGTATTAAGCATTGTTTACAAGTTTCATAACATTTGGTTGAGGCAAACTAAAGTTAGATAAAGGGGCATAACTCTAGAACGGTACAAGTGACGCCACCAAAATTCACTCTTGATCGGTTTTTTGTGGTAATGAACATGGTGTATTAGTTTCATAACATTTGGTTGAGGCAAACTAAAGTTAGGGAACGGAAAACAATTTTGGGACGTACGGACGGACGGACAAGGGTAGACTTAATGCCTCCTCCGATACGGCGGGGGCATAAAAATTCCTTAACAACCTTTACAATCCAAAAAACCTCGTGCTGAGTCATTAAAGTCGAGCGCACCCTAGAATGTGTTCTTGAATAGGTCCATTTTTGTACTTGTTTTTAACCAATATCTTCATTTAAAAACTTGTTTTAGGGAAATCATTGCTAGCACTGCATGTAATAATCCTCTATCTTTTAAGCAACACATTGTCAAATATTAAGAGTACAAAGGGAAAAACTGTGGATTTTTTTATAAAATTTCCATGTTTAGCATTGGAACAACAACAGGGTACATAATCCTTTACCTGATAGGGGAGAGAAGAATGGATGCACACATCGACAGGTAAAACATAATGTCCCCTTCTTTCGTAGGTGGAGAAAACTAATTGAAATATGTCCGAAATAAGAAGTGCACTGTGATTTTGAGATGAAGAACAGCAAGAAAAGTGTTGTTCCTTTGCTTTCTGTGTCTTTTGCTATACATATACTGATTTTGCTTCATGGATGGATACCCCATTTCCTTTCTTTTCTATTATATTTAAATCTTGGTATTAAAAAAGTGCAAAGTTTGAACAATATTGAAGAAAAAGTATTGGAGTTACAGATAACACAATTTAAGTATACTCTGTAGCTATAATTTGAATATTTAAGAGTATACTTCATTTCTACATTTCATCAAATATTCAAGAACAGCATAGAAAACTGGGGTTGATCTCTGGTTATCCGGAAGGGTAAGCAGATCCTGTTCCACATGTTTCTCATGGTTAGAACAATATCGGTGATGAGTCTGATTCCTATAATGAAATAAAGCAATCAAAGATCTGCCATTAACACAAAATTCTCCGAATAACAGAAAACATTCAAATTTGGTATCAGACAACCAGAGACGATTGTATTATACTTCGGACAGGCACACAAAAATATAACGGGATTAAACTTGTTTTTAAGTTCTCGACCCTCTATCCTTTCTCTTTTTAGGTATAAATAATAACGAAAGCTAGTTCTTGATCTTCTCAGTAAAAAGTAAGGTATGGGTGATGATGCTGTTTCTAAGAGTAATTTTATGATACATTAGAATATGGTTGTAAAAATATATCTTTTCATAAAAATCATGTCTCATTTTTGGGATTCAAGTGAAACATAAGAATGATAACTCATGCTACTTCTCTACATGTATGGGTATTTTAAACTGAGTTTTACTATGGGTATTTTAAACTGAGTTTTACTGTGGGTATTGCTTTGTTTGTTTATTCTACATTGGCTAGAGGTACAATGTATAGGGGAGGGTTGAGATCTCACAAAACATGTTTAACCGGCAGGCAATTAAAATAACCCCGCCGCATTTTTGCGCCTGTCCCAAGTCAGGAGCCTCTGGCCTTTGTTAGTCTTGTATGTTTTCTTAATTTTTATTCATTTATATGTTTCGGAGTTTAGTGTGACGTCCATTTTCGCTGAACTAGTACACATTTTTGTTTAGGGGCCAGCTGAAGCCCGCCTACGGGTGCGGCATTTTCTCGCTGTGTTGAAGACCCATTGGTGGTCTTGGGGTGTTTTCTGTTCTTTGGTCGGGTTGTTGTCTCTTTGACACGTTCCCCGTTTCCATTCTCAATTTTATGTAATATGCTGTTTTATTTCAACATAAAAAATCCACAAGAGTACCTGTTATTGATATTTAATTTTTTTTCAAAGTGACTCATTGGTTTTCTCTATTTCATAAGTTTTACGTCTAAATACGAATATGTTTTAGCTGATCGTCGTTTGTTTGTATTTAAATATCAATTACCATGACATTTCACTGGTGTCATTTATACAAAAATGTGTTAAATATATACGTCACAAAATCATTATTGTATCACAGTTTTTTGTGGGTTTTTGTTTTGTTTTTGTGTCCAACGCAAAAAAACAAATTAACACATTGACCAAAAAAAAGGCAAATAGTTTAAATCATTGACAAACATATATGAATCAGATGAATCGCCCTATTCTCAAAATTTAGTTTTCAAATCCTAACAAATCTTCACGTCTCCACATGCAGATCGTCTTTTAAAACATTATTTACATTTTAATAGGACCTAGGATGCATAAAATATAGAAAGTAATTTGAAATTTTGAAAATACCTGTTATCTTGTGAGTTTCCATCAATTTAGATAATTCAGCTTCTACAGTGTCCAAGATTATGACTTTAACCTCAGATAGTTGACTCAGGAACAAAAAGTTCATCATTGGTTGTCATGACAATGGCGTGTCTTTAAAATTGCGCGTCTTATACCAAGTATTTTAGTCTGTGTATCTTCTCCCCTTTTGACGTCTTTGTCTTTGTAATTATATTAGTGTTGTTATATATGACTTCATTTACTAGTATCATGCAGCAGAATGCCAAAAAACAACACATTACTTATATTCGTTTAGATTGTAATTTGTATTCCTCTTTTACAAGGTGTGCTTCACTCCCTGACAGATAGTGTAAAATAAAATTCTGGTAAGAAAGTCAAGATAACTAGAAAAAGAGAGGCGAACGATACTAGAAACTACAGTGAAGTACTAAATTATGTTAATAAAAAAGGTAAAATTTATTTCTCATAAATTTCCTGAATTTAACCAGCGAGTCTCTAAGAAAAAGATCTACATTATTTCAGTGATTTCGTAAAATCACAAACGAATTAAGGCAAAAGCAGTTAACCGATGGTCAAATCTCATAAATGGATTAAGAAGGCTAATCAAAACAAAAACTGAAGGAACTTCATGAGAAGCGGAGACCATGTGCGTCAGTTAGGGTAACCGTCTACTGCTATGAATACATTACACAACAAGAGAATTCACACTCGGACAAAATGTCACAATCGGTAATAGAACACAATCGGTAATAGAACACAATCGGTAACATTACTGATTAGACGACTAGTCTGTTCTCTAAAGATCTAGGACCAAGAAAACATGTCGCTTGTCAGATGAGACACAGACAATTCGTATCGGACAACAAATTCATGATGCTGACAGTAAAACTTATGTAGTGTCGATAACTCTGTTTGAGCAGTTTTTGTGTAAAGAATTGCGATATGTAAACGCCATACAATGGGACAGAAAGTATATTACTGCTGAGAAAAGGGAAGTTGACGATTGGGAAGTTGAAATCATAACGTCTGTCATAGAATCTAGTTTCAAGTCGTCCATCTGTGGAATTTTGACACCCCCCCCTTTTTTGCCATGGAAAATTTAACCCCTTCCCAAAGACATTGCACATTCTACAAAACATTGAACCAAATACATGGCGTTTCCATGAAGGGGTTACACAATTGGAAAATTTACCCCTTGGTCCATTTTCCCTTCGGTATTTTGACCCAGCGGGGTCACTTCTCGTGGGGTTTAAAATATCATATAACACCGGGTCAATTTGCGGAAGTCAATTATATTTCTATTTTAAATTCATAAAATATATAAAAGGCAGTAATAGTAACATTTCAATTCCTTCGTTTAAAACATAAACTTGGACATGTATGTTCACTCATTTCGAAAGTGTTCTATGTGTTTCAGTTTTCGTAGTACCATGCAAGATACAAAAAAAATCCTAAATTTGTCAACTAGAGCCTCGTGTCGCTCATCTAGCTAGATATATGTGAATCTTCTACAATGGACACCCACCAACATTGTAGACTAGAATATAGTTCATGACTAAAATCTCTTTTTCGTTGTTCTTGTATTGGTATATTTTTTCTGTTTACAGTTTCTTTCTATCTTCTAAAGTATTTGCCCAAATCAGAAAAGGGTAAAAAAAAATCCTCATTTAAGGGCTTTAACTTCCATAAGAAGACAACTGACAATTTCTTCTATGCTGACCTATTTGCTGATAATTTTTGTTATTCAAAGTATCTACTTATCTTTCATAATTGTCTAGATACCGGGTAATATGAAAAAAGCAAAAAATGGTAATAACGTCTTTTAAGAGCAATGACTCTAATAAGGAGTCGACTGACGATTCCCGCCATGATTCTATTTTAAGGTAGTGTCGATCATTGTAAAAAGCAATGGCTATTGTGATCAGATACACGTCTTTATTCATTCATAAGTAATACAAGTAAATGCTTCTATCTTGATTAAAGATAAACAAGCGTACAATAAAGATAAACTTATCTGTTGATCTTGTCTTTCTTACCATTTTTGCCATTTAACGTGTCTGTCTATCTATCTGTCTATTATAGTTTGCAAGAGTTTCAAGATGATAGCCAAGAAAGCTAAAAATTGGTAAAAATCATCATTCAAGACCAATAACTCCAACAAGAAGTGGACGGACGATTTCGACCATCTAACTTATTTTTAAATCTGGTCTTCCTTATCATTTTAACAATTTAAAAGTTTTCATCTTTCAATTATAGTTTTTTAAAAGTTATGTGACTAAAAAACTAAAAAACAAATGGTAAAAATCGTCTTTTAAGGCAATAACTTCTATACGAAACCGTCTGATAGTCTTGATGTAAATGTATGCAGATCTAAATATTCCCTACATTTCTGTTCAAACACATTTTCTCAGGCTATAGTGGTTTTCAAGAAAATAGACAAAACGTACATTCTACCTCTGTGTTCTATTTTAACTAAGTCTGCCATATTGGTTGGCAGGCGTAGTCAACGGACACATTTTTAAACTCGATACCCTAATGATTACTGTGGACAAGTTTGGGTATATTTGGCCAAGTAGTTTCAGAGATTTTTGTAAAAGTTATCGGATGACAACGACGACCGACGGACCCCAAATGATGAGAAATAAATGGGAAATGTGTCCATAGGACACAGATGATGCCCCCACTTCCATATCATATAAAGTGATAAAGGGACATAACTGAAGAACGGTTAAAGTGACGCTACCAAAATTTGTACTTGATCTGAGTTTTGTGGTAATAAGCTATGAACATCAAAATTATTTATTTTGTAAAAATATTTCCTTTCTCTATTGGTACTGTACACGTATACCTAACAACAAAATTATTTTCATTTACCTGTGTTTAAAGTTATTGCAAATGGATGGTATTTTTGTTCGAGCATATTGTTTTTCTTTAATTGTTTAACATTTCTTACCGATATAACATGTTATTATTCTTCCCTTAGTTTATTTATTTTGTATTCAAAATTATTTATTTTGTAATAATTTTTCCTTTCTCTATTGGTACTGTACACGTATACCTAACAACAAAATTATTTTCATTTATCTGTGTTTAAAGTTATTGCAAATGGATGGTATTTTTGTTTGAGCATATTGTTTTTCTTTTATTGTTTAACATTTCTTACCGATATAACATGTTACTTTTATTATTCTTCCCTTAGTTTATTTATATTGTATTCACATTGTGTCATAGGTCAAATTTATTTGTTCAGTGTATGTTCAATGGTGTTAATATGTCCTTTGATTGAGTTAAGCTATTTCAGTTGATATTCTATAGTGTGTCTTTCTATGTTGTGATGTTACACTATTGTTTCAGAAAAAGGGTGAAGGTTAGGTACCATTAAAACGTTAAAACCCGCTGCATTTGTTTGCACCTGTCCTAAGTCAGGAATCTGATGTTCAGTAGTTGTCGTTTGTTGATGTGGTTCATAAGTGTTTCTCGTTTCTCGTTTTTTATATAGATTAGACCGTTGGTTTTCCCGTTTGAATGGTTTTACACGGTACTCGGTAAAAGTGGTAACCCGAACCCGAACCCGAACCGGAATTTGCTGGAAATTTGCCGAACTGGAAATCTATTTTACATATATTATGCTCTTTGTATTTCGTTTTTTTTCTACAAACGTGTATGCATTTGATGTATAACTAAATTTTATCTCTTGTAAGAAAAGGTTTTTGTCCAAACATCACTAACAATGATAAATTTATGGTTTATTAATTTCCACCTCGGTAAAAGTGGTAACCCGAACCTGAAAGTTTTTTCTTAAACCAAACTTTAATCTGCCTAAGTGTTTTAATTCGCTTTCTTATTTTATGTCCTGAATGTAATAATCTTTCATATTTTACTAAAAATTGTTCTTACAACTTTGCCGAAAACTTTTTATCGTGGAAATTCCATAATAGGTCGCCCGAACCCGAACTCCATTTTGTATTTGTATTTTGGGTCGATGATGACGCTACTGGTTAACTCGGCCTATACCAAATTCGGACCATAACTTCGGCCTATGATTGATTATTGTGTTTTTTGAATTATTATTTCTTTTTTTTTCTATATAGTTTTTGTTTTTTCCAAATAGATAGAAGTATTAATTGTCTTAGTTTAATGGCTGTAATGTTGTTTTTTTTCTTCATTTTTTTTTCATCAATTTATGAAAAAATAAAACATTCAGTATTTAATGGTTATGATACTTTGGTTAAACCTAATAAAAAAATAAATAAAAGATTTTTTCCCCCAGAAATCGTAACTATCTGCTTGTTTTATGACATTAATGTATTCAATTTTTTGTTGTTGTTTATTTTGAGATTTAAGTGTGATTCCTCGAATTTTTATGTTTACTGATTTATTTAAAACTTCTATAAAATGAATTGCTTAATATATGCCGGTGATATTATTCTGTTATCCTCCACTGCAAAGGCCTCCAAGCTTAACTTAAGATAGAGATAGTAATGGCTGGTATCTGACCTTTTATGGTAGAGAAATCTGGGTCACTGTTAATTCAAATACAGAAAGATTACTATCACCATACAATTTATATTCACATCTTATAAGCGAAAAACTGCATGTAAAGTTTTGTAAATATGTTTTAGCTTACATAAAAATAGTAAGCGGAAAAGTCACAAATCCCTAGAAAAAATTCACAGAAAAAAGTCACAATATATGATTAAGTAAAATTTGATATAAGAATTAAGTAAAACTATGTTGGAATGCACATGATAAATCATTATGTACATGTAAGAAATAAACCATTAAAATGTTTTTTGAATGCATGGTAAAAAGTTGTAATACACTTGTATCAGATTAGTTATTGTAAAAGGTAGATTTTTAAATGTTTATAGGAAATATAAAAAAGAAGATGTGGTATGATTGCCAATGAGACAACCTGGTCATGTGCAGACCATTGACAATTTTCATACTAAAACTAATGTGACTTTTTTCCGTGACTTTGTTTCCTGTGACTTTTTTTCCTGAATTTATAAAAATACCGCCAACTTTCCTGTATTGACAGAACTTGGTTATTTCCAACTATGATTTTATGAAAAAAATATTCTTTTATATTGGAACCGACTTGAGCATGTAGATAAATTTCTCTTGCTACAGAATGCATATGAATAAATCCGGAAATTATACAATTAATGCAAATCGTTTTGATATGGATCACTCCAACTACTGCAAAATGTTCCGATTGTTACCAAAAGGGTGATTTTAAACCTGTTTTAACTATTATTAAAATTTGGGATAGAATGATTACACAGTTGCTATGTGTGTCGTCATAGAACTTCTTGCACTATCATGCGAATATCAGTTATTGTGATCAAAGTAATAAAATGCAAAATGAAGACAAGTTGAGATATGCTTTTTGTTTTAATTTGTAAACCTGAGTTTTAGGGTATTTAATTATTTCTGTTATATATTAAAGAAGTCGTTCGCTGTGCAAGATGTATAATGTATCTCACCGATTGTGCGACACCTTCATGGTAGAATTAGGACAATTAGGGCCATGGTATCAGCACTTTTTTACAGCATTTCTATGAGGAGTCCATAGCACTATTGCCTTCTTCAAGGCAAATTTTCAGCCTCTATTGATCACATAATTGTTTTCAGTGGAGGTTCAAATTTCCAATCCTTCTACCTGGTCAGCCTACATTGCTATAGTTATAGTTATTCGTTTGTTCTCGCAAAGGAACAGCACTTTTATTGCTGTTCTTCATCTTAAGTCAAAGTGAGACCTTACACAAATTTTCTGCGAACTTCAATGTGATTTCTATTACATTTTACATATAAACATACAAATTGTCTGAATAGGCATATTGAACAGTTCAACTGTTCTGATTCTTTTTAAAAGCATTAAAAAAACTCTTGGAAGACTTCAATGACTTATTTTATTATTTTTTTTAATACAATATTCATTACACTGGATTAACATTTGTTATATACATAATTGGGAAATGTTATCTAAATAGAAAAGTGCTTTGTGAGTAAAATTGGTCATTAGGATAACCTCACAAATTATAATGGCATGTCCCATTCTATGCAGCATCTGAGCATCCCAATTTGAAATGTCTCATAGTCATTGTACATATAAATGGTTGTCAATTCTCCTCAATTTGATTTTATTAGTAATTTAAATTTAAGGATATTTTTCTAAAATTATGTGTTCACCTAAGAAAACATATTTGTTTTATATTCTTTTCCTAAGAACAATATCTTTCCTTGTTTTGCCTTACATTCTTTTCCAACGAACATCTTTCCTTTATATATATGTTTGCGGCAATAAGCGAAATTAGGCATTAAGCTTAAATCATAGGCAATAAGCTAACGCCTAGGCATTAAGTTATTGTCTGAAATTTCTAGGCATTAAGCTTATTTCCTGAAATCTGGTGATGATTATTCAGCCAATTGCCTAACATCATTTCAGGCAATAAGTGAAATTTGAGGTTTTTGTTCTCATTTTCAGTTTAGGCATTAACATTAATGCCTGGACATAATTTTCAGGATTTAGACTTAAATCCTAGGATTAAAGACTAATGCCTAACATTATTTAGGCAATAACTTAATGCCTAGGCAGTTTGTTTTCTCGTTTGAATTGTTTCACATTTGTCATTTTGGGGCCTTTTATAACTGGCTATGCGGTATGAGCTTTGCTCATTGTTGAAGGCCATAAGGTGTCTTATAGTTTTTAATTTATGTGACATTTGGTTTCTTGTGAGAGTTGTCTCATTGGCAATCATATCACATCATCATTTTATATAAACGCCGCCGGATTTTAATACCTATGTCTCGCATTCTGCGACTCTCGTCATAGGCGAGCCAAAAATGCAAAGTAAAGATGTGCACAAAAGGGTATATAGTGGAACATAAATGTGCCCCTCTAATACACTGGCACATGGAAATGTATATGTCAGATCATCTTTCAAAAAATTTACACTTGGAAAAAACACAATGAGATTACAAAGCATAAATCACACGCTGATAATTACAAACAAGCGTTGCAAATAAAAAAACAAACAAACTACATAAGATTCTAAATATATACAAATAAGAAGATGTGGTAGGATTGCCAATGAGAAGACTATAAAATTCTAATAAAGAGAATGAAAGCAATTATGGGCACCCACAAGGCCTTAAACAACTATAGGTCACCGTAAGGCCTTCAACAAATGAACCCTTTTTTCGAAAATATAAGTCCAGCATCTTTATATTCATTTACTGTCACAATTTTATGATTATCAATATCAAATTTCAAATTCTTTGACAATCGACCTTTGAAAACATCATATCTTTTGTTTTCTTCACATTTATTTTCAGTTTCCAGTGTTTAATTAAAAAAAAAAAGAAGTTTAGCATCATCTGTAAATCCTACAAGTTTCTGACATGAACATTGTATCATCAGCATACAGTAAAATAAACCATTAATCCATTTTCTGTATCTCTTTAATATAGTTCTAACCCTTTAGATTTTGTAGTTTCTAGAAAGTGTTGCAAGTTAAAAAAATTAAGAAAACGAGATAGATTAGAGATTCTCCCTTGTCTTACTCCTATATCACATACCAAAAAGTAAGCCAGACTTTTCATTATTATGTACTATGCAATATTTTGTATCTGATACATATTTTTACAACTCTAAAAAAAAATCCGGTTCATGTGGATTTGTAGAAGTTTGAAATATAAAGAGTTTCTATGTACAAAGTCAACGGCTTTTTGTTCAAAATCTACAAACGCACAATAGTTGAAGCACTCCGTATTAATATGAAAGATGCACGAGATTTGCCTTTTAACTTTGAAGTATGAAACCGTGACACTTCGAATTATATATATCATTTTATTCTGGTATCACCTAAGTTGAACAAAGGTATACAGAAAAACATATTAATTAACATAACATTGCGTTGTACTTTTGTTGAGGAAGCATTAAATATGAGTTATTTTACAACGGTATGATCAGGAGCAGTACAGCCGACAGGTTAACATCAGAGAGAATCCACTTTGTCATTTATAATTCTAATAAATTGGCACAATTTTCGAAGTTTAGATTTCTGTTTTTGGTTCATAATAGCTTTAAATTTAAAAACATTACAGCTCGATAGGTATTTCTTGTCAATTAGTAGTGCTCTATCTGTCTGTAGACTGCCGCATTCCATTAAATAGTGGTATTCGTCACCGATAGCAACTCTGCACAAAGGACACTTTCTATGTTCTCGTGGAATGTTTTACCATCTCAATTCAACCTCACTCAAAACATAAAATGTTTTTTTATCGATTACATATTTAGCTATAACTATTTACAATAAGCTTATATAAAACGTAGTTATAATTTTTGTATTATTTTTTTTGTTTCATAGAGTTTGAATGTACAATTATTATATAACAATTATTTATTTTCTTTAATTTAAAACTAATATTTTTTTCTAATCTAGAATTATGACTATTGGTTTGATACAATATTTTCATTTTTTGTTCGTTTTAATTTACCATTTTCTTTTAGGCCATTTTACGCCAATACTTAGGACAGCGGTTAGGACATCCTAGCTAATATAATCATAAGCTAGCTTCGATGTGCATGCTAAGACATGCCGTCAGTCGGTCCTAACTTTATCCTTATCTCTGTCCTTAGAAATTCTTAGGACCGATCTTAGGACAGTTTCTATATTATGTTGATAAAATGTCAAAAGTTATGTCCATTATTCCGCAAAATACCATCTTCATTTTTGACATTTATCATTCAGAATCAATTGCACGACGACAATTTACTTATATTTTCCGTTCCGCAATAACTTACCAGTAATGCTTTGGACTGTCAAAAATAATAGAAAAAACACGGTGATGTGTTATCATATCACATCTTCTTATATCTATTGTGTATAAGTTTTATAACATTTAAGTGAGGCTAACTAAAGTTAGAGAACGGAAACGAAAAATTCAGCAATTTTCCATTTGTAAAGGGGCATAACTCTAGAACAGTTAAAGCGACGCCACCAAAATTCAAACTTGATCTGTGTTTTGTGGTAATAAGCATTGTGTATAAGTTTCATAACATTTGGTTGAGGCAAACTTAAGTGAGAGAACGGAAACCAAAAATTCAGCAATTTTTCCATTTGTAAAGGGGCATAACTATAGAACGGTAAAGTTGACACCACCAAAATTCGCACTTGATCTGTGTTTTGTGGTAATTAGCATTGTGCATAAGTTTCATAACATTTGACTGAGGCAAACTTAAGTTAGAGAACAGAAACGAATATTTCAGCATTTTTTTCCATTTGTAAAGAGGCATAATTCTAGAACAGTAAAAGTGACACCACCAAAATTCAAACTTGATCTGTGTTTTGTTGTATTAAGCATTGTGCATAGGTTTCATAACATTTGGTTGAGGCAAACTAAAGCTAGATAAAGGGGCATAACTCTAGAACGGTAAAAGTGACGCCACCAAAAATCAAACTAGATCTGTGTTTTGTGGTAATGAACATGGTGTATAGGTTTCATAACATTTTGGTTGAGGCAAACTAAAGTTACAGTTGGGTGCAGACCAAGCATTACATGTAGACGGGCCGAAAAAGTTAATGCGGCGTTTACTCGCGTGCACTTCATGTTAACGCCGCGTTAACTGTGCGTTAACTCCGAAATTTCAGTAGACATAAAAAGTAAATGGGCGTTTACTTTCGCGTTTACCTCCGCGTTAACGCAAAAACGGCGCGTCTTCTAATTTTGTAAAGAGTGAACAGGCGTTTACTTTCGCGTTTACTTCCGCGTTAACGTGAAAAAATGCGTGTCTTCTATTTTTGTCAAAAGTAAACGCACGTTTACTGTTTGTAGTAAACGCGCGTTAACGCAGATTGTCATCGTATCCTGGATACACTGACCTAAAATATCAAATGATAGGGTACATCAAAATTAAATGACCAACTGGTCATTTTCGATTGACATATTGACGATTACAGTTAATTAAAAATGTTATCAAAGACTACAAAATGTTGTTGGCATCAATTTAGAGTGCCAGCATGTCCTCTTTTTATTCAAAATATTGAATCTAAACAAATTTCAGTAGTTTTCCTACCTCAGACTGACTCTTATAACAAAATTATTTGTCCACCTCAACCAAATCTTACCATATTAGCACTTTATTATGTAAATCTTATAGTCGCATATAGTAAATTAGTAATATTTTCAGTAATGATGGATTGTATACAACAAATTATAGCCATATTGGATCATAATAATTACAAAAAAAAATTCTGACTCAATTTTGAGTAACAGCATGTCCTCTTTTTATTATACGACCGCAAAAATTTTTTTGTGGTCGTATATTGGTATGACGTTGGCGTCGTCGTCGTCGTCATCGTCGTCCGGCGTCGTCGTCGTCCAGCGTCGTCGTCCGAAGACGCATTAGTTTTCGCACTCTAACTTTAGTTTAAGTGAATGGATCTCTATGAAATTTTACCATAAGGTTCAATACCACAAAAGGAAGGTGGGGATTGATTTTACGGGTTATGGTACCAACAGTTAAGGAATTAGGGGCCAAAAATAAGCATTTTCTAGATTCCAGACAATAACTGTGGAACGGTGTATGGATCTCTCTGAAATTATACTACAAGTTTCCATACCACAAAGGGATGGTTAGGATTTGCTTTGGGGGTTATTGCTCAAACCGTTTAAGAATTAGGGGCAAAAAAGGGGGAAAAAAAGGTTGTCCTCATTAATGGACAAATACTTTAGTACAAAACATAATTTAAAGCAGTGTAAGGGAGATAAATCAAATACATCATTGAAGTTATCTCCCTTACACTGCTTTTAAATTATGTATAAAGTAATGGTTAATGAACAATTAAGATAATTTAAAACAGTGTAAGGGAGGTAATCCAAATACAACGTTTTGGTTACTTCCCTTACACTGCTTTTAAATTATGTTTAAAGAAATGCATATTTATAAAGGAAGACCAGTATGGCGCATTAGATTTGTAAAATCTTTGACCACATTTATTTATTTGTTATGCCGAATCTAACCGTGTATTTAGATTTTTAATTTTGGGTCCAGTTTTCAAATTGGTCTACATTAAGGTCCAAAGGGTCCAAAATTAAACTTTGTTTGATTTCAACAAAAATTGAATATATGGGGTTCTTTGATATGCTGAATCTAAACATGTATTTAGATTTTAGATTTTTGGCCCAGTTTTCAAGTTGGTCCAAATTGGGGTCAAAAGGGTCCAAAATTAAACTTTATTTGATTTCATCAAAAATTGAATTATTGGGGTTCTTTGATATGCCAAATCTAACTGTGTATTTAGATTTTTAATTTTGGGTCCCGTTTTTTAAATTGGTCTACATTAAGGTCCAAAGGGTCCAAAATTAAACTTAGTTTGATTTTAACAAAAATTGAATTTTTGGGGTTCTTTGATATGCTGAATCTAAACATGTGTTTAGATTTTTTATTATGGGACCAGTTTTCAAGTTAGTCCAAGTTGGGGTCCAAAATTAAACTTTGTTTGATTGCAACAAAAATTGAATATATGGGGTTCTTTGATATGCTGAATCTAAACATGTATTTAGATTTTAGATTTTTGGCCCAGTTTTCAAGTTGGTCCAAATTGGGGTCCAAAATTAAACTTTGTTTGATTTCAACAAAAATTGAATATATGGGGTTCTTTGATATGCTGAATCTAACCATGTATTTAGATTTTTTATTTGTGGGCCCGCTATCAAATTGGTTCATATTGAGGTCAAAAGGGTCCAAAATTAAACTTTGTTTGATTTCATCAAAAATTTAATTATTGGGGTTCTTTGATATGCCAAATCTTACCGTGTATTTAGATTTTTACATTTTTGGTCCCGTTTTTTGAATTGGTCTACATTAAGGTCCAAAAGGTCCAAAATTAAACTTAGTTGATTTTAACAAAAATTGAATTTTTGAGGTTCTTTGATATGCTGAATCTAAACATGTGTTTAGATTTTTGATTATGGGACCAGTTTTCAAGTTGGTCCAAGTTGGGGTCCAATATTAAACTTTGTTTGATTTCAACAAAAATTGAATATATGGGGTTCTTTGATATGCTGAATCTAAACATGTATTTAGATTTTAGATTTTTGGCCCAGTTTTCAAGTTGGTCCAAATTGGGGTCCAAAATTAAACTTTGTTTGATTTCAACAAAAATTGAATATATGGGGTTCTTTGATAGGCTGAATCTTACCATGTATTTAGATTTTTTATTTGTGGGCCCGCTATCAAATTGGTTCATATTGAGGTCAAAAGGGTCCAAAATTAAACTTTGTTTGATTTCATCAAAAATTGAATTATTGGGGTTCTTTGATATGCCAAATCTAACCGTGTTTTTAGATTTTTAATTTGGGGTCCCGTTTTTTTTTAATTGGTCTACATTAAGGTCCAAAGGGTCCAAAATTAAACTTAGTTTGATTTTAACAAAAATTGAATTCTTGGGGTACTTTGATATGCTGAATCTAAACATGTGTTTAGATTTTTGATTATGGGACCAGTTTTCAAGTTTGTCCAAGTTGGGGTCCAAAATTAAACTTTGTTTGATTTCAACAAAAATTGAATATATGGGGTTCTTTGATATGCTGAATCTAACCATGTATTTTGATTTTGGACATTGGACCATAATAGGTAAATTAAAAAAATTGAAGTTCTTAGACCACATTCTTTCTGTGTCAGAAACCTATGCTGCGTCAAATATTTAATCTCAATCCAAATTCAGAGCTGTATCAAGCTTGAATGTTGTGTCCATACTTGCCCCAACTGTTCAGGGTTCGACCTCTGCCGTCGTATCAAGCTGCGCCCAGCGAAGCATTTTATTCAAAATATTGAATCTTAAACAAATTTCAGTAGTTTTCATACCTCAAACTGACTCTTATCATTAAGTTATTTGTCCACATCAACCAAAACTGACCATATTAGCACTTTATTATGTAAATCTATATAGCTGCATGGTAAATGAGTTATATTTTCATGTAAGGATGGATTGTATAATACAAATGATGGCAATATTAAGACATAATGACTAAAAAATTTTGTTCGCATCAATTTAGAGTGCCAGCATGTCCTCTTTTTATTCAAAATATTGAATCGTAAACAAATTTCAGTACTTTTCATACCTCAAACTGACTCTTATCATTAAGTTATTTGTCCGCATCAACCAAAACTGACCATATTAGCACTTTATTATGTAAATCTATATAGCTGCATGGTAAATGAGTTATATTTTCATGTAAGGATGGATTGTATAATACAAATGATAGCAATATTGGGACATAATGACTAAAAAATTTTGTTCGCATCAATATTGAATGCCAGGATGTCCTTTTTTTATTCAAAATATTGAATCGTAAAAAAATTTCAGTAGTTTTCATACCTCAGACTGATTCGTATAACAAAATTATTTGTCCGCATCAATCAAAACTGACCATATTTGCACTTTATTATGTAAATCTTATAGTCGCCTAGTAAATCAGTAACAATTTCATGTAAGGATGGGTTGTATAAAACAAATTATAGCAATATTGGAACATAATAACTACAAAATAAAATGCTCCGCTGGGCGCAGCTTGATATGACCGCAGAGGTCTAACCCTGAACAGTTGGGGCAAGTATGGACACAACATTCAAGCTTGATACAGCACTGAATTTGGATTGTGATTAAATATTTGACACAGCATAGGTTTCTGACACAGAACGAATGTGGTCTAAGAACTTAAAATTTTTTAATTTACCTATTCAAACCATATCATTATCATTTGCTTTTATATATAAATCAGAAATAACCAATTTAAAATTGAAAATTTTAAAGAAAAAAAAGGGGAAAAAAATCCTCCCTCAAATTTTTTGAACCCTCTTATGATTCATCACCCCCAAACTCAATCCCAGCCTTCCCTTTGTTTTACAATGTATGGTGCCTTGCAGTACAATTTCAGAGAGATCTGTACACTTGAACACAAGTTATTGTCTGGAAACTAGAAAAATGCTTGTTTTTTTGCTCCTTTTTGGCCCTAAATTCCTAAACGTTTAGGGCAATTACCCCCAAACTCAAACCCAGCTTTCCCTTTGTGATATGGAACCTTGTTGTACAATTTCATAAAGATCCATACACTTACACACAAGTTATTGTCCTGAAACTAGAAAAATGCTTGATTTTTTGCCCCTTTTTGGCCCCTTATTCCTAAACGTTTTGGGCAATTACCCTCAAACTCAATTCCAGCTTTCCCTTTGTGATATGGAACCTTGTAGTACAATTTCAGAAAGATCCATACACTCACACAAAACTAGAAAAATGCTTATTTTTTGCCCCTTTTTGGCCCCTAATTCCTAAAATTTTGAGACAATTACCCCCAAAATCAATCCCAGCATTCCCTTTGTGAAATGGAACCTTGTGGTACAATGTCAGAGAGATCCATACACTAACACACAAGTTATGTCTTGAAGTTACAAAAATGCTTGTTTTTGGCCCCTAATTCCTTAACCATTGATACCATAACCCCCAAAATCAATCCCAACCTTCCTTTTGTGGTATTGAACCTTGTGATAAAATTTCATAGAGATCCATTCATTTAAACTAAAGTTAGAGTGCGAAAACCAATGTGTCTTCGGACGACGCCAGACGACGACGACGACGCCAAAGTCATACCAATATACGACCACAAAAATTTTTTTGCAGTCGTATAAAAATTTATGCATCAATTTAGAGTACCAGCATGTCCTCTTTTCATCCAAAATATTGAATCGTTAACAAATTTCAGTAGTTTTCTTACCTCAAACTGACTGGTATAATAAAATTATTTGTCCACATCAACCAAAACTGACCATATTAGCACTTTAATTTGTAAATCTATATAGTGGCATAGTAAATGAGTTATATTTTCATGTAAGGATGGATTGTATAATACAAATTATAGCTATATTGGAATATATTGACTAAAAAAAAATTGTTCGCTTCAATTTATTGTTCTAGCATGTCCTTTTTTTATTCAAAATATTGAATCTTAAACAAATTTCAGTAGTTTTCATACCTCAGACTGACTCGTATAACAAAATTATTTGTCCGCATCAACCAAAACTGACCATATTAGCACTTTATTATGTAAATCTATATAGTAAATGAGTTATATTTTCATGTAAGGATGGATTGTATAATACAAATGATAACAATATTGGGACATAATGACTAAAAAATTTTGTTCGCATCAATTTAGAATGCCAGCATGTCCTTTTTTTATTCAAAATATATTCATTCCTCAAACTGACTCGTATCATTAAGTTATTTGTCCACATCAACCAAAACTGACCATATAAGCACTTTATTATGTAAATATATATAGCTGCATAGTAAATGAGTTATATTTTCATGTAAGGCTTGATTGTATAATACAAATGATAGCAATATTGGGACATAATGACTGAAAAATTTTGTTCGCATCAATTTAGAATGCCAGCATGTCCTTTGTTTATTCAAAATATTGAATCTTTAACAAATCTCAGTAGTTTTCATACATCAGACTGAATCGTATAACAAAATTATTTGTCCGCATCAACCAAAACTGACCATATTTGCACTTAAATATGTAAATCTATATAGCCGCATAGTAAATGAGTTATATTTTCATGTAAGGATGGATTGTATAACACAAATGATAACAATATTAAGACATAATGACTAAAAAAATTGTGTTCGCATCAATTTAGAAAGCCAACATGTCCTCTTTTTATTCAAAATATTGAATTGTAAACAAATCTCAGTAGTTTTCATACCTCAAACTGACTCGTATCATTAAGTTATTTGTCCGCATCAACCAAAACTGACCATATTAGCACTTTATTATGTAAATATATATAGCCGCATAGTAAATGAGTTATATTTTCATGTAAGGATGGATTGTATAATACAAATGATAGCAATATTAAGACATAATGACTAAACAATTTTGTTCACATTAATTTAGAATGCCAGCATGTCCTCTTTTTATTCAAAATATTGAATCGTAAACAAATATCAGTAGTTTTACTACCTCAGACTGAATCGTATAACAAAATTATTTGTCCGCATCAACCAAAACTGACAATATTTGCACTTAAATATGTAAATCTTATAGTCACATAGTAAATTAGTAATATTTTCATGTAAGGATGGATTGTATAATACAAATTATAGCAATATTGGAACATTATAACTACAAAAAATTTTCTGCATCAATTTAGAGTACCAGCATGTCCTCTTTTTATCCAAAATATTGAATCGTTAACAAATTTCAGTAGTTTTCTTACCTCAGACTGACTCGTATAATAAATTTATTTGTCCACATCAACCAAAATTGACCATAATAGCACTTTATTATGTAAATCTATATTGCTGCATATTAAATGAGTTATATTTTCATGTAAGAATGGATTGTATAATACAAATTATAGCAATATTGGAACATTATAACTACAAAAAATTTTCTGCATCAATTTAGAGTGCCAGCATGTCCTCTTTTTATCCAAAATATTGAATCGTTAACAAATTTCAGTAGTTTTCTTACCTCAGACTGACTCGTATAATAAATTTATTTGTCCACATCAACCAAAATTGACCATAATAGCACTTTATTATGTAAATCTATATTGCTGCATATTAAATGAGTTATATTTTCATGTAAGAATGGATTGTATAATACAAATGATAGTAAAATTGGAACATAATGACTAAAAAATTTTGTACACATCAATTTAGAGTGCCAGCATGTCCTCTTTTTATTCAAAATATTAAATCGTAAACAAATTTCAGTAGTTTTCATTCCTCAGACTGACTCTTATAACAAAAATTATTTGTCCACATCAACCAAAACTGACCATATTTGCACTCTATTATGTAAATCTTATAGTCACATAGTATATCAGTAATAATTACAAGTAAGGATGGATTGTATAATACAAATGATAGCAATATTAAGACATAATGACTAAAAAAATTTTGTTCGCATCAATTTAGAGTGCCAGCATGTCCTCTTTTTATTCAAAATATTGAATCGTAAACAAATTTCAGTACTTTTCATACCTCAAACTGACTGGTATCATTAACAAAAATGATTACCGGTAAGTTATTTGTCCGCATCAACCAAAACTGACCATATTAGCACTTTTTTATGTAAATCTATATAGCTGCAAATAAATGAGTTATATTTTCATATAAGGATGGATTGTATAATACAAATGATAACATTACTGGAACATAATGACTAAAAAATTTTGTTCGCATCAATTTAGAGTGCCAGCATTTTAAACAAAACTATTTAACGGCATCATTCAACACTCACATGACTGATTCATGTACTTTATAATGAAAAATATGAGAAGTTCTCTTCTTGGAATAGTATACTGTTAATATATTATGTAGGTTGATTGATTTTGTTTGTAGCATAATGTCCAGTGGCAATATTTCATTCATGTTCAGATCGAGTATATTTTTCGGACGTCCCAAATATCATTTATAATCGTTATGGATAAGTCTGTTTAAATTGAAGAGATCGGAGATGGTACAAATGTACATACTTATACAACACTTTATTAATATCCCTTTCAATACACTGTACAATTTTCGTTTGAACATTTGGCAAAACAGAAACTTTAATCATGTTAATCCAATCAAACAAGGTGAATTACGATTAAAAATAATGCATCGAGTTATACCTCATGGTATATAGGATTTCGAAGAGACACTTCAAAATGGGGAACGAAGCAACGTAAACAATGATGTTTATATCCCATCATATACAAACATTTTTCCGATGTGTTGGATAACCTTTCTATCCGCCTCGATATTTGTACATGTAACTTTTGAAAAGAAAATATAGAAAATCTGCTAATCTGTAAAGTTTTTGGAACTGATTTTTTGAAATTTAATAAAAATTAATATTTCGAATTAAAAGTGTTTTTGAATTGTTCTGGTTTGAAACACATATACGTAAAATATTAAGATAAAAGTCGTTTTAATAAAATAAATGTACAAATGAACACAAAATTTATTTCTTAATTTACACAATAAGTTAACGCGAAAACTAAACGCGCATTTACTTTCAAGTGCACATAAAAATACACTTGTGAAATCTGTAGTAAACGCCCGTTTACTTTTAAGTGCACGTAAAATAAATTTGTGAAATATGAAGTAAACGCCCGTTTACTAAACGGACACAGAGTAAACGCCCGTTTACTCGGGTAGACATTAGAAATTTCCGTTTTGACCGTGTTAACGTAATTATAGTAAACGCGAAAATTGAAGTAAACTAACGAAATATTTGCACGCCTCGTTAACTTGCGTTTACTTTATGTAATGCTTGGTCTGCATCCAACTGTAGGAGAATGGAAATGAAAAATTCAGCAATTTTTCCATTTGTAAAGGGGCATAACTCTAGAACTGTACAAGTGAAGCGACCAAAATTAAAACTTGATCTGTGTTTTGTGGTAATAAGCATAGTGTATAAGTTTCATAACATTTAGTTGAGGCATACTAAAGTAAGAGAACAGAAAACAACTTTGGGACGGACGTACAAACGGACAAGGGTAAAACTTAATGCCCCTCCGCTACGGCGAGGACATAAAATTTCCTAAACAACCTTTACAATCCAAAAAATTCGTAAGGGTTCCGCGGAACCCAGTGTCTCGCCTACTTTTTCTGTTAATCGCAGGCTCAACAAAAATGAGGAAGTAAATCAATAAAAATATTCCTCTTGATACTATCTTTTGATTGTAAGAAGCTTCTGTCCAAGTTTGGTAAAAATCCAGGATAGTTTATGAATCGAATAAATGTTTAAAAACGTTAACTGCAAACTGAATGTAATGTTTACTGGAAGAAAACAAAATTTCCTTCTAGATACTAGCATTTGATCATAAACAAGCTTCTGTCCAAGTTTGGTACAAATCCAAAATAGTATAAGAAAGTTATTAAAATTTTAAAAACTTTAACCACAGAGTGAATATGTTGTTTCCTGGCAGAAAATCTAAGTCCATTTAAAAGTAAAATACTGAAAAAATGGATTTATTTTTTTACAAAATTTCCTTCTAGATACTAGCTTTTGGTCATAAACAAGCTTCTGTCCAAGTTTGGTACAAATCCAAAATAGTATAAGAAAGTTATTAAAATTTTAAAAACTTTAACCACAGAGTGAATGTGTTGTTTCCTGGCAGAAAATCTAAGTCCATTTAAAAGTAAAATAAGGAAAAAATGGATTTTTTTTTTTACAAAATTTACTTCTGGATACTATCTTATGATCATAAACAAGCTTCTGTCCAAGTTTGGTAGAAACCCAGGATAGTTTAAGAAAGTAATTAAAATTTTAAAAACTTTAACCACAGAGTGAATGTAATATTTCCCGGCAGAAAAACTAAGTCCATTTATAAGTAAAATACGGAAAAAATGGAATTTTATTTTTACAAAATTTACTTCTGGATATTATCTTATGATCATAAACAAGCTTCTGTCCAAGTTTGGTAGAAATCCAGGATAGTTTAAGAAAGTTATTAAAATTTCAAAAACTTTAACCACAGAGTGAATATTTGTGGACGCCGCCGCCGCCGCCGCCGACGACGCCGACGGAATGTAGGATCGCTATGTTTCGCTTTTTCGACTGAAGTCGAAGGCTCGACAAAAAAACCTCATGCTGAGTCACTTAAGTCGAGCGCACCCTAGAATGTGTACTTGAATAGGTCCATATTTGTACTTGTTTTTATTTAAACCAATATCTTCATTTATAAACTTGTTTAGGGAAATCATTGCTAGCACTGCATGCAATAATCCTCTATCTTTTAAGCAACACATTGTCAAATATTAAGAGTACAAAGGGAAAGGCTGTGGATTTTTTATAAAATTTCCATGTTTAGCATTGGAACAACAACAGGGTACATAGTCCTTTACCTGATAGTGGAGAGAAGAATGGATTCACACATCGACAGGTAAATATCTGATAGGGGAGAGAAAAATGGATGCACACATTGACAGGTAAATACCTGATAGGGGAGAGAAGAATGGATGTACACATCGACAGGTAAATACCTGATAGGGGAGAGAAGAATGGATGCACACATCGACAGGTAAATACCTGATAGGGGAGAGAAGAATGGATGCACACATCGACAGGTAAATACCTGATAGAGGAGAGAAGAATGGATGCACACATCGACAGGTAATACCTGATAGGGGAGAGAAGAATGAATGCACACATCGACAGGTAAAACATAATGTAGGTGGAGAAAACTAATTGAAATATGTCCAAAATAAGAAGTGCACTGTGATTTTAAGATGAAGAACAGCAAGAAAAGTGCTGTTCCTTTGCTTTCTGTGTCTTTTGCTATACATATACTGATTTTGCTTCATGGATGGATACTCCATATCCTTTCTTTTCTATTACATTTAAATCTTGGTTCTATCAAAGTCCAAAAATTGAACAATATTGAAGAAAAACTATTGGAGTTACAGATAACGCAATTTAAGTACACTCTGTAGCTATATTTTGAATATCTAAGTGTATATTTCATTGCTACATTTCATCAAATATTCAAGAATAGGACCTATAGAGTTTTGTGCTGAATGCACTTTACTTTTTATCTCAAGAGAAGTAACAAGTGAAACTGTGAGCTACTGCTCACTGATGATACCCCAGTGCAAAACTGGATAATTTTAATAGTGTAAAAAATATGTAAGTGTTCGGTAAACAGGAAGCTGTTGAGTGATGAATCTGAAAACGCATCACACGGTATAGCTGACTTATATAAACCTTGAAACCAAATTTCAGAAATCCTTATGATGCAGTCACTGAGAAAGATGTGACGAAAAATATTCATGGGATGGACTGACGGATGGACAGACAGAGGTAAACAGTATACCCCCACTTTTTTATAGCGGGGGTATAATAACATTTGGAAAATTAATAGCCAACAAACCCAGCCTTTGATTGCATGAATGGAATCTTTACCCCCCAAAATGACCAATTTTCACATGGGAATTCTGGGAATAATTAATTAAACTCTGATCAAAGTAAGAGGTTAAAATTTTCAATCTGTGTGCAATCACTGTGCAACAAATGTTGGGAGAAAAGCCGCGGGAGATATATATGACACAAACTAGGTACCCTCTATGTAATTCTGATAAACAGTATAGAAGTTACTAGACCATCTCACCTTTGGCGACTTAATATGACCTACACAACCAAGTGATTGCAATTGTCTATAGCTACACTGACCCTCTGGGTCATATGGGCTAAACACTTTATAAATAATTAAAATAAATAATCATCAATATTTGTTTATTCTTCATCAATATCCAACAAAACTATACATTTTTGTAAGCTGAACATATTTAATAAATAGTAAAAAACATTTACCAATACTCTATTGAAACATATAAAGTTAATTGAATAGGTAAAAATTTCCTTTTATAACAATATCAATACATAAACATTAACAAATATTTCTTTATTCTTTATGTGAGGAATTATAATCCATACATTGTTGCACTAAGGGTTTCTATTTCTTTAGTAATATTTTTAAAATCAAATAACTTTTGGTTTTTCATATTGGATAAGCTTAATATACCACTAAAAAACTTAATTTGAAATTGGTTCTTATCAGCTGTACTTGATATAATGTTTAAACTAAAGTCAACAGTAATTAACCTATGTTCAAATCTCATTTAATTCATCAAGAAAATACAAATCAAGGTAGATAAACAACAACAAAAAATGGACGGATTTGCATGAATTCCAAAAAAAAGGCAAGACCGTCTGTGTACACAATGTAAGCATCTCCTGCTATGTAAGCATTATCCCTCATGCAAATCCACACTCGGTCAAATGTCACAATCTTTAATGGGACGTATGATGACCACCAACAGCTTTATCTATTCAAGTTCTTTTATTCTATTGTGCAGAAATCCTTCAAACCTTTTTTTAGAATAAGCCACAACTGTTTTCTCACCCAGCAATTAAGAGCACAAAATTAGACTTTCTACCATAATTTCAGTGGTCTTAGTTGTTAAGTTGGACTAAAAAAATTGGCTTTCTATGATTAAAAGGTTTTCTTCAATTTTTGGTTCCCAAAACAGAATATATGGGCAAAAGCCATAGTGTATGCATGTTGAAGCCATTTAAAAATCTTTATTCATACATTTAAACCTAAGTGGACTACACCAAACTTATGTTTTCCCTACTTTTATCTGACTATTGGACATTAAAGCATCAATGTTAAGCAATCATTAATCAATCAATCATTTAGGAACGTATCAATGACTGTTTAACATGTTAACTTTTACAGAAGTCTGTCAAATATGGAGATAAAAGAAATTAAAACGAACCTATTCAATACAATGTTTCTGCATGCAAAATTTCAGCAGACCCTCCATTTAAAGATTCCTAAGATAAACGCTGTACCATAGACTTGAACCATGGTAGGCTAAGAAGAGTTGGAAGATTAATTTTAAAAGTTTAACATTGGCTTATATCACCAATTGTTCCACCTCTCCCAGGTACCAAATTTGTCCTGTTTCACATGTCCCTAATACTATTTAAAAAGATGACATATTTGAAAAAACTATACATTGAGAGTCTAACCTGGTAATTTTATATTTACCAGTAATTTAAAACTAACCAATTAAGATGAAAAAGTCATGCATATCTTGATTATGAAAAGAAATGTAAGGGTGAAATTTAAAAAAAAAAGCTACTCTTATTCATCCCAATATCACTTTGGTATTGAAGTCTAATTTATAGTAAATATGTGGTTACAGTTTACTGTTGTCTCACGTGGTTGTTTGCAGAATTCAAAATTCAACAAACTAATTTACATAAATACTGGAGGATGAGAGTACTGTAAATTCAAGAAATTATTGCGTGCATTTATTATTGCGAATTTTGAAGAATGGACTCAAATGCGAGATTAATTATTGCGAATTTTGATTTGATTTGATTTTTTGGTGTTTTAATGCCACTTTTAAGCACCGCTTTTGGGCTATTTCGTGGCGGCAAGTTTTTATTGGTGGAGGAAGCCGGAGTACCCAAAGAGAAAACCACCACCCTTCGATTGGAAAACTGACAATCCTAGTCAATTAAGATTGGAGTCGAGTGCACCCACACAAGCGGGGTTCGAACTCACAACCTCAGTGTTGACTGGCTAGTGATTACAGTAGTAACTACTTAGACCACTCGGCCACCGAGGCCCCTGCGAATTTTGAAGAATGAACTCAAATGCGAGATTAATTATTGCAAATTTTGAAGAATGGACTCAAATGCAAGATTAGTTATTGCGAATTTTGAAGAATGGACTCAAATGCGAGATTAATTATTGTGATTTCAGGAAAATATGCATACAGTTATATGTAAACAGATATCAGAATGCGAGTTTTTATTATTGCAATACTGTCAGTCGCATTTTTCGCTTTAATAAAAACCTCACAATAATTTCTGAATTAACAGTATATAAGAATAAATTTTAATGTCAGTCCATAGTTGTTAATGAATATCAAAGACTTCTTGGATCTCACATCTCACATGCATTGATCTCACATACATTAATCTCACATGCCTGATCACTTTTGTTCATGTTGACTGCTTGAGAATATATCAATAAAACACAGATGAGAAGAGGATAAAGCAGATTGTTATCTAAAATAACACATTGTCAATCTAAGCAAAGCCAAGATTAACAATGCATTCTTTAGGAGAAACAATCTGCTTTTTTACCCTCTAGGGCTATCTTATTTATTATGTTGAATGTTCTGGTATAATTGTGTTTTAAATGTTATGTTTTGCCAGTTTTTAGTGGTTTATAATAGAGGGTTATATTGGACACAGATGATGCCCCCGCTTGCATACAACATTATAAAGGGACATAACTCAAAAACGATAAAAGTGACACTACCCAAATTTGTACTTGATCTGAGTTTTAAGGTAATAAGTATTGTGTATAGGTTTCATAGTGTTTGGTTAGGGCAAACTTAAGTTACAGAACGGAAACTAAAAATTTTGCAATTTTTCGATTTATAAAGGGACATAACTCGATAAAGATTAAAGTGATGCTACCAAAATCAACTTGATCTGTGTTTTGTGGTAAAAAGCATTGTGTATAAGTTTCATAATATTTGGTTGAGGCAAACTTAAGTTAGAGAACGGAAACTAAAAATTTTGTAATTTTTCCATTAATAAAGGGGCATAACTCTAGAACGGTTAAAGTGACGCCACCAAAATTCAAACTTGATCTGTGTTTTGTGGTAATTAGCATTGTGTATAACTTTCATAACATTTGGTTGAGGCAAAGTCAAGTTAGAGAAAGGAAACTAATTTTGGGACGTACGGACGTACGTACGTACAGACGGACAAGGGTAAAACTTAATGCCCCCTCCGCTACGGCAGGGGCATAAAAATTTGTTACCTACTGAGCTGTTGTTTAGAGTGGAATGCTACCCTCATTAGAATCAATCAAAACTGTCATTCTAACGTATAGTATAATAATACATTTTTGTTCGTGGATGAAAGACAGTTAAAGTGTGAAATGTAAAGTTATTACATATAGTATAATAATACACTTTTGTTCGTGGATGAAAGACAGTTAAAGTGTGAAATGTAAAGTTATTACAATCAAACTGTTAAATGTCTAAATGTTTCTATGGAAATGACCTTTGTTCTGTGTGTCATCTGTGTAAATTTGAA
This sequence comes from Mytilus californianus, assembly GCF_021869535.1. Taxonomy (NCBI): domain Eukaryota; kingdom Metazoa; phylum Mollusca; class Bivalvia; order Mytilida; family Mytilidae; genus Mytilus; species Mytilus californianus. Next base: position 2,807,993 of record NW_026262668.1, read on the forward strand.
CCTTCTGTGACCTTGACACCAAGATGGCAGTTCGTCAGAAAGTCTGTTTGTGACATATTTCTCAAGGCTTGGAACACATCAGTCATACCTAAACTGTCAGGATATCTGAAATCAAATAAAGTTCTAATTGAAGTCTATATTGAAGATAAAAAAATATCAAAAGGAGGAGCAAAATAAGAGCTATAATTGGACCTCCCTCTGCCTGTATTACTCTGATCAGCTCTTCATAAACTTGCACAGCTTTGTGATGTCAAATACAAGGACTTACCCCCATCATAATGTTTGAACAGACTAAAACTTATCGAGTCCTCCTCCAGTTAGTTAGTGTCTCATGAACTTAAACAATGTGACAACATAGGCGTGACAACATAGGTGTGCCAAACATATACACATGGAGTTGTTAGACTATGTACGATTCAGAATGAAATAAATTTTGACAAAAAATGTGAATGTTTTGTTTTTGTATGAAATAAAAAAATTGCAGTTTGCATTAGTAACAGACCAGTAGACTATGGAATCAACCCCTCAAAATATGTGTTGATGTCAAATAAAAATCATTGTTACAAATGAATTGCATTAGAATCTCTTTATTGTGATGGCTTTAATGGGTAGAATAACACAGACATACAGTCAAACAACATACAATCATGTTTTTATATAAATAAGAAGATGTGGTATTAGTGCCAATGAGACAACTCTTCATCCAAGTCACAATGTATAAAAAGTTAACAATTATAGGTCAAAGTACGGCCTTCAACACAGAGCCTTAGCTCACACCGAACAGTAAGCTATAAAGGGCCCCAAAATGACTAATGTAAAACAATTCAAACAGGAAAACCAACGGTTTAATCTATATAAAAAACAAGAAACACCAATGAACCACACCAACAAACAACAACCACTGAACAACAGGCTCCGGACTTAGGACAGGTGCATAAAAATGCAGCGTTTTAAAAGTTTTAACAGGCGCCCACCTTCACCCTAACTTGAGACAGTAGTGTAACATTACAACATAAAAAGACAAACTATAAAATATCAATTGAAATGGTTTAACTCGATCAAAAAGACATTTAAACAAAAACAATTAAACATACACTGAATGAATGTTTGATCTATGACACAATATAAATACAATATTAAAATGTGGGTGCCTATATGATTTTATGTTATCTTACCTGCCATTGGTTACTTTACCAGCAAATGTTTCTGTAATTATATCACCTAAGAATGACTTCATGACCTGTTAAATGAAAGTAAATTGTCTCATTAACAGTCATGGGCATTACTGAAACAAGCTTTTAATTCAAATATTTTTATATCCGTAGAAAATTTTATAAGAAAATTTTTAAAGACAGATTATTCAGAAGGGTTATTTTGAACTGCAATAAAAGAATGGGCTACATGCAGTTTTTATGAATTTTAGCTTGTTTTGGGTTACACATTTTTAATAAGTTTAAGTCTCAATAAAATCAAATGTATCCATTCATTTATATTTGTCTACCTTCAAGATTTTGAATGATTTTGAATGAAAGCTACATTTTAATTGTCCCAAGGACCAGTGTTTGACCCAAAAGTGTCGATATTTACTGTAGGTGCATGATGATGGTAAATTTCTTGTTTAAGTAATGCCCTTGACTGATTTAGGATACAGCAAGGAAATGTAAATGTAAGTGTCCATGCCGTTCAATTTGTTGACTAGAATGTGTTTCTTCTACAGCAGTTGACTGAAATTTCTGACCACGTGAATAGTTTCATTCATTGAAACAAAATGCATTATGGTCAGAATTTTAAATGAACTGCAATAGTTGGAGAGCAACACTTGCATTCAAGTCAAAGTAAGATAATTCTAATTTAGAGTATGATTAAAATAATAAAGAGCTGTGCCATGAGCACATGATACGCCCGTCGCTTTTTCAAAGAATAAAGTTCCATAACTCCTCCATGTCATATCAGAAATTTATAAAAAAAAAACTAAAGGGAGGTTATTTTAATAGATATAAACTAGTCACCAAAGTTTGAAGAAAACTGCTCAAAGCACTTTTGAGTTATTGTCCAAAAACATGAAAATTCCCCTATTTTAATGAATAAAACCCCATAACTCGCAAACGTAAAATCAAAAATTTATAAAAATCAAAAGGGAGCTCACGTCAATAGATATAAATAATTCACCAAAGTTTCATGAAGACTGCTCAAAGCATTTTTGAGTTATTGCCCGAAAACTGGAAATCCCCCTTTTTTAATGAATAAAACCCCATAACTCAGAAACATAAAATCTAAAATTTATAAAAATTGAAAGGGAGCTCACTTCAAATAAATATAAACAATTCACCAAAGTTTCATGAAAACTGCTGAAAGCATTTTTGAGTTATTGCCCAAAAACTTGAAAATCCCCCTCTTTTAATATATATGAATAAAGCCCCATAACTCAGAAAAGTAAAATCTAAAATTTATAAAAATCGAAAGGGAGCTCACGTCAATAGATATTAACAATTCACCAAAAGTTTCATGCAAATTTGTAAAAGTGTTTTTGAGTTATTGCTCGGCATGTTGACGATGGACGGACATACGGACAACGGTATATCATAATACGTCCCGTAAACGGGCGTTTAAAAATGAATGTTTTTTCCAAAAATATTCTTTCATCAGTGTCTTATGAACATGAACATACTTCCTGAAAACAGAGGAGTTTCTTCATGGATAATAATAACAGAAATGGCTGTAATGGAAGCAAGTTACTATATGGTACATGTCAAGAATAATAAGAGCGAAAATCAGCTTCAAAACAGAACCCCAGGGAAATACTTACAGCAAAAACCATATCTTCTGAAGCATTACCACAAACACCAGGCTCAAGTTCTGTTGGCTCAAACTTTACTCCAATCTGAAATGCAGAAGGCAACTATAAAATAGAAGCTCCAAAGAGTATGAATCATTTATTTAGCAACAAACCAGTAAATATTTCAAAAGAGGTCAAGTTAAGTTTGACCTGATAAATGGTGTTGACAACGAAGCCTATTACATAGTTTTTTTACAAGGTTTTGAAAGAAAATATTTATTAGTTATATTTAAGAGGGTCTACGATATTCAGATGAAGTTGGATTTTGATTTTCCCCATGCTTTCAACATAATCATCAAATAGACAGATGGTAAAGCTTTTTAAGGCTATCAGGTGACCTTGACCTTTGCTCTCTGAGCTTAATATCAAATGGTATTCAGCTAGCTTCTCATGACTGAGAACCAGTGCATCAGGTTTTGTTAAAAAAGTTATAAGCCTTTATCTCATCTTTTAAATACTTATCTATTAAATGTCCATAATCTCTGACCTTTAATCTAGTTAAAAATATATCTTCTCCAAAATGAACCATATTTGGTGGAATTTTAAAATATGTGCTCACTTTTTCAGTGCACAAGTTGTTACAAAAACAGGCAAAGGTAAAATTTAATAAATCTTGCTATATTTGTTCTGCAATTTTGATTAAAATACACTATAATTTTTTACATAGGAAATAGTTCTAAAGTGAACATATTCGCTTTTTAATATAGTATCTTAAATTATTGATGTCCAGGTTAGGTAATTTCTAAAACAAAACACTTCATAATCTTAAAAATTAACTGAACATTACAGATCAACAACTCAGTCAATAATCTTACCCTTTGACAAGTGTCCTGAATGTATAATGCAGAGTCTGATGGAGGTATAACTATATCATTTTTACTCAAGTCTCTTGTTTCTTCTTCAACCACTTTCTTCTTTGGAATAAATTGTTCTGAAAAATGAATATATTTAGATGAATAAATTGGGATATGAATTAAATACCAATCAGAAAGCAACCAACCAACACAAAAAACAACCAGATTGCTATGCCATAAAGAAATATCTCCTGAAAGTTTGGAAAACAGCTGTCTGAACAGGAGACTGCTATACAGAGCGAGACTGATAACATTATCATAGTGGTCACAAAATGTGAGTATGATGCAGTAGGTTGAGCATAGTTAAAGTCCAATAACTCCAGCAGAAATTGTAAAATCATAAACTGTTGACACAGAGATATGTCTCGCTTGTCTGCATGAAATTCAGAATAAGACAATGTGATGAACAGCAACATTGCTAATTAATTCAAAGTCGCTGGACCATGAACTAGTGGCCAGAGTCTTGAAACGGTCAACAAACTGCCATATACAGACAGTAATGTAGCTTTATAGAAAATATTGTTGTCTATTGTAAGCAGTTCCTATCAAACAAAACCAGTGGCCAGAGCCTTGAAATGGTCAAGAAACTGCGATATACAGACAGTAATGTAACTTTATAGAAAATATTGTTGTCTATTTTAAGTAGTTCCTATCAAACTAACTTAAGCAGAAAACTTAACTTTAAAAATTGGTAATTAATTGAAAGTCACTGGACTATGATCTACAGGGGCAGCGAGTCGAAATAGTTGTCAAACTGATATGAACTGATAGTAATGCAACTTTATAGAAAATATCATTGATCTATCACAAGTAGTTCTTATCAATCTAAATTAAGCAGAAAATTTAACAATTGTTGACCCTGTTGCCAGAAAAGCAATACCAATGTTTTTGATATTGATAATCTGTATCTGTATCGTTATGTTATAGGTACCAATTCTGGCTTTAACTCGACGGGAGAGAGAGCACCTAGTGACGGTGTTGGAGAGCTGTTTTGAAGCTCTCAACTGACTTGGCGCACACTATATCTTCTTCCAGCTGGTTCCAATGGATCACAGTCTTAAAGAAGAATGAGTTCTTGAATTGTTCGGTTTTGCAATTTGTTGTATCAATTGCCTTTGAGTTGCTCTTGACCGATTTATTTACTATGTTATTGCTTTCAAAGTCTACAAAGCGTTTCGGTTTGATAATCCTTTTGGTCCTGCATTTTACCAAAAATTCTTCGGGTTTGATAGCTGTGACCACATTATTATTAAGAATCCTTCCAAGTACCAATGGTTTTTGGGTAAAGGGGAATCCCAGGATTTGTGTTCACAAGATGTCATTGTGTTGTGTTAAAACACAGGGGGTCTCAACATAGATTTTGGGTAAAGACATGTAGCTGCAATTTCACAAAACTCTCCTCATTCATATTTTGAAGTCTTGTGTAAATCAAAATCCACATATATATGTTTCATGGCAAAATCATAACTAATATGTTTTTCAGTTATCAATTATACAATCTGTGACGTCTTTATTTTACTGAAAAAAATTGATTATCTTGCATCAACCAAAGTACAATATACAATATATGTACATTGTCTGGAAAATTTACTTGTAAGAGCTTTAGAAACCGGACAAAAAGTGAGGCTCTCCTGTTTCGTAGCGAGTATAAATTATTTTTTTATTTCTGCCAATGTATATATATTGTTTTTATCCTGTAATTTCACTTGACATTGCAAGGTTGAGTTATTCAAATCCAAATAGTTGTCTCTAATTTTTCAAAGAAATCCACACAGTTAATAGCGGACCGCAAACAGGACCCAAAATTAGACTGTGACACAAAAAGAAATTCACATTAGCCTTTGCTCAATATGTAGTGACAGGAGGCTTTATTTGTACAAGTACAAACAATGCAAAAATTTATTTGTGTACCATTTATTTGTACAATAGTTTGCTGATTGACTTGCTTTGCTCTAAATGACCCCAGGTTAACCGGGGAAATTCATTCATAAAATTCAAATTGTGTAGTGACATTTTACCTTTGTGAAATTGCAACCCATTGATATACATGACATATAAAAGTTACCCATTCCAGCAACACATCTGTTCATACCTTCATATAAAAATTTGTAATGGGTTCCAGAACCCTGTACCTTGCCTGAAATTGCCACTGTCAGTGTTAAAATGTAACGTTGACTGTAAAAATCATACCACATCTTCTTGTTTTTATGCCAAACATATTTTCCAAAGATTAACAATCAGTGTTACAATACTGATAAGAATTAATGAAGTTAGTGATCATACCCATGTTACAATACTGATAAGAATTAATGAAGTTAGTGATCATACCCATGTTACAATACTGATAAGAATTAATGAAGTTAGTGATCATACCCATGTTACAATACCGATAAGAATTAATGAAGTTAGTGATCATACCCATGTTAATAATGTCCACATCTTCTTCCTCATTTATTTCTATTGTAGAGCCGTCTTTTAGATCACTAGAAACTATTTCCACTGGACATGTGACCGATGAGAATTTTTTGCCGATTCTGTCTGCTGTGAGTTCAACACCAAATGGATGTAATGTTGATTCTACAACAAAATAAACAATTTATAACAAAACCATTCCCCTTCTGGCATACATATTGGTTATCCTTTAAACATCCCAATAATACCAATACAAAACTATAGACAGAACATTCAGTTCATATTTGTCTTCAATTTGTTGAGCAGGTATAACGACGAAGAGTTTTCCTTATCTTAGTACAAAAAAAATGTATGTATATATTCCAAATGCTTGAATGTACAAGTAAGTCTACTGGGGTATTTGAACTCATCTTTTTTAATTTCAAGTTATGTCAAATATGTAGCTGCAATAATTCTAGGAGAAACCATTCATTCACTAGCAATGGTAGACCATCATGAAATTCATGCAAAGTTTTTATAAATCTATACAAAATCAACATTCAATTGAAATTTACTGCGAATTAGTGGGAAATAAAAAGTTATTTCAGTTCTCCAATAAAATAAAAGGCCTAATTACTGAACTGCTTGTAATTAAAGATCTGAAGAAGAGTTAATGATGGGTGATCTTTATTTATTAGAGCATCACTGTTGAATCTTTTGTAGACAAAAACGTGAGTCTGGCGTACAAAATTTAAATCCTGGTATCTATAATGTGTTTATACACATAAGTTTTGTTCATAGATAATTTACTTTATTTTAGTAATTAAACCATTTTTTAAGATGTTTCCAAATAACTATAATTTACTGTTGTTTTTTCAATTAAAAATTTTCACTTCCAGAAAACATGGTGACATTGTCTATAGTAATTATAAAGCAGTGGTTAATCTTATGCAAATATTTTCAGTTTTCCAAAAATTTCACTGTAGAAAATTTTTCCAATTATTTACAGAATTTTACAATCTCCAAGTATTATTACTTAGGATCATTGTCTTTGATCAAACTATCTGATCTATATTGCCTGAATACTAGTCTGCATTAAGGGATGAATTTTTCCAGTTTGCTGGTGTGAAATCCGATAATTTTCATAGTGTAGGGAAATCCATTTCTTTGACCTGTACTGTATTTATTTTAATCATATTTCATTCCAATTTCCTATATCTGCTTCGTAGTCAAAGAGTTTTGTCCCTTTGTAAGTAACCCTGTAAATAATTACCTTGATAGGGTGGATAAATGCATGTAATCTGCACCACAACATAATCTGCTTGGTAGTCCAGAGGTTTTGTCCCTTCGTAAGTATCCCCATAAATAATTACCTTGATAGTGTGGACTAAATGCATGTAATCTGCACCACAACATAATCTGCTTGGTAGTCCAGAGTTTTGTCCCTTTGTAGGTTTCTCCTTTAATGTGGTTTAAGATAAATTTTCTACAGAATGCAGCCCTTTGCCACTGTAATATAAAATTAAAAGAGGCATTTGTACATATTTACCATTCAAATATCTAAATTACTTTTAAGTTTATCTTATGAAGTTAATTAAATTTCAACCAAAAACCTTTTACAGTTCTTCTTCAAATCATCACTTTCAAGGTCATTGATTAACCAATTACTATTTTCAGATTAAAGCTATGCACATTATGTCATGCTCTCTGCATGAAAAAGAACCCCCTGCAATTATAAGGATAAATCTGATGGAACTGTAGGCGACATATTTCTGGTAAAATTTCTGTCCCTACCAAACCAGCCCTCTTTCTTAATTTCCATTGGTAGTTTGAATCCCAGTTCATTATCTGGATAAGAATAGAAAATAAAACAAAAATGCATACAGAATGAGATTTGATCCTAGTATTCTTGACAGACCTGTAATGAAATACAACATCAATTCATTAATCAAAATCCATTCATGCACTTGACAGAACTCTTAGAAAAGGAACAGTGCTTTTGTTGCTGTTCTTTATTACATATTTACAGTGAGACATTTAACACAGAGGTCATTCTTCACTGCAAGGTCAAGTAGGGCCCTAGTAGCAGTTTGAGAAGACTCAGGGGTTCAAATTTACTTTAGGCAATGGAAGGTCCAGGACCTTTGACAAAAAATACTTAAAGGTCCTCCATTATTCTTTGAAGGTCTAATTTTTAATTTATAAAAAATCGAAAATGCTCGCCCTTCCAAAGCACTCATCATATCTTACTACATTAACCTCATTTTTTTCTGAATTTCTTGTATAATTTCATTCAGAGGTTGCCCCTTTTCCCCAACACTATACACTGTGTTAAATAACACTTTGTACCTTTTAAGTTTGTTTTGGTTTCAATTGCTTCTTTAAAAAGTAAAATCACAAAAATATTGAACTTCCGAGGAAAATTCAAAAAGGAAATTCCCTAATCAAATGGCAAAATCAAAAGCTCAAACACATCAAACAAATGGATAACAACTGTCATATTCCTGACTTGTTACAGGCATTTTCTTAAAACACACTGGCCTAACTTTGTGTCAGATAACAGTTTCGTTTCAAACTTGGGGTCAGTTTCTTTTAACCACATATTTTGACAAGATATATAGATTCTTTGAGGAAATTTTTCATCATGATTTTTTATGGGGTAAAGTTTTAAAATTTTGTCCAACGAACCAGGGCAATATCCTTTTCACTGTGTGTGGCAAAAATCTACGTTCTGGTTTTTCCCTGTCAAATATTTTGTCTTTAGTCAGATCCTGTCTTTGGGCTGAATTAAGCCGATTCATCAATCACACCCGCTGTATCACTCGTTTCATCAAGGTTTCTTTTAGAAGAGGTCACCCCAAAACCAAACAGACTCATACTGTTTATTAGGTATGTTATAATATTATATTCTCCAGTTTCCGGGTATCATGTAGGACTACACATCAAATAAATTGTGAAGAATTTAAGCAATCACATAAGTTTCCTTTTAGTATAGTTGCATATTTTAAGATTATTTTTATATTTTTGTTCAAAATGCTTTTGTAACATATGTAATTTTTTTAACCTGCAAAAATACAAAGTCCGTCAGGTGTAACTAACTACCGGTGGGAAGGTCCAAACCTGTAAATGGAAGGTCACAGACCTCGGACCACCGCTAATTTGAACCCCTGACTTAGACTTCTTTGTTAGAAGTCAATAATGTTTTACTTGTACATTAATGCAGTTTGGCGTATTAATACCAAATTACATATATAACCTTCAAAGAAATACAATACTGTTGTAAAATGCACAACAAGCTTGAGTATTAAATACAGAAACAATACAAACATTTAGATGACATGGAGCACATAAATATAATCTATTAACATTTTAAAATGACAAATGCATTCCTTCTTTTCATTGTTTGAAGTTAACAATTTGATATTAATTATACCTGATTGAGGTAATGTAGAGAAGGTAAAAAGGTCTCTCTTTGTGGCAGACTAGTTCAAGTTATCCCCCTTTTGTTCTGAATTAGTGCGAGACTTGTATAGTTAGTTAAATACCTAATTATATCAATTGAATATAAATTACATTGTTGTTTTATCATCATAATACCAGATTTTTACAGAAGCAAGGTACAGCACATATTATACTTACTTCAGAAGCTCGTCTTTTGCCAACTTTCCATGACAACCATTCTGCAGAAGTTGAGGCACAGTAAGGGTGTTGATATTTATCTTTAAATAAAGGTATGAAGACTTAAAAACATATTTTGCTGCTGAAAATGTTTTTAAATATGATCTCTCCACTATTTTCAAAACACAAATTAGACACAAACCCAAAAACAAACAGTATGGTCATCAAACAATGACTAACTTCTCAACACTATTTTCTGTTTTAAATACGGACGGACCTCGATAAGTCAAAGGGACCTGACAAAATCTATTCCAATCATCGGAGGTTCAAGTCATCTAAGGTTGTAAGCTACGTCATATGTTTACCCTATTTCAATGTTGTACCACGTATTGTCAACCTGGTACTTTAAGATGGAATATGTTTATTATATTCCAAACCATCGATATAGCATCTAGTATTAAAATAAATGTGGATTGTGTCCACATGTGGACACAGATGATGCCCCCGCTTGCATATCATGTAGTTATAAAGGGACATAACTGAAGAACGGTAAAAGTGACACTACCCAAATTTGAACTTGATCCGAGTTTTGTGGTAATAAGCATTGTGTGTAAGTCTCATAACATAAGGTTGAGGCTAACTTAAGTACAGAGCAGAAACTAAAAATTCAGCAATTTTTCTATTTGTTAACACGCATAACTCTAGAACGGTTGTGTTTAAAGTTTTATAACATTTGGTTGAGACAAACTAAAGTTAGAGAAGGGAAACAAAAACTTCAGCAATTTTTATGTTTATAAATGAACATAACTCAAGAATGGTAAAAGTGTCGCCACCAAATTTCATACTTAATCTGTATTATGTAGTAATAAGAATTGTGTATAAGTTTCATAACATTTGGTTGAGGCAAACTAAAGTTAGAAAAACGGAAACAAATAATTTGTTCTTGATCTTAGTTTTGTGTTAATGAATATTGTGTATAGGTTCCATAATGTTTGGTTGGGGCAAACTTAAGTTACAGAATGGAAACTAAAAATTTTGCAATCTTTCGATTTATAAAGGAGCATAACTCAATAATGGTTAAAGTGACACTACCCAAATTCAACTTGATCTGTGTTTTATCAGTGAAAGCCAAAATTAATCATTGCATTGTATAAAGCATTGATTGCAGTTGATTTAACTATAATCATGGACAAAAGGAAGATAACTCCGATTTTAAAAAATACTTGATATTTAAAAGAAAATAAAAATTTTGCAATTTTTCAATTTATAAAGGGGCATAACTCAAGAAAGATTAAAGTGACGCCACCGAAATTCAAACTTGATCTGTGTTTTGTGGTAATAAGCATTGTGTATAAGTTTCATAACATTTGGTTGAGGCAAATTTAAGTTAGAGAACGGAAACTAAAAATTTTGCAATTTTTTCATTTATAAAGGGGCATAACTCTAGAACGGTTAAAGTGACACCACCAAAATTCAAACTTGATCTGTGTTTTGTGGTAATGAACATTGTGTATAAGTTTCATATCATTTAGTTGAGGCAAACTTAAGTTAGAGAACGGAAACTAAATATTTTGCAATTTTTCCATTTATAAAGGGGCATTACTCTAGAACGGTTAAAGTGACGCCACCAAAATTCAAACTTGATCTGTGTTTTGTGGTAATAAGCATTGTGTATAAGTTTCATAACATTTGGTTGAGGCAAACTCAAGTTAGAGAACGGAAACCAATTTTGGGACGTACGTTCAGACAGACAAGGGTAAAACTTAATGCCCCCACCGCTACGGCAGGGGCATAATAAAAAAACAGAGTTCCAATGTCCACCACGTTGCACATGTTTTATCTGTCCAAAATCAATAACTATAAAAAAAATGTGTTTTTGTTTTTTAAAACTTTTTAAAATCATCTTAGAGATTGAAGATTTAAGAGCAATTTCTGATAAATTCAATATTTCCAAGAGACATAACTCATTAAAAATATTTGATCGGCAATTATTTTCGAAATTGTCAGTGACATTGTTGATAATAACCTTTGATATGAATTTGATAAAAATCTAGCACATGAGAGCACTTACATTGCAATTTTCCAAAAAAATTATATTTTTCTAAGGGGCAGAACTCTTTTAAAAATATTATATTTTCGAATTAGTCGATGACATTGCTAATATAAACCTACAATATAAATTTCATAAAAATCTGGCAAGAATTGTACACGAGAGTGCTAACAATGCAGTTTTCCATAAAATTAATGTTTCCAAGGGGCATAACTCTTAAAAATAGTTGATCTGCACTAATTTTCGAACTTGTCTGATGAGACATTGCTGATATAAACCTGTGATATAAGTTTTATATAAATCTGGCAAGACTTGTACATGTGAATGCACTAACAAGACCGGACGGACAGACTGACGGACACCCGTTATTTCTATGTCCACCCCCCCTAACGTGTTGCGCGGGGGACAATAACTGAAAATACATGTGTTGTAACTGGGACACATTATAAAGAATCTTACTTCCAAAGCATTGGACAATGAAAACTACAAGAAAAGTACCTGCTGTGAGAGAAACAATAGGGTGCCTTCTGACTGCTGCCCTGATGAGTGACAATACATCAGGAAAATCTTCTGTTCTGTAATAATGATAAATAATATTATATAAAGAATGTTAAACCATACTTATAAAATTGGCATCTCTTTAGTGGTTCATCAATTTATGATTTGTATTCACTGCCTGAGCATAATAAAATATTCATTACAATTCCTAAATCTGGAAGAAGTTAATTTATATTTCTTTCTTTGCAGTTTCCTTTACTTTAAATTCTGTTCAAGTTAACCAAACTTCTATAGGTGTAAAACCATAATATGTCACATCAGGTTTCATGTTAAAATACCAAGTATTTATTTATTTGAAACAAAGGTAAATCTGTACAATCTTTTGAAATATGCCTATTTCACAAAGACTACTAGGGGGAAACAATGGTGGTATTACCCTACAAAATTAAAAAGGAAATCATCAACTTGCTTTCTTAAGTTACACATAGGCAACCTCCAATAATCAGAAATAGGAAAAAAATTTTGCTATTTAAAGGCTAAAAAATATGACAATACCTGATAGGTTTGATCTCCTCAACTATGAGTGGGGGTGTTGATGGTCTTCTTTGATCTGATTTTTTACGTAAACAAATAATTCTTTTTTCAGGTCGACAAGCTTCAAGTCTGCGCTCAGTTTCAGATAAAAGATCCACAACTATTTTCTTATCTCCAACTGTTCCTGTTATTGAGTTTTTTTTACCAGACAGTAAAGATGGACTCTCACCTTTTACTGAAGATGTCATTAAGGTCAAGGATGGAGCAGAAGTTGACAAATAATCAGCCACTGTTTTCTTAACAACGTTTGTTGAAGTCAATAGCGAAGACGGATGAGAACTTGAAATCACTGGTATCTGAAATTCCTTAGGTAAAATGCTAACACTGTTTCTTTTCGTGTTAAAATTTTCTACTGTGTTCATATTTATTTTGGATTCACTTGTACTTGACGATAAGTTTTTGTTTGCAAGCACTGTTTCTTGATTTATAGTAAACATTTCTGGTTTTGGATTAGTTATTCCTACACCATTTGCCTTCTGAGATGGATTAACAATAATTTTTAGTCCTTGAGATGTCACCTGAAGGTGATTTTGACTAGATATCTGACCTTGACACTGGTTTTCTGACATTGAACTAGAAACATTCATAACTGCTTTTGAACAGGCTGATGTTGTGATTGTAACAGACGATGGTTTTGAATTAGAAGATTTAATGGTTGGTTCCAGTATGTTAACTTTTCCTACAGAGCCAACATTCAAGTTGCCTTTATTTCCAAGTGAATTAGAATTTGTATTTTGTGTATTACTTTGACAGATCTTGCTTAATCCAATTTGTTTTTGACTTCCTGGAAACAGTAGTGAAGTTCCTACTTTTGTCCCTGAGGTATTTGAATTCAAACTCTGTGTTGGCATGACAACAGTCTTTCCATTAGCGGAACTCATTGTCAGTAACAGACTATTTCCAGACTTCATACTAGTGACTGAAGCCTGCGGTAAAGTTAATATTGTAGATACTGAGGTAATATTTGCCTTTATATTGCCGACATTTTTCAATTTGCTTGGTGATGGGTTAGAAATAATGGTAGTAACTAATGATGTAGAAGTCAGTTGCTGTTGACCTACATTTGCACTTACCACTGAATTAATCGAAACTGATGTAGTTTTCACATTTTTCTCACTTATCACAGATGCTGGTTTCAATAAGGAATTAGCATCTTGACCCAATGGCACTGTACTTTTCAAAATTGATTTAGTTTGATTGGCTGATGTTGATTGTGAACTGACAACTTGACCAGTCTGGTTCAAACTCAAAATGATAGGAGACTTCTTATTGGCTGAACCCAAGATGACAGGCAAGTTCTGATTGACTAATCCTTTATCAGCTGGAGTCTGCTGTTTTGAACCTGCTGTAGAGTTAGTACTGAATATAACAGCAGAACTTACTGATCCTTTTACACTTGACACTGTAGAAGTTGTACTTCCAGAAGACAACAGTGGTCCTGATTGAGTATTTGATTTGGCCGGAGATTGAATAACCTGTTTCAGCAACTGCTGTGGAACTAAAAAAATGTTGCCTTGAGCATCTTTACATCTGTAATATAATGTCTGAGAAGTGGCTGGTGATGTTGGGGAAGCTGAAGAGACATTTGGAGGTTTAGCTGTTTGTTGTGCAGACTGCACTAAACTAGCAGATGAGGGTTTTAAAATGTTCATAAGCTGTGATTGTTGACTAGCTCCTACACATTTAGAAGCTTGCGTTGCAGGCTGTACAATACTTGACACTTGTAAAGTAACAGCACCAGATTTAACTGAAGGTTGTACAATGGATGTTTTAGCCTGAGATACCAACAATGTCGGATTTACAAACAAAGTATTAGGTTTTGTAGCTTGTAAAGGTTGCTGTACCACCACAGCATTAGATTTTGTTGCTGAAGGAACAGTAAGTGGTCTGGTTGCCTGTGGAACAGTCTGAATCAGTAACATGTTTGACTGAGTTTTCTGTACAGTTGGCTTGACAATCATTGTATTGAGTTTGTTTGCCTGTATACTAGGTTGAACAATGAGGGTATTATTGCCAATTATTTGTTGCCCGAGGATCAAATTACCTTTAGATGTTTTTACAAGAGATTCTGATTGTTGTCCACTTCTATTTACAGCATTAAGTATTGGCTGGACGATAGCAGTTTTAGATGTGAGTGATGCATTCACTATGCCAGTTTTTGACAAACAAGTCTGTGCAATTAAATGACTATGTGGTAAGTTTCCACTAATAATTCTCATCTGATTCTGACTTGGTGCTAGTTTTGTACTTAGTGAACCAATGCCTTGTAAAATCACAGCTGAATTTGATTCCTTCTTATTCACAGAGGAGGGAGATTTGTCTCCCTTTTCACTGCAAAGGATAACTCCTTTTGCTGGTGTTTTATTTTTATTATCTCCCCTTGCATCTGGAAAATTTGGATTTGTCACAGACCCAACACCTCCTAACACAAGTTGCACTGGAGAGCCATTTTTAGTATTGCTAACTGAATTTGTCAAAGAATTACCAGAATTCTTTATCTTATCTGACACAGTACTGCATGTTGGATTTGTGATCAAAGTTTGCACAACACCAATGCCATTTGTATCCCCTGAAATATGTATTCCATTTACAGAAGGTGTCACTGTCACCTTCTTTTTAGGTGACTGCTTTTCTGGAATTGTTACATTATTTTCATGCACTAGTTGTTTGTCAGATTTTAACTGGTTCTTCAGATCAAAGGTCACTGGCAAAGAAACTGTAGTCAATTTTTCATCATTTTTCTCTTTTTCCAGTTCAATATCAACAAGCTGAAAATAATAAAAGTAGACAATATATCTTTAATTCTATATGTCATAATGAGTCAAACCTCAGTAAAATCAACTTCTTTAATCTTAATGAAATTAAATTCTAACTCAAAACTTTATAGGATTGTTTTCTCCATTTAATACAGAAATGTTTGCATTTCCTTGCAATAATTCAGGGGTTTCATTATTTTTTTATACTGGAGGTACTTTATTAGATTATGGGGGCTACCAAACCCAATTGGCGAGGGGTCCTTGATTTTAGGAGTTTTGAGACATAATTTTTTACTAAACAATATAGGAGTAAGTCTGTAATATTTGCTTCAATTTTGGGTATATTTATCATTGAATTGGTTTTTTTTCTAAAGTTATTATCTGATAATAAAACATTGCTTATTGTCTAATCAGTTATAACATATGTATGACCTATAATGCTATATGCAGGGGTTTCATGTGGAATGTTGTTAAAATGTTTTGTTTGTTTTTATACTTTTATTAATTGTTTTGCATTTGTTCAATTTTGTGAATATAAAATGAAATTCCATAACATGGTTTATATGTTGATTAAAAAAAATTGATAATAAAACTTTTGGAAGTCTTAAATCTCATCATTTTAATATAATCATAAATTTTTTTTCTAATGGGACCAAACTCCAGAAATGCTATTTTTCAATTTATTTATTTAAAAAAACTGTCACCCCTCCGCACCCTCTGGAATTAAATGGCCGCCCTGTAATTACTTTGTAAACGTTTGATTGTTACATGTGTTAACTAAAACTAAAAATTTCCAGCAGTCATTCAAATCACAATATAGAACAAATATCGAGAAAACAGGTATAGGGCAATGAGAACGTCGAACGGGAAACGAACTGATTTGGTACGTTTAACAGTTTTCTGACAGGGGTTGAGAAATCCACTAGCCCGACGCCCGGGACTAGAGCATTTACACCTTGGGAAATCAAAACTTATACCAAATATGCCCGACAGACTAGTAACAAAAAATTCTTGGCGTTTCCAAAATACAAAGTGGAAAATCCCTTCATCTCTATTCTATCTTAGCCAATCAAATTCAATTACGTCATCTGAGATTCAAAGAATTTGAACTGATTTTGTATGTTTTAAAAATAGAACAAATGACTCTGAGTGGAGCGGTATCATGTATTGATTGCAATTCCTGTACTATCATTATCAATTTCTCCGTACTTAGGGTATTGTACATTGCTCAAGCCTAGACTTTCAATTAACGGTACTGGGGATAATACTGTATGATCAGTGTTCCAGCTAGGATTTCAAAAGGGCAGGGTGCCAATCCTGAAAAAGGGCATTTAACATGTGATATGATAATATGAAAAGGGCATGTTTTAATAAAGATTATAATCAAACATTGTTTGTTCATTGAATCACTGGTTATAAATATACAAGAACAACATCATTAGCCCAGAGAAAAACTATCTTTCTACTTTTTAGGCTGAAACTTATCAAGCAGCTTGTGACGCAAGTTTTAAATCATTGCTTGGCACAGTTAAGCTTTATATGCAGTATTTTTTGAAAAATGTCCTGCTTCATTCTGTTTCTATGGTCTGACACACTTTACAAGTTTCACCTTTCTACCTTTTTTGTGCTTAATGGCAATACAGCACAAAACAGCTGTAAATGCATAATGTTAGGATATAGTGAACAGTGAAAATTTTGATTGAAAATAAAAAATACAGAAAAAGATGACCAAGGCACCCTACCAACCCTGCTACTAAGACCCTCTTTAACTTTTCCCATAACTCAAAACACCTAAACATATAAATTCTAAAGCCAGAAGTATGAAGACATATTTTATAATATCTTAGTAGGTTACTCAATGCTAGGAAAAAATAAGATTGATTTATCTTTCTTTATTTGGGTGTGCTCCTTTTTTGGAGGATAATAAACAGTACGTAGAAGATGTAAATACGATCAACAATATGGCAGCCGATTTTGTTATTTTCGTATAAAAAATGAAGGCAGTCAATGAAAAATACGTCTTAATTTGCTATTTATTTCACGGAAAACAATAAGAGCAATGTTTTTAACGAGTTGATTATGGTTTTCGACTTTCTGTCAATTACGTTTTCTCCATGAAACTAAGGTAAACATTGCTAATTGTGCCCAAGTTGTATGAACATTTCTTCAAGTTCAAAGACAAATGCCCACTGACCGATTCTATTTGAATGAATTAATGTTGATGATCATTAAATGACCCATCTGATAAACGGATTACCTATAACAACAGATTATGACACCTGTTGTAACCGTTGATTAGCTTGGGGTCGTAAACAAAGTAATATACTTGTCGCCAGGTAAATTTTCGTAATTGGCTGATCATATTAATACGAACAAAATAATATACCAATCGATCTTCAAAAAAGGCAAGGCGCCCTGCAAACTGTAAAAAGGGCACAGGGCGGCACTCGGGAAAGGGCGGGCGGACTGCCCTGTGAAAACGACCTAGCTGGAACACTGATGATGCATTGATTGATGTGAATTGTTACTTGTAAGAATGATTTAGCCTTTCAGAAATACATATTAACATAAAATTCTAAATTAATGATCAATTAAAATTTTTTTTTTAAAAAGTGAAATATGAAAATTCGACAGAACCACATTGTTGAAACTGATATACGTGTTGGCATGTGCGCAGGTGCGAGATTTAATTTTGCATCCGAATTCTTCAAAAATGCGAACATTATCGTAGATACCTTTATCTAAAGGTTCATTACAAGTATTTTCAAGAAGAAATAATGTGGAAAGAACTACATAAACTGAATAGACAACTCTGACAGCGTACATTGAGTTTAGTATCCAACTTTGGTCCATGTTTTACCATTGACAAGTCAACATCCCATAATAGGAAAAGTGCTTTTTGAAAAAAGAAAGTACAGTTCTGACAGCATGATATTGCATTAATAAAGAGTTTAAGGCAGATCTTAGTTCATTAATTTTTAACATTACATATGTGGACTGTCAATTTAACAGTTTACGTCACAACATAAAAATTATATCAAAAGTCTTCTGAAGTTTAGTATCGTTTTAATGTCAATTATTCAGGCATTGTGATGATGCAAACATTTAATAATGATTGCCTTTGTGACTAAGTCTTACAGGATTGAAATTTGAATCAGAAAAAAATATCCAGCTGACTAAAACATTTGTTGGAAGTCCGGGCTATCAGGTTTGATTTGCTGGGCTAGCAGTTCTGTCAACAGGACTAGTAAATTCTGCTACCAATAAGTCCTGGGCTAGTGAGCTGTAACAAAATTTTTTAACCCCTGTCTGAATTTCATTGAATGTTCACCTTCATTTAACCTTTTGTTCATAAAATAATCTGTAATTGCTTTCAGTTTATTAGACATTGTTGTTTGTTGTTTAAATTCATCGATAAATTGCCGCTTGAAAATATTCTGCTAAATCTTTGTATTTTAAAGAGCTCTTACGATCATATTTAATTCCATGGTGTATAATTATCACTTCTCTGACTTTGGAGGTTTGCCTGAAATTGGCAGATCAATACTTTAGCGTGGACCTCAACAAAGACACCCATAAACATAAACTTAAAACGGCGTAGAACAGAGAGTATTAAAGAAAGTATAAAATTAGATTTGATCGATTTTCACAACAATTTTTGCACATGATTTTTTAGTATTTTTATTTTTTCCATAGGGGGGTAGAAGTACAGGGTACTGGATCTTAATGAAAGCACTGATAATTATGAAATATATTTATGATTTATACTTTTAGGGTAATCACTTTTTAAATTCAATTATATGAATTTCTGCACCAAAAAATGTATGGCTACAAAGAAAAAAAAAGTCAAATATTTGTATGTAAATAATGATTTCTCAGTAATGACTTAAATATTATAAAAGTATTTCATAAAATCCATAAAAAAACTGTATATATTTATGAGTTGAACAGTAAAGATTTCATCAAAATTAGAATTGAAATAACTTCTTGACAATGCTTTAAAAGATGTGTTTTTATATGAAATATATAGGGGAATATATGAATGAAGAAACATTTTTGACCTAAAACTGTGGATACCAAAAGGATGATTGTAGTTCAGTATGATATCAGTTGACCCAGTAGTTTCAGAAGAGAAGGTTTTTCTATGGATGAACTACAATGGACACCAAGTGATGGGCCAAGTAAGCTAATAAAAATAAAATGCTTCGCAGGGCGCAGCTTGATACGACCGCAGAGGTCGAACCCTGAACAGTTGGGGCAAGTATGGACACAACATTCAAGCTTGATACAGCTCTGAATTTGAATTGTGATTAAATATTTGACACAGCATAGGTTTCTGACACAGAATGAATGTGGTCTAAGAACTTAAAAATTTTAAATTGGACATTCACCTATTATGGTCCAATATCCAAAATCTAAATACATGGTTAGATTCAGCATATCAAAGAACCCCAAGAATTCAATTTTTGATGAAATCAAACAAAGTTTAATTTTGGACCCTTTTGACCTCAATGTGGACAAAGTTGATAATGGGGCCCAAAAATCAAAAATCTAAATACATGGTTAGATTCAGCATATCAAAGAACCCCATATATTCAATTTTTGTTGAAATCAAACAAAGTTTAATTTTGGACCTCGATTTGGACCAACTTGAAAACTGGGCCCATAATCAAAAATCTAAATACATGTTTAGATTCAGCATATCAAAGAACCCTAAGAATTCAATTTTTGTTAAAATCAAACTAAGTTTAATTTTGGACCCTTTGGACCTTAATGTAGACCAATTTGAAAACGGAACCAAAAATTAAGAATCTAAATACACGGTTAGATTCGGCATATCAAAGAACCCCAATAATTCAATTTTTGATGAAATCAAACAAAGTTTAATTTTGGACCCTTTGGACCTCAATGTGGACCAATTTAAAAACGGGGTTCAAAATCCAAAAACTTAATACACGGTTAGAATCAGCATATTAAAGAACCCCAAGAATTCAAGAATAAAACCCCATTGAAATTGGTCAAGAAATAAGCAATTTATACGAAGTATCTTCTTTTGCACAATACTGTGCAATTGAATATTTCTTGCTATTGCGCAATACTGTACAATTGACAATTTCTTGCTATTGGGCAATATTGTGCTTTTGGATATTTCTTGCTATTGCACAATACTGTGCAATTGAAGATTTCTTGCTATTGCGCAATACTGTGCAATTGAAGATTTCTTGCTATTATGCAATACTGTGCAATTGAAAATTTCTTGCTATTGCACAATACTTATTATATAATAATTTACACATTCTGTTTGGTGTGTATCTCCTACCATATCATTATTATTTGCTTAAATTTTAAAAGAAAAAAAAAAGGCAAAAAAGAAAAAAAGGAAAAAAAAAAAAAAATCCCCCCCCCAAATTTTTTGAAACCCCTTATGATTCATTACCCCCAAACTCTATCCCAGCCTTCCCTTTGTGGTATGGTACCTTGCAGTACAATTTCAGAGAGATCCATACACTTGAACACAAGTTATTGTCTGGAAACTAGAAAAATGCTTATTTTTGGCCCCTTTTTGGCCCCTTATTCCTAAACGTTTTGGGCAATTACCCCCAAACTCAATTCGAGCTTTCCCTTTGTGATATGGAACCTTGTAGTACAATTTCAGAAAGATCCATACACTTACACACAAGTTATTGTCATGAAACTAGAAAAATGCTTGTTTTTTGCCCCTTTTTTGGCCCCTAATTCCTAATATTTTGAGGCAATTACCCCCAAAATCAATCCCAGCATTCCCTGTGTGATATGGAACCTTGTGGTACAATGTCAGAGAGATCCATACACTAACACACAAGTTATGTCTGGAAGTTACAAAAATGCTTATTTTTGGCCCCTTTTTGGTCCTTAATTCCTTAACTGTTGATACCATAACCCCCAAAATCAATCCCAACCTTCCTTTTGTGGTATTGAACCTTATGGTAAAATTTCATAGAGATCCATTCACTTAAACTAAAGTAATTGTGCGAAAACCAATGTGTCTTCGGACGACGACGACAACGCCAACGTCATACCAATATACGACCGCAAAAATTTTTTGCGGTCGTATAAAAACAACAAAAACACAAATTGCTATCTTAGAGTACTTGGAAGTTACAGAGAAACAACTATCATTCAACACAAGTGACTTTTTGTCCTGTGACTTTGTCAATTTACAGGTCCTTAAATGTTTATGATGTAAAATCCTTACCAAAATATTAAGGGGGAGGACTCAAACTAAGTGTTTCATTTGGCCCTACTATATGAACTTTAGTTTTTTTCTGCAACTTTTTTAAACACTAGCCCCTACAGATAGCACAAAACGCTATGTATGAGTGTACATTTTACATATTTTGCTGATTACTTTTTACAGGTGTCTGACTTGTAAGTACTTACTGTTTCAGATCCAAGAGTTTGTAATCCTGTGTAAGTTCTGTCAAGCTAGAAAAAGAATATAAAGTAAACATTATATAAACATTGTTGTTATTGGTTACCTTTTTAAGGTGAAGATTGAGACCCTGTGAACCTATGCAGTGTTCTAGCTTCACCATTTTCCTAAGGAGCAGCACTAACTGTTTTGTTTATGTGTAATATCTTAGTATACTGCCTTTATATCAAGCCGCCTTTCACTTCTTACAAAATGTAAATTTTTAATTACTGAATGTCAACTAATTTCTGATCCATTACCAAATTGACATACACAATTTACTGTATTTTAAACAGCTATGTAGTTACATTAACCATTACAGCATATTCACCCGAATGTGTACAAAGTACAATAAAGTTAATTTGCTTGTTAGCTAGGTGGACCATAAAAATAAGTTTTTTAAACAGCCACTTTCTTTATGAGTCTGTCGCAAGTCAGGAGCCTGTAATTCAGTGGTTGTTTTTGGTTTGTGTCTGTCATATTTGTTTTTTCGTAAATTGAATTATGACTTAGGCCATTAGTTTTCTTGTTTAATTTGTTTTACATTTTGTACTTTCTGGACTTCTTAATCTTAGTCAACTATACAGTTTGGGTTTGTCTCATTGTTGAAGGCTGTAGGGTGACCTATAATTGCTGACTTCCACTTCATTAGAACACCTGTGGATAGTTGGTTGTCTGATTGACAATCATACCACTTATTTAAGAAATAATTCTTTCATTCCATGCTCTATGCTCATTTTAACATGGGTAGGCATTATATTTGTCAATATTTTTATACCGAGCGTTAGCGAGGTGTAAAATGTTGACAAATATAATGCCTACCCATGTTAAAATTAGCATAGAGCATGGCATGATAGAAATATTCGATTCTAATAGGAAAATTTAGTACTTTTGTAATTTCGAATCAGACCTATAATACGCGTCCAAAAGGCATCCATTTTGATTTGATGAAGCCAAAACCTTATAGAAAATCAACCGTTTCACGATAAACAAATGAACAGATATATGTAAACTTACTTTTATAATGATTTTATTTAATTTCCAAGCGAGCAAAACCAAAACAAATGTCCATTTTGATTTGTTCAAAACACAGACATTGCAATTTCAATTGTGACGTCAATCACGTGCAGCCCATGTTTTATTGGAATTAGAACATAGCTTTGTTTCCAAAGAGAAAGAAGAACGTCATATTAGAATTTTATATTACCATTGTTTACTACCTATTGAAACAGTAACAGTAGCAATTTACTCAATGAACTGGTAACCTAAGGGTAATTAAAAAATCTGTTGAACCAGTTTGTTATAATACTTACTAGAGATAATTAAGAATTTATGGTTTACCAAACAAACAAGTACACCTTTTTTGCATGCACAAAGTACACGCTCAAATAGACTAGCTGTAAAATACCTTGTATCCATTTTTCCAATTTTCATTTTGAATATTATTTACTGTTAATTCAGAAATCATTGCGTGCATTTATGATTCAATGGCGATTTTTGAAGTATGGACAAAAATGCGTGATTAATTATCAGGATTTAATGAAAAGCTGCATACAGATATATGTATCAGATATCAGAATGCAAGTTCTTATTATTGTGATACTCACCCAGTCTCATTATTGGCATTAATAAACTAGAGGCTCTAAAGAGCCTGTGTCGCTCACCTTGGTCTATGTGCATATTAAACAATGGACACAGATGGATTCATGACAAAATTGTGTTTTGGTGATGGTGATGTGTTTGTAGATCTTACTTTACTGAACATTCTTGCTCCTTACTATTATCTCTATCTATAATGAACTTGGCCCGGTAGTTACAGTGGAAAATATTTTGTAAAAATTTACAAAAATTTACAAAAATTTACAAAAATTGACTATAAAGGGCAATAACTCCTTAAGGGGTCAATTGACAATTTTGGTCATGCTGACTTATTTGTAGATCTAACTTTGCTCTACATTATTGCTGTTTACAGTTTATCTCTATCTATAATAATATTCAAGATAACCAAAAGCTGCAAAATTTTTTTTAAATTACCAATTCAGGGGCAGCAACCCAACAACGTGTTGCCTGATTGGTCTGAAAATTTCAGGGCGGATAGATCTCGACCTAATGAACAATTTTATCCTCATCAGATTTGCTCTAAATGCTTTGGTTTGAGAGATATGAGCCAAAAACTGCATTTACCCTATGTACTATTTTTTAGCCATGTCGGCCATCTTGGTTCACGGGCGGGGTCATGGGACACATTTTTTAAACTAGATACCCTAATGATGATTGTGAACAAGTTTGGTTAAATTTGTCTTAGTAGTTTCAGAGAAGAAGATTTTTGTAAAAGATTACAAAAATTTACGAAAAATGGTTAAAAATTGACTATAAAGGGCAATAACTCCTTAAGGGGTCAACTGACCATTTTGGTCAAGTTGACTTATTTGTAGATCTTACTTTGCTGAACATTATTGCTGTTTACAGTTTATCTCTATCTATAATAATATTCAAGATAATTACCAAAAATGGCAAAATTTCCTTAAAATTACTAATTCAGGGGCAGCAACCCAACAACTGGTTGTCCGATTCATCTGAAAATTTCAGGGCAGATAGATCTTGACCTGATAAACAATTTTATCCCATGTCAGATTTGCTCTAAATGCTTTGGTTTCAGAGATATAAGCCAAAATCTACATTTTACCCCTATGTTCTATTTTTAGCCATGACGGCCATCTTGGTTGGTTGGCCGGGTCACCGGACACATTTTTTAAACTAGATACCCCAATGATGATTGTGGCCAAGTTTGGTCAAATTTGGCCCAGTAGTTTCAGAGGAAAAGATTTTTGTAAAAGTTAACGACGACGGACGACGGACGCCAAGTGATGAGAAAAGCTCACTTGGCCCTTTGGGCCAGGTGAGCTAAAAACTCAAAATAATTTCTGAATTTACAGTATATCTATAGAGGTAACAGTATTTTCCTAGATTAGTCAGTAAAAGTAAAATATAATGCATGATGGATGTCTAAAAAATGTGACAGATAAACTTTATTTAAAAACAAAACTACACTAAATTTAAGCTTACTTTAAGCTGATGAATAATATCCACTCTTTTGTTTCTTTGATCCTTAAAATGAAGTTGCACTCTGACTGGGAACTCACCCCATCCTCTTCTGGTTAGATGGAATGGGGGTTGACTGTAAATAAAATACATGGAATAAGTTCTCATTTGTATTGAGTATTTAGTCAATATAAATTCTACTAAAAGTGTATTCAAATATAACAGGGGTTTTCTTGAATATGTTGAAAGTTTTTGTTCACAATTGAAGAACACAAAGTAATCTTAGAGATTATCAACAACATTTGTTGG
Source organism: Mytilus californianus (assembly GCF_021869535.1). NCBI lineage: Eukaryota > Metazoa > Mollusca > Bivalvia > Mytilida > Mytilidae > Mytilus > Mytilus californianus. The sequence continues at coordinate 2,833,392 of NW_026262668.1, forward strand.
TATAAAATTCAGAAAAAGACAATCTTATGAACAGCAACATTGCTAATAAATTCAATGTCTCTCGACCATGATCTAGTGGGCAGGGCCTTAAAAAGGTCAATATTCTGAGATGTATGCATCATTAATCTATCACAAGTAGTTCTTATCAGACTAAGTTAAGCAGAAAACTCAACATTGAAACTTGGTAATTAATTGAAAGTCACTGGATCATGACCTAGGGGACAGGGCCTCAAAATAGTTATCAAGCTTATATGTAATGATAGTAATACAACTTCATACAAAATATCATTAATCTATCACAAGCAGTTCCTATCAAACTAACTTAAGCAGAAAACTTAACATTGAATATTGCAAATTAATTCAAAGTCACTGGACCATGACCTAGGGGTAGGGCCTCAAAATAGTCATTAGACTTATATGAACTGATATTAATACAATAAAAGCATGCTGAATTTCCCCTCTGAAAAAAAATTAACTTTCTGAACATCAGTCTAGCGAAGAAACAATAACCAAATTTTGCATCATCAATTTTTTTCAGCTTGATTGGTTTATTTCGTCTATTATGAACAGAATAGTTTTTTTTGTAAATAACATAAAAAAAGTCACCTGCACTGGCAAGCAAATTATACTTTTGAATCCTTATTTTTTTTTTACTTTTCTTACTTCTCTGTCACTTTTGTCTTACCAAGACATATGCACTATGGCAAACAAATCTGTTTAAAACTGTTTTTACCTGTAAATTGTTTACCTTACTTCCACTAAATCATTAGGTCTATAACTAGGATGAAGAAAGAACCAAACTTTCTTTACATAATGATCAATTCTTGGTTCCTCTTTAGAACCTCGAACATACACCATCCATTTGTGTGTTGATTGGTCATTCTCCTCTCTGCGGTCTACAGGTATATACCTACAAAAATGAATGTCAGTTTTATCGTGAAATTTGGGTAGTGCTGATCCTAAATCCTCCACATTCAAACATAAAATATAGTGTGCTCATAAAATAGGCTGTAGTCTTTTGGGTCATTGCTTTTTTTTCAGATATAAATGCATCATTTGCGCAAAATTTTAATTTTCCATGGAATCATTTGTACCAGAATATTTCATGTCATAATTACCTGTATGCATATTTATCAAATTATCTATGTTACCAGTTAAATACAAAGTATATCAGTCCTTGGAAAATTATCGTACATTAAATACAATAATTTCAACAATAATAACAAATAATAACTTGTACCCTGTTCAAACTGCAAAAATTTTCCCCAGGTCAAACCCCCAATAGTTTTGATAACACATTTTAAAAATTAACCCACTTTTTGGGTTTTGGCACTCAACAAAAATAGACATGTTTGCACCATAATAGTTACTCGCATCTGTCACCTAGAGTTGTTTAAATTCTTTGCATCACAGTGACTTTATTTCAAAGTTTACAATTTTTTGCTACATATTTGATATAATAACACATTTTTAAAGTCATTTATGGTTGGATTTTAACATAGAATTGACTGATGTATTTTAGTTTATTTCGTCATAATTTTGACCAGTTGTTTTTCTTTTCTCCTGATGAGAACACGTTTTAATAATTTTTTTACATAATATTTGGTTGACATATATAGCAATTTTCGAACAGAAAATAAAATTAGTCTTTGTATCAACAGATCATGAAGACACAAAAAAAGTGAAAAAAAGACAGACAACCCAACACAATTGCCAAAAAAACATTACAAATCAACCAAAAGTTTTGCAAAATGAGCATAAATCTCTGTTGCCCAAAAATGATAAGCTGTTCCCTCTTAAGTAGTGGCACCCATTATATCTAAACTCTGAAATGATATGTTACATCATTGGTCAGCTTATATTTTAGGGAAAGATTTACGATATTTGTCTTTTTCATTTCATTTACATACTTTGAGACATTCCCCATTACAATTCTCTTCTTCGTTTTAAATCTTGAACTTCTCCCATCATCTTGATCAATCTTCATCTTTTCACTTTCTATATTCCCAACTGTTTCACATTTAGATAAGCAAGGATTACCAACGGAAGCCTACAAAATAACATAATTCAATTTTGCTTAATTGTAGCTATTTTGAAAACGTATGGCAAGCAGTATTGGTCTTTTATTAATTATAATATAGCATAATTTTTTGAATGTATGAGTCAAATTTCAGTGTGGTCCAGAACGAACCAGCATGAACTACCATGCATGGCTTAAGGCAATTCATTTATCAAAAGTAAAATTCCATGGTTGTCCTTTAACTTGTGTAAGCCATTATAATTTAAAGCTAGCCATACTTTTGGTGTGTTTGTCAATTGTTGAGCACTATTTAGCTGGATGTTTATGTAATTTGTATTGTTGGATTGCTGTTTCAATGATGTTTCCCAAATTTGTTACATTATCAAATAATGCTCTTAAAACATATTAACAATTTGCCACTGGACAATATATTAGGGAATCGTCAAAATCTCAATTAAACTCTATTTTGTCATTAGAAACCATAAAAAAATGTAAAAAAATCAACTTAATCTGCATTTTGTTACTGTAAACAAGGAAATTTTCACAGCAGTTTTATTTTCGCTATTTTTGCAGGAAGAGTTGAAAAGTAAAACTAAAACTACCGTGAATATTTCAAGGAAAACCGATTCATATGGTCAAGGATTTGTCTAGTACTAAACAAATCCTTGATAGGATGAAGACCATACATGAACTTATATCAATATGTAAAGGAACAATTTATATCATCAGTTTTACAGATGACAGATAGCTATACTGCACATCACAACTCTATTTCAAAATGAAAGGCAATGTTATAAATGAAAACTTTAAATCATGATAGTCTAATTAAAATGGAACACAATCCAAGCAAGCGTACAAGACGGATATTGTTATATAAACAATACTCATTACAGTAAAGTAAATGAAACCTGTCAATCGGTTTAATCACTACCACAGCATCAATCAGATCAAAAGATATAATTAATTAGTAGTAATCCTGTTGGCATTTAATTCATCCTTAATCCAGTAATTCTTCTGTTTATTGTGTGGTCTGTTAATACAAGCAAACATGAACTTTAAATCTTAATTTACATTAATAAACTGACGTATACTGATTACTTTGTTCAGCGTAAAAAAAGGATTCCTGATTAATTTTATCACCTGATTTACAATACATGTACAACTGTACAATTTCAAAGTCATTTATGAAAAATTCATATAGGACATCAGGATATTGCGAATTCAGATTTTTTTGGTAAATCAAGGAAAAAAGAAGACATGAAAATTTCCATGTTAACAGTATATAATACATAATAAAATTTTAAAAGGATTAGTTGAATGGTTCTAAATTTATTGCACAGAAACGTTTTGGAGTCACTGCCTAATCACTGTACTACCATAAATTAATAACAGATTTTTAGAAAACCTTGGTTAAAAAACTTTTTAATCATAATGTCTTTTTTCATTGTTACATATAAGTTGTTTGTGAACATACCTCATCAGGTTCTTTCTTCACAATACTTAAGTCAACAGATGGTAGGTTATCTCCCTTATTGGAGGTCTCCAGTGACATATAGTTTTTTGGAGCTTTACCTATATGTTCTTTCACAGTTGGATGGATATATGGTGGCTCATTAGGATTTTGTTTTATCTAAAATAAATAAATAATTAAAACATGCTGCATTATTTAATACCACATTGGTTAGGAAAACCTTTATGATGTTTAAAGTAAGAATGACAAAATTCGTAACTTCTGCGGAACCCTGTGTCTCGCCTACAATTGCTGCTGTCAGTGTAAAAGTGTAATGTTGACTTTAAGAGTGAGTCCATTTATCAGTAAAATATAGAATTTAAAAAAAAAAGAGTGCACACGCTGAAATGTCTCGCCTTCTTTACTGACCATTGATTTTATGTTGATAGTCCTAAATAAAAAGCTTTACTAAAAGTATCACATAAACTTAACATGATCCAAGAAAATGAGGTCAAGGTCAGATAAACCAAACCAGAATTACATGTACACCTTACAATCATTCAATACACCAATTATAGTTGACCTATTGCTTATATTAATTATACTTTCTAAGAAACAGACTTAAACAGGAAAACTAAACATTGACCAATGAACCATGAAAATAAGGTCAAGGTCAGATGAACCATGCCAGACAGACATGTACACCTTACAATCAATCTATACATTAAATATAGTTGACCTATTGCTTATAATATCTAAGAAAAAAACTTAACATTGACCACTGAACCATGAAAATGAGGTCAAAGTCAGATGATATCTGCCAGACAGACATATACACCTTACAATCATTCCATACAAAAAATATAGTAGACCTATTGGTTATAGTTTAAGAAAAACAGATCAAAACACAAAAACTAAACACTGAGCAATGAACTGTGAAAATAAGGTCATGGTCAAATAAAACCTGCCAGACTGACATGTACATTGTAAAAATATTTCCATACACCAAATTTATAGTTGACCTATCGCATATAGTTTTAGAAAAAAAGACCAAAACACAAAAACTTAACTTTAACCACTGAAAATGAGGTCAAGGTCAGATGATACCTGCCAGTTAGACATGTACACCTTACAATCATTCCATACACCAAATATAGAAGACCTATTGCTTATAGTATCTGATATATGGACTTGACCACGAAAACTTAACCTTGTTCACTGATCCATGATATGAGGTCAAGGTCAGATGAAAACTGTCTGACGGGCATGAAGACCTTGCAAGGTACGCACATCTTAAATATAGTTATCCTATTACTCATAATAAGAGAGAAATTAACATTACAAAAAATCTTCAGTTTTTTTTCAAGTAGTCACTGAAGTATGAAAATGAGGTCAAGGACAATGGACATATGACAGACGTAAACTTCATAACATAAGGCATCTATATACAAAGTATGAAGCATCCAGGTCTTCCAGCTTATAAAATATAAAGCTTTTAAGAAGTTAGCTAACGCCCCCGCCACTGCCAGATCACTATCCCTATGTCGAGCTTTCTGCAGCAAAAGTCGCAGGCTCAACAAAAATCTAACTTTTTCTTTAAATCTATTTCTTGGTCTTGAAGATTAGCTTCTGTCCAATTTTCATAACAATCCATGCAGGTTTACATACTTATCATGTCAACAAAAATTTAATCCAAGACTTCTGTAAATGTTAACCGTAATAAAAAAGTCCATCTATCAGAAAAATACTGAAAATGAAAATGTATTTTCAAAAGTTTGCTTCAGACATTATCTCTTAATCATAAAATAAACTTCTGCCAAAATTTCATAAAATTCTATGATGGTTTGACAAAGTATTTGATGTGTAATAAACTTTAACCCCAGACTGTATTTACTTGTCAACTATAAAACAAAAACGAAGTCCATTTATCAGTAAAATATGGAAAAATGAAAAACAAATATTTTCAAAATTTTGCTCTGGATACTGTATTTTGGTCATAAACAAGCTTCTGTCCAAATTTTATAAAATTCCATGAAGGTTTGACAAAGTTATTGATGTCTTAAAAAACTTTAACCACAGACAGAACCTAAATGTTGACGCCTCTGACGACAGAATCTAGAATCGTTATGTCTCGCTTTCGCAACATAAATGTTGCAGGCTCGACAAAAATAGCTATTTAAAACCTTAGGACTCTTATGTACTTAGTACTTTCAATGTAAACTATGTAAAAAAGTCAGTTTTACTAGCTGAAATCTGTAATGCAAAATAAATATTAGTCTGAATTTTTAAAACTAAAAATATGAACCAAATTCTTTTGGACTGAAATGCTCTAGATGAAGGCCAATATTTGCTGTTACCATAATTGAACACACTATAAATATTGACGTGAAGGACAAAGAAAACTGAATAGGTGACATCCTTAAACGATTTACAATAACATACTTAGACAGGTTAGGATGAAGTTAAATGATTATGAAAATTTGAGAAAAAATTTGTAAGGGGTTCCAAAACCCTGTGTCTCGCCCTCCATTACTGCTGCCAGTGCAAAAGTGTAATGTTGACTTAAAACTAGAGGCTTTCAAGAGCCTTTGTCGCTCACCTGTATCTACTGTGGTTTTGGAAATCATGTAAAATAAAATCATAATAAATAGTATTAGATACCCCAAAAATGATTGAGACCAAGTTTGGTTTAATTTGGCCCAATAGTTAAATTAAAAGCAGGTCATCCCATTGTAGTCTTACAACAGTTACTGAAGACCCCTTATCATTATTTAAATTAGTTTTCAAGTTGTGACCATTTGAATTTGTTTTTTACAATTTTCCCATAGACTTCTATAGTAAACCCAGTGTTCTCCCCAGGATTTTTGGATAGCACCAGGGTAACGCGTGTGGACTTCTTGGTGAAATATTTCATGCAATCAGTTGTGTCGCGTCGCGATGCTTATCTCTAGTTACTGTAGTTTTTATGTCTCTTGTTTTGTTTTAATACTGTGGTACTGTGTTATGTAGACATTGATTTAGAAAATTATTGGTAAAAAAGAAAGTAAATCAAAAAACAGTTTGTATACTTTAATATTTTTTTAAAATAAATAAATTATAATTCATAATAAAATATTCATCTGAATTTAAAGTAATTAAATCTTTAATAAAATCCGAAATCAATAAAAATAAAATATCATTAAAAGTGAACAAAAATGTTCTATTTAAAAAACATTCTAGTTTCTAGAAAAAAGTTGTTGTATGTGAAAGGATTCTTGTCATAAGAAGATATAAAATTAACAATAACAATTGCAAATATTGTTTTATTATTTGAACCAGTTTCTATCTTAGATTTTAATAAAAAGAAATTTCATAAATTTTAGAACATTTTGCCATAGATTTCATGTAAATATTAACCTTTCTTGTCTTTGGTGATAATCAAAAATAGATACAGACTTAATACTGCCCTGAAATCTAAATCTTTATTTGTCATGAACCATTTAAAAGGAATTCCTAAATCTATAAATTTATCTTTGGTCTATAGATCTATAAGTAACCATATTCAATGTCAACAACTAAGTCTCCCTATTTTCCCGCCTAAATGACAGGAAGTAGATATAAATAGATTTAACATGTGCTTATGGATAAAATTTGCAAGAATTAGATTACTTCTGATATTCATTGATTATGGATATAGATATCCAGTTTTAAGGTACAGTCATGCATTTTATTTATAAAATATAATAGATTGCAATTAATTGTAAATAAACTTGAATATTCTACGTGAACTAACTGGGTCATGTGATATGTACAGACAGATACTACAGTTTGAAACCCGACTATCATGCAATAACTATGTCATAATTAAAGATAATATTGTCCATGGTTTAATCAGAGACATATAATACTATATTATAAGTATTGGGAAATGTATAGTTGTCCATTATACGTAATGAGCCACCTTTATGATGTACACAAAATGTACCTATCAGGTCAAGACACTGTTTGTGTACAAAGTATTTACCGACTTGTCACTGGTCAGTGCTTGGGTGGAGAGTGAAGCCATAAAATAGTTATCTGTGATCATAAAGTTATGAACTCTTAATTAAAACACAAAAGAATCATGTTACAAGTGTTAATTACATCGATTAAATGCAATCAACAAGGTTAACCTCGTAAGGTAAATCGATCACGTGGTGTAAACAATCTGTGTTGAACTGGTTTGAACTGGTCAAATTTCACCTGGAATTTTATACCGCACGGAAAAGATTTAACAAGTCGTTTAAAACTTTACCGATTTACGATTTTTTAACTGATTATTTTAGCACCACGGAGAAAAATTATACATCGCGGTAAGAACGATACCACCGCGGTAAAAAATTATACATCGCGGGCCCGCGGTCCTTTAAGGGCCTGGGGAGAACACTGGTAAACCCCTATGTTCTGTTTTTGCCATGGCGGCCATGTTGGTTGGATGGAAGGGTCATCAGATACATTTCTAAATTAAGATACCCTATTGAAAATGGTGGCTAAGTTTAATTCCATTTGGCCCAGTAGATTAAATGGGGAAGATTTTTGTAAAAGATTACAAAAATTTATGAAAAATTGTGAAAAATTGACTTGAAAGGGCAATAACTCCTGAAGGGGTCAATTGACAATTTTGATCATGCTGACTTATTTGTAGAGCTTACTTTGCTGAACATTTTTGCTGTTTAGTTTGTCTATATCTATTATTATATTCATGATAATAACCAAAATTGCAAAATTTCCTTAAAATTACCAATTCAGGGGCAGCAACCCACCAACAGGTTGTCTGATTCGTCTGAAAATTTCAGGGCAGATAGATCTAGACCTAATATACAATTTTACCCCATCAGCTTTGCTCTAAATGCTTTAGTTTCAGAGATATAAGCCAAAAACTGCATTTTACCCCCATGTTCTATTTTTAGCCATGGTGGCCTTTTTTTTGATGGGCGGGGTCATCAGATACATTCTTTAAACGAAGTATGATTTAGGCCAAGTTTGGTTTAATTTGGCCCAGTAGTTTCAGAGGAAAAGATTTTTGTAAAAGTTAACGGCCAGGTGATCTAAACAAGAGGCTCTCTAGAGCCTGAATCGCTTACCTGCATTTCAGAGGAGAAGATTTTTAAATGTTAGCAAACTTGATGAACAAATTGTGTAAAATTGTCTTTAAAGGGCAATAACTCCTTAAGGGGTCAATTGACAATTTTGGTCATATAAACTTTTTTGTAGATCTTACTTTGCTGAACATTATTGCTGCTTACAGTTTATATATATCTATAATAATATTCAAAATAATAACAAAAAACTGCAAAATTTTGTTAAAACTACCAATTCGGTGGCAGCAACCCAACAATGGGTTGTTCGATTCGTCTGAAAATTTCAGAGCTGATCCATCTTGACCAACTGAACAATTTTACCCCATGTCACATTTGCTCTAAAAGCTTTAGTTTTTGAGATATAAGCCAAAAACTGCATTTGACCCTTATGTTCTATTTTTAGCCATGGCGGCCATGTTTGTCGATGGATACAAATTTCGGATACAATTTATAAACAAGATACCCTAAGAAACATTTAGTTAAAAGTTGAGGGTAATTGGCCCAGTAGTTTCAGAGGAGAAGATTTTTGAATGTTAGCAAACTTGATGAACAAATTGTGTAAAATTGTCTTTAAAGGGCAATAACTCCTTAAGGGGTCAATTGACAATTATGGTCATATTAACTTTTTTGTAGATCTTACTTTGCTGAACATTATTGCTGCTTACAGTTTATATATATCTATAATAATATTCAAAATAATAACAAAAAACTGCAAAATTTTGTTAAAACTACCAATTCGGCGGCAGCAACCCAACAATGGGTTGTTTGATTCGTCTGAAAATTTCAGAGCTGATAGATCTTGACCAACTGAACAATTTTACCTCTTGTCAGATTTGCTCTAAAAGCTTTAGTTTTTGAGATATAAGCCAAAAACTGCATTTGACCCCTATGTTCTATTTTTAGCCATGGCGGCCATGTTTGTCGATGGATCAAAACTTCGGATACAATTTATAAACTAGATACCCTAAGGAACATTTAGTTAAAGTTTGAAGGTATTTGGCCCAGTAGTTTCAGAGGAGAAGATTTTTGAAATAGTTTACGACGACGACAGACGACGACGACAGTCGACGTCGGACGCCAAGTGATGGCATAAGCTCACATGGGGCCCTTCGGGCCCCGGTGAGCTAAAAAGAGTATATTTATCAGCAAAATACAGAATTTAAAAACTTAAGATGCTATTTCTTTGTCTTGAAGATTATCTCTTTCCAAGTTTCATAACAATTCAAGACAGTTTACAAATTTATCATGTCAAAAAAATTTAATCCCAGACTGTCTGTCAATGTTAACTGTAAACAAGCATTCTGAGAGTATTGCATGGCAATGCATAGTCCCCTACCGATTAAAAATTCATTGGACTGGAACAAAATGCTAACTTGATCTATAACTTGTCATGGTGTAAACTATATAACTAATATCAAATCAATATCTTCAAGCATGACGAAAAAAAAGTGTGGAAAACTGATTATTTAAGTGAATTTTCTAAGTCCAAGGACCATAACTCTGCACAAAATCATCAGACAGGAACAAAATTAGAACTTGATCTGTAACTTGTCATGATAAAATTATATACAAATTATCAAATCAATATCTTCAAGCATGCAGAAAAAAAGTGAGGAAAACTGAGTATTTGAGTGAATTTTCTAAGTCCAAGGACCATAACTCTCCACAAAATCATCAAACCAGAACAAAATTCGAACTTGATATGTAACTTGTCATGATAAAACAACACAATAAATATCAAATCAATATCTTCAAGCACGAAGAAAAAAAGTGGAAAACTGATTTGCTGGACTGACGGATGGACAGACAGACAGACAGACAGACAGACAGACAGACAGACAGACAGACGGACGGACGGACGGACGAAGTGCAAACCTAAAGTCCCCTTCGATTTCGTCGTTTGGGGACTAAAAAACTAAGTCCATCTGTCAGACAAATACTGAAAATAAAAAAAAAATTATTTTCAAAAGTTTGCTGCAGACATTATCTCTAGATCATAAAAAAACTTCTGCCAAAGTTTCAAAAATTCTACATGTATGATGGTTTGACAAAGTAATTGATGTGTAACAAACTTTAACCCCAGACTGTATCTTCTTGTTAACTGTAATAAAAACTAAGTCCATTTATCAGTGAAATATGAAAAAATGAAAAAAAAAAGTTCTAAATTTTGATATGGATACTATCTTTTGGTCATAAACAGGCTTCTGTCCAAATTTCATAAAATTCCATTAAGGTTTGACAAAGTTATTGATGACTGAAAAAAATTCTACATGCATGAAGGGTTGACAAAGTAATTGATGCGTAACAAACTTTAACCCCAGACTGTATCTACATGTTAACTGTAATAAAAACTAAGTCTATTTATCAGTGAAATATGGAAAAATGAAACATTTAAACAAACCTAAACACAAACATTAACTTGTAAACTATGTAAAAGTTTCAAAGTCAATGAACCATAATGAGGGGGCGGGGTTATATAACCTCTATGGAAATAAAACTTGCAAATATCAATACATTTGCATACCAAATATCATTGACTTAACATTAGTGGTTCACCTTAAACTGACCTAATCACACACTAATACATGTAAACTAAGCAAAAGTTTCAGTCAATAGACAATGACTGAGGGGTAAGGACCAAATATTCTCCAATGAAATGAGATGAGCTAATGATTATACAACTGCATACCAATTATCATTGACCTATCACTAACAGTTCCCCTTAAACTGACCTAATCACAAACTAATACATGAAAACTAAGCAAAAGCTTCAGTCAATAGACCATGAATGAGGGGGTGGGGCCCAAATAATCTCCATGGAAATGAGATATGCCAATACTTATACAACTGCATACCAAATATCATTGACCTACCACAGTGGTTCCCCATAAACTGACCTAATCACAAACTAATACATGTAAACTAAGCAAAAGTTTCAAGTCAATAGACCATGACTGAGGGGGCAGGTCCAAATAATCTCCATGGAAATGAGATATGCCAATGCTTATACAACTGCATACCAAATATCATTGACCTACCACTAGTGGTTCCCCATAAACTAACCTAATCACACACTAATTCATATAAACTAATCAGTTTCAAAGTCAATAGACCATGACTGAGAGGGCGGGTCAAATAATCTCCATGGTAATGAGATGTGTCAATGCTAATATAACTCCTTACCAAATATCATTGACCTGCCACTAGTGGTTCACCATAAACTAGACCTTATCACAAACTTATTCATTGTTGACACCGCCGCCGCCCAAAACAGCATACCTATGTATCGCTTTTTGACTTTGTCAAGGCGAGACAAAAAACTAAGTCCATTTATTAGTAAAATACAGAAAAATGAAAATATATATTTTCAAAATTTTGCTCTGGATACTACATTTCGGTCATGAACAAGCTTGAACTGCTTCTATCCAAATTTCATTAAATTCCATGAAGGTTTGACAAAGTTATTGATGTCCAAAAAATATTTACCCACAGACTGAACCTAAATGTTTACGCCACCGACAGAATCTATGATGGCTATGTCCCGCTTTAGGAACATAAATATCGCAGGCTTGACAAAGAAGGGCTTTCAACAAATTGGTATCTTTGTTTTTTTTTCTACGGTTTTACAACTTTAACATTCACATTCTCCTGTACAATGCTTATGTTTCTTACGTTACAGTTAAAAGTTGATCGCTCAATGACATCATTTACACCCATTGACCTCAGGTAACTCATTCATAGAAAGCATATGACGCTGGAGTATGATTGGAACAGCACAAACAAATCCAATGTTGTTGATCGGCTGACATACAATATATTTGTATTTTACCACAGGTGTGTACGCAAAGCGTTTGAAGAACGTCATACTAGAATGTTAAGTTTCTTACACTTAATATTTAAGTGAGTAGTTTGTAAATCATCTTTTTCAGAATGATAACTGTTTTGAGCTCTCTTTTTCATAAAACTTAACTTTTGAGGTAGCATTTGAGCCATGGTACTCTACCTGTGAGAATTTCTGCTGTCCTGCTTTCGAATAAAAGTTAGCTATGATGCAAGCCCTAAGTCTATCCATTACCATTCTACTTTGATTTAATTTCTGAAAATTTAATTGTATAATTAATTAAGTTAGTATATCAAAGAGTTTACAGAGTTCCCAAAGTAAAGAGCAACACTAAAATTTACAAGTCACAAACAATTTTTTTTTTAATTTTTAACAATACCGTTTTAGTTTTGCATTTCATTTGGTAATAATTTATCAGTATTCCAATGTTCCCTGCCTATGCATATATTTTATCTGTCCAAGGGCAATAACTAAAAAATTTGTTTTGTTCTTTTTAACTTTTTTATAAATATCCTTCAAGAAATATAGGCATGAGATTGTTTACACTGATATTTTCCTTATAATTTCTATTTCCAAGTGGCATAACTGCTGTAAAAATATTTGATCAGCACTGATTAACTCTTCAAAGACCTTGCTGATTTTAACCATTGATATAAATTTCATTAAAATCTGACAAGAAATGTAGGTATGAGAGTGCTCACAATGCATTGTTCAATATAAATTATATTCAATCGGATTATTATAAACTGTTTAGGCTGATACTGTAAGATTATGCTTTCTAGGTGTTTTTCTTGCAGTTACTAGCAAAAACAGGTTCCTAAGATGGCTGAACATTATTTGATTGTATTAACTTAATGTTGTTTCTCTACTTGGAGCGTCATTAGTTCAACCATTCTGTCTTAAATGTCTAATTAATCTTGTTATTGTCATAGAAACTCATGAATAACAATTATCCACAGAAGAGAGAAAACAAAGTCAACAAAGGATTTTTTGGGTTGCTGTCTCATTGATGTTTGTCCATTGTTACCATTATAAATCATACAACAGCTAACAGTACAGTGAGCAAAAAATGAATTTAAGTGGTGAAAAATAAGTTGGAATGGCCTTATTATACTGATTAGTTTGTTTTTTAACCTTGCATATCTCATACAACTGTCGTTCTAACTTGAAATTTTGCAAATAAAATGCATGGTTTTTACCTGATCAGCCTCGTCTACTTCTTCTTCTTTGTTCTGTATTTCCATTGTAAACTGACCGTGAATAATATTCTCAATCTTACGTCTTGTTGCTTCCTTAGCTGAAAAAGATTAAGCAATATCATTTTGTTACATGTCTTATTCTTATGGTTTTTTTTTCTGCATCTGAAAACTATTTATTTTCTTTCCACTTTTTCACATTTCTTCCAATTTTGATTATTTTACATAATTCTGAACAGAAAGAAGATGCCGTCTCTTTATCATTCTTATAACTTCCATCTGTAGAAAATTTGTCGATTGTTTTCATTTAAAATATTTTTTTTAGCTTTTATGCTCGTCTCATTTACGTCTAGATTTTTTTTTATAGGATGCCAAGTGATGGCAATATATTCAACTCACACTGGCCTTTGGGGTAGGTGTGCTTAAAATTTGTTAAATCGATAATTTATGCATTTGTGTCTGTTATTTTTTTTCTGTAATATTCAGTGAAACGATACAAACCATCCTCTTCAAATACTCTTTGTCTCTTTGACTGCTGCTCTGTAACATCTTCATAATCTGGGTCAAGGTCAATATGTCCACGTTTAACAGCCATTCTACAATTCTGCAAATATAAATGACTAGATATATTATGAGATAACAAGTACATGTACATGTATGCGTCACTCTGCTTTGCTGCTTTAACAAAGTTCATAAGTAAGAAAATAACATAGTTTGCTTCAGTGTCTTGTAAACTATAAATTTTTTGCTTCTTTTAACATGCACTTTTTAACAAATTTGATTTTGGGGCTTACATTATATATAATAGATTATATCTTTCTTTGTTATAATTTTTATGCCCCTTGGGGCCCAAAATTGGCTAAAAAAATTTATCTTATCTTATATAAACCTGATAACACAAAATTTCCTTGATTAGGTTTGGTGGTCTGTAAAAACCCAAATTTCCCATGAAAATCCTCAGGTAAGCAAACGTATGCAGTCTTTTTGCGCCTGTCCCAAGTCAGGAGCCTCTGGCCTTTGTTAGTCTTGTATGTTTTTTAATTTTAGTTCATTTATATGTTTTGGAGTTTAGTCCATTTTCACTGAACTAGTACACAATTTTATTGAGGGGCCAGCTGAGGACCACCTCCGGGTGCGGGATTTTCTCGCTGCATTGAAGACCCATTAATGGCCTTCGGCTGTTGTCTGTTCTTTGGTCAGGTTGTTGTCTCTTTGACATATTCCCCATTTCCATTCTCAGTTTTTTTAGATGCTGTAGGTCTTGCTTTCAAACTTAATATAACATCACTAAATAAGAATGGATTCATGACAAATGTTAAACCAACAATATTATAAATTGTATATTGTATAATTCATTGAATCTTAGATTTTCTTAATTTTTCAGCATTCCATCTTTGATACATCATTATGCAGCTAATGATCATAAACGCCTTTATTATTTAATTCTTATTTTTAAATTTTTATCTTTTTACAAATGTTAATTGCCATGAATCATGTGAATTGTAAGCATAAGTCACTCACAGTATAAAAAGACTTTACTCTTTAGTTAATATTTAACTTTATAAAGAAGTGTAACAATATTTAAATATAAGGAAAACACATGAGGTTTTTATAGGGGGCTAGTTGGAGTAAAATTCACACCCATTAGTTTTATGGGTGTGTGATTTTTTTGCACAACAGTAACATGAGAGGGTGTTTACAAAATGCAAATAGACCTGTCAAAACTGCAACGATAGGATTTTTTTAATTAACGTTAAAAAAAATACTTTGACGCAAATCTTCGTGTATCTTATTATTTTGATAATATAAAGTTTTGTATGTAAGGTCAGCCAATGTTTGCACTTAATATACAGAGTTTGTGAAGTAGATATCAGATTGTTTTGGTAGTAATTTCATTTTACGTTTCATGGAGGCCGCCATGTTGATCAATCAATGAAAGGTACAACAACTGTGATTGGATAAAACAGATAGGTCATGATTACTCGTGTGGAAAATTCCGCGAAACCAATGAAGAGAAAAGAATAAAAGCACGTGTTTTCAGTTTTAGATACAAATTAAATAAATTTATCTGTAAAAGCACACAAGACGGGAAAATGTACACCTCTTACTTACTTCAGAGTTCTTTCTAAACAGAGTCTTAACAAATAGAAATGAATAAATGTAACAACAACAAAATTTTTTTAAAAAAAACATAATAAAATCTTTTATTTAATCTGAGACTACTATACTGTTATAGTAGTCTCAGATTTAATGTATTGGCCTGTTGGCTTGATCTAATTATTGAAGGCAGATTTTGGCCATTTATTTATTTAATTGTTTGGGTATTTTAAGAATTAAGCTATTCAGACGCCAGAAAAAAACTTTTATATTTGGCATGAACAAGGAAAAAAATTGCTTCGTTATATTAACGTTACGCTACTCGTCAAACTTGATTTTTTAGGGAATCGTTAGCTCCTACACTGGCCACTGTGACATCGAAAACCCCAAAAATGTCATACTGAGGATGGTCGTTATCATTGAACCTAATAACATAATTATTCAGTCGCTTTTTTACCTTTTACCTAATGGCGGATCCATGGGGTGGGGGGGGGGGGGGTCCGGGGGTTGGAACCCCCCTTTTTTTGACGATCAATGCATTTGAATGGGGACGTACAGTTGGACCCCCCTTATCCTGGGTTGGGAACCCCCCTTTTATAAATGGCTGGATCCGCCCCTACCAGACATAATTATACCACATGTGATTAGGTCTCTGCTTTTACTTTATATTTTGCATACCTACCGTATAGGATACTGCCTTACCTATTTTTTTCAAGGAGCTAGTCAGGGACATGATTATCTAATGCTCGCAGGAAAACTTAATTCTAAAATATTTGGTCTTGACCCCACAAATATAGGATATCTATTGCAGTAAATTACGGAGACTCAGTCGTATAGATGCCCCCCCCCCCCAAACCAAAAAAGCAACCAAAAAACAAATCACAAAAAAAACACCTTGCAAAGCCAAAATTACAACCGATGTGGACAGTTAATAAATTCGATGATAGATTATAGAAAGCATCGAATGAACACTTCCACAGTGCAAACCAACAGAAAGTCGAATCTCAGCAATTAAGAATCAGAGTTCGCAAAAAATCATCTGAGACATTTCTGAAAAACCACGCTTTACCGAAAAAGAGAGCGGATGTACATGATGTGGTGATTTATGATATATATGTTTAATTGCACAAACAAAAACTTGTTTTCAAGTTACTACCAAAAGTCTCTTTTCTATCTGTATTTAATATGGATAACTGTATTGAGGGTGATTGGCTCAAATGAAAGATTTTTTTTTTGGCGCAAAAATCAAAGCACCGAACTAGAGTACCATACAAATAACTTTACATCAAAATACCTATATAATATACATCTGAAAAAAAGATGTGCTATGATCGACAATGTGACAACTACCCACCAAATTCCAAATGACGTTGTTGTTGTAGGAAATATCTGCTTCTCTAGGAGATATTCGAAGTGTACTTGGGATCGAATGTAAAAAATGAATACTTGAATACCACTGGAACTCGGTTGGCAGACATATTTTTTAATCATTGTCAATTTCAAAAGTTTTGTTTTTCGTATTGCCTGCCTATTTGTTTTAATTATCAACGTTGCCAGCACCAATTTGTATGTATATTAACAATGTGCACTATACTATCCATGTCCATATACTAAAACACAGGTACTCGGTTAGAGGATATATAATTTTCAATCATTGTAATTTTTTGCTCAGTATAAATACAGTATACTACACATTGCTAGTAGATCTATGGTTACATTTACTCGCACGTTTTTTGTTTTTTGTTTTCTTTGGTTTGGGGCGATTAAGAGACTTGATAAATTGTATAAAACACTTATTGTTGTATGCATGCATATTGACCACTAGACGTGTTATGGTTATTTGTGATGTTGGGTCGCTGTATCATTGACCGTATACTGAATATCTTCTTGTATTCACAAACATGCAGAAGAATCCTGACATTTCCGTTTTAACTGGAAATACAATTCACAAATACCTTCTGCACAAATTTGCTACCACTATAAAATGAAGCCTCTGTTTCCAGACAGTCAGTGCCCAAGTGACAAAAAATAAGTATTTTATGACATTGTTTCTATGTCGCATTTCCTCGAATAACTTTTTTGACTGTTAGATTGCAATAATAAATGCACACAATAACTTCTTTTATATCGAGGGTTCAGAGCAAATAGGTTCTATCTGCATGCTTTGCATCATTTCGTAGTTTTATATGCAGAAATAAGTGAAATAATATTATTTATTATCTGCGAAAAAAATCGAAGTCATATATTAATTAATATGATTGAAAAAAGTAATATGTTCAAAGGTTTTATCTACAAATGTCAAGTTTAATTTGTGCAAAAAGGTTCTATTTACATTGACCTATGAGCAAAAAGGTTCTATCTGCCAGATAGTACCTTTTTGCCCTATAAATAAGCAGATCATTAAGATATCAGAATGAGATATTTTATTACATGAGATTATATTTCATTTTACTGCTTGTGTTTTGTTTTGATAATGTTATCTGTGGAATGTGTACCAGTTTCAGCATCAACACACATAATTACGCCAGTAAACACATGTTAAAAGACAAAAGAATTAATATCATACACAAGTAAGTTTCTTTCTCAGTTTTATATACAAGTTTCTTTTTTTTATATATATATATGTACATTTTTAGTCCCGTACCGACGAAGTCGAAGGGGACTTTAGGTTTCCACTCCGTCTGTCTGTCTGTCTGTCTGTCTGTCTGTCTATCCATCTGTCAGTCCGGCAAATCAGTTTTCCATACTTTTTTTCTTCGTGCTTGAAGATATTGATTTGATATTTGGTTTATTGTTTTATCATGACAAGTTACAGGTTAAGTTCAATTTTCACGATTTTATCTTTCTCTTTGTTCAGTTAAAGCCCTTTCCCTAGAACTAAATTTTTGATGAAATACTTATTAATTAGTAGATTTCTGTTCAAAGGGAAATAACTCATTTTAAAAAAAAATTAAAAGACAAAATGACATTTTGGATTTTTTCCTTGTCTTTGGTAAATTGTTTGAAGAATTTAGTGGAAGTTTGTTTGTCATTCTTAAAGATATTGATTTGATAATTAGTATATAGTTTTATCATGACAAGTTACAGATCAAATTGGAATTTTGTTCCGGTCTGATGATTTTGTGCAGAGTTATGGTTTTTGGACATAGAAAATTCACTTAAATAATCAGTTTTCAACCGTTTTTTCCGTCATGCTTGAAGATTTTTACTTGATATCTTTATGTAGTTTACACCATGACAAGTTACAGAACAAGTTAGAATTTCGTTCCATTACAATGATTTTTTAACCGGTAGGGGACTATGTATTGTCATGCAATACTCACAGAATGCTTGTTAAGGTTCATGTGGACCCTTCGTCTAAAATGGCTGCATTTTCACCTCAAAATTTATTCTGAGTACAGACAAACCTGTGCATCTGGAAAAGTTTTAAGGCATAGCATGCCCTAGATAAATAAAATTCAAATATATTTTATGTTTTAGAAAATTAAAAACTTAACTGGATTTTGCAGTGCACTTTTTTTCATTCCTCCAGAAGATGCCAAAATAAACTAAGTTGGGAAAGAGGTTTGAGAACTTCCCCACAGGTAATAATTGAAGTGAACTGTTTTGATTGACATGGACAATAGATGGACAATAGATACCTGACAATAATTGGTGATTTAAACTGTGTACCTGAGTGGACCATATCAAGTGAAACTCAACTGTTTGTTAATTTTATCATCTTCTGCAGGGACGAAAAAAAGTGCACTGCTAAATCCAGTTAAGTTTTAAATTTTCTAAAACATACAATGCATTTGAAGTTTATTTATCTAGGGCATGCTATGCCTTAAAACTTTTCCAGATGCGCAGGTTTGTCTGTACTCAGAGTAAATTTTGAGGTGAAAATGCAGCCATTTTAGCCAAAGGGTCCACATGAACCTTAATTTAGTAATATATGTAAAATACATATGCATATTTCATTGATTAATGCAATGATAATGAAAGGAAGTAATTGGAATAGGTAATGAGGATCTTCATAGGGTGTCTATTTTTAATAACATACATTGATTTCTGTTACTGTGAGGAGTGAACATTAAAGATTTCAGTATTATGAAAGACGATAAAAAAGCTTACAAGTTGTCGAATAAGTATTATTTATTATGAGGGCCTTTAAAAAAATTGGGTATCTTATAATAGTAATATTGGTCCTTAATTGGGAAGAAGCAAATGCTATTAAAAGAGTTTTTATAATGGATATATTGATAGTTGCTTGCTCAACATCCTATTTATGATGGAATCATTATGCCGGACTTATAAGATTGCTATTTAGTATTTATAAACAAAGCATACAGATATTTTCAACTAAACTATAACTTTTATATCTGCATAATAATCCAATTAAACATGGATATACTTTCTAAATTGCATAACATGTAAAAAATAAATATTGATTTTACATTTTTAAATTGTTTCAGATGGATTCTGACATAGATTGGCTAGATTGGTCAGACCTGAAAGCAATATCAGAGACCATTGCTCAAGAAATAGAAAAAAAAACCAGAAACTTCAACAACAGCACTGACACACAGGACACGATTATAACATCGATTTGCCCTACTTCAACAGCTTATACTGCAGTCTGTAACAACAAGAAAACATCAACAGTCTCTGATAAATCATCTGATGAGTCTGATCCAGATGATAGCATACCTTTGTTTAATGTAACAAAAACAAGCAGCGACTACAGAAACAAGCTCTTAAAGCCATTCTGAGAAAACGGGAAAATATTAAAAGTTTGCCAACTGGTTCAAATCTAAAGAACAAGAAACAGAGAACAAAAGACGACCCAGATGATAATATTCCATTGATAAATGTTACACCAAACAAAAAATATTGCAGAAACAATATCTTAAAACTTTTCCCAAGAAGTTGAAAAATAATGCAGTTAAACGATTGTCAACATGTTCAAATTCATTGAGATCAAGACAATTTTCATACTAAAAACTTTACTCTTTCAGAGAGAGAAAAGAGAAGACAGAACCATGTCATGAATACACAGATCTCACTGATGATTCAGGCAAAGATGATACGTATAAGCCAACTAAGGAAGATGTATACTCTTCTGACTCTATTTCTGATGCCGAGTCTATTCAGAACATAACATTGATTAGGAAACAAAGGAAAAGGAATTACTGTAATAAAGACTGGAAAAGAAAAGGTAAAACATTAAAGCACATTCAGTCAAAGAAACGAAAGATTGTAGCTGTGGTAAAAAAAAAAAAAAAAAAAAAAAAACAGATCTGGACACTACAGGACAAACAAATAACAAGTAGTAGTCAATCTTCAAGGACTTCCAGTGCTATCAAAAGAAGCAGAAAAATAGAGGAAAACAGACGGGTGGTGGTACAATATCATACTACCAGACTGAACGACCTTCTGTTAAGTAACACATTAAAGAAAGTACCTATAGCAGCTGGTGGGGATTGCTTCTTAAAAGCAGTTTTACATGGATTACAAGAAGGAAATTCTGATTTAATTGTCGAAAAGATTTAGTTGAACACCTTCAACATGAGAGAACACATTATAACAATTTTTTAAGTTTTGATGAACAATAATCAGAAGAAGAGAAGAAGAAACGTTATGATGACTATTTGCACGATCTCAGTCACAATGGCCACTGGAATTCTGATTTAGCAGATATGATGCCTTTAGCAATATCAAACATCTACAGACACCCAATACGTGTCTATTCAAGTATAGTTGCAAATTCTGTGTATGACATTTTACCAGATCTTGGAGAGAAATATTTATCAACCGACTTCATAAAAGAAGCACTTTTCTCAATAACTGGTCAGGAGCAGTATGATGCAGTTGAAACTATGGATACACCAAATTCGACAAATGAAAACTTAAACAAAACACCAACAAGAGAAAACATAAGTTCACCAGTTTCCAAGAGAGGAAGTGTTATCACTCCTAGAAAAAGAGCAAACTATAAAAGTCCGGTAAAGAAGCAACTTTTCCGAAAGATGAAAAGCAATCCACAAGCCTGGAAAAAAAATAAAAGAAAGCATAAGAGAGTACATGGATTACCTGACTTTGGTAGAACAGGGAAACAGTAGGATCAAAAGACCGTAAAGTATCGTGATTGTTCTAGATGCAAATTTCGTTGCTCCAATAAAATATCAAAAGAAGATGCGTATAAGAGATTTTCTACTTAATACCAAATGGGTTCATATGAAAAACAACGGGCATTGTCAACATGTAGACCAAGATAAGGCAAAAAAAAAAAACTACAACAAATAGTAAAAAGAACTCAAATTCCTATCATCTTACAGTTAATGAAAAAAGGGAAAGAATTTGCAAAACCTTCTTTCTAAGAGCTTTAGGCATCAGCCAAAAAACTGTATAGTATGGACTGAAAAAGAAACAACATGGAGTTTTTGTTGGTGTAGATAATCGTGGCAATACCCCATCTGTAAACAGAACTCCAGAGATTAACAGAAATTTTATTAGAGAACATATAAAGTCCTTCCCCACAGTTCCATCACATTACACCAGAAAAGATTCTCATAGGCAGTATCTCAGTGTAAATTTATCACTGAAAAAGATGTTCTACTTCTATGAAGAGCTCTGTAAGAAAAAAGGAAAGAAACCATATAAGATAAATATCTACAGGGAAATCTTTTGTACAGAATACAACTTAGCTTTCCATAGACCAAAGAAAGATCAACGTTCTATTTGCAAAGTATATTATGAGAGAAAAAAACAGCGAGGAGAACTGGATGACGATGACGAAGAACAATTTGTATGGATGAAGATGAGTATGAAACATGAAAATACTGTTCAAGACAAATGCCTGTAATAAAATATTAGCTATCTTTGATATTTGTTTACTTATGACATGTTAAATGACAAACATAAAAGGTAATATTAGCATATAGAACCTTTTTGCCTTACTTAGTTCGGTCATTTTGACTTAGGGCAAAAAGGTTCTATGTGCTTTGACCTACTTTTTTACCTTTTGTGTATGGGACTTTTCTTTTATATACAAATACAAAAAACTTCTATATCTTACTAACAATTGCGCCAATTATTAACTCACTTTGACGAAAACCTTAATTTTCAGAAGGTTTCAAAACTTGATTTTCTCAAAACAATGAAAAATGCAGATAGAACCTTTTTGCTCTGAACCCTCGATATATGCTATGTAAAAAAATCTGACTCAAACAAAAAGTTCTCTGAAACTGCATCGTCAAGATGTTCGATTATTTTATGACAAATATATTTAATTGCATGTAGGACTTGTTTTTCAGCAGACAATCGATGTTCCAGTGGGAACCAACTGTGCTCCACGTCTTGTTGACTTGTTGGTTTTTTCATACTGATTGATTGTTGTTTGCTTAACGTCCAGTGGAAAATATTCCATGCTTATTCACGAGAACTACTTTATGGATGATCTCCACTCACTAAATGATATAAAGTTTGGTAACAATATTCCATCAAACTTGAAATAAAGAATACCACAGATAGAGGTAGGTCTGCTTCATATATTGAGCTACATCTAGAAACTGACAATACGGGTCGGTTGATTATTTCAGCTTTTCTATTGTGGACTTTCCATTTGTATGTAGCAGTATTCCTTAAGTGTCTGTATATGGAGTAGATATCACACATTTGATATTATATTCCAGAGCTTACATTTCCAATCATGATTCCTTAAATGAGAGTTGCAGCTTACAAGAAATCTGTTGAAACCAAGATCTCCTGTTTGTAAAGTGAAGTCATCCCTTAGAAAGTTAAATGGAAGTCTATTGATTTGGTTGACCCTTCTGGATTAAACTAGTCAGAGATGACCATGAATATCTTTCAATAGTAGCCACCACAATCCTGTAATTAGGGATTTTACTTATGCATGGCCAAATTTTTACTTGCCATTAGCAACAAGAGGGATGCCACTAGTGGAACAGGGTTTCCTTACCTCACCTGATATCAACTCCAGTTTTTGGGTGGGGTTTGCGTTGTTGTATCTTTAGTTTTCTGTGCAAATTGTTTTGTAGTCTGTTGTTTGTCCTACCGTCACTTTTATTTCTTTACCATGATGTTGTCTAACTAATGAATTTGTCCCCTTGATATCCTCATACTTTTTTAATCAGGTTCTACATACTGCTGTATAGTACCAAAGTAAACCACTCCATGAGTACACCACTAGGAACTTCATAGTCAAATTGGTCTCATGATTCTGTAGCTCTAATTCAAATATTTTTGATTTTTTTTTGTGAAGGCTATATTTGTCATCTGGTCAGTAATCAATCTGTCACTTATCTGACAAGCATGATATTTTATTCAAATCATGTGGAATATTGTTGATATGAAGCAGCAAGTAATGGCAAAGCATCATACCATTATTAGCCATTAGCTAAAATGATGCCACAATATGAATGAACACACTAAGCAAGAAATGTGCTAACCCCCTATTCAGAACATGTAAGAGATATCAGTTTAAAACTAGCTTTGTACTGAACAAACATGATAAATTAAAATACGTATTGCTTTTCATTTATGAAAACTTATGGTCCTACATCCTGTAGTATTATGTACTTATATTTTGGCATTGCTTTTATTAGAGTGTTTATGATGTCTTTATACTAAATCTGTTTGTTGTGTACTGATTTATACTTTAGCCTGGAATAACATGATTTATTTATAACTCTTAGATCAGTACTTTGTATCTTTTGTCTTTATGTTTTTTGTGCTTCAGGAGCCTGTGGTTTGGTGATTTTTGTTGGTTGCAGTCTCTTATATCTGTTTTTTGTTTATTGATTTGTCTTAAATCAGGCTGTTGGTTTTTCATTTCACATTTTGTCATGTCCAGACCTTTTATTGCTGACTATGCAGTATTGGTTTTGCTCATTGTTGAAGACCTTAGGGTAACTATAATAGCTTTAATCCACATTACTTGGACTCTTTTGGATAGTTGTCTCATTGGCAATCATATGACATATCCTGAGTTGAAATTTTATACAAGACTTCAAACCTGACAAGTCATTGCTCTTATCTCTAAGAACTGCCAAAAACCAAGTAGAGAAGCAGTAATCCAATACCAACCTGAAGTATTTGTCTTTATCTGTGTCACAGATGACTATGAATATGTCTGTGTGATGTAAGCCAAGTAACTCTTTAATTAGAAGCAATATTTTACAACATTTTTACTAGTTTTTGCCAAACATGTTTATTGATGAGTGGTATTTTTCAGGGACCTGAGAAAAGATCCGGAACTTGAAAATAGAAAACAGATAAGTAAGGATGTCACATCTGTACTACTATTTATATAACTAGTAAAACATGTTGAAAGAAGGAATTAAGAAGTTTTTTTATAAATAAATTTATTCATCACAAACATCATTGCTCCCATAATTCAACATTTTATTAATTGTTTTTATATCAATAAAAAATTTCTGACATGATTACATTTAAAGTCTATGAACAGACATAACATTTCACAATAATTTAAAACAACATCGAAAACAAAAAATACAGTCATTTTAAATGATCTGATGTTAAATGCATTATTTCCATCATTTGTGTAAGGAACCATTGTAAACTGTCAGATGTAAGATTGTGTATTAGGTTCTAGTAAAGCCAGTTCTACTTTTTTAAGAAGCTTTCCAAATATTTATGTTCAACTGCATTTTAAATCTCATTGGAAGTCCTTTAACTGATTATAAATGGATGTAGATAGTTGTACTAGTAGTTGATTATCCCAATGGTAAGATTTAATTGTATTGTCCATAATAGTCTATTTGCCAATTCCGTAATTCATCTTGTAATAAGAGATCAATTTGTAAGAGTTGTTTCCCTTAGGAGGGATAAAACTTTTTATTGACAATGAAGAGCTAAAAGAAAGAGGAACTGTATCTGTGTGTAGGTATCTAATCTTTAAGTTTATCAAATGTTTTAATTACATTTAATATTTTGAAAAGCTAATAACTTTTGATATCAATATTTTTTTTAATTATCAATTGTTTAAAACGCCTGTATATCACTTTCAACTTATCTAGGGGCGGATCCAGGATTTTAGGTTGGGGTTGGTTGGGGGGGGGGGGGGGGGGGGGGGGGGCAAACTTAAATTTTTGCCAATCGGACCAAGGCAAAAACTTTTTGGAGGTAAAATTATCGAAATATTCTTTATTGAGCTGAGGACAACCCATGGTTTGCAAATTTTAGGGGGCACCCGCCTGAATCTGCTCGTTATCTTGCTTTGCATGGGCAGCACATTGTTTGTTCTTGTTTAGAACCATTCTGCAATTGGCAAAACGAAACAAGTTTTATGAAAAGTGTGTAATAATGGAATCAAATTGGTAATTGACTAATAGACTATTGATTACCAGGTATTGATTTCAGCTCAATTTTCTGTAGATCAAATATGATTAATTGATTGTTGTTTTTTCTTATTATCCAGTTTCAACTATTTCATGCATATTCAGGATGGTGTGGCTGGATTAATCATCTGCTGATTCATCGCTGACAAATATAAAATTGTATCAGTGTTACCATAAGATTGGTTACTGATGGTGTGGATGGATAGATCATCTGCTAATTTATCGCTGACAAATAGAAAATTGTATCAGTGTTACCATGAGATAGATTACTTTGTCTGCAATCCACTTATAATGCTCTTGAAAGAAATTGTTAACTTCTAATCACAATTTGAAACCCTGGGTATGGTTCCATTTTCTTTCTTCATAATCTCAAAAAAGAAGTAAAATTATATCTGTATGAGTAAAAAAAATGAATGAAGATGAAAAGAAATTATAATGATGCCTCCTTAACAAAGACAAGCGTGCACATGCTGAAAAGTCTTGCTTGCTTTACTGATTATAACTGAACTCAAGGTTTTACTACTGGTATCACATAAATTTTACATTACTATTGTTATAACATAAATTTTACAATATCAATGATCCATAAAAATAAGGTCAAGGTCATATGAACCCTGCCAGACAGACATGTACACCTAACAATTATTCCATACACCAAATACATTTGACTTATTGCTTAAAGTATCTGAAAAACAGACCTTATCAAAAAAACCAAACATAGACCAATTCAACATGAAAATGAGGTCAAGGTCAGATGAACCCTGCCAGTCAGACATGTACAACTTACAGTCATTCCATCCACCAAATAAAGTTGACATATTGTTTAAAGGATCTAAGAAATAGACCTTAACATAATAAATCTGTATCAAAAGTTTATTTTGCAGTTAACTTGACTTTGTTGATCTATTGATTAATGTTTGCCAAAGGTAAGAGGTATGAAGTTTTAAGGCAACAGATAAAAGTGAGAAGATTTTAAGACCTGTAGTTATTAACCTTATCAGCATCAAAAGAAAAGTGATAAATCTCATCTTCTACAATATTTGTCATAAAGAAGACAAAAAAAAATATAAATAGCACTCAAGTTATAAAACTTACATAAATATGAACTTTTACATCAAATCATATTCATAATAAATTAGCGACAAACTTAACTTAAGGAGTTTTCATTATCAATTAACAATTTTTCTTACTATCAATCTGTGCTACCAAAATCAACAAAATGATAATTGTGAATTGAGGTAAAATGGCTTATGAAAGATGAAAACATCTTATGTTAAGGAGATCAATGCGACATGATCAGTTAAAATATGACTTATTACAAAACAATATGAACACTTAACAAAATATGAGAATTTTTCAGGAATCTCCATTCACAGGAAGTTCATTTACCTTCCCATCTTCACAAGTGTCACTAATCACATGATTATTTTGTGAACTTTCATTGGCTGGATTTTTTACTATAGAATTTTGAGATTGTCCATTGTTATTGTTGAATGTTGGAATATTAGATGGTTCCTCCTCATCTTCTCCTGGTACTTGAAGCCCTTTTAATTCTTTGGCAAAATCTGCCATTCCATATTGCTGTGCAATTCTTAGTCCTTCATCGAACAGTGTGTCATTCAATATCTTTGTCTTTGCAGTTGGATCAAACTGTGCACGTAAATGTGCAGCAAAATCATCTCCATCAGCAGAGTTGGATGGGGAAGATCCGCCACTTTGTAAATCTGAGCCTAAAAATATTACAATAATATATTTTATCATATTTTCATAAAGTATTCATACAAATAATGAAACTAAAAATGCTAACATGTTTATCATTTTGAAGCCAACCCAAATCCACAGTGTTTCATTACCCCAAAAAACTCTTGATCATTTTAAATGTTTTGACTGCATTTTAGCATATTCATGAGAAAACCGTGTGTTGTACAATTGTTCTTTAATTTGTGCTTTTGGGTTGCTGTCTCATTGACGTTAATGGCAACTTTTTTTTACTCATATATATGATCTTTTTTTTTTTTTTTACATTTCTGTGATGAACGAGATTCTCTTTGACTACCTGTTTTGTGCTATCATTAATGTTCAGTTCATCAAACTAAATCTCCCATTCAGATTTCAAAATTTCAACACGTTTTAAGAAAATATTAGAACCTATTTGATTGATTCAACCGATTATCCAGACATTAAGCAAAATTCTAGCAACATCTTATGAGTTTTATTATTAAAATGAAGAATGGTAAAAGTGACGCTACCCAAATTTGAACTTGATCTGATTTTTGTGGTAATAAGCATTGTGTGTAAGTCTCATAACATTTGGTTGAGGCTAACTTAAGTAGAGAACAGAAACTAAAAATTCAGCAATTTTTCTATTTGTAAACACGCATAACTCTAGAACAGTTGTGTATAAGTTTTATAATATTTGGTTGAGACAAACTAAAGTTAGAGAACGGAAACAAAAAATTCAGCAATTTTTATGTTTATAAAGGGACATAACTCAAGAATGGTAAAAGTGTGGCCACCAAATTTTGTACTTAATCTGTATTATGTAGTAATAAGCATTGTGTATAAGTTTCATACAATTTGGTTGAGACAAACTAAAGTTAGAAAACGGAAACACAAAATTTGTACTTGATCTTAGTTTTGTGGTAATGAATATTGTGTATAGATTTCATAATGTTTGGTTGGGGCAAACTTATGTTACAGAATGGAAACTAAAAATTTTGCAATCTTTCGATTTATAAAGGGGCATAACTCAATAATGGTTAAAGTGACACTACCAAAATATAACTTGATCTGTGTTTTATCAGTGGAAGTCAAAATTAAACATTGCATTGTATAAAGCATTGATTGTAGTTGATTCAACTATAATCATGGACAAAGGAAGATAACTCCAATTTTAAAAATTACTTGATATTTTAAAAAAAAAATAAAATTTGCAATTTTTCCATTTATAAAGGGGCACAACTCTAGAACGGTTAAAGTAACACCACCAAAATTCAACCTTGATCTGTGTTTTGTGGTAATAAGCATTGTGTATAAGTTTCATTACATTTGGTTGATGCAAACTTAAGTTAGAGAATGGAAACTAAAAATTTTGCAATTTTCCCATTTATAATGAGGCATAACTCTAGAACGGTTACAGTGACGCCACCAAAATTCAAACTTGACCTGTGTTTTGTGGTAATAAGCATTGTGTATAAGTTTCATAACATTTGGTGGAGGCAAACTCAAGTTAGAGAACGGAAACTAATTTTGGAACGTACGGATGTACGTACAGACGGACAAGGGTAAAACTTAATGCCCCCACCGCTACGGCGGGGGCATAATTAAATGTGGAATAAACCATCATATAGTAATTGCAGTATTCTATTGCTATCAATACAAAACATATTTTGACTTACTTATGTCATCATCATCAAAAACAAGTCTGGGCATCCTGGAAAATCTGAAAAAAATGGGAAGAAAAACATGTATAAAATTGAGAATGGAAATGGGGAATATGTCAAAGAGACCACAACCCGACCAAAGAGTAGATAACAGCCAAAGGCCACCAATGGGTCTTCAACGCAGCGAGAAAATCACACTTAATAGTATTATCAAGAGGCATAAAAATCTTGGTTACACTAATTAATGTATAGGCATCAATGTACTACTACTGCTAATATTTTACCTGTAAAGATGTGTTACAATTCATAATGGGATACTCAAGTTATCTGACAAAATAATATGGCCCCAGTGAACATAAAAATGGGATAAATAGAAATCAAAATTGCTACCAACACTTTTCCCAGATTCCCAATATACATAAAATAGTCTTTAGGTGCATACAAATTATGCTGGGGTTCCCCTGACTCAGGCTTACTTGCCACCTGCCCAGTAAAAATATTTTTAAAAGTTAAGACATATTCAAGAAATTTCATCTTGGAACTAAAATTTTGAAGTATTTCATACCATGTACAGGTATCCTTGGCAATTATATATGTCCTTGACTTTTGAAAAAGTTACCTAAAACCAATGGGCTTCCTACCTTTTTCTACTTACAACTAATTTTATAATTCATCATAAAATCAAACAAGTGTAACACAATACACAATACATCACTCAGAAACAACAATTTGCAATAATTTTTTCTTTGTGTGTGTTTTTTTTTAGGAGCTGTGACCTTGACCTTTGAGATTTTCACATGAAAATTAATAGGATTCTTCGCCTTCTCTATATCTTCCAACTACCGGTATACAAGTTTCATTATTAAAAAAAAAACAAACCAAAGCTTCCAACTATACAAGTTTCAGTATTAAAAAAAACAAACTAAAGCCAAGTTTAAACAGAATTCCTAGGTTAAGCAACAGTGACCTTAATCTTAAAACTTTTGACCCAATTATCAATCAAGGGAAACTCAAGTTGCAATCTTAAAACATTATTTCCTCATATTTTAGTAACAGTGACCTTAAACTTTGACTCTAAAAATCAATAGGCTTATTTTCCTTATCCTACTATATCTTCCATCTGTTTAAGTTTCATTCCTATCAAACAAGGGTTACTCAAGTTATAATCCAGAAACCATTTGTTTCAGAGACACAATCCGACAGATAAACAATGAAATGATTATGTGCCTCATATTTTTTTTTTGGGAGCATTAAAAGGTAGTTACACAGTCATTACAATTTTTATCAATTCATTTCATGAAAATGATGGTCTCATAGCACCTTTTTGTTATTGAGAATATTGTAATATAAATGGAGAATGTGTCCATGGGACTCAGATGATGCCCCTGATTGCATTTAACATTATAAAGGGACATAACTCAAGAAAGGTAAATGTGAAACCACCCAAATACTACTTCAGTATAGTTTTATTACATTTGGTTGATGTAAACTTAAGTTAAAGAATGGAAACGAAAAATTCAGCAATTTTCCCATTTGTAAAGGGGAATACTTCTAGAAAGGTATATGTGACACCACCCAAATACGAACTTCAGTATAAGTTTTATTACATTTGGTTGATGTAAACTTAAGTTAAAGAACGGAAATGAAAAATTCAGCAATTTTTCCATTTGTAAAGGGGAATAACTCTAGAACCGTATAAGTGACAACACCCAAATTTAAGCTTGATCTGTGTTTTGTGGTAATAATCATTATGTATAAGTTTCATAACATTTGGTTGAGGCAAACTAAAGTTAGAGAATGGAAACCAATTTTGGGAAGTACACATGTATGGATGGACGTACAGACAGACAAGGGTAACACTTAATACCCCCTTGGCTGTGGTGGGAGCATAAAAAGTCCATTTACCCTTTCTTCTGATAAAGAAAACACAATGACAACAAACTAATAAACATTTTCCTCACATTGTGAGAGTAACAACAAACTAATAAACATTTTCCTCACATTGTGAGAGAAATATACCAAACATTTTATTAAAAGATAGGGTTTTAAGAAATTCACTTACTTATTTATTTTCTTCATTTCTGCCTGCTCAGACAGTAGTTTTTCAAGTTTTGTGACATTCTGATCATACTGATCCTGAAGAGTTTTAGCCGTCTCTATGTCACCTCTTTCCTGGGCTGCCTGTATCTGCTTCTTAAATTCATCCTGTGTCTGATTCAGTGACCCTATTTCTTTTATCACAGCTGACATTCTATCCTAATTTCAAACAAATATATCAAAACACTATTTTAATATCCTATCCTAATTCAATCAATTAAAATGCGGACAAGACAATGATATAAGTTACTGGATTTCCTAATGAATTTGAATTTCATATCTGTAAGACATTTTTTTCTTCAAATATTTGAAAGAGATTTAATTACATTCTATTTTAAAAATAGATATTGTTCAATAACATTTGAAACATCACTGAATTAAAAGATAAATTGTTAACATCAAACAGGAAATAAAATGCCAAGTACAAAATGTATTTACAACCAATGCTGGATAATGCATATATTTCATAGAGGCAATTTTTTTCTTCAATATGAACGAAATGTAAAACATAAATAAATGTTGAATTTGTGATGATTTTTTTATCTGAACAAAAAGTTTTATGATAATAAACTGTTGACACAGAGATATGTCTCACCTGTCGGCATAAAATTCAGAAAAAGACAATCTGATGGACAGCAACATTGCTAATTAATTTAAAAGTGCTGGACCAACTAGTGGGTAGGCCCTCGAAATGGTTGACAAACTGAGATGTACAAACAGCAACTTTATAGAAAATATTGTCCATTGTAAGTAGTTCCTATCATACTATTAAACTTAACCATAAAACTTAACATTGAAAATTGTTAATCGATTAAAAGTCACTGGACCATGACCTAGGGAGCAGGGCCTTAAAATAATAGTTAAACTCATATGTACTGATAGTAATGCAACTTTAAAGAAAATATCATTGATCTAACACAAGTAGTTCATATCAAACTAACTTAAGCAGAAAACTTATCATTGAAAATTGCTTATTAATTGAAAGTCACTGAACCATGGCCTAGGGGGCAGGGCATCAAATAGTTGTCAAACTGATATGTACTGATAGCAATGCAACTTCACACAAAATATCATTGATCTATCACTAGTAGTTCCTATCAAACTAACTTAAGCAGAAAACTTAACATTGAAAATGGCTAATTAAATCAAAGACACTGGACCCTGGCCTTGGGGGCAGCACCTCAAAATTGTCGTCAATCTGATATGTACTGATAGTAATGCATCTTCATACAAAATATCAATGATCTATCACAAGTACTTCCCATCAAACTAACTTAAGCAGAAAACTTAACAATTGTTGATGCAATCATCACCGTCGCCGGAAAAGCAATCCCTATGTCTCGCTTTCCTCGACTATTGTCGCAGGCGAGACAAAAATTATGCAAAAATATGATCTCAACTTAAAATTTACAGATACATGTTATTAACATATCAATCATTAGACCAACATACAGGCAAATAACCTCTTACCAAAACTTACATTCATCACTTGTGACCTTTCGAACTCGAATGGTACATACATTCCTGGATAAGTTTCCAACATTTTTAAGAAAGTTGGATCCAAGCGTGATCTCTTTGCTGAAGGTAAAATTGTTTCACCAGACCTGTTAATAATGGCAAATCTATTACAGAAAAAATAAAATAGGTTTACATATTTTAGCGAATAAATATTGTCCTACCCCTAAAAACATTTTTTTAATTTGGCCTACAAAAGACTTTTACCTGAATTATCTTTTTTTATACAGGTAAATAAATTTGTTTAACATTTGTTGCTGCTCAGCTTAGGGCTATTCCATTAAAATGTATGTGGGAGGGTAGGAAGGGAAGTCAATTATTGAATGTGGGTCATGGGTCTTTTTCAGTATGCATCTATTACCATTATGCAAACTTACCTAAAAAATGGTTCTTGGTTGTAGGGATGTTTTGAAAGTCCCTTCCTACACTCCCACATACATTTTAATGGAATAGCCCTTATTGAAACATAGTGTATTTAGGAAGTCCACTGAAAAGGATTGTACGGGAGATATTGAGAAAGGGTCGCTGTCAATGGTATCACATAATACATGTAATAGTATAAAGGGTTAATATGATAAATTCAGAGACTAAAAAAATTAAAATTTCTATTTTTATCTTCTTAATATCTTTTTCAAAGGTTAATTTTTAAATCATGATTTTTATTATCCATGGTATAAGAACCAGTAATCCTGATTTTATTATCCATGGTATAAGAACCAGTAATCATGATTTTTTTATCCATGGTATAAGATCCAGTAATCATGATTTTATTATCCATGGTATAAGAACCAGTAATCCTGATTTTTTTATCCATGGTATAAGATCCAGTAATCATGATTTTATTATCCATGGTATAAGAACCAGTAATCATGATTTTATTATCCATGGTATAAGATCCAGTAATCATGATTTTATTATCCATGGTATAAGAACCAGTAATCCTGATTTTATTATCCATGGTATAAGAACCAGTAATAAGATTCATGTTTTCTCTTTTCACTAAACTATGGATGTAGTATTACAGGATGGGTATTCCTCATGAAGTCAACTCGGGAGGAGGGAGGGGGAGGTTAACTTCCTACAGGAATAAAAGTGCTTTTCATTTGCATTGGGTTTCATAATGTAGATGGATTTTGTGTCAAGAATTAATACATTGTATATCTTCTTTTTCATATTAGCTAGAATTCATTCAGCAAGATGGGTACATTTTACTATGTTCAAACTTTTGAACTTATTTACCTAGAGTGTCCTTTAGAGTATTGGTATCCGCTATCTTTAACAACCTGTCTTGCCAAGGGGAATAAATCTTCTCTTCTTGTTAACAGGGTCGGCATATACAAACATAGTTGTGCTGCTGCCTCATT
Organism: Mytilus californianus; assembly: GCF_021869535.1. Classification (NCBI taxonomy): domain Eukaryota; kingdom Metazoa; phylum Mollusca; class Bivalvia; order Mytilida; family Mytilidae; genus Mytilus; species Mytilus californianus. The sequence continues at coordinate 2,867,815 of NW_026262668.1, forward strand.
TACTGAAATCTGAAATAATTCATATAAAATCCCTTTATAAATATTGAAATAATTAATAGGACCAATCACTACACTACAATGTAGTTTTCTATTTTAATGGCAAAAACAAGTTATCAGTATTGTGAACCAGCTTATTAATTTATGTTTATTCCTTTCTATATGACTTTGCTGCAGGGATTGATTAATCCTCATTTGATCAAATTTTTGCTCTAGCTGTCCATAACTAATCAAATAAATGGGGAATGTGTCAATGGGACACAGATGATGCCCCCACTTGCATGTAATGTTATAAAGGTACATAACTCAAGAACAGTACAGGTGACACTACCCAAATTTGTTCTTGATCTGAGTTTGTAGTAATAAGCATTGTGTATAAGTTTCATAACATTTGGTTGAGGCAAACTTAAGTTTTCAGCATTTTTTTCATTTGTAAAGGGGCATAACTCTAGAAAGGTAAAAGTGACACCACCCAAATTCAAACTTGGTCTGTTTTTTGTGGTAATGAGCATTGTCATGTGTATACGTTTCATAACATTTGGTTGAGGCAAACTAAAGTTAGAGTACAGAAACCAATTTCTGGACATACGGACGGACAAGGGTAAAACTTAATGTCCCCCTCCGCTACATGGGGGGCATAACAAAAGAAAACAGATCATTCAAATGCAATGTGATATCTACTTCATTTCTGATTGTCCATTGATGGTCAGAGTCATTAGCTATTGCACAATTGCAGTCAACATTTCTGGGATAATTTTAAATGTTTTATTAATATTTACAAGTAATGCATTAGAATTGGAGTAACAGAACCATATTTGAAACAGTCCAAACATGAATTGACGTAGGCAATTCTTCAAATAAGTTACTGCTATTCCTTAATTCTGGAACAAAAATGACCATAGTGAAAAAGAAAATTATAATCCTATTATCTATATCAAGTCTATTCCATGTATATCTAACAGCTATCCAAGGAAGGTACAAATTTTTCATGTGGACCAAAAGTAGAATATCTTAATACTTCATGTAGGCTTCTAATTTTTGTTATAAATTTGAAAAGCAGAGGCATTAAGGCATGCAGGCGTCCTGTAGATGTAGTAATCAATAATACTTATTGAAAACTTTAAAAAATTAAATACTGCTATTCTTTTGCTCGATGAATAAATCTTGAGAATGAGGCAGAAAATATTCAGATAAGAAATTCAAATAAAATATTGTAATGTTTGAAAGACCAAAATGTATATTCAAATTCAGTAAACAATTTTTCAGATCTTACAGAAGTTTTAGTTCTTAATTTTATAATTTGAGGTGAAGATGATACATAATTTTTTTTTCTATTCTGAATAAGCAAATTAAGTGTATAAAACATGTGTTGTGTCCAAACAACAACCAACAGTCTGTCAAAAAACTACAGTGAAAGCAGATGTTACAGTAAAATCTATGAATAAAATGTGCTGTCAACAGATTGTAGATTTATTCTTTCTTGAATACCTAATGTTGCATTACTAATATGTACTTCATTTAAGATATTGAAATGTTTTCATTAACTTATAGTCTAGTGTTGAACTACAGTAAAATAGCCAAAGAAGCCTTTTAGAAAGAAATACATGTAGTATATTTGGCTGTTTGTGTTCCTGATTGTTTATTTGATTAAGTCACAAAAACAATTTCAATTATTTAAAATTAAGCTCTCAGGTCTAGGCAAATTAGCATTACAAAATAAAGTCAACAATATAAGTTTATAAACAGAACAGTTATATTAGTTATTTATATGTAAATGCACATTGAAATTCAGATTTAATAAAAAATTAAACATTTCAGTGGGAAGACACTTTTCTCTTCCTATCTGACCATTTGAAATGTATAATTTTTACAAGAATATATCAAAACTGATAATTAAATATAGATTTAGTATCTGAAGTAACTTGCAGCAATATCTAACCTGTTATTTTGACAATATATTGTGGAAAAACTAAGATAAAAAACCTTACAGAGAAGAGAATGTTCTAAATTACAGGTTGTGCAAGTCAATAGCATAAAAAATAGTTTTTAAAGCTGCTATACTCATGTCATAAAGGAGTTTATAAAATATTTCCATACACCAAATATAGTTGACCTATTGCATAGAGTATTAGAAAAACAAACCAAAACACAAAAACTTAACTATGACCACTGAACCAAAATCAATCCCAACCTCCCTTTTGTGGTATTGAACCTTATGGTAAAATTTCATAGAGATCCATTCACTTAAACTAAAGTTATTGTCCGGAAACCAAATGTGTCTTCGGACGACGACGCCAACGTCATACCAATATACGACAATTTTGCGGTCGTATAAAAAACACTGAGGAGGTTCACAACTTTAGACATGCACATGAACATAGGGATTGGTGTAATTGTGTTTTTACATGAACAATCTAAACAGAAATATCACACATAAAACCAACAAATATTACCTCATGCATTGACATAGGTTTTATATTTTTCCTCTTGGAATCAAATCTGCCATAAATTGCTGCATATTTTCTCATTTCATCCAACCTATTAGGAGAATCGTCTGGTTGTTGTTGCAGAGCCTGTATAAAGAAATTATAATTATGGAATATTATTTTACCTTATATATTGTACAGAAAATCTGGTTTGCATGAGTTGTCTTTGTAATGGTGTGTTTTAATCAAGCTCAATTTAAAACCCAGAAAATGCCATTATGGTCCAAAAAAGGTTCTTGCTCTGTGTATTCAGAAAAAATGTAAATTCAGTAATTTTGATTTGTGCTTGCAAGGGATATAACTGTTTCATCAATGCTCGAATTAGTGTAAGAAAGAATAAAGGCATACTCATATAAACTAGAAAACAAGAGTGCACATGCTGAAATGTCTCGCCTTCTTTACTGACCATTGATTTTATGTTGATAGTCCTAAATATAAAGCTTTACTACAACTACCACATAAACCTAACATGATCCAAGAAAATGAGGTCAAGGTCAGGTAAACCAAACTGGAAATACATGTACACCTTACAATCATTCCATACACCAAATATGCTTTAAATATAGTTGACCTATTGCACATAGTATCTAAGAAACAAACTTAACCAGGAAAACTTAACATTGATCAATGAACCATGAAAATGCGGTCAAGGTTGGATGAACCCTACCAGACAGACATGTACACCTTACAATCATTACATGCTTTAAATAAAGTTGACCTATTGCATATTGTATCTAAGAAACAAACTTAACCAGGAAAACTCCAGATTGATCAATGAACCATGAAAATGAGTACAAGGTCAGATGATAATTATCAGACAGACAAATACACCTTACAATCATTCTTTACACCAAATATAGTTGACATATTGCTTATAATATTAGAAAAACAGACCAAAACACAAAAACTTAACATTGAGCAATGAACCGTAAAAATGAGGTCATGGTCAAATAAAACATGCCAGACTGACAAGTACATCGTAAAATATTTCCATACACCAAATATAGTTGACCTATTACATACAGTATTAGAAAAACAGACTAAAACACAAAACCTTAACATTGAGCAATGAACCGTGAAAATGAGGTCAAGGTCGAATAAAACCTGCCAGACTGACATGTACATAAAAATATTATAAAATATTTCCATACACCAAATATAGTTGACCTATTGCATACAGTATTAGAAAAACAAACCAAAACACAAAAACTTAACTATGACCACTGAACCATGAAAATGGGGTCAAGGTCAGATGACACCTGCCAGTTGGACATGTACACCTTACAATAATTACATACACCGAATATAGTAGACCTATTGCTTATAGTATCTGAGATATGGACTTGACCATGAAAACTTAACCTTGTTCACTGATCCATGAAATGAGGTTGAGGTCAAAATAAAATTGTCTGACAGGCATGAGGACCTTGCAAGGTTCCCACATACCAAATATAGTTAACCTATTATATATAATTACTATTAATAAGAGAGAAATTAACATTACAAAAAATCTGAACTTTTTTTCAAGTAGTCACTGAACCATGAAAATGAGGTCAAGGACAATGGACATATGACAGATGGAAACTTCATATCATAAGGCATCTATATACAAAGTATGCAGCATCCAGGTCTTCTACCTTCTGAAATATTACGTTTTTAAGAAGTTAGTTAATGCTGTCGCCGCCGGATCACTATCCCTATGTCGAGCTTTCTGCGACAAAAGTCGCAGGCTCGACAACAACAAAAGTATACTCGTCTAAACTAGAAAAACTTAATATACTGGCTTTATAAGATCATTTTTGAAATGATTTTCATCAAGTAGAAAGTAAAATTTCAAAAATACCAAACGCCAATGAAAATTCAAAACGGAAAGTCCTTTATCAAATGGCAAAATCAAAAGCTCAAACGAATGAAAAACAACTGTCATATTCCTGACTTGGTACAGGCATTTCCTTATGTAGAAAAAATTGATATGGTGCTGAGACTTAGTGTACAATACATACCATTATGTCTTTGTTAATTTGTTTCTTCATGTTGAGAGGTTTGGCCTCAAAGTAAGGTATAGCCTTGGCAATATTTGTTGCAGCATCTGCTATAGCAGCGATCTGGCTCTCTACCAGTACTGGGGTAGGAAGAGGGGATTGGGAATGATCCTTCTCCTGCAAAATAAAATACGGTTCTTGTAATGCATTTGGACTCTCTAAAAGAATCTGGAATTATATCAAATGGCTCTTCTCATGAAAATGCAGAACTTACAACACTAAAAATTTGTAAGTGTTCCACAGAAACCTTGGTCTTGCCTGGGCTTGTGTTATGTTGACTGACTAAGGCCAAGCCCATTTATCAGTAAACTTTTTTCTTCAGATGTTATTTCTTGATAATGAACAGGCTTCAGTACAAGTTTTGTAGCATTCCATGATGATTTGACTAAAATACTGATGTTCTAAAAAAACTTTTCCCCAAGACTATCTAAATGTTAACAGCAAACAAGAGGCTCTCAAGAGCCTGAATCGCTCACCTGTATTTCAGAGGAGAAGATTTTTAAATGTTAGCAAACTTGATGAACAAATTGTGTAAAATTGTCTTTAAAGGGCAATAACTCCTTAAGGGGTCAACTGACAATTTTGGTCATAGTAACTTTTTTGTAGATCTTACTTTGCTGAACACTATTGCTGCTTACAGTTTATATATATCTATAATTTAATTCAAAAAAATAACAAAAAACTGCAAAATTTTGTTAAAACTACCAATTCGGTGGCAGCAACCCAACAATGGGTTATTCGATTCGTCTGAAAATTTCAGAGCCGATAGATCTTGACCAATTAAACAACTTAGCCCCGTGTCAGATTTGCTCTAAAAGCTTTAGTTTTTGAGATATAAGCCAAAAACTGCATTTGACCCCTATGTTCTATTTTTAGCCATGGCGGCCATGTTTGTCAATGGATCAAAACTTCGGATAAAATTTATAAACTAGATACCCTAAGGAACATTTAGTTAAAGTTTGAAGGTATTTGGCCCTGTAGTTTCAGAGGAGAAGATTTTTGAAATAGTTTACGACAACAGACGACGACGACAGACACAAAGTGATGGCATAAGCTCATATGGGGCCCTTTGGGCCCCGGTGAGCTAAAAACTAAGTTTGTTTATCAGAACTTATTTCATGCATTATTAGCACAATTGAAAAATGTATCTCATCAACAATGCTGGAGCCAACTGTTGGAAATCTGTAAGCTTTAACTAATAAATAACAAATTAAGAATAAAATTTGATAAAACTGCATTTTTATATTTAGAAATATGGATTCTTTAATTCTTTTACAAATATAAAACAATCAAACCTTACCTTACAAAATTACAGGTATGAAAGGATCGGTTGAAACAATGAATTACTAGACATAATTGTTATCAAGTTACTTTGAAGAAGTTTCAATAGGCAAAAAAGACTGTATCATTACAAACAAGATATTTATCTCATAGATAGTCTTCTGTTATTACAGACCCTTAACTTGATGACTTTGGTTTTTTGAGTTAATGTCCAGATAACTTATAAAAGGAATATTTGAGATGTTATATTATTTATCAATTTTTCAGATGAATTTTTAATTTTTTGATAATTAGTCATCAAGATATAAAAATGTAAGTCTAAGTTTAGTTTCTGAGATATAATTTTTATCTGTTTTCAAATTCGTTAAAGAATCTTTTGTTAAGGAGGTATTTTTTGTCTTATCAGATTTCATTACTACAGATAAGCATTTTCCAGAATATAACTGAAGCAAATAATTCTGGAAAACACATTTTTTATGGCAAAATTCTATAATTTATTCACTATATCTGAAGATATTGTACCTGGCATAAACAATAATAATGAGATCATCTAACAACTTTATTGGTTTAAAACAAAATCCAAAACATATTACCAATTCAAATTACTATTGAAATTTTACAAGCTAGAATGTTTATATACTTCAAATCCTTCCCATGCATTTTTGCTGCAAATTCAATAAAATTTCTCTTTTTTTTGTATTTTTGAAAACAGTTGAAATATACAAGTTTAGCAGCTTCTGAAGTTCTTTCAGTAATTGAATATCATAACTTGTGTACAACAAACACTACAGTCAGAGGTCAAAAGAGTTTTACCACTCAAAAATTCTGCTATATATTTTGTGTAAAATCACTTTTTTTTTATTGTCCATTACATACAGAATTATCTGCAGTTTCTCCAATTATTCTTAAATACTTTGAAGAAACCATTGTTAAAAGACATATATTAATTCTGCAATGAAATTAATAAGTATAAAATAATTGTGCTATTTAATAGGTCTAGACATTATACTACACACTTACTTCTATTTATACATGTACAAATTATGTACTATAAACCTGAACCAATTTTTGCCAGCATATAAAGATTTCACAACCTCCAAAAAATCTAGAGCTATATTTAGACTCTGTACTTTCCTCTTTTACATTTGATGGTCCTTTGTTTAATTGATTCCATTCTAAATCTGGTCTTTGAATGACTAAAAGCTGATTTTTTTTTCAAAATTTTCTCACTTTTATTGGAAATCTTTGAAATCAAAGAAGAATTGTTTTCTTTGTTCAAATAAGTGCATACAGCTCTGAAATGATGTATTATAACTAGATAGATTAGCTATTAATACAATTTTTTGAATTTACTGAGGTTTTTTTTAAATGTTTTGAAGATTTATAATATTTATGATCTGTTAACCAAAACACATGCATGTGGCAAATTACCATCTTGACAAAAAGCTGCTTGTAATAAAAGGAAGATTTTTTTTTCATCCAACAAAACCCTGTTAGGAGGCAACAGAGTATTGATCATTTTTAACAATCAAAAGTGTTTCATCTAAACAAGTTTTACAATTAAAATTTAATCTTATAATAGAATTAAAAGAGGAATGTGTCTGAGGACATGAATGCCCCCGCTCAAGCTTTGCCATTTTTCATGTTAAAGAGGGGCAAAACTCTAGAACCGTTCATGACTTACTGCAAAAATTAAAACTCTGTCTGTGTGTTGTGAATCTTAGCATTGTGTATTAGTTTTATAAAATTTGGATGAGGCAATCTTAAGTTCAGAGTGCAGAAACTAAAAATTTTGCAATTTTCCAAGCTAAAAAATGGACATGACACAGAACAGTAATTGACTCACTGCCCAAATTCAAACTCTGTTTGCGAGTTTTGGTTCTTAGCATTGTGTATGAGTTTCATAAAATTTGGATGAAGAAAACTTAAGTTATAGTGCAGAAACGAAAATGGGACCGACGGAAAGAAGGACTGTCAAGGGTACCATTTTATGCCCCCTTTGCCTATGGCGGGGGCATAAAAACACCTCTATCTATACTGTTTTTTTTCTTGACTTCTCACTTGATAAAGTCCTATACAAGTCAACTTTAAATGCCTTCAATATCAATGAATTAATCCTTTCCTCCATTGATAAATGTTTTACATACAAATACTTATTTCGCATAACATTTAACATACAAATACTTATTTCGCATAAGATATTTCAAAAAAATGTGGAAAATTTTAATGTAATAAAAACTTTTAAAAAATGACGACATAGATAAACAAATAAATGGAGAATGTGTCCGATGATGCCCCCCGTTTGCATATAATGTTATAAAGGGGCACAACCCAAGAATGGTAAAAGATACGCCACCCAAATTCGAACTTGATCTGAGTTTTGTGGTAAGAAGCATTGTGTATAAGTTTCATAAGATTTAGTTGAGGCAAACTAAAGTTAGAGAATGGAAATCAATTTTGGGATGTACTTACAGAAGTACGGACACGGGTAACACTTAATGCCCCCTCCACTGCGGCAGAGGCATAAAAATATCACATTTAAAACAATAATTCATAGATAAAACAAGAATGTGTCCATAGTACACGGATGCCCCACTCGCACTATCATTTTCTATGTTCAGTGGACCGTAAAATTGGGGTCAAAACTCTAATATGGCATTAAAATTAGAAAGATCATATCATAGGGAACATGTGCACTAAGTTTCAAGTTGATTGGACTTCAACTTCATCAAAAACTACCTTGACCAAAAACTTTAATTAGAAGCGGGACAGACGGATGGACGGACAAATGGACGCACAGATGGAAAAACATAAAGCCCCTAGGTGGGGCATAAAAATCATTTCATAAAGGAAATTCATGTTAGATCTTCCCAAGAATTTTTTTTTTATATTAGATACAAATTTGATTAAGTCTGAAACAGGTTTTGAAAGGTAAAACATTTCAATTGAGGTACCATGCACAAAGAGGTATCATTATGGAGGAAAAGGGGACACTTAAAAGGTGTCATTATGGAGGAAAGGGTTATATAAATTTGAAAGAAAATGAATAAAAGCTTAGACACTTTACATTATGACATAGCTGATCAACAGTTCAAAATCCATATTCATTTTAGGATATGAGTATTTATTAATTTTTTTATGTTGAATTAAATAACTGTAACTAATATCTTGGTTTAAAAAAAGGGATTAATATCTTCCAGTTAAATTCTTTTTTCATCTTTTTTTCTTCAATATCAATTTGAGTCAATTTTTGAAAGACATATACACTGAGCTACTTGGAAACTGACTCACTTCTTTGATTTCTGACTGGTTACCCCCTGTCATATTTGCTGGTCCTGGACTGGTACTGGGTTGTATGAGTGGACTAGGGCTCCACGACCTAGCATTCATTACTGGTGATGTAGAAGAATGCATCTGATATAGATTAGCCTGGTCTCTGTTAGGTTGGCCACCATTATGATTCATTTTAGGTACAGTTTGACCAAGCTGAGAAGACTGGTTTCCTGTTGCTCCTGGGGAAGTTCCCATCATTGGCATTTGTAACTGGCCCTGGAAAGCAGCTGAAAAATGGATACAAGTTCAATGTATTTATCTTTGTTAGGGAACGACCATTTAACTTCAAGGGGGGAGGGGTTATGGTTTTTTCCTAAAAATATATTCTGATCCCCAATTTGAAAAAAATAATTTGATTGATCGAAAAACTAAAAAAAAAATTTCTGACTCAGACAAAAAACTACAGCCCCCCCCCTTTGAAGTTAAATGGTTGCTCCCTTATACTAATTTTTAATTTTAATTACAAGTGAAAAGATCAGAGAATATAGAAAATTTACACTTAGTTGACCAATTACCAAAATAGGTATCCCATGAATAATAATGAATCCACAGTGAACATTTTCTTTACCATAACAGACAAAAGCTGTATTAGATATATGTGGTTATCTTATCTTTGAATCCTTTGTTACATCCTGGACAAAAAAAAAAATCTATCTTTTCATAACAAGCTTAGCTTTCAGTCTATTTACAAATTTGAAACATACTAAGAAATATTCAATAATTTTCAAGGGTACTAATTTATGTGGATAAAGGAAAAATTGTATTTTCATGGATACTTTGTTTTGTGGTTTAAACAAATTCATTATTAATGTAAAGACTTTAGAAAATTTGTATTCTGTTGACCACTTTTAAAACTTTATGCTTAACCTATACCCTAGGAATACATAATAAACTGTTGACACAGAGATATGCCTCACCTGTTGGCATAAAATTCAGAAAAAATTCGTAAGGGTTCCGCGGAACCCAGTGTCTCGCCTACTTTTTCTGTTAATCGCAGGCTCAACAAAAATGAGGAAGTAAATCAATAAAAATATTCCTCTTGATACTATCTTTTGATTGTAAGAAGCTTCTGTCCAAGTTTGGTAAAAATCCAGGATAACTTATGAATCTAATAAATGTTTAAAAACTTTAACTGCAGACTGAATGTAATGTTAATTGAAAGAAAACAAAAATTTCCTTCTAGATACTAGCATTTGATCATAAACAAGCTTCTGTCAAAGTTTGGTACAAATCCAAAATAGTATAAGAAAGTTATTAAAAGTTTTAAAAACTTTAACCACAGAGTGAATGTGTTGTTTCCTGGCAGAAAATCTAAGTCCATTTAAAAGTAAAATACGGAAAAAATGGATTTATTTTTTTACAAAATTTCCTTCTAGATACTAGCTTTTGATCATAAACAAGCTTCTGTTCAAGTTTGGTACAAATCCAAAATAGTATAAGAAAGTTATTAAAATTTTAAAAACTTTAACCACAGAGTGAATGTGTTGTTTCCTGGCAGAAAATCTAAGTCCATTTAAAAGTAAAATAAGGAAAAAATGGATTTTTTTTTTTACAAAATTTACTTCTGGATACTATCTTATGATCATAAACAAGCTTCTGTCCAAGTTTGGTAGAAACCCAGGATAGTTTAAGAAAGTTATTAAAATTTTAAAAACTTTAACCACAGAGTGAATGTAATATTTCCCGGCAGAAAAACTAAGTCCATTTATAAGTAAAATACGGAAAAAATGGAATTTTATTTTTACAAAATTTCCTTCTAGATACTATCTTATGATCATAAACAAGCTTCTGTCCAAGTTTGGTAGAAATCCAGGATAGTTTAAGAAAGTTATTAAAATTTCAAAAACTTTAACCACAGAGTGAATATTTGTGGACGCCGCCGACGACGACGACGACGACGACGCCGACGCCGACGGAATGTAGGATCGCTATGTCTCGCTTTTTCGACTAAAGTCGAAGGCTCGACAAAAAGACAATCTGATGGACAGCAACATTGCTAATTAATTCAAAGTCGCTGGACCATGAATTAGTGGGCAGGAAGTCAAAATAGTCGTCAAACTTATATGTACTGTTAGTAATGCAACTTTATAGAAAATATCATTGATCTATCACAAGAAGTTCCTATCAAACTGACTTAAGCAGAAAACTTAACATTGAAAATTGCTAATTAATACAAAGTCGCTGAACCATGTCTGATGGGGCAGGGCCTCAAAATAGTCGTCAAACTGATATAAACTGACAATAATGCAACTTTACATTAAATATCAATCATCTATGACAAGTAGTTCCTATCAAACTAACTTAAGCAGAAAACTTAACAATTGTTGACACCAACTAAAACAGCGTCGCCTCCAGAAAAGCAATCCCTTTGCCTCGCTTTCCTCAACTTTCATCGCAGGCGAAAACAAAAATTAGTTATCAGCAAATGAAGCAACAGCATTTAATAAGAAACAACTGGTTGATCTCTATATAATAGTTTAAAATATGAACTTTGAACTTACCAGGGTTAGCGACCCATTCCTGTAGAGCTTTCTGTAATCTACGGACATGTAATGGTTTACTTGCCATCCCTACCAAGGCCATAATCTCCAGAAACTCTTCCTCCCCTGCCTCACATAACTGTTGTACATCATCTCCTCCTGTCAAATGTATAGTCATAAAATCTTATAATGTGAAAAAAATATAAAATATTGGAACTAGAAATTCAAATCAAATTGCGATGGCGATAGGTTTCGAAAAAAAAAACCTCACATTTTGAATTTAGGTAGCAGTTTTTGTATGCAGCATTACCTGATAATGTAATAGCTAACCTCACATTTTTGTCCATTGGTCATAATATTGGCAATATTGAATACTCACAATCATTTCAGAATTTACAGTACATTTATGTGTCATACCATGTTACATAATCAAATGATTTTTTTATCTATTTTACAAGTCTACAATGTATCTGATCAGAATATGGTCTTCAATCTGATGTCCCATGTTGGGAGAGTGCCACTCTTCATTAAAAAAAGGTTTGCATAGGTAACTTACTGAAAGGTAAAATTTCTCCCCTTACCTGCACATCTTTTTTTTCAAGTTTCAAACCCTTAATTCTGAAACCAATTCTAGTAAACTTATATCTTTGATTCATTTTCTGATCTAATTTTATCCTACACAGAATAAACTTTTTGCTACTGGAAATCAAACATATTTCTTTTCTATACTAATTAATAAGTGACCTTGAGATTGTGTATATGGTCTCAATTTCTTTATCAAGATATAATTAACATAATTTTGAAAGAATTTGCATGAGTTGTTTAGTAAAATACACCCAAACTTGTTCTTAGACACTGATTCTTGATGACATTTTTTTTTGCTTAAAATGAAAATCCAACTATCCTTGAACAGGAAGTGACTCTGAAAAACGCTTACAGGGTAAAACACAAAAAGGTCCAGACCAAATTTAATCGAACAAATTTCATATCCTTCCTCAATAAAGTAGCTGAGTAATAAGAAACAAATCTTACTGACTGCTGGACAAGGTCACTACAAGTATACAATACCACCCTGTGAGTAGGAGTATACAAATGGTGCTTATCATATCTCCTCCTGAATAAAAGGAAATATATTTTTCCTCCTTTTACCATGTAAAATTAAAGTACCTTGACTGATAAAGGTATCATAATACTGTAACAGATTAGCTCTCTGTAAAACTCTATGTAACTGCCATTCCGATGTATTCTTAGGTTGGCTTGTCGACATCTCACCTTCGTAAAATGGGGGTTCTGGAAAAATAAAAAAAAAAGGTAAATGAAGGTCACAACCCCAATATAAAAATAAGTAGATTTAGTGTGATTGCCATTAAGAATACTATCTCCACCAGAGTCAAAATGAAAAAAGACACAAACTTCAATTTTAAGAGAACTCAGTTACTGAAAGGAAATTTCCACATATATGTTACAGATGATGGCTGGTTATTTTTAGAATATTACATTTACAGGGAAAAAACTTTGCCTTAAACGTGACTATGAGATTGATTTTGATGAACAGAAATTTCTAATTGAATTAAAGTACTCTTTACTGAAGTGAAGTGTTTACAAACAGTTTTTTTTATAATAAAATTTGATATCTCCTTGCTGACCAATAAATGTATTTGAACTATAACACTCACTACTTGTCATAATAATTCTAATTTCAATACAGATTTGAATTCAAGAAACATTTGTTGGTAGTTTTTTTTTTTATTCTCCATAATCTTTAAACATCTCCATAAATGACAGGAGATGTGGGTAAACATCAATGATACAACAGCCTATCAACACACATATGAATAAAAGGACATGTGGAGTATATGTAACATTGATTATAAGACAGTTACACAACATTACAAACAACAGAAAAGACATAAGGCCTTCAACAATAGACATAAGGCCTTCAACAATAGACATAAGGTCTTCAACAATAGACATAAGGCCTTCAACAAAAGACATAAGGCCTTCAACAATAGACATAAGGCCTTCAACAATAGACATAAGGCCTTCAACAATAGACATAAGGCCTTCAACAAAAGACATAAGGCCTTCAACAATAGACATAAGGCCTTCAACAATAGACAAGTGTTTATATAAAATGTAAAGCTCTAAACTAATTTAACAGGCCAAAAGTCAGCTGTTTAAACAAAGTTCCAAAGAGATATACACATAACTAAAGACAACCAGTAAACAATGTTCCTGACATTTTCAAGGTTCAACTAGATTTTTTAGTAAGTTCTTACCCTTCCCTCAACAAATAAATCAAACATATGGGAAAAATGAGTTGTGGGGTATATATGTAAAAGAGATAACAACTAAGCGACACACAAAACAAAAAGGTATCTAAAGGTCAATAATTATAAGACATTAAAAAGCTTATGTGTTTTGTGTTGATTTTTTTAAGTTGTTGTTTTCATTGTTCGTAGCTCATACCATGTGATGTGGATACAAAATTCAATGTTCATTAAATTCAGGATTTTTTATACACAAATACAACTGAGTCCCACAAACACTGACAAATTGGTAGCAAAGTTCCCATTTTAGTATTCCCTCTAGTAACTAGATTTTGTACTGAAACAGCCATTTTGGTCTGATTCCATCTCAAAAGACTAAACTATAATTCATTAAGTTATGTTCAGTTTCAAAAATGTTAGGTTTAAATCAATACAATTAGTCTAATGCCCTTTGTGCAAGTCGTATGTTTTTGAACCCTTAATTGCATTATGGCGGTAAACCATTGCAAGGCACAATGTCTGCCTCAAATCCAACCTACAAATGTAAACTCTTTTTCTAGTGGCAGTCCATATTTCTTGTCCTTCATCCCATTGGGCCAACCTTTCACAACGAACCTTATTGTTTTAATCGCTTGATCCATTAGTCTGACTGCATGATCAATAAATATTCAAAATTGTCAAATTATGTAGTATTTATTTCCCTTGTCCCTTTTCAGTTGGACAAGTTACAATGTATCATCAATTGGTCATGAAGAATTCGACTTCATAATAAAAGATCATAAAATGTCTACATCACTTCACTTCATAACATGTAAATTTTCATGTTGATTAAAACTTCATGACATTTCTTTATATATTTTTAAAACTTTATGTCACCTTAACTTTGACATTACTTTTTCTCTTGTCTTAAATCTGGAAAACATGCAATCAATTTTCAACTACATCATAATTTGAATATGCAAATAACTTTTTTGAATGTATTTTCTTTTTATTTGTTTAAATACTATGTTATGTTTCTAGCAAGTAAAAACAACTGATTAGAAATATTATTGCATGCTTTCGTGACACACTAGAAGATTAATCATTGTTTTATGTGGAATTATTTCAAAATATCGTTTTTTACGAGCCTTAAATTTAAACTTTTTTAGAATTTAATACCATATTGCATGTTATATTATATTCATACACTGAAAATAAAAGATTTATTTTCACTACATTGAAGAGTTTGGAAAATTACAAATGGTTAGATAAGTCCTTGAAAAAATATGCCCATCAGAACATATTATTTTTATTGTATAATATCAAAATTGTGTTACACCTTTGGAAAATTTCCAAAATTATGGTGGTCTTCACAGGCAGGACCAATAAATTTCCCAAACTCTGATTACATTTTGCTTTTAGGTATACAGCTAGCAGACATAACTACTTCCTTTCCATATTTTTTCAGTTCTTATATATAAATCATACTAAGTCAAAACTGTCCATTGCCTATGTTTTTCTATTGAAACAGGGTGTACCTTTGGTACATTTATGTTTGTGTTGCAAGATCCTGCTCCACAGTGGACACCAATCATACTGTTTTGAATACAGAAAGATCAGCTCATTTCTCAGAGGAGACTTCATCATGTGTTAAGGATGTTCACTCCTTTGTTTAAAAATAATAAGCCTTTTAAAGGACTGTTATAATTTGATAGTATATATATATAATGGAACTTAAAAAGCAGAAAAAAATGAAAGGTCTGTGTTCTTGTTTTTGAGATATAAGCATTTGAAAATTTGGCGTGAAATGATGCTCTTAGATTTTTCATATGTTAAACATTGGCACCTTTTTTCTTTCAAAAACTATGAAAAATAACAACGATTTTATACAATTTCAAAAATGGCTTTTTAAAACTATATGTAATAAAATTATGAAAAGAAAATCAGAGATTATCGGGAACATTTTTTATTGGGCATACATTGATAAAACCACAGGGGAATACCTGACAAAAAGTAAAAAACAAGAGTAGTGAACACCCTTAAATATAATGAATCAGTATTCCATTGATTGCATTGACAATGAAAAGAGATACAATGAATCCCCTCATCTTCTTGGAATCCATTTTATCATGCATCCAGAAGTCAGGAATAGGAAAGGTTTTTTAGCCTGATACATGCAAGTATTGTAATCATGAAAAAATCAATTTAAAAGTTTCTTATTGTCCTTTTCAAATCAATTACCATGAAAATATACAAAGCAAGGTACCCTTTACATGTAACCATATCCTACATGTCCAGAGAGATCAAAGTTGCCACTATGCATGAAGTTCTTCAGTTTGGCTACTCAGCTGGATTCAATATTATTAGTTGGATATCAATTTTCATGGATATCTAAGGTATAGGTGAATCACAAATAAAAATGTTCAATGAAGTAAAAATTTCATATAGGCCTAATTGTATGCAGACTTATGCAAATTCATGAAATCCAATATCCATGAAAATATAATTTTCCTTCATCCACAGAAATAAATGATGCTACTGTTGCGATAACTTGAATCGAGTAATCTCTTTTTTTTTAACAAAATTATAAACATCCTTTTACACATGATTTAAAATTTCATCTGACATATTTAGTTATTTTAGGCTCAACATGCATAAAAGTCTGAAAACTGGGAAAATAACCTTGTTTTGAAAGATATTTTGCCTGATAGAAACAAATTGTATTATCTTTGCCACATATGGACAAATGAATAAAAGGAAGAAGAGAATTATGGCAATGAATATATCCTGCCTGGTAAAATCTCAAATACTTGTCCAAGACAGGATGACAATAATAAAATAAATATTCTGCAAAACAAAAATCAAAGAGATAATTGTGTGCAAAATAATAAAATAAATGTTAACACAGCAAAGCCATGCAAAATAAATAAGCTGTCCTAGTAACAGGAGAAAATGAATATTCTGCCCTCTGTGAAAATCGAATTGTTGTCTCCCAATGTGATGTCATAGGCCAAATTTAAATTGCTTTTGCAACTATAGGTTGGGCAGAGGGTTTGCAAGCAAGTGGAAATGTATGTTCCCAAAATTGAGGAAAGAAGAAAAGTGAGTGTTATTTGGGTCACATGACACAAAAATCAATTTTCTCAATTTTCAAAATAGTGATAAGATCTATACTAATGAAATGGAGAATAAACACGTCCAACCTTCTACTGATGCTGCACATCTAATTGTGCAATTTTTTTTATATCCAAATTACTTGCATTACAATGCATGTAGGATGTTTTCAGCATTTTCCATTTAATTACCGTGGATTCCTTATTGTTCATGCGGTACCAATTTCGTAGATTTCATTAGTATAGGTGACCGGAGAATTTAAATGTTCATCAAAGTAGAAATTTTATATAGGCTTGTATGCAGATTTTTGCAAATTCACAAAATCCAATATCCACAAAAATAAATGAATCTACAGTATTTTTGACCTAAATTTTTTTTCCATAGAAATTGAAATTGTTCAAGGGCTGTTGCCTGACAAGTATCTTCTAATATCTGAGAATTTTCAATACATATACAGTAATGATGAAATTGAAGGTTCTTATATAAGAGTTTTTTGTTATTATTTCGTGTAATGTACATTTAAAACTTAATTCAAATTAAATTCAGTATTTCTACTTTCTACATGTCAAGCTATAGATAGTTATTACTTTTATGTTTC
Source organism: Mytilus californianus (assembly GCF_021869535.1). Taxonomy (NCBI): domain Eukaryota; kingdom Metazoa; phylum Mollusca; class Bivalvia; order Mytilida; family Mytilidae; genus Mytilus; species Mytilus californianus. The sequence goes on from NW_026262668.1 coordinate 2,885,395, forward strand.
AAATTTGATTCATTTAATGCAAAAATTATAGACATGCAAATTTACAATGTTCTTACATTTAATTGTATCAAAGAAAATTTTCATAAAACAGAGAAAAATAGTCTTTAAAACATTGATATATGACACTTCTGTAAAAAAAAAACGCTTTGAAATATAGGCAACATCAAACAATTCATTTCTTTGTAAAAGCAAAAAAATCTGAAAGCAGATCTGCAATCATCAATACTTTGAAAATCTCAAGATAAAAGACAGAAATTTCAAAACAGTAAAAAAAATCAAATTCACATTTTCTGACATTTAGACAAAACTTAATTTTCTTACCTTTATTTCGCAAATGATGACCATATTCTCTTGATGTGTAATGCCACTTTCCATAATTTGCCCCATCAAAATAGCCACAATAATCTGGCTCAATGTAAGTATACATTGTGAAAATTAATCTTCAATGTTGTCACTCTGAGTTCTCAGGCTTCAATGGGAATTTTTAATGATAATCTCGTATGGTAATATCTAATGAACTATAAAAATTTAAGAAACTGATATTTTTTTTTAATATTATTATAAATTTGTATTATACCTTTCAAAATCCGTCATATTAAAAGATAAATTATGACCAAAAAAATGTTATTTTAAATCTTCCCTCCATCTTAAGCTTTTAGATGTGATCAGCTTGCGTATCCAAAGGCAATGAAACTTATGAACAAAACTATTATTACAAGAAGATTCAACTTTACAAAATAACATTAAACAGTTTTTTTAACATGAAAATTTCATGAGATTTGTAAAAGATCTGAGTACTAACAAATTACACCTGACTTTTTAATGAAATTAGAAAAAAAATCTTTCCACTTCAAATAAGCTAAATCAATAAATATCATGAAGAAATTGAAAATTTTTGAAAGATTCTCTGATTTTCACCTGATGCATGCATCTTTGAAATTTAACTCTAGCAACATTTGCAGAAATAATAAATTATATTAAAGATCATACTTCTGCAGTGGAGAATGCAAGGTATATGTCACAAATGTAAAATCGACAGATTTGTCCATTTTTGTTACTTTTTTATGTTGAATTCTCTGCCAACTTTTTATCTAAAGACACACAGCTTGTGTTGTGTAACATACTTTTGGGCTTGTATAAATATATGCAATCCAATAACATATACGGAAAAAGTAAAAATAATTTTTTAAAGTTTAACAGTACAGAATTTTTAAATAAATGTCTTTTTTTTTCTTTTCTTTTCTTTTCTTTAAATCAATATTACTAATGATTTCTGTTTTTGTCAAATTCATTTGCCTTGTCAATTTAACAAAAGCAGCTAGTATTAGGATTACACAATGTAAATGTACTGTAAACCAACTTATGTTCTCGGATACTTTATTTCGCGATTCGCTCTTTCTAGCCCACTTCACGGCGATTAAAGTTTGCGATTTTCAAATTTTCTTGATGTAGTTGAATAAGGAAATATCCAAGTGTTACATAATCGCGTTATTTTTCTACTTGCAAAAGTTCCGAAAAGAAGTTTGTCTTCAGTATTCAAACTTCAAGTCCAGTTTCAAACTTTTAATTCAAAAATATTATCAGCTTCAAACAATTTATAAACTTATAAACAAGCAAGACCATAAACACTTAAAGTAATTAAACAGTCATACAGGTAAATTATTTACATATATTTTGGGTCTTAAAATTTGCACATGTTATTTAGGCTTTTTCATAATGATAAGCAAGCATGCTGATTTCAAAACTGGTATGTAGAGAGGGTGAAATGCAACAAGTTTAAAAAGGATAGTGCTTTGCATTTGGAAATCTTAAAAAATTATGGCACTTTTTCAATGATGTAACATTTTTCTAAGCATATTATCATGTTTGTTGTCTGAAATCTAATCAATTGTTATCTCCCTTTATGCTACATTGACATAAAATATTTATCATATGTGAACTTTTAAGTAAAAGTTTTCCGAGTGAAATTTTATTAAAAATATATTTTATTTTAGAAAATATAAGATTAAAAATTAGTAGTAGACAATTTCTAGGTTTAACCATATATGGTTAATCTCAGGTAAATTTTGTACAATATGTCATCTGTTTACTACTATTACTTTATTTGAGCAATATTTTGGTATCTGGTCACTTGGCATCAATTAGTCTGAGCAATACTTTTTCAATTTGCATCATTAATAATTTTAAATTGGCATTACTCATATTTCACCTTTTGACATTTTTAAACAAATTTATTAATACTGTACTCAAATTATCTGAATTATCACAGCAAAGTCTGTTCAGTTTGTTCAATTTGATCAAGAAATGAGTGCTTCCAAAGCCAATCAAGGAATAGAAGATAAACTCTATACAGCTCAGCTACTCGGGTCTCAGAACCACCAAATCAAATACTCAAAAGAATATAACTGACAACTCAACTTTACAAAGGAATCAACCCAGCTTTGGAATTCAAGCGACACCAAAACATTTTAGTGGTATTATTCAATTAGACATTAATTTTGAAGATTTGGGTCATTTTGGATTTTAAACATATATAAACTGTGGATTGGATTAGTGAAATTAGTGACTTGTATCATTTGGTCTTTATTTATTTTGTTTTTTGCTTTGGCATCAGTAATATTTTAATCTGTTCTTATATAATAGTGTTAAAACTGGCTTCCTTTATAGTTATAGATATAAGAAGACGTGGTATGACTCTCCATCCATGTCACATTATGTAAATGCCTACCATCGATTAAGTCTTGTGTATCTTAACAAAAAATACCCATTTTCAGTCTCATCTTATAATGTTATAATCACAAGTAATCCCACACAAAAGTTGTCAGTGAATAAAGTCAAAATACGTCCGATCTGCCTATTTTTGGACATCAAAATTTAATATGATTGTTTTAAGGTCAATTTCGTCTACCTCACAAAATCTTGTAAGGCACTATACAAATATGTATATAAATACATTTAGTTTGTTTGGGGAATTTATATATTAGCTACTTAGGTTCAGTGAGTAAAACAATAAAGGCAAACACAAACATTGTATTTATACAATTGAAGGATATCAAATAAAAAGTAAAAAACCAAATTTATATTTTGTAATACATTATGACGGAAATAAAATCTCTGATGGAAAGATAGGACGAGTTGCATGCATTTTTTCAAACAATATTTAAGTCTTACTCTTCCCTCGTGTGGTAGTTAAAAAAGAACTTCATGATATACAATGAAGTAGTATTGCATATATAGTTTCCTAACTACCTGTCTTGTGAGATACTTTAGTTTCAGTTATTAAAGGGGCTTCAGCTGTCAAATTCGTGTTCACCAATTTGACTCAAATTCTCGTATTAGATTTATAACATACTAAAACGTATATCTAAACTATTAAAACAATTTAAGATGCATGTACTGGATAATATTGTATCAGCATTTTGTGTGTATTTCAGTCTAGACGCCATCTAATTAACCATTGAGATGACCTCCGAAGACTGCCAGACTGCCGACAGTCAGATATCCAGATATAAACAAAAATATAGATATAAACAAATAGCTAACACGTGCCCTTGGATTTTTCTAGGTCTGTTTGATTTCATATTACTTAGGTTAAAGTAAATATATTAATCATGGTGTTTACCTGTATAAGAATGAGTTTTTATGGATCGAATCAGTCAAATAAATTGTTTACCCTTGTTTCTCTTTCAATGTTGACTTTCTTTTCCTTTTTATAGCTGAGCATGATGCTAGCTTATGCGTAACCTCCTCTAGCCTTCAACAATGAGAAAAACCCATACTGTATATGGTCTGTTTGAGTTTTGTAAATCTTCAATTATAATATGTTTATTAATAAAACTCAGATTTTTTCATCATTTTGTTTATTTCTATCTGCATATATCATGTATATATTTATCTACTCAAATGTAAAGAGAACAAGAGTGTACAAGATGAAATGTCTCTCCTGCTTTACTGACCATTGATGTTATGTTGATAGTCCTACATATAAAGTTTTATTAAAAATATCACATAAACTTAACATGATCCAAGAAAATGAGGTCAAGGTCAGATAAATAAACCAAGCCAGAAATACATCTACACTTTACAATCATTCCATACACCAAATATAGTTGACCAATTGCTTATAGTATATAAGAAACAGACCAAACAGTGAAAACTCTATATTGACCAATGAACCATGAAAATGAGGTCAAGGTCAGATGAACCCTGCCAGACAGACATGTACACTTTACAATCATTCCATACTTTAGATATTGTGGACCTATTGCATATAGTATCTAAGAAACAAATTTTACCAGGAAAACTGAACATTGACCAATGAATCATGAAAATGAGGTCAAGGTCAGATGATAACTGCTAGACGGACATATATACACCTTACAATCATTCCATACACCAAATATAGTTGACCTACTGCTTATAGTATCTGAAATATGGACTAGACCACGAAAACTTAACCTTGTTCACTGATCCATGACCTGAGGTCGAGGTCAAGTGAAAACTGTCCGACAGGCATGAGGACCTTGCAAGGTATGAACTTACCAAATATGGTTATCCTATTAATAATAATAAGAGAGAAATTAACATTACAAAAAAACTTAACTTTTTTCAAGTAGTCACTGAACCATGAAAATGAGTTCACGGACAATGGACATATGACAGACCGAAACTTCATAAAATAAGGCATATATATACACAGTATGAAGCATCCAGGTCTTCTACCTTTTGAAATATTAAGCTTTAAAATAGTAAGTTAATGCCACTGTCGCAGCCGGATGACTATCCTTATGTCACGCTTTCTGGGACAGAAGTCACAGGCTCGACAATAAAAACTGAATTTTCTGGATTTTTGCTTTTTGGTAACAAAAAAGTTGCCCTTGAAAAGTTATGAGCACAGTACATGTAAATACATGTAGCAGGTATATATACGTACTAGTAATGGAGTAAATGTATGGACCATAACAGCAAATGGTCAGATTTTCTCTTCACATGTTTCTTATTCAATATTGAGTGGCAATTAACACTCATATATCATTAATTAGATTATCTAATAATAATTATTATTATCATTATTATTATTGTCATTAATTATAGAGATTATACATTTTTTTTTAATTAAAATACATGATGTGTTTCATTGAGCTTTTAGGAATAAATGACCACTAGCCCATATTTTTTTATCCTCACCGAGCAAAAATCAGAAGGTTCATGAGATTTGTTGATGGTCGAAATTAAATATTTTACTTATATCTTATATTTAACAAATTATCCATAGAATCAAAATGGTTAATCAGCACTATACATTGATCATTATGTCAAATGAACACTTGAGAAATATCAAAATTTCAACTTTTTTTCGTTGATTTTTTAATTGGTATTTGAAATACAAAGAACCCATGGCTTTACTTCAGATACACTTTTTATTTGGAATATCTTTTCAGCTCAAATTTTCTATAATTATTCCAAAATTGGTAACATTTAAGATTTGAACTATCTGTTACATGTATAGGGATATAAAATTTTCTGAATCTTTAAAAATATGAAATTAAATGTTTTCAGAAATGTCAAATACATACACATATAAAGCTACAATAGATTGAATATACACTTTGTGAAATGGTATTCTTTCTAGTGAAAAGAAATTCAACAAAAAATAAGTAACAAAAATGCACACCCCCTGCCAACCAAAAATCTTTTTGCATGTAGTGTGTATGCAGAAACAATCTTTTAATTTTTAACATTCAATGTGTTAACTGCCAAAGTCCAAAAGCTTGGTCTACATTATAATTTACATCAAGGTGTCATTAAATGTAATTGGATATATCCTGCATTTATCATGCTTTATCATAAAAATAAGATCAAATGGCTGAACAACCACCCTTTTAAATTATTGATATCTATCATTTTGCATTAGCCATAATATCTTGGCGTAAATAAGATACACCCAATCGGGCTAACATCCTTATGGGTGTTTCTAATACATGATCGACTTAATTTTTGAAAATGAGAAATTCTGTAATGTTTCACAATTGTAATCCTTACCATATATATAATCATGATAATACATGATCCTTCTTTTAAAATCTCCACAAATTAAACCTGCTTTGAACAATAATTCCTGACATCACTAGGTATTAGTAACATATCAGAAACATTACAAAACCAGCGGTTAGAATGCCTGTTAGGGAAAGAAGAAGGAAGTGCACTTTTAGTTTTTTTTCTTCCCATATAATTTACCTTTAGAGACATCTCCTGTATGTTGTACATGTTCAGGGTATAAAAGTGTCAATGACCTGATCGGTTGGCTTCCATCATTTTGGTTTTTACCCCAAGTTATATATAATTGTATTATCTACCTTCTTTGTCTATCTTTTTCTTACAATCCTAAATATCTCAACCTTTCAAAGTTTTATTACAGTCTTTTTAGTCTTTTTCTATGTATTATTACAGTCTTTTTCTATACCCAGCTTACAACTCTGGGATATCAAATTAAATTAAATTGATCAAATTGAATATAAATATTTCTCTAATTCTTCGTCAATTTATCCCTTTCTGCACCCATTGTATAAAAAAAATTTAATCAACGTGTGGTTCGTTTGATCTCAGTTCTTCATTGGTTAAAATCCGATTATGACGTCGAATTTTCTTGCTTTCCTCTGAATTTCCTATTGTGACGGCATGAAAAAAGGCGACCATGCCTGATGACGTCACATAGAAAGAACACATCTTTTTGCAGATCATTCAAAAAGAAGGAATAAGTTTGCCTGCATATTGTTTGAAAATCATTAGAGAAACAGATTCCACCACCAAATCTCGTGTAATACGATATTTATCCACTCTCGACAGTTAAATTTTAAATATTTAAAACGCTTGGCAAGCCTTGCGTTTTAAATTTGAAAATTTAACTGTCTCGAGTGGATAAATATTGTATCACACTCGATGCAGTGGTAGAATCTATATGTCTTAAAAAGACTTCTAATTTTTACAATATTTAACCAATTCCACAGTAAGTTACACATTTTGAGCAAATTAAGTCTGGTTAAGCACTCAATTGTTTCAAAATTGTGCTTTACTGTTTCTTTCTTTTACATCATAATGAGAATAATTTATGCCTTGTTTTTAGTCAACAACTTGTACAATCATATATTCAAAAAAAAAAAAACAGGTGTTATTACTTAAATACATTTGAATGTGTAAATATATTACACTGAAAATTCATGTATGGATTTTTGTCCCTTTAAAAGATTGAATACATGTATCAGAATTGGAAGGGGAAAATAAACATTATTCAATCCTCTTGATATTTCAAATAAATCATTGGAAGTTTGCATGAATCCTACTACATTTGTAGATATACATGTTTTATTTCAAGAACATTTTCCATGTGTTAATGCACATTAACTGTTTAAACATGATTGAGAATTTTTCATACAGTGTTTGTTTTCAGGAAGAAATTTAATAGTCCATACACAGATATACATGTATGATAGATCTATTGACCACCTGACCTCCAAACATCATGGACTAAAACGGTGTCACAAATTGAACATTTTTTCTATGGTTAATATCTAACCCTAAGCTAGATATGTCACACCAATGATATCTGTATTCCTATAGAACATAGTTATACACATTTTTTTCTCTTCTCATACTTCAGCCTAAAGGAGAACTAACATTTCGTTTCCGACATATTTAAGTTTTTAAATGAAGGATTCATCTTTAATTCAAAATACCAAAGTACAGTCTGAATATGATAAACATAATCATACTAAATGTATAAAGTTTATTTTTTTCGATTACAGATTTTTGTATTGTAAGTGTAAAATAAATCTCTGAGCTCTAAATAATGTTCGTACATTTTTTTTTTAGTTCTCTTCAAAGAATTTATCTTTTACTGGAAAATCCACATCAATAATTCCTTACAAAAGCAAATAATGTGGAATTTCCAATGAACAGGATAAAAGATGTGCATCTTGTAAAAAAAATATAAACTGACCACAAAAGGAGATGTAACGCTAAACTCATCAACAAAAAGTAACATGATAACATGCATGATATTATTGTAATACATTAAGATAAGACCTGGAATTTCCAATCATATTAAAGTTTAACGCTCATTCAAATTATGCTCGTTCTTTTGTCTCTAAAGTGCAAAAAAAAAATATAGAGAAGAAAGCAAGACGGCATCTTGACTAACTAATTTTTCTCACTTTTCATGCCATCATTTCGTAAAAATAAAATCCTTTGTACCAGTACATGCAAAGTATAAATACATGTACATGTATAAGGACATGTTGGACATGAAATATGGTATTAAATTATTTTATTTTTATTTCCTTTTTTTTTTTACATATAAAACATTTCCTTCTTAAAGTAAATATACATGTACATGTAATAGAAATTACAAATTTTCCTCTTACAACATGTACAAAGTGTCCTTAACATGTTAAATAATTATTTTCTGTATTCATACACATATCCCATATTTTTTCATAAAGTCAAACCCTCAAAAGGCCAAAATTCAAATATAATGTTCCCAACTTACCCACATTTGTACCAACAAAAACATTACAGAAAGATTTTTTTTTCATTTTTCAATTGCTGATTTATAGAATAGGTGATTTATAGCATGTACTGCTTCGGTAAACTTTGAAGAAAGCATAAATTTAAAGTATTCTAACATATATATAGTGAATTAAAGATTTTCCACTACATAGCTGCCAACTTCTCAAATTATCCATGGTGGATTTTCAACTTGAGCATAAGAGGACCTAATGCATCTCTTATAAACGTTTTTTAATCTAATACATGTATATCTAGTGTGTTATATGGTTTTGAATGTGTATGTGTGTGCTAAAATTCCATTTTAATTTCTTTATTCATTTATTTAAATTGCCTTTTAGGAAGTATTAAGTTTAGAAAATGGAGGACCTCCACATTACGGTAAATTATCCACAAATTGGGTAAGTTGACAAGTCTGCAGTGACTATTGACTTGTATCAGGACTATTCATTCCTTTCCACTTATTGTCATATTGGCAAATCATGGTAATGTGTAGTGGCAGGTCATTAATATCATGGTAGAATAAAAAGGATGCTATGTGATATTGGCAAATCATGGTAATGTGTAGTGGCAGGTCATTAATGTCATGGTAGAATAAAAAGGATGCTATGTTAGCGCTTTATCTCAGCCATATACTGTAGATTCATTTATTTTCGTGGGTACCAATTTTTGTGGATTAAGGAAACATTGTATTTTGAGGGATAATCAATTTGGTGGTTTGGCCAAAGTCTGTATACAACCCAGTATAGACTAGAGAATTTGTATTTTGTTAAACATTTAAATTCAGTGGTTAACCTCCACCAAAAAAATCCACAAAAATTGTTACATGTATCCAGCTAATGAGTAGATTATCGGGTTTTGTACACATCAATATTGTTAAATATCAGCTGCAATCCACAATATGTGTGGTACCATAGCAAAAATGCATAGGGAGACAGGGACCCAACAACCATGACAACACAAAAACCAAAAGCCATCTTAATGTCGACATAGTATTGAATACAATACCATTTAATGATTAAGCAAAGAAATGAATGCAAAAGAAAGCTATCTTTTAATTTAAATGTTAAATAGTAAAAGAGCATGTGTTTCCATACTTTTTTAACAGATATAGTTAATAGATTTATAGATGATAAATTTGAGATGTCTAGGCTCAATTTGATTCATGCCAGGTTCAAGGGTCAGCACTTCTAGTAAGAAAATCCCCCTTGATCCTTGTAAGTGCCTTGATTCATGTAAGTGCCTTAATCAATAACCCTATACACTTAGCTGGACAAATCAAATTGATCAAATTTGTGCTAGCATTTCATCAAGAATATACCTTCTTTCTAAATTAAAGAAATTTTTAGATATTAATGCCAGGAAAGCATACTATAATGGGTATATTCTGCCGCTCATCGATTACTGCTGTATTGTTTGGGGAGAATGTAAAAATGAAGGGATGGTAAGAATATTAAAACTTCAAAAAAGAGCAGCAAGATTAATTCTTGATGCAGACCCTTTATCCCCATCAGCCCCCTTATTTAAAGAACTTGGATGGATGACAGTTGAAAACAGAATCAAATACCACAAATATTTACTGCTACATAAATGTATGCGGAAAGAAGCACCACAGTACCTACTTCAAAAGTTTCAACTTATATCTGTTAATAATCCTTATGCTTTAAGGGGTGTCACTCAAGGTAATTTGATAGTTCCTAAGCCAAAAACTGAACTGTTTAAAAAATCTTTTGCTTATTCTGGATCAGTTTTATGGAACGGACTACCATATGAAATGCGTAAAGTGCAAAACACTTTTTCTTTTAAACAAATTATAAAACAATACTTGAGACAGTCCTAATATTCAGTCTTGAAATGATTGCAACTATTACTCTTTTTTTAGAATGTATGATTTTGATTTGTATATAATATCTATTCACTACATGCAATCTGTAACTGTTTTATATGTTCTAATTATGGTACATGTACATTGAACTATCATGACTATACGATTGTGTTAATATGTTGTATGTTTGCTCTTTTTCTTTTATTATTATTTTTTACATGTATTGTATATGAGGGCCACAGGGAAGATTAGTAATTGTAACTAACTGTGTTAACCCTCTTTAAATAAAGAATTTATTATTATTATTATATTATTATATACATGTATAATGGTATATGTTGAAATGAAGTCTATACATACACATATATGTGAATCTATAAACTGTCATGTTTTAGCTAGTGTGTCCCTGATTATCTGTAACCACAATTTCCGAATTGGTTTTAACACATTTTTACTTGATACAAAAATAAAGAGATGTGGTATGAATTATCCATCTAAATCCAAATGACATGGATGACAGCACCTATAGATTATAGGTCTTCTAGGACCTTCAACAATGACCAAAACAGGTTCTGCCATCACACATGTAGTGTTTTCTCATGGTATAATCTTTGACTCTTGTGCAAAATATGTCAAAGTTCTTAAATCATGGACAAATGCAGAGCTAGGTAGATACATGTAACATATATGGGATTGCATTCATATCTGACTACTTATAATTTTTTTACTGTAAACCAACTTTATTTCATGTCAGCCTGTTACTGATGGCCTCGCCACTATTAATTTTTATGATTTTCTAAATTTCTTGGATGTTTTTTTTTTTAAAGAAGATCAAAGTTTAACCTTTTCCAGTCTACCCCGTTAGCCACTAGTCCTATCCCCCAGACTAGTAAAATTTTATTGGGACTAGTAAATATTTGCAAAACTTTGTTTAGACACATAAGAAAATGTCGGAATTTCTTATGTCGAAATATCTGTCTTCTGACTAGTCAGTTGGAAAAGATTTTGGTGCAGACTGCTCTCCATCCAAGTCAAAATTTATAAAAGTATTAAAACCATTATAGGTCACATTACGGTCTTCAACACGGAGCCTTGGCTCACACCGAAACAGTAAGCTATAAAGGGGCCCAAAAATTACTAGTGTATAACCATTCAAACGGGAAAACCAACAGTCTAATCTATAAAAAAAACAAGAAACGAGAAACACTTATGAACCACATCAACAAACGACAACTACTGAACATCAGATTCCTGTATATATATATATATATATTCTCGTTATTTTTTCCACTAACGACTGTCACCAAAATTACCAGAAGTTGGTGATCAAAACTGTAGTAACAAAACCTCATTGATTACCTCCTTCATCACCTGTTAATCATTCATTTATTGTTACATAACTCAAACAGGTGCTGTTACTTCAGTCCTTATCAGAGCTGAAAGCTTACTTTAGGTACATGTTTATCAATATCCCCCATCTGGCCCCAGTTACTATACTTTAGGCTCAAATACATGTTCCAATTGTAATTTTCAACCAATGTCAGGGTTCTCACTAAAACGAGTCCATGAGACCTGGACTCATGAAATCTATCTGGACTCAACATTTTAAAAACTGGTGAGTCCAAAGAGGCATTAAGATTGTAAAATGTTGTATCAACTGAGCACACATATCATTATTATATAGCAAAAGTTTACAATAATCTAATTTTGATGTCATTTCCTTGTTCTATTTTGTCATGAAGACCGATTTCACACATTATATATATACATGTAGCAATACAATTTCTACTTAGAGCTCAATGTTGGACACGCCTTCAAAACTCCTTGGTGAGAACCATGAATGTAAAGAAACACATTGTAGGTACTATATAAGCCCATACATTGCCATATGGACTCCATGGTATCTGCATACAAAGTATATAAATAATTCAGGAATGGTCCAGTACGTTTGTCATGAAATATAAGTTCCCTCATAACATGCATAATTTAAGTTCCAAGTGGAAGATGTATTCTGTAATAATTTTTCCACTAGAAAATTTATTACAGGATTTGTTCCTTACGGAATAAAGGTTAAAGACTATGTGTTATAACTGCACACCAATGTCAGACAGCAAAAAACAAACAAAAAACAAATCTTGGAAGTCAATAACCAATAGGAAAAGTGTCTATACAATCACATTCTCAAGTTAAGAAAAAAAACAAAAATCTTGGTCATACATGTATCACTATTTATATAATTTGACATTCATTTTAAAGCACACCAACTTAACATGCACATGTATGCTAAGATTCTAGTTGATGTAACCTCCATCACATTTGTAAACTAAATAAAATGTATCTTAAATGGGAACGGACAGAGGAAACAAGGAACAGATGGACTAACATTAGTAAAAAAAAAATGCCCCCTGATATTGTAGGCCAGGCATAAAAATCAATTTATTGAGTTAATTAATTTTCTGAACTTCAGAAAAAATAACAGCACTATATACATGTACATGATATAATTTAGATATTTAGATATTTTAAAAGACAAAAATTACAGGTACTAGTTAAACAATAATAGAGTCTATATATCTTGAATCAAACAATCCTCATTTAACACACAAAGTATTGGTACTTGTTCTGCTGACACAGAAATTGTGATGTACCTTCTTATACTGAAATATTGGCTGCTACACTTTTAACAAGGTTTTCAAAATTACAATGTAAGAACAGTGCACAAAACATAATCTTATTCAGAGTAATGCAGTTCTGCCAACTTTTAATAATGCAAATGCGTGAGATTTGGCCAAAATCATAAAGATCAAAGAGAAAAAACAATAGATCAAAGGAAAATGCCGCCAAATAGGCATGAAAATGCGTGAGTCTCACGCTAAATGGCAGCCCTGGTAATGCCCATAGTAAATGTGTGTACAAAATTTCAATGAGAAAAGAAATTTAAGGTTGTGTTTTAAACTGTAAATTATAGAATCCACATTAACCTGAACAAATAGTAAGTTATAGCATGAATTCATAATGGTTCAACTTTACCATAATTCAAATGTTTAAAGAACTACAAAATGTAGGCTTGTATTTAGAATTTGTCTCATGGAATCCACATGAATAAAAAAGAATCCTCAAAACAAGAAATATTATTACAAGGAAAAAGTATGAATCCAAAACTACATGTACATTGTAGCAAGGCAATTCAAAAGGTAATTTTTAAAGTGATAAAGAGACAAGTATGAATATTTACTTGTACCATCTAGTTACATAAGTTTATACAAATTGGGGTTTGTTGCTGTGTTACATGTTTGTTTTTCGTTCATTATTTTGTACATAAATTAGGCCGTTAGTTTTTCATTTGAATTGTTTTACATTTGTCATTTCAGGGCCTTTTATAGCGGTATGGGCTTTGCTCATTGTTGTAAGCCATACGGCGACCTATAGTTGTTAATTTCTGTGTCATTTGGTCTATTGTGAAGAGTTGCCTCATTGGCAATCATACCACATCTTCTTTTTATATTTGTGTTTCCCAAAAACAAACTAGTATTCTACAATTCAGAGACGATCTCTGCCTACATGTAGCTGGTGGATAAAATTGGATAAAATTTTATAATAGTAATGCAAAAAGCTTTATATTCAGGATGAACAGTTATGTTAACATTGTGTTATAGCTTATAAAGTAAATACCTTCTACGAGAACACTGCACAAAAACAACATTCCTATAGTAGGGTCCCAGTTTATACATGTATACAAAGGTAAATTTAATATACATGGATATGAAATACACCAAACCTTTATTAATTACATTGTAAGTTTTTATGTTGTATTTCCAGAGTTTATAATTACATTGTGGGAAATGAAATTTCATTGTGTGTTTGTCTGTTAGTTCAATACACAATGCATTTATTATGTGTTCAATTTCATGATGCAGCTTTGTGAAAAGGGAAATAACTCCTATAATCCATTTAAAAATGTGATTATTTGAAATATAGTAACAGCATATGTAGTATTCTAGTACAAAGGATGAAAGCACAGACTATTTTTATTTTTCCTGTTTTAAATGAATAAACATTATGTATTTGAGAACATACATATATGGAGTTTAATAATAATAAAAGGGGGTATTGAATAAAGAGATAAATGTAAACAGATCGTAAGTATACTATTTTTATTCTGTCATTGAGGTTATTGTGTGAAATTACAAATAAAACCCCTCCATTGATGTATGGATTTGTTAAGGCTATTATCTACCATACCACATAAATTTTACATAAAAATCCCCCCATGAGTACCTCAAACAAAAACCGACATGGCTTCTCTCTCCCATTTCCACCCACTTTCCATACTTCCGCGAATTTGTCAATATTTCGTCTACACTTTAACTAAATAAAACAAACTCTTGTTTTAATCACACTTTGATACATCACGTTAAGTCCATTTCACATAGAGTAACCGTGTAGATAAATAATAGTATTAATACACAAACAAGCTGTGTTGTTCCCATGACCCCGGGGGTCGGTACATAATCGACTTATCGTCTGCACATTGTGTACACGTGTCTATAATGTTTACATCCGTGTGGTTCACTTACCTTTGTTTTGATTATATTCCCTATTCTATTATTTTTTAACAATGTATTATGTCTATATTAAAGTAAATGACTTCCCGTCCCTGGTATCGTACGTCTGGGTGGGGGTTAATTTTCCATATATGGCCGATCGATCTACGTCACTACACTATAGTTCCTCGTGCCTCATATCCCGACCCTGATTGGGCAGGATACCACGTGAATATTTGCTGTCGTGGGTAGGAACTTATGACGTATTTCCCCAGGAGGGTGTGGGGGTCATTAACCGGGGGAATTTCAACAAGTTTAAGCTGATTATAAATACGTTTTATTAAGAAGTACACATGTAGCAACTGATGGGTAAATGATTTGTTTTTATAACATGTATAAGATAAAAAATGAAAGAAGAAATTTCAGAATAAGTTAATAATAGAAATAAAAAAATCCAAAAAGAGGATATTTATATCGAAATATCAAGGATTTATATATGACTAAATACATACAACACCATGCATCTATTGGTGTCCGATCCAATATTTTTTTAAACTGTTACAAAAATATTTCTTAATTAGAACTTTATTTTTTTTTAAATTCTGGATGCTTTTCTACAATAGAGAATTATGAAATTTCGAACTAATTAAGTAGTCTGCAAGGAGCAAGCAAAAGTTTGCAAATTTGAATATCATACTGTATATATTGTATACTTATAGACTACAAAAAGAGAAAAATGTAACCGCATGGTGATTTTGTCTGTTTCTATATATATATATATAGGCACTTATATTTATATACATGTATAGAGAATGAAATCCGGATAATCATCGGAAGTTTATATATATTTATATCGTAGAAGTTAGAAATTAAAAGTACAGGTTCCAGCCCCGCTCGGGGAGGAAGTAAAGAAACAGATCTACTCGAACATCGTTAGGTTGATTTTCTAGGCACTTTATATATAATATGATATAACTTGAACATGACAGCGTTTCAGCATTAGCTTTATATCTTATTTAGTTTGTTGATAATCTTGGGGAATAGAATCACTTTAAAAATGTAAATTGTCGGTGATTGTTATATCCGTTCAAAACAATCTAAAGATTTCAAGACCTGAGACTACCATATTTGTGTAATTTAAAACAATAGTGTACTAAAAAGCAGCATTGAAAACTTCTTCAAAAAATCGACTAAGCTCTGCATAATTTGTACAGGTGAGAGAAATAACAAAAAAAAACGTTTATTTAATTTCTCTAGTTGTAACTGGGACTAGTCCAAGTTTGAAGAAAAGTCGTATTAAATTAAAATGTCACCAACAACTACAGGCACTGGAATCACGTTTGGGGCCTCTTACAGCGGTAGTCGACCCCCGGTACGGTTAACATCTAATTTAAATATCACACCACTTGGATACGGGCCAGACGTTTTATGATCTCTGGGGGAAAAACTACTACTAAATTTACAATGAAGCGGAGCTATTTAAAAACCACAAAACCCGTCCATATTGATTGCGTACCACCCGAAAAATGTCTCCGAATCAATCTTTCTACAAGAAATTCAAATGCAAATGGTACATCTATTGATCTTTTCTCCTAAAGACTAACGCCCTACTGAATAGCTTAACAAGTCATTTCACAGACTGATCACACCCACGAGAAGTTAATTATCGTTTACACACCAGAACGAAGAAGAAAGTTGTGTATTTAGAAGGGAAAAAAATCGTGTATATAAGTCAGTCAGTTCATATGTAAAGAATTTAAAAAAAAGAGAAAAACGTATGCATATTTTTTTAGTACGATATTTTAAGATTCACTGAAATCATGGGTAAGAGTGTCTCGAATAAAAACGACCCTTCTTAATGAGTCATCTTCATTTTAGTTTGGTCTGGGACCTAATATAGACCTAATATAATATAGACCTTATATAACCACAACATAGATATGTTGATATTTCGTCCCAGGTTTGATGGAGTGTATTTCAGCATGCTTTGTTGCAAAAATCTTGACGATATCAAACCACGTACTTGTATACTATATGCATGGAGATGGTCAAGTCCTGTAAAAAGTCGATAATCTCTGTCATTTGTTAATTCCAGACCGAATTTCTAAGTCGAAAGGCACGATCTTCGAACTGATTTTTTAAAACTTGTAATTGCACTGGTTCATGCTTTTATGACAATAAAGATTTATCATTATTAATGTTTATATATTTATTTTTATTATTCAACTTCAGTGAAAAATAAAACAAAGTTTACTTGTTTATCGGCTTGTCTTTTTGCCAAGGAAACGAAAAACATATTTCTTGCCGCTAAATAAGTTAAAAAGTATATAATGCTAATAAAAAAATCTATTAGAATGCTGGATATTGTTTTTAATCAAACATTTTCATTCTTCTGCATGTGGTAACAGTTCTAGTGATACTTTTATGTATTCTCTTAAGCTCAGTTTCCTTGAAATAAGTTAAATTTCATGCACACAAGTATAATTTGCTATATATTAATGCATCTAACCTTTAAATCGAGTAAAATTGGCTGTGGTTTCCTTTTGGAAAAACACCTTTCCTATTTGGAAAACCCGTTTCTCATAATTAATTACATGATTTTGTTTGAAATACTGTTTCAAAATTGCATGTATCAATATACGAATAGCATTGGCACCTAAAAAAGACAGCCACCTAACAATTAAAATGAAGAATTTATTAATATACAGTTTTGAACAAATATAAAGCTTTGAATTGTCCCGAGCTCAAAAAAAAGATCTGAATATATAATGAAACAGGAACTATCTAAATGTATGCCATCAACACGCTTTGAATGGTCTCGAACTCAAAAAAAAGATCTGGAATATATAATGAAACAGCTAGAACTATCAAAATCAAAACACCGATCGTGTAAACCAATCGAATTGGGTAAAATGACAAGCCTTTTTGTAAACCATGAAAATGTAAAGAATCAATTTTGTGCTGGGTTAGAGATAACTTATATTTTTTACAGCGGCTCGTTTCTTTATAAAAGGACACATGGTATTTTTATCTGGAGTTTGAGTCGTTTTTCCTATAAGTATTTACACTCTATTTACAATCATCTCTTCATTTACTTCATGCCCAAAAGTATATAATAACTCTATCACAAAAGTATTTTGTTGCTGTGAGCTTACTTTTGAGTTGATATATATGTATAGTCAAGATATCTTTGGGCTGTTTCTGTAAAATTTATGTTTTCGATGTTGTTTTATATATAAATATATTTATATATGCATTATATTTTTCATGTTTTTCATTGGGCATGGGTCACTGATAAGGGGGTCTGTTGTTGCTTATAAGGAGATGAATTTTACTGATTTGAATTAAAAACAGTATTTGTTTTAATTTTTTTACGGTGATTATGAAAAAAACAAGGGCATTTGTAAATAAATTACTGTTATTTAGGTATATTGAAAACAACATTAAAAAAACAACAGAAAAGTGAGGCTTGCACCCTCATTCTTATAGCTAAAATTTTTAACTGTAATTTTTCCCTAGTAATGTTCACCATAGCAACGAAAAAAACACTAACAACCCGCAACCATGCAACAATCAGAGAAAATGCAGTTTCATTGAAGTTTCCATGCATACAATTTAATAGCAGATTCGAGCTTCAAAATCCAAATAAACATACAAATAATTTAAATAAGAACAAAAACAAAACAAACAAAAACAGCAGAAAATCAAACAAAAGGTTAACAGAAAAATCTTTAACAAAAATAGTTAAGTGCAAAACAACAAAGTACTTTGTTATGCCCCTATTGTGTACAAATCATGAATCTAAGATTAAAATATCAATCAGTACTGTACACATCCAACATCCAATGAATTAAGCTTAAACTAAATTTCAATTGATGTAATTGAGGGTTTTCAGATCTCATTACAAACGGCGATGAAATAGACCGGGAGTGGGGGACGGGGAAGCAGAAGTTGGACTCCTCTCCAGTTTCCAACGAAAAGTTCAATACTTCATAGTATTGTCCTTCAAATTCATAGAAAAATTACTTATTCGTGTACAGTGGTACATCTTCAATAACGTAACAACAAACGCGCGACACTCAAAACGCCGTCTCAACTCGACTAAAACGTGTTCAAATTTAACGTTTGTTAAAATAGAACAAAAGGATATGAAGACGGTAAATCTAACAAAGACCAAAAAGAACGAGACATAAATAACCTAAAACATCTACACAGATCACGTTCCACCTTCAACAATGGTAAATATATAGATAACCTGCCTGACTTTAGTTATACTTAAGACGCCGTTTCAGCGACAATGATAAAAATATAATCATATATTTCATAGGTATGTCCGAGGGAATCTATGTGGAACCACTGAAATTATGGAATCATATACATTGAAAGTCTTTGTATCTCACTGTAATCGTTTTCCTGTGTATTTTGAAAAAGCTTCATTTTTTTGTATTTGCACCAGACGCGCGTTTCAACTACAAAAGACTCATCAGTGACGCTCGATTCAAAAAAAGTTAAAAAGGACTGACAGTGGCGGATCCAGACATTTTCATAAGTGGGGGCCCTATGACTGCCTAAGAGGGGCCCGCTCCGGTCATGCTTCAGTGATTTTCTATATAATCAACCATTTTTTTCCCAGAAAAGGGGGGGGGGGGCGGGCCCCCTGGCCCCCCTCTAAATCCGCATCTGGGCCAAATAAAGTACGAGTTGAAGAGCATTGAGGACCAAAAATTCCTGAAAGTTTTGCCAAATACAACTAAGTTAATCTATACCTGAGGTTAAACAACTGTTATGATTGAGGGAATGAAGTTTAGGGAAAGGAATTTATATAAGAGCACTGAAACAAATATAAAGGGAGCTCATTAATTTTGGGACATATACATATGCTTTCTATATATAGTATATTTACTGAAAAATTACAAAATAATTATACTATGATAGCATACACGATATATATGATAAATCTATCAGATAAAATCACGAGTTATTTGTTATTTATATACTATATATATGTAAACAAATAAGATTTGTTTGTTCAGTCATTTTATTTGTATAGTGTAATTGGATCCCGCCTCTGTTGTGCTCTTTCCAATAAACATTGAATTGAATTGAATTACATTGATTGTTCAACATTGAATTGAATTGAATAACATTGATTGTTCAACTCTACTACATTGATTGATCGTTTAACGTCCAGTGACATACATGCCATGCATATTCAGGACGAGAACAATTTAACAATAAACTCGGTAGGTTCATCAGTGTGTCGACCGGGATGAAGGATAAGGATTTCGACAGCCACCGGATAAATAAGATATCTTATATAGGAGCACACATTTTAGTAAGGTTGGTTTTTTTTTGTCTTTACAGGGACGATCGGAGAACATCTCGATCAAGAAAACTTTTTCTATAAGTTTTTTACTCTTATAATATATCTATCTATCTTATAGTATAAATCAAACTTATATTTGAGTCGAGATCACTCTGATATCTACCTGCGCCAGTGTCTGATTTTATTTTCATAGAATAGTGATTTTTAGAGCCGATAACGTACCAGGGGTATTCGATTTCTTTCGCTTCTGGCTATATGCAACGAATGGTTTTGACACGTGAACTGCATATCATAAAAATGCTTTTAAAATAAATGGTGACTTTCAATGGCTTGGTACAGTTTTATCATGTGAATTTCACAGGTCTACAGGTAGCTGTCAACGTCACGTGATGCAATTTCTATGCAAATATGAAATAGTAATAAGTAATATAAGCTATATGTAAATTTGAAATTATTGACCGGAAATTATTGTCAAAACATAGTCACATCCAAAGCGAAGAAAACTAAACATCTACTTTCCCCTTGCATATCGTGAACCTAGTCCAGGTCTGTGACTCAGTGACTTATTTTCTGCTGTCAATGACAGTAACAACAGAAATAGCAAAACTCAAACTGAAAACATATCACTGAGGCGAGGTCTGGACAAATCAGGAACGGTAAATACTGCATCAAATCTGCACTTAGATCGCATGAAGAAAATGATTCTTCTAAAGAATAAATTACTTTGTAATTCATATTTGATGCGATCATGATCATTAGCTGACCTTAGCTGTTAGGGTGACATATTAAGCATGTTAAGCAATAAAGAGTCTATTGATTATTTGGAATTTAAAAAACACCTGTGACCTAAATCTTTTGTTCAAACTCTCCATTATTTTTCAGGAATGGAGAGTTATTTTCTATTGTTCATCTTCATTCATCCGGTCGTTTTGCCCTTTGGATACTTCCATGGGCTCTTTCTTAAAAAGTGTTCACCCATGGAAATAATTCTAAAGGACTAAACGCGATATTGAATGAAGATGAAAACTTACTAAAAAGGCTGATACTGATTGTTTTTAAAAATTGGGATCGTAAAGTAATACAATGAACACCAAATATCTGATTATTAATAAACAGGTTTTATTTGCGAGTCGTAATTCCATCGTATAATATATAGCATCGTATTCACTAAAATTCCACAGCATTATCCACCATTCGTTTTCCGATGCCAATCTTGGCTGAATTTATGTCACGGAAAGTGTCCAAGCGGGTAAACACGAATATTTTCCATTGAGTGCCATTCCTTTTCTGTGCATCTACAAAATATCAAATGTGTTAACTCAGTTGAATTATTTGTATTATTGAATACATTAACATTATTCAATAAGGAAAATTAGAGAAAAATATATTCCACTTAAAGATTTGCTTTTAATTTTAACTGTTTAAGATATCATTCCCTTGAAATTTAAAGTGTTGTATTTTGATTTTGTACAGCAAAATTTCGTTTGTTCCATTTTGATATGTAAAGCCCGCCTCCGGGTGCGGGATTTGCTCTCTCTGTGTTGAAGACCCATTGGTGGCCTTGGGCTGTTTTCTGCTCTTTGGTCGGGTTGTAGTCTCTTTGACGCATTCCCCGTTTCCATTCTAAATTTTATTTACATTAAAACAGAAAAAATACTCGGATAGTTTCTACAAGTATATTGTGGTTTGATGGAATAAATAGTTCAAGAAAATGAAATGGTCAAAATGGCGTACATGTATTCGGTATATTATTTGATTGTTCGTTGTTATAATTTGAATATAGTACTGACTAATGAATAGAATTGGAGTGGGTATGCATGACATTTGAATAAGGCTTGTGTCAAATATTGGGCGGGGTTTTTATTCAATTTTCAACAGAAAAGCGTAACATTATCGAATTCCTTCGCTGTTGTTATTTGTCCAGTGGCAAATATAACAGATATATCGGCAGTGCAAATGACGGCGTTAATCTTGAAATGTTTAAATGAAATCAAAAAGTAGTTTTCCACTTAAGTTAAAACATACAAAACGGGATCCATAAATGTTTTTAATCACGGGAGTTTTTTTTCTAAATTAGAGAATTAAGGGAAAAATGAAAAATATTTTCAGTTTGCTTGTATTGCTATTTAAGAATCATCTAAAATATGCATAACATTTTTCGTTGTTATGAGCAAAGGGAAAGAAAAATGTATATGCATGAAACACTATTTTCGTGTTTAATTTTAGTTGATCTAATAGAATGGTTTGAAATATAGAATCATATTTCGTTTCAGATATAACTTATAATCGAGCCAGGGATGGGGTAATCGTAATCTGTAATCGTAATCGATTGTAATTGATTACATTTTTTCAAGTAATCGACAGTAATCTGTAATCGACAACATTTTCGATTACATGTAATCGTAATTTAATCGATTACAGCAAAAATTATGATGTAATCATCGATTACCTTTCGATTACATTTCGATTACTTTAGTAATATAGTTTGAAATAAAACCTAGTTTAAATGAAAATAGACAACTGCATGTATTAATCAGTTTAAAGTACTGATAAAATAGAATGCATCAATATTACTTGAGAGTTTATCAAATACCTTAATTAGATCTGTTGTCTCAAGCTGCATTATGATAAACCAAATCTCCTAGGCTAACAAATTTTACTTTATTTCCAGCTTTTGAAATAAATGACTTCCAATGCTTGTCAATAATTTGAGACATTTTTTATTAAACACAAAAATGTTAAAAATAAGAACATAGATTCAAAATAGGAAAATACATAAATGTACTTGTAGTCCTAAGTTAAGTTCTGTACTATACTAAAGAAGAATGCTTTTATATATGTAATAACATTTTTTAAAGCTTAATTTTCAATTATATTTAGAACTTTAGCTTAGAGTAGATAAACTGTTGATTCGTCATAGTGTTATGACATCAAAATTAGGAAAGAATACAAAACATTTTTACAATGAACCAATGCATTGAAATTTTTGTTCAGTAATAGATACATGTATCCCATTGTGTCACTAAAATGTAAATTGTTTATGATTGTGAAAAGAGAATAAAGAATCTCAAAAACCTTCTTGTTTTTATAATTACTAATCAGATGAGCAAACACCTCTAATCAATGAGATACAGACTATGTTTTGATTTCAATTATGTTTAATTAAATGAGAGATTTAATACATGTTGTTGCCCTTAGGTTATAAATTGTTCTCCATTGGCAATTGTATAACCTGTAATTAGGGGGATTATCCAAACAAAAGGATAAATTCATTCATGTAACTATAAATTATAAATTTCCATCTTTTAAAATTAGTTAAATTAACTCTTCTTCTTTTTTATATATTTTGTTTTCATAGGAAACCTCTCATACTCATTATATTCAAATATACCATCCTGTTAAATAAGAGTAAATATCAAAATTAAGTCAGTATGACAGCAAAAATTTGCAAACTATGGAGAAAATGACCTACAATATAAGGAGGCAATTGATACAATTGTCGATTTCATTTCAAGAATGTTCTCATGTTTATCATCACTCACTCAAGAATATTTAAATAGTTTAGATCCTCTGTAAGAGCTTTCATCTAGAAAACAACTGACAACATAACATTTGGAAACAATGCTTTAAAAGCTGTTTTTGTAAAGTTCTAAATTACCACTCTAAATAAGTTGTGTTTAAACTTTCTTCAATATTTGATAACATGTAATTGATAATAATCGAAAAGTAATGTAATTACTTTTGATAAAGTAATCGATTGCAATCGATTACATACAAAATTTAGAGTAATCGATTATTAATCGATTGCACAAAAATCCTTCATGTAATCGATTATTAATCGATTACATTTGTCAGTAATCGTGCCCATCCCTGAATCGAGCACACCCTTATTAGTTATATAAACTAAATAGAGTGTTACATACCTGAAAATTTATTCTAGTTGTACCATTTCGTTTTCCATTGACGATTCTATATCCAAGATTTATCAAACGAAAAACACACATAATCCATTAGCATATATGTTAATGACAAACCTGTGCATCTGGAAAAGTTTTAAGGCATAGCATGCCCTAGATAAATAAATTTCAAATGCATTGTATGTTTTAGAAAATTTTAAACTTAACTGGATTTTGCAGTGCACTTTTTTTTCGTCCCTGCAGAAGATGATGAAATTAACAAACAGATGAGTTTCACTTGATATGGTCCACTCATAATCACCAATTATTGTCAGGTATCTATTGTCCATCTATTGTTCATGTCAATCAATACAGTTCATTTCAATTATTAACTGTGGGGAAGTTCTCAAACCTCTTTCAGGTCTGAATTTGGATTGTAACTAAATATTTGACACAGAATAGGTTTCTGACACAGCATAACTGTAGTCAAAGAACGTAGAATTGGTTATATGATTTGAATTTATATTCAATTTTTTGCTTTTGTGCAATACACTATGCTGTTGCGAATTGACCCCCCCCCCCAAACAAAATAATTTTTTACCCCCCCCCCCCCCTTTTTTGTGCAAAAAAAAAAAATTGAAGAAATTTTCTTTTCAATTTCTGAAATCTGAAATGAGAAAAAAATTGCCCCCCTCACAATTTCTTTTTTAACACCCCCCCCCACCTTTTCCAAAAAAAAAATCTTTCCCTGAAGATATGGTCATAATCTCAATTCAAATTTCCAATGGAGTTTGCACCTATAATTACCCATCTAAATACATCATAAAAGTCTTAAAATAGAAAAAATGACATACATAATCATGGCTAAAATTAATCAGCATTTTTAAATAGTAACTGCTAAAAATAAATTGACAGCTAATCACCTCAAGACAATCATCATTTCTTAATACATAATTTACAAGCAGTGTAAGGGAAGTAATCAAACAGTGTTCTTTTAATTGATTTGGATTACCTCCCTTACACCTAGTTTTTCCCCTTTTTTGCCCCTAATTACTATTTGGTTTGAGCCATAACCCTCCAAAGTCAATCCTAACCATCCCTTTGTAGTATGGAAACTTGTGGTATAATTTCAGAGAGATTCATACACTTTAACACAAGATATTGTCTGGAAACTACAAAAATGCGTATTTGGGCCCCTTGTTGGCCCCTTATTCCTAAACAGTTGGGACCGGCATAACCCCCAAAATCAATCCCAACCTTCCTTTAGTGGTTATAAACCTTGTGTTAAAATTTTATTGATTTCTATTTACTTATACTAAAGTTAGTATCTGGAAACCCTCCGTCTTCGGACGACGACGACGACAACGTGATACCAATATACGACCAAACATTTTTAATTTTTGCGGTCGTATAAAAAATTAGATACAATGATATAGATTTTTAAATGTTGGGTGTAAATTTCAGGATAAAAACAATATATGTACATTGTTGGAAAATATAAAATTTATTTACTCGCTTTTCGTCCTGTTTCTAAAGCTCATACAAATAAATTTCATATTTTCCGACAATGTACATATATTGTATATTTATTTGCTATTACTAACTTCATCCTGTCCATTGTAAAAATTATCAGCCATCTTTTTTGTTCGCCAAAAAACTCGAGTTTAAATAACTTGACGTCTGCGTATCCAAATACGGAAAAGAACTTTAGAAATTTTAAATGAAACCGGTTAACCCATTTTAAATTTCTACATATAAATATGACTGAAGCCTTCTTTTACTTCAGGGGTCCCAACATTATTTTCAAAAAATGGGAGGGTCCCACAATATATAGTGTATTTAAAATTTATACTGTTGTATTAATTGTTTATATAGTATTATCTTGTATATAGGTTGTGGGACCCCTAAAGTAAAATAAGGCATTATAGCACTCTTTTCTTTAGGGTCCCATTAAAATGATCTTTATATAGGTTGTTGGACCCCTAAAGTAAAAGAAAGCATTATAGCACTCTTTTTCTTTAGGGTCCCATTAAAATGACCTATATATAGGTTGTGGGACCCCTAACATAAAAGACGGCATTATAGCACTCTTTTACTTTAGGGGTCCCAAATTTATCATCACAAATGATGAAGAAAAGTGCAGTTAACTCATTTTACTATATGTAAGTGTTACTCCTCGAAAAGACATTGTCAACCTTGGCTTCGCCTCAATTGACAATGTTTTCTCGGGGTAACAATCTGCTCTATCACCCTCTCAGCTATGTGTTATTTATATATTTTTAACCAATGTATTGTCTTTTAATCTTGACCTCTTATCCTTCTCTGAAAAGGAGGCAGGTATGTCTTGTTAATATAAAAAAAACAATAGTTCTAAATAGAATTTTGTTTATTTTGTTCTTGATTTTTGTGATGTTTACTCCTTTTCATTGATTTTGTTGGATTTTCATTTTTGACTTGTGATATCAGGGGAGATAACCATTTGCACAAAATCAGCAAAAACCACCGCTTCGTGTTGAAAATAACTTGACGTTTGCGTATCCAACAGGGGCGTTTATAGAATATTTGAAAGAGGGGGCGTAGAATGAAATGTTTTGCCGAGCGGAGCGATGCGAAAATTTTTTTGTACCTTTTTTTTTGCTAAAAAACATAAAATATGATAAATTGCCATATTCAATACAATATTAGCAGATTACGATAGTTTCTTTTGTTTTTTTTTAAAAAGGTGGGGCGTACGCCCATTACGCCCTCACCTGGACCCGCCCCTGTCCAAAACTCTGTTGCCTGGATATTCATATCGGGTGTTTGTCTTAATGAGATGCGTTGTTAAATTCAAATTCAGTCCATCATTTTTGGTTTCATCGAAAATATTTAGATAAAATTAAGAAAGAAGGACTTTTAGTTGATGCAGAGACATATATAGTAATATACACATATATATGTCTCTGGTTGATGTGTAAATTTTGAAGAGTGAAAACTATATATACTCAAGATTATTTTGATTGGTACGTTTTTATCATGACAGTGGTATATTATTTAGAAAAAATGAGGTTTGTCTCTTCCGTAGTTTTACAGAATTTTCAATGTCACGTGACTCTATTGTTGCTGATAGACTTGGGGTCAAATCGTGACCTGCTTTTCAACTGATTATGACGTCTTGAAAGGCTATTTTAATTTTTTTCTGTGACGCCCTCACAGAAAAAAAAAATTAAAATAGCCTTTCAAGACGTCATAATTATTAGGACTGAGTTGTCAACGTGCTGCACTGCTGGGTAATAACTGATTCGTGCCCCTTTTGACCATTTTCTAGAAGAAAAACAAGTTGTTGCCATAGTCATTTAAAATCAGTATCGGTAGTTTCATCTATATACTCAACTGTTTTTTGTTGTGATGACAAAGAGCCTCGTGAATTTAGAACCATTCATCATCAAAATTTTGAACACCCCGCTACTGAACTTGAATGTTTGTAAAATACGAACTCTGTGCCGGTAAGTCCATGACTATTTTCCGTTATAGTCACATTGTTCATTGAAACAGGGCGTATTAGGATACCTTAATCGTTTCCTTCGGTCAATAATTTTTAAAGATAGTAGACAGTTGTATGCTAAATAATGAGATAAATGTTACAAATTAACAGGCTAAGGCAACAATTCCGCGACTCGCCGCGGCGTCACGGTTGATTGGGTGTGTGTCATCGCCGGAAAGGCTCAGTAAGCCTTGGAGTATGTTTGTTTGTGTTTGAAGCCCTGTCCGATACGAATCCCGAGACTTAATTATTGGTCGGTTGATTAGGAGGTATCTTATAAAGGAAATGACAGACAAGTAAAAGAAGCGTTGTCACAGGGTCTGTATTTCAGTCAGATTGTAGGAAATGGACATGTATAAAGCCTTATATAACAAGATACCTCCTAATGAATCCCTAATCAACCGACCAATAATTAAGTCTCGGAATTCGTATCGGACAGGGCTTCTTCGATTGATTGATTTATTGTTACTAGATTAATAATCAGCGGCAAATATTTCATGCATAAGTTCAGTCCGAAAACAAGGTAAACAATATGTTAGAATAGGATCAGAATAGGTAGGTGACAACCGGGATGAAGAGCGGGAAATTGTAACTACCAATGAACAAAAAGGGTAATAATACTGGATAGGCCTAAAAAAAAAAGTGTAAAAGGAAAGAGGTTTAATTTTTTCTGAATGCGGTGAACATGAAGATTAAAAAAAAAACTCATAAAATATACCAGGTTTATAATTTGGTACGTCATACTTTTCGTCTACATACACTCGTCAAAACGTACCCGATAAAAATTCGAATGTATCAAATGCAATTATGTATACATGTATATATATTTATGTATTATTAGGAAGAATGGTGCACTCGATCTCTTTTTCAGAAACTTTTGTCGTCAAATGAACAAACAGCACTTGAAGTGATTTAGTTAAGCGTGTGAAAATTAAGTTAAGTCACAGGATATTATAAGACCAAAATGTTAAAAGAATAACAAATCGATGAATTATCCCCAAGTAGGTCCCAAATTTGCAAAGTATACTTCTATTGGAATATTTAACATTAGGTCCGTTTTGCTCAATCTTTAGTTTTTAATGCAGTGTTTTGTAGACTGTTGTTTGTCTTTTCATCTTTGTTTCGTTTTTTCCAGGGTTTAGTTGGTTTCCAGGGTTTAGTTGGTTTCCAGGGTTTAGTTGGTTTCCAGTGTTTAGTTGGTTTCCAGGGTTTAGTTGGTTTCCAGGGTTTAGTAGGATTCCAGGGATTAGTTGGTTTCCAGGATTTAGTTGGTTTCCAGGCTTTAGTTGGTTTCTCTTCGACTAATGCATTTTGAATGTCTCTTTGACATCGTTTGCCTTAACTATATAAAAGGGGAAGAACGATATTTGGAAAAAAGAGGTTTTGTGCTATATTTTATTTATTCAACGGAAAGGGACTGAAGGAAAGTTAACATATTAATGGTATTTACAGCATTCGATGCACTTTTCTTGATTAACCGTCACCTAGCGCTTAAAATATATAAATTCAGGTC
The DNA here is from genome assembly GCF_021869535.1 of Mytilus californianus. Taxonomy (NCBI): domain Eukaryota; kingdom Metazoa; phylum Mollusca; class Bivalvia; order Mytilida; family Mytilidae; genus Mytilus; species Mytilus californianus. Next base: position 2,914,584 of record NW_026262668.1, read on the forward strand.
AACTTTGTTTGAGGACGTTGGAACTTAATAGGGGCGACAACTTGATAATGTTGGGGAGTCCAGGAGGATTTTTTGCGGATTGACATGTCTTTCAAGTTCATCTGTTGCTACACCTGCTTTTTTCCGGGCGAACATTTATTTTCACTTTACTACACAATTGTTTCCTGCATTCTGTGTTGCAGAATATTCATTTGCATCCCGTCTTGGACAAACTTATTTATTTTCAGCTCTTTCAACCAGACCAGAATGTTCATTTTCAAAATCCTCCTATCTCCCGCCCGAAAACCAAAATGGTTGTCCCAATAGTTTCTATAAATATCAAACTCGTTAAGTGAGAATTTATCAAGGTATTATGCGTAAAAAATGTCTGAATATTCAATCCGGCTTGAGTCAGTCGACCTTGACCTCATTATCATGACCCAATAACTTAAAAAATAGAATAATGTTTATAAGTTCAAACTTTTTGCACTTAGGCTAGTTTAGCAGCTACCTGAGTAATTAATATATCCAATAATGATTCAGCAAGTGAATTTCCGTCTCGGAGAGGAGCTATGGTAACACTCTGCTTATCATAGTTACAATGAGTACAAAAAAGTAAAATAACAAAAAATACCGAGTTCCAAGAAAAAAATCACAACGGAAAGTCCGTTATCAAATACGAATGGAAAACAACTGTCACATTCCTGACTTTGTACAGGCATTTCCTTATGTAGAAAATGGTGGATTAAACCTGGTTTTATAGCTAGCTAAACCTCTCAAGTTGTATATTCGGTTTTTAAATCATAAAACAGCCTTATATAAAAGTTGGAAGCCCACACCATCTACAGTGGCGGATCCAGAGGGGGCGTAGAGGGCGTACGCCCCCCTTTACTTGCACTTTTTTTTAATTAAGACTGTAAAATGATTAATCAGACTAAATTTCGTTAACTTTGCCATTTCTCGTATATTTAATTTTTATGCGACAATTTGTTACTTATAAAGATATTATTCGCTCATATTTACGTGTAATACATTATTGATTATGTCAAAGTCACGTTATTCGCTACCGTGGAGTTGACTAGTACGTCGAAAAAAAGTCACTCGGTCATTTTGAAATTCAAATTACAGTAACACATTGCTAAGACTGAGGATGACAAACATGACGCTTTCAAAACGACAAAGGATGGAGCAAGGACGTATTGACTCCTATTTCACAATTTCACCCAACAGAAGGTAATACTCGATAACACTCACATGATAAAACAAGTTGCTTTCTTTATAAAAAAAAGCAATACGTGAACCTAAGACCACTGACTGGTCACCAAAAGATTGTTGCTGAATTTTTGTTTGCTTTTGAATTGAAATAATTGACTGTGAATAGAAGGAGATAATGATGAAGTTAAACTACCTTTATTAGAAATATGTAATAGTGTGTAAATTCTTGCACAAGTCAGTTGATAGCAATGTTGGATAGGTGTGAATAGAAAAGTGTATATACAGTTACTATTTGAATATCCATTTTAAAGCTCGACAGTATTTCATTTATTACTTGGGATTGTACATTTTTTTATAATCCTATTGCAAATCCCAGTTTCTACAAACCGGATGTATAATGCAAATTGCACAAACCAATCGCAATATAAATTTAAGCACTCAGTTTGCTTTATAATCTGGATGCATTTATTTTATCTATCACATCTTTATATTTTGTTTCCTGCATGGATGCCTTCATATTCTCAACTCGTTATTGAAGTTCTCTTCCCAATGGTAGATTTTGTACAGATAAATTTAAAGTCCATTTTCCACGTGAAGTGAAACCCTGTGGCATGCAACTTATAAGAAGGTTTCGTATATTTTTCTTGAGAGTAACACACCAGCTTGATTTAGACCTCTTATATAGAGACTTATTTTGGTCTCATAAAACATCTCAAATTTTAAGGATTTCATGATTTTACTTAAATCAATCCAAATATTTTACAGGGAAACTTGGTTTTGAATAATATCTTATTTTCAAAAGTGTTATGAATACCTGAACATACTCTCAAAAGAACCAATTTATATAAAAAGACATGTAGATATAAAAAAAAATACCAGGAAATACATATTGTACGCCAGACGCGAGTTAAATCTACAAAAAATCATCAGTGACGCTCGAATAAAAATAGTTAAAAAGGCCAAATAAAGTATGAAGATAAGCAATCTATTCCTTGGGTAGAAAATCCTTGGCATTTCGAAAATGTCAAGGTTTATAAAAGGACAGTGACTCAAAAAAGAAAACAAAAGAGAAACAGCTAGAGGTCAGAATACCGTAAGCAATGATGACCGTGCTTGAAAGTCACATGGCAAGCTCTTATTGCCGTGTCCTGAATTTAGATAAGAAAAGCGAAAATTCGCATTCGCGAGTGAAATTAATATTTATGTATGAATTTGGTATTTTTGCGTAAGAAATAGTAAATAGAACTTCTGCATACGCACTGATACTCTGGATAAGAATACGCATTTGCGTCATCACATATATTAATCTAATAGTTGAATTCGGATGTCAAACTACCTACCTCAAGTGTTTTGACTCTGGATTCATTGACATTTTATCCGGAATTTTTGTGAACGCAAGTCGATAGTGTGCGTGTGAACAGGGTGATGTATAATGTGAATGAATCAAGACGTGTAGGATAGCTGACCAACACAATGAATACAATTTTCAAAACCGTACCATAGTACAAATATTTAGATGCTATAAGGTTGAACTAATAAAATAAACAAAAATTTAAAAAAAATAATTAACATTATGATAGTAATTAAATTTTGTTATGATAATTGTAAAATATTAATTACGTTTTTTGTGAGATGCAAGGATTTAAAATCCTTGTGAATTGAAACCGCGCAAGTATTTTTTTCAATCACGACCGTTTAAAATTCAGATATTTAGCTAACTTTGGGTACGCATCCTCATACGTTACATATAATTTTCATAAATGTAATGACTGATCAAACCTGTGAGACATAATGCACGTATACATTACAATTTTAATTATATTCTATAATTGATCATAATTATTAGGAATAAATTCAGTCTCAGTTTTACCTTAACAATGAATATTCTCTTAGTCTGGTAATATCTATTAATGAAATTAGATGTTTTTTTACAGAAAATTCCTTTTGTTTGATTATCTTTCTGCTTTCCGACCACTCACGGTGTTTCCGACCTAAGATAAATATTTTTAACAGAAATATCGTTTTCTTAATTTTCTTCATTCTTTCCGACATTTTCTCATGCTATGATTGAAATACTAAATATCAAATGAAAAACGTTCAGAAATAATCAGTTTATTCTGGGTCATTGTATATCAAATAACTATTCCCAGGTTTATTAAATACAACAGACACAACGCGCAGAGGGACCGTCTCAAAGCAAATTATATAATTGCGTTATCATTATATTTGATATTTAATAAACATTCACATTATTAAAAACATATATGTTTTGTCAAAAGGCAAATAGGTTCTAACATATAAATGATTTTTAGAATGCAACCTAGTCTTTATTGTAGCCTATCCATAGAGGGACCGTATCAAAGACATAAATAACTACCTATATAAATGATGGAAAATTTTCGAGACGTTCCGAGAATCGTGATTCCGAGGATATCGAGTGGCCCATAGACACTTAAATTCTGGTCCTGATTTAATATTTTGCCTGAAAAACAAAATATGGCGGTACCTGGGTTGAAACCAATAATCTTACCCACTTTTTTTCTATTACAAAAAAAAATTTCCAACAAAATTATTTAGCATTAAATGTATAAAAAACGGGCGTAATTTTTGTTTGTTTTGGTTCTCATGTAAATCCCAGGCCGCCCTCAGAAAATCAAATGGTCCGTGCCTAAACTCTTGTTGGTATATACATGCCCCACGTTAGGAACCGTTAAATAAGTGCATTTTACACTTATTTTATGTTTTTTAGCAACAAAAAAAAGCCCGGTCAAAAACCTTTTTTTGCCTCGCTCCGCTCGGCGAAAGATTCTATTCTACGCCCCCTTTCAAAAATCCTGGATACACCTCTGATCTAGAACACAACATCGGTGGGACTCGGAAGTTCAAAGCCAACAAGTTCATTAAAAAAAAACAGAAATGACGCATACAAACACACATTCATTCCAACGACAATAAAGTTGTGGAACGTCAAATAAGAGGACGACCAAACTAAGACAGCTTCCAGCATTACACAGACCTTTGACTGTGGCCGGGCTCGTCCACAGATGTTAGACACAATAATGTACCAATGAGACAACTTTCCACAAGAGACGTAAAAAAGCACCGTCCAACTCCAGTTTTTACCGATTTTAATAGAAGCATTTGGCTATTATTTTTAAGTTCCTTTTGGTCATTTAGCTCTTCACTTTTTCGGCACTTGTACATCCTTGGCTTTCAAACGTTTGGCTTTGAGCGTTTGAAGGTAAATTCAGTAAAGCGCTTCGGACGCACAAGATTTACAAATTGTTATTGTCATTTTTTAGCTGTATGGTTAATAAGTGCTGGGGAGTCTGGAGTAGTGAGGGACAATCGCCATATGAGTAAACTCAATAACATAAGAATATAAAACATGCAAGGTTTGCATTTTTGTCTGTAGGGGTGTCTTCTGACCTTGACCCCATTTTCATGGTTCATTGATTAACGTAAATTTTCTTGACACGAAAATCCTGCTGTAAGGACCCTCAGCATGCTAATAGTGCAGAGCAGACATTTCCACGTGAACTCCTGTTAGGTAAAAAAAAAAAAACTTGTGTACTAGGTAGGTAAATATTTTCTATTTTTTACATAAACTACATAGGAAAATCTGTTAAATGTTCTGGACTATAGATGTGCTTTACTAAAATGCTGGACTTTAATGGTGCTTAACCAAAAGTTGCCGAAAATGCCGATAAAATGTGTTATGGTAGGTATAAAAATTAAGGGTAGGTGGGAGGACAGGAAGCAGAACAATATTTGTTTCGGCCTAAAACTACCGGTATGTGTTCTGACGGCTAGATCGTATGTGAAAGATTTTGAATGCATGATATCTGGAACTAATACATGAATTTTATTGGTCCTAAATGATGTGAATGGATTATTGGTAGTGGAGACTAGTTCAATCTTATTAAAAAAAAACAACTTTAAACACCTTTTGGCTTAGTAAATTCGGGTTGACATTGCAGATTTCTAGTAATCAGTTATTTAATAGCTTCCAAATCAACTAACTCACTTTTAAACTTTGCAAAATCATGCATGCCAAGAACAAGGAAAGATATCGCCATTATTCTACTATGAATTCATTGAAGGATGATAAAACGGTTATTTAATTTATTACCACAAATAGTAAGATGAATTAGATGGGATCATGAAAGGTCAAAATGAAATACAAGTAGGTCTAACCAGTTTAGTTTTCGAAAAATATAAATAAGTCTTTACTGACTAATATTATAGTCAGCAAAATTAACTTCGTGTCTTGGTAGTTTTAATGTCTCAAATATGCAGAAAACCACCAATTTCAAACCCTAACGTCAGGTTGCCCGTTCCAAGCATAAATTCTATAGAAGTAAACAGTAGACGAGCCTTAGTATTGGAAACTAATCATAATCAAATTTCTTTCAAAGCATAGTACCATATCTGCTAAGAAAGTACAAAATGTTCATTAAAAATAATAGTCCCATACATGGTCATAATTAGGTAAAAAGTGTTCAAACCACAACCAGATGTGCTTATAATACATCGCTAAATATCAGCACAATATCACCATGGATGACTGCAAGCTGAGTAAACAGTTGTCATTTGTATAATAAATAGAAAGACTCATGGCCGGTATAAGAATTTTTATAGTCAACTGCGTCTAAATACTTAATGCAACATCTCATTTTAAAATCATAATCCAAACAGTCAGGAATCTGATGTTCAGTAGTTGTCGTTTGTTGATGTGGTTCATAAGTGTTTCTCGTTTCTCGTTTTTTATATGGATTAGACCGTTGGTTTTCCCGTTTGAATGGTTTTACACTAGTAATTTTTTGGGGCCCTTTATAGCTTGCTGTTCGGTGTGAGCCAAGGCTCCGTGTTGAAGGCCGTACTTTGACCTATAATGGTTTAATTTTATAAATTGTGACTTGGATGGAGAGTTGTCTCATTGGCACTCATACCTCATCTTCTTATATCTATATAAGCTGAATATTTGAAAAAAATGACAACTAAAAACTATTACTTTTACGGAAATCTTCGAAGTCAAAGGGCCATAATTAGATGATCTGAAACAAGATTTCAGATTATCTTGTTAATTAAAAGAAGACAGATCTATAATCTAAAATTAGTCTACTTTTTTTAAACTTTATGCTAAATTCTTTTCTTAACAATGATCTTGTAGGTTTCCTTGCTGGGAGCATCAAAATCAATATTGTAACTAGAGATTTCTATAAAAAGTTTCGATGGACTGACCAAAAATTGATGGCAAAAGCTGATGGCTGGCTTCAGATCCGGTTGAGCAAATAATCTTGACCATTCCTTTCTAGTGCAATCAATCCAGGAATACTGGAGTAAGTGCGTGATTTGTAAATGTAACTCTAATTAAACTGTTGACACAGAGATATGTCTCGCCTGTCGGCATAAAATTCAGAAAAAGACAATCTGATAGAAAGCAACATTGCTAACTAATTCAAAGTTGCTGGACCAACTAGTGGGAAGGGCCTCGAAATGGTTGACAAACTGAGATGTACAGACAGCAATGTAACTTTATAGAAAATATCTTTGTCTACTGTAAGTAGTTCCTATCAAACTAACTTATGCAGAAAACTTAACATTGAAAATGGCTAATCAAATTAAAGTCACTGGACCATGGCCTAGGGGGCAGGGCCTCAAAATTGTCGTCAAAACTGATATGTACTGATAGTAATGCAACTTTATAGAAAATGTCATTGATCTATCGCAAGTAGTTCATGTCAAACTAGCTTAAACAGAAAACTTAACATTTAAAATAGCCAATTAAATCGGTCACTGGACCATGGACTAAGGGACAGGGCTTCAAACTGATATGTACTGATAGTAATGCAACTTCATACAAAATATCATTGATCTATCACAAGTGCTTCCTATCAAACTAATTTAAGCAGAACACTTAACATTTAAAATGGCTAATTAGATCAAAGTCAATGGACCATAGCCTAGGGGGCAGGGCCTCAAAATTGTTGTCAAACTGATATGTACTGATAGTAATACAACTTCATACAAAATATCATTGATCTATCACAAGTTCTTCCTATCAAACTAACTTAAGCAGAAAACTTAACATTGAAAATAGCTAATTAAATCAAAGTCACTGGACCATGGCCTAGGGGGCAGGGCTTCAAAATTGTCGTCTAACTGATATGTACTGATAGTAATGCATCCTCATACAAAATATCAATGATCTATCACAAGTAGTTCCTATCAAACTAACTTAAGCAGAAAACTTAACAATTGTTGACACTGTCATCGTAGCCGTTGCCCGAAAAGCAATCCCCATGTCTCGCTCTCTGCGACTTTCCTCACAGGTGAGACAAAAACAAAAAACTAGAAAATAAAATAACTCATCAGGGAGCTTTCTTTTATCAATCCCCACAATAATGTGAAGTTTGGAGGAATTCAATTCAGGAATACTGGAGTTGCCATAAATCTAAGGGTCAATGTTCTGTAACTCTGGAATGACAAATTGAAAAATAAAACAAATGAAGAATGTGTCCATAGGACACCATCTTCGCTAGCCAAGGGTTACGATCCAGTCCAATCCTCTCCACCCATTGCGGATTAAGATAGAATTTCGGATCGACGAGGTAATGGTTTCCATTGGTCGCAGTTATAGCTGGCTGCATCCAATCAAAAAGCGCTTAGAAGATGATCACGTGTAAATGTAGAAAATGTAAATAAACAATTACCACATGCTGATTGCGCAAAAAGTCTTTACCCCCAAATCGTAGGACAATATTTAGTGACAATTCAAAGTTCTTAATCAACTAATTGAAGTTCCTGGGTATGTTTCTAGTGGAAATGTTGGAATGTCAACGTGTATGTTCTGTTCCTGCTTACGAAATTTGTAAGCACTAGACACAACCATTGTTAAACCTCCACATTGAAGAGATTTCAAGTGCTGCCATTGGTCAAGAATGATGTAGTCGGAATGGGTGACTTTATCTTCTGTTAGATGGCGCAGCATTGTGATCACAAATGTTGGCTTAATCTGCCAAGGGTGGAATTAAGCAAAGATGATGGGACACAGATGCCCCAGCTTGTAAATATATTGCAAGTTCTGCAATTTTTCAATAAACAATGGGACATAACTCAACAACAGCGAAAGTGAGGCCACCTAAATTCAAACTTGATTTGTGTTTGGTGGTAATAAGCATTGTGTATAAGTTTCATAACATTTGGTTGAGCCAAACTAAGGTCCGAAAGTGATTTCACCATTTATAAAGGGACATAACTCGAGAACAGTGAAAGTGACACCATCCAAATTCAAACTTATCTGGTTTTTGTGGTAATAAGCATTGTGTACAAGTTTCATAATATTTGGTTGAGGCAAAATAAAGTAAGATTGTGGAAACTGCAAATTTGTCAATTTTTACATTTATAAAGGGACATAACTCGAGGACGATGAAAGTGATGCCACCAACTAAAGTTAAACTAATTTTGGGACTTACAGACAGACAGACAAGGGTAAAACTTAATGCCCCTTCCGTCGTGGCAGGGGCATAAAAAATAAAAACGGAGCATTCTTGTCAACTTTAATGTTGGGTTAAAGTTATATGAAAATTGGTTAAAGCGAATTTGAGTTTATATCGTACTAAGTGTTGATGGACAGACAGACATGGGTATTCCATAATACATCCGGTCTTTGACGGACATACAAAAAATGCTTGCACACGGCAACTCAACATTATCAAGCTGCAGACCAAATATAAAATCATTTCCTTCCATAAAGTCAAGAAAACTATGACACATTTTCCTTGTACAATGAGTGTTGTAAAATTTCAAACCATTGGCAAAAAGGAAGTGGTTGCACGGTTGATGCAAAAAATGCTTACATGCTACAAATCAACATGCTGACAATTCGGTATGGGTTTTTCTCAATGTTGAAGGCTGTACAGTGTCCTTTAATTGCTTACTACCACTTCATTTAAACTCTGGTGAATAGTTGTCTCATTGGCAATCATACCACATCTCATTTTTATATCATCAAGCTACAGATTAAATATAAAAGCATTCCCCACTCGTAGAACCAAGCTTTCTACCTAAGCTCTTTCAGAAGAACAGAGTGAAGGGGTTACTAGACCTGCTTTTACCTTTGGTGACGCAGGTGAAAAAAGAACATTGCAAAAAATTTCAATGTTTACAGTATTTCATATAAGAAAAGGGAACACCAATGGAACCTCATATTAAAATAAACAAACAAATATAAATATATATACAACTTTATTTCAATTCTAAAGACTCTTCTAATATTAAATTACACTGATAGTACTTTGACATCAACTGATATTGTGACAAATTTTCAATCATAACTTCTCTCATTACTTGAATCTTCCATCTTTTGATTACATATCTTGTCATAATGTACATCAGCTAAAATATTATGGATTCATTATATGAAGGAGACAAATTCTATGGGTAAATAGGGACCTTAAATGGAAGTATAAATTTTCAGTTGCCTTCTGTAGAGGTACATTCTCTTTAAAAGAGGAATTATTACTCGTAACACAAAAATGGGTACCCACAAAACAAAATGAAATCACAATAGTCAGAAAAAATGAATTCAAATTCTGATAATCCAAGACTTATTACAAAACAGAAATTCAAATTTTATTCTTAGAAATCCTAATCAGTTTCTATTAGATGATTTCAGAGATTCTTGGAACCTCTCAAAAGTATCTTGACATTGAAATTAACATAATGAAAAGGCAGTAATTCTCGATAAATAATATGAAAGAATTTTCACCCTTCAAATGAAGTTGTCGTTTTTTCAACACATGAGCCTTACATTGAAACATCTCCATTAAATCTACATAATTATGTAGTTTTAATAAACAATAATAAAATGCAAATGGTACATGATACCAAAACAACTATATATCCTAAATTTCAACCCATGATCAAGGGAAACCATCGAAATCTTCATCCGCAATTTCTTTAGCACTTTCCAATTCTTGTTGTTCACGTTCTCTTCTTTCCTGGAATTATTTTAAATAACAATTGATTTTAAATGCATTTTACGTGTTTCCAACATTAATTCCTATAAACATTTGCTATTCCACATGACATCTAATAAAAATAGTTTAACCCCAACTTAACTACATTGTTATGAATCCATGTCAAGAATGTTGTCAGAGGTAGCCTTTAGTTAAACTCTTTATACTTTTAGTGAATTGAGGGAATATGGTGTACATGACAGATGATGTGATGAATGTCTGTTTAACATCCAGCGGCAAATTAATATGCATATTTAGGACGAGAACATGTGAATGTAACTTGAATATCAACACTGCTTTGTACTAGACCGACACGCTGAGCCGGATTTTGAACATGCTAATTCACAAGGTAACAGTCCGCAGGAAGACATGTCACGTTACCCGGACACATTATTCTGACTCCCAGCCGACCAGTCTTTGCTCTTACTCCTAAATGCTGCGTGCTTTTTGGAGAAGCAGCAAATACCAATTTTAAAGTCTTTGGTTTGACTCGACAGGGGTTTGAACACACGACCTCCCGCACTTGAGGGGAACACACTACCACGAGACCACCAAGGTGGTTATATACATTCTCATTATCTGTAACTAAATTCATTATAGAGTAAAGAATTATACACGAAATAAAACAACAAAATGGACTTTTTCAATAACTACAATCCAGTCAATACATTACCTCGGCTGACTCCAGATCTTTGTTGTATGATTTTGGTGGAAACCTCATGGCCTGAAAAGAGAAAGTCATCTATAAGCACTGTCTTTCATTAACTTATCTTAAAACTTGTTTTTTTTCAATCTTGTATAATCAATCTTACAACAAATACTCTTTACTTTGTACACATTTAAGCAGATCATAAACATCAAAAGTTTTCCTTTCAGAAAAGACAATAAAATGCTCCACAGGGCACAGCTTGATTTGATAACTCTGAAGAGTTGAGGCAAGTATGGACACAACATTCAAGCTTGATACAGATCTGAATTTAGATTGTGATTAAATATTCGACACAGCATAGGTTTCTGACACAGAATGAATGTAGTCCAAGAACTTAAAAATTTGAAATTGGACAGGAACCTATTATGGTCCAATATCTAAAATCTAAAACCATGATTAGATTCAGCATATTAAAGAACCCCAAAAATTCATTTTGGATGAAATCAAACAAAGTTTAATTTGGGGCCTTTGGACTTAAATATGGACCAATTTGATAACGAGAACTAAAATCCAAAATTCTAAATAGAGGCTTAGATTCATCATAAATTTTTGTTGAAATCTTGTCATGTTAACTTAGCCAGGGTCAGGTGAACCTCTTCCAAGTTTTCTTAAGGGGTACTCCAAACAGGTTTTTTCTGTATATTAGAGCCCATTAAAAAATATTCAAAACAATTTTCATTTCTAAATTCTTATGATTTGTAGGAATAATATTTGGTGTCTTGGACTATCAATCAATGTGGGGTTATGGGAGCATAGTATGGAGGTGCAAGCTTTCTACTTGTTTTTCATGTCACGATAAAAATAGATTGAAGAGAAATATTATTTGGTTTACAGTGTTGAAGTAATTATTACCTTTACTGAAGCATTGTGTATATCTAAACAAAAGCTAATACGTTGATGGAATGCAGTCATTGGTTCCCTGGTGTTGTAAATATCACTGATTTCCTTTGACTGCACATACCCCTTCTCATGGTCTATGGTAGCCTCAATAACACCATCTCTAATTGCCTGCAAGAATGTCAACATACGCTCACAAAATTTCTACTTAAAATTAGTCCTGTTCCATTATTATAAAAAACATGGGGAGGACATGGGAGACACTTTTTTAAGACCCTAACAAACCATAAAATAAAAATTCATATTTCACATATAATTATTATTACCACAAAGTTCTAAGGAAAAGGCAAAAACCCATATTTAATAAATTTGAGTGCCTCTCATCCCCCACCCAAAATCATTTGGAACAGCCCTAACATGAAGTAATTGTACTTTTGATCTGATATAACGTGTGTAAACAGTGATTATTACATTCTTTCAATCTTACAAAAAGAATTGATCAACTAATATCAAAAGTTAATATTAAAGGGGCATTAGCTGTCAAAATCATGTTCACCAATTTGATTTATAACATACTAAAATGTATATCCAAATTACAATGAGTCTGAAATAAACAATTAACAATGCATATACTCGATAATATATATCAGAATTTAATGTGTATTTTAGTCTAAACACTATCTAATTAACTATCGAGATGATCTTTGAAGACTGCCGACGGTCAACTAGCCCTATAAATAGATAGCAACCTCGTGCAATTGGATTTTTCTATGTCTGTTTGATTTCATGTTATAGGTTAAAAAAACCAGTTAATTATCGTTTTTACCTGTATAAGAATGATTTTTTGTGGATCGAATCAGTCAACGAAATGGATCACCTTTGTTTCACTTTCAATGTTGACATTCTTTCCCTTTTAAAGGCTGAACACGACTAATATATGTGTAACCAATCTCTAGCTAATGAGTTAAATTGAAGGTCACAAGAATACAGATTCAATGAGGTCGAATTATTCACTTGCAAGTGAATAATTTATCAGTGATGTTTCTTCGCTTATTTTGACAAAATTGAACCAAATTGGCTGCTAAAAGCGATTTATTATTTCATTTCACTTTTACTAATTATTGAACCAAATCAAACTAAATCATATTCTAATTTTTTTCATATCTCATAGCTAATGCCCCTTTAGGGCTATTCCATTAAAATGTATGTGGGAGGGTAGGTAGGGACTTTCAAAATATCCCTACAACCATGAACCATTTTTTAGATAATTTTGCATAATGGTAATAGACACATACTGAAAAAAGACCCATGACCCATATTCAATAATTAAACTTTCCCTCCTACCCTCCCACATACATTTTAATGGAATAGCCCTTAAAATATCAGGAAAAAAATTGTGTAAAGGGAGATAATAAGATCCAATAAGTTATGACAGAAAATGTAATTTTTCATGATTATTATTATTCAATTATACTTTTTCAATAATACATTATTTGATTTCCTTTACTTTAAATTGATTATAAAAATAAGATGAAAATTAACAAAACAATGAGTATATGGCTTGTTTTCATAAAAGTGAATAACTTGTGTATTTTTAAAAGACTTCAGACTTCATATAATTCTTCAAAGGAACTACATGTACATGTCCCATAAAAACAACAATAAAAAATGTAGCTTACTTCAAGTCATCCAGTTTTCAGATCTACAAAACACCCCAAAAAATTTCTGTGGAATTTCTTGAGAAAATCCTTGATTATGAAATCAGTGTTTGATTTATTCAGTGGCGTATCCTCATTTGAATTAAAACACTACATTCATCCTGTAGGCTAGATAAAAGAGAAATCCTTGATTCTAATCACAAAAGCCTCTTCAAAAACATATTTCCTGATTTCTTTTATCATAATATTTGCTGTGTTTACACAACTGTTTATTTTTATACATATGAGATGAAGCACAATATTTTCTGACCAAAAAGACAGGAAATCAACAGATCTTGACTGCAACAAACTCAACTGAAATAAAATGAAGTTGAATAAGAATCTATTGATATTGATATATTATTTACCTTGGCTACAATATACTCTGCATCTTCTGGACTGTCTAGCATCAATTTCTGTGATATATCCATCAGTGAGATTTTAGAATACGACAAATTTATCATACGCACACCAGTCTTTATCACATTGTGTCTTAATCGAATAATTAATGTGTATGTATTTTCTGCCTGAAACTTTGAACCAAATTTGGCCAGCACCTCATTAAATTTTGCTAAGTTACCAATTCTTACAGCTGAAATAAGAGAGAAGAACATCTAACTATTGAACTAAAGTAAGTAAATTTAATACTACTTTATATCCTATCAATCTTTGAAACAAAAGAAGAGTATGTATTAAGTTATAAGAAGTTATGATTTCTGTAGGAACAACATTCATCAAAATATCATTGAAATCAAAAGTTTTGGAAAGCCAAATGTTTCAAAGTTGTCATTGAGGCTAGACAAAACACCTTACCATAAGATTTTGTTCAAAACAAATGTTTTTAATTTCTCATGTGGTGGCCTTTTATAGGTAACTATACGGTATGGGTTTTTCTCATTATGAAGGCTGTATGGTGACCTATAATTCTTCATTTCTTTGACATTTGAACTCTGGTGGATAGTTGTAATCATACCACATCTCCTTATTTTTAATTGAAATGTAAAATATAGATTCAGACAAGACAGTATTGCTTATGTACTTATGGGCATATGATGTCTCAACAGAGCTTCTTTGTTTAAAGAAGTAGAATGATGGTATATTATATTGCATAAATCTTCCATCTGTTGTTTTTTAGGGTACCATGAAATTTTTATCCAAGTATATCACACATGTCTCTTTTAAAACTACAATATTGTAGTCCTAAGCAAGTCTATACATTACAGTATTTTATACCTTGAGTTAACTGGAAGTATGGAGCTAAGGTTTTTCTCATTGATGGTTGTCTGAATAAATGTCTGTCTGGGATATCACCCAACAATAATTCTACTGTAATGGCTAGTTTGTGCACCTGTAAATATACATGATACATATACTGAGTGATAAATTTATCTTTGTGGGTACCAAATTCCTTGGATTCGTGAAAAATCATTATTTTGAGATACTTGCTTAAGGGGTTTGAATAATTTCTGCATACAAGACCACAGGCAATTTGTGTTTTGAAATGTTTGTTGCAAACTTAAACTCATGATTCACCTTTGCTAATGAAATCCAAGAAAAATTAAAACCCTATGAATAATAATGAATCCACAGCATATAGCAGTATTATCACATATCAGAAATTTTGATAACAGAAATAGCACAACGCTACAATTTCAAATGATGTTACAAAGGGAAGATTTGTTCAAATTTAACAGATTAGTTTTCGATCCGTCCTAAAATGTTTTTTTCACATACCTTTGCACCCTTTTGTAGTTATCATACCTTTGCACCCTCAGGCGCGGATCCAGAGCTTAAAGCGGGGGGGTTTTGAGAAGCATTTTTGAACATCATAGTTTTCTTGTTATACCAAACCTAATGTTTTTCAATAATCGGCACACTTTTTGTTCATCCGGCATATGGTTACCCAAAATAAACTTTTTAGATTTGTTTAAATATTTAATTACAGACCTTATCCACCTGTTTTGCAATTGCTGTTTCAGCCCTTGGGTCTATTTCACTAGACTTATAATTTGTGTGAGCAAAGTCTTGATCTCTTAATAAGGCTGTTTGGTGCCAGTATTTTGTTTTTTTTGTGAGATTTACATTCACCATTTTCTTAAACCAAATTCTGAACTGGTTTCTTAATAAACTGTTTAAGGTATAGTGGTCAGTATGGAACAAAACACAATTTGCAGTAAATTCCGTCCTGTAAAGTTGAATAGACAATCCATGGGAAATAATCCAGCCACGCATATTTGAAACATCTTTTAAACCCGTACATTTCTCGTTTAAAGGAAAAAGAAAAGAACCAGGTGGGTTTAAGTTTTCATTTAGCATGCTATACATTTGAGCACTAGTTACAGATGTGGAAATAAAGTTTGCAATATCCTTAGATTCAGCTGGTGTCTCAGCAGTTGCAGAATTTTCTAGAAAAAATTATTATAGATATGATAGGGTAACCAGTATTTTTCTTCAAATCAAACTAACAGAAAACGTCATTTTGATTATAAAACCATCAAAGTAATAAAATAAATATATATAGGGATAGCAGCCTTGGATTGTCTTAATTAAACCATTTGATCCTCTAATTATTTCCCCAGGCCAATGTAATAGAGACATGTGTATATTTAATGGGGTGTAGCGACAACGCGTCACCCTATTAAGTGCTCACTGGATATTCAATTTATAATAGTAAAAATAACATTAAAACAAAAAATGATTAAAATAAAAATTATTTTAAGATTTTCAAGTGGGGGGGTTTTCCCGAACCCCCACAAACCCCCCTAAATCCGCTAGTGCATCCTTTAGGTTTTTTCACATACCTTTGCACCCTTTTGTAGTTTTTTTATGTTCACATTTTAAGTGAATCTCACTGTTACTGTCATTGATTCATGTAAAGATAATGCTCCCCTCCCCCTCTTAATCAATCAAGGTGGGGCAGTAAAGATGTAAACCATATTCATCATACTGGAATCCCAATCACACAATTCAGAGTTTATTTGAAAGTTTACACCAATCAAGGGCTGTTGTTTAATTCCAAAAGCACAGTACATGTACATTTAATCCTAACCAAAGGTCTGTTTGAAATTTGTGTATTGCAGGCAAGAAGAATCACTTGTGTAGTAATCCCATGTGATATAACCTTTTCAAAGATTTTTTTTTTATATATTGGCTTTTAGGGAGTATTGAGTACATCAAACATGATCATTCTTTTAAATCCTACAAACCTCTTTATTGTTGCCTACCTTCAGACTGACCAGAAATATGTGTGTACAATAAGCTTTACTTACTGTTTGTTTAAATCCAACAGCTCCGTGTGTTGGAGCCTTCCTTAAGGCCTGTAATAAATGTTTATGAGCATCTGAATACTCTAACTGTGCTGATTTTATTCTGCCTGAAATAATAATTCACAAAACTGTTAACTTTTAGCTGAATGACCTTTAAATAGGGTTGGAGGTCAGTTTAATTGCATACCTAACACCTCTACAATTTTAACAGGGAATCATAGTACATCCCATAATGATAAAATCCTGTGAGATCCTTGAAATTATAATGTTTTGTATTTTTCAAATCACATTATTGCTAGCTTTACTAGCTGGACAGATGCAATGAATTACCTTTATAGTGCTATTAAATGTATATGTATATCAAAATAAATAAAATTTCCAAAGTATGCAGCTTCTGGAGTATAGTAGTAGGTGAAAATTGACACCTATTACCCAATTTTGAAAGACTTGTGTATTCAAGATTAGGAAATTTATTTTTGTAGACTTTTTATGTCAGTTATGTTATTTTGATACATAATAACATAGACCTTTCATAATTACCAATTTTGTTGCTATTTCAAAAGAAAAAGCTTAATCCAGTTGACTTAACCTTTGAATTAGTGCAGTTTCATCTGAATTAAAACTCCCGACATTGAAAAAAACATTTGATAAAACAAAAATAAAATTGATAATTTGTACAAATTGAACATATGCAATTTTTAATGCAATTATAGTTTGTTGGAAGTGTGTTCCACTACATACCAAGATAAAACAAAAATCTTGCCCATTCATTATTAGATGCTGTGTCTGGGAAAGTTGATTTGGACACCAATTTGTCAGCTTGTTCTATCAGATTGTAGTGAAGATAGTTACGTAACAAAAGATTCAATAGACATGCTTGACCGTCATAATCTGATCTTAATGTTGCTGTTCTTAATCTTGAGTGGAAAAATCTGAAATGCACAATAACATAATAATTATGACAATGTTATTACTGTATCTACTAACCAGCTTCAATTTCTGAAAAGTTTGAAATGTATGCAGGTGAGGTCTCCAAAATTAAATTAAAAGTTTCAAAGTGCCTTCAATGGGTACCATGAATGCTTTAATGAAAATTATACTGGTTGTAGCTGCAATATTAAGATAATGAAGCCTTGAGATTAGATACTTCTCAAAGACTTCACCCAACTTTCTGCAGAAGGTTGTTGGTAATCTCTGCACTTATAAGACGAGGCACCAAGATATAATCAAACAGTGAATTTGCAAGTGCTTGTCACTTTCGTCATTTATGAAACAGTTTCCAAAATGACAAAAGTATTTCAAATCAATTTCATCACTTAAATTTGGAAAGTGTAAAAATATTTTCGCATGAAAATACCATAATTCTACCTGTCTTCATGCTTCTGACAAGTTTATGACCCTCAGCTAATTAACATTTACAACAGGTGTTATGAATTGTGATTCGAGTAAGCCGCTTATCGCCATCGGATGGGTCACTAATCCGTTAATTATAATTCATAAATTAAACCTCATAATTGACCATCATAATTATTTTGCCAAGTAAAATCAGTTAGTCTGTATTTCAATTTCAATATTTCTCATACAATCACAATTTGCAGTTCGTTTGTCACACTTTCGTCATATGGACTTATTTTCGTCATATTTGATATAACTTTTCATCAAAAACTTTTGACAATTTCGATTAAAAATATAGAACTTTATTCAAAACATTCAGAAATGTTTTCACGAGTCAAACAGGTGCTTCCTTTACCACGTACTGCCCATGCTTTAAAATATTCTTATGAATTTATAGACACTAAAACCTAAAATACGTAATAATTTAGTATCAAACGAAAAGAGAGAGACAGTTCTTACCGAGCAAATTTAATTTAAAAAATGATCATTTCCTGCCTTTTCTAAACAAGAAGGATTCCGAAGATGAATCAGGATTCATTCAGAATTTATTATCCACTTTTCACTTCCCGTTATCATTTCATTTGAAAATAGAAAGTAAACGTGATCTATTCTTGATTTATTTACAAATTACAGTCATTATAATCGTTCCAATATGGATTTATACAAATCCTTGTTTCCAACTTCATAGAAATGAATTCCAAATATCAATTTAAACGTTTTTATATGGATAATGATCATGCAGTGAAAAAGTCTTTACAAGTTCCTTTATGCTTTGATTCCTGGTATATAAAAAAATGGAACCCAACTTTTAATGATCAGAATTGTCCCCTGAAACTAACTGAAGTGAAATTGTGAACTACATTTCCAGATCTTATATCCTAATCTTCATATTTAAGTACCACATCAGTCAAATCATGTTATAACTGCCTAGTACATGCTCAAGTCCTTCAAATTCTGTCAATGCTGTTACCCAAAATAAGGTTGATTTTCATCTTGCGCAAAAGTGACTACAGCCCTCAAAATTCTAGCTTAAACCGTGATCAAATGGTGCTGAATGTGGTGTTAAACACAAACAATCAATCAATTAATTAATTCACTGCACTACTGTTATATTTAAGAAATAATTCATGGACATAGATTTGTTGAAAATTTACACATGGCCTGGGCCGTAATATTTGAATTTTATCCTGAGTGTTAAATTAATGAATATCACAGCCTATATAACAAATCTATGGCTTCCATGAATTATTTCGATTATATTAGGACAAATACGGTCATTTAAAAAACTGAAGCAAGGGTTGGTATGCTGTGTGTGTGGCTGTGCTATTTAACCCCTATTAGATAAAGCTAAAAATTTCTAATAAATCTATAGCTTGTATGAACTATTTCTTAAATAACTGCTAGAAAAAATGTGTTTAATTCTTTTAATTCTCAACCTAAACATTTCCCATTTCTAATTATCATTTTTTTATCGTAAGCTACAATCAAATCCACAGTTGACATTTCGTAACTAAGGAGCCACCATTGTTGACTTACTGAAATCATTAAATGTAGGAATAATGCAATAGAATAGAAAATAAAACAACACCTACCTCAAAACTGCATTTGAATGCAATATTATCCGAATTTGGAGGGTTAACGCAACTGAAAACCCTTCAACTTTGGCGTTTTCATTCGTATGACGTCATGTTTTGAAATGACTTTAATGCGCCAAAAACACTAATGGAATTTCACACATTTTTCCGAGCTCTTATGCATTAATTCTTTTTGTTATACATCAGAATAAGAATAAAGGTTCTGTAATTTTTTTTTCAATTGCAAATTTTTAACACAGCGAAATCAACAAATCGTTTGCACATAGGTTACGATATATGTGGATTTATGTTGGAGGCATTTTGTAACAGACATTATTAAGTACCTCTCTGAGTCTGCGCTAAGTATAGATATATCGTGAATTTTATCACATGTTGTTTACAATGCGAAAGAAGCATACATCAATGAGACAGTTACACAAAAAAAATCCAACAAGAGTGCACACGCTGAAATGTCTCGCCTTCTTTACTAATCATTGATATTATGTTGATAGTCCTAAATATAAAGCTTTATTACAACTGTCACATAAACTTAACATTAACCAAGTAAACTAAACATTGACCAATGAACCATGAAAATGAGGTCAAGGTCAGATGAACCATGCTAGGCAGGCATGTACAGCTAACAATTCTTCCATACAACAAATATAGTTGACCTATTGCTTATAGTTTAAGAAAAACAGACGAAAACACAAAAACTTAACACTGAGCAATGAACCTTGAAAATGAGGTCAAGGTCAAATAAAACCTGCGTGACTGACATATAGATCATAAAATATTTCCATACACCAAATATAGTTGAACTATTGCATATAGTATTAGAAAAAAAGACCAAAACTCAAAAACTTAACTTTGACCACTGAACCATGAAAATGAGGTCAAGGTAAGATGACACCTGCCAGCTAGACATGTACACCTTACAATCATTCCATACACCAAATATAGCTGACCTATTGCATGCAGTATTAGAAAGAAAGACCAAAACTCAAAAACTTAACTTTGACCACTGAACCATGAAAATGAGGTCAGGGTCAGATGACACCTGCCAGCTAGACATGTACACCTTACAATCATTCCATACACCAAATATAGTAGACCTATTGCATACAGTATAAGAAAAACAGACCAAAACACAAAAACTTAACTATAACCACTGAACCATGAAAATGAGGTCAAGGTCAGATGACACCTGCCAGTTGGACATGTACACCTTACAGTCCTTCCATACACCGAATATACTAGACCTATTGCTTATAGTATCTGAGATATGGACTTGACCACGAAAACTTAACCTTGTTGACTGATCCATGAAATGAGGTCGAGGTCAAGTGAAAACTCTCTGACGGGCATGAGGACCTTGCAAGGTAAGCACATACCAAATATAGTTATCCTATTACTTATAATAAGAGAGAATTTAACATTACAAAAAATCTGAACTTTTTTTTCAAGTAGTCACTGAACCATGAAAATGAGGTCAAGGACATTGGACATGTGACTGACGGAAACTTCGTAACATGAGGCATCCATATACAAAGTATGAAGCATCCAGGTCTTCCATCTTCTAAAATATAAAGCTTTTAAGAAGTTAGCTAACACCGCCGCCGCCGTAGCCGCCGCCGCCGGATCACTATCCCTATGTCGAGCTTTCTGCGACAAAAGTCGCAGGCTCGACAAAAATCAAACCAATTGTTGACTGTCCACAAATTTTTAAAATTTTAAGCAGTTATACTTACGATCTGAGTTTATCCAACTGATTTGTTAATTCGTAACCCCTTGAGTGATAAAAGTAACATTTAGCAGCCAATTCTCCTAATGTCCTTCTATTTAAGGGAATAATCTTATTCATCAACTTTTCCGAACATGCAACAGCCTACAATATAATTAAACTATGTTACAAAACCACTCTAAATATGCAATCTGATTGAATAAAGATCCTATTTCAGACTTTGATTATTACAAGGATCTGACAACATTACGTTCTACTTTCTGGTAATTTTACATTAACTACATCAACTAATGACATATAAGCAGTTACAACTCATCACTGTTGACTTGCTGACAAAATCTAAAATTCACTAGTTTCTGAGACGTGTTATTTAAATTTTAAAATTCATTCAACATATTGAAAAATTCAAAGTATCAGCAAACAGAAGTAGGTATCAGACAGATTAGACAAGCACACATGGTAGTTTCTGAGAGAAAAGTGAGACAAAAATATTTCTTGGACAGACAGAAAAGGTGATTACAATACATCTCTCACTTCTATATAGTGGGGGTATAATATCAGTTAACTGTTGGGTAACCTCTTAATGTGGAGTCTGTACATGCCAATCTAGAAGAAGTGTTGGAACCAATCATTTCTCCAATTGTTTTTCAAAAAATTTGAATCAAATTTGGCTACAACAAACTTTGATAATTTTAGGATCTGCATCCTAGTCTCTTTGAAGTGATCTTCACACTTTAATAGTTAATATTTGGAAGTTTTTAAACTCTCCAATGTAAATACATAAATTGATAATTTACCTGAGTATATTTCTTGAGGTCAATCAGATGTATAATTAACAAAAGGTGAAGGTATATTTCTACCTCTGGTATGACAGGTACCGTTGCACTTTTACCGGATTTGGGTCTGAATGTAGGTCCAATGCCATTGGATTCCATTGGCTAAAAATACATGTTGCTTTCAATCAAACTTTTATATAAAAATTAAACTTCAAACTACAGTATAAGGTCAGTAAAAACATTAAAATCTATGTTTAGTTGCTTATCTCACAACTGAAAAATTAAATCAGTCGAAAGGTCATATTATTTCTAAAATGTTAAGACTTTTACTAGTATATCTTCATTAATACTAAATGAGGAGACCTGTATTTGTGTGTCGCTCTCTGTCCTACCTGATAGGTTGTATGCAAACTGTAGTCTGAGATCCTCCCAAATGATTATTCATTTGAGTTAGTTATGGAATGATTCAGAAAACAAATGATTTCAGGATATCATTTCCATCATTACTATCAATGATGGCTGACAGACATAGTGATTATAGGATTAAACACCTTTTTAAAGGAATTTATTGGTGTATAAACTCGACCAATTCACTCACAAACAAATAAAAGTCCGAAGGACTTTTATGATATGTTTGTGAGTGACTTGGTACAGTTTATACACCAATAAATTCCTTTAAAAAGGCGTTTAATCCTTATAATTCTTTAAAATTGGAGATAAGGAATTTATTTTTCCCCACTCGTAACCTCTATCACACGTAAATTGTATATGTGTGTCATTGAATAGGCCTGGCGCATGAATATATTTGTTGGTTAACGCAAAAATATGTACTCCGTGAAATTTGCAATCTGATAAAAAATAAACTACAAAAAAACTTATCATTCAAATAAATGTTTTGTGTTTATTATTTAATCTAACTATTAAGACCTATTAACGCGAACTGAAAATAAATTTTGTTAACGTCGATCCGGATTGTGTCATTATCGCCGCCATCTTGTTTACATTGGTTACGAAAAGAAGTTCAGTCAACGTCGTCTATCGAAAAATAAACGACGTCAAGAACAACTACCGGAAGTCCTCTCAACCAATCATATCAACGTATTCTCTAATATGCAAATCATATAAGAATTATTACTATATAACCTCGCTATTGCTGAAGGTGCAATTATAAACAGACATACCCATTATAATATCTCTGCCTTTTCTTTACAAACTGAAGAGGATAAAAAGTGGCAAACATGCACCCCAATAAAAATACAAACAAAATTAGGCTCTCCTGAAGGATAAGCAATTTTTGCTTCAACCTGGCAATATGGTCTAGATTAAGGCAGCATTGATAATTGTCTTAAGAGATTCTTGCTTTTTTTTTCATCTGTTAAAAAAAGAATTGACCCAGAGGGTATAAAAAGACTTGGTAGGGCTAGTGGTAACCAGCACTAGTTATTTTTCTTCTCCATATTTTAATCATGTTTTATTTAATTAACCTTTGTGCTTTTTCATCACCCCTTGGCATCTTATTCTTTAACATGAAAACATACAAGTAGTGTATAAAAAATATTGGCCAATATCAACAAAATAATAAATTCATAAATTAAATACATTCCCTCCCTCATCAAATTTTAAGAAGTCATTGTCTGAGAACCAGAAAATATATTTTACATGGCCTTAGTTACATTTACACATCTTATTTTATCTATTTTACCTGGTCAAGAAAAGCTATTAGTTCATCTCTTTGTACAGCTTGTGTCAAAAGGTATCCCTGAAACAGCTTTCTCAGTATGGTTTGATTCAGTCGTCTTCTTACATTTACAAGACTACGCATAACTCTTGACATGTAACGAGGTTCTTTTGAAGATACTGATTTCTCAATCTGACGTACGTAATCTTTTATGTCTGAAAAAAGAAAGAAAATTTATAAAAACTTGAACACACTTTCAATGTGCAGTAAGTAGAAATGAAACAACAATGGAGTCAAATAGTAGATAAACACTATGCATAGTCATCATGGTAGGAATACATTGTCAGTCTGTCTCTCATCCCTGCTTAGTAATTGCAAATGATGGATGACAAAAATTTACCTGACCATACATCGTCATGTAAACAATTTTAGATGCACCCATGGAAGGGAATTCGAATGGGATGTTGCAATAAATGTGTCAAATTGCAATTCGATAGATGATTTGTTTGCATCAAGAATGCATGCCAACCAACCATATAGCTATTCTGTGTCAAAACTGTAGAGTTTGAGTCTAGGTGGGTTTGCCATCCCAGTTATTTTTTTTCGGCAAGGATGGTGTATTTCGAGTACATTTAGATGCAAAGTAAGCATGTTTGGTTTCAAGCCATCAAACTTTAAAGAATCAAAACAAAAGTACCTGATCTTTTTTTATGTACCTTTAACACCTTCCTTTCAATTTTATCATTGTAAATTACATTTGATTGGTTCAAGCACTTGATCATGATGATTTGCCAATTTGTGAAGTAATAATATTACAACAATCCATTAATATGTGATAGTTTGTTCCACTCCCTTATCCCATTAATTACTTTTGCACTAAAACAGCTATACAGATACATGTATAATTACTTTATGAAAAAAAATGGGGAATGTGTCCATCGGACACAGATGATGCCTCCGCTTGCATATAACGTTATAAAGGGACATAACTCAAGAACTGTAAAAGTGACGCTACCTAAATTTGTACTTGATCTGAGTTTTGTGGTAAAAAGTATTGTGTATAAGTTTCATAACATTTGGTTGAGGCAAACTGAAGTTAGAGAACAGAAACGAAAAATTCAGCAATTTTTCCATTTGTACAGGGGCATACCTCTAGAACCGTAAATGTGACGCCACCAAAATTCAATCTTGATCTGTGTTTTGTGGTAATAAGCATTGTGTATTAGTTTCATAACATTTGGTTGAGGCAAACTAAATTTAGAGAACGGAAACGAAAAATTCAGCAATTTTTCCATCTGTAAAGGGGCATAACTCTAGAAAGGTAAAAGTGACACCACCCAATTTCAAACTTGACCTGTGTTTTGTGTTAATAAGCATTGTGTATAAGTTTCATAATATTTGGTTGAGGCAAACTTAAGGTAGAGAACGGAAACCAATTTTGGGACGTACGGACGGACGTACAGACAGGGGTAAAACTTATTGCCGCCTCCAAACCGGCGGGGGCATAAAAAATGGTTATCAGTAGACCATAGACACTGGCAGTAGGGTAGGTCAACTTAAAATATGGTAGTTTATATTTAACATCACTATTTTCTTAAAATAGTTGTGATTGATTGTTGGTGTTAAATGCCACTTTATTAAAGCATTGGCTATATCATGGTGGCCAGTTTTATTAATGAAAGAGAAAGTCAAAAGTACCCAGAGACCCTAACCTTTGGCAGGAAAAGCTAACCAAGATCAAAGTCAAACACACCTTAGCATGAATGGGGTTCGGAATAGTGAGTCAGGACAGGCTAGTGAATACTCTACTTATTAGACCACTCCACATTCATCCACTGTCAAGAGTTGCTGAGATCCCCTCATTATTAAGAAAAATACCTTGGCCTTCGATTTTCTTTTCTATCAAACGATGAATTGCATTTGACTGTGACTAATAATATTTGTTATTGTACAAAGTGAAATGATGTTAAATTCACATGCAGATAAAAAATAATACTGTAATGTGCTGTAGACTGTAGTTCATATTTCAAACAGCTAAGCACAGGCACTTGTCTCTGAAAAAAAAATCCTATATACAGGTTTTCAATCGGCTGTTGGTAGATGAAATAATTAGGGTTGACATACTTGGGGAGGCCTAGGCCTGCTACAAATTACTCTGACAACAAAGGTATGCATGTTATACATTGTGTAGATAAATCAATTTAGATTTACGGCATTTCAAGTTTTAGCAGGGTTGACAACCGAGAAATCAAAATATAAAGGAATTTCGCGACTGTTAAGGTATATAGGCTAGCCTATAAAGGCTATATTTTTTTTTTTTCATAGACAAGTGCCTGTGCAGCTAAGGCATGCACCTTAGCAGCACAGTAAAATAACCATGTATTGCTTTATACAAAACATAGAAATAACCTTCAAGTGTTAAGAGATCTGGATCTTTCTTTGGTTCTTCAGCTTCACCTTCATCCATTGCAACATCTTCAATTTTCGGGTCAGTCTTTTTGTTTTTTGTTTGACTTGGTGCCTCTTTCATCTCTACGTCTGTATTTTTCACCATTTTTAATTTATTGTCATTAATAACTACTTCATCTATGGGTTATTGTGAATGATACTTATTCAAGTAATTGTTTTGATTGTCCACAACTAGTTTAAACTGATTAAAGCTTCGCCAACAAACCCGGCATGATCTGCAAAAAGTGAAACTATGGCGGATAAAAGTTCCGCAGAAAATAACTTTGGAAAACATTTTAATTATATTCTAACTTTTAATGAATGTTAATAAAAATGCCTCCGTTAATTTTTTCCTTATATTCTAGTAAGCATAGTTAAATTTTCAGTACAATCGAAATTTTTTAAAGGATAAAGAGTTCCTTCCCTTACTTTGGTGCTCTAAGTTTTGTTTTGCGGGAAACTTTAAAATATATATCAAAGTGAACATGACTGTCACATCATAATAATAATACGAGGCAGGTGTTACCTCAACTTCCAAGCAAGGACCGAAGCTCATAAACTCGGCAATCAATTAGACTGGGACCCCGTTATGTATAGGCAATCAATGTGTTAAACGCAGGACTTCGGAAAAGTCCGGAGAGCCGTCACAACCTTGCTTCGGAAGTTGGTGAAAGGACGAAGTCAGAAAACCTCTAGAATACTTAACGATATCCCGTTAACAGCACATATATTTATATTTGCAAATTTAACATTGTTGTGCTAATTTTAGAGTAATTATAATTTATTATACTTCATGTCAAAATGCCAGATTATGATTGGTTCATACGAGGGAGACAATTTACTCTATTCTATGGTAAATACTCTATTACCCTTCACGGAGACGCTTGTTCAAGTGTGCGCTTTGTTAAATACGACTCTTTCCTATGGAAATACTTGATTACCCTTCACGGAAACGCTTGATCAAGTGTGCGTTTTATTAAATTTATACGGATGGTTGTTTATGTTATGTACAAGACGTCATAGTTTATTACTTTGAATTTGAAATTTAATCAACAGTAATAACAGATTATTCAGTATAATAGATTAAATAACACATATCTGAGAGGGTGATAGAGCAGATTGTTACCCCTCGAAAAGACAGTGTCAACCTTGGCTTCGCCTCAGTTGACAATGTTTTCTCGGGGTAACAATCTGCTCTATCACCCTCTCAGCTATGTGTTATTTATATAATGTCACGGTTTTCAGTCGTGTATCACCTTCACTGGTGATCCAATGGATGGATCTGTCGTAGAGTTGTCACTTATTTAGACGTACTTATCAAATATATATACATATATGGATCTGTCGTAGAGTTGTCACTTGTTTAGACCTGGGAACAGTATATCTAACATATATATATATATATATGTTCCTGTTTAGACGTACTTATAATATATATATATATATAAATCAATTAGAAAATTTACACACAGACAATCCAAAACTATACTTGAACATTATAAAAGAGGGACGAAAGATAACAGAGGACAGTCAAACTCACAGATCGAAAACAAACCGACAACGCCATGGCCAAAAATAAAAAGACAAACAGACAAATAATAGTACAGATGACACAACATAGAAAACTAAAGACTAAGCAACACGAACCCCACCAAAAACTGGGGGTGATCTCAGGTGCTCCAGAAGGGTAAGCAGATCCTGCTCCACATGTGGCACCCGTCGTGTTGCTTATGTTATTACAAATCCGGTAAATAGTCTAATTCGGTAGGTCACATTCGTGAAAAGGGAAGGGTATTGTAGTTACGACATAAGGAACATATCCGATATCATCTGTGAAACGGTTATTCCATAACGGTCAACCAACTCGTGATGTCGTCCGTAAAATTTACGAAGGGATGATTTCAATTTCACCATTAGGAACTCTTGGTTTAATAGCTTCCTTATGAGCAACAATCCTCTATCAAGGAAATCATGATAGGAAATACAAGCCCGGGAATATCGTATCAATTGGGAGATATATACTCCGTATGCAGGCGCTGTTGGAATGTTGCTACATAGAAATGGAAAGTTCACAAATGGGAAGCTGAAATCATCTCTTTTGTCGTAAAGTTTTGTTTTCAACCGACCCTCATTGTCAATTCTAGATGTAAGTCAAGATAAGAGGCAAACTTAACTGTATCTGTAGTATCCTTTATCTCTAGTTCGATGGGATAGATTCCTTCAACATAGTCACCAAATTTTGTATTATTTAGTGAGAGAACATCATCTATATAGCGGAACGTAAAGTTAAAGGATATTGCTAACTTCTTATCTTTCTTCCTAAGAAGTTCCTGTATGAAGTCAGCCTCATAATAATAAAGAATCAAGTCGGTAAGAAGAGGGGCACAATTGGTTCCCATTGGAATTCCGACAGTCTGTTGAAAAACACGTCCTCCAAACGTAACAAATATGTTGTCAATCAAGAAATCAAGCATATAGATAATGTCAGTTTCAGAGAATTTTTTGTTTGAATCAGAGTGATTCTTTACAAAGTAGGATTTATCCCTCCCCAAGACAAGATACTTGTATCTACGTTCGCCATTCTTTTTAATGAAACAAAGTAATACCAACTCTTTCAATTTGTCTTTTAGTTTGGAATGAGGAATACTTGTGTAAAGTGTAGAGAAGTCAAATGTTTTAATAATATTGCAAGATGAGAGAGTCTTAGATTGTATGTACTCTAAAAGATCTTTGGAATTTTTTAGTATCCACATCTGATTCACGCCACCTCTAGAATAGGCAGTTTCACAACAACTTTGGTGCCCGGCTTTGATTGCTGATAAAATAGATGTTAATAATTCAGAAAGAGGTTTCGTGGAGCACTTGGAAGACCCAGCAATGCTTAAGGACACTTATGTAGTTTAGGTATCCAACACAGTGATGGAAGATCCAGTTCTTCATCTTTGGTTGAAATTCCAAAGGAACATAGAACAGACCTATGATTATCCAGGATTTCCTTTTTGGTAAGTGTCGTGAGGGTATATGTTGAGTTTCCAAATGAATTGTCAATACCTAATTCATTTATCAAGCAGTTTATGTAATGATATTTACACACAAAAACGATGTTGTTTGGGGCTTTATCTGCGGGGACAACAACATATTTGTCATGGAGGTAGGACAAGTGTTTTGCAACATTTGGGTCCTTAAAAATTGACGTAGCTTGGGTATTGATAGACCCATTTTGTTTCTTACTTCGGATTTGTATCAACGACCTCACAGCCTTAATCCATTCGGAAAGAGTATCTACGTCTTCTTTCTCGCGTTTAGCCCATTGCCTGGCATAATCCTTAAATGACTTGAAGGACACCAAAAAAAAAAACATGATGACAATTATACTACAATTGAGTCATATAAAATTGAGAATGGAAATGGGGAATGTGTCAAAGAGACAACAACCCGACCATAGAACAGACAACAGCCGAAGGCCACCAATACATGGTTTTCACATTTCCAAAATCTGAATACTTTACAAAACAAATTCAAGGCACGCCTTCAAGAATTACAAAAACAGCTAAATAAATTAGAGACAATAAAATGTTTTAATGAGCTTGATATGTCCATAAAAGACACTGAAATATCAAAAGCTTTAGCCAAACTAAAACCTAACAAAAGCCCTGGGTTTGGATAACATCTCAAATAATATGTTAAAACATGGGCAATCAATTCTATTGCCTATTCTTAAAAAAACTTTTTTACACATGTCTTTCTTCTGGATTTTACCCCAAGTGTTGGAGTGATGGTTATATCTCAACAATTCACAAATCCAGTGACATTACAAATCCTAACAATTATAGAGGAATCACAGTGACCAGTGCCATTGGAAAAGTGTTTAATAGTGTACTAAATAGTAGGTTTGATGATTTTTTATTGAAACATAACTTAATTCATGAATGTCAATTAGGTTTTACAAAAAACGCTAGAACTTCAGATCACATGTTTATTATTAAATGTATTTTTGATAAATATTGTAATTCAAAGGATGGAAAGGTTTATGCCTGCTTTGTGAATTTTCAGAAAGCTTTCGACACTGTCATTCATACTGGAGTGGTATTAAGTTAAAATCACTATCTGCGGGCGTAGGTACTTCTTTTTATAATGTTATTAAACACATGTATGAATCAAGTAAATCTTGTGTTAAGATTCAATCCAGAGTAACAGATTTTTTCCCGATAAAACGTGGAGTTAAACAAGGGGACAATTTAAGTCCCAATCTATTTAAGTTATTTATAAATGACTTGCCAGAGTATTTACAAGAAAGTGAAGACCCTGTTATACTTAATGATAAACCAGTTAACTAAGTTGCTTATTATATGCAGACGATTTGGTCCTTTTATCAACATCTGCTAAAGGAACCAAACAAGACTAAACATTCTGGAAAAATATTGTAAAGATTGGTGTTTAAGTGTAAATCCCACCAAAACAAATGTTCTGATATTCAACAAAGCAGGCAGACACATTTGTGAAAAATTTACTTATGAAAATAAATTGGTTGATAGTGTTAATAATTATAAATGTCTTGGTTTGCACTTTAGTGCATCAGGGTCATTTTCATATGCTCAGACTGAACTGTATAAAAAGTCATTGAAGGCTTATTATAAATTGTATAAGAATTTGCTATCACTTAATCCAAGCATAAGTACCAGCTTACATGTATTTGATCATACCATAAAACCAATACTCCCATATGGGTCTGAAATATGGGGAATTTTTAAACCGTTCTCAGCAAGATTCAGAAATAGAACTTTACCATTTGATAAAATCTATTCCAGTTTAAAATGTGAGCGACTACATATAAAATTTAGTAAACTTGTTTTAGGTGTTCATAAAAAATCCACTAATTTTGGAATTTTTTCTGAGCTAGGGCGATTCCCATTATATTATGATATAATTAAATCTATGTTAAATTACTGGTATCGCTTGGAAAATCTTGATTCCAGATTTTCTCTTCTCAAAGACGCTTATATAACATCACAAAATCTTTTTCATTTAAAAAAACCATCTTGGTATGGCTCTATGAAGTCAATTCTTGAAATGATCCCAGACATCAATCATATATCTTTATCATTACCAAAAATTAATAGCTTCAAAGCTAATATGAAAAAAAAAAATTAAAATCATATTTTATAGACTTATGGAACACTGAATTGATAAAGCATTCAGATGGTAAACTTAGAACTTATGTTACATTTAAATCAATTTTTGGAAGAGAAAAAAAAATCTTTCCATTATGGGGAATTTTGAACATATACAACCTTAACAAAGCTCAGAGTTTCATCACACCACTTAAGAATTGAGTCCGGAAGGTATCAGGGTACTCTCCTAAATGACAGAACTTGTACTCGTTGTAACTCAGGAGATGTGGAGGATGAATATCATTTTCTATTCCAATGTGTTAAATTTAATGATGACCGCATTCATCTATTTCAAGAAATAACTAAAAGTTGCCCCAATTTTTTAACTCTTAACACAAGAGATAAACTGATATGGCTTATGAACAAAGAATATAAGTCAATTCTCACTGCTGCTGGTAAATTTATTTCGAAAAATTGTTAATTATGTGGCTTTCGTGTCTGCTTCAAACACGAGGAGGACTGTGTAAATAACACAGCTCCTTGAGCACCGCCTCTTGGTGTTTGTTGCGGTAGGGAAACCTACACTATTCTCAATACCTATTACTGCAGTATATTTTATTTGCTGTGAATACACATGATCTTTTGTTACATTTATGTTTGTTTTTCTGCACCAGATACGAGGAGGCTTGTTAGAGCTCTTAAGCTCACAATCCTAGAGCATCGTCCCTTGGTACCTGTTGCAGCTAAAAATCATTTATATGTATACATTTCCAGCAAAAATATTATAAAATTAAGTGAGAAAAAACGTTTACCACATCTCTGGAGTAGCAACTCTTAAATACTTTTTTATTTAACATATAATAGCCTGTATGACTTTGTATCAATAGTTTAGGTTTATTATATGAATGTCATGTAAAATACTGTATGTTGTAACAATTATATTTATTATACTTCACGTTAAAATGCCATATTTTGATTGGCTAATACGAGGGTGTTAATTTACTCTATTACCCTTCATGGAGACGCTTGATCAAGTGTGCGCTTTATTAAATACGGATGGTTGTTATGTACAAGACGTCATAGTTTATTACTTTGAATTTGAAATTTAATCGACAGTAATAACAGAACATTCAGTATAATAAATTAAATAGCACATATCTGAGAGGGTGGTAGAGCAGATTGTTACCCTCGAAAAGACATTGTCAACCTTGGCTTCGCCTCAGTTGACAATGTTTTCTCGGGGTAACAATCTGCTCTATCACCCTTTCAGCTATGTGTTATTTATATAATGTTATGTGTATATGCCCCCCTGGGGACCTTATTTGGAAAATAAAATATCTTATCTTAGAAGTACGTCTAAACAAGTGACAACTCTGCGACAGATCCATCCATTGGATCACCGTGCAGTGAAGGTGATACACGGCTGAAAACACATATTATAATTACACATAACTACTCTAAATATCAGCACAACAATGTTAAATTTACAAATTTGCTTCCGCAAATGTTTGTTCTTCCCTCTCGGGGATTCGAACTCATGCTATTGGGATATCGAGACAACACCGCTTGCACTGTGTCCAACCCTCTAGACCACTCGGTGGCTTTCGGTGGCCTAGTGTTACCTTTCCTCGTCAGTAGAATCTAGAGTTGTAACACAGTACATGATATATTAGGAATGAAGATGGAATTGATTGCAGATTAGCTAAATTATCTATCGTAAAGGATCGTAGGATGCAGTCACAAAAATAATTATTTGATAAGTACGTCTAAACAAGTGACAACTCTACGACAGATCCATCCATTGGATCACCAGTGAAGGTTATATATTTATATACGATGATTTCTTGTTATCTTAGCACATGTCAGTTTGCAATGACTGAACAATGAAGATATATAAAATGAGGAGATGTGATATGATTGCCAATGAGACAACTAGCCACCAGAGTTGAAATAAGTGGATATAAGCAATTATAAGTCAGCGTACGACATTCAACAATGATAAAAATACAGACATGAACCAACAACAATTACTGAATTACAGGCTCAAATACATGTGAGCGTTCAACCCTTCGATCGAATTCCCTAATCTAGGACAGTGGAGCACAACATAAGAATAAACTGTGAAAAGTATTTTTTTCTTTGCATTTTTTTCTTTAAACTTTGTACACGAGATTGACTGATTGGTGTTTATTGCATAGAGTCCAGTGGCAAATATGTCATGCATATTCAGGACGAGAAAGAATTTACAAATCCAAAAGGTACAGGTTCTGAAATGACAGGCTATTAATTGTGATAAAGGGTAACATTTCGACTGCCATTGGAAAATCAGAGTATGTTGGATATAGACAAGACATTTTGATTGTAACAGGACATCTACGGACCCCTCATAGACTTGTTGAAACTATCTGCCACCAACCTTAATATTTTAAATTATTGATATACTGAAAAAAAACGTGACACTTTATTACACGAGCCATTCTGATTTCATGTTCCGATTCCGATCGAACGTGTTTGCGTATTTATACATCCCGCACATGAAGACAGACGCTCTTTACTGCTGCATGGGAGTCCAGAGATGACCATATTTGTGTACTCTGGTCAACTCTTCGTGGTTTGTACATGAGACATAACACAAGATCGACATAAAATATTTGAAGATATATTGTAAAAGACATCTGTAACATAATCTGATGGGTTTTTTTTTTCTTTTCTTTTTTTATCTCTTTGTGACGTGAAGACAGCTTTATTTTTTCTGAAAATTGAAATGCACGTTGTTAAATCATATGTCATTATGAATCCATGAATTTTAAGATTATGCTAAACAATGCATAACAAAGCGCTGATTTTTTTGTATGCCTATCATGGCTATGCTTGGATAAGAATATAATTACAAAAATGTATATAAATTAAATAAAGCAACTTTAAAAATGTTTTGTACAATTTTATGCAACTTAATATCATTCCTCAGGAAAACTGATTAGTGCACCGTGCTCCACTCTACTCCTGCTTACTTTTCGCTATCATTTATTTACGAATTAATGTTTACAAAACTTTAAATTTTTCGAAATACTAAGGATTTTCTATCCCCATGAATACATTACCTTAGCTGTTTTGGCAAAACCTTTCAGACATTTGGGTCCTCAATGCTGTCTTCAACTTCGTACTTTTTTTTATTTGTGCGTCACTGATGAGTCTTACGTAGACACAACGCGCGTCTGGAGTACAAAATTTTAATCCTGGTATCTATGAAGAGTTTATTTGTTCCCTTTACAGATTGCCGTTTTTGCAAACACCTTTGTACGATTTGAAATCTGTGCAATGTTGCATTTCCACTCCCCTAACACCGTTAAATATCTATATTTCTTGAATTACAGACACGGTAGACATGAAATTCTAGTAACAGTATCAAAATTTTACAAAAGCAATGCTCACATATGCAAGTTAAAATGCTCTATGTGATATGAACATCGTAAAAATCATAAAAAATGCAGTTTATAGTCTTATCTTTTATAGAGTACAGTCTCCATCCCTTTTTAACATTGGTTTTATTTTACTAAGGATTGTATTCTTATTAAAAGACAGATAGGTAAACACATATTTCAATGCTTTGTGATGTATTGTTTAGCATAAACTTAATACTGGTATTCATTATGACATATAATTTAAAAAAAAATCAAATTGCAGGAAGATTTGTGTACAATTTGAAATCTGCCTAAAAGATATAAAATGTCAGAGAAACAAGCTCTCTTTTTTCTGTCCTTATAGATACAAATTGCAGTTGCGAAGATAAGAAAATCCACATATATGGGTCATTTTCAAAAAATGTCGAATTTTTAGTACATCTATGATAAAAATTTTATTTTTAAAGGAAAATGCAGTTTTAAGTGTTTAAATGAAAATTTGTGCGATTTATAATTCGGAACATCAATAATAAACACGATTTAGATCTATTTTGATAAGATTAAAATATATTTATGTCAGTTTTTTGCGTAATTTATGTGCGTACATTGACAGGGTAACACATTTCAAAAGATTTTTTTCCTATTTTCTGATTGCCTTGCTTTCTGCAAAATGAATTGTTTTAGAATGTTGATAATAATTCTAACGAAAAATCACAGCTTCTTTATTATTCTATGTAACATTTTTTCTACAAGCTAAATTCAATCGGCGAATACATGAAGTGCATGTCTATCCTGTTACCTCTACTAAACCAAACGTTAATTTGTTTCCCCCTATGAATATTGAACTATTCAGTAATGATTTCAAAAGCACAAAACATCCTAAAAATTTAATGCAGCACGTTTCTTGCACAACAGTGTAGAGAAAAGAAAATTCAAGACATATAGTTTAAAAAATTAGTGGATACCCTTTTGTCATGTCTATGCTGTTACCAACATATTTATTAATTACATGTACATCAATATTATACTTGTAAAAAGTGCAATTACGTGTTGGAAACCAATATCACAACAGAAAAACATTATCACTTAATCAAACGGGAGTAGTTATTTCGCAACAGCATTCAAAAATGAAGCGGAAATTTGTCTATCCAGTTATGTCTATCATGTTACTATGGTTACTATGGAAACAGTAACATGATAGACAATATTTGACAGAAACGTCTTTAAAAAGTTTATAATTACATTTTACACATAATGAAATGTTTGGTTGTTTAAACTCATTTACAGGTTACAAAGTCTTAACCTTCGCAATTCAGCATATACAAATGCAATACTGCTATCGGTAGCAGGATAGACAAAAAGGGTAACAGGATAGAACTTAATATGGTGATATATCGTTAACGTACGTTCCTGTTACCAATAAAAGAAAGACAAAAGTAAACCAACATGCGAGGGAATTACTTGATGTTGGGTTTGTTAGAACGAGAAAACAAATGTTGAACATTATGAATTACTATCTTAGACTTGCGTTGCTGGTGGTTATTTCTGTAACCTTTGAAAACCAATTTTTAGATGTATTTTTCAGTACAACATGGAAAATTGACAAATAATCTATCATTACACAGAATGAAATAAATAGAAGTTTTTACTCTTGAAAACCATCTCATTGGCTATGAAAAATAAGCTTAAAATTTTATCGAAACCTTTTGTAAATAACCCGAAATTTCTTTTCAACATGGTAACAAGAGAGACAAAATATTGCACCACCTATCAAAAAATGTTTCAATATAGTCTTGTTTGACATTATGAAGATTGCATCTTTTTATATGTTGTACCATAAGTACTTTTTTTTTATTTCCTTATGAAGAGGGTTATTTGAATTAGTAACTTTGATTCAATTTTGCAATTTCAAAATTCGACATTTTTTAAAATGACCCATATACCAAAAATTAACGAATCTGAATTCATGTCTTCAATCCGCTCCTGAAACATTGTTTGACGTATGTTCCTAAACCAAGACGTGCAACGAACGAATTTACTTCCGAAGAGGCGCCATGCAAGCTTCAAAAATATCTTTGTCTATTTCATATAGAAAATGAAAACGGGGAATGTGTCAGAGACAGCAACCCGACAAAATAGCAAACAAAAAGCCTTCAACTGGCCCTTAAACAATAATCTATACTAGTTCAGCTATATGGACGCCGCGCTAAACCCCAAACAAGACTAACAAAGACGAGAGGTTCCTGACTTCGGATAGGCGCAAAAAAATGCGAGAGAGATCTCAACCCTCCCCCTATACCTCTACCAAATGTGGAATAAACAAACACACTTCAAAACGCACAGTAAAACTCATTCCAAAAGAAGTCCGAGTCCGATGTTAGAATAGGTAACAGAAGAAACTAAGACAACACAAATTAACAAAAGACTACTAGCAGTTACTGACAGCCACCTCTAGATCTCTCAATTAAACTGATCGAAAGAATGTGTTTTCATCATATTAAAATCAACCACAACTCCTCCCGTTAGGGGTTTAGTATCATGCCATGACAAGTTATACGAGAAGAACATGACCCGTATCATGCAAACATAAGGGTTTAGAATAAATGTGATTATATCCGATGCAAAGACCCTCTGAGTGAATCAATATTGATTAAAAAAAAGCCATTTTTAATTACTTGATTTCAGTATTGTAACTATGTCCCTTGTAAATAAGCTTGTTGAAAGGTTTTGTTAGCTTTTGAGGTGAATGACAACATCTTCGTGCTTTGTACAGAATGTTTCTATAAAATATGGGATGTAAAATACCTGAACGTATAAGATGTCTGCACGTTGATTTCACCGGTGTTGATTTATATTTACGAATGATGCCCTTGTACCGATGATAAAATTTAGTAAAGGTTTTGACAAGTTTGTGATATCTAAAACCCTGGTGTAATAATTTTACAATAATACAGAGATTTCTTTCGTTAAAATCAAATACATTGTTACATATACGGGCTAATCGAACAAGTCTAGATATGAAAACACTACAACATAACAATAGGAAATTAAAAACCATCTCTTGTATCGTAAGTTTTTGCATTAAGCTTCCCGTAAGAGATATAGATATCAAGATGCAGGAAAGGGGGTCTCCATTGTTAGTATAAGCTTTATCTAAGTAAGTTCAACAGGATAAATCTTTCGTGTACACACTTAAGACGTCATTATTGAGAGTCAAAGTATCATCCAAATTTCGAAAAGAGTTATTAACCTATTGTATTAGATGTTGTTTCGATGGGTTTTTGATGATTTTATGCGTACATTGTGATTCGTAATAACAAATAAACAGGTCCACAATAAGTGGTGACAATTGTCCCCTTTGGAATTCCGATAACTTAGCGAACACAAAAGTTATCTCGTAAAAATTTAAGTGCAGTTATCTTATCAAAGCAGGTCCAGTTGGCATACTTCTTTTGTTTTTTGTTACTTAAAAAAAAATCCTTAAAAGCATAGTACCTAACCAATAAACCAGTCATAAATTGTAATGTACATTGGTTGCCTACAGTAGAAATACAACGACTTACAAGTTTCACTAGGTAAACGTGTGGCACTGAGTTCATGCACAGTTTATTCAGCTGAAATATGACAAACGGACGAGAATTTTAGACTGTAAATTACAGCTGCTTTTGAGCAAATTTGTTTTACCAGAGAAATTCGACAAGTTTTTAATGTGAACTGAGATTGCCTGTGTGTATCCTTAGTTACAGCGGAATATGACGGTTGTTTACGGTAAATTTTCTGCCATGACTAGCTATGCCTATGTGCATGCATCCTTAGTTACAATTGAAACACTTATCTGCCAATGTCACAGTCCAACAACAGAAGGAATGGTTCCCAGTCAAGACGCAGACAGATAAGTTGCCGACGAAGACGTCTTTTCAAATAAAAGTTTTGTTGTACACTATTGTCTTATCTTTACAAATAAAATTTGAACCCAACTCTCCCTCCACCCCCCCAAAAAAATATAAATAAATAACAAGCAAACAAACAAAATAGCAAAAAATAATTAAAACTCTTAACAAATAACAAAACAATAAACAACAAACCTAAAAAAACCTACACAATAAAAAAAAAAAAAAAACTAAAAAAACACAAACACCAATAAATGAAATAAAAAAAAAACAAAAAAAACCCAAAGAATTTGAAAAAAAACCAACACAGAACAAACAAAACAAACAATAAACAATAAACAATAATAAAAAAAAAAAAAAAACCAACAAAAAAAAAACATTACACATATCAAACAAACAAAGAAAATGAACAAATAATAAACAAAAAACTATTCACACAAAACATATAACAAAACCATTTACACAAAAAAAAACCCACAATAAACGCAACAACACACAACATAACAAAATAGCTCCATTCTCATAGAAAACAAACAAAACAAACAAATAAATAGAAAAAAAACAACAGCAAAGCAATAAACAATAAACAAAACAATAAAGCAAATAAGAAACAATACATCCTGGGGCCTTTTATAGCCGACTATACGGTATAGGTTTTTCTCATTGTCGAAGGCCGTACGGTTGCCTATAATTGCTTACATCCACTTCATTTGAACTTTGGTGGATAGTTGTCTCATTGGCAATCTACCACATCTCCTTATTTTGATAATAAACAATAGGGAAAAAAACATGACTAAAATAACACAAAACAAACGAACAAACAACAATTCACACAAAACAAAAAACGGAACCATCAACACAAAAAAATCCCCAGAACTTAACAAAACATTCCCATTCCCCTAGAAAACCAACAAAACAAACAAACAAATAGAAAAACCAACAGCAAAGCAACAATAAACCACAATATAATCTAACGGAGCACAAAAAGTAAACAAGACAACCCCTTAATGAACAAACAAATTGCAAATGAAAACAAATAAAAATAAATACAACAAAAACAACAAAACAATAAAAAACAAACAAAAATTTAATAAAACAAACAAAAAATTCAAATCAAAAACGAATATCAATCATAACAGAACAAAAAACATAGAAAAAAATATAAGCGACCAAAAACAAACGCTGTCATATCCCCCCCTTTTTCCACCCAAACAAAACATGAACAAACTAATCAAGATATGACAACAATCCTACGCCCCAAACAAACAGACAAATCAACAAACAAAACAATATTAAAAACAAATTGAAATACAAAATAGAACAAATCAAATGAAATACCAAAGTATTCTACAACAGAACAAGATCTAATTTTAATTTATCACTTTGTTTTGGCTTTTCGACTTTCGGGTGTGGAAACATAATGTGTATCATCATTTTCTATAATTTGAAATATTTGCACATTTCCAATGTGTTGGTGTCGTTAAGCAATTTACCATACAACATACATGTGTAATGCAACCTGCGAGAAGAAATGTTCTGTGCTGTCACGCGGCAATAAACTGAAAAGTTGAAAAGTAAAATAACAAAAGTACCGATCTCCCAGGAAAATTCAAAACGGAAAATCCCTTAACAAATGACAAAATCATTATCTCAAACACATCACACGAATGGAAAACAACTATCAAATTCTTGACTTGGTACAGGTATTTCCTTATGTAGAAAATGGTGGATTAAACCTGGTTTTATAGCTAGCTATACCTCTCACTTGTATGACAGTCGCATAAAATTCCGTTACATTGACAACAATGTGTGAGCAAAACAAACAGACAGATATAATAGGTAAAAAAGATTGAGAACAAGAATGTCCATAGTACACGGATGCCCCACTCGCACTATCATTTTCTATGTTCAGTGGAACGTGAAATTGGGGTCAAAAATCTAATTTGGCATTAAAATTAGAAAGATCATAGCAAAGGAAACATGTGTACTAAGTTTCAAGTTGATTGGACTTCAACTTCATCAAAAACTACCTTGACCGAAAACTTTAACCTGAAGCGGGATAGTCAAACGGAAGGACAAACGGACAGACATACGAACAAACGGACGGACGAACGGACGCACAGACCGAAAAACATAGCGCCAATAAATGGGGTAACAAATGTGGGAAAAGGAGGTGCGATGAGAACAAACACTGTAGATAATTATTCTTCATTTTTTCTCATAAACTTTCAAATTTCAAGGGAATAAGATATACGCCAGTATTGGATAAAGAATTTTCCGGGCCCACATATGAGGGTCTGTATGGGTAAACAGAATAGGGAATAATGGACCAAATCTACAGAAAAATGAACACAAAAAAAAGAGAGAAAAATGGGGTGCTTAAATATAAAGAATTGAGAATAATGGGTAATAAATATAAAGAATAGAGGAAAATTACACAAAAATGTAAAGAATACAGAAATGAAGCCCCCCTCTCCAATCCAGACTCGCACATTTATATAATCCCGAAAATAACCCTCAAGATGAAACGATTAAATGATCGTATATGGCGTCAACAAATAAATTCCGACAAATTTAAAGGACAAGAACTTTAGCAAATCTAGAAACTTATGATGGAATCAGCAGATTCAGACTTAAAGTTATTAACCCATTCCTAATTTAAAGATTCCGTTCTTGTACATTGTTCTTTTAAACATGAAAGAAAAACACAAAAACACAATGTCATTTGTCAGCCATGTTTGTTTACATGAGTCTAGGATGCTCTCTATCACGTCCGCGTCTTTGAAATAAAACTTAGCGACGGTCGTCTGTGACAGTCATTCCCGCCATCGATTGCCGTGGGACAAGCCGTTGCACGTTATTCAAAGCATAGTACCTAACCAATCTGCCATCAAACAAAATGTTGCACGTCCATTAAAGCATAGTACCTAACCAATTAACCAGTCATAAATTGTGATGTGCATTGACGGCCTACAGTAGAAATATTATTATTATTATTCAGTGATTATTATTATACAACGACTTACAAGTAAACGTGTGGCACTGAGTGCATGCACAGTTTATTCAGTTGAAATATGACAAACGGACGAGAATTTTAGACTGTAAATTACAGCAGCTTTTGAGCAAAAGCATTTTACAAGAGAAATTCGACAAGTTTTTACTGTGAACTTATTCTAGGTCGCCCGTGTGCATCTTTAGTTACAGCGGAACATGACGGTTGCTTACTGTAGATTTTCTGCCATGACTAGCTTTCATTGTGAACTTGTTAGGTTGTGCATTCTTAGTTACATTTTAAACACGATAATCTGCCATCGTCACAGTCCAACAACAGAAGGAATGGTTACCAGTCAAGACACAGACAGATAAGCTGCCGACAAAGACGTCTTTTCAAATAAAAGTTTTGTTGTGCACTATTGTCTTATCTTTACAAATAAAATTTTAACCCAACTCTCCCCCCCCCCCCCCTCCCCCTCCAAATAATATTATAAATAAACAAATAAACAAACAAACAAACAAACAAACAAACAAACAAACAAAAAAAATAGCAAAAAACAATAAGCTCTTAACAAATAACAAAATAATAACATTAAAACAATAAACCATAAAAACAAAACATAAAACAAAACAACAAAACAATAAAATAAACAAAAACCTAAAAAAAAACCAAGTAAATAATAAACAATAAAAAAAACCAAACACCAATAAATAGAATTAAAAAAACATAAAACAAAAAAACAAAAAAAAAACATAAATAATTAACAAAAAACCACACAGAACGAAAAAGCAAAAAACCGAATGAAAAACAATGAACAACAAAAAACAAAAAAACAATTGAAATAACAAAACAATAAAATAAAAATTACACATATCAAACAAACAAAGAAAATGAACAAACAATAAAGACAATAAACAAAAAACAACTCACACAAAACAAATAACGAAACCATCAACACAAAAAAATCAACACAACAACCACAACATAACAAAACAACCCCATTCCTCAAGATTTCCAAGTGGTGAAGTTGAAATCATCTCTTTGAAAGTTTTACGGACGCCATCACGAGTTGATTTACCGTTACGGAATATCTGTTTCACAGATGACGACGGATATGTTTCAATCGTCGTAACCACAATCCCGCCCTCATTTTTCCCGAATGAGACTTATCACTGAAGTGTATTTACATGAGCAACACGACTGGTGCCTCATGTGTAGAAGGATGTGCTTACCCTTCCGGCAGCACTTCAGATCACCCCCGGTTTTTGGTGGGGTTCGTGTTGCTCAGTCTTTAGTTTTCTATGTTGTGTTTTATATACTGTTGTTTATTTTCGACTTAAAGAGTTTGAATGTCCCTTTGGTATATTTCCTCTCTCTTTGATATAAATTGGTTTACAAACAGAAACGATAGTTGGGATGCTTTGTCTGCGGAAACAGCAACAAACGATTTTACCAGATACAGAACCGACTGACGAACGGACGGATGGACTTACCGACGGGTGGATGCACAGAGTGGAAAACATAATGCCCTGTAGGCGGGATATTAAAACAGATCACAACACTTTGGTCCAAGTCTTGGTATTTTGACACCCCGCATGGAAATTTGCCCCTACATGAGAAAAATGTCCATGAAAATTATTCAGTATTTCACAGTTCTTCTAATACAGTTGTCATTTTCCTTAAGGTAAAAAGGGGGTATACTTTAATCATTGGTTGCAAATGGCTGCATATGATCGGTCCAGATTTTTTACTGAAATTAGAAAATTTGATGCGAAAATTGAATTTATTTGTGAGACTTTTTAATTAGATGGAGAAATAGTTACGCACTTTTCAGACCATTCCTACGCTTCTGATTCATATATTCATGTATAAATTATACGTTACTATTAGGGAGAGTCTACGGAGCCCTGTTATATTCTGATACAGATAAAGAATTGTGCTTTTTCAAAGTCGATCGCTGGAAGTATAAAGTCGAGCGCTATCGAAAGTCGAGCGCTGTAAATCTCAAGTCAAGCGGCTGGAAATGTAAAGTTCAGCGCTTTATATGCGAAATCCAGCGCTTTATATGCAAAATCCAGCGCTTTATATTCAAAGTCAAGCGCTGAACTTTACATCTCCTGCGCTGGACTTTGCATCTCCAGCGCTGTACGTTATATGTACTTCTCTCGACATTACATCTT
The DNA here is from genome assembly GCF_021869535.1 of Mytilus californianus. NCBI lineage: Eukaryota > Metazoa > Mollusca > Bivalvia > Mytilida > Mytilidae > Mytilus > Mytilus californianus. The sequence goes on from NW_026262668.1 coordinate 2,958,502, forward strand.
CAGTGCTAGACTTTTAATATATCTACAGCGCTAGATTTTACATTTGCGGCGCAGGAGTTTACATATTCATCTCTGTACTTTATATCTACAGATTTGTACTTTAGATCTACAGAGCTTGATTTTAGACCTACCGCGCTGGAATTTTGATCTTTAGCGCTGGGATTTAGATCTACAGCGCTGGACTCTGCATCTTCTGCGCTTGATTTTGAATCTGCAGCGCTAGACTTTTCAAATTTCCAGCGCTTGACTTTCAAAACCACAACTCTTTATCCGCTTTATGAGACCAGCAGGGCTCCGCCGGTAAAATTCAAATACATACAAACCTTTGAAATATATATGTCACTGCTTAAAATTGAGAATTTTATAACCAAAACCTATTGTCAATTTTGTGCAATATCCCGGCCTTTTGACTTAGTCAAATCTCAATAACTTTCCGGAGCTCACCAGGTAAAGCACCTACTGATTCATAATATGTCTCAGGCCTTTCAAGCCAAAATCTGACAATTTTTCACAACCATAGTTTTGAAAACAGCTAGATATTTACTATATTTTTGGCAATGTATGAAAACATATATCGTTTTTAATTTAGACTTCTCATCTACCTTTTAAAATTGGTATTATCCGTAATGTATTCGAATTATGTCCCAGATCTCATGAGGTCAAATACTACTTTAGGAAGATATTTTTAATTATTTTTCCATTTGGTTATTGACACTGGAGTATCTTTTCATGAGGTGTCAAAATACCAAATAACATTAGCCGATAGACTCAATAGTAAGTAGATTTAGCTTTGTAAATGAGAATGCAGGAGATACTTTATTACATTATAAACATCCAATCACAGAAACGGACTTATAGATCCGGACATCAATTTTATTAACCAATCAAAAAAGTTGTCACATAAACATCTCGACAGCCGATCATGGCAGACCATAATAAAGGAGGATTTATATCGAAAGCACAAAAAAAGTTAACGCGCACAAAAACGAAGGTAAGAAAAAATATTCTATTTGCACAAAAATATTCAAAAACATTATTTTCTATTTTACAGGTCGAGAAAACATATGACACGATGTAAAGGGCACAAAAAAACACATTTTCTTCCAACAGGTGTCTGCTAACTTTTGATTGTCCCGTTGTTCATGAATGCGTGAAAAAAAATGTGTCAACTTCCTAAATTATTTACTTATTGTATTTATATACGGATTTTAAATATTTATCTATTCAATTTCAGTGTATCAAAATTTCATATGTTCATTTTATACAAGATACTTTTTAGTGTACTTTTTAAAATATATTTATTTTACTGTTGACGCACGCGGAAGTCAAATCAGTGTTGTTTGCATCGTTTATCAGAAATACTACAATTAATGAATTATTGACAAATTTTGACAGCTTCATAATAAGATTGCTCTTGGGTATTGTAGTTTCTTACATATCTGTATGACAGTTAAATCACCCGAGATGTTTATAGAAGATATTACACCCTTGTGAAGACTGAAGTTGTAATCTTCTTATCTCTCTCGACTCCTAATTGTTGGAAGAAATCCATTTGATTTCATAGTTTATCCACAAAATCATGAATACATTTGTTGTCTAACAGTTTGATATCAGGAAAATAGGACTGCTCTGAAACAATCCATACAGCATGTACAGTGGTGTAGCATATTTGTCACAGAGCTGAGTGGTCTTTTTCTTTAATTAAATCATAGTGTCTGTGTAGTTGACAAGCATGTGATTATGATTTATATTATTTACCAAAAGATAAAACAGTAAATGATTTGTCAAAGAATTTGGAATTAATGATACAAAAAGCATATATAAGAAACAATATCCTAAAACATAGATTAAAAAAAAGTAGCAGATTTTTCAGTTGGTGTAGTATTGAAATGAAAAAATATAATTTTATCCACGAGGAGATATGATGGTACATGTACAATGTACAAAAAATGTATGTCTCTGCCACCAGCCATTTAGTCTTAAATTTTACCACAGTGTTTACAGTTTCTGATAATAATTTTATTCATGACAACATTTGAAATTGAAAAGCAACTGAGAAGTTACATTTGTAATGTACAAAAATACTGAAAATAGACATAGAGTCACATCCCTTTATCAAATATGTAAACCTGTCATTTTCCAGGTGGGAATATTAAAAATATATCTTGACACAATAGTGTAAGGTGTGGAGGTGTTTTAGTCACCAGAACACAACATAACAATCTTAATAGCACCAATTAATAAAACATATTAGAGAGGGAGTGTATTGGTCAAGCTTCAGGTCATCAAACAATTCTGAGACATTAGAAATAATGAGAATTGATTGACAGTGACATGATATTCCTTGTAAATTTTAACATGTACAATGTACATGTATATATTCAGGACAATTAAAAAATTATTTTTTAGACCATACATCCTTAGTTAAAGAATAGTTATTTCAATAGCAATTTAATTGAAAAGCATGTACTGATTAGTTATATTTGAAATGTAAGATACAGATCAATGCTGATTTATCATTCTAAGGTTAGATTTGATTGAGACTCATGATCACAAACAGTTGCAAACTCTCAGAGTTTCAATTATCGACTTATTAAAGTACAAATATATTATTTATGTATGAGAATCTATGCTTGTTTTTTTGGAAGTACTACAAAAGTTTTTATGGATCTAGTCTTTCTGCTTTCTTGAAATTAATGTAAAATCTGTTCATTGACAACATTAAATTTAATATTCAAAACATTTCATCAACAGAAACTTATACATTTGTACATGTGTGTGACAGTCTTTTCATTGAACTACACAGTTTGAAGTTTTATAGTACTTATCCTTAACATGCTTAAGGACTACATGTACCATGTCAAAGAAGTTCATGTCAGTGTTACATTAAAGGATTTATATATACAGATGATTAATTTAATTTGTTTATATAATATATGTTATCTAGAATATGCGTGAAATTTTTACCACTGTTGGTTTAATTCAATAATTTGTACAATTTGGTTTTGAAATTGATCTGAATATACATAATGTAGTGATTGATTGTCAGTTGCTTAATGTCCAGTGGCAAGAATATATATTATATATATATGTATAATTGAATAGTCTGAAATATTTACACATAAATATTATAAACATGATAAAGCAGAACAAACAAACAAACAAATAAAAAAAGAAAAACAAATGATAGAAATGTCATCATTAATGATAGGTAGACAGATTTCTGTTAAGTCTGCTATTGTAGGTGTAGCTTGTTTTGTAAATGACTTGAGGCAATAGACCGTTGATGAATGACTTGTAGTACTTTAAGGTGTAAAACTGCATAAAAATACAATATTATACCTTCTAGGTGTAAATTATATTTAATTACATAGGAGAAATCTTTTGTGTTTTAAATTTGATGATCTAGTAGTTGAAATTTTGATTAATGAATGATCATAAAAAAATGATAAGAGTAAAAGTTTGTTTGTGTAATAAAAAAATCTGGTTATATTTCATATATACATATATATATATAAAAAGATGAGGTCCGGGACACAGTTATCGTCCTTTGATTTTCGTTGTCTACAAATATAGTCCATAGTGTGGACAGTGTATTACTTGCAAATGTTTTTCATACCCCTTCCCAATTTATTTCCTCATCTGTTCATGTTTTATGTCTCAAATAGCAAGTAGGGGGATGAAAGTACATGTACACTGTAAACAAAATTTGGGTCATTATAAATTAAAGTAGTGATTTGGTCCACTTGAAAAAGGTTAAAAATTAGTATGTCTGAACCTGTCAAACAGAATTCAAGATCCCCTTCTAACATAAAATTGTCCATATCTTGACTTAGAGCTGGTACACTTTTCTATAATTTTGATATAATTTGTCCCAAAAGTACCGGTAGTACACTACACTAAAAATCTTTTTGAGCTATCGCAGGTGTGATTTCTTTAAATTTCAATTTATTGTCGAAAAGAAATGCACTACGAAACAGTTGTGTTCAGGGCCATGATTGTAAATGAGACGTCTATCCACCAGAAACCAAATGATGTGGATATGAACAACTATAGCTCACCATTTATGCTATAAAGCCTTCAAAAATGAGCACTGACATGAATAAATGTAAGACAATTCAAAGTTTCAAACTAGATAACCAACAGCCTGAGTAATGATAAAACAATAAGCTAAAAATAAATATATATGATGGACTGCAACCAACGACAACCAGTGAATTAAATCTCTTGACTAGGGACAGACACTTTTGTTTGGTTTTAGAAAAATTCTTATGAAGAGCTTTGAGGTTATAGTATTTGTCATGCTTATTATATCTTAGTATTTGGCTTTTATCTTATTTAGATCCATCCAATATATTTTTCTTTTCCAGCATGTCCAGACTCTGATATATAAAAAAACAATATGAAAGCAATTTCCCAAAATTTAAACCAATTACATAGTTCATATAGAACAGTTAATATTTTATCATCTGCACTGCACACATACAATAAAATGCACCAAAAAGTATTCACTGGCGATTACCATATGGTTGTAATAGCTTGTGGAAGTTCATTGAAAAGGAAAATCCCTGCATGTAACATGTATCTGTACATTTATTTGTCTGGTAGACATATTTGTGTAATTTACATATATAGAAGTAGGTAAAAAGTTTATCTGATTATCAAATATGGATAGTTATGTCAATAAGACAGTGTTTAATGACTGATAAATGGTCATTTAGATATCAGCTTCTAAATTCTTTCAGATACAGGATAATTTAAATGCACAAATAGGTTTCTCCACACTCTATATCAGACTACAGTACATTTGGACTTAATTTAAAAATGATATTTTTATTGTAACTCTTATAACAATGAATTATAATACAATAAGGTAGTGGTAAGAACATGATGAATGTAACATGTAGTTTTCAATTTTAGCAAATGCTATCCATTGTAAATAAAAAGTTAAAAAGCTACAAACAATAAATACCCTCTGACATATCTGAGAATATGCAAACAATAAAACGAGTGCAATCTTGTGTTTTGCAGTGACAGAGATATTTAAAAAAAAAAAATTTCTATGATTTTTTACTATTTATTTTTAGTGTACTGGACTTAACAGTTTTTTGACTTTCAAAGATCGAATTTTTTAAAAAAGGTTTCCCATTTTTTTATCTACCGGTATAGGTCAGTTAGAAAAATTTCATAATATTGTACAACAAAATCTAATGGCTATGTGCCAAAAGCTGTTTATGCCAAAATTTCCGTTTGCAATCTTTTTCAATGGTTGACAAGATGCTTTAGTACATTCTTCAGAAGAAAAGCCTATACCTTATCCAGAAGTTAGTAAAATGCACCTAGTCCACTTTGATTATAGTCATTAGTGCATGGTTGCAACACTGCAGCAAATGTATGTAATGTACAAAATTGCTTTAGGGTAAACATTATTAATATATAATGGATAATAATTTTCACCTATCCTGTGCACTATTATATAGCACGACATGCTATTAAATCAAAAGGTAGCATGTTACATTATATAAACCGAAGGTGGTAACTCATGATCAAGTATTGTTAAACTCCTGAGGATTTTTTTTCTTTTTTCTCTCCCATCACCCAACAATTAACTATAAATAGCTGTAAAACAGGGAAACAATGTTCATAAAATAAGGAGATGTTTAATGATTGCCAATGAGACAACTATCCACCAGAGACCAAATGTCTATGCTGCGTAAGCATCTATATATAAAAATAAGAAGATGTGGTATAATTGCAAATGAGGCAACTCTCAACCAGAGACCAAATGACATAGAAGTTAACAACTATAGGTCACTGTACGGCATTCAACAATGAGCAAAATCCATACCATATAGTCAGCTATTAAAGGACCTGTTTACACAATATAGTGCATTAATTTTCAATAGCAAAGGTATTGCTTTAGTTAAGGAGACAGTAGCTATTATCTTTAATATAAATTCTTATTAAACATTAAATAAAATACATCCAACCTTTTATGGTTGAAGTCAGAAGTCTACTTTCTATACTATTATAATTGTCACAATAGTAATTTTCACAGATCTATTTTGATATTATTCTTGTTACTAATTAGTACTAGTGTAAAAAATGTTTTCTCTTGGAAGTGATGGGCTGTGAAGGTAGTATCTTCTTAAATTTACGAAAATATATACTAGATGTACCGGTACTCAAGTGTGAAAGAAAGTTAAAGGGGGGATAAAATAAATGAGACAGGAACCCAACAACTGTTAGACATATTCCTTGACGCTGATCTCACTCTGTGGAGGTTAGAATTGTTGACATGCATACATTATGATCTCAGGGGATCAAACTTGTTGAAAGCCGTACATTCACTAGTAGCTGTTCACATCTCTGTCCTTTAGTCTTTAAAGGGTAGCTGTCTCAGGCAATCATAGCCCACCTCCTTATTTTTATTACTATATGAAGTTTTTAAATTTCAATAAGTATGAATGGGACAAATCTGTACTAGAAGTCATGTTTGAGTTTCTGGATTGGGCAAAAAACATCATATGGCATTGTAAAATGGGACTTGCATTTTTCAATTTTTATCAAATGCAAGAAGTGTCATACATTAAAAATAGATTTAAACCAGTTAACAGAAAAAGCAGCTACTTCAAAAATGATAGTGAAAGAAGTAAAAAATAGAAAGAGGTTAAATTAATAAAACATATTACAATAGCAGAGTTACAATGTAGACATTCACAGTTCTTATAAGTTGTTTTTATATATAATGTGATTATAACATTCCTATCTTGTTGGCGACAAGACAAATTCTGTGTAATACAAAATGTACATCTATCGTAATTATGTCCCTTAATGTAAAACATATAAGTCGACTGAAACTTGCAAGCCTTAGAGTACATTTATACATATCCTGCAAAGTTAGATCAAGCCTTTTTCAATTGATAACAATGTTCAAAAATAGTAACACATACTGTATATACATGTTTTGGTTGTTACTTGCCACCATATGTAGTTTAAATGAAAAAATGTATCAGCAATCTTTAAGCATTTGATATTTGATATTTTTTATTTAATTAAACTATTAAACATGTTTCACAAACAATTATATTAGATTTTTTTTACTTTTGCTTTAAAATTATTAACCTCATACTTAATGAGTATCCTGTACACTGGAAATTGCTGTTAATTGGTGTCTTATTCATTTTTTTAAACTTCTATTACAACAGAATTATATAACAGAAATAAAGAAGTATTGGGTCTAGAAGGTCCAATGGAAATGAGTTTTTAATTTGTTATGCTGCTGTATTACAAATGTATTGAGGTATACCTCACATCTCTGCTTATCCATACCCAGTAAAATGAATGTTAAAATTTCATCAAATGATTAAAGACACAACCTTAGGATATAAAATAAAATAGCAGGGAATCAAAACCAATGGTTTAAATGCTCTCGGCTGGCATGGGTCATGTACTCCAAATGTGAGGAAGGGATAAACAAGGTTATGAGCATTCAAACCTCAACCTAATAAAATTGAGAATGGAAATGGTGAATATGTCAAAGACACAACAACCCGACCAATGAGCAGACAACAGCCGAAGGCCACCAATGGGTCTTCAACGCAGCGAGAAAATCCCGCACCAGGAGGTGGTCCTCAGCTGGCCCCTAAATAAAATTGTGTACTAGTTCAGTGAAAATGGACGTCACACTAAACTCCAAAACATATAAATGAACCAAAATTAAAAAAACATACAAGACTAACAAAGGCCAGAGGCTCCTGACTTGGGACAGACGCAAAAATGTGGCGGTGTTAAACATGTTTTGTGAGATCTCAACCCTCCCCCTATACCTCTAGCCAATGTAGAATAAAGAAACACACAGCAATACGCACAGTAAAACTCAGTTTAAAAGAAGTCTGAGTCCAATGTCAGAATAGGTAAAATAAGAAACTAAGCAAAATAACAATGATACATAAATGAACAAAGGACTACTAGCAGTTACTGACATGCCAGCTCCAGACCTCAATTAAACTGATTGAAAGATTATGTCTTCATCATATGAAAATCAAGTACAATCCCTCCTGTAAGGGGTTTAGTATCATACCATCATAAAATATATGAGAAGAACATAACCCGTATCATGAACCATGAACAGTGGTACACAAAATTGGAGGTGTGTCCATTGTTTGACTTTTGCACCCTTTACCTCTGGTTTTCTCAGATGATTGATTCAACATGGTTTACTGTTGTTTACAAGATATCCAGAATCCTTAGGAAACAACATTTTTTTTTTATCTTATGGTAGATGTTTGTCTCATTGACAATCTGTACTGTGAGAAGAAGAAGGGGGTAATAATTTGTGGATTTATTATTATTCATGGGATACCAATTTTCATGGATTTTGGGGTTCAGGTGAACCACGAATGTAGATGTTCAATGAAGTACAAATTTTCTTTAGGCTAGCAGACTGGTGAAACCACAAAATCAAATATCCACAAAAAATAAATGAAATTAACACTTTATTTTCATGCGTTCAATGAAGTGCTTTTCTTGATTAACCTTCATCAGGAACGCTCAAAGCCGAATATTTGAAAGCCAAGGATGTATAAGAACCGAAACAGTTGAAGAGCTATATGACCAACCAGAACCTAAAAAAATAGCCAAATTCATCTAAGGTCAAATTTGACTGAGGGAATTGCAGCTTTTCTTTCTTTATAATTTCAAAATTTATAAAATACACAAAAATACAATTTTACCATATCTTATTTTACACTATCATAACTTGTCATTGTACTTACTTATATCTATAGTGAATATATATAGAATCATAAGAAAGGAAGTTGATACTTATAATTATATATTACAAACTCTTGGTCATTTCTTAAAAATAACAAAAAACTGATAGTTAAAGATTACAATACTTCCTTAATACTGTTACAATGATAAAACAGTATTACAATGCACAATTGATTTTTGTTAAGAAACTAATTCATAAGGAAATAAAAGTATTTACTGAACAACTTGTCAAAAACTCCAAGTTAATTTATTAAAACAATAAAGATGGTTTAAATTTCTTGTAAAAAAATTAGTTGTACATGTTGTAAGTTACTCATCTTTGCTTGCCTTCTCTTGATGAGGAGAGTACTCATGGTACTAGATCATAACCCTTGGCTAGCAAAGATGTGGGTTACTGTGAGTTTATTATCAATCGTGGAGTACCAATATTTGTTGATGTAATGGGTATAGGTAAACAATGAATTTAAATCTTCCATTAAGTACAAACTTTCTATACCCTTGTATGCTTACTTTGATAAAAACACAAAGTCAGATTTCACTCAAGATACAATTTTGCATCAATTCACGAAATTCTTACACAGGAAAATAAATGATGCCAAAGTATGTTGTCCAGTTATTACATATATGTGTACTTAACATAATTTGTGATTATAACTTTCATTTAAATATTAATTATGCTGATATTCTGATAAGACAAAGTCATACCAAATAAACCCTCTATAAATTTTGTGCGTCAGAAGTGCTTTTCTGAATTTATCATCATCAAAAACACTCAAACGTTTGAAAAGCAGGGATAAATAAATGGTTAAACGTTAGGAGCTATATATGACCAAATAAATATCGAAACAGAATAGCCAAATTCATCTGAGGCAACTTTGCCTGAAAAAATAGGAACCTTAGTTCTTAATGATTTCTTAATTTATAAACAGGGAATTCTACACTAACGACAATGTCTTAACCATCATGTAACTATTTTCTGTTCTTATGATTCGTTACGAAATAATTATTTGACACTGTGTTGCCTTCTGTGGAGCTTCAGTTGCAACTTTTCCCTAAAAGTACAACAGGAGTATTGGTTAACAAATAAATAGAAAAAAATGTTTAATCATAAGTTTTCTCTTGTTTCTTTCTTTCAAGAAGCTGAATTTAATTTGAGCTTATACCAAGAATGCTTTTATCAAGCTGAAAATAGATATACAATATGAATTGACCTTGCAAATATATATATACCTGTAGACATGGTAGATATAGCAGGAATAGACTATAAAAATAACATGGTTTGTGATAGTTGATACCCAAGTGAATTTCACACTTTGAAAATTTGAAATTTAACCATATAATTGTCTGAACAATTTGAAAAGGGGATAATAAAGAAAAGCCATTAACTTCTGATTCATTTGATAAAATGGACTACCCTGGAAGCATATGGCCTTTAAAGGCTTATATATGTGAAAAGGTTCACCTTAAAGTACCGTAACTGATGCTTTTCATTCCATTCTATTGAAAAATTCCATATTTTGTATATTGCAGAAAGGGGTAAATGTAAATGGTCTAATGATTGAGCTGGTACTTATATTCTCTTTATGTAGTAATTGATTTGTCCTTTCATTTGTCCATTCCTAAACTTTAACACCGGACTGATAGGTCATTACTAGTCCAAGGATCATGAAACTATATATCACTATTAAACATGTAATATATATTGAAGTACACAATTTTACAATTTGTATACATTGGCTAATTTGTAATAGTTGTATGAAGAGTCCTGATTGGTTTTTTGGTCGAACTTCAAACACCACTTATCTCATGACCTTGCTCCAAAAATCATTTCCTTGCAATCTTGTATACATATTAATGAAACTTGACTTCTGTAGGTGAGATCACAACTCTATTGATTTAGGGGTTAAAAGTTGTGTCTTGGTGTATTAAGTAAATCAAACTGGTACTTAGACTAACTTGATAGGAAGAAGAGATTTAGGGTAAACATGTAATTTTTTAAACATTAACCAAACCAACATCTTAGATTCTAACTCTAAGCCTACCAATCTATGCAATATATGCAAATGTAGCTTATTTACATAACCATTTTAATTTTCTGGTTTGGCCTTTAACCAAGGGTGAACATGGATCCATGGATGACTATCTAAACTGGAAATAGTATTTATAAACAACCAATAAATTTATTATCATATATTTATACCTCTATTTGGTAGTTTGTGACCTTGAGTTAATATGTTAATGTTGAGGGCATCAGTTTAATGCGATTGGCTGGAGGAAATTTAGTTACTCTTTATATGAATATACATCTTTATTTTTAGATTTTGTGATAATTTTCTTTGATATTACTTGAAAGGCAGCTGTACAATTTCTGTAGGGCCTTAATAGATCTCTTATTAAAGTTCATAAGCAGGAGCAATCTCAACTCAGTGAATCAGTTTTAAAGTCAATTATTTGGACCAAGAAATTACTTCCTTGGAAATGCTACTCCAGTCTCCCCACAATTCATTGTTTATTGATTGGTTTGATGGTTTGATAAAAAGAGGGTCAAGTGGATTTGACTTTTTGTTTCAGAAGAAAATATTGTAAGATTCATCTTCATGTTGAAATCTTTTGCCACTTTGAAAAGGAAAAACTTGTTCGACAATAATTGATTTAAGATACGCTGCTACAAAAGTTAAAAAACATATTTGGCATGGCTTTCTTTTTGTTTGGCATAAAGACCATGAAGTTGTAATTGCTTGATTTTTGTTATGGGTTAATCTATTCACTTTTCCATATTCAATCCTCTTACCAGTTAAACCATTACCCAGTAATAAATGATGGGTTGGAACTTGCCATGCCAAATGAAGAAACAATTGTTTATACAGATGAAAAAAATCACTTTGTCAAATACTTTGAAGCCTGTATTTTACAGAAATAATTTATGATATACATGTCTCCTTTGTTTTGTTTGAGATTTCACCATGGGAAAGTAATAATTTCCAAAAGTATTTATATAATACTTAATGTAGCAAAATCTAAAACTGAAGATATACTATATGTACTGCCATGAATTTTTCAATTCTAACAGAAAAATGTACAAACCATAAGGTCCAACCAAAGAATTGTTGCTTCATTGTGCAGGTTTATGAAATATTTGTGTACAAAATGTATTATTATACCTTACATATATTTCAAACAATTCTATTGGGTAAAACGTTATCACGTGACATGGAATAATTCAGTTAATTTTCATTCAATTGCAAGGAACTTGGCACGAATAACCCCAAAAAATTAACCCAAGCGTTGAATAACCCTATTATTCACTGGCGAATAACCTTTTTAGTTTGTTGATTTGTACCCATGAAAATGACACCACAGACGTAAATAAACAAAATGGCAACGTTCAAGTTACAGGAAGCCCATTGATCGAGAGAAGAGGAAATAGGCTTTTGACGTGCATCTTGTGCCAATGATATCTCTAATAACGGTCCTTTTCAGGGCCATCAATATTTTACAAAAAGAATCTACCTTTGTTGTACATACGAGAATTCTAAGACACAAATTACATGTATTTTTGAACATCAACTTGTGTTTGTTACTGACTCAAGTAAGGGTAAGTGCTATTACAATTATTCAAAATGGCCTTCCACTGTTAGTTCGGTATAATAAAACAATTGTGGCCCCTTAGAAGCGATGAATATCCAAAATTGTTAACCCTTAAAGGTTATTTCACTTCGGGCTGCGCCCTCAGTGAAATAACCTTCTCTTGTTGACAATTTTGGATATTCACCTTTTCAACGGGCCATAATTGTATATTGTTACATTGTCATTTTCTGTTTGTCATGTTTTTTTTTGAGTAGAACCTGAATCTCATAACTAAAATAGAACTTACAATGTAAAGAATGCAAAATGTTTCTAGATCCATGTTGATACTCCTGGATTGATGAATCTTGCTTATCCTAACATGTATTTCCAAATCCTAGAATTAGGACCTTCTTTAACCTCAGGGGTCCCAACCCATAAAGAGTTATTATAAACTTATCCTAACCCTAAACCTTAACCTTACCCTAACATAAGCCCCCTAACATAGACTTAACTTTTACCAAACCCTAACCATAAATGAACCCTCAACCTAAAGTACAGAGACCCCTAAAGTAAAAAAAAAGGCCAGGATAAGAAGCACATTTAGGACTGTAAATGTGAATAAACAAATATTTAAATAAGAAAATGTGGTATGATTGGCAATGAAACAACTATCCAACATTGAACATAGAACAGGAAGAAAATAACAGGTCACTCATTTAAATAAGTCTGATTATTTATTAGCATAGTGCAATTTTACATTAGCATATGTAAATAGATTGCACCTTAAAATGAAAGTTAGCACAGTTAATAAATATTTCATTAAGTCAAAGGTGACAAGTATCAGATAAGATCAAAGGTGATCTTATTACCTTTATACACCTTTAATAAGGATTACTCTGACAGGGACATGACCATTATCATCCCCTACAACATCAACATAGTGTCTTTAATGTTTGTATTGCTGTATTTTTACCTGTCAATTAGATGACCTTTAACTTGTTACACCTGTAAGCTTAGCCACAAATATGTAATAAAAATGTACCAAATCAATGTTGTTCAAACATTAGGAGTGATAGATGACCGATTTGAATTTCTAATTGTATAGATTGATATTACCTAATACCAAGTAATGATGTACATGATGTATAATGATTACTCACATTAAAACCGAAATCTATTGTAAAACCTAAAAATATACAGTAAAACCTAAAATCTATAGTAAAACCTAAAATCTATAAAATTTAAAAAAAATAAACCCAAAAATATACAGTAAAACCCGATACCTTTTTTACTCTGTGTTTGCTGATGTCTCTTTTCAGAAATATATAGGTGTCACGGTGTCACCTCTTTAGACAGAAGTTGGAGCCTTCCTGCAATTTAAAAGTTAATTTGGATAACTCCCCCTCATGACCAGTCCCCCAGGAGGTCAATTCTAACCCTTTGGAAAGAAAGCTCTAGTTTTTGCTATCAATGCCTGTTTTATGTACTAATTTATAAGCCAGGTATCTTTTATGGAAGGTGTAACTATAAGCTAGAGTTTTAAATTAGAAGCCTTGTATCTGACATTATAACTACTGGGTAAATGCCATTGCTTTTGTATGTTTCCTGTTTTTAGACTATCACCAGTCCTGCAGTCACTATTCCTGTGCTGACAATAAATATCATTAGGGTCTCAACATGGGATTTTGGGTACATACATGCAGCTAGGATTTCAAAAACACCCCATTCATATAGTGAAGTCTTGTGAAAATCACAACCCATAAATATATTTCATGGCAAAATATACAATTCTTGACATCTTATTAATAATTAAGTTTGAAAGGATAAGACTGACAGTTATATACAGATATTTAATCAAAAGATAAATTACTGAACCATTGACATAATTCCTTGGTAAAATTGCGACCAATTGATATATTTGTCATATCAAAAAAGGGACCCATATAAGAAAGAGACCCCCCTGGCCCCCTCCCCTGGTACTATTTAATGAGTTATCCTGCCTCTTTCACACACCTTTATTTTACATGTAGTTCTTATCGTATATGAAAGGTCTCATCTATAAAACTATAATACATATACATTTGTAAATCTCCTACTTGAGGTAAAAAAAATTACATGAGATAAATTTTTTTCTATTGTTTCAGGTTTTACAGAATTTAGGTAAAGCAGAAAAGACTGCAGATGATGGATTTGAAAATCATGTACATAAACTTGAAAGACAACAGGTTAGTTCATATCTATTTCTAATCCCAGAGTGAAGACATCCACTCAGTGGCAGAGTGGTCTAAGTAGTCCAACTACTATAATACTAGCCTGTCAACACTGAGGTAGTGAGTTTGAATCCGCATGCTGCAGGTGCACTCAACTCAAATCTTTATTGACTAGGATTGTTAGTTTTCCTTCTGAAGATCAGAGGTTCTCTCTGGGCGTTAAACACCAATGAATCAATCCACCCCCCCTAAATGTTATCTTATCATCTTTAGCCAAAAAATAGGACACATAATTTGAAATCACAATTAAACAACAAAGTAAAACAAGTGTGTCATTGTATATTATAATTCACATAACACAGATCCATCCCAGTAAAAACCAGCACAGATGAAAAACAAAATATAGTAAGATTTTAATTTACACTATGGTCTCTAGTAGACAGTATTGTCAAGTTCATATTAATCCTCTTATAATACTTTGCAGTGTTCAAAATAGATACAAAATAAAAACATGACATATTTGTTTTACATGTTCATCAGTAATATGATGATAGTTGATTTCATAAAACAGAGTTGCCAAATTGTAAACATAGTTATTTCTGTTTTTTGTTTTGTTTGTTAAAGTTAACCTCCAGAAGCACAGGTTTTCCATAGCTGGTGGCCACTTTATTGGTCTTCACATATATATGATACTTTTATTTCCAATACATGTTTTGAGCACCAATACTGAGAAATACCTTTTCGGTCTGTGCATAAATGGTGTGACGGCGTGTCCAGTTAAATTAATTATGAATAAATGTGTATGGCTAATATTTACAAATGGGTGTCATTGATAGATCAGTAACAAAGTAAAAGGAAAAAAAATTGCAGATTTTGCTATCGCTATTTGATTTTAAAAGCCTCAACAAGACTTGAATGAAATTTGACATTTGATTTACTTCAAAAAGTGAGATTCCCAAATTATTAATTACTATTGACCTTTCATTCAGTAGTATTTTTATTAATTTATTGCTTTTTTGTCACATTGTTCATCATTAAAAGGTCTTCACAAATAAGATTCATGCCTTATGTTTGCTTCCAAAAATATATATTGTAAAAAATTGGATGTTAAAATTACCTACCAACATTTTTAATTACTCTTTGCCAGGGACCCAAATAAATTCAGGTTGGAATGAGCACATGTGATAGATACAGGCCATACTAAGACAGATATAAAAGTTAAGATGGAACATTTTTTGTTTTATTCATTATGTTTTTTTTAATCTATTGAACAGGAAGTTGCCCACAGATTCCAGAAAGAACTCAGGAACTATATTAATTGTGCCAAAGGTAACATTAATCTTCAAGTCAAAACTTTGACCATTTCAGTACAAAGCTCTTGTGTATAGATAGTATCAATCTGTTTGAATCATAACTAATGCTCAGTGATAATATTGTAGACTTCAGCCCTGCTGACTTTCCTGATTTATGGGGCATTTTTCCTCCCATGAGAGTTGTTGCCCTGACTCTTGAAATCTTCAATTACATCTAAGTACCTCACAATTAAAGCAGTTTATTATCATTTAAGCATATATATATATACTCATTCAAAACCTAGAAATTTAGATTAAAAGCACTTTATGACATACATAGGAGATGGACAATGTTCTGTTGCCTTGTGATAAAAATCCCCCATGGGATGGAGATTTAGAAATGACATTGTTTGTGTGAGCTCAGAATAGGACATAAGTATAAGGGACACAAAAGTTTTATAAACAGTGGATTTACCCAAAATAAGAGTATCGATTACTAAGGGTCTTTTCATGTCATGGTTTGAGAGTTGATACAAGTGTTACGTTCATTGGATTGGAAAAAGGACATCAAAAAAATCTGAAAACATTTTGATTTCATGCTGACACTTCCAAAAAAAAAAAAATAAAAAAGTTTGTAAAGGTTCTTGATTTCATCCCTCCCCATTTTCAAAAATAACAAAACAAAACCTAAACAAACCCAAATAAAAAGAAACTAACTTCAGACAACATTTTATGTCACAAAATTATATTGCACAATTTGGGGAAATCTCTTTTATGTCATATTTTTTTACTTCAAGGTTTTTCAGTTGGAAAAGTTAGTATATGTAGTAGTCATCTGTATCAGTATTAGTTTTCATTGTATCTAAGATGTATTGATCCAAAGAGTGTGGGTCATTACAATCCATCTCATTAGTAACTAACGATTCCTGGTAAGGTTTGGATAATTAACTGTATCTTGTTAATCTTCAAGCAGGTAAAACAGGTGTTTGCATCAAAAGGATAAAGTTCTCTGTTTTTTTCCCACCAGTACAGAAACATCTAATTTTCCACAAATTTAAATGTTCAACGAAGAATTTGAATTGAAACTTTGGCAAAACCATGAAATCAAGTATCCCCGTAAATTGGTACAGACAAAATATAAATGAATCAACAATATATTGTATGCTTGTTTCCACAGCTTTAGGGTGTGTCCTGATCAAATTTTTCATATATTTAAGTTATTTATATTGAGGTCTTTAAACTAGATTCAACATTGTCTATGTCTTTATGGTGTTAATATCCAAGTAATTTCCAGCTCATGGTGATGATTTTGATTGTATCAAAGGATATCAATGTTACTTTACATATTTTGTTCCTTTTCATCAGCAAGTGTTTTGAATTTCATCAGAATGACCCCATAAGGTCAAGGTGACAGGTCACACACTCACGTAAAATATAAAATGTAGTTGAATTTAAAGTCATGAAATTTCGAACATAAACCTTGATTACTACTGATATTTATACTTGAAATGATTTTATCTACCTGTCAAATAGCATGTTATAAAAATGATAAGTGATCAGTTGTAAGGTAAAGGTCAAAACTTAGTAATACACTCTACAATGTGTTCTAATGGGTAGATTGTAGTTGTCACAGAACTATATACTATATTATATTATAGAAATATTTCAGCATGAATCTGACTATCATTGATACTGAAAATGACCAAAATGAAGCTGGTTTGTTATTTTTAAAAGGTCTGATTTGTCAAACCATGACACATAAATATGCGATGCTCTATTTTTTCTCTAATTATGATAGAATTTTGCAAGGTTAAGGTCATGAATCAGGATAAGGTAAAACAAATTGTTGAAGTAATCTAAAAGGATACATGAAGGTTTTTAACTTTTCGAATCACCAGGCTATTATCTGTATCTGACATTACATGTTATAAAACATATATTCAATATAGAAATAAAAGGAAGTAGCATGAATGCTAATGATTAACTACTGAAAAACAAAGGAAGAGTGATGGACCTTCTATACATTAACTAAATAATGCAAGGTCTTCTGTGATCTGGAACTATTTTTCAAAAAGGTTGGGGATATGAAGACCGATAGTGAAAATAATGAAAAGTGTTCTAAGCACATTGTACATGGAAAGTGGATGTTAAGCAATCAACAATCAATCAATCAATCATTGGAGATTGGATTATGTGATTTGTTGATATTTTAAACATCTAGCTGAAATGAAAAAAAAAGTACACACATAAAATCTAGATACAAATTGTAAAGTGTGTAAAAAACTGTTCCATCGGTAGAAGTTAACCTATATTTGTATGAATGGATATTTATTCTTTCAGTCAAAAGACTACTATAAAATTTCTCTTCTGTCAAATTAAAGGCCAAGAGTCATAAAATTAATGCTATGGTATTATTATAATACTTAGTATATTTTAAACACATTTGTTCCCCAATGTTTGTCTGAGAGCTGAATTTAAGAAATTTAATATTATTCTTGTGTATACACTTTATCTACACCATTGTCTTTATGTACAGAGTAACGTAGAAATATTTGAATTAAGACTTCTAAATTTATGAGACTGAATTCAAGAATAGATTGACACAATTTTTTTTATTATTTTCTGTTTCATGAATGCAAAGTAAGAGATTTATAACTGTTCACATGGTTAGCAAAATCGATTATTTTGTGTACTGAATCTAATTTGAATACTAGTTCTAACATAGTTATTCATGCTTAAATAGTCTGTTAACTTGAAATGAATCAGAGGAAGGTATTGAAGACCCCACCCAACTCTCTAAAGAAAAATATATACTCTATTTTCAACAAGTTAAGACATAAGTGTAGACATCTCTTTTTTGAAAATAGATTGCAGTGCAATAAACTAACTTATATTCTCTTTTTGACCATTATAAAGTAATTGACCTTTTATTTTGCACTACCTATATCATGTATACTTCAAGTTGTAAATTTTCTAATTATGTTTTTTTTTTTTTTTTTTATTGGCCTAACGTTTTGAAATCTTAACTGAACCAAAGAGCAGACAGAAATTCCATTACCTATGTAAATATTATTGTGTTCTAGATGAGTGAGTTTGATTGTTGAAATTTAAGAGGATGTGAAGATTTTATATACCAGCAGTGTCAGTTTGTCATATTAAGAATGTGAAATATCTATTGGGACTCCCTTACAAAATATGTAAATTATATGTCACTGATATCTAAAAACTGCTTGTGCATTAATTTTTAATGGTAATTAAGCAAGGATGGGTGTTCTTTACATTTAATTCCATAGTTGTCCAGGGGTTTCTAGCTCCATCATAATTTTCACTACCTAAATAAACCCCAAACAAATCTTGATAAAACTGTTTTTTTTTAATGGTAAAGAAAGAAATGGTATATCAATACATGACACTAAATCACAACAACCACATGAACAAACACTAAACCATGGAGGCAGTGCTGTTGATGCTGTTCTTTATCTCAAAGTCACAGTAAGGCTTTCAACATGGAGCCAAAATTCTAATCTCACTGCAAGTTCAATACAGCCCCTAGCACAGATTTAAACAGAATAATTCTTTGCCAGATGGTGATCACACTACATTTGTGCATTTGAGAACATATTGTATACTGTCCAGTTTTTTGGACACCATGCAATTGTGATTGGCATGTCATTTATAGCTCTTTAACTAGAGATCATGATTGAAAGAAACAACAAAGTTGCATCTATTGATTAGATAAACTATGGCACGATTTTCCCTTTTGCAGTTAGATGCATTAGGCAATAAATAAACAATGGAAGAAAACATTACATTAGTCATTTATTTATGTATATATGTGTGTGTTTCAATATTTGGGTGTCTTGTCTGTTGTTGCTGTTGTCTCTTTAGGCCTTCTTTGGCTGTTGTGAAAGTAATTTAATGTCATGGTTTCTTGTCATGGAAGAGTTTGGTGTTTGTGTCAGATATTTGTTTTACTCTGTTTGGTATACCTGGTAATCACAATTTGTGTCTTGATTCAATGACAATTTATAGCTTGCCATATTGTGTGAGGGTATGTCAATGATTAAAGATTGTAGGATGACCTCTAGATGTCTATTTTGGTGATCTTGTATAGTTGGATTGCTGTCTCATTGATGTTTACCCGTAATAAGC
Organism: Mytilus californianus; assembly: GCF_021869535.1. Taxonomy (NCBI): domain Eukaryota; kingdom Metazoa; phylum Mollusca; class Bivalvia; order Mytilida; family Mytilidae; genus Mytilus; species Mytilus californianus. The sequence goes on from NW_026262668.1 coordinate 2,978,498, forward strand.
TGTTACATCTGTCATGTCTGTGTTATTGTTGTATCAACCCAAAATATGCACTCTGTCCATTTAAAAGTGAGCAGTCTTTCTTGAAGTAATTTGAAAAAAATAAGAGGATGGAGGATGAGGACTTAGTCAAATATAATGTGCAGAATATAGATAAGGCCCAATATCATCAAAGTTTCTTTCACAGTGTTCATATTGTATAATATGCATTCAAATTTTCAACTTTCATCTTCATTTTATATCCTTTTGAACATATGATCATTGCCAGTGGTAACATTAAGATATAACCTTGACCTAATATTTGTTTTTATTGTTTTTTAAACTTGTAACACTCATTAATATTTTTTTTTAACAAATTTTCAATTAATTTTATGTAATATATTAATGATATAAACTTGTTAACAGGACAATATAAGGGCCAATTTCCTGATAATTTGAAACAAATTGCAAAAGGTTTAAACAAAGTGGTAATTTTATGCTCAATTTGAATACGATTAACTTTCAAATAATACAACAATGTGCACTGGCAAGGCCAAACCATAAATATATTCATGTATTTTTATTGTGATTTTTAAGATTTTGTTCTCTTATAGAAAGGGCCATGTAAACTAAAATATTTAGTGTATCCATGTAAACTAACATATTTAGTTTATGTCTTTAATAAAAAATAAGAAGATGTGGTATGATTGCCAATGAGACAACTCTCCATAAGAGACCAAATGACACCGAAATTAACAAGTATAGGTCACAGTATGGCCTTCAACAATGAGCAAAGCCCATACCGCATAGTCAGCTATAAAAGGCCCATAGATAACAAATGTAAAACAATTCAAACGAGAAAACTAACAGCCTCATTTATGTACAAAATAATGAACTAAAAACAAATGTGTTACACAGCAACAAACAACAACCACTGAATTACAGGCACATACAGAATGTAGGGGGGTTAAACTGGTTTGAATGCGCCAACCCTCCCCCTAACCTGGGACAGTGGTCCATTAGTGTCAATTCATTTTTGTACAACTTCTTGCATTTTCACAGTCTGCTCTATTCAATTGTCCAGGTTGAACCAAATTATGAAAGGATAATGGATGGAAAGTCGTTTTATAAAAATCTTCATTCTACAAAAAGGTGACTGATGCAAGTTCATGATATTGATTTTGTAAATTTCCAGTTTATTTTCCTTCTGACTTACACAGGTCCAGACCACTAGAATTTTGACTTCCAATTCTCACAGTAATTTCCTAAATGCAAATGTACACCTGACCAATTGTCATAATGAATGCATAGTGGGCTAAGCTCTACAAGTTTACTATTACATGTACTTATAACACATGGAATTGGGTTAAAAAGTGTCTTTTTATAATTGTATCTCTGAACTAATCATCAACTAATGTCATAAATGCTGTGTATAATACTGTAATCTTCAATTTGCATTTTCCAGTAGCAAGTAATTACATTAATTTATAATTAGTCTAATTCAGTATTTTCAATAATTTGTTATATAAAAAGACTGGGACACATGTCTATTAATGAAGCCTAAATGCTGCGTTCTAGTTGTCTTTTAGTCATTTTTGCCATAACTTCTTTAATTCCTATTTTAAAAGTAATAAAATGATATATACTTGTAATCGTGTTTATAGCAAAAGTAAAAAAGATAAGGAAAGAAACTTCGCTTTTGTTATTTTTCATCTCAAAATAAGGCTTTTGTAAGCATGTTGTGAATCCAGGATTTGTGAGGTGTAGAAAATCAAAAATTGAAGATTAATGAAGGAAATTATATTCTCATAAACTAATTTACACAATTACAAAGACAACTTTTTTTATACAATAGAATAATGATAGTGCAATGTTCAGTGGATGTGGTAATACTAGGAAACATTTGTCAGAATCTTTTAGGGCGTGCAGCATTTGGCTTTAGTTTTTGGACAATGACCCTTTTATTGATTTTTGCTGATCTTTGAGATGACAGGTTAAATACCACAAAATCTGTTCTGTGCCAAAAGAAAAGACTTGTGAGTGCATTTTACTGATATTTGACAATCACTCTCCCTATTTCAAGGGATAACAGAAAAGTTCAGAAGACTTCTGTTTTCTTAATCTGAATGGAAGTATGACTACTCATCGTTTGGGGTTTTGTGTCGTTTGTTTGCTGTCTTCTTTAGGAATGACAAACTTAAACTTCTTTACTGTTATAGATTTGAATTCAATTCTCACAGTCATTTCCTAAATGCAAATTTAAACCTGAACTGCAATGCATTGTGTAATAAGCTCTACAAGTTTAATATTACTTAAAACACATGGAATTGGGTTAAAAAGGGTCTTTTTATAATTGTATCTCTGAATCTCATGTTTAATTGTTTTGATCATCTAATGTCATAAATGTAGTGCATAATACTGTAATCTTCAATTTGCATTTTCCAGTAGCAAGTTATTAATTTAATGTAAAATTAACCTAATTCAGTATTTTCAATAATTTGTTATATAAAAAGACTGGGACACATGTCTATTAATGAAGACTTTATGCCGCGTTCTAGTTGTCTTTTAGTCATATTTGCCATATCTCCTTTAATTCCTAGTTTAAAAGTAATAAAATCCAGTCTGTTTTCGTCCAGGTATGTTTATTGGGTATGCTTTAAAACAGTATGCATGCTGAGTAAAAATAGGAGTACATGATAAATACATATTCAGTCAATCAAGCTTTCTCCACCAATAAAAAATGGCCGCCACGAAATAGCCCAAATGTGGAGCTTAAAAGTGGTGTTAAAACACCAACAATCAATCAATCATATTCAGTCAAACTTAAGAACTAAAATACAACACAAATGTTTTTTGTTTTTTCTTAAGATTTACGTTAAAAAGGAGTTTCAGTTACTATATATAAAATAGACTTTATATAAAAATGAAATGCATGATGCCGCTAGAAAGTGATTAAGCATTTGCAGTACATGTATACATGTACATCCAAATTTAAATGACATTTTAAAGCCAGCAGACAATGCACTAACATCGTTAAGTGGTTTTTTGATACATGTAAAATTAGTACTCAATTTCAACTCTCTAATCTTTTCAAAATATTTTCACTTAAAATTATCATAATTTTCTTATTTATAAAAGTAGAAATTTATAGTTAGGGCATGACACAGTTGACAGTTATTTATGTCATCCTGTTGTACACTTTTGACAGCAGTTTCATAATATGAATTATTTAAACAAGGCAAAACAACAGAAACAAGATCTTTTAACTGACAAGATATTTTTTATTAAGAACATACCAACAAAAAAATAAACAATACATTGATCTTTGACATTTTTACAAAAAGACAATTTATGCACTGATACACAAAGGTATGTCTTACGGCTGAGCATCTTCAGTATTAAATTCTTAAGTGTATTGTCTTGTTTATGTTAAATCATGTATGTATAAATACTGTATATACCTGATGTTTGTCATAACTTATGCCCACGGCAGAATGGCTTACTTTTTATTTTGTTATGTAGGGTTATGTCAGCAATTATTGTTGATGGTGTAGGCTAGCTAAGAAAGGAAATTGGATTCGATGTCCATTTATTAATCAGTTTTACAGTGTAACCTCCTCTGTACTTGATTGTGCCTGTCCACTTGTGTACCCACTTATTTGCTGACCTACTTTGCAGTATCCATATATTTGTTGACCCACTTTGCAGTATCCATGTATTTGTTGGCCCACTTTGCAGTACCATCTGATTTTTCATGGTTTTGCCATAGTCTGCATACAAGCCTATGCAAATTAGCACATTGTTGAACATTTACCTGTATCCACAATTTCCACAAATATTAGTATCTCATGTATAATAACTAATCCACAGTATATGGCATTCAATGAGTCCACAGTATATGGCATTCAATGAGTCCACAGTATATGGCATTCAATGAGTCCACAGTATATGGCATTCAATGAATCCACAGTATATGGCATTCAATGAGTCCACAGTATATGGCATTCAATGAGTCCACAGTATATGGCATTCAATGAGTCCACAGTATATGGCATTCAATGAATCCACAGTATATGGCATTCAATGAGTCCACAGTATATGGCATTCAACAACGAGGAAAACCCAGATACCATATTGTAAGCTTTAAAAGGCCCTGGCATGACAAAATGTGAATCAATTCAAGAGAAAAACCTATGCCTTGATTTATGCTTAAGCAAACAACTTACAACAAAAAAGTAATGAGGGAGACAGCAACTAACAACAACCACAAAATTACAGGCTCCTGACTTGAGACAGGCACTTAAAGAATGTGAAATTATTCTGTATTCTTTCTATTTATGTATAGCATTGAGAAAGATAAAATTTGCATGTCGAAAATGAATTTTTTGCCTTCAAAAGTTCATGTTTTTCCGTGTATACTTTAGTAAGCAAACAACAACTGAAAAACTGATATTAAAAGTAATGTGAATCTTTTTTTCTTAAGGTGGTACCAAACACCTTGACTAAAATTAATTTGGCTCGTTTAATTTTCATAAATTTTGAAACTCATCCTTTTAGAAACTGAAACTTGGCCTTTGCAATTAAATTATTTAGAAATGTTTCCCTTTTTTCTTTAATGTTGCAAATTTTAATGCACAATAAAATAAAGTATTATATAATAGACAAAAACTTTAAATTTTTCATTTCATTTGTTACATACATGTATAAGACCCCGTTCACACTAGCATTTTTTGAATCAATCTAAATTTGAATCGATCTACATAAAAATAGTTACTCACGGCCTTCACATTATCTTTAATCCTAACAATTTCTATCGTTCTAATCTGAACCACCGAGTTCACACTACAAGTAAAAATTGTAAACACTGTGTATAAATAGAAATATTTAATCAAATTAATGTGTTGCTACACACGCTTGCAAAAAAATAATGGATGAAGTAATTGTTTCACTTGAATTATAAGTTCAAATGGCTTGCTTCCGGTCCCTGTCTTGCCAGTTAAAACCTAGTACTTAAACTTATGGTATTTTTTGCTTTTGGGCCAAGTATTTAAGGAATAAGAGTAAAGATTGGTTGGCTAGGAGTCAGAAAAATGAAATGTAGACTATTCACGTAAGCTAGCAAGTTTAAAATCTAATTCAGTTTATGACTCAAAGGAGATGTGATTGTAAGTAAAAAATGAAAGCAAAGCATGGTATGTTTTGGACATTTGACGCTAAATAGCCATTGAATGATCATACTTCACTGTAAAAATTTAAGTATGAAATAAAAAAAAAAATGGCTTCAGAAGCTAATGACTAATTTTGTATGGTCACTATACTCCTTGTAATACATCCTAAGTACTGCTACTCATTTTAATAAAAAATCTTTCAAGAAAAAAAATTGTAAGTCATAAACATGATAAACATTTCAGTATATCTTACGATCATTTTTGTCATAAGATTTTTTGTGAAAAGAGCCCCTGAACTTTGAAATTCAATTGTTGGTAACAAAATTTTATAGATTTTGAACTTAATTATTTCAGCTATGGACGTAGCATCAAAGTCATTTTATAATGTGATGAAAGAAACATATGAACAAGACTGGAAAGAGGCAGCTAAACTCGGGGAAACAATACAGGTAAGGTTAAGATCTAGGACTGGTATCTAGGGAAAAATAAATCTTATTTATAATAATTAGATTAGACCAAACTTAAGGAAACATGACAAAAGAATGAATGGTTTAAGCAATGAATATGTGTTGTAATCTTAGTCAAAAATGTTTTACAAAAAGGAGACTTTGGATAAATATCAATAAGTCAGCAACCAACAACACCAAAAAAGAAGTATACATATGGTCTTCACCAATAGACAGGTGTCTATAATATATGCCAATTTGTAAATCCCTGTTTTATGTGGGTGAATTTGTACATCAAAAGTTCACAACGAATATAACAAGAAGTTGACACACAAGATAATAACCAATAGAAGATTCATATTTGTGTATGAAAGGGTGCTATTAATGTCAAGGTGGTACTGGGAGGTTTGTTTTCCTCAAAATGTAATATATATGTATATTTCATTAAGCATATATGTCATGTATGTGCTGCGTTTATTGTGCATAGAGCCTAAATTTTACAAAATGAATAAAATTTTGAAATTTAACAAGCATGGACAGCCATAATTGTTTTAAACAATTCATTGAATTAATACCAGGAAATGATTAATAAAATCTAGTGTTTTTTATAGTTTTCTTATGAAATCACGCTATGGTAAAGACCTCTGAAATATCAATGGGAAAATCAAGGAATTTTTGTAATGTAATCACAATGATAAAATTTCTTTTGTACATTAATTGAAGATGTGTTTTATATTGATTGATTGATTGTTGGTTGCTCATGATCCAGTGGCAAATATTTCATGCATGTCCAGGACGAAAACAAAACAAACAATAAATACAACAGGTAGGTCCTGTAGTAGGGTCTATCCGGGAGGAAGGTCTGGAAAATGAGGGTATATTGGATAGGGACAGCAATTTTGTCTTGCAACAGGTCACCTACGGACCCCTCAAACAGTTGTTGCTAGGGTTCTTAATGTGCAGAGAGAGTGGCACGTTGCTGCGTATTTATACATCCAGCACAGCCAATTGGACCCCACACTTTTGCAAGGGTTTTACTAATGGTCGGAAGAAGACCATGAGTGACCATATTTCTATTCCCCAGTCAGCCAGACTATTTTATTGTTTGGTAATTATCTGTAACAGTAGAACATGATTATTCTTCCAAAATTACCCTTGTACCTGCCTAGAACCCAGGACCCCTGGCAAATTAAGCCAACATTCTATCAATTTAGATGAGTTCTCCAATAGCACTACTAATGGAGGGTGGTTATATTTCAACTAGGTCATGGGAAGTGTCACTACACTGCTCCAATATCAAAAGTTATTATACCCTAATGATGATATTCAACCTCAAACCTATACTAAACTCATTATATCTTTATTATTCCCCATTGGGTTTTGCACTTGGAATGTTAATTGTAACAATATAGCATGACATTCTTTCCAAGATTTACTACCATACCTGTCAAGGTTTGAATCCTTGACCCCTAGCACAGTAAGTTTTACCTATGCTACCTATCCGATACTTAATATACATGTAACCCTATACAGACATTTTTATCTTGTCCTAAGCAGTTTAAAGATTTATACATATTTGTTCTTGTTTTTCAGTCTTTAGAATTAATGTGGACAGACTATATAGAGCATCTAACAGAATCTGTACAGAATCCATTATCTACATACACAAATCATTTTCAACCATTAAAGGTAAGTTTTTGGCTTAAGGCCAATTAAAATTAATTGATAGATTTTCATCCCCGCTGGCCCCTCTGAAATCCTCCCACCCTAATTTTTTTTATTATAAAAAAATTACGATTTTTGGATTGTGTTCATTTCCGTTACCGGTAAATTGAGGTATGTCACAAATTTCAGTGATTAGAAAACTGTGGATTTTTTTTATTAATGCAATGATTTTGTGTAAGGAAATTTTGACTGTGAATGATATCCAAAGTGTAAGAATCGTGGAACACATTGGTACAGAAATCATGACTGGAATAAAGAAATTGACACAAGAGAGAAATTGTGCGATTTATGACCGTATATTGTGTACATAAAGTCGGCCAACATACAAAATGTATTATAGCAAGCCCTTAGATTTACCCCAATGCTGTTGTTATTTTGTATGGACAAACAGCAAACACCCTCTGTCCCCAACCCCTCAAAAGAGTCGTTAAACAACTTCTTTTTGGTAACGTTCATGTTTTACATTGTAATTATATTTGCACAGCTTGCACAAGAATCTTAAAAGCATCAATCCTAGTTTTTTCAACACAGTTTGAGTTTTTATTTTACTCTGTACTCATAATACTTGTGTTGTATACCAATGCATATGATTCATTTTATGGGCACTACAAACCCTAGCTTAGAAAGCAAAATAAATTTGATGTTGGTAGTTTAAATGAGAGCATTTCTCCACCTTTTTGCTATATATTAAAAATAGGTTTATAAAGAGGCAATTACATGTAGAACAGTGGTTGCAATCAGAAATATTAATTTAAGAATTTGAAAAATTATGTAGATTTCTTTAAATATACATGATATAAGCTAAATATTACCCTTACATATGAAGAACATGTCACAAAAGGGTTTCGTAGGAAATAGAAATTAAAAAATAAAATCCTCCCTCCCGCCCTATTTTTTTCAAAAATATGGATGAAAATCTAATTAATTTTAGTTGGCCTAAGAAAATTGTCCAAAAAACTTTCAACATCAAATACAGTCATAAACAGTGAAGCAGGCAAATATAGGGTATTTATTATACTTCACATTAAAATGCCAAATTTTGATTGACTAATACAAGGGAGATAATTTACACTACCCCATTGCTCAGGGAGAGATAATTTTTTATGTCGCCCTCTTGTGCAGACCAATCAAAATGGATAATTTACAGGAAAATGAATTGAATTTACATTAATAATTTTAAAGACAATGCTCAAGTTCTACTTTTTGGACTCAGAACTTTTTCACAGAATGTCAAAATAGAAGATACATCTTGCTTTAATTTTGTTTTTCTAATAACTGTAACATTGCTATGCACATTACGTCATAGTTATTTTCAATCTAAAATTTAAAAGACAATAATTGCAGAACATTCAGTATGATAATTGAAATGTAAAGTATGTGTCAAAAACTAAAAAAAAGATATGGGGTATGTGTCAAAGGATAAATAGAGATTTGGGGTATGTATCAAAGAATAAATAGAGATATGGGGTATGTATCAAAGAATAAATAGAGATATGGGGTATGTATCAAAGAATAAATAGAGATATGGGGTATGTATCAAAGAATAAATAGAGATATGGGGTATGTATAAAAAAATAAATAGAGATATGGGGTATGTATCAAAGAATAAATAGAGATATGGGGTATGTATCAAAGAATAAATAGAGATATGGGGTATGTATCAAAGAATAAATAGAGATATGGGGTATGTATCAAAGAATAAATAGAGATTTGGGGTATGTATCAAAGAATAAATAGAGATATGGGGTATGTATCAAAGAATAAATAGAGATATGGGGTATGTATAAAAAAATAAATAGAGATATGGGGTATGTATCAAAGAATAAATAGAGATATGGGGTATGTATCAAAGAATAAATAGAGATATGGGGTATGTATCAAAGAATAAATAGAAATTTGGGGTATGTATCAAAGAATAAATAGAGATATGGGGTATGTATCAAAGAATAAATAGAAATTTGGGGTATGTATCAAAGAATAAATAGAGATTTGGGGTAAGTATAAAAAAATAAATAGAGATATGGGGTATGTATCAAAGAATAAATAGAGATTTGGGGTATGTATCAAAGAATAAATAGAGATATGGGGTATGTATCAAAGAATGAATAGAGATTAGGGAATGTGTCAAAGAATAAATAGAGATTTTGGTGTATGTGGTAAAATAAAAAAAGAAGAAATATGCTGTTTATGTCAATGTGTAAATAGACATATGGGGTATGTGTCAAAGAATAAATACAGATGTGGGGTATGTGTCAAAGAACAAATAGAGATTTTGAAGATTTGTCAAAGACATTGCAACTCAATGACACAAATATTCCTTCCTCTAAAAAATAATGCAAAAACCATGCAGTTGTCATGCCTTGAATTTAACATGGATAGTTTTACATCAATGATCTTATTGCTTATCATCTATATATTTCCCTTACAGCTAAGAATTGCCAAACGAAACAGAAAACTAGATTATTTTGACAATGCTCGACATAATGCTGAAGTACTGCAGAGTGCGAAGAAAAAAGATGATGTCAAAATTACAAAGGTCAGTTTAAATCTATATCTTACCTCATTGTAAAGTTAAACTGTTTATGGATCCATGATGACTACTCTGAAAAATATATAATAAAGAGATTTTTAGTATGCTTTGAATAAAAGCAATGATTTTTTAGAAAACAAATAGTTAAATATAGTAAGAGTAAAGAATCTGGTGCATTTAATTGGTATCGTTAATGTTATTAAGTCATATACTGTGGATTCATTTATTTTTTGTTGGTACCAATTTTCGGGGATTGAGTAAAATTTGCATGCTGTGGATATTTTATTATGTTGTTTTACGAAAATTTGCTTATGAGCCTATAGAAAATTCATATTTTGTTGAACATGTAAATTATTGGTTCTCCTTTACCCACATAATCCACGAAAACTGGTATCCCTAATTTAACCTAAAGCAACAAGAATTAGCCTTTGAAGAAAAAAGAAAGGAGGAAGTTTAAGTACTGATGTGCAGCATCTTGATAAAGAAATATTGATTAAAAGCAGTAAATTGTAGTAACTGTGGATTCATTTGTTTTCATGGGTACCAAATTTTGTGGATTGAGAAAAAGTTGCATTTTTGTTGATATTAATTTCATGTTTTTGCAAAAGTTAGCTCACAAGCCTATAGAAAATTTGTAATAAGTTAAACCTCTAAATTCGTGGTTAGTCATTACACACAAAATTCATGCAAATTGGTATCCCATGAATAACAATGAATTCATAGTAAAGAAATGTAGTACATCACATTTCTTCCATATGAGTGTTGCATGTTAAAAATGCCACAATTTGTTCATGTACTTGTTGCATTCAAAATATTAGAAAATGTGGAACTGGGGAAAAATTGTGATATTCAACTGGACAATTTTCACAAAAGTGTTTGTTAAACTTTTGCATTCTTTATTTTCAGGCAAATGAAGAGCTAGAAGAATCAAAAAGAATATATGAAGTTTTAAACAATGAACTACACAATGAATTACCAGAGTTTCATAACAGGTCTGTTCTGTTAAGTGATATCAGATACTGTCAGCTCATTATTATTCGTGGGGTAAAGGTCTGTTAAGTGATATCAGATACTGTCAGTTCATTATTATTCGTGGGGTAAAGGTCTGTTAAGTGATATCAGATACTGTGAGTTCATTATTATATGTGGGGTAAAGGTCTGTTAAGTGATATCAGATACTGTCAGCTCATTATTATTCGTGGGCTAAAGGTCTTTTAAGTGATATCAGATACTATGAGCTCATTATTATTCATGGGGTAAAGGTCTGTTAAGTGATATCAGATACTGTCAGCTCATTATTATACGTGGGGTAAAGGTCTGTTAAGTGATATCAGATACTGTCAGTTCATTATTATTCGTGGGGTAAAGGTCTGTTAAGTGATATCAGATACTGTCAGCTCATTATTATTCGTGGGGTAAAGGTCTGTTAAGTGATACCAGATACTGTCAGCTCATTATTATTCGTGAGGGTAAAGGTCTGTTAAGTGATATCAGATACTGTCAGTTCATTATTATTTGTGGGGTAAAGGTCTGTTAAGTGATATCAGATACTGTCAGCTCATTATTATTCGTGGGGTAAAGGTCTGTTAAGTGATATCAGATACTGTCAGCTCATTATTATTCGTGGGGTAAAGGTCTGTTAAGTGATATCAGATACTGTCAGTTCATTATTATTCGTGGGGTAAAGGTCTGTTAAGTAATATCAGATACTGTGAGTTCATTATTAATTGTGGGGAAATGGTCTGTTAAGTGATATCAGATACTGTCAGCTCATTATTATTCGTGGGGTAAAGGTCTGTTAAGTGATATCAGATACTGTCAGCTCATTATTATTCGTGGGGTAAAGGTCTGTTAAGTGATATCAGATACTGTCAGTTCATTATTATTCGTGGGGTAAAGGTCTGTTAAGTGATATCAGATACTGTCAGTTCATTATTATTCGTGGGGTTAAGGTCTGTTAAGTGATATCAGATACTGTGAGTTCATTATTATATGTGGGGTAAAGGTCTGTTAAGTGATATCAGATACTGTCAATTCATTATTATTCGTGGAGTAAAGGTCTGTTAAGTGATATCAGATACTGTGAGTTCATTATTATACATGGGGTAAAGGTCTGTTAAGTGATATCAGATACTATGAGTTCATTATTATTCCTGGGGTAAAGGTCTGTTAAGTAATATCAGATACTGTCAGTTCAATATTATTCATGGGGTAAAGGTCTGTTAAGTGATATCAGATACTGTCATTTCATTATTATTCGTGGGGTAAAGGTCTGTTAAGTGATATCAGATACTGTGAGTTCATTATTATACGTGGGGTAAAGGTATGTTAAGTGATATCAGATACTGTGAGTTCATTATTATACATGGGGTAAAGGTCTGTTAAGTGATATCAGATACTGTCAGTTCATTATTAATCGTAGGGTAAAGGTCTGTTAAGTGATATCAGATACTGTCAGCTCATTATTATTCGTGGGTAAAGGTCTGTTAAGTGATATCAGATACTGTCAGCTCATTATTATTCGTGGGGTAAAGGTCTGTTAAGTGATATCAGATACTGTCAGTTCATTATTAATCGTGGGGTAAAGGTCTGTTAAGTGATATCAGATACTGTGAGTTCATTATTATACATGGGGTAAAGGTCTGTTAAGTGATATCAGATACTATGAGTTCATTATTATTCATGGGGTAAAGGTCTGTTAAGTGATATCAGATACTGTCAGCTCATTATTATTCGTGGGGAAATGGTCTGTTAAGTGATATCAGATACTGTGAGTTCATTATTATTCGTGGGCTAAAGGTCTTTTAAGTGATATCAGATACTATGAGCTCATTATTATTCATGGGGTAAAGGTCAGTTAAGTGATATCAGATACTGTCAGCTCATTATTATTCGTGGGGTAAAGGTCTGTTAAGTGATATCAGATACTGTGAGTTCATTATTATTCGTGGGGTAAAGGTCTGTTAAGTGATATCAGATACTGTCAGCTCATTATTATACGTGGGGTAAAGGTCTGTTAAGTGATATCAGATACTGTCAGCTCATTATTATTCGTGGGGTAAAGGTCTGTTAAGTGATATCAGATACTGTCAGTTCATTATTATTCGTGGGGTAAAGGTCTGTTAAGTGATATCAGATACTGTGAGTTCATTATTATTCGTGGGGTAAAGGTCTGTTAAGTGATATCAGATACTGTCAGTTCATTATTATTCGTGGGGTAAAGGTCTGTTAAGTGATATCAGATACTGTGAGTTCATTATTATTCGTGGGGTAAAGGTCTGTTAAGTGATATCAGATACTATGAGTTCATTATTATTCATGGGGTAAAGGTCTGTTAAGTGATATCAGATACTGTCAGTTCATTATTATTCGTGGGGAAATGGTCTGTTAAGTAATATCAGATACTGTGAGTTCATTATTATTCGTGGGGTAAAGGTCTGTTAAGTGATATCAGATACTATGAGCTCATTATTATTCATGGGGTAAAGGTCAGTTAAGTGATATCAGATACTGTCAGTTCATTATTATTCGTGGGGTAAAGGTCAGTTAAGTGATATCAGATACTGTCAGTTCATTATTATTCGTGGGGTAAAGGTAAATCAAGAATTTCATTGTTCTATGAAGCAAAAATTTCCTATAGTCTTGTATGCAAACTTTGGCAAAACCACAAAATCAAATATCCGCGAAAAAATGCATTTTTTCCTCAATCCACAGAAATTGGTCCGAACAAAAACAAATCTATCCAGTGTACGCCTTTCTGCCTAGCCATTTTGATGAAAGTTTATATTTTTTTTTTTTATCAAAATGCTTTATGCATTCTCTGCTTGAAAGCTTAAATATAACAATATTTTTGAAAAAAATACACACAACCGTTATTTGTTATTATAGGAGGGGAATCAGTATTGTGATATCCTTATTTTGAATTAAATTGAACCTAATACCCAATGTAAGCAAGTTACATTCATCCTTATATCAATTTCAGTAAACACTTTATTATTGCATGTATTGATTAGCTAGAATTGGATCTGTTTTTAAATTACATTTTTTTGTTTCAGTCGAGTCAACTTCTTTGCAACAACATTTAAAAGTTACTTCAATGCTGAGAGTACATTCCATGGTGAAACTGCCAAGGTATGTAAAGATTGGATATCCATGAAATAAGGACAACTTCATTTTAGAATTAAAAAATACAGGTTGATTTGAATCAACTTGATATAAATACATCTGTTTATGATGGTTTTAATATAAAATTCAAACAGCTTTCAGGAAAATAATAAAAGCATTACAACTTAAAATTTAATTATGCTTAAAAAAATGCATCATGCATACTTGGAAAATAGTTGAAGGTTGTCTAGTTTCATTACTTGATTTCTAACTAAGGCAGACAGAAATTTTTTAAGTGTAGCAATAAATGAATTGTTATAAACATTCACCCAGACCTCTGTTATGAAAGTTGAATTTTGGAGGAAGGCAGATATTTATTTCAGTGATCCTTAATTAGGGGACATAATAAAATAAAACTATATATATATATGGATTATAATGTAATGGTTTAATCTGGTCTCACTCTGTTTGAAGTTCATTTTCATCTATTTTTACTCAGATCCATACTACCTTTAGATTTTACATCTATATCTATCATAATACTACAGCTGAATTTTACATCAAAGTAACACAGCCATGCCTTTTGCTATTCTATCTTCCTACCATACACCAGGGTTTTTCCCAGGTGTAAAATTAAGCAGTTAAGGTGTAAAAAAATATAAAAAAAATTATGGCATTTTTTTTTTTTTGGCTGATTTAAAATTTCTTAATAATTATTTTTGCAGATGCTGAACTTTATGCAGGTTAAAAGTAAAAAATATAACAAAAGTAGTTATATTTATATATAAAAAAGAAGCTATATTGATATTGAATATGCATGCTTTATTGGAAAGAGTACATATAAAATATAATTAGCCTTTAATTTCATAAATTATAGTGATTTGAGAAAGATATCTGATTAATATATTGATCATTGTTGTAAAGTATAGGGGTACCAGATATCTGATTAATATATTGATCATTGTGTTAAAGTATAGGGGTACCAGATATCTGATCAATATATTGATCATTGTGTTAAAGTATAAGGGTACCAGATATCTGATTAATATATTGATCATTGTGTTAAAGTATAGTGGTACCTTGGTATTTGTTTTTGGTTTATTTAATGAGTTACGAATATAACAGGATCTTTGGTGTACTAATTATTTTTTTTAAAGAATGTAATATTTGGCAAACAATTTTGATTAAATTTGACACTAATTGATATCTACTTCTTAAAAAAACCTTAAAAGTCAAGGGAAGAAACTCAGTTATATAAACTCGCTACGTTCCCAAAATGCTGTAGCAAGCAATAATAAGTTCCATATATGTGAATAATAATAGTTGGAATCCAATTTGGCAATTTTGGTTTATCCGCCGAAATAAGCAAAAATTGACACCCCACAAAAATAGCCTTCTATACTTAGTACCGCTATTACAGCTAAGTGACACAGCATATATTAAATAAAAAGATGTGCTATGGTTGCCAATGAGACAACTTTCCACCAGAGACAAAATGACACAGATGTTAGCAACTATATGTCATCATACTGCCTTCACCAATGATTAAAACTCTTACTGCATAGCAAGCTATGAAGGCCCAACATAACAAAATGTAAAACAATTCAATCTAGAAAACTAACGTCCTGATTTATGTTCAAAACAGTAAGAACAAAAAAAAGCTAATATGACGTACAGCACAAAACAACAACCACTAAGTTACACACTTCTTACCTGATACAGGCCTATACAGAATATGATGGGGCTAAACATGTTTGCTGGCGCCCAACACTCCCTCTTACCCAGGACTGTGGTGTAACAACACAACATAAGAACAAGCTATAAAAATCAGTTGAAAAGGGCTTGACACATCGGATCCATATAAAGCATCAAAATATCTAACAAAAACACTAAAGACACTAAGAACGGATCTTAGAGTACTCACAGTTAATGAAAGATTGTCCAAAGCCATTTATAAGTAATAAAAAAATGATGTACTGTGGAATCACTATTATTCTTGAGATACAGGTACCTATTTTAGTTGATTTCCTTGGTATAGTTAAACCCCGAAATTTATATGTTCAACAAAGTACACATTTCCTATAGGCTATCAAATGTCTGTGAAAATGCGATATTTCTTCAATCCACAAAAAATTGGTACCCACAAAAATAGGTTAATTCATAGTACCCGATGTCTGAGCTCTCTCTGACTGATGACAAGACATTGCTAAACTACCTTCATATTTTACAGCTTTAAGTGACACACCTCAGCCAATTGCTAAACTACCTATCTATTTTACAGCTTAGTGACACACTTATGTCCATTACTGAGACATTAGCAGAGGAACATAAACAGTATACATACCAACCACGACCTCTCAGTGGAATCATGGCTAACGAGTAAGTATTCAGTTCTCAATGGATATGAGTGAACCAGTAAGGAATAATTCACCTGCATACCCATATATCATCTATAACCTCAGAAATGACAATTATGTCCATACATAGTTTTTTCCACCTTCATCCATGCATAAAAAATACGGCCTCTGATTGTATAAGTAAATATGCAACTACATTTATTCACTCTTTACACTCTTACCATATATAGATATATATACATGTATATATCAGCACAACAATGTTAAATCTGCAAATTTGCAGAAGCAATTTTTTTCTTCCCTCGCCGGGATTCGAACTCAGCTATTGAGATATCGAGACAACACAGCCTGCACTGTGTCCAGCGCTCTAGACTGAACTAAAAATTCAGCTTTCAGTGGCCTAGTGTTACCTTTCCTCGTCAGTAGAATCTAGAGTTGTAACACAGTACATGATAAATTAGGCATGAAGATTGAATTGAATGCAGATTAGCTAATTATCTATCGTAAAGGATCGTAAGATGCAGTCACAGAAATTATTATTTGATAAGTACATCAAAACAAGTGACAACTCTACGACAACTCCATCCATTGGATCACCAGTGAAGGTGATACATGGCTGAAAACATATCTTATATTCATAATTACTCTAAATATCAGCACAACAATGTTAAATCTGCAAATTTACGGAAGCAAATTTTTGTTCTTCTTGCCAGGATTCGAACTCATGCTATTGAGATATCGAGACAATACCACCTAGAGGGCTGGACACAGTGCAGGCGGTGTTGTCTCGATATCTCAATAGCATGAGTTCGAATCCCGGCGAGGGAAGAACAAAAATTTGCTTCCGCAAATTTGCAGATTTAACATTGTTGTGCTGAGATTTAGAGTAATTATGAATATAATATATGTTTTCAGCCATGTATCACCTTCACTGGTGATCCAATGGATGGAGTTGTCACTTGTTTAGACATACTTATACATATATATGTTAGTCAAATGCGTTTTGTTAAATAGACTTTTTCACTTTTTTTGGTCTTTTGGAAATTGTTGTTTGTGCTGTATTTAGACCCCTCTACCAAGAAATTTGTTTTACATGCACACGTATAAAAATTGCGGTTTTTATCCAATGCAATCATAGGTTTGAACGTTGTTTTCAATTTAGACTTTTGTATATTTTTTCGTTTGGGCTTGTATTATATTTTCCTTCGGGTTTATATGATCCGTTCATCCTATTTCGACTCTTTAAAATTCAAGAGTCTATCCCAAATTGAGGTAAATTATATGGCCTTCCAAATACCGTTTCGATCCCTAACATCACTGAAGAGACATTAATTGTCGAAATCCGGATATGGTGTACAAATTTTTGCACCTCATGTTTGTGGCATACCATCTTTTCCACAAGTTTATTGTTTTCTGTTTGACATTTAATTAATATTAAGATCCATTTTGTTAGATCTGGTGATCAATTTATTTGGCAATCGCCAATGACAGTCAGCAGGGTTTAAGAACATCAGTTGTTCGACCTGTTAGTCAAATGCGTTTTGTTAAATAGACTTTTTCACTTTTTTTGGTCTTTTGGAAATTGTTGTTTGTGCTGTATTTAGACCCCTCTACCAAGAAATTTGTTTTACATGCACACGTATAAAAATTGCGGTTTTTATCCAACGCAATCATAGGTTTGAACGTTGTTTTCAATTTAGACTTTTGTATATATATATATATATACCATCCCCAGCTTTGAAAGAAGAAATGACAAATGAAAAAATTATTAGCTAGAGATACCCTTTTCCAAAGAAACAAGCTTTAATCTTATGTTGAAATTGTTATTACTGAAAATATGGAACTTATTTAGTTGTAAATACATTACACTATCTTTCATCATTTTAGTGGTTTAAGTTATAAATGTTAACGAGAAGAGCTATTCAAGTTCATGGAAATGGGTATCATATCTGCAGCAAGCAATTTCAGTTCAGAGTTGTTCCAGATTTAAATACATTTGGGAGAAACTCAAATTAATAAATTTTATTTTCTTTAGAATTTTTTAAGAATTATAAGGAAAATGAAAATTTTATGTAATGGGTGGTTGAGGTCTAAAAAAAGTGCCATTTTTTAGCTGTGAACCTAATCATTGCCAGCCGAAAACATATCATAGAATCTACAATTTCTGTTTGGAGCTTAGGATACATCAATAATCAATAAAATTACAATAATTTTTGAAGTGCCTCTGATATAAGGAATAACAGAACTGAAGAGTTGCTGCTGTCAATTGGCCATTTTAATGGTAGCAAATGCAGTTTTACTGGCGACGAGTAGAGGAGCATGCAAAAGGAATATTTGCAACCATCAAATTCAAATTGACGATGGCAACTCTTACATTACAGTACTGTTATTCTGATTCTAATGCATTACAAACAGAAATATTATGTTAGAGGTTGAAAAAAAATCATAAATTTGAAATTAAATGGAAGTTTGTGAAACTTCATGAATGATTTTGGTGACTTCTTAGATTCAAATTTTGATTAATCACATGAAAATGAAGTTTTTTAGGTAGGTGTTGTATTATTTTTGATTACATTGTAGTAATTGAACATTTGTTGTTCCAAGCAATTCAATATGATGTCTCACTCCTTAGTTAGGACATGTCAACTGTGGATTTGATGGTAAATTTAAGCCAATGAAAAAAATTGTTACATTAAAACTGCATTAGAATATTTGATTTGTTATTTCAGTATGAGATTTTCTTTCTTTATGTAAGTTGGATTCTGCAGTTTCAGGTTTAATATGTTGTTCTTGTTATGTTTAGTAACAAATTGTATTGGAATTAAGTTCTTTGCATCATATGCATTTTCAGCAAGTTTTTAAACTTTTTTCACATTCTCATATTTATACTAACAGCATGACATGTTTTCTAATGATTCATATTTACTTAGGTTACAGGCCAACATTAATTTTACTGAAGTTCACTTTTTTCCCTAGAAGTTTCATTCTTCATAAAACATTATAATAAATCATTTTAGCATGATTTTTTTTGCATTTTCATATTATTATTGTATCTTTGACAAAAACAAGTAAACAATGAATTAATTACTTTGATTGAAAATTTCTGATATTTTATAGTCTATTTACTAAAATCATTGAAATGCAACTAATACCTTTTAATTGAATCTAAAACATTTTGTAGGAATTAAGTAACTGTGCCTTTCTTTTGAATAATAGTCATGATTGTGAAGCAAATGAATAATAGACAATTGGGATATAACTCAATATTAGAAATTGCAATGCAAATAAAAAACAGACATTGCAATGCAATTAAAAAACAAGACATGGAAATACACATAAATAACAGACAAGAATAACAGACATGGAAATACACATGAATAATAGACATGGAAATACACATAAATAACAGACAAGAATAACAGACATGGAAATACACATAAATAACAGACATGAATAAACACATTGATAACAGCCATGAAAATATACATTAATAACAGACATGAAAATACACATTGATAACAGACATGAAAATAAACATTAAAAACAGACGTGAAAATACACATAAATAACAGTCATGAAAATACACATTAATAACAGACATGACAAAAACACATTGATAACAGACATGCAAATACACTTAAATAACAGACATGAAAATAAACGAAAATACACATTAATATTAGACATGAAAATACACATTAATAACAGACATGAAAATACACATTAATAACAGACATGAAAATACACATTAATAACAGACATGAAAATACACATTGATATTAGACATTGCACATTACACTACAAATGAATAATTGCATTAAAGTTTGAAGCTAAGATTAAGTTTAGTTCAGAAAAAAAGACATGATAAAGAGAAATTTATCTAAACAAAACCTTTATAGGCATATTTAATAATTTTGATTAACCAATGAATTTCAAAGTAATTTTGTGACTTATTTCATTCTATTTTTCTTAACAGGGAACCTGTAGTAAATGGGCACAGTAGTGACAATGATTCAAATCATTCAAGCCAACAAATCCTAAGTAAAAAGACATCACCAAAACCAGATAGACCACCATCATCACCAGCAGCTGCAACACATGATACTTCAATGGTAACACATGAAACCTCAGCGGCCACACCAGACCTCTCGGTGGCAACTCCTGACACTTCATTTGCAACAGCTGCCAGCTCAGCGGCAACTCCCGTAAAGACAAATGGTGAAGGACTGACAAATGGATTATCATCAGAACCAGAAAGTCCGCCAGAAAGTATGTTATCAAATTTAAATAGCTATGAATATAGATATTCAAAATTATTTATTATGATTTGGGACTTTTTCAATGCTTTGAAACTACTTGATACTTATTAAACAATTAGAAACACAAAAAAAGTCTGAATCTTTTGATATAAATATCCATTTATTAAAGTGTCACCAGTAGTATTTCTTATAACAGTTTACATACATTATGAATAAAAAGATGGGTGTGGTATTTGTCAATGAGACAGCAACCATTGTTTATACAGTAGTTTAAAATAATGAAGGTTTTATGTATTTTCTTTTAGTTGACAGTCATTGGAGAAGACTTAAAGATATGTGAAAGTTTATTCTTCACTAAGATATTTTTTCTCAGTTGTATCTTGATGAAAGTTTTAAACCAGGAAATTTCTCCCCTATCATTTATTCACCATTTCCCCATAAAAATTAAGGATAATCATTTGAGGAAAAATGTGAAAGTAAAAAGAATACGAAATTGTGTGATAAAAATTATTATGAATTATGGAACTGTTTACAGGTCCTCAGACCCCTGTGCCCCAAACCGAGGCTGTAAAGAAAGGTATAGGAACATCATCTTGATTACCCATCATTCAATTAACACCTTAGCCTGGGATCCTGGTTTACTGCTTATCTATAACGGCAGTAAAGAATGAGTCAGGATCCCAGGCTAATAACATCTTAACCTAGCAACATTGCAGTATAGACCCTTATAATGTATTACCTTAGCAACCATTGTACATTTTTCAATTGCATAGCTGACTTATTGGTATTCAAACTACATTTTTTTTTGTAATTAATAATGGTACAATAATAATAATGCATCTTTTTCTTTTTTTGGATTATTTGAGGAAAAAAAATTTACCAATAAATTTAAGGGTTGCTAAGGATACACAAGCTTAAACAGGTGGTAAACATGAAAAAATATTAGTCAGTGTTTGTTATAGGTATTAGTTTCTTTGATAGAGAATATTAATAGTCAGTGGATGTTATAGATACCAGTTTATGTTACAGGGAATATTAATAGTCAGTGGATGTTATAGATACCAGTTTATGTTATAGGCAATATTATTAGTCAGTGGATGTTATAGGTACAAGTTTCTTTGACAGGGAATATTAACACTTATTTTACAACTGTCACTTTATCCTCTTGCAGATTTTTGCATTCCAACCATAAGTATTAAGTACTATAAAAATCAATAGATCTACAATTTATTTTCCATGTGGCAGATCGTGTAATTGAGAAAGGAAGCACTTTGATATAAGAAAATATGAGACTATGAATATGAATACCTTATTAAGTCCAATTAAGGACCTGTTTCCAAGAATATAGAATATTAACCTTTTTTTGATACAAAGTTCATAAACTAATTGTATCTCTACATAGTCACTGGAATGAAAATTTCTTCCTAATTCAAAACAAGTACTAACAAATCTTGACACTGATACATTAACATTTTGAGACACACTAGACATCAAGTATATAAACTGTTGATACTTTGAAATATAAGGGAAATTTTTACATTGAATACATGCTTCATCAAGTATAAAATTCATTTCCTTTTCATATGCAGTGCATTCCATCAAAAAATTAAACTTGTCTTCAACTTGCATATTTTTACACTACCTAAAAATCTTTTATCTTTTTAACCATGTGAACAGCACTTTTCTATTTCAAATACTGATCATTGATTTCATTAATTTACCTGCAAGTCCATGCCAAGTATATTGCTTCAATGCACGGCAGTCAGTTCCTTCGCCATTTCTGTGTAATTTAAGTGCAATGCTAGGAAAGCCAAATAAGAGAAATAGATATCTTCATTCATTGACACTTAGCATCATGGTACAAAGATAAGATTAGAAATATAAACAAAATAGACATTGTTTGTAGAGCATGTGCTGTGTAGGTCATTATCTAGGATGATGGTTATGGTGTATTATTCCAACATTGTACATTTTAACATAAGCAATTACTTATAATAAAACATGTTATTTACATATTGAAGTTCGAAATACATTGTAAATTCTAATTTAGTTAAAGATAAGTTTCAGTTTTCATTAAAGATTTTGGCATACTGATGAAAGATTGCTCAAATTTTTTTTTCATTTTTCATGCAGTTCTGTAGTGTAAATATACAGTAATAAAAAGTTCTATTTCTTCCTAAATAGACTTTACATTCCTCAACTAACATCAAATATAAATTGTCTGATCAGGAAATTGTTTAAACTTTACACTTTTACCTTAGCATTTCTCTAATGATTGATAAAAGTGGGGGAAGCATCAATGTGACAGCTACCCAAGGACACAAAAAAAGGATATGTAGAGATTGAATTTTGATATCAATCAGTATATCATAATGAAATGAAATGGATGCCGATCTTCTGTTAGCATAAAATTTTTCCAGAAATATGAAAAAAAGAAACAAAAGTGAAGAATTTCATAAATTTGATATATCTAAACATTCAAGAGAAACTTTGAAATGATTTCTCAATTAATTTTTTTTGGCTGACTTACAATCTTGTGTCAGATTTAATGTGTTTAGTAGAAAAAACTAACATGATATAAAAGTTTCGAGTGTTAAGTTTTTCACTTACAGTTGATATTTACCCATTGAATATTTGCCCGATTTGACCATTGCAAGATTTAGATAAAAGATTACAGTTTTTAATATACATTACAGGTTTTTACTATACATGACAGGTTTTTATACGACCGCAAAAAAATTTTTGTGGTCGTATATTGGTATGACGTTGGCGTCGTTGGCGTCGTCGTCCGAAGACACATTAGTTTTCGCACTCTAACTTTAGTTTAAGTGAATGGATCTCAATGAAATTTTACCGTAAGGTTCAATACCACAAAAGGAAGGTGGGAATTGATTTTGGGGGTTATGGTACCAACAGTTAAGGAATTAGGGGCCAAAAAGGGGCCAAAAATATGCATTTTTGTAACTTCCAGACATAACTTGTGTGTAAGTGTATGGATCTCTCTGACATTGTACAACAAGGTTCCATATCACAAAGGGAATGCTGGAATTGATTTTGGGGGTAATTGCCTCCAAATTTTAGGAATTAGGGGCCAAAAAGGGGAAAAAAACAAGCATTTTTCTAGTTTCATGACAATAACTTGTGTGCAAGTGTATGGATCTTTCTGAAATTGTACAACAAGGTTCCATATCACAAAGGGAAAGCTGGAATTGAGTTTGGGGGTAATTGCCCAAAAAGCTTAGGAATAAGGGGCCAAAAATAAGCATTTTTCTAGTTTCCAGACAATAACTTGTGTTCAAGTGTATGGATCTCTCTGAAATTGTACTGCAAGGTACCATACCACAAAGGGAAGGCTGGGATTGATTTTGGGGGTAATTCTGATTTATATATAAAAGCAAATAATAATGATATGGTTTGAATAGGTAAATTAAAAAATTTTATTTATATATTAAGTTTTTAGACCACTTTCAATCTGTGTCAGAAACCTATGCTGTGTCAAATATTTAATTACAATCCAAATTCAGTGCTGTATCAAGCTTGAATGTTGTGTCCATACTTGCCCCAACTGTTCAGGGTTTGACATCTGCGGTCGTATCAAGCTGCGCCCCAGCGGAGCATTTTATTACTATACATGACAGGATTTTACTATACATGACAGGTTTTTACTATACCTTACATCTGATTTGTCTGTTATAGGTCCGCTTTATGAAAATAGTGAATTGAATTACACAACTCCTTCAAAAGTAGAAAAAGAATCAACAAATGATGAAAATGAAAGTAGACATACAGAGCACATGGAAGGTCCAGTTGATACATATGAAGAACCAATGGTAAAATACATTAAAATTTGTATATGCCTTTCGCAGTGGATGATAGTAGGGGGATTATATTTTATGTGCATCTGTCTAACAGGTTAAAGATTTGGTTATGGTAGTCTGCTGTGATGTTCAGTCCATCTGTCAGAAAGACTTTGGGTGAAAACTTTCGACAAAGATTTCTTAGCTTCTGTGGAAGGGAATACTTTAATATATGGTCTGCAGCTTGATAATGTTGAGTTACAGCGTGAAATCAATTTTAAGATATACTATGCAACTACTTCTTGCATGGCAATAGTTTGTAATTTTAATCAATTATACACAGCAACACAGGTCCTGACCAGGTATTGGTTTTGTTTTAAAAATGCCATATTTGCATAGATGCCAACCATTTACAATTTTCCCATAATTGTTATGAATTTTGGACGAAAATTACGGTGTTATGATTAACAGTCTATTTGTTACTGATTTACCTTCATTAACTGTTCAGAACAGTTCTCCGTTTAATATCATTTTTATCATTGTGACGCTTCATTTTAGGTTAGAATCGTGTAACATTAAGCGCTTTAATGAATTGGACTGTTATTGTCCTTTGGGTTTCTCGTAACTATCTACCAGTGTGAAACATCTCTCCATTTCTTGTAAAATTCCAAATAATTCATGAACGAAACAAGTCTATGATTTCAAAATTATGTCTGGTTAAGCAATTAAATTTGTGACGCATGGAAAGAAAACTCTGAAAACGAAATTGAAAACGGGAACATTATGCCTTTTGCATATATTGTGAACAAGACTTCCATTTAGCGCATTGGTTGGTGTTTCTCACTTGCTCATTAACTTTGAATCGTGGTTTTGAAAAATAAAGGAAATCATGAAATTGTTACTGTGTGCCACTCCCAAAAGTGACTGGGGAATAGAAATATGATCACTGCAGGTCTTCTGCCGACCGGCAGTTAAACCCTTGCCAAAGTGAAGCGTCCGTTTGGCTGTGCGGGATGTACAATAACGCAGCCACATCCGATCAGAATGGGGACGTTAAATCTGATGCCTCATGTTCAAAGAGTGCCATGCACTGTGCATGTTAAGAACTGTTGTAACAAATCTTTCAGGGGTCCGTAGGTGGCCTATGGCAATGCTAAATGTCTATTCCATATCCAATATACTCTCATTTTCCAGTGACATTCTAAATTTCCCTGACCTTCATTCCGAACGGCGTATATCACAGGATCTAATTGTTGTATTTACTGTTTATTTGTTCTCGTCCTGAACATGCATGAAATATTTGCCACTGGACGTTAAGCAACCAATAATCAATCAATCACATCACTGTGTGCCTAGTTGTTTATATGGTTATTATAAAATTTTACAAAGAAAATATTATTACTGACAAAATACACAAATTTCGGAAATCTTAATACCTTTTTTACTGATTTCACCAAAAGGGGGTTGGCATCTTATGTATTTGGGTTTGACACAGATTTTATGGATCTGAGAAAATATTAAAGTGATCATACAACATATAAGGGAAAGATTGCAGATCATTTTACATGTTACAAAAATTGATATGAAATTAATTGTTCAATTTAATTTCACAGACATAAAGTTTATTTCTCCTGATCTGAGAATATCTCATAACTGAATGCAACTAATCACTTAATTATACCCACTGGGTTGGGGGGGGGCATATGGGAATTAACCTGTGAGAGATAATGAAATTTGTGCTGTGGGACTATCCTTGTGTGAGCTATCTCATAATTTCAGATTTTATTTGTTTTGAGGAATAGGTCCTGTGCAACTATGAATCTGTTACTGCTTACTCATCAGGAGCATCTTAGTTCAGTTAGAGTTTTGTTGTGTGTTACTGCTTACTCATCAGGAGCATCTATTTCAGTTAGAATTTTGTTGTGTGTTACTGCTTACTCATCAGGAGCATCTTAGTTCAGTTAGAGTTTTGTTGTGTGTTACTGCTTACTCATCAGGAGCATCTTAGTTCAGTTAGAGTTTTGTACGTTGCCATTAAAGTGGGAGGTTTGGCATGCCACAAAACCAGGTTCAACCCACCATTTTTTTCTTAAAATGTCCTGTACCAAGTCAGGAAAATGGCCATTGTTATATTATAGTTCGTTTCTGTGTGTGTTACATTTTAATGTTGTGTTTTTGTTGTGTCGTTGTTCTCCTCTTATATTTGATGCGTTTCCCTCAGTTTTAGTTTGTAACCCAGATTTGTTTTTATCTCTATCAATTTATGAGTTTCGAACAGCGGTATACTACTGTTGCCTTTATTTACTGCTTACTCATCAGGAGCATCTTAGTTCAGTTAGAGTTTTGTTGTGTGTTACTACTTACTCATCAGGAGCATCTTAGTTCAGTTAGAGTTTTGTACGTTGCCATTAAAGT
This sequence comes from Mytilus californianus, assembly GCF_021869535.1. Classification (NCBI taxonomy): domain Eukaryota; kingdom Metazoa; phylum Mollusca; class Bivalvia; order Mytilida; family Mytilidae; genus Mytilus; species Mytilus californianus. Next base: position 3,005,275 of record NW_026262668.1, read on the forward strand.
GGGAGGTTTGGCATGCCACAAAACCAGGTTCAACCCACCATTTTTTTCTTAAAATGTCCTGTACCAAGTCAGGAAAATAGCCATTGTTATATTATAGTTCGTTTCTGTGTGTGTTACATTTTAATGTTGTGTTTTTGTTGTGTCGTTGTTCTCCTTTTATATTTGATGCGTTTCCCTCAGTTTTAGTTTGTAACCCAGATTTGTTTTTATCTCTATCAATTTATGAGTTTCGAACAGCGGTATACTACTGTTGCCTTTATTTACTGCTTACTCATCAGGAGCATCTTAGTTCAGTTAGAGTTTTGTTGTGTGTTACTGCTTACTCATCAGGAGCATCTTAGTTCAGTTAGAGTTTTGTTGTGTGTTACTGCTTACTCATCAGGAGCATCTTAGTTCAGTTAGAGTTTTGTTGTGTTTTATGTTGCCAAATCATTTGTTGTAAAACTTTGAATAAAAGAAAAGTTTTAATTATGTCCAGTGTTTAGTTATGACTTTGTTGAATTTTAAAACATAAGATATATTGTTTATCTTGTTTTATGTTCTCTCTGTATATCAGACTTAGAGACATTACAGAGATTTCATAAATACTGGTACCAATTTATGTTAGCCATACTAAGATACCAGTTATCTTTTAAGGTAAATTCAGAACAGCCATTAGTGAATGGTCCCACAGATGAAGAACTGAAAGTGGAGAAAAGCAAAGAAACTGCTAAACAGACTGCTGTGGAAAATAGCGAGGAGATGCCATTACATGCTCCGTCAAAACCCCAGTCAGAACCTCCAGAACCCCCTCAGGAGCCTCCTCCAGAAGACGATGACATTCCAACCAAACCTGCACCAGCTGTAGAAAATAAGAATGAGGATCACGATTCAGATCATTATTATGATAAAGTTCCTGATCAGTTAGATGTTTCTGATGATAAAGACAATGATGATGATAATTTTTATGAAATTCCAAGCTCATCTAAAATCCCAGATATATTGCCTGATGATTGTCTTTATGTGGTAAGTTATTGGGACAGAATGTCTATTCTTTATATATTATTTTACCCCCACTCTTGAAGTGGGAGCTATATTGCATCCACCTTGTCCATCCATCCATTCATCTGTTTGTCCATCTACTTGTCCATAAATATTTTCTTCACACTTTTCTCGGGAACCTCTTGACAAAAAGACCTCATATTTCTTCAGCAGCTTGACAATGATGAGTTGAAATCTAAGAACAATTTTGAGATCTGTCAGATTCCTACTTCCTGTTTTCTGATACTTTGAATTAAATTATGCTTAGCAGTAAAACATGTGTAGTTGGAAATAATATCTTTATTATGTGGAAAATACTGCTAATTAAAATAAGCAGTTTAAGGTCCAAAACACCATTTCCTTATTGTTTTCTTTGTTAGAAAAAGTAAAAATAGCTGTTATAATTTTGAATAAAATTTATGAAATGTTGATCTTTTACATCTCCGCCTATTCATTTCTAAAATTTGATATTCGAATAAAATAAATATCTTTCTTATAGTAAAATATGTCTTTATAAATTCCCCATTTTTTGCCTTACCTGATAAGTTAAGATTACTGTGGATTTATTTATTTCCATGGTTACCAATTTTCTTGGATTGTGGAAAAATTGTATTTTCGAGGAAATTGTATTTTTATGGTTTCCCAAAGTCTGCATGTAAGTCTATAGAGAAGATATACTTTGTGGAACATTGTAATTCGTGGTTCACCTATATCCCTGAAATCAAGTTAATTTGGTATCTTTCTAATAATAATGAATCCACAGTTATTAGATAATACCTTCTAAGTAATAGTTATAAGCCTGATAAGTTTAGATTAATTAGGTAATACCTACCGATAAACTAGTTATTAAAAAAAGATATTGCTCTTGCAGTATTACAGAAAAATGCATGCTTAATTTGTTTACATATTGTAGGAGATGTCATCTCGTTAGAACTTATGACAGTTTTTTATTGGTTATTGTTACAGGTAGTAGCAACACATGTATATAAAAATGAAGACGAAGATGAACTGCCATTTGAAGCAGGGGAGTTAATCTATGTTTTACCATTTGATGACCCAGATGATCAGGTAACATGAAATATTGTTAACTTAGTAGCAATAAGGTAATATCAAATAAGAGGGAAATAGCATATTTTTTGCTCCTTCCAAATTCCAAATTTAAAAAAAAAAGTCTTTTAACTATCTCTAGGAATGATTTATGTGTATCTTGTTCTGGATGTCAGAGTTAAAGCTGAAATTTTCTTCCTGTGTCTGTGTAGAAGAAATGGATTCAACTAAGTACACTATTGTACATTATAGTTCTGTACAATTACTTATTTGATTAAATTTGTAGTTTAAACTTTATTAATTTGTTACATTTTTTTATTATAGGATGATGGTTGGTTACTTGGTATGAGGAAAAGTGATGGAAAGAAAGGGGTGTTTCCTGAAAACTTTACAAAGCGGGTCTGAAAGAACAGATATATGTCAAAAGATGCCATACTACATTTGTAATATTTATTTCATGAATCAATCATTTGAGATCAGAACACAGGGGATTTAGTTTACAGGTTTCACTGTAAAGTGTTTTATTGGTTATTACATACAGTCCATACTTAAATCTGATGGTTATTGTAGATTCTACCACTCCACCTTGTTGATAACAACATGTATCCACTCAAGGTTAATGTAGATTCTACCACTCCACCTTGTTGATAACAACATTTATCCACTCAAGGTTAATGTAAAACTTTCAAACTTCAAAAAATGTTAAGGTTTACATTAAATTAAAATATTGAGAGATGAAGAATATTTTGGGGAACTTGGGTAAAGTGGTAGAATTGGTTTCTCTAATTATTTATTGGAAATCCTGTGTACAAAGATCCAGATGGATATCCAGGGAAAGTACGCCAATTTGATAAACTAGTTAGAACTGGTTTGGATACAGATTTAGAGAAATCATGTTATGGCTGATTTGTCAGACTGGTTAGAACTGGTTTGAATACAGATTTAGAGAAATCATGTTATGGCTGATTTGTCATACTGGTTAGAACTGGTTTAAATACAGATTTAGAGAAATCATGTTATGGCTGATTTGTCAAACTAGTTAGAACTGGTTTGAATACAGGTTTAGAGAAATCATGTTATGGCTGATTTGTCAGACTGGTTAGAACTGGTTTAAATTGCATACAGAATTGGAGAAATCATGCAATTATTAAATAACCCACCAATAAGTTTTTGTTCTACTTAATTATGTTATGGTGCTATAACATCAGTAATTATTCAGTACATTTATTCAGTGTTTATTGTAGTTGTATGGTTTGTTGCAACAATTGTCAACTATTTTTATAAGTTTTTCACTGTAAAAAAATTGTCATCTTCAAATCATAAGCTGATTTGAACTTTAACATGCATCATTTACCTGAGGTCATTTTACTTCCTGTTCATGTGAACAATTGTTCCATCTATACCTTATTTTTACATTTTACATCAACAGTTTGAATATTTTTTAATCATAATGCAACCAAATGAAAGAATGATGAGGTATTTATTTCATGGGGAAAAAAAGAAATGTGCTATGTATAATTAAGAAAAGTTAACCAACCCTATTACATTCTTTAAGCAATATTGTTTGTGTTCTTCCAAACATACATTGTGCAAATATCAAGTTTAAATTTGAACTTAAAAAAGCAGATCTCTGACATACAAAATATGAGATTAAAATGCAAATTGAGATTTTTATGATAAAGTTTATAATTTTTTCTTTTATATCTTGGAAAAAAACAGGTAACCTTTTCCTTATAATGTTGTATATCAACTTAATATTGGAAGAATTTTATATGAGATTTGTATGTTTGAGAGAAAAGCTAGGAAATAACACCATACAGTAAGGTCAAGATGGGTCACAGCCTTTAATTTTAAAGAAGTTGTATTATTTATGTGTAATGGAATGTGCTACAAAGTTATTGAGGGTACATATATTTCAATGAATAACAGAAAAAACTATCCTTTACTGGTGAAGTCTTTCTTGAAATTATGTCATTTGTTGAAACAAATTTTAGGTATTGATATTATAAGTACTATTTTAATATATTATTGTACATTACTATGAAATTAATCTACATAGGTATTTAGGATACAAAATATTTTATCACTATTTGTAAACTATATATATTAATTATAAGAACAATAGATTTTTGTTCAAGATTATTGTATTGACATGAGATTTTAAGCTGTTTATGGGAAAAGTAGATGACATTCTTATATTTTGTAAGTTTTGAAATCTTCTGTTTTTTATGAAAAGAAGGATTTGTTAGAAAAATGTGAATACTGGTTTGTTTGAATCATTCCTCATACTGTTTTTATTTAGGATCTGCAGCCTGCTACTTGTTTTGCATACTTATAACTGCAGTTTTAATTTTAAGAATAATTTTTGGTTGAAATGGGTAATTTTCCTGTAACGATATAACTTCGAACATAAGAAAATTGTCTTTTTTTCACAGTGTAACTTCTTGTAAAACATGGAGGAGAGTTTTCTAGAATTTATTTATAATGCATTAGGAATATTTTTCTGGTATAACCAGCTAAATCATTATGGTTTCTCCATACATGGGCTTGTTCAGTTGTGTATTCTGCAATTCACCAACACTAGGTAAAACTACTTTAGTCCAGGGTTAATGAATGTACAGGGTTGTTGGTTAAAATCATTGAAAAAATAATGAATACAAATGTTGAGATATTTTTTAAATGATTTGACAGGGTATTATATTTTTGATAGACTTTTTTTTTGTTTAAGTTGTTGTAAGATCTTACTGTACTTGTTGATACTTTTGGTTGATTTGTAAAGTTGGATAAGGGTACCATTTATAACAGGGTGTTGTTTTTCTGTTTCTTCATTTAGCTTATTAGATTATGAATAAATTCTTTGTCCACAAAAAATTTTTTTTTTTATTGTATAACTTATAGTTTTAATGCATGAAAATATTTTAGTTATTATAAAAAAAAGAACTAAATTCGGATCCACCATGACTTTTTCAGAGCCAAATATAAAGTTTGAATTTGATTTCTGGCTTTTCCCCCCTTTTGATAGAAGTTTTCATAAAAAGGTTAAAATATAATGTCCCCTTACCCGTATTAAGTTGGATGAGGATCTAAGAATTTGTTTATAATGGCATTTCTAAAAACCAAATACCTCTTTTTTATTGATCACATTATTTGGATAAAACTAACATTATTGATTACTGCTAAAGCAAAATATTTTATTTTACATAACAGTGCTAATTAAGATATTCACCAGCAATAACATATTACATATTCAGCTATATTTGCTATAAAGACATATGCTGTTTGTTAATTCATAGCATTTAAAATATTAAATACTTGTTATCATTTGGTAATATTTACCATTGTTGTTTTATAAATGCCCAATAGTGCATTTATATATAATTAATTTATTGTAACTTTTAATTATGAATATATTCTTCAAAAGCCTTTTAAAATACTCTTTAGTGCTGTTCAATGAAAACACAAATATGATGCAGGGAAGGCAATTTAAAATCTCAACTAGGTGAGGATGTCAAATATTATTTGGCACAGTGTAATTCTTAAATTGCCTCTATAGGTGGTTAAACCCATTTTCAAAGTGCTAACCCTGGATACTATATGTTTTAATGCAACAGCCTAAAGTAAAAGCTGCATTTAAATAAAAAAAACAAATTCAGAAACTCACCATATATCTCATACTACAACAATTAAACAGAATAGCAGCTGTCAGATGAACTTAAAAAAATTAAGCTCTTGAAATTTTAATAATAACTTCAATATAATTCTACTACTGCTTTAAATGAAATAACATATTTTTTTTAACTCAAGATATTGAAATTAGAAAAAAAGACTTGATGTATCGATATATGGAAAAGACAAAGTTAGATCGTTTCTTCTGATGCTTTAACAAACATTTTGTGCTTTTTATGTGTTGTATCAGGCATTATCACTCTTTTATGATTTCAAATTAAAAAAAACTATTGAATGTCAAAATTTTTATGTCATATCTTAATTTTGACCAAATTAGAGCTGAGAACAAGCATGCACATACTGGTAATCTTTAAAGTATCAAACTTTTAGGATAAGTACTAATTGGCAAAACATTATATGTCTAATCAAAGTGATGATTTATATATGTGGTTATACCTATAACATTGTTGAGATTATAAATGAGAGGAAAAAATAATTATTTACTCGAATTGGATTATATTTTTGAGACAAAAGTTTATTGTTTATATATATATATATTTCACATTCCAGATATATTTTCATATTTTCACAGTAATATTCCATATTTTAATATTTTATGTGTATTGTACATAGTGTCTTACTGAAAATACTCATGTGTTTGTATATACTATGGATATGCTGCATGTTTGTTTAAAAAAAAGGCAGGTCGATTTGATATCAATCAATTTTTACAGTTTTTTTATTTATGGAACATTTCATCATTTTGATCAAAATTTGATTTTTAAATCATGATTAACTATTAATGTAAAGCAATACATTAATTTGATGTAAAGACTTAAGTATTTAACTATTTTTTTAAAGAAATATGCAAGTTTATTATCAGATGAGAAAACTGTACTTATATTCTGTGCTGGTAGAAATCTGATCAGACGATTGCTGCAATAGAACAAGGTGCTCATAAAGTATTGCATTGTGCTTCCAACCATAATTCTCTGATTTTCATCAATAGCCATTTTTAAACCAGGAATATTCATTTATTTTTTCAGTAAAATATAGTTGAAATTCATTGAATATTTCATATTGCTTTGTTTGTTATTGCTAAATATGGAATGACCTTATTTATATAACAGATTTTACTGCAGGTTATTTGTCATCATGTTTTATTATTTTATACTGATTGAATAAAAAACTATGCTAAAAAGTGTAGGCAAAGTTCAGTTTTATTGGATATTAGATTGTACGATAATGATAATTCAGTAAGTTGATGGTCTGAGGAATAGTTAAACTGCCTTACAGTAATTTAATTAAAGATTTATTTATCTTATTCTTAATATTTAATTATTTTTTAACAATCTGAACTGGTCAGACTACTTAAAAAGAAATTGGTTAAAACAACAATTTTATGCTGTAACTTAAATAAATGCAATAAAGTCAGAACTAATTGAGCACATTTACATTATCAACATTTCACCTTATTTGATGTATGAAAACATTTATTTACATTCTTATACATCCTCGGCTTTCAAATATTCAGCTGTGAGTGTTCCTGATGAAGGTAAATCCAGAAAAGTACTTCGGACACAAGAAATTAACGTATTGTTTTTATTTTTCATGTAAAGATCATATACCTTTGAACCTGCAATGTATCCTATATTTATGCAATTATTAAAGTTGTTGATTAATGTATATAATGTAATATGTGTACATATTTATTGTATACATTGTGATATAAAGTTAACATAATTATACATTATTGTTTAGTGTTTTTTATTGCTTCGTTTGCCTTTATTTGCCGTTATCTAGAGTGCTAGTAGGTTATTTATACTAGTCAACAAAAGTAACAATCATAAAATATAATAAATAGGAAAAACTGTTAAATTATCCAAATGATTATGATTAAAAGAATTTGACCAAATTGGAAAGTGAGAAAATACCGTATTATTGAACACAGGGGTCAATTTAATTTTGTGGAAAAGGATGACAAAAGTCGGCACTTAATTTTGAAGATGAGAATTAAGTATTCAAATATCTGCAAAGGCTTTCAAAATTTTAACCAGACCATGTTTAAGCTTAAAGTTTTAAGTTTTAATACCGATTTTTGAATTTTTGGGTGAAAATACTATTTTTGAAATTACAAACATTTCAAAAAAAAAAAAAATTTCACGTATGTGCCTTAAATCAATGGTTTTGACAAGAAAATAACACTCTGTAAATATTAGACCAATTGGACAATTAATACCTTGGTACAGTGTATCCAATTTCATTATATATGGAAAAGACATTGCCTTGTATCGTTTCTTTTGTTGACTAGTATATAACTAATTGGACATTTTTTTCATACTTTTAATTCTGGAATACAAATACATATGTCTAGAATAACCTGGTTGGTCTTGTGTGGACGAAACACACGTCTGGCGTATTGTATTTTAAGCCTAGTACCTTTTGTTAGCTATTATTCGTGTGTTTCTTTGTCCTATATGTTCTCCCATTTATTTGTATTGTGGTCCTGTCATGTGATGTTGTCGTTTTGGTGTTGTGTTTGATGTTGCCATTAAAGCGGGAGGTTTGGCATGCCACAAAACCAGGTTCAACCCACCATTTTTTTCTTAGAATGTTCTGTACCAAGTCAGGAAAATGGCCATTGTTATATTATAGTTCGTATCTGTATGTGTTACATTTTAATGTTGTGTTTTTGTTGTGTCGTTGTTCTCCTCTTATATTTGATGCGTTTCCCTCAGTTTTAGTTTGTAACCCGGATTTGTTTTTATCTCTATCGATTTATGAGTTTCGAACAGCGGTATACTACTGTTGCCTTTACTTAAATGATCATTGAACAACTCAAAATAAATGACGTTGCATATAGGAAAAAGTGCTCAATGAAAAGTCTTACATTGATTTTTTTAATCTTCTGTGCTTTTGATAACAATTTTAAAGAACAATTGAACTATTTTATCGTCTAAACTCTCTATATACAAGTTGTTTACATTTGTTAATGTCAGTCGGCGCATTAATATTGTTTGGCGGTCAGTTTTACATGAAGACGAAATTTTGTTATTAAGGATTTATAACACTATGCATTATATTGCATCAATCTATGTGTACACTCAAGTCGTCCTTAATCACAGTTCGTACCTACATTCCTGTTAATATCTATACATACATTCAACACATAATATTACAATGAAATTCAGTTCTATAAATACGGGAAAAGTAATTTGAGGGATTGAAATTTGCATGAACATTTTCTTAGGGGTGACTTTGACAAGGTAACCATCCACCCTCCTCAGATATTAAATGGAATGGTTGTTATATATATTCTTCTTTATTTTTATCTTTTAACAATTCTGCCCTGCTTGTAATTAAAAAGAAGATATCGTTCTCTCAAAGTGAAAAATCAACAGCAAATCATATCTGTCCCATTAATTTTAAAAGTCCCTGGTTTATTTTTATGGTTAAATGACTTTATATATTTCTTATGTTTGTCTTTAGGTTTTCATTTGGGAACTGTTCCTGTTTTAGTATGAAAAAGGGTTAAAGGGGAGAAAATGCAAAACATTTACATTATAAAACCATGTTTTAACAATGAAATTTTCTTGAAAAATCCTGTGTCAAGTCGGGAGATGTGACATTTATTCTGATTGTTCATTGTGTTGAGTAATTCTTGACTTTGTGAATACAAACTCATCTATTCTTCTCCAAGTCGGATCTAGACAGTTTCCTTGGAGTCCAGTATTTTGGTAATTGCCTTTATCAAGTTTATTGAAATATTAAGAATGACTTCAACGATGCATGCGAGATCATGACTTACTGAAATGCTCATTTTATATAAAAAAAGTATAGGTCTGGCAAAAACTCAAAGATCTGACAAAAGTAGGCAATGTCTGACAGACTTAAAAGGAATTCAACAGCTCTGCAGAATGCGAGACGTAAGGATTACAATCCGGCGTCATACACTTTGTTTTCAGATTTATACTTCAGAAGGTAGTGTACCTGGAGGCTTCATACCTGCATACAGATGCCTTATGTTATGAAGATTCCGTCTGTCATATGTGTTGTTATTGGCCTCATTTTCATGGTTTAGGGACTGCTTGAAATTTTGTTTCAGTTTTTTGTTATGTGAATTTCTTACTTATTATGAGTTATACGATAATTATATTTGGTATATGGGTTCCTTGCAAGGTCTGTGCACCTGATCTCGATATTTTTTTCTGAGATTAAAACAATATATAAAAAAGGTCTTAATACATATTGAAACAATTCAAGTCCTTAAAAACCTTTGTTCTAACATGAAGGTATAACAAAGCCACTTTTCTGACCCCTTGTAATAAGTCATATTTTGAAATTTTGTTTTTCATTTTTGCCTCAGGCCTTCAAACTTCTTCCGTTTGAGGAAATGAAATAAGGGAAAAGACGGAATCATTAAAATGTAAATTAATTTTGGAAAGATTGGAAATGTTCAATATTTTCAAAGGCATCAACCCCATCCACCAGGATGTATCCAGAATAGCCACTAAATACATGTATATACACTCTGAAATATTGTTCCCAAAATTCTAATGTCTGTGTTAATATATACAAATGAGCTGTAAAAAGTTTTATCTTTAGAGTAGTTTATTCAAGTAATATTGTCATTAGCTGGCTTGGTTTTTTTACTTAGAGTACTAATATATTAGGAATATGATTGATTATTCTCATGATAAAAACAATAAGACTAAGAGAAGGTGTTTTAATTTGAATACCAACAACCTCTTTACTATCCATTTTTGACCAAATTACCTAACTTTTAAATTACAAAATTAACCAAGCACCAAACAAAAAACCCGAATATTCAAATCAATACACAACTTTTGACCTTAATAGTTTATGAAGATGTTTGATATATAGAAATGACAGATTTTTTATAATTTACCTTTAATTTAGATTTTCACTACACGAATTTAGGCAACAGCTGTTTACCGATGTCCAAATCTCATTTAAGAAGACTTATCAAGAAAATGAAGACAAATCTGAGGGAATCGCATGGTTTAAAAGGAGCGAAACCTGATGCGTCAACAGGGTAATCGTCTTTTATAATAAAGAAAAAAAAATATTTCAAAAAGTTGTTTCTTAACTTTAAGTTCATCTGAAAGTGCATTTTCAGTGCTGTTTTCTCGAAAACTATGTATCAAAATAAAAAAAGCCTTTGGAATTCCCCTTTCAATCCATCATATCCATATCAAAATCATTAAAGACGAAATATTCTAAGCAGATAAATCTTGCAAGATGATCAACAGGGTTAGGATGAATATGATGAATAATAATTATTCTGTGACGGCATCATTTTCTCATTATTTGTTTTTATCTGACACCAGTGGCGTAGCTAGCAAACAATTGATGTATTCAAGTTAAAGAGACTGGAACAGTGAAGCAAAGCGGTACTTCCCACTCCGTATACAGATGCTTGTATGGCGGACCCCGAGAAGCTCTAAGATAAATGATGCAAAATCTTGCAATCTAATCATTTTACAGCACTCACTTAACTAATGCATGGAAAATCTGCTTTCAGTACCAAGTCAGGAATATGACAGTTGTTTTCCATTCATTTGATTTGTCTTAGCTTTTGATTTTGCCATTTGATAAAGGACTTTCCGTTTTGAATTTTCCTTGGATTTCGGTACTTTTGATATTTTACTTTTTTCAAGAAAAGGAAAACATAAATGTAGGTATGTATAAAATAAAATCTGTAATACAATCACTTTTTTATTACGCATTGTGTACGCTATCTGTAATCTGTGACTTATAAACTATTAATTTGCCCATGCCGTAATCAAAGAGTTCATTATATTAGTTGTAATGAGATGCAATGCTTTTCAAGTTAAATAAAAACCGATAGTTTCACTCCTCTGATGTCATACATCAATGGGTGTTGTCACGACATTGTCGATGATGTTGCATCAAAACGAATTGAGAATGCGTAGAAAAAGATGTTATAGTTAATTGTATTTTATACTTTATTTATTTTCATAATAAAACCATAGTCAATGTGATAAAAATAATAACTAATCCAAGAATTCAAATACCTAAATAAATGCAATATGTGACCGAACTACACTGATGATTAACTCATGTGCTACGTGCATTATTGTATTAATGTGTTGTTCGGTCATTCTTTAAATATTCTTATATACTTGAATTCTTCGAATAGTCGTATTAGTTGTGTTATAAAAATGACACATTTCAACACTAGATGAAATAAAAACACTTAAGCGATTGGATCATGCAATGTTTTTTTCTCATATTTTGAGGGTTAAATGAATGATATGCTTGGTGTGACAATTCAATAACTGAAATGTGAGAAAAAGCAAAGAACTACAGTTTATGCTCCAGGGGTATAAAAAGTCCGATATCAAGAAACCAAATTTGAAGCCGATACCAAAAGTTTGGCCCATTGACTCCAAAATCTATAGATGTTCACCCCTTCACTATATCTTCTATATGTATAAGTTTCACTCCAATCAAGCAAGGGAAACTCGAGTTACCATAAAGACTCACTCTTCCTAAATGTAACAATGACCTTTAACTCTGACCTATAGACCACAAAATTACAAGGCTTCTTCCCCTTTTCCTATGGCTTTCATTTGTAGGAGTCCTCTTAATGAAGCAAGGGAACCTCAAGCTATAAAACCAGGTTTAATCCACCATTTTATACATAAAAAAATGTCTGTACCAAGTCAGGAATATGGCAGTTTTTTTTCAATCGTTTGATGTGTTTGAACTTTTGATTTTGCCATTTGATAAGGGACTTTCAATTTTCCTTGGAGTTCAGTATTTTTGCTATTTTGTTTTTACTCATTTGGCCGACAAATTCGTAACAGTTACAAAAGGGTAACTGACAAACTGATTCAGTATTTAAAAAGAACTGATGGAGAAATCATGATTCAGCATACAAACAAACAATCTCAACCACTAAGAACGAATTATAAACTAAGAGAAAAAAAAATGCATAATTTTCCTATGAAACAATTTTAAAGTGTATTAGAATATCATTTTAGTATGAACATAACTAAATATGCTACATCATGGTGGTTACTCTATCAAAGTATTTTGGAACCAGAATATTATTTATGTTGAAATCTGCCTTCGCGATGTCACCTCGCTTTTGAATATCTGTAGAAAATTCTACTACAGCATTCAACGCATTTCCCAATGTCCCCCAGAAATCTACTGAAAAAGATGTAAAATTTTCTTGTGCAACGTACATGAAATACAAAAAGGAGTGTTGATGACCCTTTCTGGTCGTTCTTAGTCTTAAACATCCATCTGGACGAATTCGAATCCTCTGATGAGAGGGCAAAAATACATCTTTTGAAGTAAAAACCCTAATTTTCCCATTTTTTTCATGCTCTGCACATATAAACTCCACATGTTGTTTCAAGCAGCATTCTGTGATCAGGTGGATAGTCTTCCCATGTTTCTTTTCGTAAAACAGCAAAATGTTGCATAGCATCGTGTTTCCATAAAATAGTTCTAATTCATCTGATAATTCAGCTTTAAGATTTTCTTGCCGTTTGATTCTTGCAAACAGTACGCTTCTAATAATAAAAATAAGTCTTTTTAACGAACCAAAAAAGTAAAAAAAAAAGAGGAAAAAATAAAGTATATTAAAAGTCCTACTCAGTATTCAACAATAGGCATATGATTTGCTGGTTAACAAACATATGTAACGCCAACAATAGGCATATGATCTGCTGGTTAACAAACTTATGTAACGCCTGTTCTTTTATATTAGATAAATACTGATCTTCGCACATCTATATGCATGTGTTGCCATTGCCATAAGGAAATTGTTTTGTTAGTAAGGAATTAACTTGAAATAGTAACAAGAACGGAGTTTAGATTATTACTAAAAAAATGGTTGAAGAAATCAACATTTTATAATAACAGTTTATAAAGTTCGTGCGTTGGAAGCAACTTTTTGGAATAACTTTCATCAGGAACGCTCAATCCCAAACATTTAAAAGAAAAGGCTGTATAAATACATGGTAACATTTATATGATAAATATATCAGAAGCTATGTGACCAAAACTGACGTAAAAAGAACAAAAAGAAATTTATTTTAGGTATACTTTGCCAAGTGTTGGACCCATATTTTCTTAATAATTTCTTCATTTTTATACTGAAAATTTAGGAAAGGTAATACTGCAGATAAATATCATTTCACGGTACTCATGTGCTACAACAGATGCTCATTTTGACAATGTATTCGTTTCAGAGAAGCTAGAGACTTAAATATTGAAAACCAAACCTTAATGGATATAATCAAAAAGGGTCAAAATTGCCAAACTCGTTAAAGAAATCTGAATTATGGACGAGGGAGATGCATTCCTTAATGTTAGATGTTACATTGTTGTCTCCCTTTACATCAAAACAAGTTTTACAAATAGTATAGAATGACTGGAAAGTTTAAATGTTATCTAAGTTAAAAACAGCAAATATCAATAAACAAAATCAGTATTTTCATGCCAGTACCGTAGGACTGAGATACCATTGTGGACTTAGTGGTAGTAATCAAATTAACGCTACCACATGTTTTGCACCCGATGAACATTCATGAAGCATTGAAATATTAAGTGCCAGACTTTGATATTTTATAGTATGTCTTTCTATGTTATGATGTTACACTATTGTTTCAGATAAGGGTGAAGGTTTGGTACCATTAAAACGTTTAAACCCGCTGCAATTGTTTGCACCTGTCCTAAGTCAGGAATCTGATGTTCAGTAGTTGTCGTTTGTTGATGTGGTTCATAAGTGTTTCTCGTTTTTTATATAGATTAGACCGTTGGTTTTCCCGTTTAAATGGTTTTACACTATCTATTTTTGGGGCCCTTTATAGCTTGCTGTTCGGTGTGAGCCAAGGCTCCGTGTTGAAGACCGTACTTTGACCTATATTGGTTTACTTTTATATATTTTGACTTGAATGGAGAGTTGTCTCATTGGCACCCATATCACATCTTCTTATATCTATTTGTAAGAATCGGGCAATTTTGAAAAAAAATCAAAACATGACCGAAAAAAAAAACACCGACCTAACCATCCTATTTTGAAGTTACCCTCATCTTGAGTTAGAAATGGTAGGTCTTTCATTTCTAAGTGTCTGGTAATTCGAGAAATCTCTAGATAACTTTTGGTTAGAATGACTGCAAATTATGGAGTAAGCTCCCCTTAATTGTTAATTTCTAGTGCATTTCAGCCAAATTATAACTTGAATTACCAGAACAGGAAAAGGAAACGCATGTTATATTCGTGCAACATTTACCATTTTGAACATAAATTAATGTCAACTTGAGTGGGTTTTTGTTTGTCATATTTTCACCACTGGTTGATTCTAAGGCATATTGGCACTTACTATATTTGAAGATATATATGCCTTGCCCTCCCTTTGAATCCAGACATTATTTAAAGTTTTTTGTTTTAATTTATATTTCAATGCAAACTTAAATAGATGTCAAAATAGAGTGTCACGTTCTGATTACGCTTTGTTTAGAGTAAAACTCAATATTTATCAAGGACGTAAGCACACCCATATACCGACTATGGGTATTGCAATAGATAACATAGATCAAAAGCTGCTGTACGCGATAACAAAACCCAGTATGTTGTAAAGTCAATCTGAACTAAAGATAAAAAAACACTGTATACGACTGCTGCATCGATTGTTTAAATGGCAATCGGCATTAGGATATTGTAAGGGGCCGGCAAATGAGTTAATTTGGTGATGAACTCATGGCAATATTCAAAATAAAAATAGAAGGGGATGTCATACGATTTCCAATGAGACAACTATATACCAGACTTCAAATAAAGGCCACCGTAAGGCCTTAAACAATGAGAAAAACCCATACCTTATTGCCTGCTATAAAAGAACTCAACAATTAAATCAAACGAGAAAACTAACTCAATGTGCAAGTATAAAGAGACAAGACTACTTTATTAGCATCTAAAGTACTTTGCGACTGCAAGCTTTTCTTTATCCGATAAGGAGTTGCTGTAGGGTTCCATAACGTACAGAGAGTGCACAAGGCATCGAACGTAACGTCCCCATTACGACTGGACGAGGCGATATTCTTATACAGCGCATACTAACAAACGATCAAATAATTCTTGGAGGGATCGTTACCATCAGAAGAAGAACCCGATACCAGATCTTGTACCTGTAGACTCCACTGTTCCCCGATACTTTAAATCAAGAAATCAAATACTTGTTAGATGAAAAAGAGAGAAGTAAAAGTGAAAATAAATCAGAATGCTGAATCAGACTTTATTATAGCATGAGGATGTTAGAGAAGATTAGTTTGAGGTTAGATAGGAATGGATTATGCCAGTCGCAACATTGATTGTGATGCATTTAATAGGCACAACTTCTGTGACAAAATGGTCAAATAAATAATAACAATTATAGCCGCATACGTAAAGGCTACGGGCAAACCCAATTAATTTGTTAAAGAATAAGAATTTTGTTTAACAACTTCTATTACCGATTTCTAGATACTAAATAGTACTTACTCTTCAGAATCTATTATTTGTCCAGTATACTCTCCAGTAGTCAGACGTGTTGGGTTCTGAATAATGAGTCTTCCCTGCTTGAATAGTATCATTTGAACATTGGAATCGTCGTGAGATTCGGGTTCTCCAGTATCATTTGTGTCATTGTTAAGTCTTGCAGATACATTTATTGGCCCGTTTAATTTCGTCTTCTTATAATTTAATGTTATTTTATGGCTTACAGCTTTTACTTGTGTTGCTGAATTCGAATCATTGTTTATGTATTTTCCACTTGGCCTTTGCACCTAAAAGGCATATAGATACTTTATATAATTGTTGTTTCGCTCTTTTTGTTTGGGTTGTCGTAAAACGTCATCAAAGATGCCAGGTAAAAAAACAGTATGCCAGACATAAAATTGAGAATGGAAATGGGGAATGTGTCAAAGAGACAACAACCCAACCATAGAACAGACAACAGCAGAAGGTCACCAACAGGTCTTCAATGCAGCGAGAAATTCCCGCACCCGGAGGCGTCCTTCAGCTGGCCACTAAACAAATATATATACTAGTTCAGTGATAATGAACGCCATACTAAACTCTAAATTGTACATAAGAAACTACAATTAAAAATAATACGAGACTAACAAAGGCTAGAGGCTCCTGACTTGGGACAGGCGCAAAAATGCGGCGGGGTTAAACATGTTTATGAGATCTCAACCCTCCCCCTATACCTCTAGCCAATGTAGAAAAGTAAACGCATAACAATACGCACATTAAAATTCAGTTCAAAAGAAGTCCGAGTCTGATATCAGAAGATGTAACCAAAGAAAATAAACAAAATGACAATAATACATAAATAACAACAGACTACTAGCAGTTAACTGACATGCCAGCTCCAGACTTCAATTAAACTGATTGAAAGATTATGTCTCCATCATATGAATATCAGGCACAATCCTTCCCGTTAGGGGTTTAGTATCATACCATCATAACATATATGAGAAGAACATAACCCGTGTCATGCCAACAACTTGTTTTTAAATAAATGTGTTTAGTGCCGATGCAAAGACCCTATAAGTGAATCAATATTAACGCCAAAATATGCAATCTTTAATGACCTGACAACAGTATCGTAACTATATCCCTTCTTAATAAGTCTATTTAAAGGTTTTGTTAGCTTCAGAGGTAAATACTGACATTTTTGTGCTTTATAAAGAATATTTCCATAAAAATTGGATGTGAAATACCTGAACGTATAAGAAGTCTGCATGTTGAGCTATATTTACGAATGATGTCCTTATACCGATGATAAAATTTAGTAAATGTGTTGACTAGTTTGTGATATCGAAAACCCTGGTGTAATAATTTTTCAGTTTACAAAAATCCCTTGTCAGTGGGACACGAATTAATATAGATGGAAGCCCGAAACAAATACCAAAATGCAAAAGTTTCATTTCACTTAGTATAAAATTCCAATTTGAATGAACTAGATACATATCTTTTTTTTACCCTTAGGTTATATATCAAGGTCAATGCCATAGTGCATATATATCTATATGTATATATTATACATTATGCATGTGGTAAAAGATCTGTTTCGAGACGAGTTTTCTGAGTTATGAATCAGCTTGTTACCAATCCTGGATGGATTATACGTCTTGATATGAAAACAAAAAACAACACTTTTAAAGTACTCTCATTCGTGGGGTACCAATTTTAGTGGTTTTCGTGGATGGCTTTATCCACGAATTTAACTATCCAACGAAATATAACAACTGTTGTCCAAATCAAGACATGGAAAGATCCCCATGTAGGTTTTACTACATGGATACGGGCATACAATCTAGAGAAAACATCGAATATCAACAAACGAACTATATATTTAACTTCAGACAGGATTTTATCCATTCAATCGTTAAAAAGCCTAAACTGTACGACTTTTAACCTTTTAATTTTCTTAAAAAAATAGTTTTGATCGATGTAAGTCAAAAATTCGGTTATGATATACAATGTGGAAGTGTTTAATTTATCTCCTCATAATTCTCATACGAATTGTTTTTTTTTTAATGATTTCTTATTTGGCTTGCTTTTCTTATTTCATAAGAATTAATTCTACAATTCAAAGTACATTTGAAGCATTTTTTTGTGAAATTGTTTTCTTTAAGTGACATGTTAATTGCTTAATTAACAACTTTGACGATCGTTAATCTGTTGATAATTCGATCTCAGGTTAATTAAAGTCCTCACTTCTGATTACACGTGTGAAACAATCAAAATATTTATTTTGCAATTTTCTTTAATTGAGACAATTTGTAAGCATAGATGAATCAGCTTATTTTCGGAAGCAATTCGTTTTATTAAAAAACTGATGAATGCTGTCAGTAATTAAAGACGAACAAATTAGAGAAAATGAACACATTATTTTTCAATGTCCCACAGATAATTATAAAACAACATACGATTAATCTTTGTTTCTGATGGCTCAAAATGTTTCACTTGATTTTTTTTCTTTAGAAAACTAAAATCCACGAATTTAAGAACCCTCGAGCATGTTACATTTGATCAAGCCACGAACATTGATACATACAAGTAAACGTACTTTCACAGTATTGATTATGCAGTCAGTGGGTCAAAAGTCAATTTCAAAGCAAAAAATAATCGACTGACATTTGACTGAATATTTTGTATAATATCATTTCATTCATACATTATATCATAGCATAAATAAGTTGGATAATGTTCCTTGGTTTTAAATCAATATCTTTCGAGTCAGAAATTAGATCTTTACCAACATGCTTCTTCAGGAAAGGAGGACAGGTTAAAGGTCAATAAGTCGAACGTCAAGATCACAACAATATTCATTAAGGTAGTACGTATACAGTAAGATAATGCTTTTAAGAAATGAAAGAGCAAATATGCACTACATCACATTTTGGGGAATGGGGTAACATCATTACTATTTTGGAATACTTTTATATGTTGATATGCTTTGCGTGTGGAAACATCATGTGTCATTCGGAGAATGAAGTTTGCAGTGTTATCAAAGCGATTAAAGTAAACAATAAAACCAATCTCTAGCGGCGGCGGCGGCGGCGGCGTTAGCCAACTTCTTAAAAGTTTTATATTTTAGAAGCTAGAAGATCTGGATGCTTCATACTTTGTATATAGATGCCTTATGTTACGAAGTTACCGTCTGTCATATGTCCATTGTCCTTGACCTCATTTTCATGGTTCAGTGACTACTTGAAGAAAAGTCAACATTTTTTGTAATATTAATTTCTTTCTTATTATGAGTAATAGGATAACTATATTTAGTATGTGCGTACCTTGCAAGGTCCTCATGCCCGTCAGACAATTTTCATTTGACCTCGATCTCATTTCATGGATCAGTGAACAAGGTTAAGTTTTCGTGGTCAAGTCCATATATCAGATACTATAAGCAGCAGGTCTACTATATTTGGTATATGGAATGATTGTAAGGTGTACACATCCAACTGGTAGGTGTCATCTGACCTTGACTTCATTTTCATGGTTCAGTGGTCAAAGTTAAGTTTTTGAGTTTTTGTCTTTTTTTCTAATACTTTATGCAATAAGTCAACTATATTTGGTGTATCGAAATATTTTATGATGTACATGTCAGTCTCGCAGGTTTTATTTGACCTTGACCTCATTTTCACGGTTCATTTCTCAGTGTTAAGTTTTTGTGTTTTGGTCTGTTTTCTTCAACTATAAGCAATATATCAACTATATTTGTTGTAAGAAAGGATTGTAAGGTGTATATGTCTGTCTGGCAGGTATCATCTGACCTTGACCTCAATTTCATGGTACATTGGTCAATGTTAAGTTTTCATGGTTAAGTTTGTTTCTTAAATACTATAAGCAATAGGTCAACTATATTTAATGCATAAATTGATTGTAAGGTGTACATGTCTGTCTGGCATTGTTCATCTGACCTTGACCTCATTTTCATGGTTTAATGGTCAATGTTAAGTTTTCTTGGATAAGACTGTTTCTTAGAAACTATAAGCAATAGGTTAACTATGTTTGGTTTATTGAGGTGTACATGTATTTCTCGTTTGGTTTAACTGAAATTGACCTCATTTTCTTGGATCATGTTAAGTTTATGTGTTACTTGTAGTAAAGCTTTATATTTAGGACTATCAACATAAAATCAATGGTTAGTAAAGAAGGCGAGACATTCCAGCGTGTGCACTCTTGTTGTTATTTTACTTTTTACTTGTTCTCAAAAGACTTTTGCACCTGCAATTTTCTTTTATTATAGCGGCTTAGCAAAATCATGTTGTCGCAAAACTGATTTCTTCATACATTTATACCTACCGTATATTCCAATGTAAGTTCTTTATTGACACAATCCTTTTCAAATTGGACAGTCATACCATCGTCTTTGCCAGTGTTTATTGTTGATCCATTTGGATGAACGACATGTTTGATCTTGTTTGGACTATACACAATCAGAAAATTGTTAAGTCGACAACACGGGAATTCAATGAAATCAAACTGAAAATATGATATAACACCATCTATCATTCATATAATGTTTTAGGGAAATTACCACGTATAATGTGTCTCCTGGCAATAACATATGTCATAACTTTTCATAAGCTTTTTGTTACTGTGTGGCTTTTTATTAGTAAAATTCCAGTAATCCTTTTATTATTTGTTACTCACAATATATACAAAGTATAAGTCAACGAAACTATTTTAATCTTTATGTTACTCTCGAAATCTTTCACCTTTTTAACCATACATTATGCATAATCGAAAAGGAGAAATAAATAAATAAAAAAGTTATCAAAAAACATCCTTAATCTGGAAAGTTCACAATTACCAAATTAGGCTTATCACCGGATTTGTATTTCCATGAGCAACACGACGGGTGCCACATGTAGAGCAGGAGCTGCCTACCCGTCTGGAGCACCTGACATCACCCCCGGTTTATGATGGGGTTCGGCATGCTCAGTATTTAGTTTTCTATGTTGTGTTTTGAATACTGTTGCTTGTATTTGTTTTTTTTCGGGTTTTGCTTGCCATGGCGTTATCAGGCTTCCTTTCGACTTATGAGTTTGAATGTCCCTTTGGTATCGTTCGCCTCTCAATCACATAATACAAGGAGCAACAAAAAACAACATCGAGGGAATGGATACAATATATTTAATTGCTACTCATTCATCAGATTAAATGTATTGATTGCTATAACATTTATTATTCTGACATGGTTAAACAGAGCATTTTCGCGAATATTTTTCTCAATTAAGTAGTTGAAATGGTTATTTACATTCGACTGCTATTGTTGTTTTTTTAATGTTGTATTATTCACATTTGAACATACAACTGAAATCGCATGCAAAAGGCACAGTGTTTGAAATCATGACGTCCTGGCGTCATACAAGGAGAATATAGCTTGCCTGGAACAGACGGCTTAATTAGTTAAATTAAGGTTGTAATTAAACATGAACGTATAACATTGCAATCATTTTCAATCATTTCAAAAATTCTACAAATTAATGACATTAATTGCAAATATATTTGAAAGCTTAAAAGGACTTAAATATCTTCAATAAATAATTTACCGTTATCCTCGCGGGAATTTTTTTCCACTGATTTTCACCATCCTCAATTAATGCCCAGTAATGGTTTATATCACTATCTTTTACATATGTGTCGTCCACTGGAACTTGGAAATGACTATCTTCTTTATAACTATCCCGAAGTGAAAACAAACATTGCCGTTTTCCTAAACGTTTCCTTTCCGAGGGATCACTTGCCTCTTCTAAACCATTTTTCTCTGATTTGATTGATATTTTATAGATATCGGTTACCAGCTTGAAACCAGAAGGGAGACTTAACTCATTTAGATACATATTCCTTTCTTCAGCTTTCCATCTTTCAGCTTTAAAACATTTTAAGTCTTCTGAAAGTTCTGGTTTTGTTCTTACCCTTATTCCATTCGTTAGATCAACAACTCCGTGTCCTTCCAGAAAGTAGAAGAAATCATTTAAACCTTCATCTGCTTCATTTTCTGTTATTTCATTTGAATATGTATCAGTCATTCTAGAATCTGGAAATCATAAATGCTGACATCCTAATATGAAAAACAACATGGATGTTTATTTTCAAACTAGAGACTGAAATGAGCCTATAGGATAACTTGACATGTAAAAACTTAGCAAATTGCATTCGGATTTGATCAATAATTTGAGGACGAAACAAGAATTTCTTGTGACTAATTTTTTTATAAATCGAACGTGATATATAATATTCCAGGAATGAGCTTACCAATATGGAAATGATACAAATGCTTTTAAATAGTTTGCATGTCTTACGATCAGCTATATTATTGAATCTAGTGTTAGAATTATAGTGATCATCATTATTGATATATTGTGTTTCGTGAACTATTTGGCTTTTCTTTGTATTTATTTTTTGGCATGGCGTTGTTAGTTTCTTTTTCACTTGAGTTTTGAATGCTCCTTTCCGCCTCATACAATACCAGATCGATCATTTTAAAACGATTGTCTGCGTTAATACCAATGAAGTAAAATTATGTTTTTTTTAAATGTTTGACCTGAAGTTGTACTTGTTGAAAGAGTAATATGAAACAAAAAAATTAAGGAACATTTTCCTTCATGTGGCATCAGTATTAGCGTAGAATACAAAACATGAAATAACTATGTATGTTGCATCATAACATACCACACATCATGGATGTTTAAAATAACAAGTAACTTATTACCAATGCGTGCAGATAACCACGTATTAGCTCCAATAAAAAAACAGATATCCTTTCTAGATAATCCTACTTATCCATAATATACCATCGAAATATATCAAATAAAACGGCGAAAAGATCATTATCCTTTCATTGCCTTGTTTCAGAATATGAATACTCATATATCATCGTAACAATGAAAATGAAATGGCAATAAAAACATTAAGCAACATTATCAAAATTTGTCTTTCAAACTTCTACCTTAATAAACTTATTGATTAAGTTCATAAGTACCATTTTTAAGGGAATTAAACAAGTGGCACTACTTTGATCAGCATGATTTATAAAAGCGTCCTTGTATACAGTTATTTCTACTCGTTTAGGAATAGTGTTTAGAAAAACACGGTGTCCTATCCGAATACATATTTCATAGATATTTATAGCTTATATCTTCGTCTAATACCCATTGTATTATTATAATATATATAAGATGTTGAATTGTCTTTCTGTTTTCAAAATATACACCTTTCTTTTTGATAACTTCTGTATCAATTTTAGACAATGTTACAGGAAAAAACTGATTAGCTTTGACTCACATTGGCAAAAGTATAATGACAACGAATAAAAAACTGCATGAATAAATCCTATCTTAAAGTAAAGGGATACATTCATTTGATATATAGAATTGTTTATAAGACCAAAATAATGAAGTTGTCTCAATGCGAATTTCTGTTTGGGTTGCAAGTATTTGTAAATGGTACATACTTCTTTTTCTTTTAAGAAAGATAATTAACTGTTATATATCTAGTAAATGTAAATATTCAACTTTAAAAGAGAGGTGGAAGATACCAAAGAAACATTTAAACTCCGATGTCGAAGACAAACTGACAACACCATGGCAAAAACAAAACAAAATGACGTAAAAACAAACAACAGTCTACAAACAACAGCAAAGAGCACTAAATCCTAGCAGGTTTGATTTTCGGTGTGCACAAAGGGTTAGCATCCTGGTCCACATGTGGAATCCGTCGTGTTGCTCATGTAAGTATAAAGGTGACAAGTCTAATTCGGTGAAGTGACATTCGAGGAACAAAGAACGGAATTATGGTTATGAAAATTGAAACATATCCGTAGTCATCTGTGAAAAAGATATTCTTTAATCCATAACCAACTCGGGAAAACAGACTATATGAGGTTCCTTGTTAAATCATGTGTATACTAATAATCTGAATGTAGTGATCCCCACACACGCACACACACACATGCATATTTTTTCTCATCGTTTTCGTCCAAATTTTTCCCGTTTCTATAATATTCGTTAATATGCTCTCTGATTAGAATTATGTAATAATAAATTTGATATTTGCATGCTATGAAATTCTATTGATTAGATTAGTATTGTAATTAATAAGAAGACGATTTAAGTTGGACTTACTTGTGTTTAATCCTTTTTGTAATATTTTGCAAATAGAATATGTTTAAACTTTAAACCAATTTGGAATGGCATCTGTTAAAATTTCGAGGGGATGGCTTCAACTTTACCACTTTGGACCCTTGGTTTAATAATTTCTTGTAAGCAGCAACCCTCTTTCAAGAAACTTATTACAGGAAACGTAAGGTCAGTGATATCGTATCAACTCGGATATTTATATTCCATAAGCATTGGCTGCTGGAATGTTACTACATAGAAATGGAGAGTTCACAATTCGTAGCTTATATCATCTATTTTGTCGTAGAGCTCAATTTTCTAAAAAAATCCTCATTGTCAATTTCCCGATGTTTGTCAAGATATGAGTAAAACTTAACTGTATCTGTGCTTTTTATATTTCAAGTTCGATGGGATATATGCATTCAACATACTTGTAGTAACCGCACTTTGAATAATTAAGTGAGAAGACATCATCTAAATAGTGGAACTTGAAATTAAAGGATAATACTAGATTATGTTCATTTCCCCTGAAAAGTTATTGTATGTCTCCCTCATATGAATAAAGGAACAAGTCGCGAAGAAGATTGATTGATTGGTGATTAACGCCACTTACAGCACTATTGGCTATTTCGTGGCGGTCAGTTTTTATTGATGGAAGAAGCCGAAATGCCCGGAGAGAACCACCGACCTTCGACAGGAAAATTGAATATCCTAGTCAATTAAGATTGGAGTCGAATGCACCTGGCACGTGCAGAATTCGAACTCACAACCTCTGTGTTGACAGGCTAGTGATGCATTAGTAGTTAGACCAATCGACCACCGATGCCCCTCGCTAAGAAAAGGAGACAGTTAAAATTGCACAAAAATCCATTTAAACGGCAGTACAATGCTGAAAAAAAACACACAAAAAATAGGATATTTTCCAAATTTTTGATCATTCGAATTTATTTTAACAAAATTAAAGTGAAAAATTCAATTGTATGTCAGATGTGATTTGGGATTATTAATATTTTCATAGATAAGCGCATTAACAAAGGTTAAACGTTGACTTTTACCGGATGTATAAAACCTCTTGTCTGTGTTTAGTGCCACAGAAGTTACTTGTGTCTGACTTCTTCACTGCATTAAAGAGATCCTAGGTTGGTCTGTTTTTTTCAGAATATTGTTTTGGATGGAAGATTCTGAACTAGACTATCTGCCTTGAATGCAAAAGCCCCTTTGCAATCGACAAGTTATGTGCTAGATCCTTAAAGTTTCGAACTGAACTTTTCTTAATTCTATTTACGAGTGTTTTTGTATCTGAAAAAAATGCTTTTCGTAGTAAATACAGTATAATTTTACATTTGATTATATTCAAGCTATTGAATTATAAGTTCTAAATAATTTAACGATGTTAGCTATAAAAATAAGATTGAATTTTCCAGTCTTTTTGTTTATTGGTTTATCCTATTAACTTGTCTCTCTTTCTTTCCTTGATAAAAACGTTATATCTCTTTCCAGATATAGACTTGTTGCTTCTATATATGTCTTATTTGGATCTATCATTTTGCTTAGTTCCTGTTTGCTGGACATGTAACTATCATCTTTTCCCCAAAACGTTTTGTATTCCATTTGAGAGGTATACGTGATAAAACTATTTTGTCTTCCTCTGTTTGGACTCTTTGCGACTCTTTTAGTAAAAATGTATTTTCTATTAGGATTTACAATATTTGAAAATCGGTAACCTGCTGTTGTCTCTTGATTAGCCGTGCCGTAAGTGTGAAATTCAGTCTGTGGTTGTCTTGTTTCTTAATTGTTTTGCTCTTTCAATCGCAGTTTCGTAGCTTAAATTTTCTGTCGTTCCAATACTGCCTTCTCAATTTCCAAGTTTATATTTGGCCCTTAACATACAAGTAGTTTAATATCTTTCGGTATTTCGGTACTTCAACCGATCACCCCCGGTTTTTTGTGTTGCTCAGTTGTTGTGTAACTGTTTTGTATACCGAGTCTTTTAACCGTTTTTCGTCTTTTGTCAAGTTTTAGACTAATGAGTTTGAATTCCCTTTGGTATCTTTCGACTCTCTTTTACATGATTTTAACATAATTGATTAAATCCTTTGTTGATGAATTTAGAAATTGTTTAGAAACTAACTAAATGGTTTCAATTTCCTAAGGCAAAGTTGATCATCCTGACGTAATAAGTATTTATCATTTCTGGTTTTCAAATTGTTTGGTGTGAGCGTACCTGATGAGGGTTAATCAAGAAAATCGCATCGGATGCACGAAATTTATTATGTGCTATTTGAATTCTCAACCTGTTTTAAAGAATTGACTGTTTGTTGTAGATCGTTCATAATCTCTGTTCAGGTCATTCGTTCTTGGTCAAGGCATATTCAATCAATTGTTGTCTTTTTCTATGCTGTTTATTAATTGTATATATCTTTTTTTGTTTCGGTTATATTGATAGGCTACCGTTCCATTCGTTATTTTCATGTTGTTCATGTTATATCACCTCAATTGCAAAAAATATTTCATCAGTTTATTTATCTAGAATTATCTGTAATTGAAATGTACTCGTCTATTTTTTTACTGAAAATATGCATTCAGAGTATTTCATACAGATTTAAATAAAATAAAATGGCTTTATGCATTTGCACATGAAAATAAGATAAAATACATACAAAGTCGCACTTATAGTTACCATTTGGTCAGTTTTACTTTCGATTCCAAAATAATACAGCTTCTCTTTACTATGTGTGTATTGGTAACGCTGTATAGGAAGTTATTTAAACATCACTGTAATACATTTGATAAACTGTAAACCATTATTTCGATTTGAATGTCGTAATAATTACTTTACTTTACACGTTAAAATTCCTTTTCATTTGGATTTTAGTTGAATGTTATATAATTTTTCTATTAAAACGGTATTAAATTTTAAGTCTCAAATTTCAATAATTTAAAATATCTATTGAAACGTTCAACAGAAAACGCTCGTCAATATTCTCGTCTCATTGTTTTCATTTATTGCGTGGATGTCTCTTTTTAACGAGAATAAGAAAACGTAAGCATTGTATGTACAACTGAAGCTTACAAAAACATAGATGTAGTTTATCAAATCATGCGTTATTTCTTATTTCATTTAAAGGATAGGTTACGACACTTAAAATTGATTTCTTACACATTTGCATTTGTATATCTGACAACAAATATTTGAAAGAAATGATTTCAATTGGGAACTTAACAATTTTATAAACGAAAATAGAGATTGACAGGGATGGATGACTTCAAACTAGAATCTATGACAAACGTGATGATTTCAATTTTCCAATCGTCAACATCCAATTTCTAAGCAGAAACATACCTTCTGCCCCCTCTTATTGTGTTTACACATCTTCACTCGTACGTTACGCTTGTGCATATTCACACTATAACGGACGTCATTAGCTGACGTGTGTACTTTACACAAAAACTGCTCCAAATGAGTTACGAGGAAGCTATAAAATAATAGCAATATGATTTGAAAACCGGTAAACAACTGTTGTCTATCTTTTTCACCAGGACATAGTCTAGATTTACATGGAATGAATATATGTTTTTCGTTTATTTTTTTTATACATAAATGAGGCCGTTTTAGTTTTTTCTCGTTTGAATTGTTTTGCAGTTGTCATTTAGGGGATTTTTATAGGTTGCTATGCGGTAGCAATTTTCAACGTTAAGTTTTCTGCTTAAATTAGTTTGATAGCAGCTACTTAGACAACAATATGTTCTATAAAGTTACATTACTGTCTGTTCATCTCAATTTGTTAACCTTTTCGAGGCCCTACCCTAGTTCTTGGTCCAGCGACTTGAATTAATTAGCAATGTGGCTATTATTCAGATTATCTTTTTCTGAATGTGTCAACTGTTTATTTGTAGTGATATAGAAATATTATCATATGAAGAATGTTCTTGGCAAATATAAGCCACCCAAAACATGAGAAAAACGTGCTAGGTAGATAACAGCATCTAAAAAAAGAGTGGAATGTACTTGGTAGATAACAGCATTCAAAACATGAGAAAATGCACTCCCAAAACAGAAGAATGTAATGTCTTTTTGATCGAGTTAAGTCATTTCAATTGATATTTTATAGTGTGTCTTTTTATGTTGTAATGTTACACTACTGTCTCAGGTTAGGGTGAAGGTTGGCGCCTGTTTAAACCCGCTGCATTTTTATGCACCTGTCGTAAGTCAGGAGCCTGTTGTTCAGTAGTTGTCGTTTGTTGGTGTGGTTCATAGGTGTTTCACGTTTCTCGTTTTTTTATATAGATTAGACCGTTGGTTTTCCTGTTTGAATTGTTTTACACTATCATTTTGGGGCCCTTTATAGCTTGCTGTTCGAAGTGAGCCAATGCTCCGTGTTGAAGGCCGTATTTTGACCTATAATTGTAACTTTTCATACATTGTGATTTGCATGTAGAGTTGTCTCATTGGCACTCATACCACATCTTCTTATTTATATTGGTAGATAATAGCATCCCAAAACATGAGAACTATGTACTTGGTAGATAACAGAATCCCAAAACATTATAAGAATGTACTTGGCAGATAAAAGCATCCCAGAATATGCGCTTACCTAATGGCTATTTGTTAAACTTCTTCAGACTATATACTATAAAAACACATTAAGAGGTTATAAAAAGATATATAATTTTACAAAATGAGTTAAATGTTAATGAATAAACACATCATAGAAAAACGTATTTGTTAGCCTTTCGATTTCGATACATATAATAGTCGCTGGACCATGTAAAAAAAGCAGAAGATATCTTTTTTTTTTAAATATGCAAACACATCTTATATTTTCTAATCTTACATTGTAGTATCATTAACTTCTAGAATTAAAAGTATTTTTAAATTTTCGAAAACAAATATACATTTTCATTTTTGAATATTCTATAAAAGTATTAAAGATATGGGTCATTTTGCAAAACTGAATCAAAGTTACTATTTAAACGACCCTCTTCATAGGAAAACCAAAACAAACAATATTTATGGAACAACATATAAAAATAAGCAATCTTGTTAAATTGTCCCTCCTGTTTTCAAAAGAAATTTGGGGTTGTTTAGAAAAGGTTTCGACAAAATTTTAAGCTTGTTTTTCAAGGCCATATATTCTATATTTTTTTTTTATTGTGTGTAATGATAGATTATTTGTCAGTTTTCCAGGTTGTACTGAAAAATACCTCTAAGAATTGGGTTTAAGGTTAAAAAGATAACTACCAGCAACATAAGTCTAAGATAGCAATTCATAATGTTATGCCTATATTTTGGCATTGCACAAGGTCATGTTCTTCCCGGACTGTTAGTGACGTCTTTACACTAAATCCATTATATATTGGATGTGTACTGATTGATATTTTAGTCTTAGATGCATGATTCTTTTATTAGCTGTTATTGGTTTTGAACTAGCTGTCAGTAACCGCAAGTACTCTCAGATCAGTACTTAGTGTCTTTCTTGTTGTGGGGATGTATAAATACCCTGCCGCGTCCGATCTGTGTTTTTGTTAGATGTTTTTCTGCTTTGTATCGATCTGATGAGTTAAGTCCTTTTCAACTGATTTTGATAGTTTGTTCTTATGTTGTGCTGTAACACCACTATCCCAGGTTAGGGGAGAGTTGAGCGCTCACAAACATGTTTAACCCCGCCACGTTCTTTATGTGCCTGTCCCAAGTCAGGAGCCTGTAGTTCAGTGGTTGTCCTTGGTTCATGTTTGTCATATTTGTTTTTCGTAAATTGTTTTGTTATAAATTAGGCCTTTAGTTTTCTCAATTGAATTGTTTCATATTTTTCTTGTCGGGACCTTTTATAGCCGACTATACGTCATGGGGTTTTCTCATTGTTGAAGGCCGTACTTTTGCCATAATTGCTTACATCCACTTCATTTGAACTTTGGTGAACAGTTTTTTCATTGGCAACATACCACATCTCCTTATTTTCATACTAAGTATTTTTTTTTCTCTTTCTTATTAACCCAACATCAAGTAATTCTTTCGCATTTTGGTTAACTTTTGTCGTTTTGAATTTTGGTAACAGGAACGTACGTTAACGATATAGCACCATATTAAGTTCCTTTTACCCGTTTTGTCTATCCTGTACCGATAGCAGTGTTGCATTTTGTATATGCTAAATTGCAAAGATTAAGACGTTGTAACCTTTAAATGAGTCCAAACAACCAAACATTTCCTTTGATGCAGTAATAATGTTTTTCTGCTGTGATTTTGGTTTTCAACACGTAAATTGCATGTTTTACAAGTATAATATTGTTGAATTAATAATGGTCTTGGTGACAGCATAGACATGAAAAAAGGGTACTTCTTTTTTTTTTTCATTTGATGTCTTGAATTTTCTTTTCTCTACACTGTTATGCAAGAAACGTGCTGTGTTAATTTTTTAGATACTTTGTGCTTATGAAATCCCCACTGAACAGTTCCATATTCATAGGGAGAAACAATATTACTAGTATCGGTAACAGGATAGACATGCATTTCATGTACGCCGATTGAATTTAGTTTGTAGTAAAATGTTACATAAATGATAAAGAAGCTGAGATTTTTCGTTAGAGTTATCATTAACCTTCTGAAATAGTTCATTTAGTAGAAGTAAAGGCAATCAGAAAATAGGGGAAAAAACCTAATTAAAATGTATTACCCTGACACTGTACGTACATAAATTACGCAAAAATCGGACTTAAATATATTTTTATCTTATCAATATAGATCTTAGTCGTGTTTATTATTATTGTCCCAACTCATAAAGCCTACAAACTTGCATTTAAACACTTACAACTGCATTTTCTATTAAAAATAAAATCTTTAGCATAGGTGTACTTAAAATTCGACATTTTTTGAAATTGACCCATATAACAATTTGTTGTCAATTTACGTGCTTCTATGAGTATATTTTATATTTATTGTTTTTATAGCATTTTACCATTCCATGTATTTAAAAAAAAAATGTCTTATTTAAAAGAAGCTTATTGCTTGCAACATGACTAGAAAGTAACGATAATATTTTCACCAATTTACAGCATTTAGAATAAAAATTGTATAGAGCAGAAGAATTTGGTATTTTAGTTGTTTCACATTAAAATTTTCCCTGGGAATAAAAGGAGACAATTTAGTTGTTTCACATTTAATCTTTTTCCTAGGAATAAAAGAAGACAATTTAGTTGTTTCACGTTAAACTTTTCCCTGGGAATAAAAGGAGATAATTTAGTTGTTTCACATTTAAACTTTTCTCTGGGAATAAAAGGAAATAATTTAGTTGTTTCACATTTAAAATTTCCCTTACGAATAAAAGGAGACAATTTAGTTGTTTCACATAAAACTTTTCATTAGGAATAAAGGAGACAATTTAGTTGTTTCACATAAAAATTTTCACTAGGAATAAAAGAAGACAATCTAGTTGTTTCACATAAAACTTTTCACTAGGAATAAAAGAAGACAATTTAGATTTTTCACATTTAAACTTTTCCCAAGTAATAAAACAAGACAATTTAGTTGTTTCACAGTTAAACTTTTCCCTAGGAATAAAAGGAGATAATGCGTATACTGTAATAAAATAACCAAACGACAAAATCAAAACCAGGAAATAATAGAAAACTAAACGATTCGATATATAACAACATACAGTCTCTTCGGATCTTTTTTGGGGTAGTGACAGTTTGGCAAGCCATAGCAAAAATATCGAAGTATTTATTCACCTTTTGAACCTCGAAATGTTAAGCAGTCTAAGTGTCATGTAAAAATTTCAGTATTTGATCTTTTCATCTTTAAGAAAACTTAAATAGTGGATCGGGAATTCCCCCCCCCCCCCCCCGCCCCCCCTCCAAAAAAAAAGAAGGTGAACTCTAATATCATCATTGATTATATCAGTTTAGAAAGAATATAAATTCAGTTA
The DNA here is from genome assembly GCF_021869535.1 of Mytilus californianus. Taxonomy (NCBI): domain Eukaryota; kingdom Metazoa; phylum Mollusca; class Bivalvia; order Mytilida; family Mytilidae; genus Mytilus; species Mytilus californianus. The sequence goes on from NW_026262668.1 coordinate 3,037,611, forward strand.
GGTCTTACATCTGGTACTCAGTATTTTTCTGATATAGATGACAAATTATTTTATTTTTGAGCAAATTTAAAAAACAATCGTAAAACTTTAGCTTTATTTGTCCGCTGCAAATACGGATAATAAAATTCATGACTTTTGAATGGATTACTTTTGAAATGTATTGATAGTTTGTTCTCGTAAAAATAACGGGCAGGACTTTAAAAAAAAAATCTGTTCTACCGTATATAAGTATTCATGTACACTGTTAATAGCCTTTGGGTTTGTATCATAACGTCATCAAAGATGCGTTGATGTTAAGATTAGATTACATGTAGATACATATGTTTCGCAGCACATATGGCAATCGAGTGTTGCCCTTGAGTTTAATGATATAGATAAATAGGTTCATACACAATTATTAAACGGTACCAATTTTACTACAGCAGATGTGCATTTCAAAGTGACAATTAATGTCACTTCAGTGATGCTATAGGCCAAAATATTTGGAAATAAAAATCCTAATACAAACCTTGAAGAGCTGATAAAACGATGCATTTAAGAGTACGTTGTGGTAATTGATTTTAAGGGAGCTTAAAGCAATTTTTCCAGAATATAAGTAAGTTTCACTGACAAGTGTGTCATAATTAATTCAACATTTGACAAAGAAGAAATATGCAGGTAGGCCTCTTAATATTTAATCATTTTTTTCATAAGAATATTTATTGATAGAAGCGTTGGGTACTTGTAAATGAGAAAGCAACCCGAGAAAACAATAAAAAAATAAAACAATGGTCACTATACGGTACCATTTTAGTAGTAACGACTTTTTTAATCAATTTTGACGGAATTAGATTTGACATAAATGCAGAATGGTTCAGAAAAAAGCATTGTCAAATTTATGATCTAAGGAACATATTTTACCCAGCGATAATAATACTAGGGAAGAATGAAATTGTTTTATATAAAATAAGGAGATGTGGTTTGACTACAACTGAGACAACCTTCCAACAGAGTCAAAATGAAGCTGATTTAAGCAACTATATGTCACCGTAGGACCCTCAACAATATTTACTTATAAATATCTATTGTTAAAGATTTGCATAACATCAAACCTCATCTACATGCGTCAGTAGCTAAATATATAATAGATAACTTAAAAATGGTGTAAAATTTCAAATTCAAATTTCCTCCAAGTCAGACAATTGACTTTGTGGTGCTTATAAAATGCAATTTGACACGGAAATCAAGTGACGACTATTTGTTTTTTTTTTGGGAGGTATATGTAGGAGAACTTGTGAGGTTTTAGAAATGAATATTATTCTGGTCGGATAAGGACGGATAATAAATAATAATGCTCAAGGCAGGTTGAAAATGAATATTCTTTCCCACAAAGTGCTGGATATAATTGTACACAAAATCGAAATAGATAAGCCTGCCTAGTAAAATGTTAGAATCAATAGTCCAGTCCCGAAAATCACAACATAAGTTAATAGATATTGGATATGAGACAAAATAGCGAAATTTTTATGTCCAAATCTATAGAAATTATCTTTGAATTTTAATGTTTGAACAAAATATATTTGATCGAGTCCATAAACGAACGACGGCGTCGCTTCCATCTTCCGATTATGATAAAGTCCTCTTATAATAATAGTCCATAACAGATTGCTGACTAGTATGTAATTATAGGACTTACCAGGCGATAAACCAAATTTATCGATTGATTGTTATTTACTTAACGTCACGTGGTTAGGAACATTTTTAAAAACTTTTGAGTTATATTCAATTCATATTGTGTCAAAACTGGAAACCTTTTTTTTTGTCTCCAATCATACAAGTACGAAAGGTCCATTATTTGAGGACATGGGTGGGGTTTTTAGAATAGAGAATAATGGGCAAAAAATATAAAGAATTAGAAAAATGGACAAAAAATTAAAGAATAAAGAAAAAATACGATTTTTTAAGAATACAGAAATAAAGACCCCTCCAGACCCTCACTATATTATTTTGTCTATACAGATTATAATATCTTCTCTGGGCAACTCTTCTGAAAAAGGAACCAGCTTGAAGCATCCACCTTTGTTTCATATAATTGAAAACACTGGACTGTTTTGCCATAACCTGAGATCCTATTCCTACTAATAAAGTAGATATTGTCAGATATTCATAGTCCTTGACTCATCGAATAGACAGTTGACTATTGTTGACCACCGTATGCTGACATCGGTTGAGGTTATCTCATTGGCATATATATTTGTACCATAGTATAGAATTAAGGGTACACAAAACCTTGTACTTCTAACTTGTATATATGGTGCTTTCAAAATAGCATAATGAGGGAGATGTGGTGTGATTGCCAATGAGACAAAAAAAAAAAAAAGGAATAAACGAAAAAAAAAAAAAAAAAAAAAAACTATTTTTTTCTATTTATTGTGGTCTTGTTTCAATTTTGTCTCGTTGACGTTTAAATGAAAAAAAAGTATCTGTAACAATCCTGATTGTTTTTGGAAAACCAAAGGCAAAAACAACCAAATATCATCCATAGGTCAACACACTTTCTCACAATTAATTCATTTGAGATTTTTTTCATCTGCTACTCAAATTAAAAAAAAAAAAACATCACTCGTTCCAAATGTTGCTCAGTCCGACTATGGATAGCTCAAGTATATGTTGTTTCGCGTGAAAATTATTGTGAAATAATTAATTTTCAAAATGTTGTTATTTAAATATCGTATGAACTTTGTGATATGCTCTAAATGGACCTTTAATTAGGAATAAAGAAATTTGATTTGATTTGATTTGATTTCTTATAATGTTTCATCTAGATATGAGGGTATGGATGAGACTCCTTCATTTATTTTTAAGACTATTCTAATTTTTTTCTATCCTTTATATTTTTTGCCCTATATTCTGTACGTTTTGCTTATTATTCTCTATTATGTAAACCCCATCCAGACCCTCGGGTATAATAATGGTTATATTTATTTGTCGTTCTTGATTAAAGGTATTTTGTATTGTTGTCTTTTGCAGACCAAAGTTATGTTGATTGTTCTGATCCTAGCGGTGGTGCTAATAACATCTAACGCTCAACAGACCTGCAGAGGGCGCTGCGATAATAAAACATCAGTATGTCAAAGAGAGTGTAAAATTAAAAATAACAGCATTAAAAAGCAACAGAAGTGCGTTGATAAATGTTGGAAAGATAATAGTAAATGCAAGAAGAAATGCAGGAAAGGACGAGATCTTGATCTACTAGACTCCCTGGAAGATGAAGAAGATTTATATGATTTGATGTTCTATTAGTCACAGACGGAAAAACCGGTAGTAACACACGGAAATATAAGTTTAACAGACATTTCATTAAAGATTCCTATGTTCTCTCAATTTTTTTTTTAAATGATATTTAATCGTGTCAGAAATTAACAGACCAGCGGAATCATGTAATATTTCATATCATTTGAATGTTTGATGTTTACTGTTTTTACTGACATTTTTTAAAAGTAAATGTTCGGGGATCATGTCCTCATGTATCCTGTATTTTCATGCTGTCCATCATCAGAATCCCATTTTTCGTAATATTAAAAAATTATATGCATTACCTTGACTTTAAAGAAAACGTCTTTATTTGTTTAAAAATGAATACATATAAAAATATAGATACGTGTTTCATTAATGTTTTTTTTTGTTGGTGGTTAAAGTTCATTGGCCGATATTATGATATGTATATTGTATAATATAATCTAGTTCCATGTTTTTGCAAAAGGCTTGGCCTTTTTGCACAACACCATATTGTGAATAGTTTTGAGTTGCGTCAATGTGCATTTCAAGAACAAAGACCTTCCTAATTTTCTCAGTAAATTTCAATCAAATTTTATCGTACTCGCTTTAGTTATGCTATCAACTATTAGGAGAAGACCGAGGTATAGTAAAAACTTCTTCGGCATTCTCCGTTGTTGATTGTGGAAAAAACTAGTGAAAATAGTCGTACATCTTTGCTGTCTCCTTAATATCTTACATCTAATCGAATGGTCCTAATTGATATGAAACATTGTAGTCATTCCACACAATATTAGATGCAGTGCCTTATTGCTAAACAGACTGGAAGATTCGTATGTACAATTCCAGTTATTTCACATGGTTCAAGGCCAATAAGCCGCTGTGGACTATTGTTATCACTGGAGTCTGTCGTCTTATAGACCTCTATTACACATATAGTAGTCCCAGGTCGTCCGTTAATTGATATGTTTTCGTCCAATCACTTGAAGAGATAAAGTAGGAGAATTACAGCTAACATCTTGATCTTGATCTGTTATGGTACGGTGGCTGGTCCGACGGACATTATTCCACCGCGCATACGTCATGTAGCGATTAATCCGAATGTCCCCTCCCTTCGCGCTAACAATATGTGCAAATAATCTGACTTTGTCTGTTGAGAATTCTATCTTGTTTAAAATGTATGGTGGTATTGAGCTCCAGTTCTTTATAGTATTTGGAATAATGCGTGAGTGTGTTCTGGTTGGAGGTCTGAGGAAATGATATTTATGCGTGGATTAAGTGATTTTTATAAGGTATTTTCAAATGTCTGTTGGTATATGGGCTTGATTGTTTAGTTCTTTGTGCAATCATATTAGCCCACTCTGTGTTCTTCTATCTTTTAATTATGGTAAATTACAGTGATAACGTTTGTAACAACATTAGTATCTCTTACTCATTATGTTTCAGTTGGAACCAGAAGCAATATTGATTCTTTTTGGTCAATATTCAAAATACTCGTCCAAAGCTGAAAGGCATATTATTATACGAAGATTAAGATTTCCTTTACCAAGCCTCCTTATTTTGTGGTGACTGGCTGGCAAACATGGCAGCAACGCAACTACATAGTTATTCTGCAATGGCACACATAACTTAATGTATATGACTCAAGGGCATTTCCACATGCAAGTCCTAGACCCCTTGCCTAACTTCTTATAATTATCAAGCTACGTAATTGACATTATGCCGATATCTCGTTTTATTAAGAAAGGTTAAGCTGTTGATTTGATTAATCCAGGATAAATTGAAGGCCACAAGTCATTGAGATAACGACCCAGTTAACCAAAATATACCTATATTGAATTCGATATATGAGATTTGGAAAATAAGTCATTGAGATATCAACCCGATTAACCAAAACATATATATATATATTGAATTTGATATATGAGATTTGGAAAATAAGTCTGAGATAACAACCCGATTAACCAAAACATATCTATATTGAATTCGATATATGAGATTTGGAAAATAAGTCATTGAGATAACAACCCGAAGAACCAAAACATATCTATATTGAATTCGATATATGAGATTTGGGGCATAAGATATTGATATAACGACCAAATTCACCAAAAACATACCTTTATTGAATTCGATATATGAGATTTGGGATATAAGTCATTGAAATAACAACCCAATTAACCAAAATATACTTATGTTGACTTTGAGATCTGGGATTTGGTACATAAGTCAACATATGAGATTTGGGATATAAGTCATTGAGACAACGACCCAAATAACCAAAACATACCTGTATTGACTTTAAGATATGAGATATTGGGCGTAAGACATTGATATAACGACCCAATTAACCAAACATACCTATGTTTACTTTTAGATATGAGATTTGGGACATAAGTCATTGAGATAACGACCCGATTAACCAAAAGAAACCTATGTTGACGTTTGGTTAACTGTGTTTGTGACGACGTAGAGCTTGACATTGTTTATTTACACCTGTTTACTGTTGAATATTGTATATTGCCCTCAAAATTGATTAAATCCTATTTAGTGTAGTAAATTTCCAATTACATTCTTTAAATAACAGCACATGATCATGAATCCCTTCCAAGATATCAACCAAAAGTAGATGTTGGGTATGCGTTAATGACACAGCACCTAACGACAAAAATAACCAAAAAATAACATAGTTTTGAACAATAGACAGGTGTTTACACAATGTCAGGTATCTATGCAATATGTAAGTTGTCTTTACAATTTCAAGCTCTTAATCGTTCCATGTCTATAAATGTGTAAATATTAAGTTCCATGTCTATAAATGTGTAAATATTAAAAGGAAACTATTAAAATTGACTTTCAACAACAAATGCTAAAAAAAGAAGCCATTAAAAGAACCACTGACAATATATCGATGTTTCTGATTTGGGACAGGTTAGCCTAAGATTCTGGCCAAACAACCTTTTCACATCAATAAGAAGCAGATTCCTAGGCTAGGGATGTTGAGGGTTTTATCTTGTTTTAGCGAATTATTATGATGTTTGCAAAGGAGAATAGGCAATTAAGCTGCTGTAACCTGACATTCTTGTTTTAATTTGGAATTAAAGATTCCTCTACTGGCAATGTCTTTCATCCGATCATAACCAAAAAAAAAAAAACATTTGTAGAAGATCTTTCATATATACAGTCCATAAAAGTTTGGTCAAAATTGGCTGAGCATTTTTTTTGGAAGAAGAACATTTCATTTTTCATTGGTTTTCAATGGGAATTAATTTGTGTTTCAATCATCAATCCTTTTAAGTTTAAAATTATTTCGTGTTTTAGTTAAAGATGATATTTTGTTTCAAATTGGTTGATTTGAATCAGATTGCTACTTGAAGCCACGTTTAAATTTAAATGAGGATCATTTGTAGATGGTCTTCACAACTTCATTATCCTAAATTAAATCTTCAACACATTTCGCCTTGAAGAAGAAGAGGTTTACGGGAGGTATTTCTTTGGGCAATCCTGACACCCCGAGGTGTGTTATACGACAAGAAAACCTTAAAATATGCATAATCTGACATATATACCGTCAAAAAATTATTAATATCTGCAAAAATTTGCAGGATTTGCTTCCTATTTTACCGACCATACTAAAGCGGGATATTCTTTTCTGATGCGTTCAGGTTTTAATACGCCCTACGGCTCATTTATAATGTGAAATAAAACTCACTAACTAATTAAGATATAAACTTAAGAAATCTTTTATCCAGGCACAATAAAAATATATCTGTAACTGCATGAAGCAAGTTACTGCCCGATAACAGTGTATGAAAAATACAAGTCACTTTGTAAGTAATTTATCGTACCAACTAAGTTGATGAAAGGAGATGCTATGTTATTTTAAAAAAAAATTTATGACATTTTTATCGCGAAAAGCAGATTATAATGCCCTCACCGTTACCGGTGGGGCATTGAGTGTTGTCCTTGTACGTACGTCCGTCAGTCCGTTTGTACGTACGTCCCGAAATTAGTTTCTGTTCTCTAACTTTAGTTTGCCTCAAATTAATGTTATGTTATTTATACACAATGCCTATCACCACAAAACACAGATCAAGTTCGAATTTTGGTAGCGTCAATTTCACCGTTCTCAAGTTATGTCCCATTATGATGTTATATGCAACAGGGTGGACTCATTCTCCGTTTATTTTTGCAACAATTTTTGAACTATTCAGAATAATTTCTTTTGAATGGCAATATATAAAGGCAACAGTAGTATACCGGTGGTCTTTTGGTGTTCAAAAGTCATAAATCGATTGAGATAAAACAAATTCGGATTACAAACTAAAATCGAGGGAAGCACATCAACTATAAGAGGAAAACAAAGGAACAACAGGAACACTGAAGTGCAACAAAAACAAACGCCAACTTACATAGAAGCGAACTATTTGATAACAACTGCCATATTCCTGACTTGGTACAGGACATTTTAAAAAAAAATGGTGGGTTCCAATACAATTTTGTTTTAGACAGAGATCCAGGATTAAATTTTATACTCCCCTACCCCATTATAAAGTACGTGGCTGTTTTTCTATAGAAAATAAGAATATCTGGTCATTAGATCATTTGATGGAGTAAAAGGTATATGTAGATGTAAACAGTTAAGAACTGGCACAAAGAGAGCACGAAATCGTGATACATGTAGATGTAACTCGAAAAACGAATATCCATACATGTAGGTCAAAGTGTGATTTCCAATACAGTGTGAATCAATTAGATTTTCCAAATCCAACACGCGAATATGTTAAATCTGGATTGCTTTACAAGTGTTATGAAAAAATTTGCATTATTAAATTCATCTCACATAATGTCTCTTTATTGTAGCGATAAATTAATAAAACTTCACATTATTTGTTTCGAAAGTTAAAATGTGCGTCGACGATTTTTGGTATTTCAGTCTAATAAACGGAGGAAAGGATTGTTTCTGCGTTGAACCTATCAAAGATGGAATATTAAAAAGTAAACGCCTAGTTGGCAACAACACACGATAACAATCAAACGAATCAAATGTTTAAGTAAATTATAGTTTGCATTTTAATCAGGGAAATAAAATCCTTACACAGGTCATTATTTTATGCCTTGAAGCATATTTCATTGAAACTTGGTATCCTCTGGGTTGATTTTTCGGAAGAATGACATATCGTTCTGAAAGAAAATAACACCATATATGTATATAATTTTGAATAAAGGCCAATCAGAATCAAATGAAAGTTGCCTCAGTCATCTGCAGTCATGTTTTTATTATGACCGTAATTCAATTGGATTGAGGATCACTTTTATATAGGACCTTTTTTTTAGACTATTCCTGCCAAGATTAGTAAAATATTTCTCAAAATCTTGGCCGATTTATTCTTTTTTCTGACCTGTTGATAAGTGATAAGTGTAATTTGGTAGATCACATTCTGGGAAAAGGGGACTGAATTGTAGTTACGACCATTGGAACATATTCGTTGTCATCTGTGAAACGGATATTCCATAACGGTCAACCAACTCGTGATTGCGTCCGTAAAATTTACGAAGCGACGATTTCAACTTCACTACTGAGAACTCTTGGTTTAATAGCTTCCTCGTGAGCAGTAACCCTCTATCAAGGAAATCATGACATGAAGTACAAGCCCTGGAATATCGTATCAATTTGGAGATATATACTTCGTATGCAGGTGCTGCTGAAATGTTGCTACATAGAAATGGGAAGTTCACAACTGGGAAGCTGAAATCATCTCTTTTGTCATTTTTGTCGCAAAATTTTGTTTACAGCCGACTATCATTGTCAATTTCTAAATGTAAGTCAAGATATGAGGCCAACTTAACTGTTGTATCTTTTATCTCAAGTTCGATGGGATAGATGCGTTCAACATAGTCACCAAATGTTGAATTATTTAGTGAAATAACATCATCTGTTTAGCGGAAAGTGAGGTTAAAGGATACTGCTAACTTCGTTTCATTCTTCCTAAGAAGTTCTGTATGAAGTCAGCCTCACATGAATAAAGGAACAAGTCGGCAAGAAGAGGAGCACAGTTGGTACCCATGAGAACGCCGATTGTTTGTTGAATAACACGTCCTCCAAACGTGACAAATATGTTGTTAATAAAGAAATCAATCATCTTGATAATGTCAGTTTCAGAGAATTTCTTGTTTGAATCAGAGTGATTTTTTTTACATAGAAGGATTTATCCCTCCCTAAGACAAGAAAATTGTATCTACGTAGGCCATTCTTTTTTATGAAACAAAGCAGGACCAACTGTTTCAATTTGTCTTTTAGTTTGGAATGGGGAATACTTGTGTAAAGTGTAGAAAAGTCAAATATTTCAATACTATTGCAAGAGGAAAGAGTCTTAGATTGTATGTACTCAAAAAGATCTTCGGAATTGTTTAGTATTCACATCTGATTCACGCCGCCTCTAGAATAGGTAGTTTCACAATAACTTTGAAGCCTGGCTTATAAAATACAAATAATTACACCATTACTAACACAATTCTATATTAATATTCTTGTAATGGTTAGAAAATACATCAGGTAACACCATTGCAGGCTTGGTCCTATTTTTAAATTCTATTTTTAGAAATTTACCTGTGACATCACTTTTTGTAGCGTTGATACATTCGTGTGACGCAAAGTTTATTATTCTATTGTTCTGTATTTGTGTTCTGTCGTAAATTATTTTAGGTGTTCGTTGTTATTCTGTGGTTTACATGTTGAAATGTACTATTATATTATTTATTTATGTATTTCTCTGTCCTGAATGTTCTTGCATTTATTTGTACTGTATTCATTTCGCGTAATGTTGTCATTTTAGCGGTATTGTTAACATTGTTATATAAGCGGGAGGTTTGGCTAGCCATAAAACCAGGTTCAACTCATTTGTTCTTAAAATGTCCTGTCCCAAGTCAGGAATATGGCAGTTGTTATCACATAGTCCGTTTCTATGTATGTTGGCGTTTGTTTTTGAAGCAGTTCAGTGTTTCTGTTTTTCCGTTTTGTTTCCTCTTATAGTTGATGTGTTTCCCTCAGTTTTGGTTTGTGACCCGGATTTGTTCCAGTTAAATTGATTTATGACTATTGGACATCGGTATACTACTAATACCTTTTTTTGATTGCTGATAAAATTGATGTTAATAATTTAGAAAGAAGTTTCATGGAGCACTTGGAAGACTCAGCAATAAAACGTTGTTTGTAAGGACACTTATGTAGTTAAGGTTTCCAATATAGTGAAGGAAGACCCAGTTCTTTATCTTAGGTTGAAATTCCAAAGGAAAATAGAACAGACCTATGATTATCCAGGATTTCCTCCTTGGTAAGTGTCGTTGGGATATATGTTGGGTTTCCAAGTGAATTTTCAATACCTAATTCATGTATCAAGTAGTTTATGTAATGTGATTTACACAAACAAACGATATTGTTTGGGGCTTTATCTGCCGGGACAACAATTTATTTGTCATAGAGTTAGGACATGTGTTTTGCAACATTTGGGTCTTTAAAGATTGATGTAGCATAGGTATTCATAGACCCATTCAGTTTATTTAATTTTGATTTGTATCGACGTCACAGCCTTATTCGATTCGGCCAGAATATCTATGTCTTCTTTCTCGCGTACAACATAACCAAACATAAACCCATTGTGTACACAAAAATTCTCAATTCAAAATGTTGAAAAGCCAAAAAATTAAATATACCGATATTGCAAGAAATAAATAGTTAAGGTGCAGGTGATCTGTCGAGTGAAAAAATGTACAATGCACGTGTTTTTCCAGTTTGTGACCAGATTCGTCAAGTAAGAAAACGAAAAATACATCCGAATATTCAGTCAGTATAATAAATGACAGATTTCGACAAGTACAAAAATGCACAGTACCTTCCCCTGTATGTAATAATAACTTTTGTTAAAACATTAAAATTGTTAATGTCTTTTAATTATTTTTGTCGTTTGAGCTGTTGTCTTATTGACTTGAACCGAACTCTCATTCATACTCAAACATATTGTTACATCCAATTGTCCCCAACAATAAAAGTGGCCGCTGTGAATAGAAGAATTATTTTTTTGGGGACCTACCGCGAAAATACCGTAAATCTAAACAAAATTCAAATTTTCGTACAGCCTCTGTGATAATTATCGTACAACTTCTGTGACAATTATCGTACAACCTTTGGGATAATTATCGTACAACCTCTGTGATAATTATCGTATAACCTCTGTGATAATTATCGTATAACCTCTGTGATAATTATCGTATAACCTCTGTGATAATTATCGTACAACCTCTGTGATAATCAGACATTATGAAGATGAACATGTAAAGTGATTTTGAAGATGTACAAAGACAAACTTACTGGATTTTTGTAACAAATCATGTAGTTATTTTCAATGTTCTTTTTTGTATACAGCTGTCATTACCTAAATCAATTAATCAGCATGCGTTCATGTATACTTTTACTTTCTCATAACAATATAAAACTTCAATGCGTTAACAACTTGATTGTCTCTGAAAACAGGTAATACAATTATTTTATTTTTTATTTTATTATTATTTTGCTTTGATAATAAGTAAATGTAAACCGAAAATATCCTTCTAACGCACCGATCATTCAAATTTTGTAGGATGCTTTTTTTAAATGAATTATTTGATTGTCAACTTTTTTTCATTCAAGTTTAAAAGAAGATTTTCCCGAGAATGCCAATTACCAAAAAACTAAATTGTCTGTACCGAATATATTGATATTCCGTTAATTTGGTTGTCTGTTTAATGTGACGGATGCCTGGAAATACTATCTTTATTAGAGCAACTAGAAAATACACCCAATAACGAATCGGCATACCAGTTGGTGTGAATAATTTTTTTTATGCATACATTCGATTACATCTTCTATGTTGGTGGTTGTTTTTCTGAGCTCAGAAATACAATTTTTAATAGAATATCTAACAATGAATCAGTCAAAGAATATGAGACATAATGGTCAACTTGTACTAGAATCTTTGATAAAAAATGAAAGATTTAAATTTTGAAATTATTAGCCTGGTATCTTTGATGATATTTTTCTATCAATGGGTCAATGCCATTCGTGGCGGGCATTTTGTCATTTAGGCTATCATCAGCCCAGTAGTAATGACTTTTGTGATGAGATGAAAAATCATTGATATGTTCATTTTCTGTAGATTTATTGTTTATAAAATGTTGAATTATCAAAGGCAGTCAATATGAACAATATATTTTGCACGATGGCTTTCTTCCTATAATCTTTGATAGAATTTGTCAAAACCTCAAGATGGTTAGTTAATGTTGATGTCTTTTGGTTATTTTTGTTGCTCGGGTTGCTGCCTCATTGACTATTGCCAAACTCGTCTTCTAATTCATACTGATAATTCAAAGAGTAACATACATTTGTCCTTACCAATAAAACTTGCCGCTGTCAATTGCAGGAGTTAATCCATTTTGGGACCATACATTATTTAAACAAATGGCAAACCCCTTGATTTTTTTTAACAAATTTCCATATCTATCATTTCATCTCCTGTGATTACGGATCAATATGTACATGTATATAAACTTGTAGAAAACATCTTCATAGGATTTATGTGAAAAAATATTATTTTGCAAACAGCTGTCATTACTTAAATCGATTAATCGCATGCGCTCATGGATATCTTTACTTCCTCTTAACAAGATAGTACGTCCATGCTCCAGCATTTTGTGTGTCTCTCAGAACAGGTAATAGAATTATATTATTTTGAAGACCAACAAATGTAAAGTGAAACATATCCTAAGGCATGTACTGGTATTTAATATTAAGATTGTAAAAGGGGTGAATGGTATGTGCATTATATGTCTCTTTTCCGGTACATTTGGGCGTCTGCCTGATGTTCGAAAATACTATCATTCAAAGAGACTAGAAATTCACATTAAAACTGAACAGAAGAGCGTACTAATTTTTCTGTTAAAATGTTTTTGCTTTTTAACAAAACTTAATTCTCTAACGATTGGTATATTATCATTCCCAATGTCAGTAGCTGGTCTGTTATGTAAATATAAATAGTATATCTAACGCTGAACCAGTCAAGAATATTAGACATAAATGTCAACATTTTAGTGGTTGTCGTATGTTGCAGTTAATCCTTTTATTGTTTGTTTAGTTAGTTCTTGTGTTGCTCTGTTGTACCACTGTCCCAGATTTAGGTGAGGGTTGGGCGTTCATTAACATGGTTATTCAGGCGCATTCTGTGTGTGCCTGTCCAAGTCAGGAGCATATAATTCTGTGGATGTCGTTTGTTGCTGTGTATCATATATATATTTGTTTTTTTGATAATTGTTTTTGTGCATAAATCAGGCCAACTGTTTTTTTCGTTTAAATTGTTTTACAATCGTCATTTCGGAACCTTTTATAGCTTGCTATGCAGAATGTGTTTTGCTCAAGACCGAACGGTGAGTTATATTTGCTAACTTCTACGTCATTTAGTCTCAAATGGAGAGTTCTCTCATAGGCAATCGTACTGCATTTTTCTTATTTTTATATTTGTACTCAAAACTATGATGAAAAATCAAAGATTAAATTTTACAATTTCTGAAAGAACAGTTTGTTATAATTTAAAAAAATTAAAGAGATTGGAAGTAGAAATTAAAAAAATGTTTGGCTAAATTTGTTACTAGTGCAACCTTTGACCACCCACATTGGCGGTTGTTTAGGTCCTGTTTTAATATTTCGATAGTCGGCGCTGTTAAAGTTCTGTTTTTTTACCGACAACAAGTCTCAAGCAAATTTATTTTCCAATTTTGACAAGGGTTTTGTCAAGATAAAATTCATACATGTAATATAGGATCTTAAGCCATTCGTTATATGGCGGAGCATTCATCATGGTTGCCAAATATATTTTACTGATATATGAACAATTATATCATTTGTGATGCAGATTTCTACACAACCAGAAATCACACCCTATTACACCTATTATTTTTTTTCAATTAGGAAAAGAGTTGCAACTGTAGAGATGATGGGCTGTCATGATAACTCTTAAATAAAGGCAACAGTAGTATACCGCTATTCGAAATTCATCAATCGATTAAGAAAAAAAAAACAAATCCGGGTTACAAACTAAAACTGAGGGAAACACATGAAATATAAGAGGAGAACAACGACACAACAGAAACTCAACACTAAAAAGCAACACACACAGAAACGAACTATAATATAACAATGGCCATTTTGCTGACTTGGTACAGGACATTTTAAGAAAAGAAGGTGGGTTGAACCTGGTTTTGTGGCTCGTCAAACCTCCCGCTTTTATGGCAATGTTAAATATAACATTAAAATGACAAAAACCGTTAATGTAATTCTCATTACATCAGTACGATTCTTACTTGGAAGTTTTATTTTTGAAAGACAACTATTTCTCCTAATTAATTGGTTTAATTAAATAACGTATCAGACCTTCATACTTCTAATGTCTATCTGGTTATCAGAAGGAATTTTCGAAATTACGTAGGGTCAACAATTACACACACAAAAAAACTAAACAATGTACGACCTTTTTATACCCGGTTTGAAAATTTTATCTTTTGTTATAGAAAACAATGGATCACATTTTTCAAGAAATCACATAATTTTGCTATTTATTCTACTGGTCATTGCTTTATATCATATGTTCAATGACGGCATTGTTATATAAAAAGGTGTACATGGTGTATGACGCTCATTGGTATCGCTACTTTTTAATTATTCGTAAATAATTAAATACTAGTACTAGAACTAAAGCATGACGATATGTTCAATAATAGTGATTTTGTTCAAGACGCTTTAACAGGAAATGTATGTTATGAATAATAATTTGATGTAATAGACAGTAAACAATTATTTGTAGAAAGGCAGTGGACAACTTTTGAATTTGATGTTAGCAATTTTGTGTGTATATGTCATAATATAACCAAATTGATACAACATTTACCTTTGTAGTTATTAGTTTTAAAGAAATTGTCTTTAAAGGCGAATTTTACCTTAAAGACTTAATTAAAAAAAAAATCAAATGTTTACATTTGTTATTGTTTTTCATTCAGAAGCACTAAACTACTAGTATATCATGTCCAACTGCACCTAATCATAAAAATTTTTTTAGCGATAGATTTCCTTTAAGGTAAAACGTATCAGGTATACAACAATGATAGAAATGTCAAGTTCATAAGTACAAAACTTTAATTTATAGTCAACGCACAGTTGTTAGTGGTTGTATCGTCGTTCCTGAAGATGACAAATCCAGAAAAGTCTTTCGGACACTTGAAAGTTATAAAGTGTTGATTTCATTTTTTTTTAAATACTCATTCATTTATTTTGGAATATTTGGTTTCAAATCGCATTGCTCCTTTACTGCATCTAGTCTGTTTTGACTTGATGCTACCTTATAAGGCTGTGAATGGTTACACCTGGTTCTAATCCGTCCAGTTCCAGTCCCAGAACTAAAACTGAAATCGGTAAACTACATGTTCAACAATATTTTATATTTTATGACTCCGCTGTATTTTCATTTGGCTATTACAGAGGCGAATCTTTCGAAATGACGTAGATTTATGCGTAGTTAGTGGATACACATATTTTAATTGTTTCCTACGGTACATATTCGTAATATGTGTTTGTTATCTATACTGTCAATAATCTAGGAAGTTTTCTTTATTTTTTAAATATATATTGATTTCAGTTTGCGCAAGACTTGTTTCAAAAAATGACATTTTTACGTTTTAGATATAGAGGACAAAAATACAAAGAATAATGCAGATCTTATTTGTATGTTTCGTGTTTGGTAAGTTATTATATCAGAATTGATACATCTTGAAACGATTGTAGATGATACTGATTTTAAGAGCAAAAATGGTAATGAAACTTCACATTTGCCTGTTAGAATAATTATCAATTAATATTTGACACATGGTAATTCTCTAAGTTACATACTTAGCAAGTTTTTTTTTTTAGACCTTTAGGATTTAAAAAAAATATTTAGAAAGAATTCTTAAATCTAGATTTAAGTGATTGTTTGTTCATGACCGCTATGTTAGCTGAATAGACACGTTTATTAATACACTATATATAGATTTCCTGAAATATACCCGAGTTGAATATTCATACATTCAAAATTGTTTTTAAAGATAAAGTTTAATATCCTAAATTCGTCAAGATGATAAAAATCAAAGTAAAACAATTAGATAACTCCAAACAGAGCAGGAACGGGTAAATCGACAGGTTTAGCATCTCCTGCTTTATTTGCTTGCATTATCCGCCAGTCGAATCCTCACTCATCCGAAAAATCATTACCCACCAGGCGAATCCTCACTTATCCGAAAAATCATTATCCGCTAGGCGAATCCTCACTCAGCCGAAAAAACAATATCCGCCAGGCGAATCCTCACTCAGCCGAAAAATCATTATCCGCCAGGCGAATCCTCACTCAGCTGAAAAATCATAATCAGTTAAAAATGACGAGATAAGACGATTATTCTTTATAAAACGAGAGACAAAGTCTTCTATTAATGCAGTTTGGTGTTCAGTTTCACAGAGTCAAACCAAAAAAGTAATGTAAACATATGGTTACAATGTCAATAGACAGTGTACAAGTAGACCAAGAAAGAAGTGGGTGCAGCAAGTAGGCCAACAAATAATTGGGTACTGCAAAAATGGGCCAGCAAATAAGTGGTTAAGTTACAAGTGGAGTAGCAGATAGGTGGGTACTACAAGTAGGCCAACAAATAAGTGGGCACTGCAAAGTGGGCCAGCAAATAAGTGGAACTACAAGTAGGCCAACAAATAAGTGGGCACTTCAAAGTGGGCCAGCAAATAAGTGGGTAAGTTGCAAGTGGGCTAGCAAATAAGTGGAACTACAAGTAGGCCAACAAAATAAGTAAATAATTGTGTACTGCAAAGTGGAGCAGCAAATAAGTGGGTATCGCAAAGAGAGCCAACAATTAAGTGGGTAATGCGAACTGGGCTAGCAAATAACAAGGTACTGAGAAGTGGGTCAACAAATAAGTGGGTACTGCAAGTAGGCCAGCGAAAGTAAGTAAGTTACAAGTGGGCTAGCACACAAGTGGGTACTACAAGTAGGCCAACAAATAAGTGGGCCTACTTGTTAAATTATATCCTTTAGGAACGTTTAACTAATCAGTGTTTTGGAACCAAAGCGTTTTTGAGAATAAGATTTGTAAATCAGTTTGTTTTCTTTAAATTGGCTAAACTAGTTGTTAGAAAATATATGTACATGATAAGATAAAGACCTCATGACATTGCTTTTATCCTCATGCAGGTCTAGGGATTGCAGGTGTACTAAGTAGAAGATGTGTTATTTATACGGCGAGTGAAACTATACCAGCCATTCCAAAGGGTGCCCGGTTCGGTAGAACGTGCCATTCTGTAATTTTCAACCCAAATTGGTACTGCATTGAATGGGATTGTCCCCCAGCTGACTGTTCTAATCCCATTATACCATATAGTGGTTGTCCTTTCTGTAAAGGTAATTACAAGTATGTTCTGATGGAGGCTATGCTACCCTCTAATAAAAACATAAAATACAAAGACACACGGTTTATTACAGGAAATTAATTTTGATAATTTTCTTTTATTCGTCATTCATTTGCAATATTTGTACATATTTTACGTTTTCTGACAGTTTAGAAAAATTAAGAACACGATATATGGTGTATTAGTGTGACTTACATTGTCCATGAATGGTGTATTTTTATATCAATGGTATGCCAGTGTGACGTTTAGTGTGCATCAATTGCGTATTGGTGTTACATTCAATGGTTTACCAGTGTTACATTCAGTATGTTACCAACGGTTTATCAGTGTTACGTTCAGTGTAAGTTAATGGTGTACCAGTGTTACGTTCAGTATGCATCATATTTGTGTCAGTGTTACGTTCAGTGTAAGTTAAAGGTGTACCAGTGTGACGTTCAGTATGCATTGATGAGTTATTTAGTGTAATAATTTGATGTACAGTATGTAATTTATTTGACTTTCAATGACAGACTTGAGAGTGTTTGTTTATTACCAATAAACGAGTAACTAGTTTAACTGTCTTTACTTCTGAATAGATTGTGTGTGTTTATCCGATGTCAATCTTTTAAGGACATTATTGAACAATCACTCGTCATAACATAAACATTGTGATATTGAAAATGTACGAGAAAATGTCTGAACATCTTTACTCTCAAATTTGCTTATTCATTTTGTATATTGTGTTTTTATAATGGCATTATAACTGTCTACTTATGGTTTTCCGTCAATAGTATGCTTATTTTTGTTTCTCCTATCATTTAAACCTCTGAACATCTTAATATTTATCATCACAGGTACATGTGTAGACGGCGGTAGAGTGTATCAGTATGGTGAATCATTCAAGTGTGACGATGGATGTAATACATGCACGTGTCACATGTCGTCGATGAGGGCGTGCTTTTTGAAAACACCACCAGCAGAGTGCTTGTAAAATATTAACTGACAACATCGTATCCTAGGATAAATGATTGTAAAATAAAAGATTAAATATTAAAATATTTCATATTTTTTGTTATATGTGTAATTTCAAATTTATTTCATACATTTGCTGTTTCAATTTTAATTAGAGATATTCCCATTTTACTTTTACTACTTTTTAAATGGGATTGATTGATTGAGGTTTGATATCGTGGCGATTTTTAAGGAGGAAATCTTTATTCTATGATGACCCTCATTTCTTTGTTTGTGTACTTTAAACTGAATTTTTCGCGGCAGTTTTATTTTTGTTTTTTTTTACGCGGAAAGAGTTGAAACGCGAAAATGAGGCTACCTCGAATATGTCGGTGAAAACCGATGAATGGGATGAAGACAATACATGAACGTATATCAATAGGATATGTAGAGGACCAATTCATAACATCGGTTTTACAGACGACAGATTTTTACCAAAATTAATAACTTTATTTCTAAATGAAGGCAACGTTGAGCATTAAAACTTTTGATCATGCTTGTCTTATCTACATAGAAGCCAACAGGGCATTGTTACGGGGTCATTATTGATGAATTTAAAAATAAAATTGAGAATGGAAATGGAGAATATGTCAAAGAGACAACAACCCGACCAAAGAGCAGACAACATCCGAAGGCCACCAATGGGTCTTCAATGCAGCGAGAAAATCCCGCACCCGGAGGTGGTCCTCAGCTGGCCCCTAACTAAAATTGTGTGCTAGTTCAGCGAAAATGGACGTCACACTAAACTCCAAAACATATAAATGAACTAAAATTTAAAAAAAACATACTAGACTAACAAAGGCCAGAGGCTCCTGACTTGGGACAGGCGCCAAAAAGCGGCGGGGTTAAACATGTTTTGTGAGATCTGAACCCTCCCCCTATACCTCTAGCCAATGTAGAATGAAGAAACACATAGCAATACGCACAGTAAAACTTAGTTTAAAAGAAGTCCGAGTCCGATGTCAGAATAGGTAACAAAAGAAACTAAGCAAAATGACAATGATACATAAATGAACAAAGGACTACTAGCAGTTACTGACATGCCAGCTCCAGACCTCAATTAAACTGATTGAAAGATTATGTCTTCATCATATGAAAATCAAGTACAATCCTTCCCGTTAGGGGTTTAGTATCATACCATCATAAAATATATGAGAACATAACCTGTATCATGCCAACAACTGATTTTAGAATAAATGTGTTTATTTCCGATGCAAAGACCCTATGAGTGAATCAATATTAATACCAAAATATGCAATCCTTAATGACTTGACAACAGTATCGTAACTATATCCTTTTCGAATAAGTCTGTTTAAAGGTTTGGTTAGCTTTTGAGGTGAATGCAGACATTTTTGTGCTTTGTAAAGAATATTACCATAAAATATTGGATGTGAAATACCTGAACGTATAAGATGTCTGCATGTTGATTTATATTTACGAATGATGTCCTTGTACCGATGATAAAATTTAGTAAATGTTTTAACTAGTTTGTGATATCGAAAACCCTGGTGTAATAATTTTTGCAGTAATACAGAGATTTCTTTCGTTGAAATCAAATACATTGTTACATACACGAGCGAATCGAACAAGTTGAGATATATAAACACAATAAGATGGCGACAAGGGAACGTCACCATCTAAAAATGGATAATTAACAATAGGAAATGAAAAATCATCTCTTTTATCAAAAATTTTGGTATTAAGCTTCCCGGTAAAGATAAAGATATCAAGATCCAGGAAAGGGCAGTGTTCATTGTTAGTATTAGCTTTATTTAAAGTAAGTTCGGCAGAATGAATCTCTTTAGTGTACATACTGAAGTAGTCATTATTGAGAGCCAATATATCATCTAAATATCTAAAAGTGTTATTAAATTTTTGAATCAGATGTTGTTTCGATGGGTCTTTGCTGATTTTAGTCATAAATTGTAACTCATAACAATACAGAAACAGGTCCGCAATAAGTGGTGCACAGTTAGTCCCCATGGGAATTCCGATAACCTGACGATAAACGGAATCTCCATAGCGAACAAAAATGTTATCTTGTAAAAATTCAAGGGCAGTTATAGTATCAAAGCAGGTACAATTGACATAGTTTTTTTGTTAGTTGTTACTAAAAAATGACCTTAAAGAGTTTGAATATATATATTCGCATTCCGACATTTTAAATGCCTATTTAATCAGGTGTGTGAATTTTTTCTTAATAAGATTATGAGGCAACGTGGTATATAGGGTAGAAAAATCTAAACTTTGTACAGATTCGAAATCACCAATATAAGCATGCAATTTATCAAGTTCTTCCGACGAATTTTTGATACTCCAAAAGTAATTAATTCCACCATTTTCAAAGGCCTTATTTGAACAATTTATTACCAGGTTTTTGATTGTACCAAGTGTACTAGTAGGTAGAATAGATAGTTAAGGAGTGGAACGATGGCTTGAAGACGAAATAAATCTATATTTGTATGGAGTTTTATGCAGCTTCGGAAGCCAGTACATAGTTGGAACTTTCATTGTATTTGGTTCTGCTTGTAAAGAGGTAGCTAAAAGTTTATGTTTGTCACAAATGTCATTTTCCGAAAATGGAGTCAGTTGGAATGTTGGTGAATTCATGATTTCCTTTTGTAGAACATCAATGTAAAATTTACCTCAAACAATAATGATATTGTTAGCAGCCTTATCAGACGGGACAAAAATATATTCCTTGGCGATCATTAGAATACCCAATATTCATTATGGCGAGCAGTTTTTATGGACTACTCTACTAGAATCTATATTCATCGGTCGAAGACAAATATCATCATAGATATTATGATTAATTTCCTTTATGTCAAGTATTACATTCTACGAACAGGTTTGAGTTGTAGTTCTATTGGTATGAAAAGTCCATATTAGTTTAAACATGACAACTGGTTTTATATACAATTGCCAAAGTAATAATGCCCTGTTGGCTGTTACATGCACCGTTTATACTTTAGTTGGTTTATAAAACATTTCCTCTGTTTAGTTGTTTCATAAATGTATTAAGTAATTATATATATATAATAGGCGTTTCATAAAGACTTGTTACATATCTTTTTTGGTCAGAAAAAATAACTGTAATGTTCCTCGGCGTTTTCTCGGATCATTATAAAGACATCCTCATGCCTTTATTACAGACCTTCGACATATAATAGGGCCACCAATTAATATAATTGTATCATGCCAGCATTTGATTCACTCTTCAAAAGTTCATCCATCTCTGTTTTATGTGTAAATTTTTTACTAGCAAACATTAGTAATAACTTTAAAGTTTACCTTTAAATTAATAAACAGAAGAACACTGATTACTTTTGTTATATAAACGACTCAAAAGATTTCTGATTGATTTTATCACCTGATTTACGATACATATTTTTCGTTTACAGTAATTGCACTAAATACTGCGAACAATGGCCATTCTAAAATGGAAAAATTTAATAAAATTTCTTAATTCAAGCCATGGAAAATTCTTGATGAATCACATTGGTTCCCATAACAAACGGTATCCATCCGTTTTCATATTGTACAAATTGAAAACCGTTTGAAAAATAAACATAACTAGATCTACCGCATACAATCCGGATTTGATTGACTTTAAATTTAAAACATTTAGGACAGTTCGTTAACTAGATAAGTGTTATTCCTAGGGCCACTATTTGTTTCTGTAAGCCAGATGCAGTTGTTTCTGTTAATAAATCGTTGGCATAACACCTCTAGTATTAATAGAAGTGAATGAAAGGATATGTTGAATGAACGTAGATGAGATAAAAACCACAGAAACCGAGAGATATACATTTGGTATTTTTTGTTTTGATTTTCAAATATTTTAACCTCGAGCATCACTGAAGAGATTTTTGTTGTCGAAATGCGTATCGAGTGCAGAACAATTGGTACCGTTAAGGTTATAAGAGTACACCATACAGTAATCACCAATACACATGTGTCTATTTTATATTACAATATATAAATCGCCAGTAATTTAAAAAGTTATGAATACATTTACCAGATACCATCAAAGATTATTCTGTTCATGTCTTTGGAAGGCAATGAAGGCAATGAAGGCCTACCAACGTTAATAATATCAGCACTAAATGGGATCAATGAAAATGTGTTGTTCAAACAAGTCAGGAATATGTCAGTTGTTTGCCATTCGTTTGATGTGTTTGAGCTTTTGATTTTGCCTTTTGAATTTTTCTTGGAGATCTGTATTTTTTTTATTTTATTTTTCACGCAGTGCTAACCATCGGAGCTGTATGTGTTAGTTTTATTTAGGATGCAGAAGCATTGTGGGATTTGCTCATTGTTGAAGGCCGTACGATGAACAATAGCTGTTAACTTCTATTTCATTTGGTCTCTGGTGGAAAGTTGTCTCATTGGCAATTATACCACACTGTGTAGACGTTTCGTCCGCAGGGGTATCAAGAGTCCTGACATGAAATATCATTGATAAATTTACTGTTTATAAAATGATGAACTATTCACAACCTTTATAGAAAAACAAAGGATATGGATATACATTCATGACACAAAATCAATACATGCATAGCGAAAAACACAAAAAGCAAAGGAACAGCGCTCAAAGTCTAAGTGAGGACTTCAACACGGAACAGACAGACTCTTACCTCACTGCAAGTTTAAGACGGCCCCTAGCACCGGTTTGAACGAAATTCTTTGCAAAATAATTTGGATAAATGTAACACCACCAAATCGGGTCCGCTGAAAAAAAGAACATACTGGAAAGTAGTACATATTTAAAACAAATTAGTTCCTACACATAGGCGTAAATGTAAAACTGTGTAGGATATATTTTAGTATTTAAGGTATCAGATGAAAGGCGAAGGACTGGTGATTCTTGTAGAACACATATTGACTGATAATTTAGAACAATACAAAAATGTATGAGTGAATTCTATAATTGAGGTCATATATTGCCTGTTTTTTCAGATATGAAGTACCTGTTTGGTGTATCCAAAATTCCGGTAACCAGTACGGTCTGATGTATAAATAACAGTATATTGATCCCACCCCCATAAAATGTTTGGATGTGAAAAATTTAACGTGGATAAGAATGAGGGCCAAAAATATGTGGTGTGCGTCTTATTAAATTCTTAGTACAAAAACTTGCCTAAAATTGAGAGAATGATGTGGCACACATCAGAGAAGTTATCACAAGAAAAAAATACACCATAATTTTAAAAATACAGAATAGCATACATATCAAGCGCAGGGAAAATTTTCACGGCCCCCACACAGCACGAGAAAAAAACTCTGTTATTATAATAGAACATTTTTGTTTACTAATAGGCATATACTGCCTTAGTCGTATTTGATATTTTCGGTTTCATTTGCTCTTCAACTTCGTATTTGATTCGGTCTTTTAATTCTTTTGGTTCGAGTGCCACTGGTGAGCCTTCTGAAGACGACACGCACGTATTGCATACCAAATGATAAACCTGCTATCTTTAATGAGTTTGTTTTGTTATAATTCAAATTTGTTGCCTTTCTTTTGTCTAAAACTTTAAGATTCACTTTAGCCATCAAAAGGTAAAAGGTAACAGAAAATTTAGACATTTATAGTAAAAACTACCAAAAATTTGGTTTATTGGTTACCATCGCAGCCTCCGACAAAAAAAATATAGGCAGTTTACGTTTTACTTAAATATCTTGAAAGCGCTGAAAAATCTAAATTTAAATATTGTGTTTTTGTGTGAGTGACAGACAATCTTCAATTTTTTTGACAAGATTGTTGTCAGGGTGGAAGTGCTACAAGTGCTGAAAATAGATGCGTCTGTAGACTCTATAACGATATCAGAATAAATATGATGCATCATCAGATAAGAAGATAACAGTTTATACAAATTTTACTTATATTTTGCAGATTTAGAAAACAGTAGAATATCCCTTAAGAAACCCCCCAAAAATGATGTTGAATTAAGCCCTTTGCTTATTTGCAATGATTTGAAGTGTCTTGCTTATATCTTGCTCAGTAATTACACAGAGTGAAAGTTCCGATGGTTTTATGTGATGTAACTTAAACTTGAATCGTTTAAGGTAATGGAATATGGATCTATAAATCAGAGACCAATCAACTCTTAATTTTTTGGTTTTTGAGATAGAGTCAACACATTCTTTGGCAATTCAGGAAAAATTACTGCGCTACATTTTATCAAATTAATATCTTTGTTTCGTTGGATTTTTGTAGCAAGATCATGGTTAGTTCTATTTTCCTCAACAAAGATTGAAGATGATTCCGAATTCCGAATTCCTATTTCCAATTTGATTTAATTATAGACGAAAAATGAAAAATGAAAGTGATACACATGATAGAAGTTATCTAAAAATCGCCATAACTTAGTGTTTTTGTTTTTGAGTTGGTAAATTAACAAGACGAACTGGGAATATCAGCTATATTCGAAAATTTTTCACATTTTCAGAATAATTAAAGTAAATAACATTACACAAAATTAAAACAAATTGTACGACCGAATTAGGCCTAATTTTAATTTCGTATATGTTGTTATATATGTTTTAATGACAGTTATCGACAGCACAAGAAGAACACAAGAAAAAATCATGTAAGTTATTATCTTGGTCATAGATGTTTACATAGCGCCATTCTTGTATGAATATTTGTACATGTGGTATGAGGTTTGCTCATTGTCATCACTACTTTTTAATTATTTGTAAATGATGAGATGTACGAACTGAACCATGGCGAAATTAAACTAACTAAATGATATCACTGAAGTAAACCATGACACTGGACTTTCGTTGAATTAAAACAATGTCAAATAGTGGCTATTTTTTTCAGAAAGTTTAAGGGCAATTGTATACATTATATATAATAAAATGATATAATATACAGTAGACAAACATTTATAGAAAAGCATTGGACAACTTTTAAATTTGATGTACTCAAACCTCCCTTTATTCTGTTTTTACATTATGCTACTTGACACGGCTGTGGATATGACTTATAGGTGCATTTGCACCTGGTTCTAATCCGTCCGTAATTCATTCGAGTTTCATTTTTCTAAAACAGAAATCAGAATACTACATATACATCAATATTGTATAGTTTATGACATCACTGTTGTTTTTGTATTTTGTTATTACTCGATCGATTTTTTATAATGACGAAGAATTATGCGTAGTTAGATTACAAAGATATTTCTATAATACCATAAGGTAGATATTCGTGTGTTTGTTATCTATACTGACAACTATCTAGGGCACTTTCGTTTTTCTAGAGATACCGATTTCAGTTGAGCAACACCTACTTAGATTATATGTTTACGTTTTAGACGTAGGTTGCAAGAATAAAAAGGAAAATGAATATCTTACTTATTTGCTTCGTGTTTGGTAAGTGCGATCTTTTAAATTTGATATCGTTTTTAAAGGTTGTAGATAATACAAAAAGACAAAGGTTATATTGTCGTTTCAAAACACGATTGATAACAATTGCTACCATGCATAGGAACAAAACTATGCATTTGACCTGTTGAATTAGCTATCTAGTTATATTTGGCACGTGATTATTCTCGATGTTACATATTCAGCATGTTGGTTTTTTTAAATGAAAATTGTGTATTATCAGGGATATATTTTTACTCCCTTTAATCTCAATTTTAGTTTATTTCTTGTGCATCATCTATATTTTAGCTGGATAGACACTTATTAATTTACTACTTTCCGATTTGAATTTTCCTTGGAGTTCGTTTTTTTGTTATTTTACTTTCTTCTAGTATATGAATTTCCATAAATTCATTTGAGTTGAATATTCATGCATTCAAAATTTAATTTTAAAGATAAATTCACAGTTTTAGTTTACAAATATTCAAATCTCATACATCCATTGACAAGATAAGAACCAAAGTAAACAAATGTCTTCTGCTATGCTTGCATCACCCACCATGTGATTCCACATGAACCAAAAAGTCATAATTGTTTATAGGACACGAGGTCAAACGATTATTTCTTATACAAACAAGAGACAAATTCAAGATGCCGATCCTCTATAGATGCACTATTTGATGTTCAGTTTAACAATATCTAACCAAATTGATACACGTAATGTTAACATATGGTTTCAATGCACACACTTTTGGTAGAACATATCCCTTAGGAACGTATGATCAATCAATGTTTGGAAAACTAAAAGTTTTTAAGAATAAAACATATATAAATCAGCTTTATTATGATAGAATTGGCTGAGTTAGTTGTTTGAAAATACATAACAAGATTAAGACCTCATGATATTGTTTTAATCATTATGTAGGTGTAGGGATAACAGGTGTACTGGGTAGAAGATGTGTTGTGTATACAGCTGGTGAAACTATACCAGCAATTCCAAAGGGTGCCCGGTTAGGCAGAACGTGCCATTCCTTGATGACTGACCAAAATATGTACTGCATTGAATGGGATTGTCCAGCAGCTGACTGTTCTGATCCCATTATACCAGAGACTGGGTGTCCTTACTGTAAAGGTAACTACAATTATGTTCTGATGAAGGTTATATTATTCTACACAAAATAAAAACAGAAACACTTTTTATAACGGGAAATATCGGGAAATTAATTTCAAAAGGGTTTTTATTCGTAATTCAACTGTAAATATTATTCGTTTTCTGAAAAGTTACAAAAGCATGATCTATCGCTCGGGGTTTGATTTAAAAGAAAGGAGTCTTATTTTGGCAAAATAAAGTCAATTGCCTTTTTAAGCAAGCTTGTGCTTCGTCGTCACATATCAGCTATTCCTTAGCGCAAGTCGCAGAATGTGAAAAGTAAAATTACAAAAATACCGAACTCCAAGGGAAATTCAAAACGGAAAATCCTTTATGAAATGGCTAAATCAAAAGCTCCAACACTTCAAACCAATGGAAAACAACTGTCATATTCCTGACTGTGTACAGGTTTTTCCTTATGTAGATCTTTATGTTATTTACACATGTCGTTTGGGAATATGCCAACTATAGTTTGTATAGTAACATTGAAAACTATGTATAAGCGTAAGATAGCGTTAACCTGAGCTAGACCTCTTTCCAAGTTTTAGTGATTATTGTCAACTTTTCAGGTCCGTCTCCCAGATCCTATAAATGCCAGGTCAACTTCATTATTTGTAAAGAATGATTGTAAGGTGTACTTGTCTGTCTGTTTTCCAGATTGGTCAGTATGCGTCACTAGTGTATCCGTGTGAAGTCCAGTGTGTATTAACGGTTGTGTATCAGGGTTTTGTTCAGCAGCATCAATCGTGTATCAGTATGGCGTTCAGTATAATCATTCGTGTATCATGGTGACGTTCAGTGTGCATCAGTGGTGTATCAATGTGAATCAATATTGTATAAGTAACGTGCAATTGTTCGACATTCAGAGTGAATCAATGTTATTGTGACGTTCAGCGTACATTAAAGGTGTGTCAGTGTGACGTTCAGTGTACATCAATTGTATAGCTCTGTGACGTTCAGTGTGACGTTCAGTGTACATCAATTATGTATTAGTGCGATGTTAAGGGTGAATCAATGTTGTATTAGTATGACGATCAGTGTACACCAATGGGGTGGCAGTGTGACGTCCGTTGTGCATTAATTGCGGATCAGTGTGACGTTCAGTGTTCATCAATGATGTATTAGTGTGAAGTTCAGTGTGAATAAATGTTGTATTAGTGTGACTTTCTGTATACAGCAATAGTGTATCAATGTGTTGGTCAGGGTGCACCAATGTGTACAAGTGTGACTTTCGTGATATATGATATTTAAATGTCATATGGTACGGGACATGTTTTGCCTATAACCAAAAGACAATCAGGAGTTCCATTTTTAAGGTAAGCCGTCGGTTGCATCGATGTCAAATTACGGTAAAGGACGTCATTGAACACTCGACTCTAATTGTAACGGGATAACATATGCATTTTGACATTAGAAATATACGATAAATGGTACGAACGTCTTTACCCTCAGAGTTGCTTGTTTTTGTTGCAAAACTATGTGTGTCTATTCTTGTCCCGGAAATGCCTTTTTGTGGTTTTCTTTCAGTTATACGTAAATTATGAATTTATTTTCAAATTCTATTTAATGTTCTGATGCTTTGATTATCTATCATCACAGGTACATGTGTAAATGGCGGAAGAGTTTATAAGGAAGGTGTATCGTTCAAGTGTGACGACGGATGTAATACATGTACATGTCAATTTTCGACGCTGATGATGTGTTATTTGAAAACACCACCAACTGAGTGCATTAACTAACAACATACCGAATATAACTCATTGTAAAATAAAAGATGAAATATTCGACATTTGCGTTTAATTATTATACATGTTATTTCAATAGAAATAAGAAGATGTGGTATGTGTGCCAATGAGACAACCCTCCATCCATGTCACAATGTGTTTAAAGTAAACAATCAACACGGAGCCTTAGCTCACACCGAACAGCAAACTATAAAGGGCCCCAAAATGATTAGTGTAAAACTATCCAAACAGGAAAACCAACGGTCTAATCTATATAAAAAAAACGAGAAACGAGAAACGAGAAACACTTAAGAACCACACCAACAAACGACAACTACTGAAACAGGTTCCTGACTTAGGACAGGTGAAAACAAATGCAGCGGGGTTAAACGTTTTAACAGGCGAAAACCTTCACCCTAACTTGAAATAGTAGTGAAACAGTACAACAAAGAAAGACACACTATAAAATATCAATTGAAAATCTATTTTATGCTTTTACTGTCCGTGAATATCAACTTCATTAGAGATATACATTGCAAGACATATCATTTTTACTACCTTTTAAGGGGAAATATAAGCAAATAGTATACGTTAAAATAGAAAATGATTTTTTCACGATGACCACTATTTTCAAATTTGTCTCTCAAAAACACCACGAGTGCTTTATCAAATGATGATTGTTAACAGCGTATTTTGATGATTCAAATCTGCAATTTTGTCATTCTGATTTTTATACACTCAATATCTTTCAAAACAACAAAGTCAGATTTTGTAAATAAAAGGGATCCATATTTGGATTGCGAAGGTTCTAAAGTTGCACTGGATTTGACTATAATTTCATAGTTATTTTTTGTTTTATTTATCCGTTTACTTTGTACAAATTCAAAGTATTCTGAACCGAAAGAAAACTTATGCAACCTCAATAAAAACTTGCATTCGTAGTTCTGAAACATCCTGATAACAAAAAGGTACGCCTTACAGACAAACATTATCACTGTGATTGACTTTTAGATTAAAATATTTCTTTTATTAGATAACTGTTTTTCTAAGAGACATTTACGGTATCCCACTCTGTAGATTTGTTTCTGTACCTGTAATTTTTACTCGAACTCTATATCACGAAAAGAAAGAGGTTAATCCAAGTGCATTTATTTATGTTGACATATTGATGGCAATTAGCAAAGAAGCGCACGCTTAAAAAATAACTATCATGATGCACCTCTATTATTTATGTAATTGATTGAAAGGATGTATTGAGTACACGTATATGAGAAAGCATCCAAATTCAAAGTAATTTGAACTGAAAGAATGTTTATGCAACCTAAATAAAAACAGCCGAAGACTTGCATTCGTAGTTCTGAAACATCCAGACATACAGTATCACTGTGGTTGACTTTTAGATACGATATTTTCTTTTATTAGACAACTGTTTTTCTAAGGGTCATTTACGGTATCCCACTCTGTAGATTTTTTTTGTACCTGTAATCTTTACTCGAACTCTATATCACGAAAAGAAAGAGGTTAAGCCAAGTGCATTTATTTCTGTTGACATATAGATGGTAATTACCAAATAAGTGCACGCTTAAAAATAACTATCAAGATGCACCTCTATCATTAATATAAGTGACTAAAAGGATATACTGAGTTAACGTTGATGAGAAAACAACCAAAGAAAACTAGAGGATAAAATACATTTTCAACAATAGAAATGAGTCTATTTAATATGTCAATCTCTTAATCACGAATCTAACAAGATATTAATAAGTTTAACAGAGACTACCAAAGATAATCATGTTGGTGGGAAAGACATACGAATGTGTGAAAGAATAGCATAAGTGGCCTTTTTTTTTTTATCTTTTTGGTTTAAGCGTCACTGATGAGTCTTTTGTAGATGAAACGCGCGTCTGGCGTACAAAATTTAATATTGGTAAAAGACAAAGGATCGGACATATATCTAAACAGTTAAGCTGACATTTCAATTTGTATAATATTTCTTGTAAAATTGTATAATAAATCTTGTTAAATCTATTATTGGTTTTTGTCTTTTGTTGGCTAAAAGGACAAGGTTCACGAAGCATTTAATACGGTCCTGTAATATGCTATTTTTTAAAATTCAACGATGGATTTCCATTTCTCGCCGAAAGATAGCTAGATGTATTTCTGTTATCGATATGATGTTGTTTCCGTAATATTGCAATTCTTCTATGGCCAAATAAGTATCTAAAATCGGGGACGGTTACGGAAAACGACGTTTTTGGTGAATTTTCCCGCAAAACTTGGCAATTTTTACTTTGGCCGCCACTCACGATTCACATTTTTTAAAAATTATATTAATATTCATCCATTTGTCTCATTAAAACATAAAGACATTTTAGATCGTGGGTGGCGGCCAAAGTGAAAATCGAGTTCAAAGGATTCGCCGATGTATCCGGAAAGTGCAATAAATAATTTAATCGCATACATAATTAGCCGTATTTTATTTTTTTTTTATATAAAATGTATTGCACGTAATTGATATTAAAGAGGTTAATAAAACTAAACATATATCCAGTTGTAAATGACCCTACAATAAACTTTGATGTGTAATACTATTGGAATATTAAATTTCATATCATCATCAAGTTCATAATAGGAGATGGTGCATATCCTCTTCGTCGTTGGTTGATTACCCCATACAGAGACAACAGAAAAAAATACTTAATCTTTGTCGAGTGCTCACCAGTGTGTGGAAAGAGCCAATGCTCATTTGAAAGGCCGTTTTCGTCGTTTACAGAAAGTTTACTGTAAAGATGTTAAAATTATATGCAAACTGGTAATAGCTTCCTGTATTCTACACAACTTGTATATCATATGTGATGATGAAATTGAAGACTTTATTGATATGAACGAAGCTCAAAATGTTAATAGCTACCCAAATATATTCAGGAACTTGCCAAGGGCTGAAGCAACTAGATATGATATTGCCGCTACTTTACTTAATTCTTGAAAAAATAAAATGAGATTTATATATAAATAAAGGGAACATATATGATACTTCAATTTTATATCTAAAAATATCATTCCTCTTCAATGTTGTTGTTGCTTTATTTATGATGGTGCACATCACAAAGTAGATGTACACAAACATGAAGTTTAAACAAATACATGACACGAGTAAAGCTCATTGCATGGTCATCAACAAATATATTGATCTCACACCACACACATACATATCAGTCCTAGCTGTTTAAATATGTTATGTTTTCTGTCTTTGTATTTTATACATGTACATCGTTTTTTCTAGTTATTCACATTTTAAAATACTCAATATTTTTTGTGATTTTGATTCCATCAACCAGTCTGACCAGTCTGACTGCATACCGAAAGGTTAAGAAACATAAAGAACAGCGTGAACGAAAATATCAAGACCAAAATGTTGGGAAGCCAAATACATTGACAAAAAGGGGCCGTTCCCAATTTGTTGTGAAGCATGAGTTTGCTCATTATTGAAGCTTCACAGCAAATGTGGAATAAAGAACAGTAATCAAGGCGCTGTTCCAATACTATAATGTATTAATATGTGTTAGGTTTTGTCTCATTTACATTTATTTCCATTTCCCTTTTAATATAACAAAAAAAAAAAGACTTGATTACAGTTTTTTTGTGCATGGAATGTAGGTCAATGTGATCCGATTGTTGTTTAAAGTTGTTGTACTTAACAAAAGAATTGTAGTGATTAAATATCTTATCTACAAATGTATAGGAC
The DNA here is from genome assembly GCF_021869535.1 of Mytilus californianus. Classification (NCBI taxonomy): domain Eukaryota; kingdom Metazoa; phylum Mollusca; class Bivalvia; order Mytilida; family Mytilidae; genus Mytilus; species Mytilus californianus. Next base: position 3,070,373 of record NW_026262668.1, read on the forward strand.
AAGTCAAACGTCTTTGAAACAAGGTAGTTTTAAAAGGAAAATGTAATTCAGTGACCGGTATTTCGTATTCAGTCATATATCACCATGGATTAATGTGTTACTGAGCAATGGACCTAAATGCAAAGTTTGACAAAAGTCACATAATTTTAAAACTGAAACAATCCTTTTGAGAAGTTAGTGTCAAACCCTGAATGAGATATGATGCCTGATTTGTACCAGATTGACATACTCTGTAGCATATTAACATGTACACTAGCACACTCAATTATACCCTTAAGCTTTCCTCTGATTATGGCTTTATTCTTTAATTGACATTTAAAGTGTTCAAACAAAACAAATAAAAAAATGTAACAAGAAAACAAAGGCACCTGGGAGACTGTAGTCGCTCACCAGTAATCTTACAGCACCATTTTCTAGACAGTAAAACCTGACCAAATAACTGAACACAATTTCAAGTGGGACCACCGATGGACATTTTTTTTTAATTTCCCCCCAGACTACCTTTGAAGATTTTGAATGGAAACTGCTTATATACATAATTAGCCATGGCAGACTGACAGAAATTTACAAGAGGACCACCCAAGGACTATTTGTAGCAAATTTGGTTTCATTTTAACCAGTGGTTCTGAAGAAGAAGATTTGTGTTTCATTTTTTAAAGAAAACTTTGCTAATTTGCAAATTGGCCATGGCGGTCATTCGGATAGCGGACTGGGTCAACGAACACAATTTTCAAAGGGGACCACCCAAGGACTGTTTTGGCTAAATTTTGTTTCATTCCCCCGGTGGTTCTGAAGAAGAATTTTTAAAAAATATTTCAAATTTTCGACCAATCGGAGGACTTTGCGGCCATCTTGGATGAGGGGCAAGGTCACCTGACACAATTGTAGAAGAGGACCATGCAAGGAGTATCCCAACAAAGTTTGTTCTAGTTCGGCCCAGTGGTTCTGGAGGAGAAGATCAAAATGTAAAAAGTTAACAGACTGATAACAGACGCCAAGTGATGGCAAAAGCTCTGGTAAGCTAATAAACAGGTCACCACATCTTAAAACTGATTTTCTCAACAAATAATATATTATTGTATGTTCATCATGTAAACATATTTTTAACAAATGAAAACTAAATGGGTTCTTATTTACTCATTAACACATCTAAAAGTATGTCTAAACGTTGAAGTTTCTCTTTGTTTAGTTTTCTGATGAATTCTTGTAAGCTAATAAACAGTTCACCACATCTTAAAAGTGATTTTCTCAACAAATGATATAGTATTGTCTGTTCAATTATGATAACCTATCATGTGAACATTTCTTTAACAAATGAAAATTAAATGTGTTCTTATTCACTCATTAACACATTTAAAAGTCTGTTAAAACGTTGAAGTTTCTCTTTGTTTTGTTTACTGATGAATTCTTCATGTCTCTGCTGTCTCTCTCCCTCTCGTTCGTTCCTGTACCTTCTGCATGAACTGAATCAATTTATCTATGCCTGTCTGAGGATTTTTGAAAGTTTTACCGTTCTTCCTGGAATATTATTCTTTTCTTTATGGAAATACTTAACATTTCAGATTTTACTTCTGGATCTGTATCTGAACTTAGATTTATGTATTTCTTTTCTTTTGACGACTGACTAGATTTGTGTTTGGTGGAAGTTGAATTTGAGCTTGAGCTTGAGCTACAGTCTGTGTCGATGTATAAAAATTACATCATAATGAATATGTGTACTAAGTGTCAAGTTGATGCAACTGTAAATTCATCATAAACTACCTTGATCAAAAACTTTAACCTGATCCGGAACGGACGCACAGACCAGAAAACATAATGCCCCTCTACTACCGTAGGTGGGGCATAATAATTCAAGGATAATCTGTGATTTTAAACAATATTTTAAAAAAGAGTTTAATTTTGACTGACAATATAACAATCTTTATGATGAAGGCCAAAAGCAAAATTTAGATTTTTTGTTCATAGCTGATACCGGTCTCCAAATGCAATTCCTACTGGCCTAACGTAAATTCTACAAGCCTGGGATAGTGGGCCTGTTGCTAATTGCATAGAATGTTATAAAAATTTCTGATTCACAGTCAAATTGGAGAAGTGGGTATAGATATAGATAAGTCTTTGCCCATTTCTTTAACTAGATTAGTCCCGTGTGTTATTTGAAAATGTGAATTTCAAAAACTTGTCTCTCTGTCAACCGGGTCATCAGTAACAATTTTGACAGTACAACCTAAAGATGATTATTATGTTTGGTTTTATTTGACCCAGTAATTCAGAAAAGATATGAATCTAAGGACGAACAGGGGACACACAGTGATCAATATGGACACATTGGCAATTTGAGCCTGCTGAGCTACAAAGAAATGTGATTACAAAAACACGAATTTGTACAAACCTGTTATTTAAATCAAAATCTTGAATATCTTCCATCCTTATTTCTTTTGTATCTAAAGCTGAACTGAAATTACAATAAGAACTTACTATTTACAATTTCATGTAAATTTTATGCATATGCCATTTTACAATTTCACGGGGCTAGGCAATTAAATGTACAATATTCGGTCAATGTCAGAAAATATAAACTTTCTTGTATGAGGCAGAGAAACTGGGGAAGGGCGAGGTTTAGCACTTCTACAGATTCTTGCAGAATACAAAAAAGTTTATATTTTTCTTGATCTGATATTGTTTTTATACTGCAACTAGAATTGATACATTGATTATCACAAATTTCAAACTTATTCCTATCCCTAAGTGAACCCCCTATAAGGGAAAAGTGAGCCACGATGAAATCCACTTTGTACAAAATATATATTTGTTACTATATTTGTGACATAATCAAAACTAGTTGCAGTATGAATATATTAAACTGTAAATACAAATGTACATGTACTTGGTCAGGTCCTTATGGAGTGTTGTTAGTATTGTTGATATTTATCAGTTCAAGTATTAGTTGTTCACATTTATCATCAGTCGATAAATAGGACATAAATATGTATTTGCATTAAAAAAAACATAAGCTGCCTACCCGATTCTGTGAACTATCCTGTACAGAGTTGTTAAAATTTGTTGAATGCTAGACCTGACTGGTAACTTTTGACGAAGACCACCAATAATTAGGAATATTTTGCATTTTACTAGAAAAAATTAAATGTATGAGCCATTAGACCCGGCAAATTCTACTATGTTCTGATGACCAATTTCATCTCTTAAAATGATCTCAAAATTCAGCAATGGCAGACTGTAAGGTAAGAATAAATTATGGAAAAAAAATTGTAGGAATAATGGCTTAAATGGGCACTAGCTGTCAAATTCATGTTCACCGATTTGACTCAAATTCTCATATTTGATTTACAACATACTAAAACGTATATTCAAATTATAATAATTCTGAAATAAACAGTTAACACTGCATGCACTTGATAATATATATCAGAATTTCGTGTGTATTTTAGTCTAGACGCAATCTTATCAACTTTCGAGATGACCACCGGAGACTGCCGATTGTCATATAACCCGATATAAATATAAACAAAGATATAAATAAATAGCCACCTCATGTAATTGGATTTGTCTATATCTGTTTGATTTCATGTTATAGTTTAAATAAAAAGTTAATTATCGTTTTTACCTCTATAGGAATGATTTTTTTGTGGATCGAATTAGTCAAGGAAATGTTTCACCTTTGTTTCACTTTCAATGTTGACATTCTTTTCCTTTAAAAGGCTGACCACGATTTCTGCATGCGTAACAAATCTTTAGCTATTGGGTTAAATTTAAGGTCACATGAATACGGATTCAATGAGGTCGAATTATTCATTTGCAAGTGAATAATTCATCAGCAATGTTTCTTTGCTTATTTTGACAAAATTGAAACAAATTAGTTGGTAAAAACGAATCATTATTTCATCATTTCACTTATTTTAATGATTGAACCAAACAAAATCATATTTTATTTTTTTTTCATATCTCGTAGCTAGTGCCCCTTTAAAAGTTTATAGCAGAAGTTTTAAATGGTTTCAAATATTATACCTGTCTATTTGCAAGCACAGATCTCACAAATAACACTATTTTCTTCTTTTATCTGTAGCAATTCTAATAAATCTATGTATTTTGCACAATCGGCATGAAAGGCCAATTTACACACTCCACAACGTATATATATTCTAGAAAAAATTAATTTGTGTTCAGCATTAGGTAAGATTGATTGATTGATAGTTGTTTAACGTCCAGCGAGCAATATTTCAGCCATATTCAGGACGATATTAATGAAAGTGATACAATGTTACCATGTACTAATGTGGTCATAGCTTAAATTATCTATAAACTGAAGAGAAACCAATGTTTTTTATAGTGTCAAAGAAGTCATGTAGATTATAATTTTTCCACAACAATCCATTAATAAAGCCGGGATTTCTTCACCTGTTAGTACACAACTTTTTTTCCAAAATCCATGTCTATTTTTGTTTAAGAAACATTCATGACATTTTACCACAAAACTCATTTAAACTGTATTCATAAATTTTAACAATAACAAGAAAGGGGCAAGCAAACATGTATGGGTTGTATACTTTATTATTTTTCTGTGATTTATGCTTGATTGTTCAGTCCCTAGGGGTGACGTGATTGGCAAATACAAGATATGTTATAGGCATATCAGTAGACAACCATGTCCGATAACTCTCCGACTCAAAAGTTGTGTTGTAAACTTTAAAGTTAGTTCGTGTTTTACATTAGAGAATTTTTTTTCATGAAATATAATTTTTGAACACTTTGATATATTGCATTTATATTGTAATTTCTTTTTTTACGGTATATATTACATTTTTCGTTTTATATACAACTTTTCCTGTATGGGGGTGTCATTTTGTCACTAAATCGATTATTATGACCCCTCTAATATGCTTCGCATTTGCTCTCATTGCGAAAAACTAAAACAGTAAGAACGTTGGAAGTTTTCATTATAGTTTCACGAATTTTGACTTAACCGTACGAAACAGACGCATTTTCGATAATGCAATTTCGGACAGAAAATTTTAATTTTGGCAGAATTTACCAGAGTTGTAGCGCTTTGGGCATATTCCTAAACTTTTTCATTATCCCTCCTGATATCGCTATATGTTATACAATCTGTGTACCTGTATTTCCAATCAATAAACACTAGCGTCTGTCCTGATTTTTCTTGATTGGTAAGACTTGTGGCTGAACCCTCAGAAATAGTTTCGTCACATATATAGCATGTCCATTTATTTCTTTCCAAATCTACCTATAAATTTAAAATAGTAATATAATTTTTTAAAGGCGGCGAAAGAGGTGCGTTTGCACTTCTCTTTTGGATAAAAAAATAACTATTTTTTAGGTATGTTTTTCATTGAAATATCGTATCAACTGAGAAGATAAGTCGCCCAAATATTTTAGTATTGCTATCTTTCGCACCCCCTTTGGAAAAACGTGAGTACGAACCTGATATATAACATTCCAAGTTTTTTCTAAATTTATACTTTACGGAATTACTCGTTGTTGACGTAGGAGACCCTTTATAGATTTTTTTTAAAGTTTGGAGTTGTCCGTTTACCAAAAACAATACTGAACAATATCAACAAATCGTTACCTCCATCACTCTCCCGCCATCTTTGTTCTTAACGCACCTGGCAAAAAGATAGCGTGAAATTTTGTTCCGAGATCAACGTTCCCGGGAATTGTTCGTTTTGTTAGGGTAAAGTATTTAGTCACAAACATTGTTCGCATGTTAAGAACGCCTCGCCCAAAGACGCCCCCTAAGTTTATACAGTCCGACCAGGGTTCAAATTTCATGTCAGGTTTGTTTCATTAGGTCGTTTACCAGTTAGTGATTGCTCAGTATAGGTCAAGTGCTTATCATTCAGAATCTCAAGGTGCCCTAGAAAGTTTTCATCAAATATTGAAGAACATGATTATTTTTTTGTCTTCAAATTGACAGGGACTGGGATGATAGTGTTCACTTTCTACTTTTTGCGGTCCGAGAGGCTGTTCAAGAATCCCTTGTTTTTAGCCCCTTTGAATTGGTGTTTGGTCATACTGTAAAGGGACCTTTGAAATTGGTTAAGGAAATATGGCTTACTGAACACACTGACTTGAATCTCCTAGACTATGCATCTAGATTTAAAGAGAAAATGTATACTGATTGTCAAATTGCTCAGAAAAACTTACAAACTGTTCAGAATAAGATGAAAATATGTTATGGTAAAGATGCCAGGGACAGAGTTTTTGAACCTGGTGATAAACTACTTGTATTTTTGCCAGTCCCTGGACATCCTCTACAGGATAAATACTGTGGTCCTTATACAATAGAGAGTAAAATTAAGGATTTGAATTATATTGTAAAAACACCAGGTCGACGTAAACAAAATATAGTGTGTCATATTAATATGTTAAAACCATATTTTGAGCGTTCTAATGAAGGTGAGAACAAACCAGTTGCCACTTTAGACATGGTTAAATTGGAGAACGATCATGACAAACCAGATATAATTGAACCACCCTTTGATTCTAAGACTATGGAACAAACTGTTAGATTGAAAAATGCAGAAATTTTGTCAAATATAGACACTTCTGACTTTCGATCGCAGAGAAAAATTGAAAACTTTGGTATTCTCTTTTGAAAATCTTTTTCTAGATGTGCCAAACAAAACCACTGTTGTTTGTCATGATGTTGATGTAGGCGATGCTTCTCCAATTAAGCAACATCCTTACTGGCTCAATCCACTTAAACTTGATTTTATGAGACAATAAAATTAGATATATGGTTGACAATGATATTATTGAGCCAAGTAACAGTGAATGGAGCTCTCCTTTTCTCCTTGTAACCAAACCAGATAAAACCTTTCGTTTCGCAACTGATTTCAGAAAAGTTAATTCTTTTTCAAAATCTGATTCCTATCCGATTCCAAGGATAGACGATTGCATTGATAATATTGGGCAAGCCAAATTTTATAAATTGACAGGTTACTGGCATGTGCCTTGACACCGAGAGCTTGTGAAATATCAGCCTATGTCACATCAGACGGTTTATTTCAGTATACTGTCATGCCGTTTGGTATGAAAAGTGCTCCAGCTACATTTCAAAGAATGATCAATAATGTTATAAAAGATTTAGACTGTTGTTATGCTTATATTGATGATCTAAGTGTATGAAGTGATAGCTGGGAAGAGCATTTAAAACATATATATGATACTTTTGATAGATTATCACAATCAAATTTGACTGTTAATCTTGGTAAAAGTGAATTTTATAAGGCCTCTGTTGATTATTTAGGGCATACAGTTGGCCAATTTTAAGTGAAACCTATTATGGCTAAAGTGGATAAAATTATCAAATTCCCTCCTCCTAAAAATAAAAAAACAACTTATGAGATATTTAGGCCTGATTGGATTTTACAGGAAATTTTGTTCAAATTTGGTACTGTTGTTCAATTATTGACTCATCTTTTATGGAAAGTTTCTAAATTCATCTGGAGTGATAATTGTCAAAAAGCTTTTGAAAAAAGCAAATCACTTTTAATTAACAGTCCAGTTTTGATCACTCCAGACTTTAAAAATCAATTTAAACTTGTCGTTGACGCAAATGATGTAGGAGTTGGAGCCGGTTTATACCAAGAAACAGATGATAATGTTGAGAAACCTATATCATATTTTTCTAAGAAATCAGATAAACATCACAAAAATTATTCACCTTTTGAAAAAGAGTGTTTTGCACTGTTGTCTGCACTTCAACATTTTGATGTATACTTAAATCCCACTATGCATTCTATTCTTGTTTATACTGATCACAATCCTCTCACCTTCATACAAAAAATGAGAAACAAGAACCAGAGGTTGACTAGGTGGAGTTTATTGTTACAGGAATAGGATGTTATTATAAAACATATTTAAGGTAAAGATAATGTAATAGCAGATGCTTTATCTAGATCTTATTAAAACACTGTATACATACTGCATTTTTTGTATATATTGTTCATGAAAAGTTATCGTTTCATTAAGCTTTCTTTAAGGGGGGAGGTGTTATGATATTGTTAATTATCATGTTTATTTATCTTGGCCTAATTTGTTTTGTGTTTGGCCTTATAATGTTTATATAATCGGGTTATAGTTGTTTACAAAATGATGTTATAATTGTGCAGTTTAGAAATCCACGGAAGAATCAAAGATACTGATGGATTGATAAGAACTCTCTATTTGACTTACATAATAATTCCGGAATGATCATAATCAACGATTCGTAATTTGAATTTCTACAATATTCTAGAAGTTTCCCTTCCATATTATTCTAGGAGTTTCCTTTCCTCAGTATTCTAGAAGTTTCCGTGACAACTATATATACAGACACCGAAATTCGACAGATCAGACATTAATATACTTGTATTCTCAGAAGTTCTTTGGAGTTGTTGGATTGACACTTTATTTACGAACAAGATTATACTTGATTGTGAACTTATTGGACATATATATTACATTGGATTCCGAACAGTTAAGAGAAGATTTACGGATAAAGAAAAGACAAAGGATCGGACATATATCTAAACAGTTAAGTTGACATTTCAATTTATATAATATTTCTTTTAAATTTGTCTAATAAATTTTGTTAAATTTATTATTGATTTTTGTCTTTTGTTGGCTCAAATATAAAGGTGATTTCTGGCCGTAACAATGTATCCCAACCTGTTTGTTATGCCCGTGTCTGTAGTGACGTTTTAGATTTCAAAAACCGTAATCTTTGTATCACTTATACATCTTTAAGAAAGGGATTACGATACAATAAATTGCTTAAACCTTTAGTAAATTCTGTCATTGATACACAGATTCGTTTGGAAGTTTGGTTGTACCTGTATACAGCTTATTACGAATAGGATATCACATCCTAATTTTTACGGTGATGTTATTTATAGAGCCCGTAAACTTAGTTAAGATCCGTGTATGGATTCTTTAAATAAGCTTATTCTAAAAGTAAAAATTTAAAACCGTAATAAAATCTCTAAATATTGTTTGAATCGGCACAACCATTAACTTTGTTATCAATAAATTAAAATATAACCAAATATTATTGCTACACGGCTATTAAATTTTAAACCTACATTAAACTAAAAAAAGAATATGACGTAAGAAAAGTGAAAATAGCAGATTTATTTCACATGTGAATTATCAGATTTATTTCACATGTGAAAATAACGGTTTTTATTTTACTAAAAAATCATGGTAATTCATTGCAACCAATGTAATACTTTTTCATATCATGCTACTCGCTTAAGATAGACAATTACTGCTAGGAACTAAGGGTGCACGTGCACTGTCAATGTAAACATCAAGGATGTCATAGGCAAAATTGCGATAAACAGATCGATGGTCTATCAAACTCAGAATCATTTCTGAGATTTATTAAAAAAGAAATAGAAAAAAGTATCACTAAACGTAACTAGTCGTTGAACATTTCAATGAAAAAAAGCCAAATATGCTTATATTCAAGGTATCAAAACTAATAAAAGGAATATTGCAAATCTATTTCCAAGGTTTATCAGTTTTTTTTGTTGTATTCTTAGTTGTCTCATCGTATCTTACTTTTGTCCAAGGGATGGCATGAACTTACAATGAGGTGTACGCTCTTGTATCACATCAACACGTTATAAACATAAAATGAAGATAGCACATTTATGTACAATAAAAGACAACCATTAACTGGTTCCTGATTTTGGACAGATACAAGAAGATCTGATCATGCTGTTTTATTTTGTTTAGATATATTTTTGCATCTCAATCTCTTGTCTAACAAAAACATAACGACAAAACCCACAACTTCTAAGAAAAACAGTTATATATTTGTATTTCGAATTGTGAATCTGGGGCAGTTATACAATCATCTTAAAATGATAACTAAATTTATAAGTAATAGTTTCCATCAGTTGTATTTACGTCGTCGCCGATAAAAAGTAAAATAACAAAAATACCGAACTCCAAGGAAAATTCAAAACGGAAAGTACCTTGTTTTATAGCTAGCTAAACCTCTCACCTGTAAGACAGTCGCATATAATTCCATTATATTGACAACAATGTGAAAACAAAACAAACAAACATAATAGAAAAAAGTGTCAAAAATAGGGGTACTGCAATCAACATTGTGTTATATTCTAAATCACTATAAAAACAATCAAATGAATATATCAACAAGGAAAAACAAAATGTCATATAGACAAAACAAAGACATAAGCAAAAATGAAACATATTAAAACAGCGGGGTTGAAAATGTTTGTTAGCGCTCAACCCTTCAATAACATTGGACAGTGTTACAGCACAACATAAGAACAAACTATAAAAATCATTTGAAAAAGGCTTAACTCATTAGATCGAGACAAAAAAAAAAATCATCTAACAAAAACACAGACCAGGCATGGCAGGGTATTTACACATCCCTAACAACAAAACAGAATTATCTCTCATGATTTCAGTTTGCCATAAAAAAATATATAAACAACATAAATTTCCGATGCGCTTTTCTGCGTTTACCTTCATTAGGAACTCTCTATGCCGAATATTTTAAAGCAAAAGATGTTTAAACATAAGCTTCCTGTCAATTATATATATATACTCTGCATTTAAATGTTACACGATGGAGTTGCACAGATGAGTTGATGAATAGGTGACACCGAAAATCACAAAGAATTTTAAGCAGACAAGCAAGTTAACTTCTTCGTTGGTAGACCAGACATAGGTCTGCTTTTTTAGGAATGCTGCAGACCTATTGACAAGTCTGCTCCAGACAAGACCTGTGGACAAGTCTGATATGGATCAGTCCTGAGGACAAGGTTGGCTCCAGACCAGACCTGAGGACATGTCTGCCCCAGACCAGACGTGTGGACTGGTCAACTCCAGACCAGGCCATTGGACAGGTCTGCTACTGACAAGACTTAAGGACTGGTCTGCTTATGATAGATTACCGTGTTTATGACTTTTCATTTTAGACCTAAGCTTTTATTATGTGAACAATAATCGTATTGTTCTTTTTTCCCAGTATAGCAAATTACTATACTATTGGTGACTCTGTATGTATGCATATTATATACATTAAAATTTCTTTTTTCCATTCATATACTTATACACATTACATAATGGCTATACAATTTCACACTCGTTGATCGACAAAAATAAATGCAGCTATCATAAAGAAAGGAAAGGTTATCCAACGCATCGGAAACATATTTTTATATGATGGGATATAAACATCATTATTTACGTTGCCTCGTTCCCCATTTTTTACAGTCTCTTCCTAAATATAACCCTATGCATTACATGGATTATTCATCGTTATTCACCTTGTTTGCCTTGAATTTACGATTCTGTTTTTTCACAAAATGTTCAAACGAAAAGTGTATATTGTCCGGATATATAAGGTGTTGTTTTGTTATGAACCATCTCGTCAATTTCGGCAGATTCATCTTTACCGATTATAATGATATATGGGAGTTCCGAAAAAAAAATACTCGTTCTGAACATGAATGAAAGATTTGCCCCTGGACGTTCAGCTACCACCAAAATTAACCAAACGACATAATATACTAACAGTCAGTCAGTATACTATTCCAAGATGAAAACTTCTCATACTTTTCATTATAAGTTTGAAACCGAAACATGGGTAGACAATAAGATCACTGACAGTCAAATATTCCATCCTGGATATAACATCTTCCGGAAAGACAGAAACTGTAGTGGATGGGGCGTATTAGTAGCTATTAAAGATACATATATAACAACAGCCGTACCTGAACTACAAACTGACTGTGAAATTGTTTGGTGCACACTTGAACTCATTGGACACAAAGCCATATACTTGAGCTCATACTTCAACCCCAAAACATCCAACGAGAATGGGTACTTAGAACTTGAGAAGAGCCTCACCAGAGCGAACAACATAAAAAATGCTTTAATCATCATGGCTGGTGATTTCAACCTACCAGGCTGGAACTGGAAAACCAAATCACTGAAGCCCAATACACAACATACCAACATACACCATAAGTTCACTGACATCCTGGACGATCATGGCTTACAACAAATGGTAGAGGAACCAACAAGAGAATCAAACACACTAGATCTCATAATTACAAACTACCCAAAACTGCTTCAACAGAGTCGAAACAATACCTGGCATATCAGACCACGACATTGTCTTTGCAGAGTTGAATACCATACCATCTAAACAAACTCAAAAGCCAAGGAAAATATCCTTATATAAAAAGCAAAGTGGGAAAACATCAGAAAAGATCTCAAATTGATAAATACTGAAATTTCTAAGATGAACCATCATGAATGTAGTACACAAGAAATTTGGGACTATTTTCAAGGCAAACTTGAAAATACTATAAATGCCAACATTCCGCAAAAAAAAAAAAAAAAAAAATAGAACAAAAGACGGTAACCCTTGGATTACGGCAGACATGAAACGCCTAATACGGAAAAGAGACAAACATTACAAGAAAAAGAAAAAATCAGCTGATGCTAAGCATAACACCAAATATAAAGAACTAAAAAGACTGGTACAGAGAGAAGTAAGACGAGCATATTGGAAATATATAGAGGACATAATAACACCTGATCCCAAAGAAGACAAGCCAAACTGCATGAAACGTTTCTGGACATTCATCAAGCACAAAAGATCAGACGGAAACCAAATACCGCCATTAAGGAACAATGGACTACTCCATCATGACTCAGTTGAAAAGGCTAACATACTAAATAAGCAGTTCCAATCAGCTTTTTCTGAAAAAAACCAACTTCACAGAAATAGAATTCAAAAACCGTTGTGACATGACCAACAACAACTACCCTGCACTTCAAGACCTGAACATAACAGAAAACGGAATAGCAAAACTATTATCCAACCTAAACCCATTTAAAGCTGCCGGTCCAGACACCATGACATTAAGGGTGCTGAAGGAATTAGGCATAGACATCGCACCAATCCTAACAACCATCTTCAGGCGATCCTATGAAACAGGTGATTTACCGGACACATGGAAAAAGGCTAACGTAAGCCCAATATTCAAGAAGGGAAAACGGTTTGATGCAGTAAACTACCGCCCAGTCTCGCTTACCTGCATTTGCTGCAAAATCATGGAGCACATCGTAACAAGCCACATAATGACCCATGCTGACAAACACAACATACTGTATCCACTACAACACGGATTCAGGAGAGGCCTGTCCTGCGAAACACAATTAATTGAGTTTATTAATGATATCACCATAAACATGGACACAGGAAAACAAACCGACTGCCTTATAATGGATTTTTCTAAGGCCTTTGATAAAGTAAGTCATAGCCTACTTACACACAAACTGGGTCAATATGGCATAAGAGGGAAAACCAATAGGTGGATCAAAAACTTCCTCGCCGACAGGAAACAAGTCGTAGTTGTAGAAGGGGAAAAATCTGATACAATCAACGTCGATTCGGGCGTCCCACAAGGATCAGTTCTTGGACCCAGTTTGTTCCTTTTCTACATAAACGACATGCCAGAGGGAATCCGATCAAGGGTAAGACTCTTTGCTGATGATACAATCATATATCTCACAATATCATCGGACACAGACAGCGACCACCTTCAGGAAGATCTGAAAAAATTTGCAATTTGGGAAAACAAATGGAAAATGGGATTTCATCCAGATAAATGTAATGTTCTTACCATAACAAGAAAACGTAAGCCTATTATAAAAGATTATTAAATGTACTGCATGGCCACACCCTCGAATCTCTAAATTCTGCAAAGTACCTTGGCTGCACCATCAGCTCCGACTTAAAATGAAATGAACACATCAAAAACATATGTGTCAAGGCAAACAAGACCATAGGCTTCCTCAAACGTAACTTGAACATCAATAACAACACAATAAAATAAAACTGCATACAAGTCACTTGTAAGACCAACTCTAGAATATGCATGTACAGTCTGGGATCCTTATCAACAAAACAACAACAACCGACTGGAAATGGTACAGAGGAGAGCAGCCAGATATGTCACTAACAGATATCATAACACATCATCTGTTAGTGACATGCTTAACAAACTAGAATTGAAAACCCTCGAAGACCGTAGGAGAACATCAAGGCTTACAACATGTACAATGATGTATAAACTTGCCAACGGGATGGTGAAAGTTGACACCAGTAATACTCTCATTCCACCAGAAACATCAACACAAATGGATACCAAGTACCATCTTGTAGGACCGAAGTTCGGAAGGAATCTTTTAACCTAAGGACGATACGAGACTGGAATGCCCTACCACATACTGCCACCAATACAGGTAGTCTTGAAGGCTTCAAGACTTACCTACATGAGATGAACTAGATCATCGCCAGGATGTTTTTAAATTCACTGTATATATGATGTATAGCACAATTCAAATCAATTCAATATTTATTTTTTGTCTAAATTTTAAATGCGCATCCAAAAAGTGGCAAAATAATCAACTTATTGACGGTGGCCGCGTATTGGTAGAAGTAGAAGTAGAAGAAGTACAAATATAATCAGTAATGTCAGTGTTGTACGATGCGGTCATTCAGTTTTGTTATACAAACCATCCTTAACTACTGACTTTAGTGACCGTTTAATATTATGAATACGAAGAGGAAATGCTGGCACTCTAAATTGATGCGGACAATATTTTGTAGTCATCATGGCCATTGTGTACCAATGTTGCTGTCTTTTGTTTTATACAATCCATCCTGAGTTAACAAATTTATGATTTATGATGCGGCTATAAAATTGCAAATGATCATGAATATTATGGTCAGTCAGCAAAGGATTCCCAGATGATGTGCCAGTATAGTCTGTTCTGGTTGATGCAGTCAAATAATTTTGTGATACGAGCCATTATACTAAATCTACTATTGTTTTGTGGCGAGTCATATTTTAAACATGTTGAATAAAAAGAGGACATGTTGGCACCCTAAATTGATGCGGACAAAATTTTGTAGTCATTGCGTTGCAATATTGCTGTCATTTGTATTATAAAATCCATCCTGATATAAAAAAAAAATACTGATTTATTATTCGGCCATATAAATTAACATAATAAAGTGCAAATATGGTCAGTTTTCATAGTTTTGGTTGATGTGGTCAAATAATTTTGTTATACATGTTATACGAGCCAGCCTGAGGTATCAAAACGACTTAATTTTTGTTACCAGTCAGTATATTGAATAAAAAGAGGACATGCTGGCACTCTAAATTGATGAGGACAAAATTTTGTAGTTCCAAATGTGCTGTCACTTGTATTATACAATCCATCTTGACGTAAAAAAAATTACTGATTTATTATGCGGCTATATAATTATACATAATAAAGTACAAATATGGTCAGTTTTGGTTGATGCGGTCAAATAATTTTGTTTTACAAGCCATGCTGAGGTATCAAAACTACTGAATTTTTTTGTTACCAGTCAGTATTTTGAATAAAAAGAGGACATGCTGGCACTCTAAATCGATGCGGACAAAATTTTGTAGTCATTGTGTTGCATTATTGCTATCACTTATATTATACAATCCATTCTAACATAAAAAAAAAATTACTGAATAATTATGCGGCTACATAAATATACAAAAAGAAACATTAGTAATGTGGGCACTCTGAATTATAGCCGACCATAAACAAGATAAACATTAGAAACATTACACCAATATTGCTTTCATTTAATATGATTATTTTATACAATTTTATACAATCTAAGTGTTATGCGTTATTGCCATTGTTCATCGATTTTATCTGATAATATAACCATTTTATAAGATTAATGCCAAATTTTTAAACAGATCAGAACTTATAACATTTTATATAAAATGCATGTATATACGACTTAAAGAATTTGATATTTATTAAAATGATTATTTAATGCACATTAGCAGTGTAAAAGAGGGACGAAAGATACCAGTGGGACAGTCAAACTCATAGATCGAAAACAAACTGACAACGCCATGGCCAAAAATAAAAAGACAAACAGACAAATAATAGTACAGATGACACAACATAGAAAACTAAAGACTAAGCAACACGAACCCTACCAAAAACTGGGGGTGATCTCAGGTGCTCCGGAAGGGTAAGCAGATCCTGCTCCACATGTGGCACCCGTCGTGTTGTTTATGCTATTACAAATCCGGGAAATAGTCTAATTCGGTAAGTCACATTCGTGAAAAGGGAAGGGTATTGTAGTTACGACATAAAGAACATATCCGATATCGTTTTCAATTTATAAAAAGGCAGATCACGGAGACATTTGTTTAACTAGCTAGGTAAGTTTTATTCGTACTTTATTTACAAATGTATTTAATATCTGTATTGTTTATATCAAGAAACAAAGACATTGATTTTAAAAATATTTTATAAAAAAATCGATGTAGACCGGTCCTGGTTACAAGTTAACTTAGTGTTGAGTAGACCAGCCAAAAGTTAACTTGAAATCAGGTCTGGTTCGATCGGAGTTTTAAAAATCAAAGTTAACTTATGACAGGACTGGTTTCGAAGTTAACTTATAATAGTAGCGGACCTGTAACAAAGTTAACTTTTTAGGCAGTCATAAAAACAGTCCTTAGACCAAGTCCGCTTTTCAAGTTAACTTGATTGTGGTTCTAGGACTGGTCAGAGCAGTTCTTAATCCTTTCACAGGTTAACTTTAACCAGTCAAAATGACTGCTTAGCAAGTTAACTTGCTGAACAGGTTAGGACTGCACCCATCTGTACTTACATACAAATAAGAAGTGGTGATATTGATAATGTTACAACTAACCACCCGAAACTCGACAAGGAAGATAGCACATTTATGTACAATAAAATACAACCATTAACTGGTTCCTGATTTTGGACAGATACAAGAAGATCTGATCATGCTGTTTTATTTTGTTTAGATATATTTTTGCATCTCAATCTCTTGTCTAACAAAAACATAACGACAAAACACACAACTTCTAAGAAAAACAGTTATATATTCGTATTTCGAGTTGTGAATCGGGGGCAGTTATACAATCATCTTAAAATGATAACTAAATTTATAAGTAATAGTTTCCATCAGTTGTATTTACGTCGTCGCCGATAAAAAGTAAAATAACAAAAATACCGAACTCCAAGGAAAATTCAAAACGGAAAGTACCTTGTTTTATAGCTAGCTAAACCTCTCACTTGTAAGACAGTCGCATATAATTCCATTATATTGACAACAATGTGTGAACAAAACAAACAAACATAATAGAAAAAAGTGTCAAAAATAGGGGTACTGCAATCAACATTGTGTTATATTCTAAATCACTATAAAAACAATCAAATGAATATATCAACAAGGAAAAACAAAATGTCATATAGACAAAACAAAGACATAAGCAAAAATGAAACATATTAAAACAGCGGGGTTGAAAATGTTTGTTAGCGCTTAACCCTTCAATAACATTGGACAGTGTTACAGCACAACATAAGAACAAACTATAAAAATCATTTGAAAAAGGCTTAACTCATTAGATCGAGACAAAAAAGAAAATCATCTAACAAAAACACAGACCAGGCATGGCAGGGTATTTACACATCCCTAACAACAAAACAGAATTATCTCTCATGATTTCAGTTTGCCATAAAAAAATATATAAACAACATAAATTTCCGATGCGCTTTTCTGCGTTTACCTTCATTAGGAACTCTCTATGCCGAATATTTTAAAGCAAAAGATGTTTAAACATAAGCTTCCTGTCAATTATATATATATACTCTGCATTTAAATGTTACACGATGGAGTTGCACAGATGAGTTGATGAATAGGTGACACCGAAAATCACAAAGAATTTTAAGCAGACAAGCAAGTTAACTTCTTCGTTGGTAGACCAGACATAGGTCTGCTTTTTTAGGAATGCTGCAGACCTATTGACAAGTCTGCTCCAGACAAGACCTGTGGACAAGTCTGATATGGATCAGTCCTGAGGACAAGGTTGGCTCCAGACCAGACCTGAGGACATGTCTGCCCCAGACCAGACGTGTGGACTGGTCAACTCCAGACCAGGCCATTGGACAGGTCTGCTACTGACAAGACTTAAGGACTGGTCTGCTTATGATAGATTACCGTGTTTATGACTTTTCATTTTAGACCTAAGCTTTTATTATGTGAACAATAATCGTATTGTTCTTTTTTCCCAGTATAGCAAATTACTATACTATTGGTGACTCTGTATGTATGCATATTATATACATTAAAATTTCTTTTTTCCATTCATATACTTATACACATTACATAATGGCTATACAATTTCACACTCGTTGATCGACAAAAATAAATGCAGCTATCATAAAGAAAGGAAAGGTTATCCAACGCATCGGAAACATATTTTTATATGATGGGATATAAACATCATTATTTACGTTGCCTCGTTCCCCATTTTTTACAGTCTCTTCCTAAATATAACCCTATGCATTACATGGATTATTCATCGTTATTCACCTCGTTTGCCTTGAATTTACGATTCTGTTTTTTCACAAAATGTTCAAACGAAAAGTGTATATTGTCCGGATATATAAGGTGTTGTTTTGTTATGAACCATCTCGTCAATTTCGGCAGATTCATCTTTACCGATTATAATGATATCTGGGAGTTCCGAAAAAAAAATACTCGTTCTGAACATGAATGAAAGATTTGCCCCTGGACGTTCAGCTACCACCAAAATTAACCAAACGACATAATATACTAACAGTCAGTCAGTATACTATTCCAAGATGAAAACTTCTCATACTTTTCATTATAAGTTTGAAACCGAAACATGGGTAGACAATAAGATCACTGACAGTCAAATATTCCATCCTGGATATAACATCTTCCGGAAAGACAGAAACTGTAGTGGATGGGGCGTATTAGTAGCTATTAAAGATACATATATAACAACAGCCGTACCTGAACTACAAACTGACTGTGAAATTGTTTGGTGCACACTTGAACTCATTGGACACAAAGCCATATACTTGAGCTCATACTTCAACCCCAAAACATCCAACGAGAATGGGTACTTAGAACTTGAGAAGAGCCTCACCAGAGCGAACAACATAAAAAATGCTTTAATCATCATGGCTGGTGATTTCAACCTACCAGGCTGGAACTGGAAAACCAAATCACTGAAGCCCAATACACAACATACCAACATACACCATAAGTTCACTGACATCCTGGACGATCATGGCTTACAACAAATGGTAGAGGAACCAACAAGAGAATCAAACACACTGGATCTCATAATTACAAACTACCCAAAACTGCTTCAACAGAGTCGAAACAATACCTGGCATATCAGACCACGACATTGTCTTTGCAGAGTTGAATACCATACCATCTAAACAAACTCAAAAGCCAAGGAAAATATCCTTATATAAAAAGCAAAGTGGGAAAACATCAGAAAAGATCTCAAATTGATAAATACTGAAATTTCTAAGATGAACCATCATGAATGTAGTACACAAGAAATTTGGGACTATTTTCAAGGCAAACTTGAAAATACTATAAATGCCAACATTCCGCAAAAAAAAAAAAAAAAAAATAGAACAAAAGACGGTAACCCTTGGATTACGGCAGACATGAAACGCCTAATACGGAAAAGAGACAAACATTACAAGAAAAAGAAAAAATCAGCTGATGCTAAGCATAACACCAAATATAAAGAACTAAAAAGACTGGTACAGAGAGAAGTAAGACGAGCATATTGGAAATATATAGAGGACATAATAACACCTGATCCCAAAGAAGACAAGCCAAACTGCATGAAACGTTTCTGGACATTCATCAAGCACAAAAGATCAGACGGAAACCAAATACCGCCATTAAGGAACAATGGACTACTCCATCATGACTCAGTTGAAAAGGCTAACATACTAAATAAGCAGTTCCAATCAGCTTTTTCTGAAAAAAACCAACTTCACAGAAATAGAATTCAAAAACCGTTGTGACATGACCAACAACAACTACCCTGCACTTCAAGACCTGAACATAACAGAAAACGGAATAGCAAAACTATTATCCAACCTAAACCCATTTAAAGCTGCCGGTCCAGACACCATGACATTAAGGGTGCTGAAGGAATTAGGCATAGACATCGCACCAATCCTAACAACCATCTTCAGGCGATCCTATGAAACAGGTGATTTACCGGACACATGGAAAAAGGCTAACGTAAGCCCAATATTCAAGAAGGGAAAACGGTTTGATGCAGTAAACTACCGCCCAGTCTCGCTTACCTGCATTTGCTGCAAAATCATGGAGCACATCGTAACAAGCCACATAATGACCCATGCTGACAAACACAACATACTGTATCCACTACAACACGGATTCAGGAGAGGCCTGTCCTGCGAAACACAATTAATTGAGTTTATTAATGATATCACCATAAACATGGACACAGGAAAACAAACCGACTGCCTTATAATGGATTTTTCTAAGGCCTTTGATAAAGTAAGTCATAGCCTACTTACACACAAACTGGGTCAATATGGCATAAGAGGGAAAACCAATAGGTGGATCAAAAACTTCCTCGCCGACAGGAAACAAGTCGTAGTTGTAGAAGGGGAAAAATCTGATACAATCAACGTCGATTCGGGCGTCCCACAAGGATCAGTTCTTGGACCCAGTTTGTTCCTTTTCTACATAAACGACATGCCAGAGGGAATCCGATCAAGGGTAAGACTCTTTGCTGATGATACAATCATATATCTCACAATATCATCGGACACAGACAGCGACCACCTTCAGGAAGATCTGAAAAAATTTGCAATTTGGGAAAACAAATGGAAAATGGGATTTCATCCAGATAAATGTAATGTTCTTACCATAACAAGAAAACGTAAGCCTATTATAAAAGATTATAAAATGTACTGCATGGCCACACCCTCGAATCTCTAAATTCTGCAAAGTACCTTGGCTGCACCATCAGCTCCGACTTAAAATGAAATGAACACATCAAAAACATATGTGTCAAGGCAAACAAGACCATAGGCTTCCTCAAACGTAACTTGAACATCAATAACAACACAATAAAATAAAACTGCATACAAGTCACTTGTAAGACCAACTCTAGAATATGCATGTACAGTCTGGGATCCTTATCAACAAAACAACAACAACCGACTGGAAATGGTACAGAGGAGAGCAGCCAGATATGTCACTAACAGATATCATAACACATCATCTGTTAGTGACATGCTTAACAAACTAGAATTGAAAACCCTCGAAGACCGTAGGAGAACATCAAGGCTTACAACATGTACAATGATGTATAAACTTGCCAACGGGATGGTGAAAGTTGACACCAGTAATACTCTCATTCCACCAGAAACATCAACACAAATGGATACCAAGTACCATCTTGTAGGACCGAAGTTCGGAAGGAATCTTTTAACCTAAGGACGATACGAGACTGGAATGCCCTACCACATACTGCCACCAATACAGGTAGTCTTGAAGGCTTCAAGACTTACCTACATGAGATGAACTAGATCATCGCCAGGATGTTTTTAAATTCACTGTATATATGATGTATAGCACAATTCAAATCAATTCAATATTTATTTTTTGTCTAAATTTTAAATGCGCATCCAAAAAGTGGCAAAATAATCAACTTATTGACGGTGGCCGCGTATTGGTAGAAGTAGAAGTAGAAGAAGTACAAATATAATCAGTAATGTCAGTGTTGTACGATGCGGTCATTCAGTTTTGTTATACAAACCATCCTTAACTACTGACTTTAGTGACCGTTTAATATTATGAATACGAAGAGGAAATGCTGGCACTCTAAATTGACGCGGAGAATATTTTGTAGTCATCATGGCCATTGTGTACCAATGTTGCTGTCTTTTGTTTTATACAATCCATCCTGAGTTAACAAATTTATGATTTATGATGCGGCTATAAAATTGCAAATGATCATGAATATTATGGTCAGTCAGCAAAGGATTCCCAGATGATGTGCCAGTATAGTCTGTTCTGGTTGATGCAGTCAAATAATTTTGTGATACGAGCCATTATACTAAATCTACTATTGTTTTGTGGCGAGTCATATTTTAAACATGTTGAATAAAAAGAGGACATGTTGGCACCCTAAATTGATGCGGACAAAATTTTGTAGTCATTGCGTTGCAATATTGCTGTCATTTGTATTATAAAATCCATCCTGATATAAAAAAAAAATACTGATTTATTATTCGGCCATATAAATTTACATAATAAAGTGCAAATATGGTCAGTTTTCATAGTTTTGGTTGATGTGGTCAAATAATTTTGTTATACATGTTATACGAGCCAGCCTGAGGTATCAAAACGACTTAATTTTTGTTACCAGTCAGTATATTGAATAAAAAGAGGACATGCTGGCACTCTAAATTGATGAGGACAAAATTTTGTAGTTCCAAATGTGCTGTCACTTGTATTATACAATCCATCTTGACGTAAAAAAAATTACTGATTTATTATGCGGCTATATAATTATACATAATAAAGTACAAATATGGTCAGTTTTGGTTGATGCGGTCAAATAATTTTGTTTTACAAGCCATGCTGAGGTATCAAAACTACTGAGTTTTTTTGTTACCAGTCAGTATTTTGAATAAAAAGAGGACATGCTGGCACTCTAAATCGATGCGGACAAAATTTTGTAGTCATTGTGTTGCATTATTGCTATCACTTATATTATACAATCCATTCTAACATAAAAAAAAAATTACTGAATAATTATGCGGCTACATAAATATACAAAAAGAAACATTAGTAATGTGGGCACTCTGAATTATAGCCGACCATAAACAAGATAAACATTAGAAAAATTACACCAATATTGCTTTCATTTAATATGATTATTTTATACAATTTTATACAATCTAAGTGTTACGCGTTATTGCCATTGTTCATCGATTTTATCTGATAATATAACCATTTTATAAGATTAATGCCAAATTTTTAAACAGATCAGAACTTATAACATTTTATATAAAATGCATGTATATACGACTTAAAGAATTTGATATTTATTAAAATGATTATTTAATGCACATTAGCAGTGTAAAAGAGGGACGAAAGATACCAGTGGGACAGTCAAACTCATAGATCGAAAACAAACTGACAACGCCATGGCCAAAAATAAAAAGACAAACAGACAAATAATAGTACAGATGACACAACATAGAAAACTAAAGACTAAGCAACACGAACCCTACCAAAAACTGGGGGTGATCTCAGGTGCTCCGGAAGGGTAAGCAGATCCTGCTCCACATGTGGCACCCGTCGTGTTGTTTATGCTATTACAAATCCGGGAAATAGTCTAATTCGGTAAGTCACATTCGTTAAAAGGGAAGGGTATTGTAGTTACGACATAAAGAACATATCCGATATCGTTTTCAATTTATAAAAAGGCAGATCACGGAGACATTTGTTTAACTAGCTAGGTAAGTTTTATTCGTACTTTATTTACAAATGTATTTAATATCTGTATTGTTTATATCAAGAAACAAAGACATTGATTTTAAAAATATTTTATAAAAAAATCGATGTAGAGCGGTCCTGGTTACAAGTTAACTTAGTGTTGAGTAGACCAGCCAAAAGTTAACTTGAAATCAGGTCTGGTTCGATCGGAGTTTTAAAAATCAAAGTTAACTTATGACAGGACTGGTTTCGAAGTTAACTTATAATAGTAGCGGACCTGTAACAAAGTTAACTTTTTAGGCAGTCATAAAAACAGTCCTTAGACCAAGTCCGCTTTTCAAGTTAACTTGATTGTGGTTCTAGGACTGGTCAGAGCAGTTCTTAATCCTTTCACAGGTTAACTTTAACCAGTCAAAATGACTGCTTAGAAAGTTAACTTGCTGTACAGGTTAGGACTGCACCCATCTGTACTTACATACAAATAAGAAGTGGTGATATTGATAATGTTACAACTAACCACCCGAAACTCGACAAGGAACATGCATATGCAGAAATATGGCGGGATTATGTTTGCGAGCTCTCAGCTCACCCCGTAGCATGCGTGACTGGTGTAACAGCACAACAAAAGAAGACACTTGAATTAAATCTATTTAAAAGGCTTATACGATCCACACAATACACAATAAAAAACGACCAAAAAGACGCAAGTACCGATCTAAGGGTATTTTCAGTTACTGTGCCCTTTTCTTTACATTGTAACTTTATAAACATAACAAGAGAGTTAATAAAATTACACCTTCCATTCACACACACAAGGTTTAAATCATTACCAATTGTACACAATTTGTAGCAAACAAAACAAATGCTATTATTTTGTTAAGGTGAATAATTTGTTTATTACTCATATAAGGATGTATTTTTGTTTTTGAAAAGAAACACGACAAAGTTTAAAAACTTCATCTTCATTTAAATGTTTTTTATAATAGTAAAATACTGTATACAAGAAATGTCAGATGCGTTAATTATTATGTGGTTACTTGACTTATTTGTTTATTTATCAAATGAGGATAAAGCACATATATAAAACGTCATATTCGTAAATCAGGATGTGGTTACTTAACAAATTTGTTTTGTTTCAACAAGGATAAAAAAAAACAATACTTATATAAGAAAAACTATTACAGAGTGGAAAAATTATAGAAACCCTCTTCAGTTAATAGTCACATGTAAGTTAAAATTTGAATTTTATTATTTTTTGTTGCTGATATAACATTAGAGCAAAGCTTGGAGCATGTATTAGTTCCAGAGCAAGGTGAAAAGTAATAGTAAATTGAAAATTATTGTCTTATCCAAAAAATCATCACGTATTACCACGTGAAAAGTAAATTGCACCAGTAAAACAAATCATACATCTGTGCTTTGGTCTGGCATCCATTATAGCCTGACATGCTCAAGTTTTGCCTATCCAAACTAAAGGTCACTTTTTAAGTTTTTCTTCGACTCTTTTAATTTTCTTGTTTTTTTTTCATATTCAGTGACCCATTGCATTAAATAAGTAGTCAAACGAGCTCACTTTGCTTTTAAAACAAATAACTTCGCCTGAATAATAAAACATCTGATTAACTGCCTTAACTATTTTTTACAGTTAAATAAACCCCGACTCATTAAATCTATTGATCTGTTGACTATATATAAAACGACAAATACGTTTTCTTGACTATAATTTCAAAATAACTAATTCAAGAATGCATATATTGATAGCATATCAAACGAGTAACGGACCAACACATTAATTGACGAATGTTTATCATCTGTGTTGTTTGCTCACGAGTTGAAATTTTTTTGTATTGCAGTTTAGGATTATTGAGTCTTTCTATTACATTGATCATTGACTTTTTAATATAAATAAAGTAGAAAATGAAAGGACTATATTTTTTCTTAGCAGTTCTTAGATCTTTTTTGAAGCAACGTCACCGACAATTTCATGACAACACTTGTTTGACGTCAGATGAGTGAAATTATTGGCTGAAATCGACACTGCACTTGTTTGACTGTCACCTTTACTAATAGGTTGATTAATACGACGTGTCGGTGTCTCAACCTATATTTTCGCGGATTTAGATCTTTAGATACCACTATTTTCATCTGTTATGTAATTTTACCAATTGTGACATTTCGACGTAGTGTTATCGCATGACTAGGGATACATGCATACCAGAAGACTCTTACCCTGTCGACGCACCAGGTTTCGCTCCTTTAACGAATTATGCAATTCCCCAGTTTTGTTTCTTACCCCGATTCGTATCTTTTTAATCGAATTACAAGATTTGAAAATTTGCAAACTACTGTCGCCTTATTCTATGTCACTGGGAAATCATAGCAACCAATGTAAGCAACGATTTTAAGTTTTCCTATAAGTTGTTGTCCATTGAAACGTTAAATTATATCTCTTGACTGTTCAAACGTCAAATTAGATCTCTTGAATGTTCAAACGTCAAATTAGATCTCTTGACTGTTCAAACGTTAAATTAGATCTCTATAAAGTAAACACGTCAAATCGTATCTCTTGACTATTGAAGTTCAAACAAGTGATTATTTAAAATTTGACTGATTACTTACTCTTGCATTAAATCTCTAATAACAAGCATATTTTTACGGATATGACAATTAAAAGATATGTTTTTTTTAAGTAAAATATAATCATCATTTAAGTAAAAAGATGGAAATAGTGGTACATAAAAACCGCTATTCAAGGTTATAAATGCAGATGTATGAGTGAAAAGAAGAAAAACCAAAATGGGGACTTCATCAAATTGCAGAGTTTGTGAATTGAAGCTGTTTAAATAGAGTTCCAATGTCCGCCGCGTTTCACATATTTTATATTTCCAAAGGGTATAACTCTTTTTAAAAAAGTCGATCGTCCACCATTATATAACTTGTCCTAGATATTGCTGATATTAACATATAGAGTAAGTTTTATAAAGATCTGGCAAGAATTGTACCCGTGAGAGCCCTAACGAGGCCATTTTCCATAAATTAAATATTTCCAAGGGCATAACTCTTTAAAAAAAAAGTCGATCGTTCACCATTATAAAACTTGTCTGAGATACTACTAATATTAACCTATAGTCTAAGTTTTATAAAAATCTGTCAAGAATTGTACCTGTGAGAGCGCTAACAAGAGTGGAAGGACTGACACACGGACGGACAAACGGACGGACGCCCGGTATTTCCATGTCCCCCGCAAAGCGTTACCCGGGGAACAAAAAGGGCAACTTTATTTCAATTTGATGAAAAATCAAAACAATAATCAATAGTTGTGGTGAGAGCTGTTGAAAACATGTATGGTATTAATGAGAGGAAAAATGAATTCATGATAACTATTTGATAACAACAACAACAACAACAACAATACTTTTTTAAGAAGGTTACACAGTTAGCTATATAACTAATCTTCCCTGAGGCCCTCATCATAGAAAAGCATAAACAAAAATGCAAACATATACATGGCATACATTAGTATAAAAGTCAAGTATGTTGATAATGTTTAATACAACTTGATAAAAATGTTATGAAAAAATAAACATGATGAAATAATTAGTATTCAATATTTTTTTCAACAGGTTGATTTCAATAAATGATCTGTTATTTTGTATTTGAACGAATTAACCTTTGTAATATTTCTTAACGATATTGGCAAATTATTAAACAAGAATGGTCCAGAAAACATAAAAGATTTCTTGAACAATTCTATTTTTAGTTTAGGGAGTATGAGGTTTCCTTGAACAGCATTTCTCAATGGGTATGGATTTCTGTCTGAAACATAATGAAACTTGCTAGTAAGATATGATGGGGCATCATTTTTGATGCACTAAAATTTCATCACAAACTTGTGATATTTTATTCTTTGTTCAACTGTCATCCAGTTTAAGTGTTTGAATAAGGGCTCGGAAGGAGCGAAAGTGTCTGTTTCTAGTATTACTCTAGCAGCTCTTTTTTGTAATTTTAATATCATATTTAAACCCTAACTGCTACAAATACTCCACACTATACAACAATAGTCAATTAGTGGTAAGATATAACCATTATAGAATAATTTTCTGCAGTCTAGATTTAGCAATTTCTTAATCTTTAATAGTAGATATAGCCTAGTTGAAATTTTTGAGCAGATCAGATCAATTTGGTTTGTCCATGTAAGGAAAGGGTCCATTTTAATGCCTAAGAGACTTTCGCATGACTTGATTGTTAATAGTTAAACAATTCTCATTGTAATGTGTTATTGCTTTTTACTTTGTTCCAATAATCATATATTTTGTTTTATTTTTATTGATGAACATATTGTTATCATTACACCATTCTTCAACACCATGCAAATCTTCTTGTACCTTTGACTGCAAAGTTTGATAACAACTACCAGAAAGATGTAAAGTTGAATATCCAACAAATTTTCATATATATAGGAAGGTCGTTTATGTATAATATAAACAGAAGGGGCCCTAATATGGAGCCTTGGGACACCATACTTGATATAGTATTTTGTTTTAGCAATTTCAAATTAGGCAGCGCCTGCACTTTTTATTTGACGTTCTGCGCTCAATCGTGTAACCCTGGTTCATTAAAGAGCAACTGTTCAATTGTCCCCTTTAACAACAACAAAACAGCACCGTTTAAAAATTTACAATCAAGGAAGAACATTTTATTACCTAGTAAATCATTTTTTTTTCTGTGCACTTTGAGTCTAAGGTCCCTGTAATAATTTCGACTTGATTTAATTTCAAACAACATTTTTGATGATACACACTTTTTCAGAAAGGTAGACACGTTTGAGCGTTTCCAAAATATGGACATGGTTGGTAGATTAATAAAAGGACACGTTTGGCGTCTTTTATCAACTAGACAATTTTGATCGTTCAGAGACGTCATATGAACACGATTGGGGATCGGACACGAATCTTCAAGTGTTTCGATCCTTGTTTATAATTGGCTGTCATATATTGGCCTTTGACCGTTCCTGATAAAGGTAAATCCAGTAAAGCGCGTCGGTCGCTTGGATTTATAAAGTATTGTTTTCATTTTTTGGGAGATGAACACGTTTTTAAGTTTAAAATATATTCCGGAAAAAGCCGAGTATATAAGACGTTTATTGCCAATTTGGAACCTCAATAACGTCAATCAAAACTAACGTTAGTAGGTGAGGTTATCGTAATCTACATTCCAGTAAACACATCTCACAGGCTCACGAAGGGTAAAATGTGATGAGTATCCTTCAATGGTACGTTTTTGATTTTAAATCATGCTATTTACACATACAATACTTGATAAATATTTTCACTGCAAATTACAAAAGTTTCACGTTAGCTGAAAAATATCAGGCTGGGTTTATTAATATTTCGGTTTATCAAATTACATAAAAAAATTACTTACATGCAAAAAGTTCATATAAAAGGTAAATATTTTATTGCAAAAATAACTATAAAAACCCTATTTGTCAGAATAAAAGCACATATTTAAGTGAAGTACACATAATATAAAGAAACCTTTACAGAATATCTTTACCGTATGGTGAATGTTCAACAAATGGCTAGTACTGGATTAATTTACATTAAGGTATGGTTATTCGTAATATAAGTGAAATTCAGTTTCTCGACAGGGTATATGAGGTTACCTGAATAAATATAACAGTATCAATTTCCGTTGTTTTACGACACCGACTTAAACTTATCTATTTACGTTTTAGACATAGAGAACGAAAAAAAAGGAAAATGAAGATCTTAATTGTTTGCTTCTTCTTTGGTAAGTCTTTATTTTTTAAAATTCAATGCTAATTTTAAATATTGAAGATAACACTGATTTAAAAAAAAAGTTATCAATTCGGTTTGAAAAACAACATTGAAACCCATTGATACTACGCTTAATGACAAAGACATCATTTCCAGGTTATCAAGTAAAAGAGTTAAATAGCAATATTTTGTACATTGTAACTATCGATATGACCTATTAAGTGAGTGTTTTTGAAGATATATAAAACTTTATCATTATCATTAATTTTTTTTTATTCAATATCAATTTTAGTGATCTTCTTATACATTAGCTCTATTCAATAGATGGATAAACTTGACATTATTTTCCTGCGTTGAAACGATTCATACATTCAAAATTCAATTCTTTATATATATGAGGCTGAAATTAACGTTTTAGTTTACAGATGTTCAAATCTCATAATCCATTGAGAAAATACAATTCACGGTAAACAATACTTAAAGAAATTGAATGAATTGCAAATGGAGCAAGTCCGGGTGGGTCAACAGGGTAGGCGTCTCTTGCTATGCATGCAATACCATTCATGCGAATCTACATTGAGTCAAAAAGTCACAATCAGGAAAAGGACACGACTATCATTTATAAAACATCAGACAAATTATAGATGACACCTATTAATGCCCAGTTTGATGTTCAGTTTTATAGAGTTTTGCCACATTTGATCAAGTAATGTTAATATATGATTACAATGTCATTGTTTTTCAGAATAAAGTATTAATATCAGGTTTGTATATATATGTTACAATTGGCCTAATTAGTTGTCATAAAACATGTCAGGATAATGACCTCATGCCATTATTTTAATTGTCATACAGGTTTAGAGATTGCAGGTGTACTGAGTAGAAGATGTGTTATTTATGCAGAGAATGAAACTATACCAGCCATTCCAAAGGGCGCCCAGTTTGGTAGAACATGTTATAACGTGATTAATGACAAAAATAGGTACTGCATTGAATGGGATTGTCCTCAAGCTGACTGTTCTAATCCAATTAATCCGATTAAGGGTTGTCCGTACTGTAAAGGTATGTACAAGTATGTTTTGATAGAAGATATGTATGCTTTAATGTAAACATAAAATACAAACACAAACACTAACTGTCAAAGGAAATATCCAACAATTAATTTCAATAGTGTTTTGTAGATTCTTTATTCACTGCAACATCTGTAAATATTTTTAACCCACCATTTTTCTCAAAATGTCCTGTACCAGTTCAGAAATTAGCAGTTGTTATCTAATAGTCCGTTTCTATGTATGTTGTCGTTTGTTTTTTGTAGCAGTTCAGTGTTTATAGTTGTCCCGTTGTTTTCCTCTTATAGTTGATGTGTTTCCCTCGATTTTGGTTTGTGACCCGGATTTGTTTCAGTAAAATGGATTTATGACTATTGAACAGCAGTATACTACTGTTGCCTTTATTTACTTTTCTTATAAGTTACAAAAACACTGTATATTGCTTGAAGTTTGAATAAAGCAATCTCAATTTGTCGATTATATTTGTAATCTTTCAAAAGCAAGTTCTTGTCTGGGAGCACATGATTTTTTAATTAGATGTTATTGAATTTGAACTAGCTTTCGGTAGGTGCGAGAAGTCTTATGTCGTTGCTTTTTGTCCATTATTTTTATGTTGTATTTATTACCCGTATCGATCTTTTTAATTACGTCAATTGCTACTGATTATTACAGTTTTTTCTTATCTTGTTCAGTAACACTATTGTCCAAGGTTGTTTTTTTATGGTTGGGCACTCAAATACATTTTCAATCCCACCAATATCTTAATATGCATGTCCTGAGTTAGGAGCCTCAAGTTCAGTGGACGGCGTTGATTCAGTTCTGTTATATTTGTTTTTCGTAAAATTTTTTTATTGAAAAGGCCGTTATTTTTCTCGTTTTTTTCATGTTGGGGCCTTTTATAGCCGACCATACGGTATGTTTTTTTTGTCTCATTGTTGAAAGCCGTTCAGTGCCCTATATTTGATCATATCCACTTTATTTGAACTCTGGTGGGTAGTGTGTCTCAAAAGCAAACATACCACATGTTATCTTTTTTATTGTTAATGGAATTTTACCACATTGAAAAACTCATCTGTAATTAAAGCCCAGTAATTTTGTTTTGTTTTACTTGCGACGTAAGTCGCAGAATGCTAGACATAAGGATGCTACTTCGACAGCGGCAACTGGCCAAAGGTATTTGTTTAAAGCTTTACTTTTAAAAAGATAGAAGATTTGTGTTGTCCATATCTTGTTAAAAAATTGAAAATAACACGTTATAAATTTGATGCGTCCGACACTTTTCTGGATTTACCTTCATCAGGAATGATCAAAGCCGAACATTTGAAAGCCAAGGATGTACAAGAACCAAAACAGTTGGAGAGCTATATTTCAAAAATCGACCTAAAAATAGCCAAATCCAACTAAGGTTAACTTTACCTGAGGGAGTTGAAACCTCAGTTTCTAATAAATTCAAAATTTGTGAACGGA
Organism: Mytilus californianus; assembly: GCF_021869535.1. Taxonomy (NCBI): domain Eukaryota; kingdom Metazoa; phylum Mollusca; class Bivalvia; order Mytilida; family Mytilidae; genus Mytilus; species Mytilus californianus. The sequence continues at coordinate 3,102,112 of NW_026262668.1, forward strand.
CAATTTTAGAAAGTTTTGTTATAAATCATGTCAGCACCAAAGATCTAACTACTGGGCTGATGATATTCTCCGGACCTGATGGCTCACCAGCAGAAGTATCGACCTAGTGCTGTAAACATGAAAACATCAGTTATAAATGTTATTCGTCCGAAGTGCTTTACTTGATTTACCTTCATCAGGAATGTTCGAAGTCGAATATTTGAAAAACCAAAAAGGACCTAAAAAAATCCATCTAAGGTCAACTTTGCCTGCGGGAGTTGAAACCTTAGTTTTAAATAATTTTAGACGATAACATATCGTTGGAATAAAATTGAGAATGGAAACGGGGAATGTTTCAAAGAGACAACAACCCGACACAAGAGCATAAAACAGCACAAGGCCACTAATTAGATCTTCAACACAGCGAGAAAATCCCGCACCGGGATGCGGGCTTCAGCTGATCCCTAAAAAAAAATGTGTACTAGTTCAGCGAAAATGGACGTCACACTTAACTCAGAAACATATAAATGAACCTAAATTAAAAAAAAAAACATATACAAAGTTTACATTTTTACATATTGTCATTAACCTTATCTTCATGGTCAAGTGATTGCTTTAGAAATCGAATATAGCTTGTTCTGTCATGTTAACTTTTTCATTTATTATGTCCATAGGTTATAGAATAATTAAAGTTGATCCATAAACATGTCCTTTTTAGTAGCGTTATCAACAGATATTGATGTCTGTTCGTTTTTCAGTAATTTCTTTCTAAAGTGAGTTTATAGGTCCTATAAATAAGAGTTTAACTTTAGTTGTTGTGGCGATCGATTGTATAGTCTTACAGCGTCGAACTAACTTTAGTATGAAAATAAGGATGTTTGGTATAATTGCCAATGAAACGACTATCCATCTAAGTCCAAAAAAAATGTGGATTAAACCAAAAATAGGTTTATGTACAGCTTTAAATAATGAGCAGACCCCATACCGTATAATCAGCTATACAGGACCCCGACATGACGAAAAGTGATCTAATTCAAACGAAAACATACGGCCTGATTAATGACAAATTAATGAACGAAAAACAAATATGACACACAGTAACCGATTATATATATATTTCATTTCGTTTGAAATTTGTGATTTTCCTATTTTCTATTTGAAATGTATGAATTATATATAAATAGGTTCTAGTATAACTAGTTCTAAAACAGTACTTACTTTTTACTAAGTTGTTGGCTACGTGCATGGGTCACGATAAAAGTTTTGGCGGTTTGTACGGGTGTGGTTTTATTGTACTTTATAAAGTTTGGAATTCAAATGTATTATTATAAAAGGTTCTCTCAGTAATGGCGATGCAAGTTTAGTCACCTAAGTAATTATATACCGTTCTTTCTAAGTTAAGTACATGTAAATATATGATTGTGAATGGTAGAAATCTGTTTAATCAACTAAAATAAAATTGTATTGCATGAGAAAATAGTATGTTACTTTAAGCAACCAATCTTATTTCTGTGTTTAGGATTTTTAATTCGGACGAACTGGGACAAGGAGAATTTAAAGCATTGAATTATAGGCTGCTTGTATTTATAATGTAGCGGTAATGTTAATTCCATTTTCATGGTTCACCATAAGGGATAATGTAGGTTAACTGTATTTATCCTGTACGATTCGCTTGTGTATATAACAACGTATTAGATTTTAGCGAGCGAAATTTATATATTACTGAAAAATTATTACACCAGGGTTTTCGATATCATAAACTAGTCAAAACATTTACTAAATTTTATCATCGGTATAAGGACATCATTCGTAAATATAACTCAACATGCAGACATCTTATAAGTTCGGGTATTTCACATCCAATCTTTTATGGTAATATTCTTTACAAAGCACAAAAATGTCAGTATTCACCTCAAAAGCTAACAAAAACTTTAAACATACTTATTAAGAAGGGATATAGTTACGATACTGTTGTCAGGTCATTAAAGATTGCATATTTTGGCTTTAATATTGATTCACTTATAGGGTCTTTGCATCGGAATTAAACATATTTGTTCTAAAACCAGTTGTTGGCATGACACGGGTTATGTTCTTCTCATATATTTTATGACGGTATAATACTAAACCCCTAACAGAAGGGATTGTGCCTGATATTCATATGATGAAGACATAATCTTTTAATCAGTTTAATTGAGGTCTGCAGCTGGCATGTCAGTAACTGCTAGTAGTCTGTTGTTATTTATGTATTATTGTCATTTTGTTTATTTTCTTTTGTTTCCTATTCTGACATCGGACTAGACTTCTCTTAAACTGAGTTTTACTGTGCGTACTGTTGTACGTTTGTTTTTCTCTACATTGGCTAGAGGTATCGGGGGAGGGTTGAGATCTCAAAAAACATGTTTAACCCCGCCGCATTTTTGCGCCTGTCCCAAGTCAGGAGCCTCTGGCCTTTGTTAGTCTTGTATGGTTTTTAATTTTAGTTTCTTGTGTATAATTTGGAGTTTAGTATGACGTCCATTATCACTGAACTAGTATACATATTTGTTTAGGGGCCAGCTGAAGAACGCCTCCGGGTGCGGGAGTTTCTCGCTGCATTGAAGACCCATTGGTGGCCTTCGGCTGTTGTCTGCTCTATGGTCGGGTTGTTGTCTCTTTGACACATTCCCCATTTCCATTCTCAATTTTATTGCTGTAAAGAGTTCTTGAAAAGTGTACGTACCCGATTGATACGAAGCACAAATAACCTTCGGGAGTAGTACCTAATTCACATGATCAGCGCAATTTCAACATAGGTGACGACGACATATCAAGGTGTATATATCTTAAATGTATTCTTGAATAGGAGTCCAACTCCATACTTTTTCGTGTGTTTTACAGAGACATAAAACTGGAAAAAATCACACTCTGTTTATTTGGGAATGAAGACACAACATGAAAATAAGCAATTTTGACATGATTTATCAACACAATATAGTTATGAAGTCTTCAAAGATATAAAAGGAACGAAGAGGAAACATAGAACTTATCAATGTATAAAGATCTATAGAACTCTTGGTTTATTTGCTATACTTTACATGAGGAGTAGTTGCACATACATCTTTAGGTGAATTTGAACGTAAATTTGAAATAATAACTGTGCTATAATGATGTAATTCATCTTGACACACTGTACAAATAAATTCTATCAATGGTTTCCATAACAGAAACACACAACAATTTTCATTAAAGTGTAAATTCAAATACTAGTAGCATAACTAATCATAACTGACTAGGTGATGTACCATAGCAATATATGAACCTACGAATTGTTGAGACATTCTAGAAATATAAGTAAACATCTACAACGACTTTGCGATTGAACGAATGGCTAACTATATACAGAATTATACTAACCAATCAAAAACTTCTATTTGCGATCTCCGGGAAAACATGATCTGCGCAAAGATAGTGTTTCTACGCATCCTCCGGGGACTGATCACAATATTATATATAATTCACACTTAGGAAAGAATCCACATCTGTTCAGTCGGATAGATAAATAATTAATCAAACTTAGAATGCAGGATATAACATCTGTGACCGACTAATAGAAGTAAAATCCCCAGATGAAATGGGTTCGAGAGCTACGTTCTGAACTGCGAGTGAAAATTAAAAGTAGACTGATACTATAATATAAGAGCTAATATATATATAAATAATTTCGTACTTTACATACAAGGGCAAAACTATATGATTTCTGCAAAATAAAGTCATAGTTATTAAACAACTAATTTGGGATCACAGCCCACATGTAAACAAATCTACATCAATTTATTTCCGGTCGCAATCAAGAAATGAACTTTTCAATATATAAATAAACGGATTATTACAACTAAACCATGTTGGATTTAAGATGGGTTTGAATAACGAAACATCTGGACAACAATATAAGATTAACAATATAGAAATTGAGACTCTTTCAACATATTCCCGGAGCATGAAATAAACAAGGATCATTTTTGGCGGGCGCAACACACTTTAAATATTTGTTTTTGTCCCTGTTTGATAATTTTCCAAGTATTATGGCCTTTGAACCTTCTAAGATAGTTCATGAATATTACAGCATTCCATTAAGTGTGCATCATTGGTGTATAAGTGAAGAGTTTAATGTGCATTAAAGGTGTATCAGTATGACGTTCAATGTACATCAATGGTATATCAGTATGACTTTAAGTGTACCTTAATGGTGTGTCATTGTCACATTCAGTACTAGTGTACATCAATGGTGTATTCAGTAAATAGGTCAATTCTTTATATGCCTGTCCCAAGTCAGGAGCTTGTAGTTAAATGGTTGTCGTCTGTTATATTTATTTTTCGTGAATTGTTTTGTTATAAATTACGCCGTTAGTTTTCTCAATTGAATTGTTAAATAGTTTTCATGTCGGGGCTTTTTATAGCCGACTATACGGTATAGGTATTTCTAATTGTTGAAGGCTGTACTGTTGCCTATGATTGCTTTCATTCACTTTATTTGAACTTTTGTGGGTAGTTGTCTCGTTGGCAATCATACCACATCTCCTTATTTTTATATGTTTATCTGTTCTTACAGTATCTGACAGTACAAGGCATAATTTGCTAATATCCAATAGACCATGTTTGTTTTATGAATTATTTCACAAGCTCATCCGATGTGAATCGGTATACATGACGTCATTGAACAATTCGATTTATTTATGTACGATTTACGGTTGTGAAAGACTTGCTTGTTATTTCTATAAAATGGTCTCAGTCTGTTTCTTCAGTAAAATGTTGCATGCAAATTATGGATTATTTTCTCTCATTTAATTTAAACTTCTGATCCTTTGGATTTTCTTTATCGCAGGTACATGTGTAGATGCTGGTAAAGTGTATCAAAAAGGTACCTCATGGAGGTGTGCTGATGGATGTAATAGATGCATGTGTAGCACTACGACGATATCGACGATGATGATGTGCTATGACAAAAACCCACCACAGGAGTGCATGGCAACCATTGGTTAATAACATAATACCCAAATAAAATCCTGTTACTTGTATCTCTTTTTTAAGGAAACAATATGCGCAAAGACGAAACGTAATGAAAAAGAAAAGGATCATTGCACGATGACCCCTATTTTAAAGTTTGTATAATTGCACGAATCACGTCGAGTAATTGCCATTCTGAAATGAAATTGAAAGTAAATGCTTTCTTAACTTAATCAATAGAAAACTTGTGATGAACCACATTGGTTTCCATAACAAATACACTGATTTTATCATAAGGATGTTAAATTTATTGTTTGACAACATATTTGTCTTGTTGCGTTTTAGTCGATTGGTTTTTTAGTAAACTGTAGGTATATAAAATCATTGACTTGCTTTTGTATGCATATTGGGTCGACTTCAAAACTTTCTCAAAGTCAACCAAATGCATCTTGCTGAATTACTTAGTGTAACATCAAAATGTATGAATGGTGTGATGTCATTCAGGAGCTAACATTTCAGCGATGAGTCCCTTTATTCTATTTCACAATCTTCACCTTTTTCTTCAATTTTTACTACAGTTCATAATATTATAGTCATCTTCGAAGTATTTTCAGAATACACAAAAACTAAGAACGCATTATCAAATTATGATTGATCACAGTGTATTTTGGTGTTTCAAAACGAAATTCAAGTAGATTTTAACAGCTCTTTAGCATTTACTTAAATAGGAATTGAACAATCAATTTTTTTAAGGTACTTCCCTGTCAAAGCAAAGTTTTTTTTATATACAAAAAGCATATTCATATTTGTGGTTATAGAGGCAACGGTTGTTAACAAAGTAATCTTGCAATCCGATGCAGATTTTGTTTATTATTATAATTTTATAATAACTTGTTTAAATGTATTTTTTTTATATGTAGACTAAAAACAATTCTGCAGATGAGTCGTACTAGAGTAATAGAACTTTGAATATCACATTTAAAGTCAAGTACTGCACCTTCATGCAAAACGCCGTTTACATTCATAGATATGTTTTTCTTGTTAATGGTTATTACAGGTTTACTTATCAACTGGAATATATCTGTTACCAAAATTGTTATGGTAACAATTGCTACCCTTTCAGTTTACCTTTTATTTAGATAAACGAAAGTTGTTTAAAACAGACAGTGGTATTTCACACTTTTTGACAAATGTAGTTAGACACTTTTTACAGTTTTTATTTGTTAAATATACTTTCTAACAACAATAAAATAGTTTCAGAAAAACAACAACAAAGTCAGCTATTGTAAAACCTTGATCCCAATGTAGATTCTCAAGGTTCAAAATATTTGCTTGATGTCATTTAAAACGCGGTTTCGGCGTATCATATGATATAAATGGTGTCTTTGATAAGTTTTTACATCTGGATGTTAAAAATAAGACAATTTGTGCTTCTATTTATTGGAGAAAAAAATAAAAGAATTACTTTTAACAAATGAATATGTAATTTTTTGGAATAGAAACCAGAAAACTATATAAATGTAAAACAGAAGAACGCCAGTCATTCAATCATTTTGATAAGGCGAAAATAAGATGAAATGCATACTGATTCCGAACACGATAGTAAGGTATACAGAGTGCAAACTATATAAGACGGTTGAACGGTTTGAATTATAATGTCAAAAACTGATGACGTGGACTGGAATGAAGACAAAATCACGACCAGAAAGTAACTGAGTTTTCCAAAGGTAGGTCAAACGATAATTGAACCCACAAGATATGGCGACCCACATGGCCCGACACAACTTGATTTAATTTCAGGATTCTAGTATAACTTGGAAATGGATGGATTTCAACGAAACTTGCATAATATCTTATTTCACCCAGATACCTAAACTGTAAGTTTCTACAGTGAATGGTGTGATTTGTTTTTGTAAATAGGCGTACGCCTTAGTTCGGTGGCTTAACTTCTAATAACTTGTTTCTACCGGATATTGTGATTGCGCATGATGTATAAAACGCTATCAACCGGAAAAAGTCCGCAATTTGGCGGACACTAAGTACTAGTACTGATTGTTTGGCTATACAACAATCAATATTTTTTGATAAATAATGAAGTTTGGTGGAATTATAATCGATATATAATACAAGGTATCGAAAATACAGAATGTATCTACATTGAACCTTCTTCACACTGGGTTTCAATAAGTCGTCAGATTATCAAACATTTTGTGACGTGTTTAATGTACTATAAAAATATCGGAGTTGATTAAGGCTCACACACACCTGAATTCACCTTTCCATGTAATGAGGGAAAAATAATTCAAGGAACCACTGGATATAAATTTGAAAATGTCAAGTATATCCAAGTATGTCCAAGATATCAAGTGTCTATTAATACTTTGCAATTCAAGAAGGAAAATTCCATTTTTGATGCCATATGTTCAGCGTGTTTCTTTTCATACGTTGACAATGAGGTGAGGATTTGAGTGGCTGCCCTATAGGTACAGAAGCTTCTGAAGAAAGTTTAATTATATTAAATTAGGGATTGAACACATAAGGGAATCCAAAGATAATTGTATTTGCACTAGAGGTAACCTCTAAAAACATGTTTAAATCCTTTTAATTTTGATCAAAAATATTTGTAATTTTTTTATCTCTAAATTTGACCTATCGAATGTATCGCACAAGAATGCAACAGAGTTTAAGCAACAAAATGTCAATCAATGTCACGAAAAATAGTTTCGACCACATGTGCTTTCGAAGTATTAACCAAAGAAAAAAATTCTGATTGACCAATGTCATTCAAATACATGTTGGGTGTTTGCTTATGTTTTACCTTTGTAAACTTATATTATAGGAATTACAAACCGCATATATAACACCTCGGCGTATACAAAAGGAAGACTACTGAATTAGAGAACTGGGAAATGCGACACCATATGGTTGTATTGACCAAATCGATTTTATAGGTAATCTATTTAATCCTTCCTTCAGCTCGGTTAATATGATGATTAACTTTTGAAACTTGAGTATCTGTTCAACTTATGTTTGGAAACCATTGTTAAAAATCTCTATCTTGAAACCAATACAAACTTACCGATATCATCTCAGATATTGCCCGTCACAAACTCCTCAGACTAATTGGCATTGGAAAAGTTAAAACGTAGAAACGATCCATTCTTAAACATTCCTTTGACAACTAAAGTCTCGACTCCAAGAACTAAGGCAATATACTTCATCATAAATCAGTTTTATCGAAGATACCTACCTTCTTTATGGATAAGTCCTATACATATACCAAACCGAATTCGACTAAAATTCAAAATTTCAAATATGTAATGCAGGATCTCAATAATAACTACTTCAAATCTAAACAACCGCAATACGCTTGTGCTAGTTTCCCATTCATATACAATCCGATTGAACACGTAATTACCGGGGAACTTAAGATTGTTAAAAACACTTCTCCGCGAAACGTGTTATCAAAGGGCCCGAAATACCGCGATCCATCAAATCCATCAATTTGAAACACAACTTTAAAAACGACCAAAAGACAAACTTCACCCTAAAAGACATAACACAGAAACCTAACGACTGTGCAACACGAACCCCACCAAAATTAGGGCTCCGGGTTGGTTAGCAGATATTGATGTTAATAATCAAAGATTTGTTTTATGTTCTTATGAAATTTAAACCAAAGATGTAGAACTGGATCTTTCATCACGCGATTCCCTCAGTTGTTGTTTGTTACCTTGATTTTTCTCTTCTTAATCGAATTCCGAAATAAACTCATCATAGATATACCAGGATTGAAATTTTGTATTTGCGCCAGACGCGCGATTCGTTTACAAAAGACTCATCAGTGACGCTTGAATCAAAAAAGTGAAAAGGCCAAATAAAGTACGAAATTGAAGAGCATTGAGGACCAAAAGTGCGTAAAAGTTTTGCCAAATACAGCTAAGGTAATCTATTCCTGAGGTAGAAAAGCCTTAGTATTTCAAAAATGTAAAGTTTTGTAAACAGTTAATTTATAATTATGACCATATCAATGATAATTCATGTCAACACAGAAGTGCTGACTACTAAGCTGGAGATACCCTCGGGGAATAAAAACTCCACCAGCAGTGGCATCGACCCAGTGGTCGTAAATAAACTCATCATAGATACCAGGTTTGAAATTTTGTATTTTCGCCAGACGCGCGTTTCGTCTACAAAAGACTCATCTGTGACGCTCGAATCAAAATATGTTAAAAAGGCCAAATAAAGTACGAAGTTGATGAGCATTGAGGACCAAAAGTTTCTAAAAGTTTTGCCAAATACAGCTTAAATAATATACACTAATGTAACCTTAATTATTCAGGGATAAATCATACTCATAACCGCTATGATTCAAACAAAATATTCGCTGAATTTGACATTGTCAAGATGCTTGATTTTTTATTGCATAACATTTTAGTTACTTGTGGAGGACGTATTGTTTCAACAAACAATCGGAATACCCAAGGGAACCAACTACGGTACTCTTGTTCCTTGTTCATATGAGGCAGACTGCATACATAAGCTCATAAGGATGAATGAGCAGAAGCTAGCATTATCTTCTGACTTCACGTTTCACTATCTAGATGATATCCCCTCCAAAATAATTCAATGTTTGGTGACTATGTCTAACGAATCTATACAATCGAACTTGAAATATCAATATACAAATACAGTTTAGCCTGCATCATATCTTGACTAGAAATTGGCAATGAGGGTCGTTTTAAAAAAGAAATTACGACAAAAGAGATTATTAAAGTACCGCATTTTTGAACTTTCCATTTCTGTGTAGCATCTTCCAGGTGATACGATATTCAAGAGCTTGTGTTTCCTATCATGTTGTCCATGATACTTGGTTTCTAATTACAAATAAGCTATTAAACCAAGGGTTCAAAGTGGTAAATCTAAAGTCATCCATTCGAAAAGTTTAGGGACGCTATTACCACATGGTTAAACGTTATTGAATATCTGTATCACAGATGACGACAGATATGTTTAAATTGTTGTTTCCACAATCCCGTCCTCTTTTCATCCAATGAGAATCATCAGCGAATTTGTACTTACATGTGCAATACGACGGGTGGCATATGTGGAGTTGGATCTGCTTACCCTTTGGGAATTCTTATATCACTCCTAGTTTTTGATATGGTTCGTGTTGCTTAGTCTTTAGTTGTGTTTTGTAGACTTGTTTTTTTCTTACGTCGTTTTTCGTTTTATTTTATCATGGCATCATCAGTTTGTCTATTCATACGGATAATACAAACAATAAAACTGACCGCTCTGAATTGTAGGAATTAATTCTTAATGGGACTTTACATTGTTGTATTGAGGGTGAAATCCCGTCAATTCAAAATAAAATTCATATTGTCGTAAATTCCCTGTTATAATGGATAAATATGTATATGCACATGTGTAGTAATTTTAAACCCGTAGTACGACATATTCATAAGATTATGTAACAAAGGATGCATATATATTCAATGTTGTATACAGCTACCAACGATTAGCTCGATTATTCAGCATACATTTATATTAAGAATATACTTTTACCTCCTCAAACAAATACAGTTAGTCAATTCTCTGATGGATTAACCAGCATGTGTTTCTTCATGCCTTTTCTTTATCATACTTATATAGTTCTTAAACACTTTGATTGTCTCTGAAAATAGGTAATAGAATTATATTGTTTTGAATATCTTATGTTTTGAAAATTAGAAAATTTAAAGTTGACCTATCGTTTTAAGGCATGCATCATTCATGTTTGTGCCTGTATGTTATTGAATGAATAATTTTATAAAGTTTTATTTGCTTATTAAAGTTAAAGATAATTTTTGAATAGAATATCTAATGAGGAATCATTCAAACAATATAAGACATTAATGGCCTAAATGGACGTAAAACTTAAAACATTACTGCATATACAACATTAACCTTTGCAATTTATGAAAAATAGTTTTGTTTTACTTTAAAATGGTGGTTTATTTTTTTCTCTTGTCTAACGCTTAAAAGATTAACTTTAGTCTTCAAAAGGTGAGTGGTCGAAAAAGAAAAGAAAAGAAATTTCATGTAGAAACTACCAAACATGACTAAATTGGTTACCAGCCTCCGACTAAGAACATTAATGGCAGTTTGTGTACTTCTTAAATATCTTGATGTTCGCTGTACAAATTTATACTATTTATTATTGTGTTTATTTTAGTGACAAAAATTGTTGAACTTCATTTTCACCAATTTTTACATGTTTTTTGTCCGGTTGAAATTCATGTATCCTTTTAAGTCATGCGTTATATGGAGGAACAGTATGCATACTTGCCAAATATACTTTTATATATGCGCACTATAGGTGTTTGACGTCACCATAAAAGCGGGAGGTTTGGCATGCCACAAAACCAGGTTCAACCCACCATTTTTTTCTTAAAATGTCCCGTACCAAGTCAGGAAAATGGCCATTGTTATATTATAGTTCGTTTCTGTGTGTGTTACATTTTAATGTTGTGTTTTTGTTGTGTCGTTGTTCTCCTCTTATATTTGATGCGTTTCCCACAGTTTTAGTTTGTAACCCGGATTTGTTTTTATCTCTATCGATTTATGAGTTTCGAACAGCGATATACCACTGTTGCCTTTATTTATCTCATTAACATCCGTACAATTAAACCTTCAAGCAGGCAAAATTCTACATTGTTATAAATATGTCCTAATGATTCATCTTGATATTTTCAAACAAGAAAAGGGTACCATTGTAGAGATGACGCACTGCCAAGAAAGCGCTTGAAAACTTGCACCAACATTTGAAAGATCTTTAAAACAAATTCAATGTGAATTTATTCATATCATTAGCATTCCTATTTCGAATGCGCACTATAGGTGCTGATAAAAGTTGCGTTTAAAGACTTTTTATAGTATAATAATATACATAATGCATCACAGTTTTTATTATAATGGCAGATATCTTTATTTAAATTCGACTAGCTAATGAAGATTTTGTAAGCAGAAGAATTTTCTCAAGAAACGTCATCTGCTTAGCTTATAAAAGTACGTGAAGTGATGTTTTATTATAAGCATTTTTAAACATACTCCTGAATAAGAAATATTTTGTCTGAATGCCCTTATATATACACATGCTGTGTCATCAATCAATCTTACAAATGTTTACCATAGATTAAAATGAGAACAAATGGTAAACTGGTATAGTTTGTAATATATAGATTTTATTTTAAATGTGATTTGATTTGTCCATAGCAAGTAAACTGTAAAACATATCGGCATATGATAGTTTTTCATAAACTCAAAAAGGCCGCAATTACACTTCAATAACCTCTAGAAAAAATGTGTTGAAGCTCTGCAATTCTCAATTTAAATGATTGTTATATATTTTCACCGTTTGTGTACCACGCATGAATACTAGTATATACCAGTGAAATCGACACAGTATCTCACTGCGTTACGAAAGTAGTTCCGGTATCACAACCGGCTCCATCGAACTGTAAATCAAGGTAAGAAATTCTAATGGATCAAACACATTGAAATATTTATAGATATGCATCTCATGTAAGAATTGTGAGTTTATGATAGATTTTAACAAGTTTAAAAATGGCTTTGCATTCATCTACCATTCTATAAAAGTATTTCCATTTGTGAAAATAACAAGGTGTATTTGTTTTAACCTTAATGCTTGTGAAGTGCAAAAATGCAAACTGCAGTTGATCTTTCGAGTGAAAAATGAGAAATTCATTTGTTCTATTAGTTTTGATTTTGATACGATTTGTGTGGTTAAGAAAGAAATACGTTTAAATATTACATTAATGTGGATAAAAGAATTCGACAGGAGTACAAAATGCACGATGACTCTCCACCATATTGTCTATGACAGAGTTTGTCATGACTTTATGAGGGAGGCGGAAGAAACTTAAGGAACATTCAAACGCATTAGTCGAAGACAAAGACTTAAGATGGTTACTTGAAGCAAATGTCTTCTGGCTATTTTTGTAGCTTGTGTTGCTGTCATTGACATATAATCATCACCTCTTTTATTCCATCTGATAATACAAAAATTTATATACCATATAAAATTTGCGATTGTTAATTGCAGAAATTAGTTCAATTTTGGACCCTTCATTGCTTAAAAATCTATTAATAAAAATACGAAACTCCAAGGAAAACTCAGAAAAAGGATCCGGAGGACTCCATAAAGCTAACAAACATAAAGCACGACTATATCAACCAATGAAGACAAATGGAAGACAACTGTCATATTCCGGAATTGGTACAGGCATTTGCCGATGAAAATGATGGGTTAAACCTGGTGTTATGGCTAGTTAACACGTTTTACGTATATCGTTTGTTTTTGTTCCGATATATTGATAAAAATGTGTGAGCGACCCAAATCACAGTCATCATTGGTTAACATGACAATAATGTGGATCCTACTGCAAAATTTGTATAAAAATACATCGTAGCTATATCACAAAACTATCTTAAAAGATCCAAACAAACATACAAATAGTTCTGACAAATACGTTTTTCAAGTTTATTGTACAGTATAAAAAAACATAATGACATATGCACTTTCCAAATTAGGTAAAATATAAATACAAGTGTATATTTAAATAAAAGAAGCACAATAACAAGCTCATGAGTTCGGATCGTCTTTGGACCAACCCGCATCAGAAACGCCTATAGCCAAAAACCCGAAAGCTTGACGCACAAAAAAAAAACTTTACTAAGATACAAATTTCAGCTGGCACGACACATGTTAAAAATTATATATGTGAAAATCTCAACTTGCCTAGACTCTGGTGAATTTAGAGCTTAACATATGATATAGAGACTGATCAAGTCTTGAGGGTAGCATTATGATCGTTTTTGTATTTTATGTTGTTGTTGCGTTGCCTTTATGTGGTGTTGCTGTTGCCAGTGTTGAGTTGGCGTATACCTTACACCCTCTTTATCGTATTTGGCATTTAAGATAGATGTAAGGGTCTCAATAAAAAAGGATGGAATATTTAATAAATGAAGTTTATATCATGCTTTTTCAAAGATATGATAAAAAAGTATGGCTCACGGGTTTTTTTTTTCACGCTACAGATTATGCAAAATTAACAGATTTGTATAGACTATGCATGGAAACCCCCCATTTTATGTGATAAAACAGAAAACTAAACGACAGAATTTAAGGTAAAGTATAAGTAGAGAGCTCTTATACTATGATTTCAGAAAAGAAAAGAAAAATTAGGGTCGCTGGACTTGTTTTCTTGCTACATAATAAAATAGATAAGTTCATAGCACAGTCCCTTATAAAAAGTTAATTTATCTGAGTTATATGGCATAATTAAAAAAAAAAAAAAAAAATGAATCAAACAGAAAATTTTCTTTTTCTGTAAAATAGTCCTAAAATATGATAAAACACAAAGTTTCTGAATTAGTAGATACATTTTTTTTTCAAATGAATTTTATTCTTCTCTCGAAATTTGCACATTTCATTAAAGATCTAGACCGATTGTGTTCTGTTATTTTACAATCAAAATGAATAAAGACACCCGAGCTACCTTAACTACCAACATTGCAAAGGCTTTACGGCCAGTCAAGGTCGTTAATTACCCCATCATTACAATACCTTAACTACGAAAAATTATTTATAACATTTTATCAACAGACATTGACATATTTTTAAAAAGGTTCTTTGTAGTGTGCAAGTTTTGTAAGATTATGTTTTATTCAAAAATCAATTTTCTTTTTTTGCAAATATAATTAAATTGAGAATGGAAATGGGGTATGTGTCAAAGAGACAACAACCCGACCATAGAGCAGACAACAGCCGAAGGCCACCAATGGGTCTTCAATGCAGCGAGAAACTCCCGCACCCGGAGGCGTCCTTCAGCTGGCCCCTAAGCAAATATGTATACTAGTTCAGTGATAATGGACCTCATACTAAACTCCAAATTATACACAAGAAACTAAAATTAAAAATGATACAAGACTAACAAAGGTCAGAGGCTCCTGACTTGGGACAGGCGCAAAAATGCGGCGGGGTTAAACATGTTTTTTGAGATCTCAACCCTCCCCCTATACCTCTAGCCAATGTAGAAAAAACAAACGTACAACAGTACGTACAGTAAAACTCAGTTTAAGAGAAGTCCGAGTCCGATGTCAGAATAGGAAACAAAAGAAAATAAACAAAATGACAATAATACATAAATAACAACAGACTACTAGCAGTTACTGACATGCCAGCTCTAGACCTCAATTAAACTGATTGAAAGATTATGTCTTCATCATATGAATATCAGGCACAATCCCTCCTGTTAGGGGTTTAGTATTATACCGTCATAAAATATATGAGAAGAACACAACTAGTGTCATGCCAACAACTGGTTTTAGAATAAATATGTTTAATTCCGATGCAAAGACCCTATAAGTGAATCAATATTAAAGCCAAAATATGCTATCTTTAATGACCTTACAACAGTATCGTAACTATATCCCTTCTTAATAAGTCTATTTAAAGGTTTTGTTAGCTTTTGAGGTGAATACTGACATTTTTGTGCTTTGTAAAGAATATTACCATAAAAGATTGGATGTGAAAAACCCGAACGTATAAGATGTCTGCATGTTGAGTTATATTTACGAATGATGTCCTTATACCGATGATAAAATTTAGTAAATGTTTTGACTATTTATGGTTTATTAGTGTGATGTTAAGTGTACATCAATGTTGTATCAATTTGATGTTCAATGTACCATGATAAGAGTATTTTTTGCCGTTCAGGGTGAATCAATGTTGTTTTAGTGGGGCGTTAAGTGTACATAAATGGAATATGTGACGTTCAGTGTACATCAATGTTGTATCAGTGTGATGTTCAATGTACATTGATGAATGAATTAGTGTGACGTTTAGGGTGAATCGATGGTGTATTAGAGTGATATTGAGTGTGTAGCAATGTTGTATCAGTGTAATGTTCAATGTACATTGATTAGTGTATTAGTGTGACGTTTAGGGTGAATCGATGTTGTATTATAGTGACATTGAGTGTGTAGCAATGTTGTATCAGTGTTATGTTCAATGTACATTGATTAGTGTATTAGTGTGACGTTTAGGGTGAATCGATGTTGTATTGAAGTGACATTGAGTGTACATCAATGTAGTATCAGTGTGATGTTCAATGTACATTGATTAGTGTATTAGTGTGACGTTTTTGGTGGATCCATGTTGTATTAGTGTGACTTTCAGTGTACATTATTAATGTAGCACTGTGACGTTCAGGGTGAATCAATGTTGTATAAGTGTGATATTCAGTGTACATCAATGGTGTAACAGTGTGACGTCCTGTGTGAATCAATGGCGTATTAGTGTGACATTCAGTGTACATCAAAGATGTATTGGTGTAATGTTCAGTGTGTTGGTCAATGTTGTATTAGTGTGACATTCAGTGTACATCAATGGTGTAGCAGTGTGGCGTCCGGTGTGAATCAATGGCGTATCAGTGTGAGATTCAGTGAATATCAAAGATGTATTAATGTGATGTTCAGTGTGAATCAATGTTGTCTTAGTGTAACATTCTGTGTACATCAACAGTGTATTAGTGTGTTGGTAATAATGTAGCACTGTGACTTACAGTGTGTATCAATAGTGTTTTAGTGTGACTTTTTGGGTGAATCAATGTTGTGTAAGTGTGACGTTCAGTGTACATCAATGGTGTAGCAGTGTGACGTCCGGTGTGAATCAATGGCGTATCAGTGTGACATTCAGTGAATATCAAAGATGTATTAGTGTGATGTTCAGTGTGAATCAATGTTGTCTTAGTGTAACATTCTGTGTACATCAATAGTGTATCAGTGTATTGGTCAGTGTGCATAAATGTTATACAAGTGTGACGTTCAGGATATAGGACATTTAACTGTCATATGGTACGCGATATGGTTTACTTATAACCAAAAGACCAGGAGTTCCCGCTTTTAGGTGTTGTGTCGGTTGTATCGATGTCAATTAGTGTCAAGGGCTTCATTTAACAATCGATTTTAATTGTAATGGCATAACATAAGAATTTTGAAATTGGAAGTGTACGACAAATGGCACGAACGTCTTGACTTTCAGAGTTGCTTGTTTTTGTTATGAAACTGTATTTGTTTATCATTGCCTCGGAAATGCTTTCTCCTGGCTTGTTTTCATATATAAGTTTATTATGAATTTATTTTTCAGATTTTATTTTATGTTCTGATGCTTTGAATATCTATCATCGCAGGTACAAGTAAACGGCGGTAGAGTGTATCAGGAAGGTGTATCATTCAGGTGTGACGATGGATGTTATACATGTACATGTCAATTTTCGACGCTGATGATGTGTTATTTGAAAACTCCACCAACTGAGTGCATTAACTAACAACGTAGTGCCCTAAAACAAATCATTGTAAAATAAAAGATGAAATATTCGACATTTGTTTATATTTAGTATACATGTTATTTCAAATCTATTTTATGCTTTTACTGTCTGTGAATGTCAATTTCCATTAGAGATATACATTGCAAGTCATATTACTTTTACTAACTTTTAAGAGGAAATATGGGCAAATAATACACGTTAAAATAGAAAATGATCTTTTCACGATGACCACTATTTTCAAATTTGTCTCCCAAAAACACCATGACTGCTTTATCAAATGATAATTGTTAACAGCGTGTTTTGATGATTTAAATCTGCAATTCTGTTATTCTGATGTGTATATGCTCAATATCTTTCCCAACAATAAAGTAAAATTTAGTAAAAGAGAAATCCATATTTTGATTTCCAAGGTTCTAAAGTTTTACTGGATTTGGTTAATATTTCAAAATATATTTTGTTTTATTTATTCGTTTTTACTTTGTACAAATTCAAAGTATTTTGAACTGAAAGAATGTTTATGCAACCTAAAAAAACAGTCGAAGACTGACATTCGTAGTTCTGAAACATCCAGACATACAGTATCACTGTGATTGACTTTTAGATAAGATATTTTCTTTGATTAGACAACTGTTTTTCTAAGGAACATTTATGGTATCCCACTCTGTAGATTTTTTTTGTACCTGTAATCTTTACTCGACCTATATATAACGAGAAAAGAAAGAGGATAAGCCAAGTGCATTTATTTCTGTTGACATATAGATGGCAATAACCAAATAAGTGCACGCTTAAAAATAACTATCAAGATGCATCTCTATCAATAATATAAGTGATTAAAAGGATATACTGAGTTAACGTTGATGAGAAAGCAACCAAAGAAAACTAGAGGATAAAATACATTTCAACAATAGACATGTGTCTATTTAATATGTCAATCTCTTAATCTAGAATCTAACAAGATAGGAATAAGATTAACAGAGACTACAAAAAATCATTCTGTTGTTGGGAAAACATACAAATGGTTGGAAGAATAACATAAGTGACTATTTTCAATCTTTTTGATTTTAGCGTCACTGATGAGTCTTTTGTAGTCAAAACGCGCGTCTGGCGTACACAATTTAATTGTGGTAACTATGATAATATAAAAATAAGGAAATGAGGTGTGATCGCCAATGAGACATTTATCCACCAAAGTTCAAATAAAGTGGATGTAAGCAATTACAGACAACCGTCCGGCCTTCAACAATCCGACATGAAAAATATGAAACAATTCAATTGAGAAAAATAACGGTATAATTTATAAGAAAACAATTTACGAAAAACAAATATGACAGACATGAACCAACGACAACCACTGAACTACAGTCTTTTGATTTGGGACAGGCACATAAAGAATTTTGCGGAGTTAAACATGTTTGTGAACGCTCAACCCTCCCCCTAACCTGGGACAGTGGTGGATCATCAGATCGAAACAAAGCAGGAAAACATCAAACATACAGATCGGACGTGGCAGGGTGTTTAACCATCCCTAATCCCTAACAACAAAAATGACACTAAGTACAGATCTGAGAGTACTCTCAGCTATTGGCAGTAAGTTGAAATTACACATCCAATATCCAATGGATTTAGTTTAAAGACGTCATTAACAGTCAGAGAAAAACATGATCTTGTGCATTACCCGAATAATTCAGTCGTTATATTCCGCTGATCTACGGTACAGCCAAACTTGCAAACCAAATCTTTGTATCTATGGAAGAATTTATTAAAAGTAAATTCCTGACTTTATAATTTACCAGTAATACATAGATTACGCTCATTGAAATCCAAAACGTCACTTCAGATACGGGCATAACGAACGAGCTGGGATATAAATATAGACTGTTAATGGCGTCTTTATACTTAATCCATTAAATGTTGGATGTGTACTGATTGATATTTTAGTCTTAGATACATGATTTTTTTTATTAGTTGTTATTGGCTTTGAACTAGCTGTCAGTAACTGCGAGTACTCTCAAATCTGTACTTAGTGTCTTTTTGTTTTGGGATGTACCCGTCCACGTCCCCTCTTTGCTTTTGTTAGATGTATTTCTATTTGTATCCATCTGATGAGTTCAGCCTTGTTCAACTGAATTTTATAATTTGTTCTTATGTTGTACTGTTACAACACTGTCCCAGGTTGGGCGCTTGAGAGGATTGAGCGCTCACAAACATGTTTAACCCCGCAACATTCTTTATGTACTTGTCCCAAGTCAGGAGCCTGTAGTTCAGTGGTTGTCGTTGGTTCATGTCTTTTACATTTGTTTTTCGTAAATTGTTTCGTTATAAATTATGCCGTTAGTTTTCTCAATTGAATTGTTTTATATTTTTCATGTCGGGGCCTTTTATTGGCGACAATACGGTATGGGTTTTCCAATTATTGAAAGTCGTACGGTTGCCTATAATTGCTTACATCCACTTCATTTGAACTTTGGTGGATAGTTGTCTTATTGGCAATCATACCACACCTCCTTATTTTTATACTGTAAGATGGTGCCAAAGGAACACTTCCGTCCAAAAAAGAAAAAATAACAATAGGGAAAGAAAAGTCATCCCTTTGGTCGTAATTTTTTGTTTAGAGTTTCTGGTGTAAAACTGAAAAGTCTTAGTCTAGGAAAGGACACTTATTGCTGTTAATATTTGATATATTTAAAATAAGTTGCTGTGGTTAAATTTCGGCAGTATATTAAGAGAAATCTTGGTTATTTAACGAAAAAATACACTCAAGATAACGGTAAGTGTTGCTGAATTTATCAATTGAGTGGAATTTAGACGGGTCTTTACTAAGTGTGGCCATAAACTGTGTTTCATAACAGTACAGGAACACGTCTGCCATTAAAGGGGCACAATTGGTGCCCATAGGAATACCTACAATCAGTCGATAAACGTTATTGCCGAAACGTACATCAATGTTGTCAAGGAGAAAATTTATGGCTGTAACCACCTCATCACACCTCCAGTAAGTATTTCTAGCATATTTACCTTTATCGTTTGAGAAAAAGGTTTATTTGAGTTGCAGCAAATACATTTGCAATTAGATTTATCAAACGACTATCTAATTGAATACAAAAACTTTTGTTTGATAAGATTATGTGAAAGTATAGTGAAAAGAGTGGAAAAGTCAAAACTGTCATCCGAATCAAAAGGACCACTAAAAGCTCGTAATTTATCAAAAACATCCAAAGAAATTTTTCACACAAATGGTTAATTCCACTATATTGATATGTTTTATTACGAGAATTAATGATCAGTTCTTTTAGTTCCCTAATACTATCAAAGAACCTATCATTAACTTGTGTAATTAACCATATGAGAATAAGGGAATTGAGTATTTCTTGGCTTCTCCACATTACACTTCCAAAAATATGCGACACAACGGACACTTTTTCGTTCCCTATTGTTTTTTGTGTGTGTTTTTTTGTTTGTTTGTTTGGAGAGAGATGTTCCTTTGGCCAAATCTTACGATGCAAATGTATCATAACTTGTTCGCTATACCCGTGTATGTAGTGACTTTTTAGATTTCAAAAACCGTAATCTTTGTATAACTTATAAATTACAATGAAAGTAATTTCGATATCTTGAATTACTTAAACTTTTTACTGAATTCTTTCATAGATACAGTTTG
Organism: Mytilus californianus; assembly: GCF_021869535.1. Classification (NCBI taxonomy): domain Eukaryota; kingdom Metazoa; phylum Mollusca; class Bivalvia; order Mytilida; family Mytilidae; genus Mytilus; species Mytilus californianus. The sequence continues at coordinate 3,123,127 of NW_026262668.1, forward strand.
GTTTGGAAGTTTGGTTGTGCCTGTCTACAACTTAAAAACAGGATATCACATCCTAATTTTTACGGTGATCTTATTTATAGATCCCGAGAGTTTAGTTTAGATCCGTGTAGACATATAAATCCTTTAAATACGATTATTCTAACAATTTTCCAAATGAAATAAAATCTCTACATATTGTTTGAATCGGTACAAACATTAATTTTGTTACCAATGAATTAAAATATAATAAAAAAATTACTGCAACACAGCAATGAACAATTTAAGTTCTATATTACACTGGACATCCGTTGGATGTGAAACAATTAATAATGAAATCTTAGGAGCATGCTTTTATATTTGTTTTGTTTTGCCTGAAAAAAAAATGTCAGTAACTGCGAGTACACCCAGAACTGTACTTTGTGTCTTTCGTGTTTTGATTTTTTGTGCTTTGTATCAATCTGCTGAGTCAAGCCCTTTTCAACTGATTATCATAGTTTTTTTCTTATGCTGTGTTGTTACACGACTGTCCTGGGTTAGTGGGAGGATTGGGAGCCTGCAAACTTTTTTTTTACCCGCCACATTCTGTTCTGAATTTTCCTTTTCTAAGTGAGTAGCCTGTAATTCAGGTATTGTTGATTGCTGCTTTTTATCATATTTGTTTTTTTCGTTTATTATTTGTACATAATTCAGGTCATTTGTTTTACTTTTGTCATGTCGGAGCCTTTTATGGCTCGATTTTCGGAACAGATTTTGGTCATTTTTTAAGGCGACATATATAGGTGCTAACAGATACGTTATTTAAGTCTATGGTGGAAGGTTGTCTCATTTCCAATCATACCCCAACTTCTTTTTTTTGTTCGGCTATTGTCTATGGTCTATCAATTAGTCACAAAATATAAGAAAAATAATGTAAAATATGAATGTCTATCCAAATGTAAGAAGAAAAGGGTTTAAGATAATAACTTAACTTTTAAAGATGGTAACACATATATAACAACATCGACAATAATAACAAAGATATGAAACAATGGTAAAATTTTTGTTATAATTATCATTATTTCTATTATTACTGTTATTATTATTATTTTTGTTATTAATAACAACAAAATTTTTTATTATCAATAGTATAACAAGAAAAAGTAGAATAAGAAATGGGCAACAAAATATTGTGGTCAAAAGTAATAGGACGACCAAAAGCAGTCTATAAAGCATTTAACCTTAAGCTAAACAATAAACTCACCTGGTTTGTTTGAATTCAGACGGGTGAAACTTTCAGATGTTTATTTTACATGTGAAAAGTAAAATAACAAAATACAGAACTTCCAGGAAAATCTAAAACGGAAAGCCCCTTGTCAAATAGCAAAAGTAAAAGCTCGAACACATCAAGTGAATGGAAAACAACTGTTATATTCCTGACTTGGTACAGGCATTTCCTTTTGGGTATCAAATCTGGTTTTATAGCAAGCTAACCTCTCACTTATATCACAATGTGTGAGCAAAACAAACAGAAATAATAGGTGAAAATGTCAAAAATAGGGTTAGAGCAGTCAACATTGTGTTATAATCAAGTATGCCAACAAAGAAAAACAAAATGGCTCATAGACAAAACGCATAAGGAAAAATGAAAGACAAGAATACAAAAAAAAACATAGCACAATAACACAATGGAGGGATGTATAAGTACCGGTCCACGCCAAAAGGATATTACCAATAATGGAGTAAACAGTAACAGATTAATAATTTACAAAGACAAATAAACGAACACTTTAACACGTAATTAAGACGATAAACAACGTCAGTACCTATAATCTATACTTTAAGACCATCATGTATGATTTGTGAATTTTATATGGTATATTTATCAACAAGGTCTTGGTATCTTCCGATTAACTATTTTAGAAAAAAGGACGAGACGTTCTTTGACAGAACCCTGGTTCATGAACTTTCTGCTCAGACACTGGTGACGTTTTATAAAGTCTGAGTAGCAACTGCAAGCTCCTGAATTATCAGATTTATTTCACATGTGAAATTATCGGTATTTAAACACTAACGAATCACGGTAATTCATTGCAACCAATGTAATAAAATTTCATATGATGCTACTCGCTTAAGATAGAAAATTATCGTTAGAAACTAAGGGCGCACGTGCATTGCCAATGTAAACATCAGGGACGTCAAAGAAAAATTGCGATAAAAAGATCATCAGTGGTCTTTTAGACTCGAGGTAGTGATTGGTGCTCCGAAATAGTACAGTTTCTGCTACATTTATGAATGCATTTGAGTTTTTGTGACAAGAAAGAAACCTGTGATAAGTCTTGTTTGGTAATAATCCATGAACATGGAAAGAAACACAGATTCGTAGCAACAGGTAACTGTTAATAATCATGGTATTCTGTGATAGACATATTGTTTTGGGATCGACAAATTAAAAAAGAAAAGGACACAATACATGTAATACGCTGAAAATTTAAAAAGAATACAAGCTGAAAAGGATGTGTTACACACAGTTCAATCTTATTTCACCGAAGAAAAAATTTAAACAGATAAAAACCAACTACTGAAAAGTCTCAACATAGACTGATTACATCTTAATTGACTGCAAGCAAATTGTCTTAATAGTACTGAATTTACTTCAGTGGATACGTCTGAGAATTGGTTGAAAGACTGCAAATGACTTCATAATTTATTTTTTAGTCTTTTAAAAGTTGTTCAGATCAAAATGCTTGTTCAGATAAACATTGGTTTATTCTTGACGGCTAAGGTCATCCGCGTAGGACTTCCTTAAACTGCAAATATGAAATGAATTGAAAATAGACTTGTTAGCTTTTATGATGCCACATTTTTACATAGCTTTCAGGGAAATATATTTGAGATTTGCTTGAAAATATTTACACCAATAAAAGCCTTTATAATGTAAAGGTTTGAAAAGGGCTCTCAAGATTTTTTTTGTTTATATATTTAAAAGAATAGTGTAATACCAATATGTTTGTTAAGTTCGATTAAATAAATGCCATTTCAAAACAACATATAACATGGGTTATATTTGTATGTCCAAACATATTCGAACAATATATATCTGATATATAACGTTAGAATTCGATTAGCAGTCAATGAGATGCATGTAAGTTATATTATACCTATGTCGACAATCGTCATTAGAGTTGACCGATGATCTGTCCACTGATTTACTAATGTTTGGGCAATTATAAATTAAATACATGTACTTTATATCTATTGCTTGTATATTAGTTGTTTGTTGGTGGTTTCATACAGAAAATGCATTTATATACATTGACAAATTGCAGTGCTTGAAATGCGTGGACTCGAACGTTGCTGTCAGACTTTCGACAAATCAAAATCAATTAAATCAGCTAAATCATTTTTGTTGTATAAATGAATTTACTCAATAACGACAACAACAGTTTAATGATATTCAAGAAAGAGGGACGAAAGATACCAGAGGGACAGTCAAACTCATAGATCGAAAACAAAATGACAACGCCATGGCCAAAAATAAAAAGACAAACAGACAAATAATAGTACAGAAGACACAACATAGAAAACTAAAGACTAAGCAACACGAACCCCACCAAAAACTGGGGGTAATCTCAGGTGCTCCGGAAGGGTAAGCAGATCCTGCTCCACCCGTCGTGTTGCTTATGTTATTACAAATCCGGTAAATAGTCTAATTAGGTAGGTCACATTCGTGAAAAGGGAAGGGTATTGTAGTTACGACATAAGGAACATATCCGATATCATCGGTAAAACGGTTATTCCATAATGGTCAACCAACTCGTGATGGCGTCCGTAAAATTTACGAAGGGATGATTTCAACCATTTGGAACTCTTGGTTTAATAGCTTCCTTGTGAGCAGCAATCCTCTATTAAGGAAATTATGATAGGAAATACAAGCCCGGGAATATCGTATCAATTGGGAGATATGTACTCCGTATGCAGGCGCTGCTGGAATGTTGCTACACAGAAATGGAAAGTTCACAATTGGAAAGCTGAAATCATCTCTTTTGTCGTAAAGTTCTGTTCTCAACCGACCCTAATTGTCAATTTCTAGGTGTAAGTCAAGATATGAGGCAGACTTAACTGTATCTGTAGTATCCTTTATCTCTAGTTCGATGGGATAGATTCGTTCAACATAGTCACCAAATTTTGTATTATTTAGTGAGAGAACATCATCTATATAGCGGAACGTAAAGTTAAAGGATATTGCTAACTTTTTATCTTTCTTCATAAGAAGTTCCTGTATGAAGTCAGCCTCATAATAATAAAGAAACAAGTCGGCAAGAAGAGGGACACAATTGGTTCCCATTGGAATTCCGACAGTCTGTTGAAAAACGCGTCCTCCAAACGTAACAAATATGTTGTCAATCAAGAAATCAAGAAATCAAACTTCATTAATCGATAAAGAAGAAAATTCAAGGTAGAAACAGAATCTGAGGTAATCGCATGAGGTAAGCGTCTCCTTCTATGTACGCCAGATCATTTGAAGTTTGTAGCATTTTTTTTTAAAAATTAGAGTGCTGCTAAAATGTTTCAGATTTCCACACTCCCCTGTGTTTTATCAGACTTTAGCGAAATTCTAGCACGGCGGTTGTTTAAATGAGTAAACAGAGGTAACTGAGGTAACTCGAGGACACTGAACATGTAATGAAATCAAGTAAATGTGAAATTCAGAAAGAAATTCATTTTTTACAAAATATTTATTTTCAATGGTAAATGAAATTGGTAAATTGATTATTAATTACGAACTATGCTTAATTACAATACTGTTAATACTCTTATTGATATTTGCATTTTTGGAACTATGCTGAAAAAAAAGAATAGATCCATTACTGTCAGTTGTATTGTGAGGATTTCCCCGGCTGATCTTAAAAACGGACTGTATATTTTTTCTGAAGATTTCCAAACATATAGGACAATAAGACGGGGTTCCAACAAAAATATTCAACAATGCATTACATATAATACTATTTATTTTTCAAAGTCCTGAAATTTAAGAAGAAAAAGTTGTTTTGTTGATTCATAGACTTTAGAAGGCATTCAAAGTCGTTGATCCCCTTTTTCGTTCCCCATTTTTGTGATTACTGACAAGATTTCCTTTCCAGTAAAATAAGATCAAAGTTAAAATCGATTTATTAAAAAATTGAGTTGGATGTTTCCGAATTATAGATACAATGGATAAGTGTTGATTCTTGAAAAAGAAACCCTGAGCTCGGATGCAACAGTAGTATACCGCTGTTCAATAGTAATAATTCGATAAGAACTTGTATGACGGCATCATACAAGTAATTACTTGTACAAAATGTTTGTATAAGAAATAACTTGTACAAAATAATAACATGTACACGTCATATATAAAATAGACATCTAATTGCAACACATTGGCAGCCGAGAGGTTTCGCCGATTTGTTGATGTCAGTGATACATAAATAAAGGCAACAGTAGTATACCGCTGTTCAATAGTAATAATTCGATAAAGCAAATACAAATCCGGGTAACAAACTAAATCCGAGGGAAACACATCAACTATAAGAGGAAAACAACGGAACAACAAAAACACTGAACTACAACAAAAGCAAACGCCAATATACATAGAAACGGAGTGTTTGAAAACAACTGCCATATTCCTGACTTGGTACATGACATTTTCAGAAAAAATGGATGGCCAAACCTCCCGCTAAAATGGCAATGTTAAAAATACAGCTGAAATGATAACACTACGTGACTGCACGTCCGTTGGATCAACGTAACAAAAAGTGACGTTTATATTATCACTAGTAAATTTCGAAAAATAAAATAGATTTGTTTTTTTTAAAGACACGTACAAGAATACTAAATTTGGATTGAGTTTGTAATGATGTTATTTTATGTATTTTCTTATCATGACAAGAATATTAAAATGGAATTGTGTTTGCTATGGTGTTATTTTTTGTTTTTTCTAACCATGTCGGTTTTTCTTCTAAATCAAAACTGTGTATAAACAAAAAAATCCTATGCATATAGTTGGTTTAAACTTAAAATCATAAAAATGAAGTAGCTGATTTGTTATCTTAACTTTTACATACATATAAAAAATTTAAAAAAAATAACTGTGATATAAGGCAAGATCATGTAAGACCAAACAGTAAACACATATAAAAACAAACAACATAAAACAAAAAACCTGTAGACGAACTACGAGTAACTCGACTATACTGACAAATAAGACATATGTGAAATGTACCGAAAATACAGAATTCAAATCACAAACGAAAAAAAAAACAGACAACAATACAGCACAAAATGACCCCCCGGACCAACACGTATAAGAAAGTAACAACAAAATGGCCGAAAGCGGAATATATAAATACCGAACCACGTCGTTTCCAACAGCGAACATAATACAGTTCAAACTAAATGAATTAAAGGAAACAATTGAATATAATTTGGTGAGTCCATTTCAGCGACAGATTAAGGAATAAGGAAGCGTTGATTCACTTGCAAAAGGAGCGGAATGTTTCAAGTGGATATCGTAAAAAGTTGAAAAATGACAAAATCAAGATTTCAATAATTGATATGTATAGAACACAAAAGAACCTAAATTTCACTATTGATAACAATTGTATCGAGATAAATAATGATTTTTGTTATTTTGTTATTATGTTCACGAAATAAATAATACAGCATTAAACAAAAAAAACTATATCTACAAAGGCATTGAATGCGATGTATATACAATTCAAATAGGTAGGATGTATCAGTTTTTTAATTGTCAGTTATTATTTTTGATAGAATAATTAAAACCATTCACAATATGGATGCGAAATGTCGGGATTTAGTTAGAAATAAGAAGAAGTGGTGATATTGAAAATAATACAACTTATCACCAGAGACCACATTTCGTAGATGTACGCAAATATAGGTCTACGTAAGCCTTGTGCACACCCATACCGTTTAGTAAGCTACAAAAGTTCCAGGAAAGAGGAAATATAATAAAACATTTCAAACGAAAAAAAAACCAAAGAACAATACCCGAAAAACAACAAATATGATAGACATCGATCAACGACAACAACTGAATAACCGGCTCCTGACTTGAGACAGGTACATGAAGAAATGTTGCGGGATTATGCAAGATTGCGAGAGCTCACTCTCCTCCTAACTTCGGTAATTTGTGTAACAGCATAACACAAGAAGACACTTAAAAAATCAATTGGAAAGACACATCGTATCCACAAAAAGCACAATAAACAACGACCAAATAGACAAAAGACTCAAGCATTGCCTTTTCCTGTACATTTCAACTTTATAATTATAACAAGAGAATGAATCAAAATACAACTTCTATTCCGCACATACGGTTTAGATCCTGACCAATTGTTCACAATTTGTAACAAGCCAAACAAGCTGTATTATTTTGTAGTAAAGTGAATAATTTGTTTACTACTCATGTAAGGATATAAGTATTTAAAAAGTAAACACGACAAAGTTTAAAAACTCCACCTTCATTTTATTTTTTTTTCTCTTATAGTGAAATACTTTATACGAGAAATGTCAGATGCGTTAAATTAATTTGTGGTTACTAGACTCATTTTTTTTATTTGTCAAATAAGGATAAAACACACATATGAAACGTCTGATTCGTTAATTATTACGTGGTTACTTAACTAATTTCTCAAGCAAGGATAAAAAACCTATATTTATATCATAAAAACTATCATGGAGTGGGAAAATTATTGAAACCATTTTCAGCTAATAGTTACATAGGAAAAATTGCAACATATGTTTTCATATGTTTAACATATGTTTTTCATGTGTTTGAAAACATATGTAAACATATGTTTAGGCCCGACATGAAAACATATGTTTTCGAACATATGAAAAACATATGGAAAACATATGAAAAACATATGTTTTTAAAATCATATGAAAAACATATGTTTTTCATACATGTAAACATATGGAAAACATATGTTTTTCATATGTTTTTTACAAACATATGTTTTTCATATGTTTTCATACCTGGCCTAAACATATGTTTTCATATGTTTGTCCTAAACATATGTTTTCATATGTTTGGCCCAAACATATGTTTTCATATGATTTTATCTTGGTCCTCAATATATATTTTTTATATGTTTTTAATTGTTCAAATGCATTTATTTTCTCATAGATTCTAAACATGGTTTGTATATATATGTATTTTTTTTTGCGGTAGGTTTTTTAGAGTTATGTTTTGATGTTTTAATATGGTTTTCTTTATTATCTTTTTTTCTGTCAGGAACTCATTTTGAGTGTAAATACTTCATTGTGATGAGCTGTTGCTTTAAAAAGTAAATAACCCAAAATACCAAACTCCACAGAAAATACATGGCAAAATCAAAAGCTCAAACAAATAAAAAACAAATGTATACAGGCATTCTTTTATGCAGAAAAATAACAGTGCTCCATAATTTTTATATCAAGTAGAATTTTTTTTTTATTAACTTGTTGTCTCTTCTATTTTCATATTTTTGTCTCTTTGACATACCACATTTCTATTGGCTAGTATATTCTATTTTGGTTTGTTTGTCTCTTCGACTTTCACCATTTCTATTGTCTATATTCTATTTTCATATGTTTGTCTCTTTGACATACCCCATTTCTATTGTCTATATTCTACGTTCATATGTTTGTCTCTTTGGCATACCCCATTTCTTTTGTCTGTATTCTATTTTTAATATTTTTGTCTCTGTCATACCCAAATTCTATTGTCTATATTCTATTTTCATATGTTTGTCTCTTTGATATACCGTATTTCTATTGTCTGTATTCTATATTTTCATGTTTGTCTCTTTGACATACCCCAATTTTATTGTCTATATTCTGTTTTCATATGTGTGTCTCTTTGACATACCCCATTTCTATTGTCTATATTCTATTTTCATATGTGTGTCTCTTTGACATACTCCATTTCTATTGTCTATATTCTATTTTCATATGTCATTATGTGTGTCTCTTTGACATACTCCAATTCTATTTTCCTATGATGTATGTGATATTTCTATTGCTATATCACCATACACAGATATGTAATTGTCTTCACTGCTGGCTATTACTGGTGCATGTGTATGCAGCTGCTTTTTTGGAAACATCCTGTATGATTAAGAAAGACAACTAAATTGACTTTGAGTTCAATATTGTATTAATCTAAAATTAACGTTCTTTGGTTCTGTTTCTTTACTTTTCAGTTTCTGCAAGTAAAAATAAAAGAACAGAGTTTCAATGTCCACCTAGTCGTACATTTTTTATCCATCAAGGGGCAATATTAAAAAAAAAACATGTTTTTTTGCTCTTTGGTCAGATTGTTGTCTCTTTGACATATTCCCAATTTCCATTCTCAATTTTATTTTTTGTTCTCAAAAATATTTATAAATAAAAATGTGTTTGGGGGAAAAAAAGTTCTTTTTCTTGTATACTAAATATTTCAAACCGACCAGGGCATTACTATAATAGTATACTACATCTATAAGTTTAATAAAAAAAAATGAGAGCATTTACGAGGCCATTTTCCATAAAATTTATTATTTCCAAGGGGCATAACTCTTTTGAAAAAAGTTGATCGGCCAAATTTATAAAGCTTGACTAGGATTATGCTGATATTAACCTATAGAATAAGTTTTAAAAAATCTGGCAAGAATTGTACCTGCAAGACAAATATAAACACCTTACAATCATTCCATAAACATAAAGTAGTTCACCTATACTTTTAGTATCTAAAAAAAAAGACCAAATCAAGAGAAATTTAATATTGACCAATGAACAATGAAAATAAGGTTAAGGTCAGATGAAGCCTGCAAGATAAATGTAAAGTTAAACCTAAACACCTTACAATTTTAATTTACAATCATTCCAGAAACCAATTATAGTTCACCTTTACCTTATAGTATCTGGAAAACAGACTAGGCAAGAAAAAAATATCCAATGAACCATGAAGATGAGGTCAAGTTCAGGTGATTACTGTCAGACCCATTGGTGGCCTTTGGCTGTTTTTTGCTCTTTGGTCGGGTTGTTGTCTCTTTGACACATTCCCCATTTCCATTCTCAATTTTAGATCAGTACACCTTACAAACATTCCATACACCAAATATAATTTACTGAATGCTTATAGTATCCAAAAATTAGACCAAAACATAAAAACTTATTACTGAACCATTAAAATGAGGTCAAGGCCAGATTACAACTACCAGTTGGACATCTACACCTTACAATAATTCCATACACCAAATACAGTAGACTTATTGCTTATAATGCCTGAGATATTGACTTGACCACAAAAACTTTCTGACAGAGTAGACAGACACTAGGACCTTGCAAGGTACCCATATACTAAGTAAATATAAATATCCTATTACCATGAATACTATAAATAATATTAATAAGAGAGAAATTATGAGAGAAATTATTATTAACATTACAAAAAATCTTTATTTTTTCAAGTAATCACTGAACCATGAAAATGAGTTCAAGGACAATGGACAGTTGACTGACAGAAACTTCATAACATACATATGCATCTATATACATTGTACATAGTATGAAGCATCCGTGTCTTCCACCTTCTAAAATATAAAGATTTGAAGAAGTTTGTTAACCCCACCATGGACGCAGCCGCCTGATCAATATCCCTATGTCGAGCTTTCTGCAACGGAAGTCGCAAGCTCATCAAAAAAACTAAGCCCATTTATTAGTTGAAATACAGAAAAATGAAAAAGAATATTTTCAACATTTTGCCTTGGATACTGTAGTTTGGTCATTAAGAAGCTTCGAATATGCTGTCTCAATTTCACAAAATCCCATGTCTGTTTGACAAAGTTATCAATGTTCAAAAAAAATTTAACCACAGACTGAACCTAAATTTTAGGACAGCGACGCTGCCTCTGGCAGAATCTAGGATCACTGTCTCGCTTTCGTGAAATAAATTTGCAAGCTTGACAAAAAGCAGAACATGTATTTCAGAAATTGAAATTCTATGCAACTATTAATACTTATATGCTGTTATGGTCCTACATATTCTTGTGTGTTCAATATTTTGGCATTACACAAAGTCATGCTTTCTTAGACTGTTTGAAATGACAGATGTTTTGTTGTTACATTAATTGATTAAATCTGTCGAAGGTGAACTGATAGATATTTTAGTTTGGGAATACATAATTTTTGCATCTTTTATTATTTTGTTATTTCTTTTTAGTGCTTGTTGATGAGTCCAGCCCTTTCTGGCTGATTCTGACATTTGGTTCTTATGTTGGGTGCTGTCTGCCATACTGTGTGTAGTTTTATTTTTTTTATTGGTTCACATTTTTTCATCCTTATACAAGTTACATGTAAAGCCTTATTGGTTACTTTATGGTATGGATTTTGATCATTGTTTATGGCTGTACAGTGACCAGCAAATGTTTACATCTTCGTCCTTTGGTTTTTTAATTGATAGTTGTCACATTGAGAATCATACATGTACCTCATCTCCTTATACATGTTATATCTATATGCTGGTTCATAAAAAAAGCTTAAAAGGCAATTATTCAATTGTTATACATGTATGTTTAAAAACTCATTCCTATAATGCAAAAACAATAATCGATTGATTTTTCTTGCTTATTTTAATGTTCAGTGGCAAATATTTTACAATGTATGTATATTTTAGACGAGAACAACTTTTAAATATACAATTTATAATATAAGCAAATGCTACAATTATTTGAACTTCTGTCATCTCATGCGTGTGTGTGTGTGGAGCAGAAGATGGAGAGCAGGATAAGGATTCCTTGATGCATACTTGACATCAGAAAGACATAAATAAATAACTAGTATATATATTTGTTTAGGGGCCAGCTGAAGGACGCCTCCGGGTGCGGGAATTTCTTGCTGCATTGAAGACCTGTTGGTGACCTTCTGCTGTTGTCTGTTCTTTGGTCGGGTTGTTGTCTCTTTGACACATTCCCCATTTCCATTCTCAATTTTATTAACAGTATACATGCCGTAACATGTACAATTACACTTGAAAAAGGTTTAAATAGATAACATTAAATTATTTAAATTAACTGCAATTCTACAGATGAACTTACTTTGATACCAGTTCTTTTTGCCGGACATCCGCATCTACATGTACACCAGTGATTCTAATACTGCACTTTCCTTTCATTTGGTAACCATGGTAATAAGCTAAAATTGTAAATCTTAATTTAATCCAGAACTCCAGACAAAAACTAGATCATTTTTGTAGATGAAGTATGAACTGATGCTCAGAGTCACTAATTTATATTTTTACTTTTGAGTGAATGGAAAAAATGTGTAAGCAAACAACAACGGTCGTATAAAAAGATCAACAGTGTAACTAATATTAATAATATATGTGTAGCCTAAGCCCGTCTTAGTATAGTATGAACTTTTTTCCAATATAAAATCATCTATTCTGCTGTCTACAGTTTAAAATAAAATGCTCTGCTGGGTGCAGCTTGATACGACAGCAGAGGTTGAACCCTGATGGTTGGGGCAAGTATGGATACAACATTCAAGCTTGATACAGCACTGAATTTGGATTGTGATTAAATATTTGACACAGCATAGGTTTCTGACACAGAATGAATGTGGTCTGAGAACTTAAATTTTTTTAATTTACCTATTCAAACCATATCATTATTATTTGCTTTTATATATAAATCAGAAATAACCAATTAATTTAAAATGGAAAATTTTAAACAAAAAAAAAAGGAAAAAAAAATCCCTCCCCCAAATTTTTTGAACCCCTTATGATTCATCACCCCCCCCCCCCCAAACTCAATCCCAGCCTTCTCTTTGTGGTATGGTACCTTGCAGTACAATTTCAGAGAGATCCATACACTTGAACACAAGTTATTGTCTGGAATCTAGAAAAATGTTTGTTTTAGGCCCCTTTTTGGTCCCAAATTCCTAAACATTTAGGGCAATTACCCCCAAACTCAAACCCAGCTTTCCCTTTGTGATTTGGAACCTTGTAGTACAATTTCATAAAGATCAATACTCTTACACACAAGTTATTGTCCTGAAACTAGAAAAATGCTTGTTTTGTGCCCCTTTTTGGCCTCAAATCCTAAAATTTTGAGGCAATTACCCCCAAAATCAATCCCAGCCTCCCCTTTGTGGTATGGTACCTTCCAGTGCAATTTCAGAGATCCATACACTTGAACACAAGTTATTGTCTGGAAACTAGAAAAATGCTTCTTTTTGGCCCCTTATTCCTAAACGTAGTTACCCCAAAACTCAATTCCAGCTTTCCCTTTGTGATATGGAACCTTGAAGTACAATTTCAGAAAGATCCATACACTTACACACAAGTAATTGTCATGAAACTAGAAAAATGCTTGTTTTTTGCCTTTTTTTGGGCCCCTAATTCCTAAAATTTTGAGGCAATTACCCCCAAAATCAATCCCAGCATTCCCTTTGTGATATGGAACCTTGTGGTACAATGTCAGAGAGATCCATACACTAACACACAAGTTATGTCTCAAAGTTACAAAAATGCTTATTTTTGGCCCCTTATTCCTTAACTGTTGGTACCATAACCCCCAAAATTAATCCCAACCTTTCTTTTGTTGTATTGAACCTTATGGTAAAATTTCATAGAGATCCATTCACTTAAACTAAAGTTAGAGTGCGAAAACCAATGTGTCTTCGGACGACGACGACGCCAACGTCATACCAATATACGACCGCAAAATTTTTTTTGCGGTCGTCTAAAAAACAACATTTAGGCATTAACTCTTGATGTTTATTAAATCTTGATTTCCTGTTACATAGGCAAAATTGTTTAAATACACCATTTATAGGCATGTTGTGGAATCTCAATAAATACTTATGATTGCAATGTACGTTTAATCGTTGTTGTAGCTATGAAATATATACAATAACGTCATTCACTACAGCGTTAGGGTTACAACATTACCATAGTTCAATGTTAGTACTTCGCGTATACTATTTTCAGACAAGGCAATATTAACTCATGAACATATTATGTTGTCATTTGTGTTACCATCCATACTTCATGCACTTAATAAAAGAACAGCGCTTCAATGTACTTCGCCAATTGATGGATATATAAAATTTGCTGTCAAAAAGCAAAAAATATGTATGTTCTTTTAACCTTTTTCATAAAATATAAATAATCTAAAAGAAATGAAGACATGTGTGGGATTGCTTGCAATGCAGTTTTTCTTACAATATCTATTTCTAAGAGGTATATAACTACTGTAAACATATTTGATCAGCAGTTATTTTCTAACTCATAAAACTAAAAGACCATGCTGATATAGACCTATGGTATGAATTACAAAAATATCTGACAAAAAAATGCAACCATAACAGTGCTTTACTGGAAAAAATGGTTATCTTCCATAGAATTTACATTTCAAAATGAAGTAATTCCTGTATAAATAATTTATCCAAGACATTACTGGTATATAATAAACCTTTGGTATACATTAGTATTATATGAATAAACTTTAGACATAGAAGTATGTCTTCTCTGTATGAAATCCTGTTAGTTGATTTCAAATGTTGATATTCAAATGACAATGCTTAAACATCCAAAGTCACACACCATCCATGACTTGACAAAGTTTCAAAATCAATAGACCATGACTGAGGGCTGGGCAAAATAAAAAACAAGGGATATGAAATGTGCTAGTACTCTGACATATACAACTGCATATCAATTCATGCAAATATCAATGATTTATCATTATTGGTTCACTCAAACTGACCTAATCAGAAACTTTTCACATTTAAGTTAAGTAAAAATATCAAATTCAATCAACCATGACTGAGGGATTTGGACCATATAATCTCAATGGAAATGGAAATGAGAAGTGGATATCCTACTTCTACTGCAAAAAATATTATTGACTTATTTAACCATAACTCGGCCATAAGTTATTGTTTGGTTCCTCTTAAACTGACCTAATCTCAATTTTTAACAAATTGTTTATGACTTCGCCTCTGTTAAAAACAGCATGCCCAAGACTCACCTTCATGACTGTTGTTGCAAGACAAAAAAAAAAGAACAAGCAATGAAGTGTTAATAGAGCTTCCAACCCTATTTTCTATAAAATTGACCTGTGAAAAAAAAATTTGTCACTGCTTATAGAAATAGCCCACAACAAGAATCAAAACTTTCAACTCTATCATGTCTATGACCTCAAAACTTGCAACATGTATACAGTCTGACAACAACAAAATATTTAAACAAAGTTATCCTCTTCATTACATACCTCTCATCACAAAATTATTCATTGACTACTGCTCCTTTTATGCACATAAATCAATATGACAATCTATGAATCCACTATATAATCTAGAAAGCAAGGCCTCAAATGAATTCTGTTCTGTTGAAGTACATGTCCAAAATGTACTTTCATTGAAAATGCTAAAAGAAATAATGTATAACATGTTCAAATATATAATAAAATGAAGTTACAATACATCTGCCAAATTGCCTTAAATATTTTTATATGGCAAAAATGGCTTATTTTGATCTTTTAAAACAAGAACAACAGATCTAGACTTGCCCTGTTTCTTGTTGCTGTATATCATATTTGTTTATTTGTTCCTTGTTTTGTTTATAAATCATTATCAGTCTGTTAGTTTCCTCATTTGCATTGTTTAACATTTGTCATTTCCATTAAATGTCTTTTATAGCTGACTTTCTGGTATGGGCTTTGTTCATTGTTGAAGTCATCTTGTACATTTGTACCATAACTTTAATATACTTGTTAACTTCTATGTCATTTGATCTCTTGTGGAGAATTGGACTCTTCTCATTGGCAATCTTACCACATCTTCTTATCTTTATATTCACATTTAAGTAAATGTAAAGTAGACCATTCATGCACTCTAGGGTCCACTTCTACTTATAATGTACAAGGTGATAAGACCTGCCGCTGTAATAGCCTAGGTCATATTTTTCAGCTTAAACATATGTGAATAGGTGTGGAAAACTATCAGAAGTATAATACATGTATGATAAGGCTGAGAAATACTAGATGTTTATTGTTATAGTACTCAGTAATAGTAGTCTCAGACTCAGGATAATCAAGGCTTATTGTACTTGTCATATGATGGGGAGTAGGAGGGGTCCTGATCCCGAAATCTCGGGCTTAAAAACATGGAATTCTGAGGTCCTGAATTTAAAAAAAATTAAATCCAGACATCCCGAAATTCGAAAAAAAAGAATTCCCGGATCCCGAAAGGATCAATCCCGAAATCCCGAGCTTAAAAACACCTGATCCCAGAGTCCCGATAAAGGTCCTACCCCCCTCTCAGATGCAAAGCCCTGTAATTTTCTTACATTTGTGTAGTTGCAAGTCTCGTTTTGCCTTAAGTTAACATAAAATAAGGAATTTGAGCCTCAGATTTGAGCTTTAATCAAATGTGATGATTTTCTCGGTAATACCGGAATGTGATTTTTGTCCGCTCCTGCATGTCCTGGAATCATTCATTATTAAAATTGGGAAAAGGTTACATGTACATTATTACCTACAGGATGTATGAAAAGGTATATATACATTTTTTAAATCTAAATTATATGAAAAGAGGGGAGTAATTGATCCCCAGTGGCACCCCTATCTATTAAGTGTAAAATAGCTATTAATTGCTAGAGAGATAATAAAGTCGTCTACATTTTCATGGTTTTAAAACAACTGAAAAACAAATACAAATACCACACATGTATCATAAGATATACAGGTCTGCATCAGTTAAAGTAATTAAGTTCTGTTGTGACATTAGATAAACAATTTCAATACATTACATCAAGTATATGATATCCCCCCTTTTTCCAAGTTTGTCTTATTGTCTAAAGGGTTTACAAATTATATGGTTATTTGGGATGTATTTGTGTCTAAATCTTGTAATATCCTCATTATGAAATATAAATAGACAATGAAACGGATTACCCAAGGCAATTATATTTATATTACAATATGGGGGGGTCAATGTCGTTCTTAAATTTCGGCAGTATATTAAGAGAAATCTTGGTTATTTAACGAAAAAATTCACTCAAGATAACGGTAAGTGTTGCTGAATTTATCAACTGAGTGGAATTTAGACGGGTCTTTACTAAGTTTGGCCATAAACTGTGTTTCATAACAGTACAGGAACACGTCTGCCATTAAAGGGGTACAATTGGTGCCCATAGGAATACCTACAATCAGTCGATAAATTTTATTACCGAAACGTACATCAATGTTGTCAAGGAGAAAATTTATGGCTGTAACCACCTCATCACACCTCCAGTAAGTATTTCTAGCATATTTACCTTTCTCGTTTGAGAAAAAGGTTTTATTTGAGTTGCAGCAAATACATTTGCAATTAGATTTATCAAACGACTATCTAATTAAATACAAAAACTTTTGTTTGATAAGATTATGTGAAAGTGTAGTGAAAAGAGTGGAAAAGTCAAAACTGTCATCCGAATCAAAAGGACCACTAAAAGCTCGTAATTAATCAAAAACATCCAAAGAAATTTTTACACACAAATGGTTAATTCCACTATATTGATATGTTTTATTACGAGAATTAATGATCAGTTCTTTTAGTTCCCTAATACTATCAAAGAACCTATCATTAATTTGTGTAATTAACCATATGAGAATAAGGGAATTGAGTATTTCTTGGCTTCTCCACATTACACTTCGAAAAATATGCGACAAAACGGACACCTTTTCGTTCCCTATTGTTTTTTGTGTGTGTTTTTTTGTTTGTTTGTTTGGAGAGAGATGTTCCTTAGGCCAAATCTTACGATGTAAATGTATCATTACTTGTTTGCTATACCCGTGTATGTAGTGACTTTTTAGATTTCAAAAACCGTAATCATTGTATAACTTATAAATTACAATGAAAGGAATTTCGATATCTTGAATTACTTAAACTTTTACTGAATTCTTTCTTAGATACAGTTTGGTTTGGAAGTTTGGTTGTGCCTGTCTACAACTTAAAAACAGGATATCACATCCTGATTTTTACGGTGATCTTATTTATAGATCCCGAGAGTTTAGTTTAGATCCGTGTAGACATATAAATCCTTTAAATACGATTATTCTAACAATTTTCCAAATGAAATAAAATCTCTACATATTGTTTGAATCGGTACAAACATTAATTTTGTTACCAATGAATTAAAATATAATAAAAAAATTACTGCAACACAGCAATGAACAATTTAAGTTCTATATTACACTGGACATCCGTTGGATGTGAAACAATTAATAATGAAATCTTAGGAGCATGCTTTTATATTTGTTTTGTTTTGCCTGAAAAAAAAATGTCAGTAACTGCGAGTACACCCAGAACTGTACTTTGTGTTTTGATTTTTTGTGCTTTGTATCAATCTGCTGAGTCAAGCCCTTTTCAACTGATTATCATAGTTTATTTCTTATGCTGTGTTGTTACACGACTGTCCTGGGTTAGTGGGAGGATTGGGAGCCTGCAAACTTTTTTTTTACCCGCCACATTCTGTTCTGAATTTTCCTTTTCTAAGTGAGTAGCCTGTAATTCAGGTATTGTTGATTGCTGCTTTTTATCATATTTGTTTTTTTCGTTTATTATTTGTACATAATTCAGGTCATTTGTTTTACTTTTGTCATGTCGGAGCCTTTTATGGCTCGATTTTCGGAACAGATTTTGGTCATTTTTTAAGGCGACATATATAGGTGCTAACAGATACGTTATTTAAGTCTATGGTGGAAGGTTGTCTCATTTCCAATCATACCCCAACTTCTTTTTTTTGTACGGCTATTGTCTATGGTCTATCAATTAGTCACAAAATATAAGAAAAATAATGTAAAATATGAATGTCTATCCAAATGTAAGAAGAAATGGGTTTAAGATAATAACTTAACTTTTAAAGATGGTAACACATATATAACAACAACGACAATAATAACAAGGATATGAAACAATGGTAAAATTTTTGTTATAATTATCATTATTTCTATTATTACTGTTATTATTATTATTTTTGTTATTAATAACAATAAAAATTTTTATTATCAATAGTATAACAAGAAAAAGTAGAATAAGAAATGGGCAACAAAATATTGTGGTCAAAAGTAATAGGACGACCAAAAGCAGTCTATAAAGCATTTAACCTTAAGCTAAACAATAAACTCACCTGGTTTGTTTGAATTCAGACGGGTGAAACTTTCAGATGTTTATTTTACATGTGAAAAGTAAAATAACAAAATACAGAACTTCCAGGAAAATCTAAAACGGAAAGCCCCTTGTCAAATAGCAAAAGTAAAAGCTCGAACACATCAAGTGAATGGAAAACAACTGTCATATTCCTGACTTGGTACAGGCATTTCCTTTTGGGTATCAAATCTGGTTTTATAGCAAGCTAACCTCTCACTTATATCACAATGTGTGAGCAAAACAAACAGAAATAATAGGTGAAAATGTCAAAAATAGGGTTAGAGCAGTCAACATTGTGTTATAATCAAGTATGCCAACAAAGAAAAACGAAATGGCTCATAGACAAAACGCATAAGGAAAAATTAAAGACAAGAATACAAAAAAAAAAACATAGCACAATAACACAATGGAGGGATGTATAAGTACCGGTCCACGCCAAAAGGATATTACCAATAATGGAGTAAACAGTAACAGATTAATAATTTACAAAGACAAATAAACGAACACTTTAACACGTAATTAAGACGATAAACAACGTCAGTACCTATAATCTATACTTTAAGACCATCATGTATGATTTGTGAAGTTGATATGGTATATTTATCAACAAGGTCTTGGTATCTTCCGATTAACTTTTTTAGAAAAAAGGACGAGACGTTCTTTGACAGAACCCTGGTTCATGAACTTTCTGCTCAGACACTGGTGACGTTTTATAAAGTCTGAGTAGCAACTGCAAGCTCCTGAATTATCAGATTTATTTCACATGTGAAATTATCGGTATTTAAACACTAACGAATCACGGTAATTCATTGCAACCAATGTAATAAAATAAGCTACTCGCTTAAGATAGAAAATTATCGTTAGAAACTAAGGGCGCACGTGCATTGCCAATGTAAACATCAGGGACGTCAAAGAAAAATTGCGATAAAAAGATCATCAGTGGTCTTTCAGACTCGAGGTAGTGATTGGTGCTCCGAAATAGTACAGTTTCTGCTACATTTATGAATGCATTTGAGTTTTTGTGACAAGAAAGAAACCTGTGATAAGTCTTGTTTGGTAATAATCCATGAACATGGAAAGAAACACAGATTCGTAGCAACAGGTAACTGTTAATAATCATGGTATTCTGTGATAGACATATTGTTTTGGGATCGACAAATTAAAAAAGAAAAGGACACAATACATGTAATACGCTGAAAATTTAAAAAGAGTACAAGCTGAAAAGGATGTGTTACACACAGTTCAATCTTATTTCACCGAAGAAAAAATTTAAACAGATAAAAACCAACTACTGAAAAGTCTCAACATAGACTGATTACATCTTAATTGACTGCAAGCAAATTGTCTTAATAGTACTGAATTTACTTCAGTGGATACGTCTGAGAATTGGTTGAAAGACTGCAAATGACTTCATAATTTATTTTTTAGTCTTTTAAAAGTTGTTCAGATCAAAATGCTTGTTCAGATAAACATTGGTTTATTCTTGACGGCTAAGGTCATCCGCGTAGGACTTCCTTAAACTGCAAATATGAAATGAATTGAAAATAGACTTGTTAGCTTTTATGATGCCACATTTTTACATAGCTTTCAGGGAAATATATTTGAGATTTGCTTGAAAATATTTACACCAATAAAAGCCTTTATAATGTAAAGGTTTGAAAAGGGCTCTCAAGATTTTTTTTGTTTATATATTTAAAAGAATAGTGTAATACCAATATGTTTGTTAAGTTCGATTAAATAAATGTCATTTCAAAACAACATATAACATGGGTTATATTTGTATGTCCAAACATATTCGAACAATATATATCTGATATATAACGTTAGAATTCGATTAGCAGTCAATGAGATGCATGTAAGTTATATTATACCTATGTCGACAATCGTCATTAGAGTTGACCGATGATCTGTCCACTGATTTACTAATGTTTGGGCAATTATAAATTAAATACATGTACTTTATATCTATTGCTTGTATATTATTTGTTTGTTGGTGGTTTCATACAGAAAATGCATTTATATACATTGACAAATTGCAGTGCTTGAAATGCGTGGACTCGAACGTTGCTGTCAGACTTTCGACAAATTAAAATCAATTAAATCAGCTAAATCATGTTTGTTGTATAAATGAATTTACTCAATAACGACAACAACAGTTTAATGATATTCAAGAAAGAGGGACGAAAGATACCAGAGGGACAGTCAAACTCATAGATCGAAAACAAACTGACAACGCCATGGCCAAAAATAAAAAGACAAACAGACAAATAATAGTACAGAAGACACAACATAGAAAACTAAAGACTAAGCAACACGAACCCCACCAAAAACTGGGGGTGATCTCAGGTGCTCCGGAAGGGTAAGCAGATCCTGCTCCACCCGTCGTGTTGCTTATGTTATTACAAATCCGGTAAATAGTCTAATTAGGTAGGTCACATTCGTGAAAAGGGAAGGGTATTGTAGTTACGACATAAGGAACATATCCGATATCATCGGTAAAACGGTTATTCCATAATGGTCAACCAACTCGTGATGGCGTCCGTAAAATTTACGAAGGGATGATTTCAACCATTTGGAACTCTTGGTTTAATAGCTTCCTTGTGAGCAGCAATCCTCTATCAAGGAAATTATGATAGGAAATACAAGCCCGGGAATATCGTATCAATTGGGAGATATGTTCTCCGTATGCAGGCGCTGCTGGAATGTTGCTACACAGAAATGGAAAGTTCACAATTGGAAAGCTGAAATCATCTCTTTTGTCGTAAAGTTCTGTTTTCAACCGACCCTAATTGTCAATTTCTAGGTGTAAGTCAAGATATGAGGCAGACTTAACTGTATCTGTAGTATCCTTCATCTCTAGTTCGATGGGATAGATTCGTTCAACATAGTCACCAAATTTTGTATTATTTAGTGAGAGAACATCATCTATATAGCGGAACGTAAAGTTAAAGGATATTGCTAACTTTTAATCTTTCTTCATAAGAAGTTCCTGTATGAAGTCAGCCTCATAATAATAAAGAAACAAGTCGGCAAGAAGAGGGGCACAATTGGTTCCCATTGGAATTCCGACAGTCTGTTGAAAAACGCGTCCTCCAAACGTAACAAATATGTTGTCAATCAAGAAATCAAGAAATCAAACTTCATTAATCGATAAAGAAGAAAATTCAAGGTAGAAACAGAATCTGAGGTAATCGCATGAGGTAAGCGTCTCCTTCTATGTACGCCAGATCATTTGAAGTTTGTAGCATTTTTTTTTAAAAATTAGAGTGCTGCTAAAATGTTTCAGATTTTCACACTCCCCTGTGTTTTATCAGACTTTAGCGAAATTCTAGCACGGCGGTTGTTTAAATGAGTAAACAGAGGTAACTGAGGTAACTCGAGGACACTGAACATGTAATGAAATCAAGTAAATGTGAAATTCAGAAAGAAATTCATTTTTTACAAAATATTTATTTTCAATGGTAAATGAAATTGGTAAATTGATTATTAATTACGAACTATGCTTAATTACAATACTGTTAATACTCTTATTGATATTTGCATTTTTGGAACTATGCTGAATAAAAAGAATAGAACCATTACTGTCAGTTGTATTGTGAGGTTTTCCCCGGCTGATCTTAAAAACGGACTGTATACTTTTTCTGAAGATTTCCAAACATATAGGACAATAAGACGGGGTTCCAACAAAAATATTCAACAATGCATTACATATAATACTATTTATTTTTCAAAGTCCTGAAATTTAAGAAGAAAAAGTTGTTTTGTTGATTCATAGACTTTAGAAGGCATTCAAAGTCGTTGATCCCCTTTTTCGTTCCCCATTTTTGTGATTACTGACAAGATTTCCTTTCCAGTAAAATAAGATCAAAGTTAAAATCGATTTATTAAAAAATTGAGCTGGATGTTTCCGAATTATAGATACAATGGATAAGTGTTGATTCTTGAAAAAGAAACCATGAGCTCGGATGCAACAGTAGTATACCGCTGTTCAATAGTAATAATTCGATAAGAACTTGTATGACGGCATCATACAAGTAATTACTTGTACAAAATGTTTGTATAAGAAATAACTTGTACAAAATAATAACATGTACACGTCATATATAAAATAGACATCTAATTGCAACACATTGGCAGCCGAGAGGTTTCGCCGATTTGTTGATGTCAGTGATACATAAATAAAGGCAACAGTAGTTTACCGCTGTTCAATAGTAATAATTCGATAAAGCAAATACAAATCCGGGTAACAAACTAAATCCGAGGGAAACACATCAACTATAAGAGGAAAACAACGGAACAACAAAAACACTGAACTACAACAAAAGCAAACGCCAATATACATAGAAACGGGATGGTTGAAAACAAATGCCATATTCCTGACTTGGTACATGACATTTTCAGAAAAAATGGATGGCCAAACCTCCCGCTAAAATGGCAATGTTAAAAATACAGCTGAAATGATAACACTACGTGACTGCACGTCCGTTGGATCAACGTAACAAAAAGTGACGTTTATATTATCACAAGTAAATTTCGAAAAATAAAATAGATTTGTTTTTTTTAAAGACACGTACAAGAATACTAAATTTGGATTGAGTTTGTAATGATGTTATTTTATGTATTTTCTTATCATGACAAGAATATTAAAATGGAATTGTGTTTGCTATGGTGTTATTTTTTGTTTTTTCTAACCATGTCGGTTTTTCTTCTAAATCAAAACTGTGTATAAACAAAAAAATCCTATGCATATAGTTGGTTTAAACTTAAAATCATAAAAATGAAGTAGCTGATTTGTTATCTTAACTTTTACATACATATAGAAAATTTAAAAAAAATAACTGTGATATAAGGCAAGATCATGTAAGACCAAACAGTAAACACATATAAAAACAAACAACATAAAACAAAAAACCTGTAGACGAACTACGAGTAACTCGACTATACTGACAAATAAGACATATGTGAAATGTACCGAAAATACAGAATTCAAACCACAAACGAAAAAAAAACAGACAACAATACAGCACAAAATGACCCCCCGGACCAACACGTATAAGAAAGTAACAACAAAATGGCCGAAAGCGGAATATATAAATACCGAACCACGTCGTTTCCAACAGCGAACATAATACAGTTCAAACTAAATGAATTAAAGGAAACAATTGAATATAATTTGGTGAGTCCATTTCAGCGACAGATTAAGGAATAAGGAAGCGTTGATTCACTTGCAAAAGGAGCGGAATGTTTCAAGTGGATATCGTAAAAAGTTGAAAAATGAAAGTAAAAATGACAAAATCAAGATTTCAATAATTGATATGTATAGAACACAAAAGAACCTAAATTTCACTATTGATAACAATTGTATCGAGATAAATAATGATTTTTGTTATTTTGTTATTATGTTCACGAAATAAATAATACAGCATTAAACAAAAAAAAACTATATCTACAAAGGCATTGAATGCGATGTATATACAGTTCAAATAGGTAGGATGTATCAGTTTTTTAATTGTCAGTTATTATTTTTGATAGAATAATTAAAACCATTCACAATATGGATGCGAAATGTCGGGATTTAGTTAGAAATAAGAAGAAGTGGTGATATTGACAATAATACAACTTACCACCAGAGACCACATTTCGTAGATTTACGCAAATATAGGTCTACGTAAGCCTTGTGCACACCCATACCGTTTAGTAAGCTACAAAAGTTCCAGGAAAGAGGAAATATAACAAAACATTTCAAACGAAAAAAAAAACAAAGAACAACAAATATGATAGACATCTATCAACGACAACAACTGAATAACCGGCTCCTGACTTGAGACAGGTACATGAAGAAATGTTGCGGGATTATGCAAGATTGCGAGAGCTCACTCTCCTCCTAACTTCGGTAATTTGTGTAACAGCATAACACAAGAAGACACTTAAAAAATCAATTGGAAAGACACATCGTATCCACAAAAAGCACAATAAACAACGACCAAATAGACAAAAGACTCAAGCATTGCCTTTTCCTGTACATTTCAACTTTATAATTATAACAAGAGAATGAATCAAAATACAACTTCTATTCCGCACATACGGTTTAGATCCTGACCAATTGTTCACAATTTGTAACAAGCCAAACAAGCTGTATTATTTTGTAGTAAAGTGAATAATTTGTTTACTACTCATGTAAGGATATAAGTATTTAAAAAATAAACACGACAAAGTTTAAAAACTCAACCTTCATTTTATTTTTTTTT
This sequence comes from Mytilus californianus, assembly GCF_021869535.1. NCBI lineage: Eukaryota > Metazoa > Mollusca > Bivalvia > Mytilida > Mytilidae > Mytilus > Mytilus californianus. The sequence goes on from NW_026262668.1 coordinate 3,148,551, forward strand.
CTCTTATAGTGAAATACTTTATACGAGAAATGTCAGATGCGTTAAATTAATTTGTGGTTACCAGACTCATTTTTTTTATTTGTCAAATAAGGATAAAACACACATATGAAACGTCTGATTCGTTAAATATTACGTGGTTACTTAACTAATTTCTCAAGCAAGGATAAAAAAACCTATATTTATATCATGGAGTGGGAAAATTATTGAAACCATTTTCAGCTAATAGTTACATGTAAGTTAAAATTTGACTAATTTGTTTATTTATCAAATAAGGATAAAACACATATATGAAACGTCAGATTCGTAAATCATTTTTGTGGTTACTTAACTAATTTGTTTTTTTTAAACAAGGATTAAAAAAAAAACAATACTTATATAAGAAAAACAATTACCGAGTGGGAAAATTATTGAAACCATCTTCAGCTAATAGTTACATGTAAGTTAAAATTTTAATTTAATTTTATTGTGTTGCTAATTCAACACTGAAGCAAGGCTTGAACCATGTATTAGTTCCAGTGCAGGGTGAAAAATAGTATATTGAAAATTATTCTCTTATCCAAAAATGCATAAAGAATTACCACATGAAAAGTAAATTGCACATAGTAAAACAAATCATACATCTGTGCTTTGGTCTAGTATCCCTTATAGTCCAGTATGCTCATGTTGTGCCTATCCAAAATAAGGAGAACGTTTTAAGTTCATCTTGGACTCTTTTTATTTTCGTCTTTAATATCATATTCAGTGACCCATTGCAAAACGTCAAATAAGTGGTCAAACTAGCTCGCTAGACTATAAAAAGAATGATTGATTTAGCTCTCTTGAATGTTAAAACGTAAAATTAACTCTTTTTCGACTAAAATTCAAATTCGTTTGCCTGACTTTACCAACTTTAATTAGTTCTCTTGTCTATTAAAACATCAAATTAGTTACTGTCGTCTTAATCTATTTATCTGGGAAATCACGGTTTGCATTGTAACAATACAATTTTAGTTTTCTTGACTGTTAAAACGTCAAAAAACAGCTTTCACATACCAGCCTTTGTACAGGCATTTCCTGAAGAAAGTGGTGTGTGAAACCCAGTATTATACCTAGCTAAACCTTCCACTTGTTGTTTATAGCACCCTTATATTGACAAAATTGGATGAGCAACCCCAAAAACCATACAAGGGTAATGTGACCAAAATTTTATCCAGCATCAAAAATTGAGTAAAAATACATCACAGACATACATCACAACTTCTTAAAGAATTGAAACAAACATACAAATAAATCTAACAAAGACGACAACAAAGTGGTGTACTTGACATTAAATTTGACAGAGACGTCAACACTAATGTTTTTGTAGTTGGTACTACATACCGTATTTGGTATACAATTTATCAATAAAGTAGGAATTAAGTAAAGTATAAATGCAAGGGTAAACAAAATGGAAACAACACTGGAAAATCCTTCCGCGTCTGAATCACACCTGAAGACCAATTCGCACCAGAGACGCCCAAAATGAAAATCCCGATAGCGGGATGCATAAATACCGAGTCACGTCAAAAGTCATACGACCAACAGAAGCATAATAACACTAAGACATATAAAGGGAAAGCTGTAAAATAAATGCACAAATTCAGCACCTAAAAACTACAAATAAAGAATATCTTGTACTATTTGCGAAGTATACACTGAATATTTATTTATGGGGTCTTGGTACATTTCGATGAAATTAGTTTTGAGAAAAAGAATGAGACGTTATATGACAAAACCCTGGCTTATAAATTTCTTGCTCAGACACAGATGACTTTCTACAAAGCCTGAGTAGCAGCTGTAAGTCTTTAAACGTAAAACCTTTATACAAATCTACTAACTAAGCAAAGATTATCTTCTGAACATATTTTTTTTTTGCATTCGTTTTTGTTTTTCATTCCGAACACTTAACTTAACCTTGTCCATCTGCAAAAATTATGACAAAATTACTATCCGAAACGCGCATTGAAATGACAGCAATTCTATAAAAGAGAGGCGAAAGATACCAAAGGAACATTCAAACTCATAAGTAGAAAATGAACTGACAACGCCATGGCCCCTCAAAAAAGCGGACAAAAAGACAAACAGTAGACAAAACACAATATATAAAAACTAAAGAATAAGCAACACGAACCCCACCAAAAACCGGGGGGTTTAGATTTTATAAGGTCATGAAGCTTTCCAAGTCTATATACATCCCTAGTTTCTAAGTGTTTGGTTTCGAGCGTTCCTAGCTGTTGACGGAATATCAAGTTGGGTCTCGGATGCACCAGATTTATAACGTACCCCTAAAGGAAAACATGTCTGGTACACAAGAATGAGATACAACTTGACATATTGTATTGAATTATCAGTACAAAAGGAGTACGCCCGGTAAGACCCTTTTTTGGCCCCAAAATAAAGTATAATTTGTTAAAAACTTTTAGCTAATCATTGGAAAGTAGAATACTTTTGTTGCATAAGTAGACATTTGCGGAAACTAGGTTTATACCTAGGATTACTTTTAGACTTACGAATACAGTTGACGAAAAACAGAAGGTCATCTCAAAATATAAAAAACGGTAGTAGAGATACATTATAGTAAAACCAATTAATTTTTAAAATTATTTAAATAAGTCTTTTCGAAGACAAAAGAATGAATCGCTGTTTTGGATATCGTCACATATTCCAATAGCTTTGGAGTTTTGTAGGTTTTCGATGGCGTGTTCAACCTCTACCCTATAGTGTGTAATAAATCTATTTACTTTTCTACTCTTCCCCTACATATTCTGGGAATTTCGAACAATCTAATGTCTAATAAAAGGTGTCAATACTAAATGTCTGTTCGGATATATTTTGTCGCCCACCAAAAAAAAAACAAGCAGAGAACCATACGCTTTCCCCGTGAAATATAGTTCTTCTTTTTTATGGTATGGTCTTAAGTATAGCAAAATTATTTAAAATTCGTTCAGAAGATATTCTACAAACGGTGCACTAGAAAATCACAGGAAAAATGCGATAACCAAATTACACATTATAATTATTAAACCCGCCGCAGCGCAGTGCTTTTAAAGTATTAATGTCGGGTGTTGTGCTTCTTGCACTTTTGTATCAGCAACTGCTCCCTAACCGACGTAAATAGTGTGTGATTTATTTTGACAATTTATTCTCTCTTGATATACCATTTGCACAATTTTCCCCTTTTAATAAACAGAATAATTTTGCGGATAAAATTTGTGTTGAAATGGACCACGTCACAAATGCACTCTATAAATTGTACCGGTCTCGGGATCCGGAGTTACTGCTTATGCTTCGAGCAAACCAGACCCACCCATGTTCATGGGAGAGAGGTATCGACATTGTGAAAGAAAACATCCATTCTCAAATGATTCCCACGATCTCTATAAAAATTGCACAAGAACAAAAAACTTAGAACCTGGTTATTTTTTTTAATGTTTAAAGATAGATAGTAAAATTCCAGCTATTTGGGTACACCTTTTCTTCTTTTTAACAGAGTCTGACGAATAGTTTAAATTATATATTCGACAAAAAGATGTTCATTACTAACGATGTAGTGTTTTGTTTTCGTTTATATATTTTTTTCTATTCAACAAAAAACAATTAATTCAGAAAAGTAAAAGATATTAAAAATACACTAAACTAAATTAAGTGAAATGCCATGAAGAACTGTTAAAACTAGTTATGTCTAATGTCTTAGAATAAACATTAGATATTGTCAACATGCTCCTTAGTTGATCGCCTTTTTCTTAACACTAAGCCTTACTGAAATTATTTTTTAATTGGCCTAACCTAGCCAATGCAATAATAATTGCGAAAAAGTTTCTGCATGTCTCATGTAAAATTTATCAAACGATGTTTGTCAATTTTATCATACACCGTACATCTACAGCATGTTCAACATGGATAACAACATGCGTATTATTTAATGGGAATAAATTACTACATAAAATGCTGGAAAACCGAAATACATCATAGGAGTTAGACTTTGTTTTGGAACGACGGTTTATATTTACACTTTGAGACGATCCAAGATTTAAATTCTACCTGTAAGTGTAATTGTAATCCTAATTGTAGGTGTATGACAGTTTCTGCAAATATCTAGAATGGGCTGTTTTTGACAAAACAATGCACATGCATCAGGCACTTGCATCATTAATTCATGCAAAATTAGTGAAGTCTTTGCAATTTTAGCATTTGGGCTAAGTTTTAGACGGGTTTTGTCTAAAATGGATGTGGCATCACTTGTTTTCAGTTTTGATATTTAAATATGAGTTGTATTTAATGATAATACATGACATATATGAATGTTGAGACTGAACACGAATGCAGTCACTTACATTTTAGACAAAAAACGTGTGCAAAGTGACGTTTTATGGCATATTTGATAGATTTTTCATATTTAATCTTTGAATTTGAGCGCTTTTAATGACCAAATCAGATAAAATAATTTTACATAAACTAATTGAATCGACTGAAGTAGACACGTAAGTGTTTAAAAAATGTCAAAGATCTTTCATCCGATGTACTTCAAATTTTAGGCCAAAATTAGCCCTTACCGGACTTTCTCCTTTTATCATATTGCTATTGCATTGTTGTCAGTAGTTCTCTCATCATTTGGAACTACAAATCCAATAATTCCTGAGAAGTTTTTAAATTACCTGATTTTCCTCTCTATAGCCTCTATTCTGAATAGACATTATGCTTCTATATAAGGCGGTGACTATGCTTAATATACGCATTTGCACATTGCACTTATCCGTCTGGAACTCATTCTAATTCGTTTTGTCAAAATGGCATCGTTGTTCTAGTCGTTCCTTAGAAAGATGATAGAATAATGCTTAGTAAGTAGTTTGAGATATTCTAATAATAGCATAAGGTACATATTCATAATGTGTGTTTGTTATCTATACTGTTTATGAAATAGAAAATTACGTAAACCAAATGTGTCGAGTTTTTGGATTGGATAACTACATAGAGATGTCAGTATATATTTCGGAAACTGATGGGGTAAATAAGACCTTTTTGCCGCGCTGGAAACTCAATAGAGTCAATCTTAACAAACTTTATTATGTGACGTAGATTTAATCTCCATTACAGTAAAAAAAAGTCAGAGCCCATTAAAGGGTAAAATCTGATGGGTATTCTTCAACGGTACGTTTTTGATTTACAATCATGCTATTTACACTCAAAATACTTAATTAATTGCTGTACGTATAATTATAAAGTATTGCACACAAGAGAAAATTATTTTCACTGCAAATTACAAAAATGTTTGATGTACGCCGGTTGGGTTTATCAATATGTCTAGTCGTCAAAATGCATTAAAAAAACACTAAAATACAAACAGTGCATATAAACGTTAAATACTTGATTGCAAAAATATGTATTTAAAACTTATTTTATTGTGACGTCATAATATTACCAAGGAACTAAATATATAACATCTTATTGATCGTCTACGTAAAATGTCTAACATGAAGTCAAGAAGGATACTAAAGAAACTGAAGAAGGACAGTGGCCGAAACGTCTTACAAGATGGTATATTTACTACAATTATATAATATATGTTCCCGATTGGAATTTTGTAATAAGGATATTTGTCAAGAGAAAAACACTGATTTAAGTGATATTCACAAACTATAACATATATAAAGAAACCAGTACAGAATATCTTTACCGCATGTTAAAAGTTCAACAAATATCTGCTACTGGATTAAAATACATTAAGGTATAGTCATTCATAATATAAGTGAAATTCAGGTTCCTTTCATTTGACCTGAATAAATATAACATTTTTGTTTTTTTAAGGTACTGATTTCCGTTATCACAGCACCTACTTGAAATTGAATATCTACGTTTTAGACATATAGAACAAAAATAAAGAGAAAGATGAAGATATTATTTGTTTGCTTCTTGTTTGGTAAGTCTGTTTTTTTTGTTTTTTTTTTTTGTAAATTTCAAGCCGCTTTTCAATATTGTGGATAGCTGCATAGACACTAATATTTATATACTAATAGTACTATATTAATTGCCTTTAATTTACATGCGTTGTAATGGTTCATACATTCATAATTCAATTTTAAGTATAAACTAATGCTTAAATTAACGTGTAAGTTTACTGATTTTCAATTCTTATAATCCATTTAGAAAATGAAATGTAAACAAAACCCGGAGGAAATTGCATGAACTGCAAATGAAGCAAGTCCTGGTGTGTCAATAGGATAGGCGTCTCTTGCTATGCATGCATTACCATTCATGCGAAGCTACATTGAGTAAAAAAAGGCACAATCAGGTATACAAGTTGAGACGACTATTAATCATAAAAAAAAATACAATTTCAAGATTGCCCTCTTATACATACACAATTTGATGTTGAGTCTAACAAAATTCATAAAAGTAATGTAAATGTATGGTATCAATGTTAATAGGCAACAAATACATTTTTTAGATAGTATTCTTTGGGAACCTTTTACCATGTTTGAAGATATTATTGTTTTTGAGAATCGGATATGTAAATCAGCTTTGTTTATAGATGCTAAAATTGGTTTAATTAGTTGTTTAAAACTACATGACAAGTTAAAGACCTCATGACATTGCTTTAATCCTCACACAGGTCTAGGGACTGCAGGTGTCCTGGGTAGAAGATGCGTTGTTTATACGGCGGGTGAAACTATTCCAGCCATTCCAAAAGGTTCTGGTAGAACGTGTCATTCCGTGCCTAATGACAACAATAGGTACTGCATTAAATGGGATTGTCCCCCAGCTGACTGTTCTAATCCCATTAAACCAAATAAGGGTTGTCCTTACTGTAAAGGTATGTACAAGTATGTTTTGAGAGAAGATTTGTTTGCTCTGATGTGAACATTATATACAAACACAAACACGTACTACTAAGGGAAGTATCAGGAAATTAATTTCAATAGTGTTTTGTTGATTCTTTATGCACTGCAACATTTGTAAATAGTTAAAATAAAATCACTGTATATTGCTCGAATATCGATCAAAAATAATCTGATTTAGAAAAATCAAGGCGGATTGTTTTTTTTATATTTGCACAGCAAAATTTACAAATAGGATTTTCCCCAAAACGGAAAACTCATCTTTAGTCACATTTCAGTGATTATTTTGTCTTGCTTGCGACAAAGGTCGTAGTATGCAAGACAAAAAGATGCATATCCGACGGTGGCATCTGAGAAAAGGTATTTGAATAAAGCTTTGTATTCAAAAGGAAAAAGATGTTCATTATCAATATCTGGTTTAAAGATGTCGTATCTTGAGAAGTTTCCATCTGGAATCTGCCCCTTTTCCCCTACCTCTTCTTACGGCCGAGTTATTTCTTTAGAAACTTAATAGCTAGTTATTTCACGTTTAATCACATTAATATATCGTGGTCATAGCATTTATAATGAGGCAGTAATAATAAATCTATTTGCATGGTTTACCATAAGGGATACAATGTAGGTAAACTATATTTGCTGTATAGAATGACTACAGTGAACATGCCCCATTCATAAGTGTCACTGCAAAAACATTGATGGTCAAATTGGTACCATTTATGTTATTTCATCTTACATTGAATTTCAATACATTTTAACTCTCGTTGTATTTTCAAATTAAAACTCAATCATAATTAATGCAGCATGGGAGACACTTCAGCATGGTACTTTAGAGAAAGTTTGTTGTTGATGTTAGATATTTAATGATCAATATTGAATTTATTTCCATGATGTCTAGACTCGGGACGAAACTTCGAAAAATTTATATAATCCACATTACTTTTTATTTATGATAGCGAATGCATGATTGATCAATATGACAATTAAAAAAGTCACTACTTTGGACCTGTCTTTTTGGAATATAGATAAAACAATACAAGCCTCATTTTAGTTTTTCCTTCTTCACGTTTTTATTTTGTGAATATTTTAGACATTTCTATGAAATCAAAGGTTTTTAGGACTTTTTTCTCAGTGTATGCTCTAGAAAGGAGCATAAATGTCAAAAGAGTCAGTTTGGTCCATATCACTAACATAACTAAGGACTTTCAACAACATGGCGGCGACTTTATCGTGATCGATAAAACTTTTTCAGGTTCGCAAGTTTGTATATCTGATGACCAATAAGTAAAACAAACAAGCACAAAGAACATTTCTTTCGAAGCTCATCATGTATTATCCGATTCATTTGATTTGGTATGTAGGTACTTCATTTGGATAGCAGATTAATTCACATTTGTTATTGTTTGATTATTTTTCACAGTATAATGACCTTTAAATCAAACATAGAAAGCTTATAACCAATAGACCAAGTTCGAGTTATTAATAAGTTGCACCAGTTCATACGATTTCAATGCGTCAATGACGGCTTTGAACAATCGACTCTATAATGAACATCACAACATAAGCATTGCAATATCTCAAATTTACTGGAAAATGAACGAATGTGAAAGTCGTTTATAGACCAATTTTGAGTTCTTTTTTATGTCCGATTGACGGTTGTGAAAGACGTCTTTACTCTGCGATTTGCTTGTTATTTTCAAATGGTCTCAGACCGGTATAGTCACAGAACTTCCAACTGTAGATGTTCCTCCAATAAAATGCAACATGCTAATTATGAATAATTTTCTCTAAGTTAATTCAAACTTCTGATGTTTATTATCGCAGGTACATGTGTGGTTAATGGTAGCGTGTATCAAGAAGGGGTGTCATTCAAATGTCCTGATGGGTGTAATACATGCACATGTAGCACTTCGACGCTGATGGGATGCGGAACACCACCACCAGAGTGCAGTAACTAATAACATTATACCATAAGATACATTATGGTAAAATAAAACATGAAGTATTCCACATTTATATAAGTCTTTGTTATTTTGTTATACGTGTACTTTCAAATCTATTTAATGTTTTAAATGTCCGTGAATTGCAACTTTTATTTAAGATATACACTGTAAGTCATTTTTGATTGGGATAAAATTCCTAAACAAAAAACGTGAAAACAGAAAGTAATCATTGGATGATGACCACTACGTCACCAGTGTCTGAGCAGAAAGTTGATAAACTAGGGTTATGTCAAAGAACGTCTCGTCATTTTTCTTTAAAAAAGGTTCATCAGAAGATACCACGACCTTGTTGATAAATATTCCGTATCAACTTTACAAATATTACATGATGGTCTAGAATAAAATTGAGAATGGAAATTGGGAATGTGTCAAAGAAGCAACAACCCGACCAAAGAGCAGAAAACATAGCAAGTATACATTCTAGGTACTGACGTTGTTTATCATCTTAATTACGTGTTATAGTGTTCTTTTATTTGTCTTTGTAAATTATTAACCGTTACTGTTTAGTTCATTTTTGGTGATATCCTTTTGGCGTGGCTCGGTACTTATACATCCTGCCATTGTGTTATTGTGCTATGGTCATTTTTTGTATTCTTGTCTTTTATGTTTGTTTATGTGCTTTGTCTACATGCCATTTTGTTTTCCTCTGTTTACATATTTGTTGGTTTGTATAGTGATTAAGATTATAACACAATGTTGACTGTTGTACCCCTATTTTTGACATTTTTACCTGTTATGTCTGTTTGTTTTGTTCACACATTGTTTGTCAATAAAATGGAATTTTATGCGACGGTCATACAAGTGAGAGGGTTAGCTTGCTATAAAATCAGGCTTAATCCACCATTTTCTACATAAGGAAATGCCTGTACCAAGTCAAGAATATAACAGTTGTTTTCCATTCGTTTGATGTGTTTCAGCCATTGCCATTTGATAAGGGACTTTCCGTTTTCAATTTTCCTTGAAGTTCAGTATTTTTGTTATTTTACTTGTTTTTTATATTTGTATAAAAGCACGAATCACAGCGAATAATGGCCATTCTGTAAGTGAAAGTGGATACTTTCTTCATTTAAGCTATAGAAAACTTGTGATGAACCACATTAGTTCCAATGCCAAATACACAAAAGATTATCAAATATATCATCAAGTTGTTGAATTTTGGTCGATGATTATTTTGCAAACTGTGGGTTTATCAAATCATCTCTTCTGACCAACTTGTTTTTACATGCATATGAAGCCCAATTGTTTCTCAAAGACAAACAAAGGTAACGTTCATATGTACGGATGATGTCATGTCACTCAATAACCAACATTTCAACGGAAATTCCCTTTAATCTATATCAATATCCTCTTCATTTACTTCTTCAATATTTACTACAAATCACAATATCATTATCGTCATAGAGGTATTTTCAGGATAGAAAAAAAACACCAAGAAAACATTATAAAATTATATTTTATCAAAAAGTAAAATCACAAAAATACTTAACTTCGAGGAAAATTCAATCGGAAAGTCCCTAATCACATGGCAAAATCAAATGACAAAACACATCAAACGAATGGACAACAACTGTCATATTCCTGACTTGGTACAGACATTTTCAAATGTAGAAAATGGTGGATTGAACCTGGTTTTATAGCGCTAAACCTCTCAAAGTGTATATTGGCGGCTCAAAACAAAAAAAATCTTATTGATTTACCTATAGTCTCACAACTTTTCAGCATTCCATAACAAATAAGCGTTATCAAATAATTTGTTAGGTAATTCCTTGTCAAAGCAGAGCTTTTTATACGTAAGCATACAACAGTAGTTTACTGATATTAAAATCTCATACATATTTTAATAAGATTCAAATCAAGGTCAAGCACAAGAACTTAGGGAATCATATGACCTGAACAATAACGAGACCTGGTGCATCGACCGATGGGCAACATATGTTTTCGTAATTAGTTGTTTTTATAAGTTTGTAATAAGTCAATTTTGCAATTCCATTAACATTTGTTTTAATATTATAATTTCATAATTACAGTAAAGCGTGTATAAACCGGCCGGCTATGTGACTATGCAAAAGGGCCGGTTTGGACAGTGGGTCGGTTTATTCAGGTTTCCGTGGTGACAGAATGTTATTGACTTGTGACGTCAGATAATTTGTCTCATTGTAAATTGTAAACTAATAATTACAAATACCGTAATAACCTTTTCATTAAAAGTTATGTCATGATTTGTGTGAAAATGTTGTGACATGAACATAACAAGTGTTCCCTGTCTTTTCACCATTTAACCAAGCACGATCTTTGTTTTGAGTTTTCGTATACACTGGCTTTAGAAGTTATAGAAATTGGTTGTCCTCCGAATTGCAAAAAAATATATTTTAACTTTTGTTAACATATCCTCGTATGTCAAATCGACCTCGGTAGCATCGGTCTCCCACTCGTCAGTCTAACTTTCACTCTGAGTTCATTGTTTTCATTTCGCATCAGAATCCTCGCATTATTTGAATTGCTCAACAAGAGTTTCATTTTACTTCCATCGTTCATTTCCTACGTTGGTATAGTAGCCGATTAAAAAGCAAGAATTTTATCAAACGAAATTTCACCATGATCGAAACATTGTCGTACAATGTACGATACGCTAACCGGAATAATTCATTATATGAACTCGACAATAGAATGTCGTCATCCGGGTCTTATTCATTATCAGAGTAATTGGTTTCGGGGTTCACAACAGGGAACCAAGTATTTCGAAAATTACTCCGCGATTTGAAAAATGTATCAAAGTTACAACGTAAATTCTATCTGATAACGTATTCGGCGTTTCTTTTAGTTTATTTTAATTAAAACTTAATAGTGTTTCAAAAATAAAGCTTACTACTGTTAGTTCACGGTTTAACACCTTGCTAATTAATTGTCCTGAAAAATCATCTTGTATAAACAATTATGTTTTGATTGCATATCGATCATTAGGTAATGTCAAATTAATCAAACAAACTGGTTTTGACAGGTAATAATTAATGTAATTAAAAATATTGGGACTGCGTAATTAGACAGGAATTCGGAATACACACGGTCCGGTTTACAAATTGTATTTTTAAAAGTGGAAAAATGGGACTTCAATTTTTGGCCGGAATGGACAGGAAACCGGTTAATTCAGAGTCCGGTTTAGCCAGGTTTGACTGTACTTATCTAAACCTATTCTCTTTTTTATATGTAGACCACACACAATTCTGCAAATAAGTCGTACTAGAGTTATAGAACTTTGAACATCACATTTAAAGTCAAACTACACGCAAAACTCCGTTTAATTCATAAATTATTTTGTCTTATAAATAGATATTACAGTATTACAGTATCAAATGTAATATATCTTTTACCAAAACTGTCATGGTAACAAAAGTTATCCTTTCAATATACCTTAATCATAGATTAGCACATGCTGTTTATAACAGATAGTGGAATTTCATAGTTTTTGCCAAATGCATTTAGGGACTTTCTACAGTTTATATGTTAAATATCTTTTCTACCAACAATAAAATGATTTCAGAAAAACGACAACAAAGTCAGCTATTTTAAAACATTGATCCATATGTGGATTCCCAAGTATTCAAAAATTTGCGTGATGTCATTTAAAACGCGGTTCTGACGTACCAAATTATGTGCCTATTGTCTTTGATTAGTGTTTACATCTGGATGTTGAAAATAAGACATTTGTTAATCTATTTATTGTTAACAAATAAAAGAATTACTTTTCACAAAACAGCATGTCATTTAAAAAAAAAAAAAAAAACAGAAAGCAATATTTCAGAAAACTATCCAAAAATGTACAACAGAAGAACTTCAGTCATTCAAGAATTTTTGATAATGAGTAAATAAAATGAAATACATACTGACTTCAAGACACGATATTGAGGTATACAGCGATGCATGAACGTATCTGTCGGGGTTAAAAAGAATATAGGTAGATGATTGAAAGGTTTATATTTATATTGAGAAATAAACGGGTGACGAGTTATGCCACGAAGGCATCACACTGGGTTTCAATAATTCGTCTGATTTTTATTTGCATGCTATTTTTGAAGATCTCGTCTTCAAACTTGATTCTAAGTTCGTTTTTCATACACGATTTATGAATTCTTAATTAATGACAGAAGATGAATTAAGATATTGGATGATACTAGTAGTTCCAAAAACCGAAACGGATCACAATCATATACGTTCATAATTTAGTATTGAAAGTTAGTTAAAACTTAAAACAAAATATGGTTAAAATGGGGATGGTTCTAACATTTAACAAAAAAATAAAAGAAATATTTATTTTCTAAATAAAATACATATTATTGTCGCCATTAAATCGACCGACTTAAGCACAGTTCACTTGTTTGTTACGTTTGCCTATTACGTGAGCGAATGACAATCGGCTAACCGTTTTATCCAGAATCAAATGTGACCAATATATTCCATTTGTAGTAGCGATTGTTCTAATGCTATCATAAAAGATGTTGCAGTACGAAAGTATTTATTTTAGGCGTATACGTTTCGGCGTATCCCTAATATAATGCATCCTTTTTTAAACACACCTTGACTGATTTTAATTTCAGGTGTACGCAAAAGTTAAAAGATTATTCCTTTTTTAAAGTCTCGTGTTAAACATCGAAGATATTATATGTATCAATGAATATATGATCTGATTGATCTATATGTTTAACTTTACGCATACAGTGACGGATTGTGCTTAAGGTAAGGCGTTTTCTCTGACGCCGTTGACCGTTATCCGGATATTCCTGTGGTCTCATAAATGTTTATCCCACTTCATCTTCATTCAATTTAAGCACAATGTGTGTTACGTTGTCTCATGGTTATTCTTTAACGTAGTAAGTACTTCAGATAAAAAGTACTTTAACAGAACATCATGTCGAAATTGATAATTTGGGAGTTAATGAGTGTAACCCTACAAATTTCAACGAGCGGAGTAGGAGGAGGCAAACATTTTTGACGTGTTTAATGTAATAAAAAAAAATCGGATTTACATAAGGCGATACTTCAAGTCTGAACCTCCGCATTGCACCTCTGCTAGTTCGCCGTTTATATATAATCCGGCTGGACACGTTTTACCGGTGAACTTAATATTGTCAGTAACACTTCTCTGTGAAACGTGTTATTCAACAGCGCGAAATACCGTGATCAATCAAATCTATGAATTTGAAATACAGTTGTAAAAACCACAAAAAAAAACTTCTGTCTACAAAACATAACAAAGAAAACTAGAGACTGGGAAACACGAACCCCACCAAATAGGGCGTGATCTCAGGTGCTCCGGATGGGTTAGCAGAGCTCAATCAACATGCTAATAATCAAAGATTTCTTCTATTTTGTTTTGAAAATTTCAAATAAAGATGTAGTGCTGTATTTTTCATCACTGCATTGAGTTTCTCCTTTATATAAGGTATAAAACCATTAACTCATAGCACCATTGCTTTCTATTTTAAATTCTGCAATTTCAAGCATCAATAGCTACTTTGTCTTATGTTCAAATAAAGTGGCAGTCATTTCATGTCAAAACTATACCTTTCCTGACTTGTGCTGAAAAATTCAACATACCTTTAATTGCATATTAGAGCGTACTGGTTCCCGGAAGTTTGATAGTACAAAAACAGGTACTCCTGATCTGAACAACAGGGCAAATGTGTCCTCCTATTATAATTTTATGTACTTTTTTATTATTCAAAAGAAACTTTCAACAAGGATTCTACAGTAATCCCTAGTCCACAAGCTTTCATTTGATACCAAAACTACCCAACTATCTCACATATTGACAAAGATACAACTATGCGTATGAACTATTTTGTTTTCAATATGTACTACTTTCTTGTATGTTCTTTCCGACCGGGTCCGAATTGGTGGTTCTATACCATAAGCAAAACAATAAACTAAAGATTTAGAACTGAATTTCACATCACTGTATTGAGTTCCTTAGTTACATAAGCGTACTTACAACATGTTAAACTGATAGGTCTGCTAAGATCTCAACGAAACCTCTTTCAAAACTATTAACATTATTTTTATTAGCAATTAAAGCCGGGCTTAAGACTAATTGTGAACCTACCTCTCCAATGAGCAATTTGAATCAAATGTGCATACATTAACTAAAAATGGCCAAACATCTGTAAGTGAACATACGATCTTCGATTTTGAAAAAGTATAAGAAAAAAAACAAGTTTCAACCCCTTTCACAGGTATTCCCTTTCTGACTTAAAAATAGATTTAAAGAATTGGTACAGCTTCGTTTTATAAAAGAGAATAACCAACATAGATACACATATCTTGATACCAGTTAAATCGTCTGACCAGCTCTATTCCTGATTGTGACATTTTGACTGAGTGTGATGTATGCATAGCAGGAGACCCTATCCTGTCGATGCGCCGGTCTCGCTTCTTTCGGAATTCTTCAATTTCCTCAGTTTTTGTTTGTTTCTTTGATTTGTCTCTTCTTAATCGAATAACGAGATTTTACATCGATAAGCTACTGTCACTTTAATTATGTAGAAATAAATCATACTAAAAATAAATACTGTTAGGTCATCAGTGAACGGAAGAATTTTTTCTCTTTCCTTTTCATGATCTTTCATATGATATTACTTCAAAAACCCAAAGCCTCATAGGCCCTATATCCAGTAACATGAACAAAACCGAAATGTTGTATTCAATATGTAGGGCAAACTGGACGTGAAATTTTCAAACGAACACAAGAACATCGATACCGCTTTCGCAGACCTAAAAAATTAAAAAGTTTAATTTACCAACATTTAGAAAAACACAAACACAATATTCAATTTATAAACTTTCTACCAATTCAAACCGCCTAGATACAACCAGGACAATCACAACAACAGTTTGAAGATTCCTGTAAATTTTCTTGGATTAAACGACTTCACGCAGCGTATCCCCTAGGTATAAATGACAACACCATGGGCCAAGGGAACATATCTGAAACTTCCTCTATTGATATCAGTACTTGTTGATAAAAGACAATGCAATCATAGTCTCATGGCAATCGCATTAACCGCAATCAAAGAAATAAACATCGTTCTAATTTTACACTTGATGGATTTTGAAAACAATGGTAGACATCAATTATTATGCAAATCGGGTCAAATACCAATTAGTAAATTACATAATATTTATAACGAGTGTGATACAGTATCGTTTTTTAGTCCAAAATATGAGTACTTGTATTATTACAGCCTTTTGTCATCATAGACTGTTTCCTCAAATTGACAAACCTGACGATCATAAAAGGTATTTCATATAAATAAAATACATTAATACGGGTATTGATTTAATTGATTTGTCTAGTATTTTTCATGACTCTGCCGTTCAAAACTTTATATCTCCATATTTTGATAATAAATAGCCACCTATAATTTCTTATTCGTATAAAAAAAACCAGTAGAAGTTTAATCTTTAATTATACGCCAGTTACATCAGACGTCAGTATAGAAAATAATGCTCCTTCGAAATGAGATTGTGAAACAGCAAAGTTTAGATCCCTATGACCATGTAATTACAGGGGACCTCAACATCGTTTAACACAGAGTTTTGTAAAATTTCTGAAAAAAAGGACTAAAATATCGTCCACTACACTATACATCCACACAATCTGCGAGTACTCTCAGATCTGTACTTAGTAGTTTTTTTGTTTTTGTTAGGGATGAGGGATGATTATATACACTTCCACGTCCTGGCTGTCTTTTTTGTTTGGTGTTTTTCTTTGTATCGATCTGATGAGTTAAGCCTTTTTCAACTGATTTTTACAGTCTGATCTTATGTTGTGCTGTTACACCACTGTCCCAGGTTAGGAGAGGGTTGAGCGCTCACAAACATATTTAACCCCACTACATTCTTTATGTGCATGTCCCAAATCTGGAGCATGTAGTTCAGTGGTTGTCGTTTGTTGACGTCTGTTATATTTGTTTTTTGTAGATATTTTTGTTATAAGTTGGGCCGTAAGTTTTTTATTTGAATTCTTTCATATTTTTCATGTCGAGGCATTTTATAGCCGATTAAACGGTATGGGTTTTTGTCATTGTTGAAGGCCGTACGGTTAGCTATAATTGCTTACATCCATTTTATATAAACTTTGGTGGATAGTTGTCTCATTGGCAATCATACCACATCTCTTTATTTTTATACTATCATTCAAACAAACAATGCGCTGAAACTATCATTGTCAAGATATCTGAATTCTTATTTGATAACATTTAAATTACATTTTGAGGACGTAATTTCAGCAAACAGACGGCATTCCTAAGGTAACTGTGGTACTCTTCTTGCTGGCTTGTTCCTTTATTCGTATTAGGTGTGTGATGGCTTCTTTGGAATAGTGAAAAACAAGCAAGCATTATCTTTTAAATTCATGTATCGCTATTTGGATGATGTCTTCTCTCAAAATAATTCTAAGTTTGGTGACTATGTTAAACGAATCTAGACAATATACCTAGAAATAACAGATAAAAAACAGTTGAATCTGCATCTTTTCTTGCCTAGAAATTGGCAACGAGGGTCGGTTGAAACAAATTTTACGAAAAAAAAGATGATTCAAACTACCCGAACTTTCTATTTCTATTTATCATCTCCCAGGTGATACGATATTCCAGAGCTTGTGTTTCCTTTCATGATTTCATACAGAATTGCTGTTTACAATAAGCTATTAAACAAAGGGTTCAAAGTGGTAACACTTAAGTATTCTTAAAAAATTTACAGACGCCATCACCAAATGGATAAACGTTATGAAATATCTGTTTGAAAACATATCTGCTATCATCTGTGAAAAGGATATTCCATAACGGTCAACTCGTGATGGCGTCCGTAAAAGTTACGAAGGGATGATTTTCAACTTCACCACTTAGAACTCTTGGTTTAAAAGCTTCCTTGTGAGCAGTAACCCTGTATCAAGGAAGCATGATTGGAAATACAATTCCCTTGGATATCGTATCAACTGGGAGATATATACTCCGTATGCAGGCGCTGCTGGAATGTTGCTATTGTGTCTGTTTGTTTTGTTTACGCAGCGTTGTCAATGTAATGGAATTTGATGCGCCTGTCATACAAGTGAGAGGTTTAGCTAGCTATAAAACCAGGTTCAATCCACCATTTTACACATAAGAAAATGCCTGTACCAAGTCAGGAATATGACAGTTATTATCCATTCGTTTGATGTGTTTGAGCTTTTGATTTTGCCATTTGATAAGGGACTTTCCTTTTTGAATTTTCCTCGGAGTTCAGTATTTTTGTGATCTTACTTTTTCCTACATAGAAATGGAAAGTTCACAATTAGGAAGCTGAAATTCACTCTTTTGTTGTAAAGTTTTGTTTTCAACCAACCCTCAATGTCAATGTCTAGATATAAGCCAAGACATGAGGCAGACTAAATTGTATCTGTTGTATCTTTTATCTTAATTTCGATGGAATAGATGCGTTCAACATAGTCTCCAAATTTTGAATTATTTAGTGAGAGATTCAAATTGTCATTACAATAATATCGTCATCTTTTCATCAAATTTGACATCATCGAATGAGAATTATCAGGTAATTTGTACTTATGTGAGCAACACGACGGGTTCCACGTGTGAAGACGGATCTATGTAATATTTAAGAGTACCTAATATCACTCTTGGTATTTTATAGGGTTCGTGTTGACTAGTCTTTAGTTTCAGGTTGTGTTCTGTAAACTATTTGTTCGTACGTCGTCTGTTTTTGTTTTTTACCATTGCATTAAACAGTTTGTTTTCGATTTGTGAGTTTGAATATGTCTTATTTATCTTCCGATTCCCTTTTACTTAAACGGTTCCTGTATCATGGTCTTTCATGTTTAATGAAGGCAACAGTAGTATACCGCTGTTCGAAACTCATAAATCGATAGAGATAAAAACAAATCCGGGTTACAAACTAAAACTGAGGGAAACGCATCAAATATAAAAGGAGAACAACGATACAACCAAAACTCAACATTAAAATGTAACACACACAGAAACGAACTATAATATAACAATGGCCATTTTCCTGACTTGGTACAGGACATTTTAAGAAAAAAATGGTGGGTGGAACCTGGTTTTGTGGCTTGCCAAACCTCCCGCTTTTATGGCAACGTCAAACACAACACCAAAACGACAACATCACACGACAGGACCACAATACAAACAACTGGGAGAACATATAAGACAAAGAAACACACGAATAATAGCTAGCAGAAGGTACTAGGCTTAAAATTCAATACGCCAGACGTGCGTCTCGTCCACACAAGACCAACCAGTGACGCTCAGATGAAAAAAGTTTGAAAGCCAAAACAAGTACAAAGCTGAAGAGCACCGAGGACCAAAACTTCCAAAAAGTTGCGCCTAACACGGCCAGGATTTTCTGCCTGGGACAAGAACATCCTTATTATTTAGAATAATTTATAATTTTGCAAACAGTAAATATTATAAAATGACTGTATAATAGATATACATGATAAAACCAATGTGGGGACTAACTACAGAATAAAAACAGATACATTACATAAAACAACTTAATCCAACATATAAAAATACACAACCGAGTTAGCTAAAGCCTCAACGCACAAAGTGACGTCACATTTGAAATTCTAAAAAAACACACAAAGTGACGTCACATATGAATTTGTAAAAATATTTCCCAAAAATAAGATAGGATTAGGATTGATTCAAGATAGATTTGTAATACTGCCATTACATTTATTAATAACAATGAAAATTACAATACTTATTAATATCAAATTGTGGTAGTAATTATGTTTAAACCGAGGAAAGATATTTTAATGGACCTTTCACATTCAAATATATGGAGATATGCACTTTTCCCCTCATAGTTCATGATAGAATTTTCGAGACCTTAAGTGCGTTTGGTTAGTTTTTACTATGGGTTACTGTCTTATTGACCTAAACAATATTCCCATTTATATTCATACTGATAAAACTGGCCGCTGTGAATTGTAGGAAGTAATCCCTATTGGAATTTACATTGTTGAAGCGAGAGGAAAATCCCGTTAATTCAAAATAAATTTCATCGTGTCGTAAATTCCCTGTAATTATGGATTATTATGTATATGTACATGTCTAGTAATTTTAAATCTGTAGAACGACATATTCATAGGATTATGTAACAAAGGATGCATATATGTTCAAATGTTTTATACAGCTGCCATCAATTAGCTCAATTAATCAGCATGCATACATATACACTTTTACTTCCTCAAACTAATATAGTTGGTCAATGTTCTAATCGATTAATAAACATGTGTTTATATATATACTTTTTCGTACTAATATAGTTCTTCAAAGCTATAGCATTTGAGGTGTCTCTGAAAACAGGTAATACAATTATATTGTTTTGAATAGCTCTAAAATTTGAAGTGTCTCTGAAAAAAGGTATTACAATTATATTGTTTTGAATAGCTCTAACATTTGAAGTGTCTCTGAAAACAGGTAATACAGCTATAATGTTTTGAATAGTTTTTGTTTTACTTGTTGGTTTATTATTTTTCTCTTGTCTGTCGCTTTATGATTCTCCTTAGTTTTCAAAGGGTAAAAGTTCGAAATAAAGGCAACAGTAGTATACCGCTATTCAATAGTCATAAATCGATTTAACTGAAACAAATCCGGGTCACAAACCAAAACCGAGGGAAACACATCAACTTTAAACGGAAAACAACAGAACAACAGAAACACTGAACTGTTACAAAAAGAAAGCCAACAAACATAGAAACGGACTATTTGATAACAACTGCAATATTCCTGACTTGGTACAAGACATTTTAAGAAAAAATGGTGGGTTGAACATGGTTTTATGGCTAGCCAAACCTCCCACTTATATGGCAATGTTAAAAATACCGCTAAAATTACAACTTACGTGACAGGAATACTGTACAAATATAAACGCACGAACACTCAGGACAGTGAAATACATCAATAAATAATATAATAGTACATTACAACAATAGGAAAACAATAGGAAATTTCAGGTAGAAACTACGAAAAATGGCTCAATTGGTTTCCAGCGCGGACTCCGAATAAGAACAAGGATGGCAGTGTAGGTGCTTCTTTAATATCTTTACGGTAGAAGTTTGCGCTGTGCAAATCTAAAGGAGTAGGCCCAGTAAGACCCCTTTTTGGCTCAAAAATATAGCAGTTTTACAAAATTGTTAAAATGTAAATTTTAAGCTATTTATTGGAAAGAAGAATACTTCTGTTACATAAATATGGGCTGTTTTTGATAATACAATGCAAATGTATCGGGTACTAGCATCATTAAGTCATGCTAAATTACTGAAATCTTCGAAATTTTAGCATTTTGGTTAATTTTTAGACGGTTTCCGTCTGAAATGGAAGTGGCCGCATTTGTGTTCATTCTTAAAATTTAAATGTAAGTTGTATTTGATGATAGAACATAACATATATAAAGGTTGAGAATGAACACGGATGCGGCCACTTTTATATTTCACAAAAACCATCTGAAAAGTGACATATTATGGCATATTTGATAGATTTTTCATATTTAAACTTGAATTCGAGCGTCTTTAATGACTAAATCAGTTCAAATCTTTCACATAAACTAATTGAATCGACTGAAGTAGACACTTAAGTGTTTAAAAAGTGTCCAAAATCTTTCATCAGATGAACCTGAATTTTGAGGCCAAAATCGACCCTTACCGGACCTACTCCTTTAATATTGTATTTATTTTAGTTACAAAAATTGTATAACCTCATTTACAGCAGTTTAACAAGAATTTTGTAGGATTGAAATTCATGTATCATTATAAGTCATATGTAATATGGAGGAACATTATGCATACATGCCAAATATATTTTTTTATCTCATTAAGTGCCAATCTGCCTAAGAACTAGGCAGTAGTGAAAACATGACAAATAAAACCCACTCCGGTTAACATTAATATATGTTCAAAATGTATAATGGTGCACGAATATAAAATTCTTTCCTTTTCCAGTTCTGGTAATTCAAGTTATAATTTGGTTGAAATGCACTTGAAATTAACAATTAAGGGTAGCTAACTCCGTAGTTTGCCATCATTCTAACCAAAAGTTCTCTAGAGATTTCTCGAATTACCAGACACAAAGAAAAGAAAGACATAGGATGAAAATAACTTAAAAATAGGATGTTTACGTGGTGGCTTTTTTTCGGCCATATTTTGATTTTTTTCAAAATTGCCTGATTCTTACAAAGACTGGCACTTAATAACTGTACAATTGGTATAATTCCAGCAGGCAAAATTCTACATTTCCCGAAATATATCCTAATGATTCGTCTTGATATTTTCAATCAAGAAAAGTATACCGTTGTGAAGATGACGCACTGCCATGAAAGCTTTTGAAACTTGCATCAACATTTGAAAGTTTTTCAAAACCTATTCATTGCAAATTCATTCATATCGTTAGCAGTC
Organism: Mytilus californianus; assembly: GCF_021869535.1. Lineage (NCBI taxonomy): Eukaryota > Metazoa > Mollusca > Bivalvia > Mytilida > Mytilidae > Mytilus > Mytilus californianus. Next base: position 3,170,870 of record NW_026262668.1, read on the forward strand.
TAATTTCGAATGCACACTGTAGGTGTTGATAATAGTTGATTACAATGACTTTTTTTTTTCAAAATATCAAAATAAACATGATGTTTCAAAGTTTTTATTATAATAGCAGATATCTTTTTATTCAAATTTAACTAACTAAAGAAGATTTGGTAAGCAGTAGAATTTTCTTTAAAAAACTTTAACATGTTACCTTATAAATTTAAATTAAGTGATGTTTTATTTTGTAATATAAATATTTTTTTTGAAATGTGATTTCATGTGTTCATAGCAAGTAAATTGTAAAACATTTCCGCATATACTGGTTTTTCAAAAAGTATAGACCCCATTTACACTTCCATAATCTCTAAAACAAATATGGCGAAGCCCTATAATTCTCAATCTAAATGATTGTTTTACATTTTCACCGTTTGTTTACCACGCATGAATATAAACCAGTGAAATCGACACCGTGTCCTACTACGTTACGAAAGAAGTTCCGGTATCAAGTTCATTTCCTCTACCAGTCTACAAAAGTATTACCATTTGCGAAAATAATAAGGTGCATTCGATTTAACCGTTATGCTTGTGAAGTGCATAACTGGGAAGATGCAGTTAATCTCATGAGGCAAAAATGAAAAATTCATTTGTTCTATTAGTTTTGTTTTTGATATGATTTGTAATGTAAGATACATTGAACATTCAGCCAATATTGATACTAAAATTCGATAAAAGTACAAATTGCACGATGCCTCTTACCAATATTCTCTATTTTTGATAAAGTCTGGCATGCCTTTATTAGAGACGGATGATACTAAAGGAACATGTAAACTCATGAGTCGAAGATAAAGACCTAAGATGGTTACTTGAGGCAGAAGCCTTTTGGCTATTTTTGTCGGTTGGGTTGATGTTATTGGACATATAATCACCACCCCTTTTATTCATTATGATAATACAAAAAGTAACATGCGTTGTCCTTACCAATAAAACTTGCCGCTGTTTATTATAGGATTAAATCTAATTTTGGACCCTACATTATTTCAAAAATGTATTAACAAAAATACCGAACTCTAAGGACAATTAGAAAATTATGGCCATAAATCTTAACAAAGCATAACGTTCGACTACATCAGCCAACGGACCGAACGGAAGACAACTTTCATATTCCGGACTTGGTACAGGCATTTGACGAAGACAATGATGTTTTTAAATTGGTTTTATAGCTAGCTAACACATTTTATGTATGATATTTGTCTATTGTTCCGATATATTGATAAAAATGTGCGAGCAACCTAAACAAAATGGTTAACATGACAATAATTTGGATCCTGATGCAAAATTTGTGTACACATACATCATAGATATATCACAAAACTATCTCAAAAGATCCAAACAAACATACAAAAAATTCTGACAAAGACGCCAGCAAAAACGCTTATGTTGTTGATAGAACATTATTGTAAAACATGATGAAATATACACTTTCTATATTAAGTAAAATATAAAATACATGTGTACACAAAATAAAAACAATACTATACAAACTCATGGGTTCGGGTCTCCTTTCGACCCACTCGCATCAGTAACGCCAATAGTCAAAAATACGAAAACTGGATGCATAAATACCGAGCCAAGTCAACCAATAGAAACATAGTACAAAGACAAATGAAAGACAAATGAAGGGAAAGCTGTATAAAGTAAACAAAATGATGATATAAACCCGCAACCGGAATTGAAACATTATATACCCTGTCTGAAACCTTTAAAGCAAAAACCATTTTTGTCTTTCTTAAGATACTTTCAGTTGACACGACAGATGTTTAAAATTATATATTACGTTTTAGATATAGACGACAAACATAAAAAGAAAAATGAAGATTTTGTTTATTTGCTTCGTATTTGGTAAGTCTGTTCTTTTAGATTTGAAGCTGCTTTTAAAGATTGTTGATAATATGATTAAAAAAATGTAATAAATAAGATTTCAAAAAAACAATTTTGATAACCATTGATATTACACGTAGTAACGTTATGATTTAAAATAGCTATATAGCAATATTAGGCATATTGAAATTATCATTGTTGCATATGTGATCTGTCGATTTTTAGATATATAACACTATCACTAATTCTTATTAATCATTTTTTTTTTATTAAATCGTAATGTTCAATGGCGTCAGTGATTGTCTATTCCAGATGGATATACCCTTATATTAACTTACTGTACAAGTTTTCTTTAAATCTATCTCAGTTGAATATTCATACATTGAAAATTCAATCTTAAAGATAACACTATCGTTTAATTTACCGATGATCAAATCTCATAAAATCCATTGGGGAAAAAATAGATTTTTAAAACAAACCAAGAGGGAATCGCATGAACTGCAAAAGGAGCAAGTCTGATTGCAAAGACATGGTATGATATATATATAAATAAGAAGATGTGGTATTCTTGCCAATGAGGCAACCCTTCACAATAAACCAAATGATACAGAAAATAACAACTATAGGTCACCGTACGGCCTTCAATAAAGAGTAAAACCCATACCACATAGTCAGCTATAAAAGGCTCAAAAATGAAAAATGTAAAACAATTCAAACGAGAAAAATAACGGTCTGATTTATGTACAAAATAATGAACGAAAAACAAATATGATATACAGCAACAAACGAAAACCACTGAATTACAGGCTCCTGACTCGGGACTGGCACATACAGAATGCGGCGGGGTTAAAAGTTAAAAGTTGAAGGCGCTAACACTCCCCTTAAGTGGTGTAACAGTACAACATAAGAACAAACTATAAAAATCAATTGAAAAGAGCTTAACTCATCAGATGGATATCAAGCAGAATTACATCTAACAAAAACGCAGAGTGGACGTGGCAGGGTACTTATAAATCTCCACAACAAAAAGACACTAAGTACAGATCTGAGAGTACTGCCATACTGACAGCTAGTTCAAAGCCAAATACAACTTATAAAAAAATCAGACATCTAAGACTAAAACATCAATCAGTATGCATACATTACCAGCCATGTCAATCCACATTGAGTTAAAAAGTCACAATCAGGAATTAGATGCGATCTCAGACGACTAATACAGTAAACAAATCCTAGATTGCGGCATTGATAGTATGGATTTTAATAATCAGTTTAACAGAGTCTAGCCAAATTCTTACAGGTAATCAAAACGTATTGATAATGTCAGCAGGCCAAATAAACGTTTGTTAGATCATACCCGTCATAAACGTATGACAAAGTCAATGTTTGGGAACCTGAACGTTCTTGAGAATTAGGTTGTAAACCAGCTTTAGATATAAGAAGATGTGGTATGAGTGCCAATGAGACAACTCTCCATCCAAGTCAAAATTTATAAAAGTAAACCATTATAGGTCACCGTACGGTCTTCAACACGGAGCCTTGGTTTACACCGAACAGTAAGCTATAAAGGGCCCCAAAAAATTACTAGTGTAAAACCATTCAAACGGGAAAACCAACGGTCAGCTTTGTTTATATAAACTTCATGGTCTAGATTAATTGTATGAAAATGGCCTCATAGATTTATCTTAATTCTCATGCAGGCCCAGGGATTGTATGTGTATTGAGTAGAAAATGTTTTGTTTATACGGAGGGTGAAACTAAACCAGCCATACCAAAGGGTGCCCGGTTTGGTAGAACATGTCATTACGCGACTAACAGCAACAAAAGGTACTGCATGGAATGGGATTGTCCCCCAGCTAACTGTTCTGATCCCATTATACCAGTTACTGGTTGCCCTTACTGTAAAGGTAAGTACATGTACAAGAATAACCATTAATGGTCAAAGTAAGTGTTGGTAAAATTAGTACCGTTAATGTTATTCTGATGGAGGCTATGTTATTCTCTAATTTAAACATAGTATGCAAACACACACACGTAATATCATACGAAATATCCAGTTATTAATTTCAATGTATATAGTGGTTCTTTTTTTATTAATTATGATTGCAGCTACAAAATATGAAAATATTTCCCTTTTCTGATAAGTTACAAAAATAAGTTTAATTTAAAAACAATAGGGTTATTTTGGCAAAAGAAAGTAGTTTGTATGCAAAATAAGCTTATGTATGTGATTTCCCTATTGGGAACCTTGTCTTTAGTTACATCTGTGTAATTATTGTTGTCTCACCTGCGACGTAGGTGGTAGAATGAGAGACATGTGGATGCTTATCCAGCGATTTCTATGAAGCTTTATATTTCATAAGGTAGACGATCTTCATTATTCATATCATGTTTACAGATTTTTTATCGTCTGACGTTTCCGTCTAGCATATATTCGTTGACCTCATTTCAAAGGTCTACTAGCTACTTTAAAGGTATATGTTTGTTTCATCACGGTATTGATTCAGTAATTATGCCATGATGTAATAGGAAAACTGTACTTGTTACATGTACATATGTGTCAGGATTTGTCCATTGTTACGATAAAGTAAATATTTAATGTACTATAATTAATATCATATAATATAAGAAAGTTCATTTAACTGTGATATAAAAATAAAGGAGATTGGGTATGATGGTTAATCAGACAGCTATCCACAAGAGTCAAATAACATGGATAAAACTGACTTTAGGGCATCGTCCCGTACGGCCTTCAACAAAAACCCATACCGTATAAGTCAGTCATAAAAGGCTCCGACGTTTTGTGTACATCAAAAGTGGATCAGTGTGACGTTTTGTGTACATCAATGATGTACCATTGTAACGTTCTTTGTTCGTCAATTGTACATCAGTGTACTTCTGTTGTGTATCAGTTTGACGTCCAAATTGCATTTATTGGTGCATCAGTGTGTCACTTAGCTATATCAATGGTGGAGCAGAGTGACGTTTAGTGTACATCAATGCTGGAATAGTGAGACGTTCAGTGTACATTAATATGACGCTCAATGTATATCAATGATGTATCAATGTGACGTTCAGTGTACATCATTGATGTATCAGGGTGACGTTCAGTGCACATCAATGATGCATAAGTGTCACGTTCAGTTTTAGATTATTTATCTGCTAATGACAGGTGTATCAGCTTGCCGTTCAATGTGGATCAATTTTGTATCAGTGTAACGTTCAGGGTACCTCAACAGCGTATCAGTATGTGGCTCATTATGCATCAATAGTGTATCAGAGGGACGTTTAGGGAATATCAATTGTAACATTAGGTGTTCATCAATGGTGTATCAATGTGACACTCAATGTTAAACAATGGTGTATCGGTGTGACATTTAATGTACATCAATTATTTAACAGTGTGACATTCAATGTACATCAATTGTTTATCAGTGTGACATTCAAGTTACAAAATTGGTGTATCAGTGTGTCACTCAGATATATCAATGGTGTATCAGAATGACTTTTAGTGTATTTCAGTGCTAAAACAATGTGATATTCAGTGTACATTAATGTGACGTTCTATGTGCATTAATATTGTATCAATATGACGTTCAGTGTACATCAAAGCAATGGCGTATCAGTTTGAAGATCAGTGTGCAACAATGATGTATCAGTGCGACGTTCATAGTTCGTCAATGCTGTATCAGTGTTAATTTCATAGTCCATCAATTGTGGATCAGTGTTACATTCAATGTACTTCTATGATGTACCAGTGTGACTTTCAGTTTGCATCAATATTGTATCAGAATTAATAGAGTGTACACCAATGATGTATCAGTGTGCCACTCTTGTAAATCAATGGTGTATCAGTGTGACGTTCAGTGTTCACTAATGTGACGTTCGGTATACATTAATGATGTATCAGTGTGATGTTCAGTTTTCATCAATATTGTATACGTGTCACGTTCAGCTTTTATGTTATTAATTTGTCAATGACAGTACGGAACATGATTTGCTTATAACAAATAAACAAATTTCCAGTTCCTTTATATAAATTAGTTGTGTTCGATGACCCAAGGTCAACCGATGTAAATACGCCATTGAACAATTGATTCTTATCATGACATAGTAACATAAACATTGTGACTTCGAAATGAATGGTGAATTCACGAATGTGGAAGTCGTCTATCTTGTTATTTCTAAATGATCCCAGAAAGCCCCTGTTTAGTCTTTTTACTGCAGTAGTATGATAATTGTGAATATTGGTTTTCGCAGGTACATGCATACATGACGGTAGAGTGTACAAGGAAGGTACAGTTTTCAAGTGTGATTGTAATATTTGTTCGTGTAGAATGTCGACGAGGGTGAGGTGTTTTTATACACTACCAAAAGTGTGCCTGTGATACATTCACCAGCAACATAATACTCGTAGTTTAATCATAATAAAATAAAAGATGAAAAGTTTTATATGTTCCTATTTGTTCAGTAAAAATTCAAATTTCTTTTATGTATTTATTGGCCATGAATTGCAACCTATATGGGATATATAGATTGCAGTTCATGGTACTGATTTTTAAGGGAACCTATGCGAACAGAAGAAACAAGAAAACAAAAATGTTTATTTTCTTAATTTCACGAGGACTGTCTTTTCAGGCCTGTGTAACTTCAAGAAACACGATAAATAATGACAGCTTTAAATATGAACTAGTATATACAGATTTCTTTATTTCAGCCATGAGACGAACCACATTGGTTCTAACTACAAATACCATGAAACTGTTGTATTTCTATCGACAATTTTTTCCCTGTCGACTTTTTGGTATAGGTTATTTGAAGCAAGCTGTCGGTATTTCATTTCACTTCTTCTGACCGACTTGTTTTTGTATGCATATGAAGCCGTTTCATAAACTTTCCCAAACTCTAAACAAAACAGTATTTTCCTAAATTATTAAGTATATCGTTCAGGTATATTGATAATATCATATCACTCAAACAATCTCCATTCAACAGAACATCACTTTAATTTATTTCACTATCATGTTCGTTTCGTCTATAACTTTTACTAAAACTCACAGTATCGCAATCTTCATATGTGTATTTTGAAGATACAAAAAGACACTGAATGCGTATTCTTAAATCCACGCCATATTGAATCTGGTGGATAGTTGTCACAATAGCAATCACACCATATATCTTCTTTTTTTTATGTTAATCTAAAAATGAAAACAACACCTTATAAATTGGATGCGTCGAAAGTGTCTTTTCTTGATTCACATTTAGGAACGACCAAAGCCAAATATTTGATAACCAAGGATTTTTTAAGCAAAACAGTTGAAAACTATATGACAGAAAGGACCTAAACATGACAGCTAAATCTATCTCAGTTATATGTGCCTTAATAATCTATAAACGTTAAGCGGACAAGTTTACAAAGGTTGTTATAAGAGATGTCAGAATCAAAGCAGTAACTACCCAACTGATGATACCATCGGGCACTGACAGTTCACCAGCAGCGGTATCAACCCAGCGATGTATAAAAATGAATACAAAATGTTGGTGCTACTGGGGCGCTTTTCTGGATTTACCTTAATCAGAAGCGCTCAATGCCAAATACATGAAAGCCATGGATGCATAAGAACCGAAACAGCTGAAGAGCTATGTGACCAAAATTTAACCAAATTTTGAGCCTTATAATAATTTTCCTGATAATATATCAATTTATAAACGGAAAATTGAAGAAAAGTTTGTGGTTTACATGTTGTAATGTACTATTATATTATTCATTCGTGTATTTCTCTGTCCTGAGTGTTCTTGCGTTTATTTGTACTGTATTCCTGTCACGTATTTTTGTCATTTTAGCAGTATTTTTAACATTGCCATATAAGCAGGAGGTTTGGCTAGCCATAAAAGCAGGCTCAACCCACCATTTTTTTCTTAAAATGTCCTGTACCAAGTCAGGAATATGGCAGTTGTTATCAATTAGTCCGTTTCTATGTATGTTGGCGTTTGTTTTTGTAGCAGTTCAGTGTTTCTGTTGTTCCGTTGTTTTCCTCTTATAGTTGATGTGTTTCCCTCGGTTTTGGTTTGTGACCTTGATTTGTTTCAGTTAAATCGATTTATGATTATTGAACAGCGGTATACTACTGCTGCCTTTATTTATATATCATGTCTGTACTTTGTTACTGGTGCAAATATGGATTGATTACACTGTCTTTTGATGGTTGAAAACCGTAACTTTGACAGCTTTTGACAAATTTTCAGCATTCATGTAAAGATAGGAATCTATAAATTTAAGGTTATTCCATTTAAATAGAGAGATTCTATAGAAAAATCATTTATTTATTTGTAGTAATAGCCGATGCTTATCCTTGGTTTTTTTTTATTTAGTTCTATAGAAGTAAATAGTGTTATCCCATTTAAATTTGTTTTAATGTAATAATGTTATAAATAATAACTTATTTAGAATATTTTAGACAACAGAAAAGTCGATTGATCTGTAGATTTACCGATTGTGTCATATTCTGCCTTTTAAAGTCCATACAATTCCCTCGCTTTTTGTTTTTATACCTTGATTTGTGTCTTCTTAAAGGATTTGTGGTATAAGAACATCGGAAAAGTACTGCTGCCTCTATTAAAAAGATTTCTTTATTTTGCTGATTTTTTGTAAAGTTTTGCAAGAACATACATTATTTTGCAGATAAGTCGTGTTAGGGTTATAGAACTTTGTCCATGTCATTTACAATCAATTACTGCGTCTACGTGCAAAACGTCGTTAACCAACATATATTTTTTAAATCTTTCACCAATTATTGATAATTTTGTATTAAAACACTCCTATCTTGATCTTTACAAATATGTCTCTTCTAAGTAATGAAAGTCTGTTCTATAAACCAACATAAAATATACTGTAAATGGTGACAATATTATTTGCTCTTCTTTTCAATTTCTGTGATCTAGAATTACACAAGCTCCTTATAATAGATAATGGTATCTTACAGTTTTTGCCAAATGATTTTAGAAACTTTTTACAAATTTGATATGTTAAATACCTTTCCTAATAACAGTAAAATGGTTTCAGAAAAACTCAAAAAGAGACAAATATTGTAAAAGAGTTATCATATGTGGATTCCTAAGGTTCATTAAAATCTCAAAGTCTATCACTGTATAGCTGTATTCATTCGCTTTCAATTAATACGATTTTAAATTTGCCATCACAAATTTGTTGATTGGTATAATATGTCTATGTCTCAACTCACTAACGACGTATTTTGGTAGTCTTGGATCTTTAGATTTCAGAATAGTTATATGATCTGTAATTTTACCTATTGTGTCTTATTCCCGATTGTAAAATTTTGACTGCATGTGGATTCGCATTGGGAGTAATGCATGGATTACTTACGCTAGGAAGTGATTACCTTAGCTGTATTTGGCAAAACTCTCGGAATTTGGGTTTTCAATGCTCCTCAACGTTGTAATTTATTTGGCCTTTTGAATTTGTGGGTGACATTCAAGTTACATAATTGGTGTATCAGTGTGTCACTCAGATATATCAATGGTGTATCAGAGTGACTTTTAGTGTATTTCAATGCTAAAACAATGTGATGTTCAATGTAGATTAATGTGACGTTCTATGTACATTAATGTTGTATCAGTGTGACGTTCAGTGTACATCAATGCAATGGCGTATCAGTTTGAAGATCAGTGTGCAATAATGATGTATCAGTGCGACGTTCATAGTTCATCAATGGTGTATCAGTTTTAATTTCATAGTACATCAATTGTGGATCAGTGTTACATTTGGTGTACTTCTATGATGTATCAGTGTGACTTTCAGTTTGCTTCAATATTGTATCAGAATTACTATAGTGTACACCACCGGTTTATCAGTGTGCCACTCTTGTATATCAATGGTGTATCAAAGTGATGTTTAGTGTACACTGATGCAGGATCAGTGTGACGTTCAGTGTTCACTAATGTGACGTTCGGTGTACATCAATGATGTATCAGTGTGTCGTTCAGTTTTCAGCTTTTATGTTATTAATTTGTCAATGACAGTACGGAACATGATTTGCTTATAACAAATAAACCAATTTCCAGTTCCTTTATATAAATTAGTTGTGTTCGATGACCCAAGGTCAACCAAGGTAAATACGCCATTGAACAATAATTATTGATTCTTATCATGACATAGTAACATAAACATTGTGACTTCGAAATGAATGGTGAATGCACGAATGTGGAAGTCGTCCATCTTGTTATTTCTAAATGATGCATGTCTGTTATCATCCCAGAAAGCCCTTATTTAGTCTTTTTACTTCAGTAGTATGATAATTATGAATATTGGTTTTCGCAGGTACATGCATACGTGACGGTAGAGTGTACAAGGAAGGTACATCTTTCAAGTGTGATTGTAATACATGTTCGTGTAGAATGTCGACGAGGGTGAGGTGTTTTTATACACTACCAAAAGAGTGCCTGTGATACATTCACCAGCAACATAATACCCGGAGTTTAATCATAATAAAATAAAAGATGAAAAGTTTTATATGTTCCTATTTGTTCGGTAAAAATTCAAATTTCTTTTATGTATTTATTGGCCATGAATTGCAACCTATATGGGAGATATAGATTGCAGTTTATGGTACTGTTATTGTTTTTCAAGGGAACCAAGCGAACAGAAGAAACAAAAAAACAAAAATGTTTATTTTCTTAATTTCACGAGGACTGTCTTTTCAGGCCTGTGTATCTGCACGAAACACGATGAATAATGACAGCTTTAAATATGAAGTAGTATATACAGATGTCTTTATTTAATCCATGTGACGAACCACATTGGTTCTAACTACAAATACCATGAAACTGCTACCGTTGTATTTCTATCGACAATTTTTTCCCTGTCGAATTTTTGGTATAGGTTTTTTGAAGCAAGCTGTCGCTATTCCATTTCACTTCTTCTGACCGACTTTTTTTTCTATGCATATGTAGCCGTTTCAAAAACTTTCTAAAAATCTTTAAAAAAACAATATCTCGCTGAAATATTAAATATATCGTTTGATAATATTATATCACTCAAAAAATCTCCATTCAACAGAACATCACTTTAATTTATTTCACTATCCTGTTCGTTTCGTCTATAACTTTTACTAAAACTCACAGTATCACAATCTTCATATGTGTATTTTGAAGATACAAAAAGACACTGAATGCTTATTCTTAAATCCACGCCATATTGAATCTGGTTGATAGTTGTCACATTAGCAATCACACCATATATCTTTTGTTTTATGTTAATCAAAAAATGAAAACAACACCTTATAAATTGGATGCGTCGAAAGTGTCTTTTCTTGATTCACATTTAGGAACGACCAAAGTCAAATATTTGATAACCAAGGATTTTTTAAGCAAAACAGTTGAAAACTATATGACAGAAAGGACCTAAACATGACAACAAAATCTATCTCAGTTATATGTGCCTTAATAATTTATAAACGTTCGGACAAGTTTACAAAGGTTGTTATAAGAGATGTCAGAATCAAAATAGTGACTACCCAACTGATGATACCCTCGGGCACTGACAGAACACCAGCAGCGGTATCAACCCAGTGATGTATAAAAATGAATACAAAATGTTGATGGTACTGATGCGCTTTTCTGGATTTACCTTAATCAGAAGCACTCAATGCCAAATACATGAAAACCAAGGATGCATAAGAACCGGAACAGTTGAAGAGCTATGTGACCAAAAAGTAACTAAATTAATAGCCTTAAAATAATTTTCTTGATAAATTATAAATTTATAAACGGAAAATTGAAGAAAAGTTTGTGGTTTACATGTTGTAATGTACTATTATATTATTTATTTATGTATTTCTCTGTCCTGAGTGTTCTTGCGTTTAGTTGTACTGTTTTCCTGACTCGTATTTTTGTCATTTTAGCAGTATTTTTAACATTGCCATATAAGCGGGAGATTTTGCTAGCCATAAATCCAGGTTCAACCCACCATTTTTTCTTAAAATATCCTGTACCAAGTCAGGAATATGGCAGTTGTTATCAAATAGTCCGTTTCTATGTATGTTGGCGTTTGTTGTTGTAGCAGTTCAGTGTTTCTGTTGTTCTGTTGTTTTCCTCTTATAGTTGATGTGTTTTCCTCGGTTTTGGTTTGTGACCTGGATTTGTTTCAGTTAAATCGATTTATGACTAATGAACAGCGGTATACTACTGTTGCCTTTATTTATATATCATGTCTGTACTTTGTTACTGATTAAAATATGGATTGATTACACTGTCTTTTGATGGTTGAAAACCGTAACTTTGACAGATTTTGACAAATTTTCAGCATTCATCTAAAAATAGGAATCCATTAATTTAAAGGTTATTCCATTTGAATAGAGAGATTCTATAGAAAAAAAATAGCCGATGCTTATCCTTTGTTTTTTTTTTATTTAGTTCTATAGAAGTAAATAGTGTTATCCCATTTATATTTGTTTTAATGTAATAATGTTATAAATAATAACTTATTTGGAATATTTTAGACAACAGAAAAGTCGTCTGATCTGTAGATTTACCGATTGTGTCATATTCTGCCTTTTAAAGTCCATACAATTCCTTCGCTTTTTGTTTTTATACCTTGATTTGTATCTTCTTAAAGGATTTGTGGTATTAGAACATCGGAAAAGTACTGCTGCCTCTATTAAAAAGATTTCTTTATTTTGCTGATTTTTTGTAAAGTTTTGCAGGAACATACATTGTTTTGCAGATAAGTCGTGTTAGGGTTATAGAACTTTGTCCATGTCATTTACAATCAATTACTGCGTCTACGTGCAAAACGTCGTTAAACAACATATATTTTTTTAAATCTTTCAAAAATTATTGATAATTTTGTATTAAAACTATCCTATCTTAACCTTTACAAATATGTCTCTTCTAAGTAATGAAAGTTTGTTTTATAAACCAACATATGATATACTGTAAATGGTGACAATATTATTTGCTCTTTTTTTCAATTTCCGTGATCTAGAATTACACAAGCTCCTTATAATAGATAATGGTATCTTACAGTTTTTGCCGAATTATTTTAGACACTTTTTACAGATTTGATATGTTAAATACCTTTTCTAATAACAGTAAAATGGTTTCAGAAAAACTCAAAAAGTGTCATATAGTGTAAAACAATTACCATATGTGGATTCCTGAGGTTCATTAAAATTTCAAAATCTATCGCTAAATAGCTGTATTCATTCGCTCTCAATTAATACGATTTTACAGTTGCCATCATAAATTTGTTGGTTGGTATAATATGTCTGTGTCTCAACTCTCTATCAACGCATTTTGGTAGTCTTGGATCTTTAGACTTCAGAATAGTTATGTTATCTGTAATTTTACCTATTGTGTCTTATTCCCGATTGTAAAATTTTGACTGCATGTGGATTCGCATTGCGAGTAATGCACGGATTACTTACGCTAGGAAGTGATTACCTTAGCTGTATTTGGCAAAACTCTCGGTCTTTGGGTTCTCAATGCTCCTGAACGTTGTAATCTTTTTGGCCTTTTGAATTTTTTATTCGTTCGTCACTGATTAGCCTTTTCAAACGCGTCTGTCGTACACAATTACAAGCCCTGTATCTTTGATGGTTTTTTCACGCTGTCGAGGTATATGCTTTATGTTATTTCCTCTGTTTTTTTACCCTGTCGAGGTATCTGCTTTATGTTATTTCCTCAGTTTTTTACCCTGTAGAGGTATCTGCTTTATGTTATTTCCTCAGTTTTTTTACCCTGTCGAGGTATCTGCTTTATGTTATTTCCTCAGTTTTTTCACCCTGTCGAGGTATCTGCTTTATGTTATTTCCTCAGTTTTTTACCCTGTAGAGGTATCTGCTTTATGTTATTTCCTCAGTTTTTTTACCCTGTCGAGGTATCTGCTTTATGTTATTTCCTCAGTTTTTTACCCTGTCGAGGTATCTGCTTTATGTTATTTCCTCAGTTTCTTTACCCTGTCGAGGTATCTGCTTTATGGTATTTCCTCAGTTTTTTCCACCCTGTCAAAGTATCTGCTTTATGTTATTTCTTCAATTGTTTTACCCTGTCGACATATCTGCTTTATGTTATTTCCTCAGTTTTTTTTACCCTGTCGAGATATCTGCTTTATGTTAATTCCTCAGTTTTTTACCCTGTCGAGGTATCTGCTTTATGTTATTTCCTCAGTTTTTTCACCCTTTCGAGGTATCTGCTTTATGTTATTTCCTCTGTTTTTTACCCTGTCGAGGTATCTGCTTTATGATATTTCCCTCAGTTTCTTTACCCTGTCGAGGTATCTGCTTTATGGTATTTCCTCAGTTTTTTCACCCTGTCGAAGTATCTGCTTTATGTTATTTCTTCAATTGTTTTACGCTGAGGAAAACAAAGGAACAACAGGAACACTGAAGTGCAAAAAAAACAAACACCAACATACACAGAAACGAACTATTTGATAACAACTGCCATTTTCCTGACTTGGTACAGGACGTTTTAAGAAAAAATGGTGGGTTGAACCTGGTTTAATGGCTAACCAAACCTCCCGCTTACATAAACTACTGTTGTCTTGATTTACAATGTACGAAATAATTCATTTTGAACTGATAAGAATACCAATACTTCACCAATAACAAAAACCAGACCAATGTAGGTATTCTGTAAATCTACAGGACAATAAAAGTATATCATTCTGTAGATTTGTTTCTATATTTTTATGGAACAAAACACTTTAACAGTGACAAGATGAGGTATGATTGCCAATGAAACAACTATCCATCAGAGACAAAATAATCTTGTGTAAACGAAACGAACGTCTGGCGTACTAAATTATAAGACTAGTATATTTGATGATTTTTTACCTACACTGTAAGATCCTAAACGTGACAATGAAAGTGATGGTTCTCTCTGATAATTCGAAAAATTCTTTGTCGGTTCGTATATATGCTATTCGTTCCTTGTTTTGTTTTGTTTTATCTTATCTCCGTTTGTTTGAATCCTTGTATTTGTCTACGCCTTTATGATTTTTTATGAATATGATTGATACCGTTACTTCTTTTCAATGGACGAATGCAATTTCAGATTTTCATCTTGTAAAAGACTTGGTATAAAAAAAACTCCTTATTTTGCTTTTTTGCTTGCCACTGCTGATAGACCGTGATTTGCCCAGTGTTCAATCCACAAAATAGTCATCACTATAGCATGGTCATGCTTCATATGTTGCATTTTACTTAAATCGGTCCGTTGGTCCATATGATATAAGCTTATAGTTTTATCAGATTTTATGGACTGTACCATTTTGAATTCACATTGGAGTTCGTTAGTTTTGTTATTACATTTATTTTGTTTTAGTTCATTAATTTTCTTAAACTAAGGCAGACTTAATTAAAGTCTATTGGTTGTTTTAAAAAAGGCAAATTAGGTTTGGACGTTGACAAACGTTTAATGTTTTAGTCTTTCCTAACATTTTTTTGTCTAAATGTTCCTGACTATGTTTATTCTAGAAACATGGGAGACCTGCACTGCAATCGGTATGTTCAGATCTCTAGTGTATCTGGTGATATTTATCTTTGTTTTTCTATGTTGTGTTTTGTGTACTGTTGTTTGTCTGTTTGTCTATTTCTTTTTTAACCATTGCGTTGTCCGTTTATTTTCGAGTTGTGAGTTTGAATGTCCCTTTTGGTATCCTTCGTCTCTCTTTTATCTAGTAACACAAGTCGTGTGCAGTAGAATTAGTAAAGATTGCCGTATTTATCTTGATTTTCCTGAAGTTCAAGTGTTTTTGTCTTACAACTAAGCAGTTGTTATCAGATAGTCCGTTTCTATGTATGTTGGCGTTTGCTTTTGTTGTAGTTCAGTGTTTCTGTTGTTCCTTTGTTTTCCTCTTATAATTGACGTGTTTTCCTCCGTTTTAGTTTGTTATTCGGATTTGTTTTTGCTTAATCGAATTATGACTATTGAACAGCGGTATACTACTGTTGTCTTTATTCATACATCCTTGTTTTTCAATGGTTCGGGATTGATTGATCCTGATGATGGTAACTCAAGAAATCGATTTGGACGAACGAAATTGATAAAGTGTTATTTTTAGTTTAACTTTTAATAAAGATTTCCATTTATCTTTATATCAAAGTTGAGATAATACAAACTAAAAATGTTATATATATGCCATGACGTCACAAAAGATGTTGTCCCACGCACAAATTTGTGAATAAACTATTATCGTTTTGAATGTTTGTCGTCTCTCATCCCAATTACCTGTTTAACGCAAAACGCATATGATTGTGTAATTGTATACAATAATAAGGCAAAATAACGCCATAAGAACACTTAGGCAACTGATCTTTTGATATGGAAAGGAACGTTTTCTTAAAAGATATCAACGTAATAGTGTAGTGAGATCTTTGAATAGTGTCTTTATCTGCTCGCAAAATATTTAGGTTCAGGTTTTAATGAGTCGAAAGTGAAAGGAAAGTTGTTTCTAGAACTGAAAGTTTAACGGGAATGGTGGTATAACAAATTCAATTGTTAATGTCACCAAAGGCAAAGATTTTAAAGTAGATCGAGTATGCTTATCAAAATCAACTGTACGTAAGGGCGATAACTACTGAAGTTTAACCTTATACAAATTCAGTTGTCATAGTCGGTAAAATAAATCCCTTAATCTTAAATTTTGTAGTTGTTAAACTTTAATTTCTTAGATACAGTGCACAAAGATATTTAACTCTATGAAACTGTTTTTTATAAAATTCTAAAATATCCAATTTAAACTAGCAGATTAGGATGATTTTTGTTACTAACAATTGTAAATAGTCCCATGTATTCGGCATTGAATAATTTTGTAGCTTTCAAATGTCTATCAAATTATTTTATCGTATGTTTCCTTCATATTTTACAACGGGGACTAAGAAAGGGGACGATTGCTCTAAAATATACATCATCAACAGTACTTCTGAGGACGTACTACTCTTACACAGGCACGACTATATTTGTACATGTTTGCAATTTTATTCGATCACTGAAATATGGTGTAATATTGGAGATTTCGTTTCCACCAAAAAGACTTAAAATTTCAGTTAGGCTAACAACTTTTGTTGCATTTTAGAAATTAACAATAAGATGTTGGACAGTATCGTTTTGTCACTTTCAATTGTCTGTTGTCTTTATTGTTCCTCTTGACCATCGTCCCCATATCTAATTTTACAAAGAAAATAAACATCCTGTCTCTTCTACAGATTATGTACGTGTATTTTATTCTTATGTCGTTTCGCGTGATATCTTGTTTTGTTTTTTGTAAGGGGTAATAAATCAGACTATGAGTTTATCCTTCTCTTACAACTTCTATTTTTCATATAAAAAACTAAAGATTTGGCTTAATTTTTTATTTTACATTTTAAATGATATACAATGAAAAGTTTTTGTTTTGATTATTATTATGCAAAGTTTCACAGTTTTTATAACATTGATGATCTTACAAAATCAAAACATCATATCACAACTTCAGATATTTAAATAATATGTGTACCCTGAAAACAGACAAAAAGGTCAGCAATTTAAACATGTTATTTATTTACATACAAGCAATGGTAAACAAATTAATGAAAACTTGATAAATAAGTTTGCTCAGCATGTAAAGACCTCATCAAAATTAAAGTCTCTATAGTGTAAACTTGAGAGCCTTACCAGTTAATCCTTAGCGAACAAATTTAACATTTTACTAAGTTAACTCAAAATTTTACGGGAAAATGTCACATTTTTTCTCCCGGAAGACTTGATAGACATGCTATTAATTTTCCCAAGTGTCAATATAGTTTGGAAAATGAGAGATAAGATTTAAGATGTTGTAAATAGACAAACAAAGCAAAATTAAAACCAATAAATTTTCCTACGTTTTGCCTTACTGACAAAACCCTTGATTTATCCCTTGTTACCAAATTAATGTTATAATAGTTTCACATTGAAAATAGAGAGGGAAATTATACCTATATGCTGTAATTTCATATCATATTTTGCGATAATATCTAATAATTTAAAAGCAACAAAGGCCTGTCCCTTAATGAAAGTATTTCCTTTTCACAGAAATTATATTACTGATTTTTATTCAGAAGGAAACAAAGACTTTATTGTTACATCAAGAGAAACGCAGGACATATTTATAGAGCTTAACATAAAGAATAGGTTTCTAAAGGCTTTTCGCAAACCTTCAAGTATTTTTATTTCCTTTCATGTTACTTTTGGTGTATGATTTATTCCTAGTTACCACCTTTACTTATTTAGATTACTAAATACCGTGTTTATGCTTTTTTTAAGTAAGGAAATCAGGTCAGACTTAAAAAGATACCGCTTCATGTTGTAATAAGATGCTATTCGTAGATTCGTTAATATTCAATTTGTCATGGCGCAAATTAGCTTGATCAAGGCAAAATTTAACATTTCATAAATTGCTGCCAATAATTATGTTTTTCAAGGCTCACAAACAAGTGAAAGTATATAAAAAGTGAGATTAGTAAAACAATGGAAAAATAAGAGATATGATAAGAGCCATTATGTGGCCCATGAAATCGGAAAAATAGTAAATTTATTCAAGTCTTTCAAACCTATATTGATTTAATTGATAAATGAACAGGCTAATATTATCTGGATAATTTAGTGCAGAAAGGTCAATTAAAAAGGTAAGAAGTTAGAAACCCGTATGCCAATATGCAAGAAAACCCTAAAAATAATATAATACTGATGTCCGACAGACTTATGTCTTATTACCATCTGATTATTGGTAATTTGAAGATTTATAACACTTTTTCAATTTTTAATTTCAAGGGACCAAAAAGTGGCATTAGCATACCTTCTTCTCTTTACTTCAAAATCTGAAGCTAGCTTCCTTCTGGTCCTTTTTTTTGTTTGTTTGTTTATACAATTATGACAAAAGTTGATAACAAATATATTGACAAGTGTAGAACTCAAAAATGAAATATTTACAGTTAAAAAAAATGACCGTCGACATCTATATACAATGATAGCTAAAAACTTTTAGTGCATTATAGACCTATAAATACCAACCATAACAGTATTGCTCTTGCATTCATAACGAAATCAAGCATTAAAGACATTACGTAACGAATACATGAATACAACAAATGTGTTTTTAAATTTTAATTATTGAACAACCTTTTTGCCAATTTATTGATTTTCAGCAATAAACCTCCTTGTCATTTTGCTGAAAAGTACCACAAATACTATATACCTGAAACTGCAAAATATTGCATTTAGTAATACCGTGATGCAAACATTGTTCAATTAGGAGGTTGTGGAACTATGAAACATAAAACACTGAATGGTAACGTGGTAAGAAACATTTGTCATGATATCAGACTGTTTTGAAGTCGTTTACATGCAACAAAGTTGCATTTCCAGTATACTGAAAGAAAACCTGTTTTTATCAACTTTCAGAATTATTGAATTATCATTGAAACATCTTCATAGCATACGTCATTACATTGCAGGAACCCGCTTTACCGCTATGTTTTTATCTCTGTTAAAAACTGAATAGACATTAATAAAACAAACACCACAGTAATGCAATAATAAATAATGTCATTAATGTTATGATTTTGTTCCTTTCTCCTTCTTTTTGTCCTTCTTTAGAATCTCTTGTGAAACCAGTTTGTTCATTAGATCACTCGTGGTGGTAATATCATCATCTTTTCCTGGAATGATTGTTATTTTTGATTTTTCACCTTTTGATTTTTGATTTTTGTTTTTCTTGCCACGTCTTCCGCGTTTATTCTTATTCTTATTCTTTTTCTTATTTTTATTCTTCCGTTTTTTATTTCCCTTTGTCTTCACTTTACCGTCGCGTCTTCGTTTTTTACTACGCATACTCTTCCGGCGTTTCCGCATTAATTTGCGCATGCGTTTTTGACGCCTTTTTTCAAGTCGGCGTTTTCGCCGAACTTCTCTGTCAACACCACCAGTTTTGTGTGATCTGACTAAGTAACCTCTGTCTATATAATTGGAGTAGTCAGGTGACTTAATAGGTTGTGTAACCACCACAGGGTCGTTTGAACCTAAACCGATCATTGGTTTCTGTATTACATTAGTTTGTTGATTAGGCATGCATTCGCTTTCACATTCAGTCTTTGATTTAAAGTTATTTTCATTTCCTCTGCAGCCTTGAAAATAAAACCAGCTACATTTTTGAATGTGAGTATTGAAATACCAACGTACCCATCTTGCTCCACAGTTTCCCGGTTGTGGAGGTTTTTGACAAATTCTCAATTTAACTATAAAAGAATACAAAATAAAATGTATGAAAACATAGATGCAAAAATTAATGTTTATTGTATATGTCCAGTATCTTTTGTACTTAATGGTCAATGGTTTTGGTGGGGTTCGTGTTGCTCATTCTTTGGTTTTCTATGTTGTTTTTTTGTGTACTGTTATTTGTCTGTTTGTCTTTTTCTTTGTTAGCCATGGCGTTGTCAGTTTATTTTTCGACTTATGAGTTTTAATGTCCCTTTCGTATTCTTCGCCTTTCTTTTACACTGTCGTATTGAAGAACGAAATTAGTCAGACAAGATAAGTAACTTGTACAGTTCTCAGTTTGTACAAAATCAATAATCAGGCTCTAATACCGTAGGTAAATACTTTTGGCGAAATGCTTAATATTTTCGGCATGGGAAATCTATTGTGTATATGGAATTAAAACTGCACACAAATTGTTTTATTTTGTGTGTGAATATATTAATATGTTCGTATGTATTAGTAATCTAATTCATCGGTAGTCCTGAATATGCATGAAATATTGGCCATTTGACGTAAAGCAAATAAGATTTCCATGTCATTTGAACTTTGGTGGATACTTGTCTCATTGGCAATCATACCACATCTCCTTATTTTTATAAGAGTCAATCTTCGGTTTTGTATTTCAATTTTTCAGGACATTGTGATAGATAGAGTTATCTTTCTTTGAATGATTGTCGTTGATCTAAAATTAGATACAAGAACATGATGTATGTATGTAGCAACGAGAAAAACAAAACAGAAACATTACTTACAAAACTTATTGAACGATAATAACATAAGAAAAAATTGTATTAAAACTATATAAACCAAAATTTAAATACGACAAATGAAATAAAAAACAACTTAAATGTAACAAATAATAACTAAATAATGAAAATAAAAATAAAACAAAAACTCTATCTACCTTGTATCAACATACCCGAGATTTCACTTTCCGGGACACAAATGGGAAATGACATATTCATTGGCCATGATAGGTGTTGTATTACACATAAACTGCCTTCAGTACAGCTTTTCTTCCATTCCTTAAATAAAATGTATCATTATTATAATCGAACACTAAGAGCATAGCACACATTAATTTGCAATAGATATTCTAAGAAACCTAAACGAACATTCCGATCAAAATATCACGCTTTGCTCAATGTTTGGTGGCTGTCTTTATTTACATTTACCCAATCTCCTTCTCCATGCTAAGAATTAAGGTTACGTATGCGGCCCATAAAAAAGCAATACATAATACAGAATTAAAGTCTGAAAGCCTAAATACTTATACATTATTAAAAAAACTTAGTAAAGCTGAGCAAAAACTGCGAACCAGAAATATTTTAAGACGGCCAATATAACTACGATTTTTACCCCTGACGATACTGAAAAAGTCTGAATTTTACTCGACACATCTGAAAAAGTCTTAAAATTACTCGACGCAACTATTAAAGTCTGTATTTCAATCGACCAGTCTGTAAAAGAGTACATTTTAATTGATCACTCTGTTAATGTCTGTTACTATTTTTGTCTAAACTTACAAACTTGGACAAAAACGGAGCCTTTCTCTGAACCGTATACTTAATCGAATCTAACCGGTACTTGACCAAGTCTGTACAGTTTTTGACTAAGTCCATACTTTACAGTCTGGATAACCCTGACTGATCTTTGTTTATACCTGTTCATTACAGTTTAGATCTGATCATTAATAGCTCTCCGAACAAAATACAGATAGTTCAAATAAGACACAAATCAGGACAAATAGAGACATTGCAGAGTTATTGAAGTAATATTCAATACAGACAGCTGCACATAAAAGTTTCTTTAAATCTTCCTTGTTTGTAGTGAAATATAATCATTGCAATAAATCACTTAAACTTTAATGGTTTTATATAACTCCAAAGTATGGGTACTGGAACAAGCTGGTAATTTTTTAGTTTCTCCTTCTTTTAGGTTTATAAAACATTTTGTCACTAGACCTATTTTCAGGAGTGTTATTAGTGTCCTTCACCTTGAAAAAGTCCAATTATAAATGTATATACATACCTTGCATTTTAGTTCTGCATCTTTACCGATTGTAATTCTGTTTGCTCCAGTTACCTGAAAACAAATAAATAAATCAATTAACACTTATGTTTTTACATATTTCTACATTTTCCGTTATTCTTATCGTATGCATCCAATACAAATAATTCTAATGTCGCAAAAAAGCAGTGATTTATTTACCAGTGCATTCAGGAGCACAGGATATGTTACATATAAAGAGCTAAAATAAATATCTTTCAAACATTTAGTCTGATATAATAATACAAAGTATGTTTGATCTCTAGATCGTCATATGAATATGTAGACATAGATAAAGCTAATAAAAAAATCCTTTCCTGGTGCTGCAAAACATGTTTTTCGTTCAAAGCTTTATCAAAGGGATCTGAGACAAAGTTAAGATATTTTCAATAAAATTTATTAGTCGTTTCGGTTTATTTATTTATTTTTTTTTCAATTGATGCATTCTTGTTATCTTAAATGAGGAAAGTTTATATGCAGCGCCTCTCGACTTGTTTTGGAAAGGACAACAAAGATTGGAAATTTAAATGTAAAAAAACACAGGAAAATGGGTCCATACTTGGAATATCTGTGGACATCAGCTGACATGTTTTAAAGGCGATCACAGTGGGAAGTATCAGTAAGACCGCAAAAGGTATGAATCGGGGAGGAATTTAGGAGCAAGATTCTGGAATAAAATAGCCCTTGCAGAACAAGCTACTAGTAATATCTTTTAGATGCAAACAATTAAGTTTCTTTTATACAATCCGCAATTAAACACAGCAATATTCATTTATAAACCAAGGATCAGCTCAATATCTATTCATAGGCCGAAAAATATTGGGTTTCGGGATGACTGAAGGACGGACATTGTCGTGGGTATCACTACATGGCCCGGTCACTGACCGGCGGAGAATTTCAAGAAATCAGTATAAATCAAAGTCGAATTCGCTTTACAACTGCACAATAGTTTCCGGAACAATCTACGCACTAAAACCCCAATTTTTGATTACATTTACTTCAAGCACCTGTTAAGTTGTTGAAGCCGTGGAGTTTAGACATTTACCAATGCCAAGCCTTGTTCTTTATCAATGGTTTACATCTTAGAAGTGTCTGCTAATAATATTAACAAGAAATTACATCAACATAATGTTTGATCCTCGTAATGATATTGTTTGATCATGGTTATTATTAACATTTATAAAACAATTAGCAGTGATCAATTACATCTGATGGGCTTTTTGACGGAACTATAAATACTTCTGTTATGGATATCGTATGCCTTTGTTGGTACTTCAAGAAATGCAGTAATATGTTTATCGAAAACATAAACATATTTCAGAAGAAAAATTATTCAAACTTTCAAACGTTTCATTGAAGATAAACACATTTAAGATGAATAATTAATGAGAATAAATTAAGTTAGCAAAGGAATCATCCACCTGTCCTAAGTAATAGTTGCTTACATATATGACTCCAAACTTGCGAATGTCTATGATGTAGCAATACGATTTTTCCTAATTTTTAGTTAATTACTTTCCATTTAATTACAAGAAACTCCCAAATTTATATTTAGCATGCAAATGATTGTGCATAAGGATCTGGAATTAGCAAACATGACGAACCAATCTCCTGAATGAAACATTGGTCTATTTAAGAAAATGTAATTGATATTCGTATTGAAAGTTGTTCCAAAATAGTTGCAATTTAATCAAATTAAATCAGTCCATTCCTATAAAATGTCTCCGGGAGGAGCAAAATAGTTAATTCGGCTGAGTGTCGAAATGTAATAATCATTCTTGGAAATATTTTTTCTGGAAAATCGGCCGTATGCATCATTATTTATTACGTTTATTTTGCAGTATTGTACACAGCTACTTTTGCATAGGTACTATTTCTGTACCAAAATTCTGTAGTACTGGAAATCTACATTTAATATTCAGTACTATTTTGTTACTTTAAAATTATTGTAATATTTAGGTACCTGTATTTTACAGTACTTGATTTGTACTTGAAACTTAATTACTACAGATTTTTGGTTACACCGTTACATTTTTCAGCATTTTGAAAGTTTGTCTATTTCAAATCTCTTAAAGTTATTATTTTTAAACATGGAATATTGCGATCAGTATTGGTATTATTTCTGTACCAAAATTTCAAGTACAAATCAAGTACTGTAAAATACAGGTACCTAAATATTACAATAACGTTTAAGTCATGAAATAGTACTAAATATCAAAAGTAAATTTCCAGTACTACAGATTTTTTGTACAGAAATAGTACCTATGCAAAAGTAGCAGTGTATATTCATTGATCAAAAACAACATGATAACATTTTTTTTTGTCAAACACCTATTCAAGTGACTTACTTCACATAAAACTTGATTAAGCAAAGCTATAGGAACCTGTCTATAAAGGGCAGTATTAAAAACCCAAATTTCTATCGCACATCCATCCGTGTGTACAACAGTTCATAAAACATTATTTAAAGTTCTATTTCTAAAAACATAACGTAGACGGCAATAGGGCAGACCTTTGGAACTTTACATTCTAGAAGTATAGGTTTGATAATTGCATTCGACTCTGTTTCCAGTGAACTCATTTTACAACCCTGAAATATACTTCATATATGCTACAATATAAGAATATAAATCAGTTCTGTCGCAATTAAGATACGAAAAAATTCTGATTGTAAAAGAGACGACCGACTATCTGACAAAGAGCCTACGTTACTTGATTCATATGGTAAGAAGACATAATCACTATGTTTTTGGACTACTTTATTTGTTTGATACTTTCATATAAGTCAACAAATCGTAGGCTAAATACCAGTCTGAAGTACCTAAATTATCACATAATTACAGTGTATCCTTAGACCACTCGCTGAGGACTTTGAATGGATACATTAATTACGCCTATCTGGTACCACTGAAGAGGGTATTAAACACCCGATGACCTTTAATACACAGCGGGAACCTGTTCATTGTCTTCTTTCTACTGATAATGGACAATAGTTATACAAACAATGTGTAAGCTATGTTATAATGTGTTATAAAAATAAGAAAAATGTGAAAATGAGAAACCCGTTATGTTTTTCAATAAAATTAGAAAGACATTTTACGAAATGCAAGCTGCTCTATTTTGCTACAGTATTCTACTCAATAATGTTTTTGCGAAGAAGAAGATAAAACCCATAAAAGCAATAGAATGATTATCTTGTAAGGCGATACGAAACCTGTCGCAATGCAACTATACCATCAGTAGATTTTTGTTCCTAGAGAGACTGCCTTTTTATGAAATACATTGATCTTTCTTTAAAGCAGAAAGGAATTGAAATTCTTTAAATGTTTACCTTATTTTTTATGTTGATGTGCACTCATATTCAAAGAACATATTTTTAGCAACCAAGATTTTTTAGAATTAATGAAAAGCAATAGAAGGCTGATATAAAAGCGAACCACAGAGGGAAGTGCGAAGTTGATTACAGTTTTATGTCTTATTAACTGATATTAGGTGAATTAATGTCATACACTCTCTTTGTAAGAAGACCTCTTTTATTTATAATTAACTATTCCTCTGTGACGGAATCTATCATTTCCATGTCCGACCTAACTTCAGAGCTTAGACATTTGTAGCTATTTGATTACAGTATTAAAACGTAATAGAACGTCAATTGATTTTCTTCATCAATTATTAGAACTTAATTAACTCAGAATATGCAACAAGTCCCCATTAAAATTGCTATGTCGCTAGAAGCCAGCATAAAAGAGTATGTAAAAGAAAACAAAACAATATGAGAATTAGGGTCGTCTGGTTCTGAAATAAACCCAAGGGCAGTATGCTAAACAGACTTACATGTAAAATAAACCCGAGCAGTATACTAAACAGACTTACATGTAAAATAAACCCAAGAGCAGTATGCTAAACAGACTTACATGTAAAATAAACCCAAGAGCAGTATACTAAACAGACTTACATGTAAGATAAACCCAAGAGCAGTATGCTAAACAGAATTGCATGTAAAATAAACCCTAGAGCAGTACACTAAACAGACTTACATGTAAAATAAACCCAAGAGCAGTATGCTAAACATCTTACATGTAAAATAAACCCAAGAGCAGTATGCTAAACAGACTTACATGTAAGGTTACTATATAAGACATATTTGTTTTTGTAGTAGAGTTCGTTCGGTAGGTTTAATATTATGTTTACAACCCCAAGACAAACAGTATATCTCATCTCCTCCTATCTGTATTAAACATTTAAAAAAAACACAGATCCGTGTAGTTTGGTTTTCTTTTAATATGCCGACGTCTTGATAAAGACAATATGCTCTGACAGTTATATAAACATACAGAGGTATATTATCTGATGCATTTCCTACTACACGTACTTCTGAGGATTTTTCATTTGTTTATGTGCAACAAACACAGAAAACATAAACCTATATGCTTTTTAAATCCATATTGAAATATAGTGCTTAAAGATAGAAAAAGAAATGCCAATGTGTTATATTCATATGGAAATTTTTTTTTTAGTACAAAAGTTCCTAAATTCATTAATAAATCTCTAATATAATTCAATGTTTTCTCCGTCTAATGAAATAATTTTATTTCAATGTCGGGAAAATGGTCAACCGTTACGTGAAGAGTAAAAAGAATAGCGTATATTCATCGCTGAAATAATTGAAGATGATATATTTTGTCTCAAATATTATAAGTAAAAAAAATTAAAGATCATGTGACAATATTCTATATACATCTCTTTTACTGATCAATGTTCACTACACCTAACAACAATATTGTGATATATTTGAAAGATAAGATGATCACGTTTCTTTCATGATATATATCTGAATATATAGGTTGATCATAATCAATAAACATTTACCGTAATAGAGTTTATGTCATATTTAGGCAACACATGAGTTAAGCCTAATGAGTAGTAAAAAATAATTAACCTCTGGTCCCGTGCCAATACGTTAATCTCCAGTGATTCGCTTTGAGAGAATTTGCTAATTATTTCTCAATTTTCATTCCTTAACATAAAAATTGAAATAAAGTAGCAAAATAAAAGTAGTTTAGATAGATATCTCTCTCAGTGGGGGATAAATAAATAGATCAACCATAAGTGACTTAATTTTCAATACTTTTATCCCCTACATTGAATGTAAATTACAAAGTCTTTATATAGAATTTATCCAGTTGAAAGAATAATACTGAACCACTTTGTTGCCGATTACCGACAGAGTTCTTTATAGGGAGGGTTAATTACAGTTCAGAACGAAAATTTTCAAATAGTTTTTACAACCCAGTCTTGGATTCCAATTCTTTTATTCGCGTAAGTTCTCTTTTTGGTTTGAGAGAAATGTTGGCATCGTGTAATCAATATAACAAATATCCCCCAAAAGACACCTCCAACTGCGGTACTTAAGCTGGTATCATGAGAATTTGTTTACAAATGAATATTAAAATGGATCCCTATTTCTATTAAGAATTACTCTCATGAATGAAATCTTATCCATTTAAATGCATTCATAAACAATATTTACTTTCTTGAAGTACGGTACTACGTCCTTTTTGTTGATTTAATTAATAATTCACGTCATTTATTTGCCTAATTTGACGCAAACTATATTAGTCTGGTGTTATAGCATTAACTTAGAATTGATATTATCTGCTCTTCATTGGCATATTTATGGCTTTTGATAGAATCCTAAACTAGCTTAAAGATGCCATGATCCTTCATGTAGCTAAGATTTATTCAATTATGGCTATATATATGTGTGTATTTGTGTTTGGCCTTGTTATTATGAATACTCCCTACAGATTACAAGTTATGCTGTTTATTTGTGAGGATGAATTCCTCAAACAGTTGGAAAGATGCCGTTTTATTCGAAAGATAATTTGATTTATTTTTTCTATGTAGTTGCTTTAACTTTGAAGCATAACAAAGACTGCATTAGACAATTGTCTCGTGAAATGTAACTGTAATTTACAATAGAGGTTATGTTCTATAACACAGAACTAACTTCACAATACAGAAATAAACTTAGAAATGCCAATATAAGGGTCACCAGGGGCAATGTCAATGAAAGTATCCTAGGATATGTCCTAAATAAGATATGTCTTTGGAGATTTACTATAATAGTCTTAGGACGTGTCTGAGACATGTCTTAGGATGTAAAACAAAGCAATCCTAGGACAGTCCCAGCTTCGATTGTCATAAGACCATTCTAACACATTTATTTAGTTAATATAAATATATAGACAATTATTATTATTAAATTCTGCTTGCTTAAGTAAATAAGCATAAGGGAATTTATTTCAGCAAGCTGTCAATTGTGGCGACGAATAATTTAAGGAGAAGACATGGGATAGTAAAACTAACTACACAAAGATAAATTCTTCAAATACTGACTGAAGGCCATATTTGTGGTTTTTATTTCGACTTAGAACATCGTAAATTTTAGGACTATCCTTAGACGTTCCTCAGACACCTATGTATAAAATTATCCTAACTTGAGGACCAAATTTATGACATATCTTATCTTAGGAGAATTTTGTGAACCCGACTTAGGATTAAGACGTGTCCTAAGACCATCGTAAGACACGTCCTAGCCCTAAGACAGCTTCGTTGACACGGACCCTGTAGATTATTTTTTTGTCGAAATAAATACGATACAACAAAGAGCAGATTATTGTCCATTGAATACGGTTTTATGATTTATGCTTGAAACTGGTGTTTAATAATGCTACATCAGTGTTACTAAAACACCCGGTTATTATCCGTAAGATTGGTATTGACCAACGGAAATGCATCTCGTCCTCGTGAAAAGTAATTCTAGATCTGTAACAAAGAAAAACCTCGTACCCAGGTCGACCACTACAGTAAAATAAAATCAGAAACAACATGAACACTCTTCCCGAAAGCAGAATCAAGATATCCGAAATATCGATTGTCATCTAAAAGCGCGAACTTAATTTTCGATGCAGAAGTGCGATCAAGACCATTTACATATTGATATTTACTGTTTCAGAAACATAAAGCCAAACGGTATCTTCTTGATCAGTCAACGGTATTCTTTTAGTTCGTTCCTTCCAGTTTCTGTGGTATACTTCCGATTCTTAACTGATAACTACAATTACAACAACACTCAGAGTTCTTAAGAAATAAGCGAAATAATAAATTATCACGTACTATGAGCGTTTATGTTTATCGCAATTCGCAATTAAAAAATATTAATAATAGCAAAAGGATTAAAAAATAATAAATATGACAAATCGTGCGAATAACAATATTGTTTTTCATATCGCACAACTTTGAGATAAATAATCTTTATTATCGTAAAAATAAAAATCACACGATCTAAAATTATTAATCTGATTTCTTAATGAGTTAAAAGATTTTTCAACTTTAAATTTCTATACTTTACTCGAGTTTATGGCATGAATCGTGAATTTTTAAATGATCCCTTTATTTAACAAGTTGAAACAGGGGGATATTTTTACACTTAAAGATCGTCTTCTCTCGTAAATCAATCGAAAAACTACAATAAAAGATTTTTATCACGTTCTAATACATTCTTATTGTCACCTTAAATACGGGACTAAAGAAAAAAGGAGTGTTCTTCTTTTGGGTATTTAGTCGAAAATAAAGGCACTTTCCACATTCAGTATTTTAAATCTTCTTTTTATCTCCGATCGACAGACATGGCACATTTAATTGTTATGAATGAGTTAAATATTAAGGCTAGATGTTATGGTGGTTACGTATAATCCTAGGGTACTATGATCATGTGAATGTGTTTAAAACATGTATTGTTGTAAGTAAAAAGGAATTCCTTCGGTGACTTAATAAAAGAATAACTAACTACCCTGAAATATTTACCTCAACATTCCTTGTCATAAGATGTTTATCAATATGCAGCAACAAATGAGACAAGATGTTGATAAAAGAGAAAAAATTTAGCACAAAAGCTACTTTCAAAACTCATGTAATAAATCGTTTAAATGGGCGGGACTTTACACTTTCAACTCTAGGTCAGTTTTTTCCTATTCAAAACAAGCGTAAAATTACACAAATTTCTTCATGCAAAATATGAATTTCTTTCTTTTTTTTTCATTTCCAAAATCAGACTCAAAATTAAAACAAAGAGAAGAAAGATGAAAAGTGTATCCTGAACTTAAAAATGGTTGCTACCTAAAATATGAACGCGTGACTAAGATAATTATAGTACCAGGGTATAGAGTACATAACACAAGCCTTAAACCGAAATATAAGTCAACAAATTATACCATACTGGAGACTGTGGTCATCACGCTGGTCAGACGGGAATTTTTAAATTCCGGTTTAAATAGTTAAGGATTGTTCTTTTATTGTCATTTCATAGAAAAAGTACCCACTAGACCACCGCAGCAAGTTAAGAAAATGTCTAGGTAAATCAGTACGTTTTTATGCAAAATATTGTGGTAAATATACATGTAAAAAAGAAATGTTTCCACACGAAACAATATGCTTTCGACGTTAAATGACATACAGACATGCAATTGCACAGTGAACATTGATAACGTGATCGTCCTGAACATGCATGAAATATTTGCCACTGGACTTAATTTAAGCAACCAAATTGAAAGCGAGCACGCAACACAAAAAAATGAGACACAAGACAAGCTAAAACGTGACATTCAATCTTAGTAATGAAGTTACAGTCAACATTGATCACGTGATAACATTAATATTGAAAATATGAACGTGATTCTTTCGCGTCTATTTGGAACCTTGTTTTGGCGAGAGTCCTCAGATGCATCTACCTCTCCTCTGGATTTAAGATTATTGTAGAGTAACAACCTCATATTGCCATATCAAACTTGGTAGTTATTCCTTTTTTTTTAAATTATTTAAACAAAGGGTAACGACCACTTAATATTTTTTAAAGGGTAAAAATTAGTTTCAGATTGATTTTTTTTATAACAAAATCAGTGGTGGTGGCCATCTTATTCAGCATGACCTATGAAGATAGTTTAAACCAAACATTTCGATTACTCCAGATGTTTTTCTGAATAGAATATCTAAGAATTCAGCATTGGTCATGTTGGATACAAAGTTTGCTCCCATTTAGCCTTGATGTTTCTTAAAAGAAACTGTTGACTTTCACACCACTATAAAAACTCATCAAAGATACCAGGCTTATAGTTTGGAATGCCAGACGACCCACAGTCGACATGGACGACAGACGCCAAGTGATGACAAAAACTCCAATGGTCGTTTTGAAAGGTGAGCTAAATGGGTGGAATAGAAATTGTACAAAAAAGAAATCCGATTCAATGCGTTTAATATTGTGGTTGGAGTAAATTTGTCATCGGGTGTCGTTTGAGAAATTCGATTATATCTTTATTGATCTCCCTTTAAAACTGTCTGTTTAACATTGTCAAAGATGACAGAAACTAGAATGTTTATTACATTGTGGTCTAGTATCAACTAACCTCTGGTGACAAACATATCTTTTTACACTGTTGTCAAGGTTATATTTCGCACTAAAAAGTTTTTATAAAGGAGAGAAAAATGAAACAAAAAAATAAAATCTGATCCTTCGGAATGTATTTTGCTTTATGGGATAAATTAACATAAATGAATAATTGAGGGTTTATAATAGTTATGTCATAAACTATAATAACGGTGGGTATATATAATCTAAATCAACAATTTTACTGTAGTATTCTGGAGGATAAATGTGAAATTAAAACATTTTTCTATTCACAAGAAAATTCAAGCGTTGTAATTTTTTTTTTTATTTCAGAAAAGGGTTTTGTATTTGTTTTAAATGAAAGAATCCTTTTGTAATGTTTTTATCTCCCGATTATTTTCTTACAATGGCCATTGTTGACAGATTATATCATTCATATGTGACATCCTCCCCGTATATTTATTGTCTATACATATACGACACATCTATGCTTGGATATCATACTGACAATATATGGTTACAGCGTACAAAAAAATGTACGAGTTGTTCTGTAACGAATGCATTATTGCAGAAAAAGATCAATAACATCACTTAAATTGTCATTTTCGTTTGTTTTACTGGAGTTTGAATCCATCTTCTATATTTGTATAAAGTCAAATTGTCATTTTCGTTTTTTTTTAGTGAGGTATGAAGCCACCTTGTATGTTTGTATAAAGTCAAATTGTCATTTTCGTTTTTTTTAGTGAAGTTTGAAGCCACCTTCTATATTTTGTATAAAGTCAAATTGTTATTTTCGTTTTCTTTAAGTGAAATTTGAAGCCACCTTCTATGTTTTGTAAAAAGTCAAATTGTCATTTTCGTTTTTTTTTGTGAAGTTTGAAGCCACCTTCTATATTTTGTATAAATTCAAATTGTCATTTTCGTTTTTTTAGGGGAGTTTGAAGCCACCTTGTATGCTTGTATTAAGTCTTTGACATTGAGTTTTGATAGTATAGGAAGCTACAACCCAGTGTAATTCAATCAGTATACCAAAGATTTAATTTTATTGAACAACAGTATATCTAACTTTGATAATTTATAAATTTTAGAATATGGAAAGGTATAGATGAATTGATTGGTCGTACACAAAAAGGAAAGTAACATTGGTTTCCATTATAAAAGTCGTCATTTACCAATAACAACGTTTGGGTTCTGGTGTTTTTCGTTTGAAAAATTAGCCAGAATGCATTATATTCTAAAATGGCAAATTGGCCCGTGCGAATCTGATATCCATTTGTTATAGAAAAGATTATTGTGTATAGAAAAACAGCCTAGTTTTAAATCTACTTTTAAAAACATCAAAATGCTGTTATCTAATGCTGAATACATGCACAATGCCACGCGGTATATTTAAGATTACATATGTCGACAGTCGCTATGCTAAATACATTTCCATGTTCTGTTTTAAATTCTATTACTATATTATTTTTTTGTTTATTTCAGTGTAACTTATTCTGTGCATTTTCCAAATTTCTAACAACACTCTGATTCAACGTCTGAAAAACGTTTTTCTGTTACATTAAAACGATGAAATATTTGTCTGCCTTTAACATCACACGTTGCATAATATAAACATACAAAAGTAATTACAACATACTCTCAAAAGATGGAACACATCATTCTGTCTTGTTTATTGTCATTAGTTCTTGTTTCACAGTTATTTTTAACGTTTTTCTTCCGTGAAAGCTTTTTACTATGTGCTAATAGACGGACAATATATTTCATTGTAAATTGCATTGCACTGGTGCATATTTTATTATTTCCTCAAGAATGTTTAGTTAATAGGAAATGACATTTTCGTTTAAGTGCAAACTAAATTGTTGGACACTAGTTCTGAACCTTTCAAACATATGCAACTATTGTATTTATAAATTATTTTTTTTATGAATGCGTTTCATTGTTGTATTCATAAATAAGAAAAAGTTATAATTGCTTTCATCGAAAAAGCAATTTATTAAATACAATGTCAAATTATATAGTCAGTAATAACTTAGGGAATCAGGTTTTCACATTAACTGAACTGATTTACAAGTGATGGTAATGAATTTTAATTAGAATATTCTAGTTTATGTTACTATTTATGTCAAGCTCGTTATGTTCCAGCAATGTATGTATTCTATATCTATACAAAATCCTGTAAAACTAGGTTTGTTATCAGTTATATGAATTTGGCATCCCCATGGAAAAGCGTAAAGCAACCACCAATCAATCAATCAATCAATTTTATAATAACAGTGTAGAATTGTTGGTACATTTTTGTAATTGTCGTGTTCTCATTAAAGCTTTACTTGTTTATTTATTTTCTAAGGACGCCAAGCCTGAACCAGTGAGATGTATAGAATTCAGAATTCGTGATCTGCTGAAAGAATGCCATCTTTTTGATATGTAATAGTTACTATTTAACAGTATTGTCTGCTCTAAGAAAAACAACCGTCTCTTTCTCGTATTGTCAAATGTTTACGGTATTTGCTTCTCTGCTATCATAGAAGTCTGGATCCCGGGTTTAAAATTTGCTCGCAGCAGCTACCCGAGCAGTGCGACAGGTTACCAGACTATTATAGATGTTTATTCGGTTTACTTCTGACTTTTACATGTACTGATGATGACACCGATATGTCATAGTCGATTAGACCACATGTTATGTTAAAAATCAAATTAATTTTATTTATGTTAATAAAGTACTCAATAATTAGTTAAATTTGATAAATCATTCAATATAATAATTGTACAGGTGCGTCAAAGAAATGTAATTTTTTGTTGAATATTAATACAGAATATGACAGTTTATAAATCAAAATTTCTTTGAACGCCTACTAAACTTTCAAACATTGCTACGTTTTTAAACATTCCAAATGTATTGATACAAGATTTATTTAACAATTTCCTCATAATATTTTAAAATCGAAAATTTTTATGAAATATTGTTTAATGCACAAGTGTTGTGAATAATAAGCATTATATAATGTGCATTGCTATTTTAAAAGTGAGATATTTATCAGGTGCCTTTAAAATTCCATGATGGTCATAAAAACTTGAAGTTAAAATTTCAATTTATTTAAATTGATAAGTCAAGTGTTCCGAAGGGTGAGTTAAAAGCTGTTTAAAATCTCCATTTTCGATAAAGTCGAAATTTGTATATTGACATACCACTCGTATTAAGTGAAAAATAAATTTTGGCAGACCTTTGGACTACTATGTCAAAATTATATGGCAAATTATATCACTTTCACTAAGTACGTATACAATCCATTAGGAAGGGTATATATGAAACTGCCAACCACATGTCAGCTGTGTCAGCTATCTCCTTTTTAATGCGATTAAATCTCTAATTTGTTGATGTTGGAATCTTTCTGTTTGTTCTTTGATGCTGTCATCAGGACCTTTTTTTTTTCTTGTGAAAGATGCAAAGTACTTTTTTTAGTTATGGTTCTACCTAAGTACAAACGAAAATGCAATCCCTAATTTTGATTTGTTTATGAATGAATTCACTTGATAAACTGGTTGTTTGACTACGATATACAATGGTTTGTGTTCAAATGAATATATTATAAAGATAATACAAACATTGCATATCTGAAATAAAAATAACAAGACGATTTATTCAGTTGAAAGCTGTGTAGGAAATCGCCAGGGAAAACCTTAGCTGGTATTAGATGGGTTATTTTCGAACATATACATCTAAACATCTTTAGAGTAACATACAGCAAACAGAAAGATAAATGCATGCTGTCTACTGAACATAGCAATGATTCGTAGCAATAAATGAAGCATACAGGACATGACATTTTGGAAATACAATCGTTTGTTTATGTATACATAAATTTTTTGGACTTGTTTAAATTGTCACCTTTGAGTAACCTTCTAATAAATTTATTTGATTACTATCTTGTTCCAAAACATATATATTTTATATGAATGTCCGTCCACGCACTAAAGTCATTAATTACAAACACTAACAAGCTTATGATGTCTTCTCCTTTGTTTTGAGTAATCGTCTAAACATAAACATTTGATATGATCTCCGTTAAACTTGGCAGGAGTCTCTAACAATTACAAAATCAATCTATTCAATAGTAACAGTTAAATAATATTTCTTCTTCTGTTAAACTGAAGACAGCTATCTTTGATATAAAATTTGATAAACGTAAGTTTATACTGTTAATATTGATTCAAAACACGATTTTGTCATTTGAGATCATTTGAAACATCATCATGAGTATAAGAAAGGCACAACCAGGAAAGGGACATGATATAAAAGACAAGACACAGGATTTTGTAATGGTGAACTATAAAATTGAAAGACAATTAAAGTCTGAAAATTTTTTTTTTTCAAATGATATAACATAAAAATTGTAAGATAAAAGTTATGGTAAAATTGTCATTGCTTACAAGTTGTGTTTCTTGAATTATCCTGCTTCTTTTTAAAAATATTTTCGTGTTGCTCAAGCTGTTGCTTTCTGTAAAATATTTTGTTGTTTTCTGTAAAATGTTTTGTAAACTTTAGTTTGTTTTATTGTCTCTTGCTGATGGCCATGCTACTTTCTGTCTTCGACTGAAGTTTTTTTTTCATTCTTCCCTCTCTATATGTATATAACTGGAATTCGTACGTACTAAGGTGATGTTGGAATTTTTATTGTAAGACATGACGTGTCCGTTATATACTACATATTTTGATTTTCCTCTTATACCTTAAAGCATAGTGACAAGATTTTAATTTTAAAAAGTCAATTTATAATATAAGAGAATGGATTTCTAGTTGTCCTTTCAATTACAGATTTAAAGTATACAGAAAAATTTCTTTTACGCCTATTTGATTCATTTGAATGAATAGTTTAAATAGTTTACTGTTATCTACAAACGTAACAATACTTGTGGTTTTAAACAGTCGTTAATTGAATCAGTTGTAATATTTTTGTTAAGTCATTTTAACCATGAAAGTAGAGACTGATTTAAAACATTAAGTTCTGCTGATTCATAGTCAAACAACAATACTAATGATCACAAGTTTTTGGTCTAGACTTCCATTACAAGCACAGATATTGTTTTCTTCAAATTTGATATTCTAAGACAGATTATTTGATCTAAAACATCAAAATAAATGAAATCAGCAAACTTTAGTTTTAAATCAAATAATTTTAGGTTATAATTCCACATTACAAAAGTTACAATGTGTTTTCCTCATTTATCATTAAGTATTTTAATCATAAACAGTTGGATTGTTTTGTTTGTTTTTGTTTTTGTTTGTTTTATTTATTCTTTTTTTTGTGTGGGGGGGGGGGGGGGGGGGTCAAAGTCGTGATGTTCACTGTTTGCTTTTAGTTCGCCAAAACAATTTTTTTCCAATTTTGCTCATGTTTATAAGTAACGTTTACAACG
This sequence comes from Mytilus californianus, assembly GCF_021869535.1. Lineage (NCBI taxonomy): Eukaryota > Metazoa > Mollusca > Bivalvia > Mytilida > Mytilidae > Mytilus > Mytilus californianus. The sequence continues at coordinate 3,207,927 of NW_026262668.1, forward strand.
AATGTGGCTTGGTGTTCAAACTTTTGATTGACGTAAGAAAAGGGAATCGCAGTGCGAATTAACATACTTTCATGCATTTCACAAATTCTGATCATTTAAGATGTATTATGTATACACTGAGAATCTTACAACTAATAATCTATTTCTTTATTTGAAAACTTAAGATTAATTGATACTCCATGTTCTATGAAGAATAAAACAAGACACGTGATAAAAGTGCATACATTGGGATTAATTATTAGTAATAAAAAAAACTTCCCATCTTGAATTTAAACTTGCATCTGATATTAAGCTTTCAAAATCGGTTCAATGTAGGCGACATGATTCGGACATCATTACCTAATTAAATGTATTTTTGAAAGCTCTTACTTTCATAATTTGGTATCTCAACATGCTTCCATGCAGTGAGTGATTTTATTGACTTATACTTGTATAATAATAATCACCACCGTGCATACAGCATAGAAACAAATTAAATAATCTTTTGTGTGTGGCATCTTTAAAAAAAAAACCCTCTCTATATAAACGTTAACAATTACAGAACACCTGGTTAATTTATAAAAGCTTAAAATTATTAATTTCTACGGTATAACCTGCTGATATGCCTAAATAACAAATTACTGATAAGTATTCTAACGCGAGATAAAAGAAGACAGGCAAATTGGTTGCAGACCGGAATTGAAGATTTTTTCCAATAAAACCTAGATACACTTATCCGTAATAGATGTAGAATGTCAAGAACTTTTTTAAGTATCAAAATTACATATTCTTTACAAACATTATAACAACTCGAATATTAAAGCTCAGTATGAAACTATTTCGGATCAGTTTTTTTTATCGTAAAGTGTTACTTGAAACAATAAGAGTAAGTAACAAAACACATAAAATAAACCATTGAATAAAGATATGCTGAATGAAGCCAAAAGTTGATAAGATGTCAATTAATGTTTATTTTTATTAAATCGTTTACAATTCAAAGAAATTGAGTATGAAGAAGATTTTATGTTAGTTAACAATAGAATGAAAAACAAATGATAAATATATTTATACGTATGTCGCGATGGAAGAAAAAGAGGGGCGAAAGATACCAAAGGGACATTCAAACTCATAAGTCGAAAATAAACTGACAACGCAATAGGCAAAAAAAGAAAAGGACAAACAGACAAACAACAGTACATAAAACACAACATAGAAAACTAAAGACTGAGCAACACAAACCCACTCAAAAACTGTGGGCGATCTCAGGTGCTCCGGAAGGGTAAACAGATCCTGCTCTACATGTGGTACCCGTCGTGTTGTTCATGTTAGTACAAACACGGTGATAAGTCTAATTCGGTAGGTCACATTTGGTGAAAAGAGGACCGGATAATTGGAACATATCCGTTGTCATCTGTGAAACGGATATAACGGTCAACCAACTCGTGATGCAACTGTATTCCAGAACGCCATTTCTGAAATTTAGATATTTGATTGATACGTATTCTTCATTCGTTAAGATGAGAGTTAAATGTTGTGAAGTAGATACAAGGATGTGTGTTACTTCAATATACAAATAAAATATATTATTACATTGGTAGCAATGAATTACATGGATTTCCCAGTCAAATAAAAACCGATAATTTCACATGTGAAATAAACGTGGTTATTTCACTCTCTGACGTCATACAACAATAGGCGTTGTCAAGACGTCGATAACGTCGGATCAAAACAAATTGTGAATGCGTAGAAAAAAGATATAGTTCCTTACATTTTCTACATTAATTTCATTAAAAAAAGCCATTTGCCAATGAAATAAAAAGAATAACTAATCAAAGAATTCAAAAAATTCTTCATTCGTTAAGATGAGAGTTAAATGTTGTGAAGTAGATACAAGGATGTGTGTTACGTCAATATACAAATTAAATATATTCCTAATACAGTTTGATTAAAATCCGCGATTTACATGTAGAATTAATTAGAAGACAAAGTAAAAAAACATGTATTATATGATTTATAAAGACTGATATAGAAATGATGAAATATTAATAACAATAGGAAATTATCCAAGATCATATTTTCTTAATTCAATCCCAAAATGTCAGAACAGTAGCTGCGGAAATTATGAAGTAATGCCTATCCAAAAGAAAAAAGTGTTAAATCAAATTTGGAATGTGTACGCTAATATATGGAAGTCTTGATCTAAATTTAAATATAAACACATAAAAGATAGACATGTCTTTCTTTTTAGCTAACCAAAGTGTAAATTTCACCCTCAATGTTTATGTAACCCGATATACTCAGAAAAACAAACCACCCCTCGTGAAATTACACTGAAAATGAGATTATAATTTATGTGACGTCGGTATAATGCAAGGCGATCTACTGTAACCTAACCTATTCATTACTGCTCAAAATAAACATCCAAGAGATTTATTTACAATGGCAAACATGTAGTTCGTATGTTCTTTTCAATGAAAGAAAACATTTTCCAGGTGCAAACGCATTTGAACAAAAGATAAACAATTTCTCTTTAGACGAAAAAGTAATGAGATACACAAACAGGTATTGGGGAAACTTAATTCATTTCTATTTCTTATGAATAAGTTACCAATCTGGATGTTATATGACACGATTGCCAACCAAATGTTCTTCTACATCTACTATTTTATTTACAAATAGTCAGAATAAAGCAAAATATTTTAAAGAAAAGTTATTATTTCGTTTAACATTCAACAAACACGAAATAACTACTATTCCATCAAAAATGTGATTATATACAAAATTTACAAGATTCTGCTTTTTGTATCCATCCAACAAAAATTAGAAGAATTTTTATTAGAAAGAATCCATTTGATTTTTAAAATGGTATGCTTTTTCAAATAACTCCGACGCTTAATAAACTTGTCTGAAAGTTCTAAAATTACCCTTCAAATATCCTTGATCAAGTTCAATCAATTCATTTCCGTTTTGTACGTGTCGTAAAATATGAATGCTGTGACTTTTATATCGTACATGTCTGGTGGATACACATTGACTCATGTACACAATGTAGTTATTTTATAAATTCCTGCATACAGTATCAAAAGTACAGCCTTCTGCACTACGACATTTTCCATTTTATCGTAATATATCTTTTCTTAGGTATCAGAGATTCCATTCATAAAATTATAAAACATAAACCAACATTTATAAAATAAAAGGAATGGAACCAACTAAGCAGAAAATGGAACGTGACGTTATCAAAGACTTCTATAAAGTGACGATTACTCAATGAATGCATTGCAATTTAATATTCTTTGTAAAAAAGTTGTTGTGAAATTCCTATTAAAAAGGCTTGTCGGAAAGAATTTTATCGCTAAATTGTTGTATTTTTTTACTTTTAGATCAAAAGTTTTATTCAATTTGGTTATCACATTAATCACAGAAATTCTATAATTATACATTAACTGACATAATAGGGTTCAAATATGTCAAAGACTTTCGTGTATGTTTAAACCCAGTTTTGTGAAAATATTTCCACTGTTTTAAAACTAGATCCAGATAGGTGAATGTTACTTATCTAGCCAAAACATCTTCCCGCACAATAATTTTAAATCCAAATATTAAAAAAAGGTTCTTCTATGATTTTCTCTTATGAACTTTTAACTATGTACACTATACATGCAAAACACTTGACTTTTCAACATTCCACGAAGTGGCTCTTATTGAATACGCGGATACCACCTGATTTTACTCTACTTAATGTGATTTAAGGATTTTGGAAATCATTAATGCAGAAATCAAATACAACATAATGCATAATTCAAGTGAAGAGAAAGACTGCAGTTATATATCAAATCCTTTATTTTGAGTTTATAAGTTCTCACCTTAGGAACCTTTCATACAGAATTTTTATTGAAACCAATCACAAGTACTCATCTTCTTCGAAAGAAATAAGAGTTTTATTGAAATTTGAAAACGACTACATTAAAGGATAAGCGCGCTACATATATTTCACCAACCAAATGAATTCTCTAATTTGACTCCACATAAATCTTATCTTATGAAAGCGAATTGGATCATGTTAATGACCCTTACAGTTGTTGTGTAACAATCGCGCTGTTGTACGTTTTTTTTTATAGGTTTGCTTTCATCTTAAAGACGGATATTATTTCTTTATTTTATGATATGCATTAAACGAAGAGTGCAGTGATGAAGGGCAATTCTTCCTTTTTCAGTCCAATTATATTATTACACAGTCGATGCCACTGCCCTTCTAACAAGTAGATTCAACATCGATGAACTCAAACAATCAACATTGAACACTTACTTTGCGTGTAACAGGAAACAGTACGATCAAAGACCTTTCGTGGTCATCGCTGTATCAACCAACTGTATGCACAAGTATATGTGTACAATTTACACAAGTTTGGTCAAATATCACATGCAAGTTCAAATATTTAAGCGAAGACAATCTGAGTTGCACAAATCTATGCACGTCCCCAAATTAAATGAGGCCCTGAGACTTGGACAATCAATTTGGCGATCATAGAATTAGTGCAGTGTGTTGGTGTATGTCTGTATGTTAAAGATCATTTCTATTTTTAAATATGATCTGTATATCTGTAAATTATATTTATACAACTAAACAGGGTCCTTTTATTAATATTCTGTTTTATTTGTCCAATTACACAGATGATAACTTTTTAAAACATAGAGAGAAGATTCAAAAGGGACGATCAAAACCGTAAGTGGAAGAATGGCAAGTGTTTTTAACACGATATTGTATTATATTTGTTATTTTAGTATCACAGGGAAAGAATGGTTTCATTGCTCTCCAGCTTTGTGTTTTTTTATGACCAATATGGTTGATTGTATGCATTTATTATGTCATATTAAGTATACTTAATGTCAACAGAAACGCAACACACTCATTAAAATGATATTAAACAGTTGCGTATGACTGCAAAGTTTGGCTCTTGTATTTTATGATGTTATAAAATATACACAGTTTGGTAACTCTATCACCTATCTGATATCAACTTGATTGTTTAAAAGCGTTTTGTCAGAAAATTTAAACTTCTTGACATTATGGTTTCAAATAATTTTGCTTTCCTGTCACCAACAGTGATAAAAGAACACACAAACGACATAAATATTGGTATTGCAGATATGTCAGTTAGACAGCAACCAATCATAACAATGAACCCAGAACAAATCTATATATACACATGTCAAGTGTATTAAGACACAACACACTATAGATCAAAATATGTTAACAGATTGTATAGAATAAGAATAAGAATATTTATTATTCCTATCAAGGGCCCTTGATGGGCAGCATAACATGTACACATAAAACAATACACAATGTATATCGTCATTGATTAAGTTAAAGTATAACAGCCTTCTGACTGACAGATTTGGATGTGGGCTGTTTTATCCTACTCGTAGTGTTTCTCAAGTTGAATTTCAACTTTTTCTTTTTTGCTGATTGGTTATTAAAAAAAACGTACGAAATATTACGTTTTATATGCCACGCTTAATTTCTCCGAAAAACTACTAATAAGGGAACGACCGTTTAACTTCAAAAGTGGGGGGTTATGGTTTTAAAAAATATTGTGGTCAAGTAGATGACCAAAAAAAATATTCTGAATACAGATTTTCCCAATACCTTATAGTGTTAAATTAAAAAAAAAATTGTTTGATTGATAGCGTCGAAAAACTAAAAAAAGAAATTTTCTGACTCAGACGAAAAGCCATAACACCCCCTTGAAGTTAAATGGTTGTTCCCTAAAGAGTGCATGTAAACGAGTCAAATTGATTATTCAAATGACAAATTTTTAGAACCGAACCTTTAATTCACACAATTTAACAAAAATTTTCAGCAATCAGAGACCTGGCCATTAATCATGACAGCTATATACTGAAGATCATATTATTTTATTTCATTATATATATGTATGCTGTAACATGGACCAAATTTATTGGCGTAATACAACACTAAGTAAAAAGGCTTCCGATATATTTTGACACACTGACAGGCGGAGCAGTGTTGTAGATAAGCTTAATGTTGTCTTATCTAATTCATATATAAACAATACATGATACATTGACCTTCGATGTAAACATTCCAATTCATCCGCCATTTATACTCATCACATCACTAATTTATATAAAGTCCTGCTTCGACTTAAAAAAAAACCACATGATATGTTTCAAGGAAATGCTTGTTCAAAAAGTTTAGGAATTGTTGAGAAATTGGAGTTGTATTACATTGTGAAACTACGTAAGCTCTTGTCAATAGAAGTATTCGAGAATAACAAATTGGGAAGTCACTTTAGTTTTCAACAGGTACTCTAACAACAAGCAGAAAAACTAAGTTAGGTAGGTAACAAAGATATACCATTCGCCGAGCTGCATCATAGATAATATATCAATATATGTAAATCTTGTCACATATTTTGTCGTTTTCTAGAATCAGCATAGAATGAATCCAGTTTGAGGTCATATGTAAAAGTACATTTCAGTTTGCCTCAAACCTCCAGATAATACATGATTGTTACATCACCAATATTCACCATTAATGAGATTTAGCTGCATGCATTTAGATTTAAGCATTTTTATTTGAAGCAATAAAATGTGATTCGCCGTATGTTCTTGCCAAGTAGTTTTTGATTAAAGGAAGATACAACAGAACTATCTGCTTTGATGCAGTTCCATTAATTAGTCACCTCGTGAACTTTATTTATGAAGAACAGGTTTAGATTTGAACCAAAACTCTCCGCAGACAGAGGTCAAATACGATTGTGTAGAGATGAAACACTCCTGTGTTGCACATTTGATAGTTTTGACAATTTTACTCCCTGATGCGAATCTGCAGATAAATTTTGCATTATAAACTTGATTCAATAAATAGACGCATGTTGTCGGAATTAAGAGTACGTGATTAACGGATCAGTTGTGTGTTTTGAAGTTTGTAAATGAATTAGGGGAAACCGGATCTTCTTAATCATGTTGCAAGCAAACTGCATATATATATATATATATATAAGGATGAAAACAAGGAGATGTGGTTTATACGTCAATCAGACAGCAACTAAACGACACACAAATAACAAAAAGGTACATATGGAGGTCAACATACAGTGAGTATACATCAATAAACAGGCGTTGTCAAGCGTTTGATGAACCACGATTCTGACAAACGCGTTAGTAATGATACAACTGTAACCATTTCTTTAGAACTGTTGATTATTAAAAGATTGTTCTTCTCATCAAACTTTGTATAATGATACATTATATTGATATTTACAAAAAAAGAAAGACAAATCCAGCACACTCCCTCAAATAAATCATTTCGCTCTTACTGTTGCGAATACGACATAACTTGTACATTACCCGAATGCACTTTCAGCACTCTGTTACAAGGAAAAATAAAGCGATTTACATATAATTGAAATGGAATTACAGAAAATAAACATCTTGAATCTCGTACATTATACAAGAGTTCCAATTATACGGAATAATAAGCTATGAATTTTCATTGAACAGCTCTATAGAATGGTTTTCTTAAGTCTATTACACATGAATAATAAAAAGGAAAATGTATATTACGGCGTTGACAAATACATCCACGCATTATTACAAATCAAATTAATACTAAGTATGTAATGTGTGTTTCAACAAGGAACAATATTGACGGGACAGTTTTATGTCTAGGTAAATAGAAATAAATCTCATGGATCTGACAAATAATGACAAATATGTAGTAAATGAATAATTACTCGAACATATTGATATAACGTACATTTCTATCATTACGACAAACATATTAATCTAAATATTCATACTATTTTTAACGTCTTATTAAATATCTACATTTTACTTTCCTTTTATTCACGTTTGGTTGTGTAAATATTATTCTAAACCGTTTAACACGTAATTTAAGAAAAATGCCATACAAAATTCGCGTTCATTTTCAATTGAAACTTGACACAATTGTTCTCTTAAATTAAGCGATGCTTTTCACACGCTTTCAATATTTTTGTTCGTTAGTTAGTTTACCAAAGCGAAGAAACTGGCATTCTTTGAGATTATGTTTAGGTTTTGAAATTTTTTTCACTTTTAATTGACCTAGGTATAAAAAAATATGAAATTGGATTATAAGATTTATAGTATTTAAAAGATCGTTTAAATCTTTGAATAGAAAACTTCTGGTTAAGTTGACTAAAGAGAAGTCATACTATTGTCTGATTCGCTATGTCATCTTGTTAACTGAGATGGGCTTTTCTCAAGTCTTGTACTATTTCAATATGGTTCTTGTCAATTTAGCACGTATTCGGTACGATTGTATTGTTTAATATTATACAAGACTGTACATAACAAGTAGTGTATATATATGAAGAAGTAACAGCCGGAGTTGATTAGTACATTCATATCATTAAAATAAATATTAACCATATTCTAATTTATTAGCTATTTTTACAATTCAACATATCCGTTATGATATAATGATATGTATCACTGAATAATTATGAATTATCAGTATGACTGATTGCATAATTGGAATATCAACTACCAAAAGCCGATTTAAATTTTTGACTTTCAACAGCATATAAAAAGGGGTTGGGGTTTGAAGGTGATACGGTGTAGGACGTCAACCCCCCTTTTTACCCCTATCCCCAATAAAGAAGGTGATACAGAGTAAATTTTGGACATGAGTTGATTGGAAAAATATTGTACATTTTTTTTTTTTACACAAATCCCTTTTGAGGAAACCAATCACAAAGTGCGTGCAATTCACTGTCGAGCCACACTTTTACAGTATATTAGGTGCCTGTTTATACATATCGTGGATGAAAGTAAGTATATATGTTATCTTAATAATACGGGATGATATGCAGTTTATAAGAAGTGAAAATAAACCGTAATCAACAGTATATTATATCTTTAAATGGCTTCATAAAGAAAAACAAGGTCAAGAAGTACAACTTCAGATTGGTAAAAGTGTAATCTAGAAACATAATTAACTTACTCAAAATATTTTAAGTGGCGAAACGATGAGATTGCACATCAATTATAAGTATGAAATTTGATTAAAATCACTGAAGCTCAGAAATATTTCTGTCGATAATTTATGAAAAGAGAAAAATAGTTATAAAAGGGTTAACATAATTTATCTTCTTTCAAATTGAACACTGAACAGCTATATCCGAATTATTAATGGTATGCAGTGCATTTTTCGTCTCAATTCGTTCAAGTTATACCACTATATATATACGGCTAATTATTGCAGGCAGATGATTTACTCTGAGGGGCAAAACATCCAAGAGCCAGTAGAAAACATTTTGTATCGTATAACACATTTTTAATCAATTCCTCTTTTTGTCATACTAGTAACCAAATTGACCATTTAGTACCATATTTACTGAATTTTCGAGGTTTGGAGATGGATTCATTGAAGTGACCGGACAATATGTTTAATTGTTATTGATAAATTCATATAAGTGATAAAAATCAAATTATATTTCATATTTCTGGTGTTGCCCATTTAAATAATCTACATGATAAAATATGAATTTTTCTTCATTAAAAACTACTTGGCATCTATAATCTATGGCGATAATTGATGAAATAAGTCATTAAAGTCTTCAATTCTATTACCATTCTCTAGTGATAAAGTGAATATTTTGGTAGGAAATAAATCATTTCGTTTCATCTTACCATTGTAAATCATGTGAAACGCGCCTGTTTTTGTCATTACCGCTATCATCTTCTTACTTTTGTTATTAGTTTCGTCAACTGACAAATTCTTTCATTATACATAAATACTACAAACACATTTTGAGTTCGTTCGAGTTGTTCTTACAAGACAAAATGCCATTGAACACACACGTAATTCATTTATATGTTATGTCAAAAGGTAAAAACAATCATTCTTTATAACTATTGTGCAAAAAACCTATGTAAGACTATATTAACATTTAAATAACTTGTATAGTACTTATTTCAGTACGAATAACACGTGCTTGTACTATAGGTATATGGTCCAGACACCATGTGTTTGTAGAATAACCTTCAATAGGTACGGTCCAGACCCCAAGTGTTTGTAGAATAACCCTCAATAGGTACGGTCCAGACACCTTGTATTTGTAGAATAACCTTCAATAGGTACGGTCCAGACACCATGTATTTGCATAATAACCTTCAATAGGTATGGTCCAGACACCATGTGTCTGTAAAATAACCTTCAATAGGTATGGTCCAGACACCATGTGTCTGTAAAATAACCTTCAATAGGTACGGTCCAGACACCATGTGTCTGTAGAATAACCTTCAATAGGTACGGTCCAGATACCATGTGTCCGTAGAATAACCTTCAATAGGTATGGTCCAGACACCATGTGTCTGTAGAATAACCTTCAATAGGTATGGTCCAGACACCATGTGTCTGTAGAATGACCTTCATTATAGGTACGGTCCAGACACGATGTGTCTGTAGAATAACCTTCATTATAGGTACGGTCCAGACCAAAAGTTTGGAAAGACGTTTATCTAGTATAGATCTATACATCCTTGAGATTCAAATTTTGGGTTTAAAGCATTCCTGATGGAGGTAAACACAGCGCTTCAAATGCACCAAATTTATAAAGTATTATTTTCAATATGGGCATAACAGCTAAAATGGTATAAACTGACCGGCTACAACCGCCTTGTGTTACAATTGCCCGAGACGGCTGTAATCTTAGATCTTAGACGATTGGACATAAACAATATATACTGAGCAATTAAATATTTAATGACAATCCTCAGTTTTATGAAGTCCCACTGTTTCTCATAATGTCAAATAAAGTTGACAAATGAAGATTAAACTCGAATTCTGCATGATATTATATAGGTTTAGGGATTTCACTATATTTCTAATAAATTCAATTATCATATTAGTGTTGATACGGTATATTGTAACAGGGGTCTTTTTTTTTCATTTTAACCGTACAAAATGGTTTGTGTAGCTATGCCCTTTACAAATATTCTTATCTCGACGTGTTTTTATTGATGGCGCATTTTTTTTTTGCATTTGATGCGAAAATGGGGTGGTTTTAATAACTGCATGTAACTTTCATTTACCCACTGATATAATCAGTAAGATCTCGGCATTTTGACACTCAGTCTGCATCAAACCTGACTTCACGTACCAATAAAAATATAATTTGCTTTTGATTACCTAGTCACATTCAAATAATATAATAAAAAGTATGAATAACAAAGATAACAATTGATATGTATGTATATTATATCATCACATTTACTTTCTATCATAATATTAGGAAAATAAAACAACTATATCAATGCAAATTTGTACTCTGATGGATAGTTGTCTCATTGGCAATCATACCACACCCCTTATTGTTATATCGATATCATTCATTTTTTTAACAGTTTTCTTTTTCTTTTTTATAACAGAAAAACTTCAGATGTTTAAAGGTGACATTTTGTCACATAAACGCAAGAATCCCTGCAGTATTTAAATGACAATTAATCTTCTACTGTATTTCAGATGAAATGTCAATAGAATCAGTAGAAAATGCCAAGTAAATGTTAATCTTTTTTATATTTATTTTCTCATACATGCATTTCGTTGTTTGGTATTTCTGGTATTGCATGTCTGTCATAAATGCAAATATGTGTGTAAGATGCGCCAAAGGTACATTAAAGTTGATCTCGTTGGTTACAGATTTGATTTTAAAAGTGTTGCTCAGCAGACTGGCTGCCCAGACACTATTTGCTCATTTCGGTATGCTTATCAATTTAATTTATCCCTTAGATAAAGTGCAATCAATATGTATGCATGGAATATGATATTACTGGAGAAATTAAAAAGTATGGTTGCAAGACATTTAAACTACAGGTCGATTTTTATTTAACAAATCGCACAAGAATGTCAACTATATTATATATAGTCTGTTATATTGATTAAAAAGAGTTTTGTGCAAACATGTAAAAAACATACTGATAATAATTAGACTTGCTAAGGCGAAATCAAATAGATCCTTGTATAGAAACTAAATACTATTATCTTTCAGATGATTAAAATGGAAGAACTATTATTTTGCACGCAAATACCGACAGCTAAATGCCTAAACATCACGGATCTAGTAAATAGTTGTGCATTTAGTATGTTTTCAAACATTCAACTAATGTACTTTTAGCATGCATTCAGTAGTCATGAACTTTGAATATATTTTCCCTTATGTCTGAATCACTTGTCATCCAATAATAAAAAAATAATTTAAAACATTATCTGCTATAAAAATATCAAATTAAAGTATTATTTTGACTGGAAATAAATAATGCAAATTTTACCATACCTTTATCACAGCTAGTAACAGTACTGTCGAAATTATCTCTTGAATCATCATAATTAACTATTAATCCAACATCGTAATGAGAAAATAAACATCCCACGTTAATATAAATAAAATTCACATTTTATTTCTTTTTCAAATATCACTTTAATGTAAAAACATTATAATCTTAAAAATGTGCCACTGTTTTAAAGGTTCCGCAACGAAACATCCATCGAAATAAATTTAATTAATCCTTTAAATGCTCCACAGTCCGTTTTTGTTGCGTGGGACTTCTATAACCAATATACTACCAAATTCGAAAGATATGTGTATCATTGGACAGGTGCAAACGTTTGAAAAAATAAATGAGTGATAAAAAAAAAAACGGCAAGAGGTCAAAGATCAACCACAAGAGCACTTCAACCAATCAAATGTCTCGTTTTAATCGGTCACTTCTACTGTCGTCTGTTAAAATCCCTTCTCTCAATGATAATTAACGTTTCGTTTGAATTAAACGCACAGTTGGTTAAAATGGGCTGGTATTTACAATATATAGGTATTAACACAGTGCTACCTATAGCATGTCGACCACCTTAATAACAAACCGATTAAAGCGCCCCATTACTGTCGAAATACGTTGACACGAATAGCTTGATTGATAAGGAAGACACTGCAAACATAATATCATAGGAGCCTTCTTGTAATAGTTTGTTTATTTTTCAATTATGGCATCTTATATTGACTTTTTCTAAAATTATTGATAACACTGAAACATCGTAACGGGAATGGATAGGGTTATCCTGTGCTAACATTTAATTTGCAATGACAGTTTTAAAAGTTTGCCCATGTTTTGTTACTTTCTATTAATATTTTCTGTGTTCTACATTCCGCAGCTTTATAAATGATAGTGTGTTGATTTTTCTTTTGTTATAAATAGAATTAAATCTTTTTGTCTTAACTGTTGATTAAATGAAATAGATACTTGATTTCGTGCGCCCGAAGCGCTTCTCTGGATTTCGATTTATTTTCATTAGGGACGCTCAAACCAAAGCATTTGAAAATCAAGGATAAGTAAATACGCTGCCTTGCAACGTTTGATTAAAATATCAAAGAAAGAAAGCTTACTTATAATTGGTAATAGCCTACTACACGGTATCAGTTTTGCTTACTGTTGAAGACATTTTGACATAATATGAATTCTGATATTTGATAGACTTGCTATAGTTGCTTACATCCACGCCCTGTGGTCTCTGTTGGATAGTTGTCTCATTGGCAATCATACAGCATCATTATTATTTTTAAAAAGAAAGGAAGAAGGAACATTTTTTTATGAAAATTATACAAAGGAATGACTTTCTTATACTACAAACGCAACAATGAGAGAAGCTCGAGGAATGTACGTTAAAAATCATTATCAAATTAATTCATATAAATCGTAAAATATGATGTCATATATTTTAACAGTGTAGCAAAACTGAATGTATTCTGCATCTTAAAATTATATTGTTTTTTTGCGGCTAGCCAATAAAATAATTTTATGAGACCATTAAATGGGACATTTCAGTAGACAGTAATGTCAAATTTCACTGCATTGAATATAGATGTATAAAACATCATTATTAATAGCCTTATTCTTAGCAGGGTCCCTACGTTATTGACTGTCAAACTGAAATATTGCCACACAGCCTATTCGATATTCTATCCTTCGAAACACCAATATTATATAAAAGCCGGTATCGAGGTAGGTCAGGGAAACGAAACCAATTTAAGTAATCCTTGTTTAAGTGTCTGTAAGACCCCTCCGTTTCTTTAGAAATTTATGATCAACAATTTACGCCGTATTTGCTTTAGCTATCAAAATATTTACAACAGATCGTATTAAGAGGATTTTCTATTTTATTCCCTTTCTCAATCCCCTTGTTCAAAGTAAATATATTTAGCTCGGCTATTAAACAGTATGTAGTCGCCATTCGGAATGCCTTTCTGAACGATATTTTATTAATCATGGTTTACAAATTTATATTCACCAATTTCTTAACAGCTGAAACCATTATTATGGAAGTAAATGAGATATGTATCACGACAAAGTATGAATGACAAATATTTATTGCTTTTATACTGATATTATTCTTTTATCTCCTTATTAAGCTGTACCAAAATCGGATAAACCTTCCTTTCAGACAAACAAACTCTATTAAAGAGAGGCGAAATATACCAAAGGGACATTCAAACTCATAAGTCGAAAACAAACTGACAACGCCATGACTAAAAAACGAAAAACAATCAAAAGACAAACAACAGTATACAAAACACGACATAGAAGACATAAAACTGAGCAACAACTTTGTTGGGGTTGATCTCAGATGCTCCGGAAGGGTAGGCAGATCCTGCTTCATGCACATGCGACACCCGTAGTGGGACGCCTGTGAAATACGTTGATTAGTTATATATAGTGATTATTAAATTATGAAATGACAGGTCGGTATAACAAATCGGCCACTTAATGATGACGTCATAAATGTTTTGATACTTTCCTTCTGATAAAGGTTACCCGTTCGGAGCACCTGCTCTTTCTAGTTTATAAGGACTTCTTGTTGCCTTTGTTTTTTTTATAATTTATTTTTCCAATGTGTGCCGTTTCTGTATATGTAACTGTCGTGTTTCTTCTTCTGTTGTCTTTTCAAATTTAACCATAAATAACGGAAGTGTATAAATTTTCACAGTTTGTTTTCATGTGGTGTTGTTTAACCACTGTCTCAGGTTAAGGGTAGGCTTTACCGCTATTAAACATGTTTAACCCATCTACATTCCTCATGAGCCTATTTTAATCCAGTGGTTGTCGTTGGTTGCTGTCTTCCATCTGACATGATCTTACCTTGACGGGGACTAAATAAGACAAGTCAATACAATCGTAAACTGCACATCTTTACTCTCACTTCACCTTTCTGATGATCTTACCTTGACGGGGACTAAATAAGACAAGTCAAAACAAACATAAACTGCACATCTTTATTCTCACATCATCTTTCATCAACAATGTTCCGGATCCGACCTTACACCCTAATAACCTGAAATATCCCGACCTCGAACAGGGGACATTTTTTTCTTTTTACATGTTGAATTCAGTTCGGTACTTATACATATATGAAACAATACAAAACCTTTCTTATATGATATAAGTACCTAACTGAATTAAAACTTATTATAATATTGGACCGTTGGTTTTCTCTTTTGAAATGTTTCAATTTTGTTATTTTGTCATTCCGGACCTTTTGTATATAACTGAGACAGAGGATATTATCCTATAGCTTTCTAAACGTAATGGGTTTTGTTCAAATCTTTGTCTTTAAGTCAATTGAGTAATTGTCTCATAAAATGACATTTGTAATTCCTCAGAACTCTAATTTACTCCTTTTTTCCTTTTAATTTTATTACCAATTGTATTATGCAGACATTTCAGATTAAGTTGTAAACGCTAATGGTACTAACACATCTTTTCTCGATGTTCGTTGGTTCTGGAATCAGATGAATAGATGTGACGTGGGGTATTCAGGTGAACCGGAAGGGTAAGCAGTTACTGCTCCTGTAGTGATGGTTTTTAAAATTTGTTGTAACGACAGTTATGTCCATCGTGTTCGGCAGGAAAGGCTAGCCACCATAAGACAAGTTAATATTTGGCTTAAATAAACTGTTCAGTTTTAGACACTTTACCTTACCTTACCTTACCTTTTATCCATATTATTCAAACATATAGAATCATATGATATAATATTGTGTAAAGTATATAAATGCTTACTCATGCCAAGATTGACTAAATTGGTCCAGAGAAAAGGGTCTCTGAAAAGTAATGGGAATATTGGTCATTTGGACTGGCCGCGCAAGAATTCAGATATACATTTTTATGTCATTTTTAATAAAAAAAATAAATGTAATGTCATAGCCTAAATTAAACTGCAATCTCAAGCAACACAATTTGGCGATATTGACACTAAAGTGCTAAAATGTCATTTTGGTATTTAATAATGTGTAGGGCAGCTCTATTACGAAGCTTTTATTCTCTGATAAACTTAATATTTATCCATATTTAAAACTGTTTGAAAGTTGTTTGAAACCTATACTACTTTATTGCAGTGAAATATGGGCACTTAATATATGATAGTTAAAGACAATTCAAGTCATGAATGAAGATATTTATCATTTTTGCCATCAAAATTTCAAATAAAATTTGCTAAATATCTTGTTGGTGTAAATAAAACTGCTGTTAACACAGCAGTTTTAGCAGAAATAGGTATGTAAACTGTTGCTATTCGTGCTTTAAAGACTTCTGTAGGGTTTTGGTGACATTTGATAAAAGAAGAAAGTTATGCTTCAAATGCCTATAAATGTAGTTTAAATTTACCTAATGGTTTTTGTAGCCAAATTGAAAAATGCTCTTTCAAAAATAGGGTTCAATCATGTATAGGAAAATCAAAATACTTTCTCAAAAAAATGCCTGATTAATGCTGTAGGGAACACATTCGCTGAAAGATATACAGATTTCTGAATAATAGTCTTTTTAATGACCAAAATAACCCTAATGGAAACATACTAAGAACAGACAGAAAATTAAAAAAATGATTACAAATTAGAAATGTTTTTATTAATAGATTTAGACCGATACATGATATCTAATTTTATTAACATCAGATTAAGTAATAGTTATCTAAATATTGAACAGGGTAGACACCGTAAATTATCTCTGGAAAAAAGATTATGTCCCCTCTGTAAAAATGGGATTGAAGATGAATATCATTTTGCTTTAAAATGTCAAATTTTAGAAAAACGTAGGCAAAAACTTTTTAGGAAGTAGAGAGTATAGTTCCATCTTTCAACAAAATGTCTGATGAGGAAAAATTTACATTTATGTTTACATTTAATGAGTATGACATAACTAAGATTATTGTTAAGGGGGTTAATGATTTATATGTACTAAGAAATAGCCTAGCTGACAAGAAAAACTAATCGTGTAATACAAATTTGTGATTATTTTCTATTTTTCATATATATTTGTTATGTTATATTTTATAACAATAGCATTAAGAATATTGTACTTTTACTTTCAAATTTGCAAAAGTATCACCTCCTCCAAAATATCTAAATATACGAGATACTTATATAATATGAATGTTGCTTTAATCTAAATATTCTATGTTTGTAAATATTGTCATGTTTGTCTTGGTAACAACCCAATATTTGGATTTTACACCAATAAAATGATTTGATTTGATTTGTTTTAGTTACGAGTAGATTTCTGATGCAGGATTATTATGCAAAAATAATAAGGTGTAGTAAAATTTGTTATTATTAAAGGAGGTTTTTTTTCTGCAAATAATGTGACATTAAATTAGATATGTCTTATCAACCAACAAACAATATAATGCATGTATCAAACATGTTTTGACATGTTTCATCTCTGATGTGCATAACTATCAATGGCATCTATGCTTCACTATTTCTCATAATTGTGTGTTCAATCAACCGACGTTATTCAATTCATCACAGAAGATAAGCCCGTCATCAACCTCTCTTACAAAGGAATTTACAGGAAGAAGACAAATGCTTAGAAATAATAGATTTCTATTTATGTTTTAGATACACACATGAGGGCGTTACAGCGATTGGGTGTATATTATGGTTTATGCAAAATTTTCATTAATTTAGGAGGGGAACTTTCAGCAAATTTGCCTTTATGTTAAGGAAGAACATGATATATGCAGGGTATCCAATTATATTAAATGGCATCTTGGTGTAAATATGTATTATAATTCTGAGATGAATGATCTGGTAGTCCTAGTTTTCTATTTCCATAACAATTCAAACTTATTCTGACTCCTGTCTACTTCTAGCTCATTACTTTAGTATCTTTCAAGGGAAAAGGTTTACCCCATAAGACCTTAATTATAACAAGAGCACATCTAGATGCATCTTTTTTTTTTAATCACTGGGAACTGTATATTTTGCAGTTGTGTTATTGTACTATTCTTTAATCTAGTTTAGAATTAGTGAAAAAGGCGAATCGTGTGACTCCACCTTACGATTGGTCTAATACAAATATATACGTCCAATGCAGATTGACAACAGCTAAATTATATTACAACTAAGTCTCAATGGGTAATTTTTAATATCAAATCAAAACTGTTGATGATTACTAGGTCGTATAGAGAATCTTCCAGATCAGAGACATATATATGTCTCTGTCCAGATACATACTCTACTTTAAAGCCTTCCGTTTGTAAGGATTAATCCGAATTAATACAGATAAAAAAATATAAAAAGCAATGAATATGCATGTAGCTTATCACAAAAATGTCAAAACTTTCATAATTTATTCAAAGTCGCGTTTACTGTGTATATTTTGAATCATCTTTACATGATAGTTTACGTCATTACTTGGTAACATTGGGTCTACAACATGATACAGTAATATCCTGTCAAAATACTATGTAGATTACTTTATCCAGGAAAACAAACAAACAAACTTACAGTGCCGTATGATGAGTCAAGTTTTTTCCAACTGATTTTTCATAGTTTTTAAGTTTTCCTATTACACCACTGTCCGAAGTTTGGGGACGATTGAGCTTTCACAAATATTTTTAACCCCCACTAAAGATTTATATCTATACTGCATGCACTTCTTTCGGTCCTCTGTATGTTATTACCAAATTCTTTTCAAACTGCATTTACATCTATAGCATTACCTTAAGTACCACACATGCAGTTACAAAAACATTGTTATGAACTGTAAACATTTACCCAAATGTCCTTTATAGTTTCTATGCAAATTTATGAGAAACTGGTCCCACATAATACAGAAGGAAATATCAAAACTTTCAGGGCACACCAGGATTTAGTGTTTCTCAATCTTTTAATTTTTCAGCGTGATGTCTGGGACTATTATACTGTTGTATAATAGTCCCAGGTGATGCCTATATAATTTTGTTTGACCTTTAGTCTTTTTATAAATCTTTCTGTCTTCCATTAATATTTCTATTGCCCCCTTGGTGTCTTGTTTTATTTTTACGGTTCACCCCGAATTAATACTGTTATACAGTTTGTATGACTCGAATATAACCTCAGAATTAGCACATTTTCGACTGAATGATCATTTCAAATCACACGTCAGATTTCATTTGTCTCAATTAACTTAACATGTTGAGATAAAAATCAATATTCTTTACTAATTACAAAAAAAAATGCAATTTCAATAAACGTGATATGTAAAAACAAAGAAAATGATTGTTTTAAAGATATACATTCCAGATTCTAATTGAAACGTTAAATCGGAACATCCCTAGTGTCTCCTGGGTCGGGGGTCAGAAATCATTAGCCATGTGATATTTGGTCTGTACTAGTTATCTACCATGATTTACATTTTTTAAAACACGTAATTGCACTTATGTTGACATAATTACGAAGTTGAGACATTGAAACGCGAACCCTTAATTCATGTTCATCAAAGACTTCATTTGGAGAAGTAAACCAGAGAAGATATATACTCTCATGTTTCTTTCAGTTTAACCTGACGATGTCGTATGATGGTAAACTACTGATATAAAGAGAGGTAATTATCTAAAAATGAAAATAGCTAACATGATCATATTATGTTAAGCCTAACCTATAGTATTTTCATGTAAATAATGAAATAATATTCCAAAAAGGAAGTAGGACTTCTATGTTGTACTTTTTCAATTACTAGAATTAGTTGTTTGACAAATTTGATTAACACAGTTGTGTTTTTCTTTTGGATTCTGTCCCGTAATCCCTGCCCTGCTAATTCTGCTATAACCCTTCGCGGACTTCTTGGATTAATTTGTTTTTACATTATCAGATGGTGTTTAACGCAGGATTACCTACATGCACGGTTATTGGATTTCAAAATGATTGAATAGAAGACCCAGTGACGTTAGACGTATATTTGTTTATTTCTGATCTGAGATGTTATTATAAACGTGTTCTGGTATAGGTTCAATGCATTCAATTTGAAGAATTTTGAACAATTTATACGACAGAGGCCTTCACAATAAAGGAAAATGACACCTTAAACAATTTCATGCATCAAGATCGTTTTTCTACATTTACCTTCAGCAGGAAAGCTCAAACCAAAACATTTCAAAGTCTGGGATGTAAAAATACGTAGAAACGTTAAGAGCTATATGATCAAAAGAGATATAAAAAGAACAGCCAAATTTATCAACGGAAGACTTTAGAAAAATTTGTTATAAATCACGTCAGTACCGAAGCACAAACTACTAAGCTGATGTTAGTACTTAAACTAGTAAGTAACCTTTTCAAGATATCCATCTGTTTGTACTTAAACTAGTAAGTAATCTTTTCAAGATATCCATCTGTTTGTACTTAAACTAGTAAGTAACCTTTTCAAGATATCCATCTGTTTGTACTTAAACTAGTAAGTAACCTTTTCAAGATATCCATCTGTTTGTACTTAAACTAGTAAGTAACCTTTTCAAGATATCCATCTGTTTGTCCTTAAACTATAGTAAGTAACCTTTTCAAGATATCCATCTGTTTGTACTTAAACTAGTAAGTAACCTTTTCAAGATATCCATCTGTTTGTACTTAAACTTTAGTAAGTAACCTTTTCAATATATCCATCTGTTTGTACTTAAACTAGTAAGTAACCTTTTCAAGATATCCATCTGTTTGTACTTAAACTAGTAAGTAATCTTTTCAAGATATCCATCTGTTTGTACTTAAACTAGTAAGTAACCTTTTCAAGATATCCATCTGTTTGTACTTAAACTATAGTAAGTAACCTTTTCAAGATATCCATCTGTTTGTACTTAAACTAGTAAGTAATCTTTTCAAGATATCCATCTGTTTGTACTTAAACTAGTAAGTAACCTTTTCAAGATATCCATCTGTTTGTACTTAAACTATAGTAAGTAACCTTTTCAAGATATCCATCTGTTTGTACTTAAACTAGTAAGTTATCTTTTCAAGATATCCTTCTGTTTGTACTTAAATTATAGTAAGTAACCTTTTCAAAATATCCATCTGTTTGTACTTAAACTAGTAAGTAACCTTTTCAAGATATCCATCTGTTTGTACTTAAACTTTAGTAAGTAACCTTTTCAAGATATCCATCTGTTTGTACTTAAACTAGTAAGTAACCTTTTCAAGATATCCATCTGTTTGTACTTAAACTATAGTAAGTAACCTTTTCAAGATATCCTTCTGTTTGTACTTAAACTAGTAAGTAACCTTTTCAAAGATATCCATCTGTTTGTACTTAAACTATAGTAAGTAACCTTTTCAAGATATCCTTCTGTTTGTACTTAAACTAGTAAGTAACCTTTTCAAGATATCCATCTGTTTGTACTTAAACTAGTAAGTAACCTTTTCAAGATATCCATCTGTTTGTACTTAAACTAGTAAGTAACCTTTTCAAGATATCCATCTGTTTGTACTTAAACTAGTAAGTAACCTTTTCAAGATATCCATCTGTTTGTACTTAAACTATAGTAAGTAACCTTTTCAAGATATCCATCTGTTTGTACTTAAACTAGTAAGTAATCTTTTCAAGATATCCTTCTGTTTGTACTTAAACTATAGTAAGTAACCTTTTCAAGATATCCATCTGTTTGTACTTAAACTAGTAAGTAACCTTTTCAAGATATCCATCTGTTTGTACTTAAACTTTAGTAAGTAACCTTTTCAAGATATCCATCTGTTTGTACTTAAACTAGTAAGTAACCTTTTCAAGATATCCATCTGTTTGTACTTAAACTAGTAAGTAACCTTTTCAAGATATCCATCTGTTTGTACTTAAACTAGTAAGTAACCTTTTCAAGATATCCATCTGTTTGTACTTAAACTTTAGTAAGTAACCTTTTCAAGATATCCATCTGTTTGTACTTAAACTAGTAAGTAACCTTTTCAAGATATCCATCTGTTTGTACTTAAAGTAGTAAGTAATCTTTTCAAGATATCCATCTGTTTGTACTTAAACTTTAGTAAGTAATCTTTTCAAGATATCCATCTGTTTGTACTTAAACTATAGTAAGTAACCTTTTCAAGATATCCATCTGTTTGTACTTAAACTAGTAAGTAACTCTTTCAAGATATCCATCTGTTTGTACTTAAACTAGTAAGTAACCTTTTCAAGATATCCATCTGTTTGTACTTAAACTTTAGTAAGTAACCTTTTCAAGATATCCATCTGTTTGTACTTAAACTAGTAAGTAACCTTTTCAAGATATCCATCTGTTTGTACTTAAACTATAGTAAGTAACCTTTTCAAGATATCCTTCTGTTTGTACTTAAACTAGTAAGTAACCTTTTCAAGATATCCATCTGTTTGTACTTAAACTAGTAAGTAACCTTTTCAAGATATCCATCTGTTTGTACTTAAACTAGTAAGTAACCTTTTCAAGATATCCATCTGTTTGTACTTAAACTAGTAAGTAACCTTTTCAAGATATCCATCTGTTTGTACTTAAACTATAGTAAGTAACCTTTTCAAGATATCCATCTGTTTGTACTTAAACTAGTAAGTAATCTTTTCAAGATATCCTTCTGTTTGTACTTAAACTATAGTAAGTAACCTTTTCAAGATATCCATCTGTTTGTACTTAAACTAGTAAGTAACCTTTTCAAGATATCCATCTGTTTGTACTTAAACTTTAGTAAGTAACCTTTTCAAGATATCCATCTGTTTGTACTTAAACTAGTAAGTAACCTTTTCAAGATATCCATCTGTTTGTACTTAAAGTAGTAAGTAATCTTTTCAAGATATCCATCTGTTTGTACTTAAACTATAGTAAGTAACCTTTTCAAGATATCCATCTGTTTGTACTTAAACTAGTAAGTAACTCTTTCAAGATATCCATCTGTTTGTACTTAAACTAGTAAGTAACCTTTTCAAGATATCTATCTGTTTGTACTTAAACTAGTAAGTAACCTTTTCAAGATATCCATCTGTTTGTACTTAAACTAGTAAGTAACCTTTTCAAGATATCCATCTGTTTGTACTTAAACTAGTAAGTAACCTTTTCAAGAAATTTTTCTTTATGTACTTAAACTATAGTAATGAAGCTTTTCAAGAAATCTATTTTTGTGCCCCGCTTGCAATATAGTAGAGTGGAATAATGATTTCCGATGTGTTGGTTCGTTCATTCGTCCATCCCATTTCAGGTTAATTTTTTTGGTTTAAGGAAGGTTAACATTTTGATTTAGGATAGTAGTTTATAATTCTAATATGATTTGCATATTAGGGAATACGTTGAATTGATTGGCCGAGAGGACTTCCGGTAGTTGTTCTTGACGTTGTTTATTTTTCGATAGACGACGTTGATCGAACTTCTTTTTTGTAACCAAAGTAACCAAGATGGCGAAGATAATAACAAAATCCGGCTCGACGTTAAAAATATTTATTTTCGCTTCGTGTTAATCGTCAAATTAAATAATAAACACAAAACATTCATTAGAATGATATTATGAGTTTTTGTAGTTTATTTTTTATCAGATAGCAAATTTCATGGAGTACATACTTTTGCGTTGACCAATAAATATATTTATGCGCCAGGCCAATTCAATGACATAAATATACAATTTACGTGTAAAGAGGTTATGAGTGTGGAAAAATAAATTCCTTATCTCCAATGTAAAGAATTATAAGGATTAAACGCCTTTTTAAAGGAATTTATTGGTGTATAAACTGGACCAAGTCACTCACAAACATATCATAAAAGTCCTTCGGACTTTTATTTGTTTGTGAGTGAATTGGTCAAGTTTATACACCAATAAATTCCTTTGAAAAGGCGTTTAATCCTATATGAGACCGATCAATTTGAAACTTAATCCAAGTGTTCATTACGACGTCAGCTATTTAGTATATATGCCAGATTGGGATTTTGAACAAGAGAACTGAACACGGAATAAGATAGTGCGAGCGTGGCATGGTGGCATATGGACATATATTATTGTTTTTACTTCTTTGAATTATCATAGTACAATAATAAATAATCTGTGATTCGATCAGTACAATAGAATATATTTCGATTGTTTAATTTAGATTGATTTAAGTTTCGTGAGTAGAACTTGACGATCTAAATGTATGACCTAGGTAAGTATCCAAAGATAAAGAATCCATGGCCGTTTTTATTTTCTCCATCCATGACAGAAAAAGCTCTCAATAAACTTATGTTTTGTTGAACTGTTCCCCTACAATCTTACAAAATATGAATGGATAGACGATCTGGAATTCCCACATGAAATCGTTTATTTTTTTTCAAAGAGGAATCCCTGGTAGACTTAACCTACAACCTATCTCGAAATCACAAAAATGGCAACACTATGTAAAACTGTATCGATTTCCCGTAAAAAATACCTAGTAGTACACAGACAAATTTTGTTCTCGTGAATTTCACATGAATCTCAAGTGAAATTCACGTCAAAAATTTCACGTGAGATTCACCTCAAACGAGCTTATACATGAAACTCACGTGAAAATTTTCATGTGAAGTTCACGTGAATTGAGATTCACATGAATCTCACGTGAAATTTTTCACATGAATTTCACGTGAATTTTACCCCCAAAAAATTGGCATTTTTCATGATTTTAATTAAGTTTGAAACTTTAGATATTATTTGAATAACTTTATTTTAAAATTCACGTGAATTTCACGTGAAAAAAAATAATGTGATTTTCACGTGAAATTCACATGAGTTTAATATGAAATTCACGTGAAAAAAAACCACACATACACTGATTTCACGTGAGTTTCACGTATAAGCTCGTTTGAGGTGAAATTCTCGTCAAATTTTCCAGTGTGTAGTGTACGTCGTCGTCCAGCAAACTTCCGGTTTGATTTTTTTTAAATGACAGTAAAATATATATAATCTGGAAGCGATTTTGTATAAGCACACATTTTGCTTCAAAAATTAGATAAATCATGAGTGTATCCGACCAATCAGTTTCTCCTATATTTTATGTCTATGTTCACCTTATTTTATATTTTAACGAGAAAGACATTAAGTAATGCGTGTTGCGCTGTCATAACAAGTAGATATAATCTAGTGGTATCTTGTACTGGTCGCTGATACTATGTTTAATCAGGCAAAGACGCTGTTAACACTAATAGCATCTATTTAGTGAATTTTTAGATAACTTTAAAAATACGATGTGAGTCTGACATACAATATCGAGCAAAATATTCTAAAAGCATGATTATAGTTTGGTTAGTGGAATAAATTTTTACGAAAAATGGACAATTTCTCATTTGGAAAACTGTTGATTGTAGAAAATATCAAAAAAGGTTGAACTCAGTAAATTAATTATAACGCATCATATACAAAATACTCAATCTTTCAAACTATACTGTGATTATCCCGTCAAAAAACACAGATTGTGCTTGCTCTCTTGCATAGTGAGTAAATACTACATTGAAGGAGATGCAACAAAACTTATTCGTATTTTTTTATATTTTAATTAGCAGTTTAAAAATGAAAACACTCGTTTCCTTTTAGGACTGTGTTAATTTACATGCGTTTATAGGTTGCAATTCTGTAAATACTGACAATGCAATTTCCCATAGGAACTCCCTTTGCGGCTAAAACTGTGACACTTTTACTATGAAGTTTCGTGAAAAATAATATCCCAGAATGGAAAGTTTATATGCACTACTATTTTATTCAAAGGTCAAAATATAGGGCTGTGCGGCATATTTTCAGCATTTATATGCCCTGAACTTCTAAGAGTTTAAACTTATACTAAAATTCTATACTACCCTTACCTCCATTTTTGGACCTCCTAAGAATTAAAATTTAGCCGCTACCATATTTTTCAATGCTGGTTACATTCCCAAGTGGTGTCTCTATGAGATGAAACACAGAGATCATCAATGGGAACCAGTACGTTAACAAATTAACATACCTATGAATATTAAATATCTCCCCAAAAGAGGCGTGGTTTGAGAAACAGCTGTATTTACAAAGTGCAACCTATAGACATTACAACACGACTTGCGTGACGATAGTGATAAAACATATAGTGCAACAAACTATTTTTTCATTTGTTTGTGTTTTCGATATCTTTCCATTCTAAATATGACTGCCTTGCCAAATATTGTGCGTTAATGGAAAGTTTTTTTTTCTCTCTGAATGTCATTGTCATCTTTATTGATTAAACAACACGACGGGTGTAACTAGTGGAGGCAGGATATGCTTATCTTCCAAGAGAATATTACACTAGTATATGATAAGATCCGTGCTACTCGATCTTAAGTCTTCGCTGTATCGTTTTATGAAATGCTGTTGTTTTGACAATTTTGAAGTCCTTCTTCCTTTGGCTGTCGTTTTGGTAAATTTAATGTCCTTCTTCCTTTGGCTGTTGTTTTGGTAATTTTAATATCCTTCTTCCTTTAGCTGTTGTTTTGTAACTTTAATTTCCTTCTTCCTTTGGCTGTTGTTTTGGTAACTTTAATGTCCTTCTTCCATTGGCTGTTGTTTTGGTAACTTTAATGTCCTTCTTCCTCTGGCTGTTGTTTTGGTAATTTTAATGTCCTTCTTCCTTTGGCTGTTGTTTTGGTAATTTTAATGTTCTTCTTCCTTTGGCTGTGGTTTTGGTAACTTTAATGTCCTCCTTCCTTTGGCTGTTGTTTTGGTAATTTTGAAATCCTTCTTCCTTTGGCTGTTGTTTTGGTAATTTTAATGTCTTCCTTCCTTTGGCTGATGTTTTGGTAATTTTAATGGCCTTCTTCCTTTGGTTGTTGTTTTGGTAATTTTAATGTCCTCCTTCCTTTGTCTGTTGTTTTGGTAATTTTGAAGTCCTTCTTCCTTTGGCTGTTGTTTTGTCAATTTTAATGTCCTTCTTCCTTTGGCTGTTGTTTTGGTAATTTTAATGTCCTTCTTCCTTTGGCTGTTGTTTTGTCAATTTTAATGTCCTTCTTCCTTTGGCTGTTGTATTGGTAACTTTAATGTCCTTCTTCCTTTGGCTGTTGTTTTGGTAACTTTAATGTCCTTCTTCCTTTGGCTGTTGTTTTGGTAATTTTAATGTCCTTCTTCCTTTGGCTGTTGTTTTGGTAACTTTAATGTCCTTCTTCCTTTGGCTGTTGTTTTGGTAACTTTAATGTCCTTCTTCCTTTGGCTGTTGTTTTGTCAATTTTAATTTCCTTCTTCCTTTGGCTGTTGTTTTGGTAATTTTAATGTCCTTCTTCCTTTGGCTGTTGTTTTGGTAACTTTTATTTCCTTCTTCCTTTGGCTGTTGTTTTGGTAACTTTAATGTCCTTCTTCCTTTGGCTGTTGTTTTGGTAACTTTAATTTCCTTCTTCCTTTGGCTGTTTTTTTGGTAACTTTAATGTATCTGTTTTTATTCTGTAGTTAGTCCCCACTTTGGTTTTATCATGTATATCTATTATATAGTCATTTTATAATATTAACTGTTTGCAAAATTATAAATTATTCTAAATAATAAGGATGTTCTTGTCCCAGGCAGAAAATCCTGGCCGTGTTAGGCGCAACTTTTTGGAAGTTTTGGTCCTCGGTGCTCTTCAGCTTTGTACTTGTTTTGGCTTTTAACTTTTTTTTATCTGAGCGTCACTGGTTAGTCTTGTGTGGACGAGACGCACGTCTGGCGTATTGAATTTTAAGCCTAGTACCTTCTGCTAGCTATTATTTGTGTGTTTCTTTGTCCTATATGTTCTCCCATTTATTTGTATTGTGGTCCTGTCATGTGTTGTTGTCGTTTTGGTGTTGTGTTTGACGTTGCCATAAAAGCGGGAGGTTTGGCATGCCACAAAACCAGGTTCAACCCACCATTTTTTTCTTAAAATGTCCTGTACCAAGTCAGGAAAATGGCCATTGTTATATTATAGTTCGTTTCTGTGTGTGTTACATTTTAATGTTGTGTTTTTGTTGTGTCGTTGTTCTCTTATATTTGATGCGTTTCCCTCAGTTTTAGTTTGTAACCCGGATTTGTTTTTATCTCTATCGATTTATGAGTTTCGAACAGCGGTATACTACTGTTGCCTTTATTTAATGTCCTTCTTCCTTTGGCTGTTGTTTTTGGTAACTTTAATGTCCTTCTTCCTTTGGCTGTTGTTTTGGTAATTTTAATGGCCTTCTTCCTTTGGCTGTTGTTTTGTAACTTTAATTTCCTTCTTCCCTTGGCTGTTGTTTTGGTAACTTTAATTTCCTTCTTCCTTTGGCTGTTGTTTTGGTAACTTCAATGTCCTTCTTCTTTTGGCTGTTGTTTTGGTAACTTCAATGTCCTTCTTCCTTTGGCTGTTGTTTTGGTAACTTTAATGTCCTTCTTCCTTTGGCTGTTGTTTTGGTAACTTTAATGTCCTTCTTCCTTTGGCTGTTGTTTTGGTAATTTTAATGTCCTTCTTCCTTTGGCTGTTGTTTTGGTAACTGTAATGTCCTTCTTCCTTTGGCTGTTGTTTTGGTAACTTCAATGTCCTTCTTCCTTTGGCTGTTGTTTTGGTAACTTTAATGTCCTTCTTCCTTTGGCTGTTGTTTTGGTAACTTTAATGTCCTTCTTCCTTTGGCTGTTGTTTTTGGTAACTTTAATGTCCTTCTTCCTTTGGCTGTTGTTTTGGTAACTTTGATGTCCTTCTTCCTTTGGCTGTTGTTTTGGTAACTGTAATGTCCTTCTTCCTTTGGCTGTTGTTTTGGTAACTTTAATGTCCTTCTTCCTTTGGCTGTTGGTTTGGTAATTTTAATGTCCTTCTTCCTTTAGCTGAAGGTTTAGTAACTTTAATGTCCTTCTTCCTTTGGCTATATGTTTGGTAATTTTGATGCCCTTCTTCCTTTGGCTGTTGTTTTGGTAACTTTAATGTCCTTCTTCCTTTGGCTGTTGGTTTGGTAATTTTAATGTCCTTCTTCCTTTAGCTGTAGGTTTGGTAACTTTAATTTCCTTCTTCCTTTGGTTGTTGTTTCGTCAATTTTAATGTCCTTCTTCCTTTGGCTGTTGTTTTGGTAATTTTAATGTCCTTCTTCCTTTGGCTGTTGTTTTGTCAATTTTAATTTCCTTCTTCCTTTGGCTGTTGTATTGGTAACTTTAATGTCCTTCTTCCTTTGGCTGTTGTTTTGGTAACTTTAATGTCCTTCTTCCTTTGGCTGTTGTTTTGGTAATTTTAATGTCCTTCTTCCTTTGGCTGTTGTTTTGGTAACTTTAATGTCCTTCTTCCTTTGGCTGTTGTTTTGGTAACTTTAATGTCCTTCTTCCTTTGGCTGTTGTTTTGTCAATTTTAATTTCCTTCTTCCTTTGGCTGTTGTTTTGGTAATTTTAATGTCCTTCTTCCTTTGGCTGTTGTTTTGGTAACTTTTATTTCCTTCTTCCTTTGGCTGTTGTTTTGGTAACTTTAATGTCCTTCTTCCTTTGGCTGTTGTTTTGGTAACTTTAATTTCCTTCTTCCTTTGGCTGTTTTTTTGGTAACTTTAATGTATCTGTTTTTATTCTGTAGTTAGTCCCCACTTTGGTTTTATCATGTATATCTATTATATAGTCATTTTATAATATTAACTGTTTGCAAAATTATAAATTATTCTAAATAATAAGGATGTTCTTGTCCCAGGCAGAAAATCCTGGCCGTGTTAGGCGCAACTTTTTGGAAGTTTTGGTCCTCGGTGCTCTTCAGCTTTGTACTTGTTTTGGCTTTTAACTTTTTTTTATCTGAGCGTCACTGGTTAGTCTTGTGTGGACGAGACGCACGTCTGGCGTATTGAATTTTAAGCCTAGTACCTTCTGCTAGCTATTATTTGTGTGTTTCTTTGTCCTATATGTTCTCCCATTTATTTGTATTGTGGTCCTGTCATGTGTTGTTGTCGTTTTGGTGTTGTGTTTGACGTTGCCATAAAAGCGGGAGGTTTGGCATGCCACAAAACCAGGTTCAACCCACCATTTTTTTCTTAAAATGTCCTGTACCAAGTCAGGAAAATGGCCATTGTTATATTATAGTTCGTTTCTGTGTGTGTTACATTTTAATGTTGTGTTTTTGTTGTGTCGTTGTTCTCTTATATTTGATGCGTTTCCCTCAGTTTTAGTTTGTAACCCGGATTTGTTTTTATCTCTATCGATTTATGAGTTTCGAACAGCGGTATACTACTGTTGCCTTTATTTAATGTCCTTCTTCCTTTGGCTGTTGTTTTTGGTAACTTTAATGTCCTTCTTCCTTTGGCTGTTGTTTTGGTAATTTTAATGGCCTTCTTCCTTTGGCTGTTGTTTTGTAACTTTAATTTCCTTCTTCCCTTGGCTGTTGTTTTGGTAACTTTAATTTCCTTCTTCCTTTGGCTGTTGTTTTGGTAACTTCAATGTCCTTCTTCCTTTGGCTGTTGTTTTGGTAACTTCAATGTCCTTCTTCCTTTGGCTGTTGTTTTGGTAACTTTAATGTCCTTCTTCCTTTGGCTGTTGTTTTGGTAACTTTAATGTCCTTCTTCCTTTGGCTGTTGTTTTGGTAACTTTAATGTCCTTCTTCCTTTGGCTGTTGTTTTGGTAACTGTAATGTCCTTCTTCCTTTGGCTGTTGTTTTGGTAACTTCAATGTCCTTCTTCCTTTGGCTGTTGTTTTGGTAACTTTAATGTCCTTCTTCCTTTGGCTGTTGTTTTGGTAACTTTAATGTCCTTCTTCCTTTGGCTGTTGTTTTGGTAACTTTAATGTCCTTCTTCCTTTGGCTGTTGTTTTGGTAACTGTAATGTCCTTCTTCCTTTGGCTGTTGTTTTGGTAACTTTAATGTCCTTCTTCCTTTGGCTGTTGGTTTGGTAATTTTAATGTCCTTCTTCCTTTAGCTGAAGGTTTAGTAACTTTAATGTCCTTCTTCCTTTGGCTATATGTTTGGTAATTTTGATGCCCTTCTTCCTTTGGCTGTTGTTTTGGTAACTTTAATGTCCTTCTTCCTTTGGCTGTTGGTTTGGTAATTTTAATGTCCTTCTTCCTTTAGCTGTAGGTTTGGTAACTTTAATTTCCTTCTTCCTTTGGTTGTTGTTTCGTCAATTTTAATGTCCTTCTTCCTTTGGCTGTTGTTTTGGTAATTTTAATGTCGTTCTTCCGTTGGCTGTTGTTTTGGTAACTTTAATGCCCTTCTTCCTTTAGCTGTTGCTTTGGTAACTTTAATGTCCTTCTTCCTTTGGCTATTGTTTCGGTAATTTTAATGTCCTTTTTCCTTTGGCTGTTGTTTTGGTAATTTTAATGTTCTTCTTCCTTTGGCTGTTGTTTTGGTAACTTTAATGTCCTTCTTCATTTGGCTGTTGTTTTTTAACTTTAATTTCCTTCTTCCTTTGGCTCTTGCTTTTGTAACTTTAATGTCCTTCTTCCTTTGGCTGTTACCTTGGTAACTTTAATTTCCTTCTTCCTTTGACTGTTGTTTTTGGTAATTTTAATTTCCTTCTTCCTTTGGCTGTTGCTTTGGTAACTTTAATGTCCTTCTTCCTTTGGCTGTTGGTTTTAATTGACCCTGTAGTATTTTCTCTCGGATTTTTACTTTAAATCTTACAATTGACAAGTATTGTCAAAGCTCCATTATCGGCTCGTTTGTCTTGTGGTAGCGTGTCGCCTAGAGTGCGGGAGATCGTGGGCTCGATCTCCGACTTGGTTGAAACAAAGTTGTTATTTTTCTTTTTAAAGTTTGATAACTTTTAGAATTTACATTCCTCAAACAGGGTCTATTAATATCAACAAAGTGTAAGACTACTAAGTTCATAACCCTCTATACCAAAGTTAAAAACCGTATTTCCTTAATTACTTTCATGTACCTCGAATAATTTTCAAGTTTGACTTTCATTGAACTTATTTTTTTATTAATGCCGACAACATAATGTCATGTTCTCGTCTCTGTATTTCTCATACTTTTCGAGGCAAATTATCATGTTCGTTTTAAAAGTTATTAAATCAAATAGGGACTATATAAATAATTATGTTCATGGTTCGTAAAGCAGTTATAGCAATATATACACTTAAATGAACGTTGGTGACAAAATTAATTCACATGAAAAAGCTAACAAGACGTCTACATTTACTCACAGTTGAACGAACAGCCAATAAAAACGATCATAAATTTATTTAGATGGGAGAAGCAGCTGTCAAACTTCCTTTCCAAGCTTTCAAATTTGTTTGCTATTAAATAATATATTAAATAATATTAAATAACAACTATATTGAAGTGGTTTTTGGTCTATTGACTATAAACGACATTTTATGATCTTTTATGAATCTTCTAATTCATGGCTTATATCTAAATAATTTATTTCTAAAATCCTCGCAAATCGTAAACCGGGTGAAGGATACAGCTCTATCAAAAATTCTTTCTCTCCATAATAGTACCGCACAAAAAGAATTACGAAATATCCTGATATTTTCTTCACCTTTTTACACAATATTTAACAGTAAAAAAATGAATACCAAGGTTCTTTTTAAAACATAATTCATTATGATTTATATTACTGCAGTGAAAAATAAATATTTGTGGTCGTCGACATAGATACATCGACCTTGATTCTAACATATACTTGTCGTGTGTAAAGGTAAAACGAAAAGGTTAAAAGGTTCTTATAAGGTTTCACATCATCAAGGGTTGACTGTGGTATCAAAATATGGTCATCCATGGACTTCTTCCGCCCGGTAGTAACACCCCTAATTGTTTAAGTATGGCATCTGTTTGGCTATGTGTGATGTATAAATATGAAGTCACGAACAGACGGAACGGGGTAGTTAAATCCGATGCCTAGTGTAGGGCAAGTACTTCGCTAGAATGTACGTTAAAGAGCCTTTGCATCAACTCGGTATTGGTTCAGTAGATGGCCTCTTACAAGGTTAAATGTCTGCCCCTTTATCTAACATACCCTTTAGGCTTATTATTTAAAAGGAGGTCCACATGCCCTACCTTTCCTTCCGGTCGATGTTAATTGCAAAACCTACCTGTTGGTTTAATTGTTAATTTGTTCTCGTCCTGAATATTCATGAAATATCTGCCATTAATCATTAATCAAGGGAAAAAAATAAATCAATGAATCGATATATGGTTCCGTTAGAATAAGATGTGGTTACAATTAACATGTGTATTTACATATACAATGCATATCCCTTCTTTTAACCACTCGATATACTTACGTGCAGAATTAAACGTTGTGTGTTTTTTTTTTCTTACAGATAAGATTGAAACTTAAAGAAGAATATGTTTTATGGTTGTAAAAAAATTGCTATAAGATACCAAATTGGCAGGGGCCAATCAAATACCGCAAGTCGAACTGAGCAAGAAAGAAATCATCATCGTCAAAAGAAAAAAAACTCTCACCCAAAACCGGGAGTGTAAATATGTACCACATACAACTCCTGTTTGTCATTTCAAAACGGATAGGTGCATTGATTGGTATTTAACATGCAGGAGGTAGACTTTAAACAATATCGGCAGGGTAAAAACCAGAATTAACATGAATATGAACACTCTTGTTTCTAAATTGATGCGCTTAGACGGATGTTTATTGTACTATTTCACAAAGTATCTGTCCACGGCACGACATAACACCCCAAACCACATTACTATTACTCATAAATGCCGGTTGCTTAGCGAGGAAGCAGCCAACACCAGTCCGAAACTGCAAGGTCAGTTTACCTGCCTAGATATTAAAGCTACGACCTCGAGCATTCAAGGCTATGTCGCTTCAGCGGGTCCACTGTTGTGATTAGCTGTAGATAGTGTATTATTGTCTGCGAAAGTTGTTGATACAGGAGTAGACTTGCTACATGTCCCTTCCTTATTATTTTTTTTAATTTTGCCCCTTTAACAATTTTACTGCTATAACTAGGAGATTACCATTATACTGACATCTGCAGAGGTTCTCCAAGGGCAATCAGTATACTGGAAGTTAACAGTAATCATATAAATTAGTAAGAAAGAAATAAAAGAAATGGAATTGTAGCAAGTCTAATACAGGAGTAGAGGAAGTTTTATGATCACATGAGTTAAACCATCAAGTGGAAATATTAGCATGCAGTATTCCTGTTTTGAATCCATAGGTATAACATAATTAGATGCTTACTCATCCGGAGCACGTGATCTTCGCCATAATTTTGGGCGAACGTGCATAGCTAAAACTGAAGGTTTACGGATTCACTAAATGTAAGCGTCGTATGCACAACTTCGTCCGTGTGAGCTAGTATACTGAAACTAAGGTTTCAACTACCTCGAGCAAAGTTGGCCTTAGATGGATTTGGCTATTTTTTAGATCCTTTTTGGTTTATGCTCTACAACGTTTTCGGTCTTTATACATCCTTGACTTTCAAATATTCGACTTTGAGCGTTCCTGATGAAGGTAAATCCAGAAAAGCGCTTCGGACGCATCAACTTTTTAACGTGTTGTTTCATTTTTTCTAGTAGTTTGGTTTTCGTCAAGTACCTTTGTTAAGTTTAAGTTTCGATACAACGTCTAACGAACTTTAGATTTTTCTTGTACCATACATTGTATTTACTTTACCCCTAGTCCTCCGCCATGAACAACAAGGATACACTTGCACAACACTAATGATAATAATACTTTTTATTTTAAAAGCAATATAACTTGTAGGTATCAAGTACAAAGCAATATAGCTTGTAGGTATCAAGTACAAAGCAATATAGCTTGTAGGTATCAAGTACAAAGCAATATAGTTTGTAGGTATCAAGTACAAAGCAATATAGCTTGTAGGTATCAAGTACAAAGCAATATAGCTTGTAGGTATCAAGTACAAAGCAATATAGCTTGTAGGTATCAAGTACAAAGCAATATAACTTGTAGGTATCAAGTACAAAGCAATATAGCTTGTAGGTATCAAGTACAAAACATATTATAGTAGGAATCACATAATACAATTTAGTATTTCATTAATATAATTGATACAATTTACAATAATCTAGAAGAATGATATTGATTAGTGCAATTTGATACAATCTTGGATCATGATATTAATTAATGATCCAAGACTCATATCACTCAATTCTGTCTTTTTTTGTTGTTGTTCTAAATTACACAAATTCTGCAACATATTATGCGATGAGAAGTATACTTCAATCAGGCATCAACCCAACAACACAAACATATATAGGTAAAAAAATGCCTTCCACAATCGTCAGTTGTCAATGGAACATTTCAAGATGTTAGTCGCACAGAGAAGAACGAAAAAAAATCTATATATTAAAGATTGTCAAAGATCTGCCACCAACAACAAAAACACCTATGGACAAACACATTGAGACAAGGCAACCCATATAGAGATGCTTTTTTTTTGCGTAGAAAACATCACAACGCAGTTCTCTCAAGGCAAATACTTGTGTTGAAATCATCTCCATGCATTAGTGTTGCCCTTTTCAACCTACGTCAATCGATTACTTATTTTTTTATCACCCCTGCTTAAGTCAGTGTGCAATTGCTAAATGATATATAATTTTGAGGATGAAAAAAAAATATTTAGATAAAATATGGGAGATTGTATTATCAATAAAGATTATTTGATATGAAATGTCATTTTTTATAAGAAAACAATTAATTCTTATTTGACAAAAGTAATAATTCACAAGAGGTCGTTTTTCTTTTAAAACTCTTGCAATATAATACAAGATTAAGTTACAAAGAGATGTAATTACAAAACATACACAATAGAACTTACAGTTAGGTATTCAAAAGTTTTAAACGTTTTTAATTCACTAAAAATTAAATTCTATTGCATGCGAATTGAAATTGAAATATTTCCATTATTCCTTTAAATACAACGTAGAATATATAATTAGTTTTGCTCAGCAGGATTGTTAATTTACAATACATGTCATACCCTAGGGTTACGCAAGCTGTAATAATTAGAAACCCTGAGGGTCTAAAAAACCATTTACTTATAAATTGGCATGTTATATGGAAAAATAACCAAAACACATTACATTAAATGAAATATACATATATCACGACCAGAAAATGTATTTAACTAATGGTTAAAAGTGACACAAATGTCCAATGGTACAGATATGGACCTAAATTACAAGTTTTCATCATCCTAGGTACAAATATACTGTCACAAAAATCCAAGGATTACTTACATCATATATCAGATTTGTTTACAAGAAAATGGTTTATACTGGCTACTTAAAATATCGACAGAGGGCGTCTGTGTAAAATATTATAGATTAAAACAAAATCTTTTTATGGTGTTTTTATGGTTATTAGTTGTCCCTTTACTGTAACATTTTTGTATAAAAGTATTAAAATACCGAACTCCAAGGTAAATTAAAAAAGGGTAATGTCCATACAAAATGAAAATAATTCAACGTTAGACTACTGTCAACCAACGGAACGAATAGAAAACAACTTTCATATTCCTGACATGGTACATACATTTTCTGAAGAAAATGGTGGGTTAAACCTGGTTTTATAGCTAGCCAAACCTCACAAAAACCGGTGTTAATGTGAATGACACAATTTTGTTTATTTCATTTTTGTTAATAACTATGTAATCTTTAAATAAATAAGAAGATGTTGTATGATTGCTAATTAAACAACATTCCACCAGAGATCAAATGACGTAGAAGTTAGCAACTATTGAAGATAGGACCTTCACCAATGCTGAACAAAACCCATAACACATAGCTAGCTATAAAAGGTTTTGACCAATTAGATTGGGTCTTGATATGACAAATGTAAAACAATTCAAACGAGAAAACTAACGACCTGATTTATATACAAAACAATAAACGAAAAACAAAGACGATGTATAACACACAACAACCACTGAATAACAGGCCCCTGACTTGGATCAGGTTAAACAAGTCTATGCATTTTTAATAAGATGTCGATTTTTTAAGTCGATTTGGTGGCCTTCGAAAACACTCACTTCTGTAAATTCTATCTGCTAGCTAGTTTGCTAACCTGTCCGTCTTTCAGTGTGTTAGCCTGTCTGTCTTTCATAGAAATAAGAAGATGTGGTATGTGTGCCAATGTGACAACTCTCCATCCAAGTCACTATGTGTAAAAAGTAAACAATTAAAGGTAAATGTACGGCCTTCAACACGGAGACTTGGCTCACACCAAACAGCAAGCTATAAAGGGCCCCAAAATGACTAATGTAAAACAATTCAAACAGGAAAACCAACGGTCTAATCTATATAAAAACGAGAAACGAGAAACACTTAAGAACCACATCAACACACGACAACCACTGAAACAGTTCCTGACTTAGGACAGGTACAAACAAATGTAGCGGGTTTAAACGTTTTAACAGGCGCCAACCTTCATCCTAACCTGAAATAGTAGTGTAACATTACAACACAGAAAGACACACTATAAAATATCAATTGAAATGGCTTGACTCAATCAAAAAGACATATTCACAAAAACAAGTAAACATTCACTGAACGAATAAATTTGATCTATGACACAATGTCAAAAAGACAACTATAACCTTGAACAAAATGGCGTTAATAGAATAACGTACACAGGTAATTTTAAATTTAATAATTTTGTTGTTAGGAGTACGGAGATATTTATTACAAAATAAAATAAATTTGTTGTTCATAGTACGAGAACAGCAGTGAAAATTTATCGTCTTACTAAATACTTATCAAAGGTGGTACATATTAAAAATAGTGAGACGAGATATAACACAAAATAAGTTAATATTGAATAACAAAAATGCATTACGAATTGTGTAACAGGTCAAATTAACACGAACGTACGATTTGAGAGTACTCGCAGTTACTGAAAGCTAGTTAGAAGCCAAAAAAAACCAATTAATAAAATTATAACAAATCATGTATTAGAGACTAAAATCAACTTAAACACATCCAAGGGATTTAGTGTTTTAACGCCATGAACAGTCAAAGAAGACATGACTTGTGCAATGCCAAAATAAAAGTATCGACAGGCAGTAGGATATTTTGGATTTAACCTTATAATAAATATGTATAATGTTACAATCTCCATATAGAAAATGAACGTGGATTACACATCCAAAAAAACATTCAAAAAGAATACAAATTTAGTTATGTTTTAATTTGTTGATGACAAAATCGATATTTGTGCCAATGTAAACAATATTCAAAGATCTTATTACAACATTAATAAGATATTTACTAATAAGTTTGTTTAAATGTTCGATGAGTTTACACGGATCACATTTTGATTTCCGCTCTTTTAGTACAATATTACCGTAAAATTTAGGATTTTTGATAAGTTTTCTACAGTTACAGCCAAAGTCTGCTAATATGTCTGTCAGTCAGCATATTAACTCCTAAAGAGTTAAACGTACAGTCAGCAAAACACACAGAAGTTTAATTAAGTGATTTATAAAAAAAAAACGTTATCAATTCAAATGTATTATCACTTGAAATAAAGATAACTCTTATTAAGATACCTCCCTGTTTTATCGGCTGAACTCGAAAGACATTATTCCTGGTATTTCATTGCATCGCTTGCAACATCAACAATTGAGATTTAGTTTATAGTTTTCTTAGTGAAATATATAGTGATATATGTCTACTTTTTGGCACAAGTTTTATATAAACAAAATCTATTTGATGAATAACTACAACTGTTGTTTCAAATGAAGAATGATTTACTCTATAAATACAAACAACGATAAACCTTGATTAATACTATCATAGTAGCAAATACAAAATCTGTTGTAAAGTCCTGCATTTCTCCTATTAAGTCAAATCCTATATTTCTCCTATTAAGTCAAATCCTATATTTCTTTTATTAAGTCAAGTCCTACATTTCTCCTATTAAGTCAAGTCCTACATTTTTCCCATTAAATAAAGTCCTACATTTCCCATTATGTAAAGTCCTACATTTCTCCTATTAAGTGAAGTCCTGCATTTCTCCCATTATGTAAAGTCCGACATTTCTCCTATTAAGAAAAATATATTGACTACACATGTGGGTAATATTTGTTGCTCTATGTAAGAAAAAATGAACCTGACGTATATCACCCTCGGACTTTGGTCGGATTCGTTTGTTCAACCTTACTATGGTAAAACAAGTTCGTTTGTTTAATTTTGCTATTGTATGGGTTCATTTGTTCAATCTTGTTATGGTATAAGTTAATTTGTCCAATCTTGTTATTGTATGGGTTCGTTATTCAATCTTGTTATTGTATGGGTTTATTTATTCAATATTGTTATGGTATATGGGTTCGTTTGTTCAGTCTTACTATGTTATGTGTTCGTTTGTTCAATATTGTTATGATATGGGTTCGTTTGTTCAATCTTGCTATTGTATGGGTTCATTTGTTTCAGATTGTTATGGCATGAGTTCGTTTTTTCAATCTTGTTGACATGGGTCCGTTTGTTCAATCGTGATTTTGTATGGGTCCGTTTGTTCAATCTTGTTATGGTATGAGTTCGTTTGTTCAATCTTGTAATGACATGGGTTCGTTTGTTCAACCGTGATTTTGTATGGGTTCGTTTGTTCAATCTTGTTATGGTATGGGTTCGTTTGTTCAATCTTGTTATGGTATGAGTTCGTTTGTTCAATCTTGTTATGGTATGGGTTCGTTTTTTCAATCTTGTTATGGTATGAGTTCGTTTTTTTAAATCTTGTTATGACATGGGTCCGTTTGTTCAATCGTGATTTTGTATGGGTTCGTTTGTTCAATCTTGTTATGGTATGGGTTCGTTTGTTCAATCTTATTATGGTATGAGTTTGATTGTTCAATCTTGTTACGGTATGGGTTCGTTTGTTCAATCTTGTTATGGTATGAGTTTGTTTGTTCAATCTTGTTATGGTATAGTGTATTTGTTCAATCTTGTTATGGTATGGGTTCGTTTGTTCAATCTTATTATGGCATGAGTTTGTTTGTTCATTATTGTTATGACATGGGTCCGTTTGTTCAATCGTGATTTTGTATGGGTTCGTTTGTTCAATCTTGTTATGGTATTGGTTTGTTTGTTCAATCTTGTTATGGAATGAGTTTGTTTGTTCAATCTTGTTACGGTATGGGTTCGTTTGTTCAATCTTGTTATGGTATTGGTTTGTTTGTTCAATCTTATGGTATGTGTTCATTTGTTCAATCTTGTTAGGGCATGGGTTCGTTTGTTAAATCTTGTTATGCTATGAGTTCGTTTGTTCAATCTTGTTATGGTATGGGTTGTTTGTTCAATCTTGTTATGGTGTGGGTTGTTTGTTCAATCTTGTTATAGTATGAGTTCGTTTGTTCAATCTTGTTATGGTGTGGGTTGTTTGTTCAATCTTGTTATGGTGTGGGTTGTTTGTTCAATCTTGTTATGCTATGAGTTCGTTTGTTCAATCTTGTTATGGTGTGGGTTGTTTGTTAAATCTTGTTATGCTATGAGTTCGTTTGTTCAATCTTGTTATGGTATGGGTTGTTTGTTCAATCTTGTTATGGTATGGGTTGTTTGTTCAATCTTGTTATGGTGTAGGTTGTTTGTTCAATCTTGTTATGGTATGGGCTCGTTTGTTCAATATTGTTAGTGAATGTTATATTTTGTGAACTGTTGTTTTGTTCGTCGTTTTTTTTTCTTTCGTTTGGCCATATCTTCGACTTCTGAGTTTTAATTACGTCCTTGGTATCTACCCCCTTTTTACTGGATTTGGCTGCGTATCCATATATCCCGCACAGCCAAACGGACGCCCCGATTACACAAGGGTTTTACTGTCTGACGTGATGTCCAGGATGATATTTCTCTAGGTTTAGTGTCACGATCTCTGCTCTAAAGAACCCATGCAACTACTTTTAAAGGGATCCGTTGTTTGCCTGTTGCCACGCAAAAATTGCTGTCCATATCCATATTAATCTTTTAAGAGTTCCGTCTAACATTACATTAATTGTTAATTTTTTCACGTCCTGAACATGCATGAAATGTTTGCCACTGAACTTTAAGCAAGCACCAAACAATACATCTTTTATAAACATGAAACATGTAAATGATAAGAATTGCTTCAACTGGAAACAAAAAATCTCCGAAGTTGTACCAGTTTCCATCTCAGAAACCTATAAATGTTTACCTGTGACTTTTTCTCTACTGCATTTATTACCGAAATTGTTTACAATCCATGTGAATGCTCAAGAACTTTATATGTATCAGCAAAATATGAGTATACCAACCTAACATTTTCTCGAGGCTACAAGCTTTAATTTCATTGCAAACAAGACACTGATTTATATGATATTTGAAGGGTTGGGTGCACTTTAAACAAGTATATCACACTATAGCGTGTTAATTCTTTCCTCGGAATTATCTGATATCTTATGTCGGTGATTTGTCTTACAGTTTAACACCTGTTACAAAAGTTATCTTTCTTAAAATCAAAATTGTTTAAATGATCTTCAAAATAGTCGACCCTCCAGTGGGATCCTATTGTCATATTTTCTCGTGCTAATTATCGGCTAATTATAAACGAAGGCCGCATGCTAAGATTTTTCCCTAATTTGTTTAAATTTAATGTGATAATTTCTAAATTATAATTTATGTCAATTATTACAAGAGCACACACAGGATTTTACTTCGAACACCTGAAGACAAGATCAATTAAATAATCTGATTTATTTAGAAAATTCAATATGTTGAAGATTTACGACACACCCATGTGTGCAGATATAAAAAATCATAAACTATTTACAAAAAATACATTAATTTGATCTGTTACTACAATATCATATTTTCAAGTCAAATTAAGCTTAAAATGTTTTGAATGAGAGTATTTGTAATGATTCATGTAACGCCCAATCTTGTTTTTCGCTCAACCGAACAGATAAAAATCATGGAGAAAAGTGTTCAAATCAGAGACTCAAAAATGGCCATCTTATTGTCATCTAGCTTAAATACATGTATAAAGGCAATTACTCGTGTATTCTTCTGTATAATTTAAATAACTAACAGAGGGTTTAATGAACATAAATGTTCCAGTAATTAGCGACTACCACAAAAATGTAAATATTTATCCATTTGCGGTCCCATGTAAATGTGTAATTAAGGGTTATCGTTGTTTTCATCTTTGTTAATAGTTTTAGACCTTTGTACTTTTTGAGAGATATTGAACATTTAGAACATTTTTGGAATAATGTGAAATCCTCCATAAAAGAATTATGTTTGGATGAGAATCGAGTCACACATTACTTTAAAAGGTAGTTGGGTACGTTTGAATTATCAAGTTTATAGTAAAATTAAAATAAACCACCCATGAACACAAATGTATATTCTCTTTACTATATAGACGATTATATTCGTTTAAATTTCACAATTATACATGCTTCGAATTTAGAAATTTAGTAATTAAGTACAATTCTAAAAAGATTTATTATCCTAACCAAGAATTGAGTGGGATATAGAAACCTGGTCATCCCTGGAATTCTCCAATCAGACAATGTTACCAGTGTTAATAAGGGTTGATCGTTTGGCTGTGTGGAATGTATAAATACGCAGCCACATACCATCGGAATCCAGACGATAAATCCGATATATACCACGTTTAGCAAACGAGTTCCATTCTCTGCATCGCAGATCCTTGCAAAAACTCTTTGATGAGCCGTACGTGGCCTGTAGCAAATGAAAATTTCTGTACCTATTCAACAGAATCCGTTATCCAGTTGTAGTCGAAATTCCAACCTTTTACCCCGGTCATCTCACTTTGCATATCCTTCTTTGTGTTGATTCATTCTCGCCCTGCATGAAATGTTTTCCACTGGACATTAAACAAACAATCAATCAATCAATCAATCAATCAATCAATCAATCAATCAGTCCATTTACCAATAGTATATGTATTCCATTGAAGACATAAGATTGACCAACAAAGTGAGTTAAGGCTTAGTCATGAATTGCGAATTTCAACTTGTCTATTTTGAATTCCGACTGAGAAATATACAAATACCACAAATGTTTTACATGGGAAAAAAAATAAATAACCAAATAAATAAAACTGAATAAATACTTGGTACTTAATATCTATCCCTATGTTTGACATACATATAAAAAATCATAATGTAATATGAAAATATCCTGCTTTAGACCAACAGACTGAGTAGGATTTTGCACATGCTACTTACTCACAAGGTAACAATCCGCGGGAAGACAAATATCACCTTTCTTAAAACGTTATTCTGACTCTGGGCACTTGATTCAACTCTTACTCTTAAAAGTCGCACGTTAACGTGATGGTTATGAAAAAATAGAAAACTCAAAAAGCAAATGAAAAATTATGAGAAACCAAAGCTACTATTTGACCTAACATGAAGAGACTACAAAAGATCAGCTTGAGACAACCAAAGATGTTTGTTGACATTACAGACACTACCAAAGATTTGCTTGATACAACCAAAGTTGATTGTTGACATTACAGACACTACCAAAGATCTGCTTGAGACAACCAAAGCTGTTTGTTGACATTACAGACACTACCAAAGATCTGCTTGAGACAACCAAAGCTGTATCTTGACATTACAGATACTACCAAAGATCTGATTGAGACAACCAAAGCTATTTGTTGACATTACAGACACTACCAAAGATCTGCTTGAGACAACCAAAGTTGTTTGTTGACATTACAGACACTACCAAAGATCTGCGTGAGACAAACAAAGCTGTTTGTTGACATTACAGGCACTACCAAAGATCTGCTTGAGACAACCAAAGCTGTTTGTTGATATTACAGATACTACCAAAGATCTGCTTGAGACAACCAAAGCTGTTTGTTGACATTACAGGCACTACCAAAGATCTGCTTGAGACAACCAAAGCTGTATGTTGACATTACAGACACTACCAAAGATCTGCTTGAGACAACCAAAGCTGTTTGTTGACATTACAGGCACTACCAAAGATTTGCTTGAGACAACAAAAGCTGTTTGTTGACATTACAGACACTACCAAAGATCTGCTTGAGACAACCAAAGCTGTTTGTTGACATTACAGGCACTACCAAAGATCTGCTTGAGACAACCAAAGCTATTTGTTGACATTACAGACACTAACAAAAATCTGCTTGAGACAACCAAAGTTGTTTGTTGACATAACAGACACTACCAAAGATCTGCTTGAGACAACAAAATCTGTTTGCTGACATAACAGAGACTGCAAAAGATCTGCTTGAG
This sequence comes from Mytilus californianus, assembly GCF_021869535.1. NCBI lineage: Eukaryota > Metazoa > Mollusca > Bivalvia > Mytilida > Mytilidae > Mytilus > Mytilus californianus. Next base: position 3,252,297 of record NW_026262668.1, read on the forward strand.
ACAACCAAATCTGTTGATGACATTACAGACACTACCGTAGATCTGCTTGAGAAAACCAAAGCTTTTGATGACATTTCAGACGCTACCAAATATCTGCTTGAGACAACCAAAGTTGTTTGTTGACATAACAAAGACTACCAAAGATCTGCTTGAGACAACCAAAGCTATTTGTTGACATTACCGACACTACCAAAGATCTGCTTGAGACAACAAAAGCTGTTTGTTGACATTACAGGCATAACCAAAGATCTGCTTGAGACAACCAAAGCTGTTTGTTAACATTACAGGCACTACCAAAGATCGCTTGAGACAACCAAAGCTGTTTGTTGACATGACAGACACTACCAAAGATCTGCTTGAGGCAACCAAAGCTGTTAGAGACTACCAAAGATCTGTTTGAGATAACTAAAGCTGTTTTGACATGACAGACACTACCAAAGATCTGCTTGAGACAACCAAAGCTGTTTGTTGACATGACAGACACTACCAAAGATCTGCTTGAGACAACCAAAGCTGGTTGTTGACATTACAGGCACTACGAAAGATCTGCTTGAAACAACCAAAGCTGGTTGTTGACATTACAGACACTACCAAAGATCTGCGTGAGACAAACAAAGTTGATTGTTGACATTACAGACACTACCAAAGACTTGCTTGAGACAACCAAAGTTGTTTGTTGACATTACAGAGACTACCAAAGATCTGTTTGAGACAACCAAAGCTATATGTTGACATAACAAAGACTACCAAAGATTTGCTTGAGACAACCAAAGCTATATGTTGACATTACAGACACTACCAAAGATTTGCTTGAGACAACCAAAGCTATATGTTGACATTACAGACACTACCAAAGATTTGCTTGAGACAACCAAAGCTTTATGTTGACATAACAAAGACTACGAAAGATCTGCTTGAGACAACCAAAGCTGTTTGTTGACAAAACAGAGACTACTAACTCTCTAATAAATAAACAAACATCAATTGACTATATGTTTCATGTTTTGGTTCAGGGACACTACAGGGAAGGGTTTAATTAACATGTTGAATTGAAAAGAGTTTGACTTCCGGACATTAAAATATGCAGATTTTGAAAAAATGAAAAGGTTTATTTTAAACTTTGGTATCTACAATATTAACATTTGATTTCTATTTACGAGAGAACGATACATGTTTCTATAATAACCTTCCCCCGGTACGGTATTACAGTTTTATCCGTACGGTATTACAGTTTTATCCCCTGGTACGGTATTACAGTTTTATACCCTCGTACGGTAATACAGTTTTATCCCCTCGTACGGTATTACAGTTTTATCCCCTCGTTCGGTATTACAGTTTTTTTCCCTCGTACGGTATTACAGTTGTATCCCCTGGTACGGTATTACAGTTTTATCCCCTGATACGGTATTACAGTTTTATTCCCTGGTACGGTATTACAGTTTTATCCCCTCGTACGGTATTACAGTTTTATCCCCTCGTTCGGTATTACAGTTTTTCCCCTCGTACGGTATTACAGTTTTATCCCCTGGTACGGTATTACAGTTTTATCCCCTGGTACGGTATTACAGTTTTATTCCCTGGTACGGTATTACAGTTTTATCCCCTGGTACGGTATTACAGTTTTTATAGCAAATATATAAAACATTTATGTACATCAAATCAAAGGACCTAAATAGATCAACAATAAAATTGAGAATGGAAATGGGGAATGTGTCAAAGAGACAACAACCCGACCATAGAGCAGACAACAGCCGAAGGCCACCAATGGGTCTTCAATGCAGCGAGAAACTCCCGCACCCGGAGGCGTCCTTCAGCTGGCCCCTAAACAAATATGTATACTAGTTCAGTAAAAATACCTTTTTATCATTAAATTTTATACTATTTTTAGATAATATTTAAAATTAAGTAGTGTATTAATAGAATCATAATTGCTGATGAGTTTTTATGGAGAAGCATATTTTGACAAAGTTTAGTAAATGGACGAATCAACCATACACCAAATTAAATAGTACGTATCCACAAGCAAATAAAGAACAATTTCAAAATAGTATGCATGCTAATAGTCTCATAGTACCATGTGCTTGTGTCATATATGTATAATGCTTAAACTTGTACATGTATATTGTTCTTGTGATATATTTAATTGCGCACTCAACTTTACCCTTTAGTTTTTATGTTCGAAAATAAACATTAATTACGAGGTATTTTTCCATATTTCCTTGTTAAAATCCCATAAACTTAAAATTACGTATCATTATTAATAAATGTATTGAATAGATTTACATCCATCAAAATTTGTACAAATTAGTCATGTATTTCCTGAAGCCATTTATCAGCAAAAAATTAAACATAATGGCATTTGTGAAAATCGAAATAATATTTATCATCAAAAGAACAATTTATATATGTTTATTTCCGGGTCAAATATTTTAAGCCTAATAACTTCATATATAGCTAAAATCTGAAAATAAAGATTTAATCAGGATTTTTTCTCAAACTCCGCGAAGATTTACGCTTTCGATAAGCCCAATTATTGATATAAAAAGAGTAATTTAGTTTTGAACAATTTATCATAACACTTAGTCTATATTATAATGTTTTGTTCACTATAAAATGCGCAAGTAATTATGATGTATAATAAAGGATATTGTACAAGAATATGTTATCAAGATGAAATTAACAATAACACAATTCTTCAGGAAATTTAAATTGTAATTGTCAATTTCAAGAGTACAAAAATAGGTATTGCAACACAAAATGTTGAATGTTACTTTAGATTTACTATACTTGACAAAAATAGACCAATGTACGTAGAAGGTTTTATTGTCATCAAGCAGGTCTTTACATCATAAATTACCAATATCCAATTTTAATTCTCTTTTCAAAGAAAATATCTCCTAACAAAGGTAGAATTCGAACTATTAGAGTTTAGCATTGAAAAATTTCACATAAGACAAATTGAACATATTTGAGCTTGCTTTTAGTAACTGCGAGCAATATTCTTTGAAACGACATTGCTTGTTATATTGGTTTTTGTTTATCCATATACCATTATTAAAGAGTAAAAGGTTTTCCAGTACTGATTTTATTTAATGTGGTCTTTTGTGTACTTTTGCTATTTCACTGATTAAGATTAACACTTTTCGAGATAAAAAGGGGGACGGTTTTATCTAACACTGATCGAGATTAAAAGGGAGACGACTGAGATCTGATACTTTTCGAAATCAAAAGGGAGACAATTGAGATCTAATACGGATCAAAAGATACAGTGGAGATTTAATCTGATCGAAATTTTAAAGGGAGACGGTTGTGATCTTACACTTTTTGAGATCAAAAGGGAGACGGCTGATATCTAACAATGATCGAGATTTAAAAGAAGATGGGGGAGATCTAACACAAATCGAGACAGGAGACAGTTGAGATCTAACACTGATCAAGACGGGAGACGGTTGAGATCTAATTCTTTTCGAGATCAAACGATAGACAGTTAATATCTTTCACTTTTTGAGATTAAAAGGGAAACGATTGCGATCTTAAACTTTTCGTTTTTCGAGATCAAAGGGAGACGGTTGAGATCTAACACTGATCGAGTTTAAAAGGGAGACGCATGAGATCTAGCACTGATCGAGATTAAAATGAAGACAATTGAGATCTAAAACTTTTCGAGAATGAAGAAGGAGACAGTTGAAATCTAACGCTGATCGATATTTAAAAGGGAAACGGTTAAGATCTAACACTAATCAAGATTAAAGTGGAGACAGTAGAGATCGATCTAACACGAATCAAGATTAAAGTGGAGACGGTTGAGATCTAACACTGATCGAAATTTAAAAGGAGACAGGTGAGATCTAACACAAATCGAGACGGGATATGGTTGAGATCTAACACTGATCAAGACGGGAGACGGTTGAGATCTAACATTTTTCGAGATCAAACAGGAGATGGTTAATATCTTTCACTTTTTGAGATCAAAAGGGAAACGGTTGCGATCTTACACTTTTCGAGATCAAAAGAAGACGGTTGGGATTTTACACTGATCGAGTTTAAAAGGGAGACGCATGAAATTTAGCACTGATCGAGTTTTAAAGGGAGATGCGTGAGATCTAGCACTGATCGAGATTGAAATGAAAATGGTTGAGATCTAACACTTTTCGAGAATGAAAGAAAAACGGTTTAGATTTAACACTGATCCAGATTATAAGGGAGACAGCTGAGATCTAACACGGATCAAGATTAAAGTGGAGACGGTGTAGATCTAACACTGATCGAGATTGAAATGCAGACGGTTGAGATCTGACACGGATCGAGATCAAAAGGTGGACAGTTAATATCTTTAACTTTTCGAGATCCAAAGGGAAACAGTTGCTATCTTACACTGATCAAGATTAAAAGGGAGACCAATGAAAAATCTAACAAAAAACTAGTTAAACATCGCAACACATGAGTATGTCAGGAATATTGTCAGTGCTCTTGTTATATCTAAATTCGTTTTTGACCTTGTAATTTGGGAAACTTGGTGTAGATAGGAGATAGTTAATAAATATAAATAAGAAGATGTGGTATGAATGCCAATGAGACAACTATAAACTATAAACTCTGTTTAACCCCCACCTTTATAGACTCAAGGCGTTTAGAGCTTGACACATGTTTTAGACACCTGTCTATTGTTGCATACGGTATGTTGATCTGCGGATTTGGTTTTTTTCTTTATTTGTGCAGTTGGGTTGCTGTCTTTAAGACCTGTATCCCTTATTTCCGTTAAAAAATCTCACTTTTTTTCTCCTGATCTGAATGTTTGACGTGTTTTAATGCAAAGATATTTGATTATTATGAGATTTGTTGTAATAGTTATATAAGAAATATGATGTGTTAGACCCTGATCCTGTCCATAACATGATTGAATTATATTAGGTTCTTGTATTTCTTTTTCCCAATCATATTGTGCATATTGTTGTTGTGAAATGATGCCCTTTATGGGTTCTTGATTAGATTAATAAATAAAATTCTTCTTCTTCTTCTATGCTATATAAAGGTCAAGCCTAAAACAGATGGCGATGAATATGCTTTCACAGCATTGCGTCGTACGCAACAATAGTCGATACCCCCGCCTGAATATTATATTATTAATGGCTCTTTCCTCATCATAATTCTAAAATATATGGTAATTGAAATTGCCATATGAGTTAAATTTTATTGAGTTCAACTGCTTCTGTCATTTAAGTGAATTTCGACAATGTAACGTTCTGCATTCATTTGTTCTTGTTTTGTTATATTTTGCCCTTTTTACACTCCGTGCTATGCGTACATGACATAAATTGCATATGTTACACGCGGAATTAAAAAAAATGGCACTCAAGTATATCTTATTCCTCATTCTTTTAGAATATCTGTCAACAAACTGTTGTGATAGAGTATTGCAGCATACATAAAACAATCAGACATAGTAAAATAATAATGATGAAAACTTGGTCGGATTAAAGACGTTGGATATTGTTCATTCAATCTCAATATGAAACTTTCATCAATAAGAACAATATAGATTATCAATCCATTTTACCATATTGTTTTTTAAGTTAGTTTGTAACTTGCACTTTCGAAATTTTTCTCTACTGTTTTATTCGGGCGATGAGTCCTAAGTAGACAAAAATCGCGTCTCGTAATAAATTCCGGTAAATTATAAGCCTGGTATCTTTGATGAGATTTTACAACCTCTGGATCGATGCCACTACTTGACGGTGGACGTTTCGTTTCGAGGATATCCTCACCCCATCTGTGCTGCCATGAAATATCATTGACACGGTCATTTTCTGTCTTGTACTAAAATAATATTATTCGAAACACTCAGATTTTTACCCCCATGACATAGATGCCCTTAGTGATATTTTGAACATTTTACATTTTGGTTTTCGGCGTTGCTCTTCAACGTCGTAACTGATTTTGGCCTTTCTACTGTTTTGATTCGAGCACCACTGATGAATCTTACCTACATGAAAAGCGCGTCTGCCAATGAGTAGGAACAAATACTTTTTTTTTTCAATGGTGAAAGGGAGACAACTACAACCGTAAGAGAAGAAAAAATACAAAAAAATACCTGTTTGCAAAGACAGTGATGAATAATGATGGCGAGGTATCACATTAACTCTCGTCGTTAGTATGATTGCAAAATTGTTATGATCACCATGTTTTAATTTATATGTCTCGCCGTCGAAAGTAATGGGTAATAGTATACCGGTATGTTTTCCAGTCTTTATGTCCGTCCGTCTCGTATGGAGTGAAATTTTGGTTTACAGTAACGCTTTGGTTTAAAAAAGTCGAGATTGCATCAAATTTGAAACGTATACCGCGTGTTAAATATAATGTGAAATTTGAAACGTATACCGCATGTTAAATATAATGTGAAATTTGAAACGTATACCGCATGTTAAATATAATGTGAAATTTGAAACGTAGTCAAACGTCAAAACTTCTTTACGTTTTGAAAATTCCGCAATATATTTCATGTAAAAACATCTAAAAAAAATCTCCTTAAGTTATTTCTTGTCCGATTTGAATGAAATGTTTATTTACCATTGATACAGAAAAGTTTGCAGTTTGTTGCAACTAAATATAGGTATGATTTATACTTTTAAGTTAATCAATATTTAAAGACAACTATAAATTTCTGCACGAAACAAATACTAGTAAATTAAGATAAGATAAGATAAAGACGTTTATTGCAATAAGCTCAATTATGCTATAGCATATTCAAATTACAACATTATCATGTGTAAGCAACATGAAATTTATAATACTATAATAATATATAGTTATATAAAACAACAGAGAACACAATAAACATTATGAATACTTTGTTTATGAAAAAATACAAAATATATGTTAATATGAAAGTTTCTCAGTTTCCAACTTTCATGCAAAAAAACATAAAATTGTAAGTAACTGTTGTTGTTTGAACAAGTAATAAATACAGTTTATTAATATTTGGCCATGTATAATAATATCTTGAAAAGTATTTAAGTCTATACTGTCTATATGTGTTTTATGCGTGGGTCTGTAAATAAAGCATATCAAAGTGGATTTGGAGTTCTTAAAACATATCTGAAGCCATATGCTTTCTAGTAAACTTATTTCCAAGTCTGTTCTTCTTTTGTAATTTAAGGAGCTAGAAACATATGCAATAACACCCCTCCATTTATGTAACTTGATTCACTTCGATCTTTGCGTTTCAAGATCAAATCAAATCAAATTTAAGAACTCCAAATCCATTTTGATATGCTTTATTTACAGACCCCCAGATATACCACAATCTTGGATTAACGAATTTGAAAAAGAAATTGATAAGGCAAATGAATTAGAGCTAGAGATCTATAGAAGGGAATATCCGCCATAATTATACATTTCTTAATTTGTAAAATACAATTTCTTAATATGTAAAATGCAATTTCTAAATTTGTAACATGCAATTTCTTAATTTGTAAAATGTAATTTCTTAATTTGTAACATGTATTTTTTCCATCCGTTACATGGATTTCTACATTTCTTGATTTGGATGAGGTACGATGATTTGGTAGATATTGCCGGGTACGAGTTGGCTGAGGTACGAGTTGACATAAATCCACAGCCGGACGTGGAACTATAGTATGTCATTCTTGATTTGTAAAACTTCTTGATTTGTAAAACTTCTTGATTTGTAAATTGTAATTGTTCTTGAGAAACGGGATTTCTCATTGGCTAGCAGCGGTAACAATTACACTGGCACATTCTCCCAAAACGTGACAAAGAAATTACATTTCACAAATTAAGAAATGTAGAATTTCATGTAACGCACGAAGAAAATACGTTAACAAATTAAGAAAGTGTATTTACGCATTAAGAAATTGTATTTACGCATTAAGAAATTACATTTCACAAATCAAGAAATGCAGAAATTCATGTAACGGATGGAAAAAATACATGTTACAAATTAAGAAATTACATTTTACAAAATAAGAAATTAAGAAATTGCATTTTACAAATTAAGAAATGTATAATTATGGTGGATATTCCTTTCCATAAAGATCATAATCATGGGCGATATCAATATTGATTTCTCAGGAGGGTGCACAAACAATCAAATCTTTTGCACTCTCAATCTATAGTCCAATTAGTTAATACTCCAACCCGTATTACATCAACATCAAGTACTATCATCGACCATGTTTACACAAATCACCCTGAAAATATAGTTGAAACAGTTGTCCCCAAAATAGCCTTTAGTGATCACTATCCAGTATGTATCACGAGGAAAATAAACCAAAAAAGATATGCCAAACCTATAAATAATACGTCTTAAACAAATAAGATATCGATGTTTTAAAAACTGTGATGAAAATTGTTTTTTGAGGATTTGATTAAAACAAAATTTTACACAAATAGAACAAATTATTGATTTTCAATCTGCCACGGATATGTGGTATCAATTATTTCTGTCAGTAATCAATTTTACCAAAGCAAAGGGGACTGGGATAACTTCCGTTATTGGCGCAATAAATGTACAAAATTAATAGAAAATCTAAACCGTCCTATTTCAAGCAGGCAATAGAAAATAACAAAAAACCTGAAGAAATTTGGGCTTTACTCAAAGATTTAAAACCTTAAGTTCAAAATGAAATTGCATCTACCATGACTATCAGCAATAAGAAATATGATAATATACAAGATATAGTAAACAATTTTAACACATACTTTACAACTATAGGTGATAAATATATTACAACTAATACTTCCTTCAAGCAGATAAATTAAACAATTTCGTGCAAGATACCCCCCTCCCCCCTCCCCGCCGAATGTTAAATTTAAGATTCCATTTATTAAAATCGATGAAATTAAGAAATTACTTAATTACTTTCTAAGCTAGAAACGTCCAAAGCAACTGGCCTAGATGATATTGGCCCATTTTTCTTAAGATATCAACAGAAGCTTTAGCACCAAATATAACATATTTAATTAATTCAAGTATACTAGAAGGTGTATTCCCAGAAAATTTTAAAATAGCCAAAGTGAATCCAATATTTAAAAGTGGAGATAAAAACATACCGGAAAACTACAGACCCATATCAATGCTTCCTACTATATCTTAAGTATTTGAAATACATGTTGCAAAACATTTTTATTTTTTATCTGTCAAAACATAAACTATTACACGAGGCACAATTTGGATTTAGATCAAACCACTCATGCCAAACAGCCCTTACCAAATTAATAGATAACTGGCTTAATATATTGATGACGGCAATGTTGTAGGAACAGTCTTTCTAGATCTGAAAAAAAAAGCATTTGATCTTGTTGATCATCTCATTCTCTGCCATAAATTACATTTATACAAAGCCTCAGATCATTCAGTGAAATGGTTCAAGTCATACCTCTCTAATAGACCACAAAAAAATGTGCTCAGGTAACACAGCTTTAGATTCTGATTATATTAAATATGGGGTTCCTAAAGGATCCATTTTAGGTCCCCTACTGTTCATTTTCTTCATACACGATATGGATTTAGTGGCATTAATTTCAGTCATTGACATGTATGCTGATGATACAACACTAAATACACATGGTTTTAATAAGGACGAGATAGAGAGAAAACTAAACCATGATGCCAACACTATAAATAAATGGTGTTTAAACAACAAAATGGTAATAAGTCCTTTAAAAACAACTTCTTTGCTGGTTGTAACGATTCGAAAACGAGCTTTGATAGGTCATTAACTAAATATATCAATACAACATAGCCCAATAACATCTGTTGAAACACAAAAGCTTCTAGGTATATATATTGACAAAAATTTAGACTGGAAATTTCAAATGGATCATGTATGTAAAAGCATAAGTTCTCGTATTGCACTGTTATTCAGAATGAAGAGATATCTAGATATTAGTAGTAGATAATTATTTTATAATGCTTATATTCTGCCTATTTTGGATTTTTGTTGCTCGATATGGGGAAATTGTAATGCAGATGGAATTCAAAGAATTGTTAGGATGCAGAAAAGAGCTGCCAGAATTATACTGGATGCACCGATACTAACACCTACTATAAATTTATTTAAAGAGCTTGAATGGTTAAATTTCAAATCTGGGATTTCTTATCATAAATTGATTCATGCTCATTAAATTCTCAATAATAAAGTACCTAGTTACCTTAAAGAACTATGTTGTCGAATAATAAACCTACACAGCAGAAATTTAAGATCTTCAGCAATTATAATCTAGCTGTAGTGAGGCCTAATAAAAATTCGATGAAAAGATCATTCACATATAGCTCCTCAATACTTTGGAATAAACTACCAAATGAAATAAAACTATGTGAAAATCTTGGTACAATTAACGAAAATGTGTAGACTTTTTAACTAAATGATATGTAACAACTAGATATAAGAAGATGTGGAATGAATGCCAATGGAACAACTCTCCATCATGTCTTTTTAATGTTTGTGTATAACGTATTATTTTGTTTTTCTTGTTCTACAGACAATTATTTATGTGAAAGTTTAATTATATTTTCAAAAATTGTAATATTTGTAATACTTGTTCTGTATGAGGGCCTCAAGTTAGTAAATGCTAATTGAGTCACCCTCTTTAAATGATAAAGTCACTATTATTATTATTATTATTATTATTACTATTATTAATCTTGACACTGATATATTAACATTTTCAGACTCAGTGGACATACACCAATAAACTGTTCGTACTTTGAAATATAAGCGAAGTTTTTACATTGAATATTTGCTTCCTCAAGAAATACAATCTTTCCTTTTCATAAGCACTGCATTCCATTAAAAAACTCCTCTTCAACCTGCATATTTTACACTGCCCACAAAATCTTATATCTTTATTGATTCTTTTGTATCCACCTTTCCGAGTCAATAGCTAACTGATGAGCACTAATTCTAAATTGAGTTAGGCTTTTTCGATACTGAAATTTATTAACTTGACATAAATATGCTTCCCTTTTGAAGATGTTGTTATTTGAAATAAGTACACTATTTTCCTTTTTTTAACATTTGCATTATCATCTTTAGTATTTTCCCAGTAAATTCAGACTTTGAAATAATACAACTGTGATGCAAAGAATTAAACAAGTAAATTGGACAGATGCGGGTTACAATTTTGGCGCATACATTTCTATTTTTGTTAAGAGGGAAAACCCCAAAGTGGGTTAATTTTCATTAAGTGTGCACTGGGGTTAATTAATATCCCGGGGTCGATCCGGAACAGATTTCATAGTGTGAACACGGTACGCACAAGTATAATAGTTGCGCTGAAAGGTGCCCAGATGTACTAGTCAGAAATTTTAGAAAATCCCATATCTAAACTTGTCTTCTCTTGTGTAAATATAAAAGACGAGTAAATAAAATCTTAAAAAAGAAACAGTCAACAAAAATAAAAGAAATAAAATGAGTGCACACAAAAAAAGTTAAAAATAACTGCCTTAGTTCGGTATTAAACTGAACCTAAAGTAAATATATAATAATATAAAACATGACCATTTCAGTTCAATTTTATATCAGAATAAAAAAAACATTTCCTTAAAATCCAAATTTTAAATGTCCACCAAGTAGAATGCAAGGAAATAAAAAAAAATGTAAAACACAAAACACCGAACTCCAAGGTTTATTCAAAAAGAGGGAAATTCATATTTTTTTTACCAACGGAAGGATTGGAAAAAAAACTGTCATATACTGACTTGGTACAGGCATTTATAGAAGAAAATGGGATAAACCTAGTTTTATAGCTAGCTAAACCTCCAACTTGTATGAAGTTCCGTTATATTGACTAAATCGTTTGAGCAAACCAAACAGACGCAATGGTTGACATGACAACACATGGGATGCAGCAGCCTAAATTGTGTAAACACACATCAAATATATACAACATAACTCATTAAATGATTCAAAACAAACATACATTTCACAACTTGTTCGCTATGCCCGTGTCTGTTGTGACGTTTTAGATTTTAACGAACGTAATCTATGTATTACTGGTAAATTATGAAGTCAGGGATTTCGTTACCACAAATTACTTAAACTTTTACTAAATTCTTCCATAGATATAAAGATTTGGTTTTGAAGTTCGGTTGTACCTATAGAAAACTTATTTCAAACGGGATAGCACATCCTCATTGTTACGGGGATGTTGTTTACCGTGCCCCGAAATTTAAAAACAATCCTGGTAAACTTATCGATCCTTTAAATAAACTTATTCTAAAAGGTTACAAATTCAACACTGTCGTTAGATCTTTGAATATTGTTTTTATTGGTATTAATATTGATTTTGTTATCTGTAAATTAAAAGCAAACTAAATATTATTGGTATATACATATGCACTTTCATGGATCTACAATCTGTCGACTCCTGTATCTTGGCATTGCACAAGGTCATGTTTTTCTCTGACTGTTTATAACGTCTTTATACTAAATTCATTGGATGTTGGATGTGTACTGATTGATAATTTAGTCTTAGATGGATGATTTTTTATATTAGTTGTTATTGGCTTTGAACTAGCTGTCAGTAACTGCGAGTACTCTCAGATCTGTACTTAGTGTTTTTTTGTTGTTGAGATGTACAAGTACCCGGTGACGTCCACGTGTTTTTATTATATGTATTTCTATTTGTATCCATTTGATGAGTTAAGCCTTTTTCAACTGATTTTTATAGTTCGTTCTTATGTTGTACTGTTACACCACTGTCCCAGGTTAGGGGGAGGGTTGGGATCCCGCTAACATGTTTAACCTCGCCACATTCTGTATGTATGTGCCTGTCCCAAGTCAGAGCCTTTAATTCAGTGGTTGTCGTTTGTTACTGTGTTACATATTTGTTTGTCGTTCATTTTTTTGTACATTAATTAGGCCGTTAGTTTTCTCGTTTGGATTGTTTTACATTTGTAATTTCGGGGCCTTTATCTGAATTTACTGCTCATTTACGTTTAAAATGATTCATTGGAAAAGTTTTAGAAGATCGTTATTATGAACATTTATAATTTTGACATACATTTAGTTTCGCCTGAGAAGAGCGCAACCTAATGCAAAATATAGGTATGCAGGTCCGAGTCATTATCTTTTGGTATATATTTTCTTTTATTTCAGATGTGAAGAAGATCCGAATGCTTCAAGGTTTGCATACTAAAGCTTTATGTTTCAATGACATTGAACGGATGAAATTCGAGTTCGAACGTTTTCTAACTCAAGTATGACTTTCTTGCTTTTACTTTCGACAGTTAAGCTAATGTCATGAATTTCACGCCCTTATTGTAAAGAAACTTTAATAAACAGCAGACTATATGCCAGGTCTTTCTGACAACCAGTGACAAACAATTTATGTCTTAATTTAAGGAGGCTTTGGCTTTTCCCAGGATGCAATTGCTCATAGACTGTATATTTACCCTCTACAGTAGACCAAATAATCCGCAAAAGGGATCTTTTAATAATAGGTCATGGAGGGAGACACAAAGCAACAAACGCCCAGCAGGGCCGATGCATTTGTCTTAAACATCTTCGATATTGATTCCGTGTGGCTTTCTAATTGACACGAATATCCATTGGTGTTCATGGTAAAACCTTTGGAGCTATATCAGTTTGCGTGGAAATTAATAAAGAGCACGGCGACCTTTCCTTGGTGATATTTTAATGGCCGTCCGGCGTAAAAAAAATATCTGTTAACCAACAACCATCTTATAGTGAACCAAAAGCCGTCAGCGATGGTCAAACAGACAATTTGCTACCTTCGTGGAACAAAGTCTGGCTTTTCGCGGGATCCTATTAAACATCTAGTGTTGTCACTACCATGTGCTGTAGAGATTTCGTTGCACAACATGACAGAAACATTCTTTGTTAGGACTCTATGTTGATAATTCGACATTGGATGTTTCATATACCCATTGTAGCCGAAAAATGATATCGATCTATTGTTTGAATTGTAAATTTTCATATTCAATTTTTTTTAAAAGATTATCATTTTGAATATAGATATTATTTTTGAAAAAGCAAGTGTTGGACTTGCGCTTTTATTGGCACTCAGTTCATGTAAGCTGCCATTTTTTAAATGTGCTTATCCGAGTCCTGGACTGCATTCCAGCGGCTTTCATTCGTTTACTTTTGTGTACATTTTATACAGACCAGTATTTTTTTTCAATTGTTTTACCAATATTTTAGCTGCATGTAACATCTTGAACACACAGTACAGCGAAACAAAATTTACATTTCAGAAATAAATAGCCTTTAGCCACCAACGAATAGCCGATGACTTTTCAAGAGTTGTTTTCGTTAAAGGATGAGTCCTTTATTTTTGTGCAATTTTTGCTCTTAACGACAAAAAAAAAAGATAAAAAGAACATTACGTAAAGCATTAAGTATCACCTATAGTATTTTACAACCTTCATTGGTGGTAGTTCATATATATTTTTGCTGTTTTTTGTATATAAGTTATTGTCCTGAATAAACATATTTATGCGTTTGTGCGTTTTTGCGTTTCAGTTTTTATTGTGAAATTTCATCTATCAGCCAAGACAAACTTTAAATTCGGCCGTTATAAATGTTTTTGACAGAAATCCATGTATTATTATCTAATAGCTACAAATTTAATCATTATCTAGTGCCCTTAAATGAGATTTTCCAAGACGCTGGGTTTGAAATGGGGTAGCCCATTCAATTTATACAATATTCGGAATCTTTAAAAGATGCAGATGGAAATTTTCGGTCCTTAAGAATGTGTTCGCAAGGAATTAAATTATAAGTCCTTGTAGGATCATCAAAAAGCAACTATTTAGGACCCCCTTGGATTAAAGATCTTCCAAGACAACGGGTTTGAAAGTTCATTTAAAAATATGTCTTTTTTAAACATAATATTAATGGACCTGGCACAATGAAGTCTTGTCCAAAATATGATTATAATACGACACAAACGGAGCAGGATTTGCTTACCCTTCCCAAAAACCATAAATCATCACGGTTTTTTACAGGGTTCATTTTGCTCAGATTTTTTTTTTCAATGTTGTGTTTTGTGGACTGTTGTGTGTCTTGTTGTACATCATTTTAGCTGTGGCTTTGTTGGTTTGTTTCGACCTTTTTTTAGTGTGATTGCCCCTTTGGTATCTTTCGCCTCTCTCTTATATATGATATCACAATAATTATATATATGTATAAGCGTTCATATACATTTATATGGATACAATGTTGAATTAAAATAGACGTAATCATTAGATATGTGAGAAAAAGAAAATGAAGAAATAGAAAAAAAAGGGACATAAACAGAAGAAGTAGAAGGCAAATTATAAGGATATTTGTACGTTTGATAAGTTGGCATTCTTAGTGTTTTACACAACACGGAATATTTTAGATCGTGTTATATAGACACACGCTTGTTCATTCTGGTCGTAAGTTAGTCTGTCATCCTCAAACGTGTTAGCAATGGTGTACCTTCTCCAAATGGCAATTTGTAGAATACATGGGATATTCAAAGATTTAGACGAACATGTTCGAAACTTTATAATAGTTTAGAAATTGATCAAATCAAATAATCTATGTGTGATGGTTTCGTTATTGAAATTCTAAATATGTTTAACCGCGCTAAATATTATATATGACAACCATACAAATAAGTCAGGAACGGGGGTTCAACCTGTAATTTAGTAGTTGTTGTTTGTTTCTGTATATCATATTTGTTTGTCGTATACAGTTTTGTAAATCAATCAAGCCGTTGGTTTTTCTCGTTTGAATTGTTTGACAATTATGGTAAATGGTGTCGGCGTTTGCTTAATGTGGAAGTGCATATATTTACGACATTTATTAGCTTATACGCACAGTTTCTGATTTCCGCTAGTGATATATAGTCACCATTTGCACTGATATACGAACGGCCGTCTGTCCGTCGCTCCAAAATATTTTGCAACATTTTAGTTTAGAAAATTTCTTTTAAGTCTGGTAATAATTTTGTGATATTTCCAACAACTTTGTTTTTTTTTTTAAACATTACAAACATTACAAACATTACAAATATAACAAACAATGCTTTAACTTTTTGAACAATATCGCAAAGTTTAAGGAATACATGTGTAGCTATTTATTGAGATAAACTGTATTAATCTTTAAATTTCGGAATTGTCTAGCAATATTTCCAAATGACATACCATTAAGACGTTCGAGGCTATTCAAGTAATAAGGAAAGTTTGGATAACACAACAGCATTGTCAGCCAAGTAGTTAATTGTTGTTTGACAAACTCGAAAAGAGGGGGAAAAGTAATTAAAAGGCTACTTAGCATTTACTTAATTTTTATAACGAAATAGATGTGCACAATATTTTAGATACAGATAGTGCATTTTAAAGTATAAAACACTTTTTTAATAGAAATATTTGAAATAAATACATCAACAGTGTATATTTTAAAATTGGTCAAGTCTGTAGGGCGGCAAAAGTAGAAGTTATTGGTATTTTTTTTTTCTCCTCACTGAAATGCGATACTTTTAATACTTATCCGTTAGTGTGATTAAGTTTTCGGTATATTTCTTATCAGTAGAGCATGCATGTACCAACCAAAGAAAGATGACTGTATCCCAGGTTATTACTCATGAAAAAGAATGAGAAATAAAATAAAATCTGGAACTAGTCTCGGTTACCCAGACGGTTGAATTTTTACAAATCAATATGTGATACAAGTGGAAAATATAAAAAAACAAATTATAATCAAACATAACTCTGTTAAAAAATTGTGTATTTACAATAAGTAGTTTTTAGGTAAACAAGTTGGTTAAGTTGTTTAAACGAGTTAGTTAAGTCGTTAAAACAAGTTAGCTAAGTTGTTAGCTAAGTCGTTATAACAAGTAAGCTAAGTCGTTATAACAAGTCAGCTTAGTCGTTATAACGACTTAAAAATAAAACTCCAATCAAATAAAAAACCAAAAACTGCTAATTTTCCTTAAAATTACCAATTCAGGGGCAGCAACCCAAAAACGCGTTGTCTGATGTGTCTGAAAAATTTCGGGCAGATAGATCTTGACCTGATGAACATTTTTACCCCTGTCAGATTGGTTCGAAATGGTATAGTTTCAGAGATATAAGCCAAAATCTACATTTTACCCCAATGTTATATTTTTAGACATGGTGGCCATCTTGATTATTGGGCGGGGTCATCGGATACTTTTTTGAAACTAGATACCCTAAGGATGATTTTGTCCATATTTGCTTTAATTTTGCCAGTAGTTTCAGAGGAGAAGATTTTTGTAAAAGTTAACGACGACGACAGATGCCAAGTGATAATAAAAGCTCACTTTGCCCTCTGGGCCAGGTGAGCCAAAAAACCAAAACGGACAAAAAGCAACGGACAAAAAGCAAAAGTGTCGGACAAAAAGCAAAATAATCGGACAAAAAGCAAAACGGACAAAAAGCAAAAGTGTCGGACAAAAAGCAAAGTTATCGGACAAAAAGCAAAACGGACAAAAAGCAACGGACAAAAAGCAAAAGTGTCGGACAAAAAGCAAAATTATCGGACAAAAAGCAAAAGCGGACAAAAGGCAAATTGCGGACAAAAAGCACCGTATCAGGCGTTCTTGTTGTAGGTGGGTCCTGAAGTACGATTAGGATATACGAGGTTTTGATTGTGTTGTTTTCATTTTGAGCTCCCTTGTACATATAATTTACTTAATTTGTACTTTATCGGAAAAGTGTATACAAGTATGCCATAGTGTTTAGATAAGCGGTATGTTCTATCAACCTAAATAACTTTTTTACTGGCTTCTTTGTCAGATTTATTAGTATGTTTTGTTTGCATTTTTAGTCAGTTGTGTGGTGTATGTTTATACAGTTTTTGCTGCTTGGTCCCAATTATTGTCACATTATCCAATTATGTCTGTTTTGGGTTGCCCACACAATTTTGTCAATATAACGGAATTATAAACTACTGTCATGCAAGTGGGGGGTTTAGCTAGTTATAAAACCAGGTTTAACCAACCATTTTCCTCGGAAAACGCCTGAACCAAAGTCCTGAATATAACAGTTGTTTTCTATTCGTTCTATTGGTTGATATAGTCTAACGTTTGAATTTGTCAGTTTTTATGGACTTCCACTTATTTTAATTTATTTATGAGTTCTGTATTTTTGTAAATACTTTTTTTTTATATCTGTTTGTGAAATTAAAATAGCAAGCGTCTTTGAGGGGTGAGTTGGTTCTCATAGGAATGACGACAACCTGCTGTAAATTCTTCCTCCAAATTAAACAAATTTATTATAATTATGACTATAAAATTCCTATTTTCTCATTGGCTAAAAGCATAGAGAACCATTTTTGTAAAACATTATATTCACCGCGGGAAAAATCACGAGAGGTTCAGAGGCTGTGCCAATTAGCATAGACCTTCTCAGGTGAAAAGTGAAAAAAATAAAAAATCATAAAACCTCGGTTAGAATCAACATCTTAGGCTTATAAGACTGTATGACAAACAATGAAGACAAATTGAAAGAAATCAAGCTTTATTAGCAGTCAAATAATGGTTACCATAGAAACTAGTCAATCTGAGACACTATTTTTGGTAAAAAACGGAATATTTCCACATAAAATATAATATTAGAATTAAGAATATTGGTCACTGCAAGTAAGTATTTTAATTATATAACCTTAAAATGATAAGCTAAAATCATTGTATCTGAAAAAAGGTTTATCTATGATTGCTATGGTAACAGGAAAATCAAAAGGTTCAAGTTTATAAATTTTAAACAAAAATAAGCAGTTTTGGGGTCAAAATTGTAAAAAATCCAGATTCTGCAACATAAAATATGGTACTGAAAAAAATGAGTTACTATCATGTAATTCAAAGAAAAAAAAAATTCGGTAGACATTTGTATATATATTGGTGGCAGCTAACCAACATTATGCTGTTTCGGAATCAATTTTGTACAAAAACTAGAAATATTGTCATCTTTTAGGGGTCAATATTATAAAATTTTTTACACATATGATTTAGTTTGTACTGCAAAACAAATGTCACACAAAAGCGTTTTCAACTGAGTAGGAAAATGTGCATAAAATCTCCATGGCAACCATCTGTTTTGCATAGCAACCAACTGAGGCTGAAAATATACAATGTTGATTTTTAACAAAATGCACAAAGATAGGCACTTGAAGCCTGTTGGGAAATAAAAAAAAAACCAAAGCAGTCCAATTGTGCTTAAAGATATGCGAAAATCTCCTTAGCGACACTACATTCTTGACATAAATGCCTAGTAACCAACTGATATTTGAAAATACCCAAGCTCAATTCATGGATAACAAACACAATTTAAATAAAAAAATGCCTGGATAAAAACAAAAATAACAAAAGAAGATCAATTATGCATAATGATATTTAAAAATTTCGTTTATTGCATAGCAACCAACATATGTTGTGTAAATTGTATGTAAAGGCTATGTGTAATATAGTCTTTTGAGAGCCTGAATTATTCATCTGTCATTTTTTGTGTAAATCTTGCATCAATGATTTTTTTTTATATTTTATGCTTATTAATTAAATGTGTATTTAAACATGCCATTCTAAATTTCGGGAGAAAAAAAACCAGTAAAATCATCTTTCAAGGGCAATAACTTGTATAAGCAGGTAGTTGAATATAACTGTAAAGTTAACAATTTTGAAAATCTTACTTTGATCTTTCTATGTTATGATGTTACACTATTGTTTCAGGTAGGGTGAAGGTTGGCGCCTATCAAAACGTTTGAACCCGCTGCATTTGTTTGCACCTGTCCTAAGTCAGGAACCTGATGTTGAGTGGTTGTCGTTTGTTGATGTGGTTCATAATGTTTCTTGTTTCTCGTTTTTTATATAGATTAGACCGTTGGTTTTCTTGTTTGAATGGTTTTACACTAGTCATTTTTGGGGCCCTTTAAAGCTTGCTGTTTGGTGTGAGCCAAGGCTCCGTGTTGAAGGCCGTACTTTGACCTATAATGGTTTACTTTTACAAACTGTGACTTGGATGGAGAGTTGTCTCATTGGCACTCATACAACATCTTCTTATATCTATTGATGAACATTTTTGCTGTTTTCTTTTTTTTCTATTTTAAGAGGCCATGTTGTTAAATTCAGTTTTATTTTGCCAATTATTTAGTTAATGCAACAGGAAATTAAAGAGAAATTATGGTTTCCAAATGTTATTCTCTGGACCATTTGCTTATTTTTTTTTACCGCATTTGGTTTTGAAATTCCCTATGGAGTGAAGAAAACCTCTACTGATTTTGAATGTGCTATGTTGAAAGTCACAAAACAGCAATTGCTAGTCTGAAATCGGGACGAACATTTAGTTACTGGGTTATATCTTTTGACAAAATATATTCACTGAATTTAGCTTTATAAATTTTGAAAGAATACTACCATTTTGGACACACAAGTATGTCTTGCCAATGCTAATTTATCACTGGTCAGATAAAATTGTGTCAATTATACATGAAGCCTTTTAGTTTAATATGTTCAGCCTAAAATCAAAGTATACTCTAACAAGTGACCAACTTCTGCTAACATCAATTGGGGTCTACACATAAATAGTGGATCCGTCAAATATTCTTTCAGCCATAGTTAGGGATTGATGTTATGATTCTCCTTTATTATTGGAAATCTCCTTAGCGACACTACATTCTTGACATAAATGCCTAGTAACCAATTGATATTTGAAAATACCCAAGCTCATATCATGGATAACAAGCACAATTTAAATAAAAAATGCCTGGATAAAACAAAAATAAAAAAAGATCAATTATGCTTAATGATATTTAAAAATCTCTAAAGCAACACCGTTTATTGCATAGCAACCAACATATGTTGTGTAAATTGTATGTAAAGACTATGTGTTATATAGTCTTTTGAGAGCCTGAATTATTGACCTGTCATTTTTTGTGTGAATCTGGCATCAATGAATATTTTTGATATTTAATGCTTATTAATTAAAGTATACTCTAACAAGTGACCAACTCCTGCTAACATCAATTGGGGTCTACACATAAATAGTGGATCCGTCAAATATTCTTTCAGCCATAGTTAGCGATTGATGTTATGCTTGTTCTTTATTATGGGAAGTTGACTGAAGGGATAATGTAAATATCACATTTTTCATATATCCTAGTTAACATTTCTTCATCAATACCAAATTCAAGAAAAAGAGGTATATGATGATATGAGCCAGACCTCACTTTATGCTTGTCGTAATTAAATTAAATTAAATTATTTCATGATAATTCAAAAAGACTCAACTTTGTTCGATGATTTCATTCATTCAATGTTTCTTTGAAACAGCAATAAGCTACTCGTTGCATCGGCACTTGTGGAAGTCGTGACTGAACCAAAGTCCAAGTTTAAAAACACTATTGATTTTTCCATATTAAAGGAGAGGGTGGCCAAAAATATTTTCGGACCTCTTCATTCGAAAATAAAAACTTATTATAAATCAGTCATATAACAGGGGATTTTTATCACGGGTTCAATTTTCCATATGGGAAATGGACCCCGGGTTCAATTTCCAGGGGGTTCATGCAATTTTCCATATGACACCGGCTTTAAATGTTCACAGGACATTAGATTATCCAACTAGCAATCATCAGTATTCATAGTTTTATATTTTTTCTTACGTAGTTACATTAGGACTTTAAACTCCTTGCATTTTGTATAAAACTGCAAACACTGCCTAAAAAGATTTCATTAGTATTTAGACATTGGGGAACGACCATTTTATTTTCTTGGGAGGGGAGGTTTTGCGCATTGACTACTGATTTTCATCTGTTGCCACGAGTCAATTACCAATCCTCTATTGTGTGATGCTAAATCACAATTATATAACTTATCAACGTATTGTATAGAAGTAACGTGACGGGTGTCGCATGTAGAGCAGAATCTAGTTACCCTTCTGAAGCTCCTGAGATCATCCCTGGTTTTTGGTGGGGTTTGTGTTGCTAAGTTTTCACTTTTCTATGTTGTGTTTTGTATACTGTTGTGTGTCTTTTTGTAGTTTTTTCTGTCAAAGCATTGTCCATATAAAAATAAGAAGGTGTTGTATGATTGCCAATGAGAAAAACTCGCCACCAGAGACCAATTGACATAGAAGTTTACAACTATATGTCACCATACAGCCTTCAACAATGAGCAAAACCAGTCAGTTCGTTTTCGACTTATGAGTTTGATTATCTCTTTTGTATCTTTCGTCTATTTTTTGCTAAGCATGCTTATTTTTTCTGTGGCTTTGCCGCGTGATATTTTTTCCCCCTATGAACACAACTGTTTTCTGCATTATGTGTCGCAGAGTACTTATTTTCATTCTGACTTCTGCAAGGTTAATTATCTGCAGCTCTTACCAGGCCAAGATATTCATTCTTAAAATCCTCCTGCCCCTCCCCTCGAAAATCAAAAGATCGCCCCCTAAACAACAGCTTAACACCAAAATATACTTTGTTACAAGATGTATTTAACTTGAAAATGTAAAAGATATTTTTGAATAAAACTGTGGCTTATATCTTTTTTGACCGTAAACTGCTAGAAAAATTGCAATTTTAGGTCAAATTTGTCAAATTTGTCGATTTCAACACGTTTGTGATGTCACTTCTGACCTTTTGCACTAAAGTGTCCTACAGCCTGTTGATTCATCAATAAAGTTATCATAATTTTGATAGGCTTGAATAATTTTACTTTTTTTTTTGCAATATCAGGGTCCTCCAAATAATGGCTCTTATCATACCTCCCTCTTTGTCGGATAAGACTGTGAGTCTGTGACCAAAAATACTCATCTGACTTTATTGTAGGGTTGTCATATCAAAAGAAAGTTTAGCTATAACTATTGGTTAAAGAAGACTAATAATAATATAGATTTGCAAATTTGTTACAAGAATCAAATACGAATATGAAGAACTGGTCAAAAGTACAAATATCAAATTGAACCAAAAAAAACCCACATCACATCAAAACTTTACACAAACAATAAAAGATAAAAGATCTAATTTTCTAACTATTCTCAATGATGCTAACAGATCTAAACTTTCTCTTTCTTAATGGTTTGATCTTTACAGAGCCCCTTAGGTGTCAGGTAAATATAAATATGTTTGTTTGCCGGAGATTTAATCTGGTGCGCACAAGTTTGAAAAATCGTGTGCACGACTTTGAAACTGGTGCTCACGACTTTTAAACTGGTGCGCACGACTTTTAAACTCATGCGCACGACTTCGAACCTCGTGTTCACAACTTTTAAACTCATGTGCATGACTTGTAAAAACTTGTGCGCACAACTTTCAAAAATGGTTCGCACGACTTTCAAACTCGTGTGCACCTTCGTATAGAATAAGTCAAACTTTGTTTGAAAGTCGTGCCCATTTGAAATGTTGTGTGCACGAGTTAAAAAGTCGTGCATACGATTTTTCAAACTGGTCCGCACCACATTAAATCTCCGGCATATGAAAATTTCTATATGTACAAATGTTTGACCATCTCTTCATATTTGTAATTTATTTTGTGTTCAATCTCTGCATCATCTTGTCTTGCAAAATTGATCAATGTTCTTTCATTGTGACTTTGATGAAGAGGGATACAACTGCAATAAAAATTTCTATTCTACGCAAATAAATTTTAATTAGAGGTTTTTTAAGCTAATTCATCAGATATAAGGGAGATAACATGTAGAAGAATGTATGATATGGGACCAAATTGGACCTAACAATATTTGTATTTAAAACCGTCCTTGATTGGAAAAATTAAACATTGATTCTATATACCAGTACAATAGATAAAACATTGCAGTTTAAGTTTTAGGAATAATCTTTCCGTGGATACATATATATCAGTTATAAAATGTGAGTAGATTCAGTAAAATGACAGAATTTGTTTTGTGTCAGATGAACTAAAATAAGTAGTTGTGGTATAAATGCCAATAAGACAACTATACACCAAATATCAAAATGACTTAGATCTTAGCTACTATTGGTCTTCATACAACCTTCACCATTGAGCAAACCCCATACTCTATAGCAAGCTATAAACAATGATAAAAGCCCACAGCATGAACAAATGTTTAAAACAAATAAATGAGAAAACCCATGCCTGATTTAGCTTAAACAATGAACTAAAAAAAAATATAGCAGACAGCAACCAACGACTACCACTAAATCACAGGCTCCCGACTTGTGACAGGCACTTCAAGAATGTGTGAGGCGAGGGGGTAAATATGTTTACAAGTGCTCAACCATACTAGTCTTGAACAATAGTGTAAATGCACAACATAAAACACATTGTAAAATTCAGTTGAAAAAACTAACAAAAGGACAAAAGAGACTGAGTACGTTAAAAAATATTCCTTTCGCATGTTTTGATAGCCAATTGTGTCACCAGGGTTTCACTAATGTGTAGAATTTTCTTAAAGTCTTTCTTCAAAAGTGTAAAAATGTGAGCAGTCACTTGAAATTGCAGGGCCAAAATTATAAAAAAAAATTATAAAAAAATCATTTATACAATTTAGGACTTACCATCACATTTGAGGGGGTATTACCAGGGTTGGCAGAATAAAAGAGCCTGAGGGTTCAAAATAGTGAATTGTTAATGTCCACAATGGTCAAAATTTTAGACATTTTTAACGAGTTTTTGAGAGAGAAAAAAAATTTAAACAATTATATTATGACACAAAACAGTATAATGATATTAGCAGATAAGCAGTAGGATGACATCAGGTCATCTCAGTACACAGACCATTTCCGGCAGCCTTCAGAAAAACTTACAAAAAAGGAAAAAATGGGCATTTTTGAAACCATTAGCAAAAAAATCTCTTTAAAGTCTACCCTATTTTATTTTTTTGATTAACAATATAGATATTTAATATTAGGTATATAATATACATTATACCACTGTTAATCCGGATTTCGGTATACATATGATACAAATAAGGTCTTATTCTTTAATGTTTCCAATTCTAATTCCTTTACATTTTCCCATTGCCATAGTAACGTATTACAAAAACATCATCACTGATAAAAAAAGTTTTATATGATTGGCAATGGTTACCTTACTTTGTATTTGTAACAACAAAAAAATCCTAGTCACATTTTTGCTCTAGGTGGCCTGCAAATGTGTTGATTTTTGTCTATTTTTGGTACGCTCTTTGGACTCGTAACAAAGGAAACATTTTCCTTAGATACAAGATGTAAGGACATGATCGAAAAGATTTTTTTTTCTTAAACATATTCTTTATGACATAGCAAATCAATTAATAGCATTTTAAACTAAATCTAATTTTTTGCACATTCAAGGTTTGTACATGGCCTCTTTAAAATATAAGATTTGGAACAGCTAACGTGTACCTAAATACAGATATTCCAAGGCAACGTCAATGACTTAGGTTTATAACATCATGCCGGAAAATTCCAGTATTTCTTTTTCTGTTAAATTCGGTGCATTTGTGTTGTTGTAAATTTTATTGTAGGACTCTAAAGTGCGATGGTCACGCTAAAGTGCGATGGTATACGCTAAAGTGCGATGGAGTCAAACGTTAAAGTGCGATGGAGTCAAACGCTAAAGTGCGATGGTATGACACGCTAATGTGCGATAGTATAACACGCTTAAGTACAATAGTATAGCACGCTAAAGTGCGATGGTGTAACTGGAATGGGGTTCAGGCAATGGTTTTCGTTTGTTATTATGTTTATTAATCAAGCCGTTGTCTTTCTCTTTTTGACACTGGTCATTGTGTGGCCCTGTGTATATATAGATTGCTATGCGGAGTAGGCTAAGGCTCCACATTAAAGGCCGTAGTTATTATAGTTGCATATATCGACGACATTTGGTCTTGGTAGAATATATGTCTCATTTTTTTATTTAAAGAACGATACTTGTCAAAAAAGTGTAATGGTTACATTGCAGTTGCTAGTATATACTTTATGAACCCGTCTTAAGCCATATTCATAACATCTGATTACAAACAGAAGGTGCTGCTAAATTAAAATTGGACGAATTTAATTCCTCAACATCTAAGTGAGCCAGCTCCAGAATCTTCTTTTTCTCTCAAGTTAAATTATATTTTGTAACCTTAACATGAATAGTAGAAATACTAAAATTATTTCAGTATAAATGATCAAATGGTCATGCGTATGATCGTCCTGTATATGCATGTGATATTTGCCACTGTACGTTCAACAAGCAAAAAAAAAGTTTATATTACTATATTAATTAATTTTACCGAATTACTGGAAAATATGGTTTTCTAAGTGTTTTATACACATCGTCAATGCTCATGTAATCCGCTTTTTCATTTTTGTTGATTTCTATTGTTGTCGGAAAAACGCACATTAGCGTATTGACATCGAATATTAGCGTTTTCCATAAAATAGCACAGACCATCGTACTTTAGCGTATCAAACCATCGCACTTAAGCGTAGATCATCGCACTTTAAGCGTGACCATCGCGTTTTAGCGTACCCATCGCACTTTAGAGTCCTACACATGTATTTCAACTAATAATAATTAGCAACTGCAAAAGCAGCTTATATATTTTGTATAAAAACAAGCATTTAGGTGACAATTAAAGAGGAAATAATTTCAATTAATGCCATTTATTTAAACAAAAACAAAGCTGATTTGGTTTTGTCATATATACAATGTATAAAGCTTGTTAATCTCGGTATGTATCATAAAATCGTGATAGTTTATCTTTTAAAAGATGACCTACCATTTGATTCCTTTAATAATTCTGACATTTTCGTGTCATTCTTTTAAAAAACCATATCAATATTTGTAATTTAATATCTTTAATGTAAACAGAAATACACGCATTATAAAGGCATTGCCTGCTAGCAATTGATTTTTGTTTAATAATCCAATTAAAATCAAGCATAAATATTTCGTAAACACTCTGTATGTAGTATTATTGTCAAATATTCATTTGAAATCGATTTTAGCTATCATAGCTATTCACAAACAATAGACTAGAAAAAAGAGTTGTATATTTATTTATCTGAAATTGATTTACCACAAATGTAGTTAAAATTTATCTGTCGATATTGAGGTATTTACACAAAATAACATAATTGCTAATAGAAAATATTTATGTGAAATGCATTACATTGAAAGAGGACTACCACATTCGAATACTTTATCCGAGAAAGAAGAACAGAAAGAAGAACGGGTACACCGAAAACGTGAAAGTGCAGGGAACAAAAATAGAACACGGAAATCAACGGAAACAATGTCTCATTTTAAGATAATGGAATCTTGTGACAGACTCTCTAAACCAGAAGAAGAAACCGGATATACAATCAGAGGTCCGACTGCACATGATCACGTTTGCAAAGAACACAGTCCGATGCCGGCTCCAGCAAGATTCACTGGAGACCAAAAAATGAAAGCTAGAGATATCCAGTCACTTGTTAATAGGCTTTCTAACATAAAGTATTTGCATAGTGGTGTAGATACACGATGTTCTCATCAGCTGGATGTAAGGTCAGTCAAAGGTGTTGTCACCGCCAATTCATGGAGTAGATACGGAAGAAAGTGGACAAAGTCTTCTAAAAACTCTTTTGACGATTTAGAAAGGAAAGTTTACAATTTTTTAAGTGGGAAATTCTGAAATCATGTAACATAACAGTTAATTAATAACATTCTTATATTATATTGAATAAATGTTACCCGTATTGTGTCTAATATTGTTTTAGTAAATTATTCAATTAGAGATCAGTTAAAAAAATTTGCCTGCTTCTTTTCTTAGGATATTGAACGAAGGAGATATATGTAAAACGTTTTCAACAACAAAAACTCAAACAGATATATCTGTAAAAGAGGGACGAAAGATACCAGAGGGACAGTCAAACTCATAGATCGAAAACAAACTGACAACGCCATGGCCAAAAATAAAAAGACAAACAGACAAATAATAGTACAGATGACACAACATAGAAAACTAAAGACTAAGCAACACGAACCCCACCAAAAACTTGGGGTGATCTCAGGTGCTCCGGAAGGGTAAGCAGATCCTGCTCCACATGTGGCACCCGTCGTGTTGCTTATGTTATTACAAATCCGGTAAATAGTCTAATTCTGTAAGTCACATTCGTGAAAAGGGAAGGGTATTGTAGTTACGACATAAGGAACATATCCGATATCATCTGTGAAACGGTTATTCCATAACGGTCAACCAACTCGTGATGGCGTCCGTAAAATTTACGAAGGGAAATTATTACCGTTTATAACGCACAAAGTTTAAAATTTACGAAGGGAAATTATTACCGTCTACAACGATGCATCAGGTCTATGCCATACTTGCAGTAAGCTCAAGCTCTATTCACCCGCGTTACAATAATAGTTGTGAATACATTTTAAATGAAACTACAAATTACAAAAAGTAAGGTAAATATGTAACTAGCTGTACGAGGGATAAGGTTAACACCAAATGTTAATCTCTCTAAAACGGACAGAGAAAATCACGCTCATTGTTATTGTATATGTTAGCGGCAATAAGTAAAATTAGGCATTAAGCTTAAATCCTAGGCAGTAAGGTAACGCCAAGTCATTAAGCTATTGCCTGAAATGTTCAGGCATTAAGCTTATTTCCTAAAATCTGATGCTGATTATTCAACCTATTGCCAAACATCATTTCCGGCAATAAGTAACCTTTGGGATTTTTGTTTTATCTTCCAAGTCGGCAATGGACATTTGAGCGACATGGCAGGACATTTGAGCGATAAAAAAGGACGTTTGAGCACCAAAGTATAGGACAATTGAGCGCCGAAATTTACTGACATTTGAGCAAAAATACAAATAAGCATAGGACATTTAGGCGAAAAAAAATTAAGACTGATTAAGGAGTACCTCTTCCGTTCGCCAGAAATAATCTGTTACTCCTGCTCACCACGGGGAGGTGGAAGTAGGATTTCGAGCAGGATATAGTTAATAAAATGTATAGTTTATAACGCACAAAGTTTAAACCATCTTTTAATCGTAAAAAAAGAACAAACACTGCCATAAAACTTCAAACTCGGCAAAGGTATAATTTACAAGTTAGTTCGAGCTTGAAATTTATATCCTAGGCTTCTGACATAAAAATCCCTCGTTATTTCCTGCTGGCAGTACCGTTAATGCAAGTCCAGGAGATTCTGTTCCTTCTCCTTGTCTGTTCGGCTCTGAGGTGCATCAATATTCAAACTCCGAATTTTGATGTAAGTCACAGATTGTAATTCGACAATGGTGTCAAGGAAAGTATAAATTGATGGGTGACTATGCTAAAATGCTCATTATAATGGGCATGAAATGATTCGGGTACATTGTTTGGACTTTTTAAGTATAAGAAATTAAGAACAAAGAAAATTTGCATAGCCAATTAATTATAGTAAAACTGATTGGTAAGTAGAGATTAACTCAGGACTACACTACCATTAACTAACCAGAACCGATCGAATTACTCGGGTGTAAAATAAAATAAAATATTTATTTTAAAAACTGTTTTTTCTTACTTTTTGAATATATTTTCTTAATTCATACGCGGCTGGTGTTAACGAGTGAACTACATCTAGGCAGATGGTCTATGCAATTTTGATAAATATATACATGTATATACACGAGGCTGGTGTGTACGCACTTGCATGCACAAACAAAAAAGCCGAAAAACAAATCCAGATACACGAAGAGAGAGAGAGAGAGAGAGGGGGGGGGGGGGGGGGGGGGGTATTGATAATTTTATCCTGACTTTCCCGTATTTTACTCTCATTAAAATATGCTGTTGTGTCAATAAATTCATTGTTATTTTCGGAAAACAAAATACTCCAACAAAATGGATGCATCAGAAGCTAACCTGTTTAACTCTCCTTGTATGGAGTCAAAGTCTCATGACAGTACATGAAGAAACTCAAACTATGCCTAGTAATTGATCAGATTCAACAAAAAGTGCAAGTTCTGTAAAATGCATTCCAAACTTCCTAATATTGGAGAACTTTCAAAAGAAGACAATAATTTTAAACTTCCATTAATTCAGATAACATTGCAATATGTAGATGATTTCCCTTTTCCTGCTTGGTATATTTTAACTATTATTAAGATTAGGGGGTGAATATACATGTAATATGTTAGAATAAACCTGTGTGACTTAACTGGTCATGTGTACAATAATTACTTAACCATTTTTACTTAATTTAAGAAAAATGACTATGATACAATTTAATCATTTTCTAAACTCAATAGGAGTTTCAGAGCCAGACATGTACATTTCCGTCAATACAAAAATAAAAGTTTACTTGCTTTTCATGCTTTTAATAACTTATTGAATGAATGATTTATTTTCGAAAAAAACATAAAGCATAGATAAAATGTAAATGGTTATGTAAATATGTTTTTATTATACCTAGAGTGGGGATATATTGCATTGACCTTGTACGTCTGTGGGTTTGTCCGTTCGTCCAAAAAATATTTCCGTCACACTTTTTCATATATGTCGATATAACAAATAAAGTTTTTAAATAAAACACTTCCGCCCGCCATGAGCCAGTAAATATTGTTTTTATAATAAATGCACTTTTTCATGATTGTCGATATAACAAATAAAGTTTTCAAATAAAACACTTCCGCTCGCCATGAGCCAGTAAATATTCTTTTTGTAATAAATGCACTTTTTCATGTATGTCGATATAACAAATAAAGTTTTCAAATAAAACACTTCTGTCTATGAAGAAAAAACATAAAAAATGTGGTGCACACTGAATACCCGCGTAGCGGGTTATTTACAAGTGTGCACCACATTTTTTAGGTTATTTCGAATAGACAGAAAACATATTACAGTCATTTCTTAATAATTTAATTCTAAATTCCATTTTTTAGGAGTAAATCATGAAAAACAGTTGATGATGTCACGGTCACATGACAAAATTATGTCTATGAGCGGATAGACAAAACACTTTCAGCCAATCAAAAGACGTGTTACATCCAAAATTAAATTATATATATATAACCGCAAATAAGTATCTTGGTATCTATAATATTAAATGTATTTGCGAATGAGCGAAGCGAGGGGAGTCTTATCTGGAAATACATTAAATGTGGGCTATTAAAAAACAGACCAAATGGCATTGAACTATCATAGCACAACAGATTATTCACTAACAAAAAGAGAGCGTGAAAAAGTCACGGAATTCCGTTCTTTTGCTGTACGCATTACATAATATTTTTGTATATAATAACAAAATGATTTGTGCAAAGACAAATAAGCGACACCAGATCTTTCACGATCCTTTTCACGATCATAATTATCATTTATACTAATATTCCAATCTTAGCCCACTTTCTGATTATGCTACTTCAAGATAATTTCGAGGGCCACTTGAAACATTAATATAGAACGAATTGTTCGGAGAGTAATGTAATCATTCAAATAATGAAAACAATCCTGTTTGTTTACATTTTTATTTCATTTAAAATGTTGAAGAGCAATCTGCCTTTCGTAGTTTGCAAAAAAAAAATTAATTGAATTCTGTTTAAAAACCTGAAAATATATTTGAATAGTTCAATTTTTGACAAATAGGTAATTTTGTAATGTTTCTTCCCTTACGATTGTAGTTGTCTTCCTTTTGCCATTGAAGAAAAATAAAAGAAAAATGTTTCCCCGCTCAAGCTTGCTTATAATAGAGTGCGGAAACGAAAAAAAAAAAAGAATTTTTTCCAAGAAAAAAAATTGCAATTTCCCAAGTTATAAAGGGGAATAACTCTAGAAGGGTCAGTGCGTCACTGCACGAATTCGAACTCTGTAAGTTTCGTTTCTCAGCATTATGTTTGAGTTTCATTAAATTTGGATGAGAAAAACTTAAGTTAGAGTGCGGAAACGAAAATGGGACGGACGGAAAGACGGAAGGACGGTCAAGGGTAACACTAATTAATGCCACCTTCGCCTAGCGGTGGGGGGTGGGGGGGGGCGGGGGGGGGGGGGCATATAATGTGATCCTTTGTATATAAAAACTAATCAGAGTTACCAATATAATATATTGTTCTTAATTAGAACAGTATTTTAAGAAAATAAAACATGTAAATACAAACTTTTCTCCATTTTATTTCAAATTACATAACTTGAATTGATTAATTACCTGTAATTATCTGATATACACTTCGACAATGGACATTTGAGCGATAAAAACAGGACGTTTGAGTGCCAAAGTATAGGACATTTGAGCGCCGAAATTTTTCGGACATTTGAGCGTAAAATAGAAATAAGCATAGGACATGTGAGCGAAGAAAAATTAAGAATGACGAAGGGGTACCTCATCCGTTCGCCAGTTATAATCTCTTGCCCCTGCTCACCACGAGAAGGGGAAAGTAGAATTTCGAGCAGGATATAGTGATTAAAATGTAAAGTTTATAACGTACAGAGTTTAAAATATCTTTTAATTGTAAAAAAAAACACGTGCAGTCATAAAATTAAAAACTCGCCAATGGCATGAATTACAAGTCAGTTCGCGCTTGAAATTGATATCTTTTTTCCTTTATTAGTCTAATGCCTCGTTCACACGTACATTTAATTCGAATTGAATTCGAATCGAATGCGAATCGAATTCGCTAATCGCGTTCACACACTCTACTTTTTTAATTCGAATTGATTCGAATGGGCTAAATCGCATTATCCAATTCGCATTAGAAATGCGTTTTTGTTAATACGAATTAAAAGTTAACGTCGTTAGGACAGTAAAGCGAATTTGACGCGCATTGCAATTCGAATTAGAATTTACGTTTGGACGTTAAACGTTTCGAATGCGAATTAAACTAATTCGAATTAGTTAATGCGAATCGAATTCGAATTACGTGTGAACGCAGCATCGGTAAAAATTATATCTATTTCAACATGTACATGCATTTGATTAAGATCTCAAGTGCCAAGGGACATTTCACTTTATAAAAATAAGAAATGTAGAACAAAGAAAATAGTATAGCCAATGCATTATAGTAGAATTGATTGGTAAGTAGGGGGTTTAAAATCAAATAAAATATATTTATTTTATAAAATTACTCTTTTTTCTTTCTTTTTAAAAGTATTTTCATAATTCATATAAAAGTATCACAGGAAATTTCGCTCAAACGTCCTATTTGAAAATCCAGGTAAGGTTAATATTCCGGCGCTAAAATGTCTTATGATGTCGGCGCTCAAATGACCGTAAATGCATTTTTTATTTTCGCTCAAATGTCCTATGCCCGACCCCATACACTTACTCATACAAAGTACTATAAATAAAACATGTAAATACAAACGTTTCTCCATTTTATTTCAAATTACATTGAATTGATTAATTACCTGTAATAATCTCATATACACTTATCCATACAAATTACTATCAAACCACTTCCCGATTGTCCCACATAATTCCAATACTTTTTTCCCTGTAAATAAAAAAATGGAACAATAGAGTAAATTATAACTTAATCAAATTAAACGAGCACTTTAATAAAGTTGTTAACGCTATTACAGCGACCGATTTAAGAAGCGTTTGTTCTAATGAATAGGCTAATATACACAGTCACCTGACCTTCAAAAAATGCATAACAGTAGTTGTAAGTAGCATTTAAACTCGGATTTAAATCTCACTTTGTAACTTTCTTATTTTCGTACATTTCCGTGTTGAAAATACATTTCTTATAGATTTGAATCAATTCTATATAAATGAAATATTCTGGAAAAAACATTACATATCTTTGATATGTACTATGATTCCAGTGTTAGGTCTCATGTGTCATGCAATAGGATTTGCTTCACCATTTTGGTACCATGAACACTATTCTTCAAAATATGGATCAGAAAATTATTACCATGGAATGTGGAAAGCGTGTTCTGTAATACCTGGATTACCGATTAAATGTCATCACCATGATGCATCAGAGTTACGTAAGCATATCACTTATATTTGTTTTAAAATTGAATGAATGACTGTTTCAAAATTACAATACAACATTACTGCAAAGTGATAGTAGTATTTGTAAACATAAATATAAAGCTATAAAACTATCTTTAGAAAATACAAAACCAATAATAACTAGATTTGTAATTGCTAGCAATAACGGATGGCATCCTCGTCCTCCTATTGCCAGGGTAACGACAGCCATTTAAAAAAAAATCAAAATCAAACAGCGCATCTTCACATGGCAATTAACATTCTTGTAAAGTTTTACTAAGTTTGGAGTATTTTGAAATTTTTGAAATTTTTGCTGTTTCCATGGTAACGGTGGCCATTTTGGAAATTCCAAAGTCAAATTGAGCATCTGCATATGCCAGTCAATATTTGTGTGAAGTTTCATTTACTTAGGCATGTTTGGAGCATATTGATTTTTTTTTTACATTTTTGCTGTTTCCATGAAAACGGAGGCCATCTTGGAAATGCCATACCCCGATTGCAAATCTGCATATGCTGGTTAAAATTATTGTATAGTTCCATTGACATTGGTTCATACAATTCCGAGATATAAGCTGGACAAAAAAAAAGTGGAAGAAAAATTAAAAAAAAGAAAAAAAGATACGTAGAATAACAATATGTCACCCCAACTCCGTTGAGGGTGCCATAATGATAAAGACAAATAACGCAACAGATAATCAAAAGCATGTAATATTTGAAAAGTTAATGTATAGGGGGAAGGTAAAAAAAAAATTACCATTCAACATTGCCTAAAATATTAAAGTGTAAACTCGCAATGATTAGTGTTGCAGTAATATAAATTGTAGCTTTTCTATTGGCCTTGATTTAATTTAGATCTTGTTATACAAAGTTGTGTGCATTAACATTGCACAGTTTATGGCATTGCATATACCTATGCACATTTTTCATAGAAAAAACAAAGAATTGAAGGAGACTAGACCAGTGCATTCTTTTCTTATCTTTATAATTGCCATTGCACTGTTTCGCCTTTTTGGACCAATAAAAACACAAAAACATACATGAGCAAGGACCAATATCCTTTGAAATTCAATTTAAACAATTTGCATATGCAGACACAATAACTATAGAATAGACAAGACGGGTGGTGAGATTTAAAAAAAAACTATAAATGAAGAAGCAAAGGTTTTTGTGTCAATTTACAAATTTGACATAATACATAAAGGTTGCACTTACATGAACACAAATAAAATTAAAGCGACACAATTCCACCTTGCCTTTCACATTCTATTCTTTAGTGCATGAAAACCTATTAAACGGCTTTGAATCTCTTGCATCTGACTGATTCCTCGGTAGCAAACTTTATGGAACAGGGGCCCTTTTTAAAAATGCTTTTTTATTGCGACATATCGGAACTAAGATGATTCTTGTTAAATAACTCGTGTGTAAAGTACAGACCTATACTAAGTCTTATATGGTCCAAACTTATACTTGCACCATAACGAACTGACCAAATATTTTGATGAATTAATCAATATAAGAAACAATATAAATTATTGGGTATAGATGTCGGATTAATCTAGATATTTACTAAGATTAGGCAAAAAATTGCGCACGAACATATATTTTTATTTAAAACGTTCGATATGTTTGTGCCTCTGCTGTCCCTCTGACATTTGCATGTCCAACACTTTTTTTTATCAGTAATAACGTTTAATGATGTTTTGGTGACTCGAAAAGGGGCATTAGCTGACTAATAAATTCTCCCCGATGTGACCCAAGTTCTCATAATTGATTTATAACATACTAAAACGTATATCTAACTTACAAAAAGAAACAGTTAACAATGCATGGACTCGCTATAATGTATCAACATTTCGTGTGTTTTTTAGACTAGGCATCATCTAATTAAGTCTCCCAAAAGAAGTTTGGGAAGACTATTGTTTTTGCTCAGTTATTATTATTATTATTATTATTATTATTATTATTCTTCCTCTTCCTCTTCCGCCGCTTTTAAATTTGAACTTGTCCGCACCCGTTCTCCAAAACCGCTTGTCAGATTAACTTAGGGTTTCACAGTATGTTAAACTAACATGTCTAGTGGTGCAATCAGGGTTTTGTTTGTGCAATGGGGTTTATAAAGGGGTACTTTGAGGGGCAAAAAGAAAAGAGGGTTTTACTATAGAACCCTATGGGATTTTATTTTTTAAAATTTTCAAATGATTATAGATTGAAAACCGTTTGTGATAGACACAATCTTTTTAATTGAAAATGTTCTAAATGATAAAGCCCATTAAATGAAATACTGGGTTAGTCCCCAGGGGTCACCCCACCCCCTGCCATTTAAGAAAGTTCTAATACCTTGTAAGTGGTCAAGATCCCCACCCCTAAACCATATATATTCTGGTTTGTCATGCTAAGATGGTTTGAATGATATACAGGGTTAGTCCCCAGGGGTCATCCCGACCCCCTACCATTTGAGAAAGTTCTAATATCTTGTAAATGGTCGAGATCCCCACCCCTAAACCATATATATTCTGGTTTTTCATGATAAGATGGTTTGAATGATATACAGGGTTAGTCCCCAGGGGTCATCCCAACCCCCTGCCATTTGAGAAAATTCTAATATCTTGTAAATGGTCAAGATCCCCACACCTAAACCATCTATATTCTGGTTTGTCATGATAATGCAAATCAAATGAAATACAGGGTTAGTCCCCAGGGATCACCCCACCTCCTGCCATTTAAGAAAGTTTTAATACCTTGTAAGTGGTCAAGATCCCCACCCCTAAACCATATATATTCTGGTTTGTCATGCTAAGATGGTTTGAATGATATACACGGTTAGTCCCCAGGGGTCATCCCGACCCCCTGCCATTTGAGAAAGTTCTAATATCTTGTAAATGGTCGAGATCCCCACCCCTAAACCATATATATTCCTGTTCGTCATGTCTCGAACATTTGAATGACGTATACGGTCAGTCCCCAGGGGTTCCCCCACCCCCAATGTTCTAATATCTTGTAAATGGTCGAGATCCCCACCCATAAACCGTATATATTCCTGTTCGTCATGTCTCAAACATTTGAATGACGTAGAGGGTCAGTCCCCAGGGGTTCCCCCCACCCCCAATGTTCTAGTAAGTTGTAAATGGTCGAGATCCCCACCCCTAAACCATATATATTCTGGTTTGTCATGCCAAGATGATTTGAATATACAGGGTTAGTCCCCAGGCATCATAGGTTAAAAATGTATGTAAATCATTATTCTGAATGTATGTAAATCATTATTCTGCCTGTCTGAGAATAATTATTTGTGGGCCAGATCAGTCAGCGAATTGGTTATTCCTAGTGTTTCCCTTGTTTTTTTTTATTTCAATGCTAACGGTTGACATTTATTTCTTTTTAATGAATGAAAATGCTGGCCGCATGCGCCATCTCCACTTAAGGTCAAAGTAAAGGTTGCATGAATATGGTTTCAACTGAGTTATATTATTGACCTGCAAGTCAATAATACAACAGCGATGTTTTGTACCTTATTTTGACTAAATTGAACCAAACTGAATGCTTGTAGAGAAATTAGTATCTCTATCTGCAGTTTTTATAAATGTAAAACCGTATTTGAAACCGTTCTTTATTATGGTAATCTGTCAACTTATACTCTAATTGAAAAGTGACTTTAATGGAGTTTAACCCCAAATAGCAATACCAAAATGTATTTTGTGTGCTATAATGAATAATAACTTTTGTGAAACAAGAGGCACACCTGTTCCTGTATCACTCCCCTGGTGAGAAAAGCCATTTGTCGTGACAAATTTGTTTGTGATATACACTTTTAACTTAGCTCCTATATTTAAAAATACAAGTAAAAAATGTGAAATTTTAATTGGTAAAAAAAATACATTTCGGGGACAATAACTCCATATACATGATGTGTTTTTAAATTTTCCCTGTGCTTTCTGAGGGGGAAAAAATCAACATTTACGCGGCAACAACCCCAAAACAGGTTCACATGTTTCTTGAATATTCAGTTCAGAGTAGATAGAACTCATTTTCGCATTTCACACTTTAACCTAGCTCCTATAGTTTCCGAATCAATAGCCAATAACTGCCAAAAAAGTTAAAAATCAAATAAGGTAGAGCTTGCAATTGTTACACTGATAGTTCTTTATTTGTTATAGTTTTCGATATTTGACAAAAACTGTAGTTTGACCCCTCTTTGTTTAGCCACGGTGAACATGTTTGTTGCTCAACCTAGACAAAAATCTCAAAATTCACAATAAACATAGATGAATCCCACAACGTTTTAGTTCAATCCTTTAAACAGTTTCAGGGAGAGAAAAGTTAACGGACAACGGACGCAGTGATGGCAAAAACTCACATGGTCCTTAGGGAAAGTGAGGTAAAAGTGTAAATGAAAATAAAGTAAAGTTAAAATTTGTGTAAATGTACCGTGGATATAGAATACAAAAAAATTACTGAAATATAATAACTTTTTTCTTAAATTTGATCAACTTGAAATACTTGTTTTTACAAATTCTTGACGCCAAATTAAAACGTGAAATGGACAAAACCTTACAATGTTTATAACAATTAAATCAGGGCTCAGCTTATATAAAAGTTTGACTACTGTTTGAATAGCTCGTTACGTAAGTTTGAAAAACCGGATTAGAATCTTATCGGCTCTATTTAAAGTTAGAATATAGCAAAGTACTCTCGACCAATGAAATTGTAGAATTGGATGCCTCTTAATTGTGAAGAATGAATGTACATCATGTTCTTAGTAAGGGATTATCCTATTATTTGGGTCTATTTACAGTTCAAAACAAAGAGTTTCTATAAATGAGTTCCAACTGCCCCGAAGCACATTTATCAGATTGAAAGGATTTATCACACAGTGATTGAAACTGACTAAAAGTTGAATTGTGAAACAAACAAAAATCTTTAAATAAGTTGAAGTTTACTGGTGCAGTAAAATTGGTACTGTGAATTTTATTATGAAAATATTAATAACTTCAAATTACTATAAAATTAAACAATACCAAAGCAATGCAAAAAAAAAAAAATAAAAAATATCTTTCAGATAAAAAATAACCTAAATCTTTAGCTTTCCAAAACTTTGATTACTTGATCAGCGGTTGGGGAGAATAGTTATTTCCAATAGAATTATTTCAATAAAAAAACAGGAATTAAATTTTAAACATATTATAAAAACTTTTAAGGGCATTATTTTTTAGCATTTCCCTGACATAATGAAACAGTATTTGATGTAAAAAGCCGGACCAAATTATTGGCTGTGAAATAAAATTTAGTTGTAACTCTAATGTATTAATTGATTTAAACTGTAAATAAAACAGGATAATTCCTCACTAAAATATTACATGATTACATTCATACTCACAATCACTGAATCAGGAAACATACAATTCCTACCTTTTCTTTCTACTGTTGTGTCACCTAATATCTATAACGCATTTTTTTTTTTTTAATATTTCCCAAATGATAAGAAAGTCCTCACATCACTAAAACTTATCCATAAATGACATGCCGATAAAGGAAGTCATGCATCAATTATAAACATTGCACTGACAATGAAACTAATTCTTGAATAGATCATTTGAGCCTTGAGCACTTTACAATATTCTAAGTTTGTAAGAGAATGATAATCCCTTACTTCATGATAAGTACTCGCTAACGCTCGTACTTATTCATGAAGAAAGGGATTATCATTCTCTTACATATACTAATAAGGTTTATTCCCTTAATCTTGGTTTTGTTTCGTGTGCATTCAGACGCAAATTACAAACTAAGTTAACTTAAGGTAAATGCACGGACTGAATTCGAGGGACTAAACCAATTAGCATATGAAAGTAACAAGAAGCAATTAAAGGAGTATTATCTGTCTAGTTCAGGTTCACCAATTTGACTGGAGTTCTCATATTTTATTTATGACATAATAAAACGTATATCCAAATTTCTAAGAGTTAAAAAGAGGCAATTGATTATGTATGGACTCGTTATAATGTATCAGGATTTCTTGTGTATTTTAGACTAGACGCCATCTTATTAAACATCGAGATGACTTCCGAAGAATGCCCCGATATAAACATACATATACATATACATATAAATACACAGACAAGCACGTGCAACCGTATCCTGACGATTTTTCTAGTTCATGTCATAGATTTAAAAAATATGTAAATCATCTTTTTACCTGTATAAGAATGATAGTTTTGTGGACCGAATTTGTCAACTAGTTTGTTCTATTCTTCCTTGTTTCACTTTCACATTCTTATCTTTTTGATAAAAGAACATGCTTAAAAGAGGGACGAAAGATACCAGAGGGACGGTCAAACTCATAGATCGAAAACAAACTGACAACGCCATGGCCAAAAATAAAAAGACAAATAGACAAATAATAGTACAGATGACACAACATAGAAAACTAAAGACTTGGCAACACGAACCCCATCAAAAACTGGGGGTGATCTCAGGTGCTCCGGAAGGGTAAGCAGATCCTGCTCCACATGTGGCACCCGTCGTGTTGCTTATGTTATTACAAATCCGGTAAATAGTCTAATTCGGTAGGTCACATTCGTGAAAAGGGAAGGTTATTGTAGTTACGACATAATGAACATATCCGATATCATCTGTGAAACGGGTATTCCATAACGATCAACCAACTCGTGATGGCGTCCGTAAAATTTACGATGGGATGATTTCAACTTCACCATTTGGAACTCTTGGTTTAATAGCTTCCTTGTGAGCAGCAATGCTCTAAATAGCTCATACGAAACCCATCGCCAGATACAGGGTCAAATTAATGGTCGCATAAATACGGATTCAAATGAGGCTGAATTATTGACCTGCAAACCATTGTTTTGAGTTTATTTTGACAAAATTGAATCAAAGGAACTTTTTTTACAGTCTATATCGTAGCTAATGCCCCATTATACCGTGAGAAAATGATGTGCAAATTCCATACATAGACATTGATTGATGAACATTCATTCAAATTTTCTGTTTTATATTGATTGATTGTTGTTTACTAAACGTCCAGTGAAAAATATTTCACGCAGATTCTGAGCGAAAACAAGTTATGGTGTAAAATGCATGAGATATTGTTTTAATGTAAAACCATGGACACATTTGGAACAAGTATTTGGAGTTTTTGGTTTTCAGTTCTTTTTAACTTCGTGTCACAGTGGAAAAATGGACAACATTTGATTTTGAGACTTTTCGGACTTTTTGTAAAAGATTTTGTAAAATCACTGTATTTCTTATTTTTGCAATATTTCACTAAGGAATTTTGTTATTTTTATTGTGAAAGGTTTAGATCAAGTTTGGAAGATTAAGCTGTTTCAATTTGTTTTTCAATTAGCGGCATTTACTTCAATCTTACCTAGTATTTTTGTATCTATTTAATTCGATAAAAAGTCTGTATGTTTTATTGTTAATTATGAGTTATGTGCTTATTTTTCTTTAATCCGAAAATCGTATTTGTCACTCATTTAGAGAAATATTTGTCATGTCTTTTCGAGTAATTTTTGGTTTGTTATATGAACTGTTTTATTTTGTTCTGTATTGGTATGTGACACTATAATAAAATATTCTGTCTGTCTGTCTGTCTTCTGTCTTTATTATTTCGATATGGCAGATTGGGTTTAGTATTACACCGAGCAGTTCCAACTCTGTACAATTGTATTCCATGCTGAACTATTAAATTATATATCGCGGAAACCAGAGTCATCATTTGTTGCAAGAGTTAGTCCCAGAGTCAGAGTCCGTGCAGACTCTTCTTATTGTCTATTGTGTGTGTGTGGTTGCAGGTCAACATATAACCCAGTCACAAGATACACCCAGTTTTTATTAGTCACATTCGTACTAGTTGAGTTTGCCTTCCAACTGTTCTAAATCGAGCGTCACTGGTGAGCCATATATAGACAAAACACGTGTACCAAATTTGAAGTCCGGCATCTTTGATGCAACTGCTAGTGGATGTTACTCCGCGAGGGCATCGCCAGACCAGTACTCAGCACTCCTGTGTTGACATGAAATATCCTTCATACGGTCATTTTCTGTCCATTGTAT
The DNA here is from genome assembly GCF_021869535.1 of Mytilus californianus. Taxonomy (NCBI): domain Eukaryota; kingdom Metazoa; phylum Mollusca; class Bivalvia; order Mytilida; family Mytilidae; genus Mytilus; species Mytilus californianus. The sequence goes on from NW_026262668.1 coordinate 3,294,245, forward strand.
GTTAAGAAAATATTGAATTATTTGAAATGTTAAGGTTTTTCTATCCCCAGGCATTGAAAAAAAAACGATAGAAACCAAAGTGAGAAATAAAACTCACGAGTCCAAGAAAGACCGACAAATGGAGGAATAAAAACGAAAAACGACGAAAAACCAAACATCAGTAAAGACTAAGAAACACGACCCCCACCATACATCAGTTGCGCGGTGGCCTTACACAGTTGCTATTGTTTTGGAATTTTTGGTTTTGATGCTCTTTAATATCGTATTTGATTTGGCTTTCCAACAGATTTGATTTGGGTGTGTCTTGTATAGATGATCGTAGATGTAAGGCGAGACTGGCGTACCAAATTATAAGCCTGATATCTTAAATGAGCTTTTATTGTGCAAAAAAGCACTCTTTTCTATATGTTCTACGTAGGCAAAATATTTAAATACGCGAAGGAAGTACAGATTTATTCATTCATTGTTGGAATCAAATGCTGAATTTTTACATAGAATGTTTAAAATTAGATGTCCAACTCAGACTTTGTATGACTAAGTCGACAGTAGAAATCGAATATGAAAACATTAGTAGGTCTGAACTACTTGCCCGTATCCGATATAAACTTTGAGGTATATAATATCCGAAATCTGATGTAAATATACTGTGCACAAAAAAATCATTTTGAGGAAAATATTGCAAAGTGCAATTAATCAATTAAAATGCAAAAACGTTTGGTTAGCAATTATTCTAAATACCTGATTGTTTATTTTAGATTGATCCCTAGGAAAATGGAGGTTTTAAGTTTCTGGAAAAGTCCGTAACCAAGTTGCAAGTATTGATCTTGTTAAATGTACTTTTGAATATTTTCGATAAAATCCAAAACTTATATTTTCTGAACTTTAAAAATATATCCTATTTGGTATATTCAATCACTAATGAGTAATGAGTTTATTTAAAAAAATAAGGAGATGTGGTATGATTGCCAATGAGACAACAATCCAACAAAGTTCAAATGAAGTGGATTTAACCAGTTATAGGCAACCGTACGGCCTTCAACAATGAATAAAACCCATACCGTATAGTATATGAAACAATTCCATCGATTAAACTAACGGCATAATTTATAACAAATCAATTTACGAAAAACAAATATGACAGACATGAACAAACGACAACCACTGAAATACAGGCTCATGACTTGGGGCAGGCACATATAGAATGTGGCGGGGTTAAACATGTTTGAAGGCGCCAACCCTCCCCTAACACAGGAACAAACTATTCAAAACAATAAACGAAAAACAATTATAAGAAACAGCAATAAACAGCATTAAACGTAATAAACAGGCACCTGACTTGGAACAGGCACATATAGAATGTGGCGGGGTTAAACAGGTTTGAAGGCGCCAACACACCCCCCCCCCCCCCCCCCCACTCCCCCCTAACCCAGGACAGTGGTGTTACAGTACAACGTAAGAACTAACTATTAAAATCAGTTGAAAAGGGCTTTACTCATCAGATCAATACAAAGCAGAAAAACAACAAACAAAAACACAGACCCGACGTGGCAGGGTATTTATCAATCCCTAAAAACAAAAAAGACATATTGACAAAGTACAGATTGAGAGTACTCGCAGTTACTGACAGATAGTTCAAATCCAAAAACAACTAATAAAAAATCATGTATCTAATTTGAATAAGTTGTCCCAATCTGTATCTAAATGGAATTTCAAAAATCCTATGTTGAATATTGAAATCGTTTGCTGAAATTATATGATTGAGTATTGCCCAATGGCAAATATTTTGGGCAAATTAAAGACGAAAACAAAATAATCATAAATCACAAAGGTAGTTTCTGCAAATTGTATCAACCGGAGTGATGGACGGCGGGAATTTTGACTGCCACTTAAAAGTGAAGCTATGTTGAATAGAGTAGGAAATTTTGCAATAGGCCATCACCAACCCCTCAAAAAGTTGTTGCAAGGGTTCTTCAACATACAGTCTCCTTACAAAGGGCACCTGGCTAAGTTACGTTCCCATTCCGATCGAACGTGAATGATTTTTTTTTAAATCTGTGATTGCAGACATCTTGGAATTACCATATGTTTATACCCTTAGTCAATCCTTGTGGTTTGACTGAAAGTTGAATATCTGATCACAAATATATTAAATAATAAATTCAAATGTTTAATTCGAATTTTTTTATGTAAAATTAAATGTTGAATTCGACTGACTGGTTGATTCTTGTTTGCTTAATGTCCAGTGGCAAATGATTTATGTATATCCAGAACGAGAACAAATAAATAAAACATAAAATATGTAGATTCTGCAAAGAGGGTTTACCTGTATAACGGACTGCAAAATATCACACGAAAAAGAGGGCATATTGAAAACCCTCTTTTTGTTAGTCCACGTGGGTATCACCGACCACGTAGCTCAGTACGTCGGTACTGGTATAAATATATACGGATATGGTTTTATTAAAATTTGCTGCTTATCAAACCTAGGGTATCATTTTAAGTAAGAGAATATTTGTCCGGGTTTGGTTCATACAGAAAATGCTTTTCAAAGGTTTAAAAAAAAATTAAGTGTTCAAATTGAGACAAAGTTTGTTCAAATTCAATCTTTATTCAAAATGTATAATAAACAGCGCAAATAAATTGAAACACGTTTTTGCGAGGTACGACACGACCCCTCCTCTCTCTCGACTAGATTCGTCCATCTTGCTTTATGCAATACATATACACACATATTGTTCGGTCGGAATGTAAGCGTTAAATCAATTATTCGTGTAGCGAAAATGCCACGGTTTCTACACGCTAAAAGACCCTAGCTTAACCCGTTGCATGTTCTGTAGGTGGCCAGTCCTGCTGTGGCATGTTGCAAGATAAACTACTTCCCCTATTCCACATCTTTTTTTTTTCTTCAATAGCAGTCTACAGTCCCGTCCTTCATTCCAGAATACATAATTTTGCAAAACCTACTTACTAGATTTATTTATGAGTAGTTGTGGAGTAAACGTCAATAAAACAGTCATCTCACAACAACAAAATACCAAAAGATTTGGTCTTTAGATATATCTTCATCTTATTTATCTATGGAATATTGTGTTGATGGTATATTTTTGAGTCTCGGTGCGATTTATAACTTGACACATACTTTTTACATTGTCTATTGTCAAAGACCTCGAGAAGTCTTTTGATAATTTTTTGTCGGGTTGTTGTCTCATTGAGGTATACCGAACATCTTTTATGCATACCTACAACCTAGGCATTGTGTAAGGATAAAACAAAAACAATAATAATTGTTACTTACAATATTTACCAAAAGACGGATACGATTTTTTTTAAAGATAAGTATAAAAAAGGAAGATCATATGTTAAAAATGATTTTACCGTTATTAGATAGTTGTCTTGTGTTGACAGTTCGCTATTTCTTTTAGAATACAAGAAAACTAAAAAATGTTGGTAATGGACAGAGTTTGCCTTGCAGCAGATCACTCGACGAGTTTTTGACAAGGCCTGTTCTCGTGCAGAGAGCGTGGCACTTTCCAAACACGATTCATTGACATAAACGTAAATAATTCTATCGGCGGGGCTATACAGTATATCCTACAAAGCTAAACGGATGTTCTTACTACAGAACATTCACGAGATGTCCAGTTAAATTACACTCGACGAGTTTTTGACAAGGCCTGTTCTCGTGCAGAGAGCGTGGCACTTTCCAAACACGATTCATTGACATAAACGTAAATAATTCTATCGGCGGGGCTATACAGTATATCCTACAAAGCTAAACGGATGTTCTTACTACAGAACATTCACGAGATGTCCAGTTAAATTACATATATCTTTGTCCGTCACCCTGTATAGATGTCCAGTTAAATTACATATCTATTTGTCCGTCATCCTGTATAGATGTACAGTTAAATTACATATATCTTTGTCCGTCACCCTGTATAGATGTACAGTTAAATTACATATCTATTTGTCCGTCACCCTGTATAGATGTCCAGTTAAACTACATATATCTTTGTCCGTCACCCTGTTTAGATGTACAGTTAAATTACATATCTATTTGTCCGTCACCCTGTATAGATGTACAGTTAAATTACATATATCTTTGTCCGTCACCTTGTATAGATGTACAGTTAAATTACATATCTATGTGTCCGTCACCCTGTATAGATGTACAGTTAAATTACATATCTATTTTTCCGTCACCCTTTATAGATGTACAGTTAAATTACATATATCTTTGTCCGTCACCCTGAATAGATGTACAGTTAAATTACATATCTATTTGTCCGTCACCCTGTATAGATATACAGTTAAATTACATATATCTTTGTCCGTCACCCTGTAAAGATGTACAGTTAGATTACATATCTATTTGTCCGTCACCCTGTATAGATGTACAGTTAAATTACATATATCTTTGTCCATCACCCTGTATAGATGTACAGTTAAATTACATATATCTTTGTCCGTCACCCTGTACAGATGTACAGTTAAATTACATATATCTTTGTCCGTCACCCTGTACAGATGTCCAGTTAAATTACATATCTATTTGTCCGTCACCCTGTATAGATGTACAGTTAAATTACATATCTATTTGTCCGTCACCCTGTATAGATGTACAGTTAAATTACATATATCTTTGTCCGTCACCCTGTATAGATGTACAGTTAAATTACATATCTATTTGTCCGTCACCCTGTATAGATGTACAGTTAAATTACATATATCTTTGTCCGTCACCCTGTATAGATGTACAGTTAAATTACATATATCTTTGTCCGTCACCCTGAATAGATGTACAGTTAAATTACATATCTATTTGTCCGTCACCTTGTATAGATGTACAGTTAAATTACATATATCTTTGTCCGTCACCCTGTATAGATGCCCAGTTAAATTACATATCTTTTTGTCCGTCACCCTGTATAGATGTCCAGTTAAATTACATATATCTTTGTTCGTCACCCTGTATAGATGTACAGTTAAATTACATATATCTTTGTCCGTCACCCTGTATAGATGTACAGTTAAATTACATATCTATTTGTCCGTCACCCTGTATAGATGTCCAGTTAAATTACATATATCTTTGTCCGTCACCCTGTATAGATGTACAGTTAAATTACATATCTATTTGTCCGTCACCCTGTATAGGTGTACAGTTAAATTACATATCTATTTGTCCGTCACCCTGTATAGATGTACAGTTAGATTACATATATCTTTGTCCGTCACCCTGTATAGATGTCTAGTTAAATTACATATCTATTTGTCCGTCACCCTGTATAGATGTCCAGTTAAATTGCATATATCTTTGTCCGTCACCCTGTATAGATGTCCAGTTAAATTACATATATCTTTGTCCGTCACCCTGTATAGATGTACAGTTAAATTACATATATCTTTGTCCGTCACCCTGTATAGATGTCCAGTTAAATTACATATCTATTTGTCCTTCACCCTGTAAAGATGTACAGTTAAATTACATATATCTTTGTCCGTCACCCTGTTCAGATGTCCAGTTACATTACATATATCTTTGTCCGTCACCCTGTATAGATGTCCAGTTAAATTACATATCTATTTGTCCTTCACCCTGTATAGATGTCCAGTTAAATTACATATATCTTTGTCCGTCACCCTGTATAGATGTACAGTTAAATTACATATATCTTTGTCCGTCACCCTGTATAGATGTCCAGTTAAATTACATATATCTTTGTCCGTCACCCTGTATAGATGTACAGTTAAATTACATATATATTTGTCCGTCACCCTGTAAAGATGTACAGTTAAATTACATATATCTTTGTCCGTCACCCTGTAAAGATGTACAGTTAAATCACATATATCTTTGTCCGTCACCCTGTATAGATGAACAGTTAAATTACATTTCTATTTGTCCGTCACCCTGTATAGATGTCCAGTTAAATTACATATATCTTTATCCGTCACCCTGTATAGATGTACAGTTAAATTACATATATCTTTGTCCGTCACCCTTTATAGATGTACAGTTAAATTACATATATCTTTGTCCGTCACCCTGTATAGATGTCCAGTTAAATTACATATATATTTGTCCGTCACCCTGTATAGATGTCCAGTTAAATTACATATATCTTTGTCCGTCAACCTGTAAAGATGTACAGTTAAATTACATATATCTTTGTCCGTCAATCTGTATAGATGTCCAGTTAAATTACATATATCTTTGTCCTTCACCCTGTATAGATGTCCAGTTAAATTACATATATCTTTGTCCGTCACCCTGTATAGATGTACAGTTAAATTACATATATCTTTGTCCGTCACCCTGTATAGATGTCCAGTTAAATTACATATATCTTTGTCCGTCACCCTGTATAGATGTACAGTTAAATTACATATATATTTGTCCGTCACCCTGTAAAGATGTACAGTTAAATTTCATATATCTTTGTCCGTCACCCTGTATAGATGTACAGTTAAATTACATATCTATTTGTCCGTCACCCTGTTTAGATGTCCAGTTAAATTACATATATCTTTGTCCGTCACCCTGTATAGATGTACAGTTAAATTACATATATCTTTGTCCGTCACCCTGTATAGATGTACAGTTAAATTACATATATCTTTGTCCGTCACCCTGTATAGATGTCCAGTTAAATTACATATCTATTTGTCCTTCACCCTGTAAAGATGTACAGTTAAATTACATATATCTTTGTCCGTCACCCTGTTCAGATGTCCAGTTAAATTACATATATCTTTGTCCGTCACCCTGTATAGATGTACAGTTAAATTACATATATCTTTGTCCGTCACCCTGTATAGATGTCCAGTTAAATTACATATCTATTTGTCCGTCAACCTGTACAGATGTACAGTTAAATTACATATATCTTTGTCCGTCACCCTGTATAGATGTACAGATTTCATATGAAAATTGAAAAACTATTCAGTCAAGATTTGATAATCATATCCGCATTATCATTTTTTTTTTGTGCTTATTTTACTTTTTGAGAACGATCTGCTCTTCCGGAGAACCTAATATCACTTTTACGCCATATTTTAGATCTCGAAATAATGATCATGGACACATGATTGTATGGCCTTTCACTAAGAATGAAGATAGAAAAGTTATTTGGAAAATTTTTTAATACTTTAGCACATGTTATCGGTTGACCCTTTAAAATTTGCATCCAGAACTATTTCGTAACGTTACATTGAAGATCTTGTTTTTCAAATTTGAAAAACAACGATTTTGAATAGCAATGATAGCTAACGCATAAAAAATAGTATAATTCGAAAAACATCAAAATAGAGAAACAAATTGCCATTTCGTTTCATCATGAACTGTGTGCTCTTAAAGGGTCTAACAAATTTGGGTTGTGCAAAATTGTGTGGGAGTTGGAGCTGTCGGATCTTGTGAATCAAGAAAATAGCTATATCTCATTTGTCAGGTATAACTTTCTGCATGGTTCTTGTATCTATTCGAGGTCACGTTAAAATTAGTTATCATAGATATTATAATGCCAATTGGAAGGATAATTCCCATGAGTTTGAGTTAGCTACCTTTCACTAGTTTATGGAAGTCACTGGAAGTAGATAGATGCTCCTTTGAAAAAAAAAAACTATATTTTACTCTTAAATGTATCGATTTACCTCCGCGGAATGACTTTTACACAAAAACATGAACAGATATTTCACTTCAAATGGTATTATTAGCAAGTAGAATATATAATAGATATTACTAGAAAATTAAACTAATAGAAAAGAAGGGAAACAAGTATAACCAAAATATCGAACTCCAAGCTATATTCAAAAAGAGGAAGAAAACAATCTGGTCTACAAGTCCTCGTATGGAATGCCGAAGAGGGTGCTTATTCTTGGCTCTGTAGTTCTTGGGAACAATGCTTCTCCGCCAAAAGGTTAGTATTCTGGAGTCTATTGAAGATGTTCCAAAATCAGAGTCTATCGAAGATACTGTTCCAAAACAGAGTCTGTGTGGGTGCTATTCCATAAACAGAGTATGTCGAGGATACTGTTCCAAAAACAGTCTATTAAAAATAATGTTCCAAAAACAGAGTCTATCGAAGATACTGTTCCAAAAACAGAGTCTGTCGAGGATACTGTTCCAAAAACAGAGTCTATCATGGATACTGTTCCGAAAACAGAGTCGGTCGAGGATACTGTTCCTAAAACAGAGTCTGTCGAGGACATTGTTCCTAAAACAGAGTCTGTCGAGGATACTGTTCCAAAAACAGAGTCGATCTATCAAGAATACTGTTCCTAAAACAGAGTATGTCGAGGATACTGTTCCTAAAACAGAGTCTGTCGAGGATACTGTTCCTAAAACAGAGTCGGTCGAGGACACTGTTCCTAAAACAGAGTCTGTCGAGGACACTGTTCCTAAAACATAGTCTGTCGAGGATACTGTTCTATAAATGTAGTCTATTAAGAATACTGTTCATTAAAACAGAATAAGATAGCTTCGCACTATGTTTATAATTGTGTTTATCATTTCAGCATTGATACATGTCATACAAGCTATTTCAGCAGCTGGTCTATTGCCCTATGGTTTAGGTGTTCTTATGCTGAATTGGAGAGCGCAGTCTTTAAATCAAAGGTCTTGTGTACAGTTTATTGGTGCTGGGTTTTTGTTAGTAGCAGGTACATACATTTGTTTTGTAGGTATAACTTATTTATAAAATATAAGGTATTGAATAAAATAAAAAAAAAATGAAAATACGGTCACGAGAAAAGTCGTGAAACAAATTACATAGAACAAATAATGCGCTATTTTTTCCGGATTTAATTATTGTGCAACATTGGGCCAATGTATGCAACTTGAAACTTGTTAATGATATGTACTTTAATAAAAGACAACAGTAGTTTATCGATGTTCAAATCTCATAAAACGACTGAAGGGAACAAACCAAGGTACGAACAAAAACTCAGGGAATCGCATGAACTCCAAAAGAAGCGAGACCGGGTGAATCGACAGGGTAACCGCCATGCGAATACACACTCAGACAAAATGAAATATCGGAAAAAAGGACACAATCGTCAAAACAACAGATTATATGACTATTCCGGTATCTAAAGATCTAAGAACGCGAAAACATTTCGCTAGTGAGTTCAGACACAGACACATCGTATCCGTAAGCAAATTCCTGATGTTGACCATCAAAAATATGTAGTCTCGATTTCAGTCGTTCTTCCTCAGAACAGTGTTTTGTGTAAGGAGCACACCCCTATTAAAGAAATCCGTAAAGTGTGATCATGCACTAGCGTAATGTTTTAGTTGGGGTACGCCATACGATGTGGCAGAGGGTATGTTACTGATGAGAAATGGGAAGGCGGCAATTGGAAAGTTTATATCATCACGTTTGTCGTAGATTCTAGCTTTAAGTCTTTCATCTGTGCCAATAGCTAAGAAAAGATCAAGATATGAAGCAGACGTTTACGTTTCGGTTGCATGTATCCTTAATCTTAAGTTCACTGGGATATATGAAACGCAAGCACTTACTGAAATGTTGTTAATTGAGTGACAGGAGATCAATATATCTAAAGGCGAAATAACATAACTTTTCAATGCTTTTTTTTTGTCTATGAGAAGGTTCTGTGCGAATTCTGCTTCGTATGGACATGAAAACAAGTCGGGCAGTAGGAGGTACCCATTGGAATATCGAAAGCATGCATGATGGTAGTATTAACATTAACGGTACAAATTTCACAGCACCAAACCCGCATTTCGAAAATTAATGTCTATTTACTTGCTGCATTGGAATCATCGGCTCACGTTAAAGAGATGTAAGGTACGGTAATCTTATCACACTATAAAGTCTCCTACATATTCCATGACCAGTTATATTTTGTTCGTTCATAACTTTGTTATTTTGTGTCTATTTTTCTATAGGATTTCTGTGTTTGGTTGGATTAATGATGTGGATGTTCAGTATGCCAGCATTTTTTACTCAACAGTTTGGGTTGTCAATCCAACTGGAAGTAGTTTCAATTGTATTAGCAGTTGCTGCATCCGCCCTTATTATCCTGGAAAATATTGCACACAATAAAACGGAATGTAAATAACACATTGATTGTATCCGTGTTGCATTCAGCATTTTAATGCGTGTTGTGGTTATGATAATATACGTGCCATGAAATATGTAAAATATGTTTATTCTTCTACGAGAGCAAATTACGCTTTACATAAAGGTGTACTGAGGATCGTATGGAAGCGTAAAGACTGGACAGTCATCTACAAAAGTATAACCATACGAACAGCCATTTTGCCGAAGTGACATAATTTACTTGACTGTTAAAGTGTTCAAACAGATCATACGTTTTATTTGTACTTATAATGCGAAGTACGATAATTAAACCATGTGTATGTTTCAATGTTGTATGTCAATAGTACGATAACGTTCGTTTAAAAATTTCATGACATCACAATACAACTGTAAAATTGAGAATGGAAATGGGGAATGTGTCAAAGAGACAACAACCCGACCACAGAACAGACAACAGCAGAAGGCCACCAACAGGTCTATTTTGTATCTTAGGTTAGATAGTTTACCCGTTACAGTTCGGTAGAATTATTTTATGTATTTGTATATACTTTAATAAACATAGAAAAGAATAAGATATTTGGCGGGTAAACCTTGGGTCAGGTCAAATGTGAAGGGGTGTTCCAAAGGAAACTGTAATACGAGTAATGAGGCACTTTGGTAGTACACACCTCCTTCAAAAATGGTATGGCTACCATTAGGGTATATAAGAAGGAGTGATTCCTTGCTCATGGTCCGACCGTGCGAGGGCTTTATAGCCAGCCAAGGTCGTTAAAAACCCCCATAAGTAAGCTCATGGTCGATTGTCATAAGTTTAAGGAGACATAAGACCAAGGTACGGTACGTGAATATTCGAGATCGTTAATTGTCTCTTATATACTTAGTATTAGATATATTGGATACTATTACATTAAGTGTAATAAAGAACAGGTTTGTGCCTGTTAGAAATACGGACTTGTACAAGTTGGAGTTTACAAGTTGTACCGTATTGGACAAGTGTGTTTTAAAACTTGTAGGGTACATAATTGTACCAAGAGGACAAGTGTGTTAACTGTTAGGGTACATAATTGTACCACGACGGGACAAGTTTGTTCCTGACCGAGGACAAATTAGTAATAGTACCAGGTGTATATATTTATAGATTATAGATAGTTCATTAGAGAACGCAAAGAGCAGCAGTTGTATATATTTTAGTTCATTGATGTTAAATTATTTATGAAAAGTTTACTTGTTTAATATTTTGTAAATAGAACATTTTGGATCCAGTATCAAACTGGTAACGAACCTATTCTAAAATAGAAATAGACACGTTTACCCTGTGTACACGTTACACAACTATATAATCATCGACCCGCTTATATATATATATATATATATATATATATATATATATATATATATATATATATATATATATATATATATATAAACAAGTCTAAATTGAAAACAACGTTCAAACCTATGATTGCGTTGGATAAAAACCGCAATTTTTATACGTGTGCATGCAAAACAAATTTCTTGGTAGAGGGGTCTAAATACACCACAAACAACATTTTCCAAAAGACCAAAAAGTGAAAAAGTATATTTTAACAAAACGCATTTGACTAGCAGGTCGAACAACGGATGTTCTTAAACCCTGCTGACTGCCATATATATATATATATAAGATAAGATAAGATAAGATAAGATATTTTATTTCCAATTATGGGCCCCAAAGGGCATAAACATTACAACATCAATAATTTTTCATAATACAATACAAACAATGAGATAAAAAAAAAAAAAAAAAAGTTAAACGAGAACTATTTAAGTTCTTAAAGAATACGTAGATAAAGAATCTATAGTATGTTTTTTTTTAATACTAATGCATTTTATTGCAAGTGTGGTTGATATAGAAAACAAACAAGCAGCCCAAAAAGAAAAAAAGAAAAATAGATATCCATATATGTATAGTACACAAAAGGTTGGATCAATTAAACATATAATAATTAGCCAAAAAGAAAGTAGAAATTAAGCATGTCCATGACTCATCCTGTGTCAGCAGCAAATAGGAAAGCATTATGGTTTCCTAAAGGCAGATGACACCAGGGGGCGATACCTTATGGGCCATAGGCATGTAAAATGTGTGTAAATGTCTCTTTCCTACCTGTATCAAAAGCAAACAAGGAAGCATCATAGGTAACTTGAATGCAGTTGATACCAGGGGACGATGCCTCAAGGATATAAGAGAACATTTGAATAAATAATATATCTTAACAATTATTTTTTTTTTTTAATCGGCTAGTATGTTTGTGATATTCAGATGAATATAATTTTCTATGTCCAATCAAATGTATATACACACATAGATTTCCTTTAACTAATCTTCACTAAGGAAGATGTTTGTATATAAAATTACATATTATTTTAAGTAACTCAACATTTTCTACACTAAATAACCAGATAATTTTGCTTTGACTGCTCATATGATTAAAATAAGAATTATATTTTGCAATACTAGCTAACATACAATTTCTATCATCCTCAAATTTGTTACAATCAAATAGAAAATGAGCCTCATCTTCGACAGTATTGGAAGAACATTTATTACATATTCTGTTAATTCGGGGAATACCCTGATATCTACCTAATTCTATTTGTAATCTATGAGAAGATACACGTAATTTAGTAAAACTTCTAAGTTCAAAATTCTTGATCAATGTTAGATATTTTTCAAAACCAAAATTTGTTTTATATAAAAGGTAGGTTTTCAGTTTACTGTCTGAAAATTTATCTATTTGTTTTTTCCAACAGCTAATAAACAATATTGATAGCTTGGTTTGTATATATTTCTTAAATTTGTATAAGGATTCACAAAATGGAGCATTTATGGCATTTGTATAGTCAATACCAAGTATTTTAAAAACAACATTTATTGAACCATACCATGATGTTATATTCATGTGATGTAGTGTCTTTGATTGTGTATATGCCTCTTTTAATAGAGGAAAATTATTACCTAAATTCTCTAATCTATACCAGTACAATAACATTCCTTTTATAATATTAAAATATATTGGAAATCTTCCAAGTTCAGATAACACTGCAGCATAAACGCATAAAAAGTGTACACAACAACACCAATAACAAACAAGAGGCTCTCAAGAGCCTGAATCGCTCACTTGTATTTCAGAGAAGATTTTTAAATGTAAGTAAACTTGATGAACAAATTGTGTAAAATTGTCTTTAAAGGGCAATAACTCCTTAAGGGGTCAATTGACAATTTTGGTCATATTAACTTTTTTGTATATCTTACTTTGCTGAACATTATTGCTGCTTACAGTTTATATATATCTATAATAATATTCAAAATAATAACAAAAAACTGCAAAATTTTGTTAAAACTACCAATTCGGTGGCAGCAACCCAACAATGGGTTGTTCGATTCGTCTGATAATTTTAGGGCCGATAGATCTTAACCAATTAAACAATTTTACCCCATGTCACATTTGCTCTAAAAGATTTAGTTTTTGAGATATAAGCCAAAAACTGCATTTGACCCTTATGTTCTATTTTTAGCCATGGCGGCCATGTTTGTCGATGGATTCAAACTTCGGATACAATTTATAAACAAGATACCCTAAGGAACATTTAGTTAAAGTTTGAAGGTAATTGGCCCAGTAGTTTCAGAGGAGAAGATTTTTTAATGTTAAAATTGAGAATGGAAATGGGGAATGTGTCAAAGAGACAACAACCCGACCATAGATAGAGCAGACAACAGCCGAAGGCCACCAAAGGGTCTTCAATGCAGCGAGAAACTCCCGCACCCGAAGGCGTCCTTCAGCTGGCCCCTACACAAATATGTATACTAGTTCAGTGATAATGGACGTCATACTAAACTCTTAATTATACACAGGAAACTGAAATTAAAAATGATACAAGACTAACAAAGGCCAGAGGCTCCTGACTTGGGACAGGCGCAAAAATGCGGCGGGGTTAAACATGTTTTTTGAGATCTCAACCCCCCTTCTATACCTCTAACCAATGTAGAAAAAACAAACGCACAACAGTACGCATAGTAAAACTCAGTATAAGAGAAGTACGAGTCCGATGTCAGAATAGGAAACAAAAGAAAATAAACAAAATGACAATAATACATAAATAACAACAGACTACTAGCAGTTACTGACATGCCAGCTCCAGACCTCAATTTAACTGATTGAAAGATTATGTCTTCATCATATGAATATCAGGCACAATCCCTCCTTTTAGGGGTTTAGTATTATACCGTCATAAAATATATGAGAAGAACATAACCCGTGTTATGCCAACAACTGGTTTTAGAATAAATGTGTTTAATTCCGATGCAAAGACCCTATAAGTGAATCAATATTAAAGCCAAAATATGCAATCTTTAATGACCTGACAACAGTATCGTAACTATATTCCTTCTTAATAAGTCTCTTTAAAGGTTTTGTTAGCTATTGAGGTGAATACTGACATTTTTGTGCTTTGTAAAGAATATTACCATAAAAGATTGGATGAGAAATACCCGAACGTATAAGATGTCTGCATGTTGAGTTATATTTACGAAAGATGTCCTTATACTGATGTAAAAATGTTAGCAAACATGATGAACAAATTGTGTAAAATTGTCTTTAAAGGGCAATAACTCCTTAAGGGGTCAATTAACTTTTTTGTAGATCTTACTTTGCTGAACATTATTGCTGCCTACAGTTTATATATATCTATAATAATATTCAAAATAATAACAAAAAACTGCAAAATTTTGTTAAAACTACCAATTCGATGGCAGCAACCCAACAATGGGTTGTTCGATTCGTCTGAAAATTTCAGAGCTGATAGATCTTGACCAATTGAACAATGTTACCCCATGTCACATTTGCTCTAAAAGCTTTAGTTTTTGAGATATAAGCCAAAAACTGCATTTGACCCTTTTGTTCTATTTTTAGCCATGGCGGCCATGTTTGTCGATGGATCAAAACTTCGGATACAATTTATTAACTAGATACCCTAAGGAACATGTAGTTAAAGTTTGAAGGTATTTGGCCCAGTAGTTGCAGAGGAGAAGATTTTTGAAATAGTTTACGACGACAGACGACAACAGACGACGACGACAGACGACGGACGACGACGGACGCCAAGTGATGGCATAAGCTCACATGGGGCCCTTTGGTTTCGGATAGCAGATATCCTTCATTAGTTAATATGATTGTGATGTTGAATGAATCATATATCAGTCTATTTAGATTAAACTATAAGAATCTTGAAATTTATACAATAAAAAAGTCAAACCGAACATCAGGTAAGACGCTTGCACAATTCTAAATATGTGTTAAACACGACATAGGTTATATGACTAATTACAACAGAGAGTTCAAATATATGCTTTGAATAAAAATAATAATGTGAGATATGAACTAGCACAATTCTAAAGCTTTAACGGTGACGACAGTTATGATGTTACAAGAACGATTGCGTCAATAAGAATTCCAAATAAACAGCACTGAACGATCTACATTTGTAAATATTTCAAATTTGACAACGGCAGAGTAGTTACAACAGAGTCTGCGTATTTAAACATCGCAAACAAACGGGCGTTAAAATATAATAATAAATTTTGACTAAGGTTAACTAGTTGAACGTGGCTTGGTTCTTTTACATCCCTCAAACAATTAAGAAATTTAAATTGGTATATTCAACAGATTTATTTTAGAGATGAGTAAGGTAAAGAAATAGAAACAGAGACTGTAATAATAAGTAATATAACCCAAATGTGAAGCACTGCATGGAGTCGAACTACATCTTTTCATTTATCCCATTTGGTGCCAAAGTTGTTAATTTTCTTATCCCGGCAAAATCTTTCCCGAGTGAGTCTATCCTCCTTAGACCAAGCAGAGTTGTGGTCAATGATTGTAATGGTCAGTCGATTGAGATCTGCCTTAGTGTGGCCAGGGTATCTCAAATGTCGACTGAGAGGGAGGTCTGGCTTGCATTGGTAGTCGCTACGATGACCGTTCATTCGTTTGTGAAACGGCTGTTCTGACTCGCCAACATACTGTTTACCACATTTACACTGTAGGAGATACACAACATTTGTAGTCTTGCAATTAACATTGCAAAATATGGTGTATTCTGTACCAGTGGAGTGACTGTTAAAAGTCTGGGTAACCAGTATTTGTTTGCAAGTCAGACATCGTTTGTTTCCGCAACCCTTGCAAGAGCCCACAGACGAAGAGCCTGCTTGAGAAGATAAATCAGCTCTCACCAGCAAGTCTTTAAGGCTTTTGGGCCTACGGAAAGCCAGTACAGGTGGCTCGGGAAAGATCTTGGATAGTTTAGGATGTTTTTCGATTTCTTTCCAATTTTCGCGGATTAGGTGAAATAAGTTGTAAAAATTTTGGATGGTAAGTCAACACAAAAGGCACCCTCCTGTTGAACTTTGTGACTTTATATTGTAAAAGTTCATCTCGGCTGATGTTGTTAGCACGAGAAAATCCTTTATCAATGTCTTTTCTTTTGTAGCCCCGATGTTTTAGGTGACCGCGAAGTTCTTGTAGTCGTTTTTTTGCAATATCGTTGGTGGAGCAAATGATGTTTGTCTGTGGGCTTGCAATACAGATCTGTAAATATGTTTCCATCCCTCACTTGCGTTGTAGTGTCAAGAAATGTGATCTTAGAGTCAGAGATTTCATATGTGAATTTTATTGAGGGATGGGCATCGTTGGCATGTTGAATGAACAAATTTAGTTCTTGTTCAGTATTATCCCACTTCATGTCAATATCATCGATAAATCGGAACCAAGAGAGGGGTTGATAAAGAGAAGAATTGAAAATTCTCTGTTCTAATTTCCCCATAAAAATATTGGCATAAGACGGGGCCATCCTTGTTCCCATTGCTGTTCCATTAACTTGGAGAAAGTGTTCACTATTGAATGTGAAGTTATTGCATTGTAATACCTAAGTTAGGAGCTGGATGAGACATTCAGTCGGCGGATTAAAGGTGTTACGAGAGTTCCAGACTTCCCTACAAGCTTCAATACCATCGTCATGGGGGATGTTAGTATAGAGGGAGGTAACATCAAGCGAGACAAGGATCGTTTCAGGTGGGAGAGGGTTCAAAGATTCCATTTTCTTAAGATAATGTGTTATGTCTTATATATAGGATGGTAAATTTTCCACATGTGGTATCAGATGAAAGTCAATAAATTCTGATATTTTCTCTGTAGGGTGGTCATTGGCGGAAACAATTGTTCTACCTGGATTATTGACTTTATGTATTTTGGGCAGAAGATAGAAACGCCCCGGCTTTGATTTTTCAGGTTTTAGATATTTAAATGTGTCTTCATCAATATGACCCTGTTCACACATGTTTTTTCAGGTTTGTGGTGATCTCTTTGTTGAATTGAGGGGTGGGGTCAAAGTCTAATTTCTTATAAAATCTCTCATCAGAGAGTTGACGTTCTGCCTCTTGAATGTAGTCACATTTGTCCATGACGACAACAGCGCTATCAAAATTTATTATTATATTTTAACGGCCGTTTGTTTGCGATGTTTAAATACGCAGACTCTGTTGTAACTACTCTACCGTTGTCAAATTTGAAATATTTACAAATTTAGATCGTTCAGTGCTGTTTATTTGGAATTCTTATTGAAGCAATCGTTCTTGTAACATCATAACTGTCGTCACCGTTAAAGCTTTAGAATTGTGCTAGTTCATATCGCACATTATTATTTTTATTTAAAGCATATATTTGAACTCTCTGTTGTAATTAGTCATATAACCTATGTCATGTTTAACACATATTTAGAATTGCGCAAGCGTCTTACCTGACGTTCGGTTTGACTTTTTTATTGTATAAATTTCAAGATTGTTATAGTTTAATCTAAGTAGACTGATATATGATTCATTCAACATCACAATCATATTTACTGATGAAGGATATCTGTTTTCCGAAATATTTATAAATAATTACATTTATAGTTCCTTTTTTTGTTATTGGTGTTGTTGTGTATACTTTTTAGGCGTTTATATAATTTATTTATTGTGTACATGTATCGTTACTCGTAGCGATCCAGCGCCCTCGTGGGAAAAATCGTTGACTATTATTCAGACGTTTTATATATATATATATATATATATATATATATATATATAAGTCTAGAGATTTGCACAACGATACTAATATAAGATGGTATTATACGAAGATGTTGTTATTAAATCGTGTTGACAAATATTTCGGCTTAACAAATAGCCTTCTTCAGTGTCAAAAATTTTAACAATACTGATTATGGTGTCATCCTGGTTTGCCCACTTTTAATTACATGCATATATAAACATAGGGGGAATTGTTGTTTTAACAATTAAAGTCTGTTTCTTAATTTAGGCATATTATTTACTTGAAATTTACCTGTAAAATCTTAAAAGAATACATATGTATTATTGAAAATTGATTCAATATTTAGATTTAAAAAGGAAAAATATTATAACAAAACCTATAAATATACATTTTTGTAATTCAAAAAGAGATAAATGTTATAAGAATATTAATATTGAGATTTAAAAAAGGACAAAATATTATAATAAAAACTATAAATATAATTAAAAAAGAGATAAATGTCATAAGAATTTTAAATGAGATTATAAAATAAAAAACATATTTATAAACTAATAAAAAAATACTTGTAATCAGACTTCTATCTATCATCTTTATCTTGATTTATTATAACACATTTTTTATGTTATAGTTTTGCACTTAAATTTAAGACATTCTTGTACATGAAATTTGTAATTGTTTCCAATGTTATGTTTGCATATCATATTTGATGCTTTAAATGCATTATGAATGATAAATTTCAGTGCCAATAATATTTATGTAATCTTGACAATGTTAATTGTTTTAGTGCTATTAAAAATATATATCAAAATCAATTTATTATTTATTTTCATTTTTCTGCTTCAAAGAATCAAATCATTGTCAGTATAATGGACTTTTATGTTACTGTCATACAAGTGAGAGGTTTATCTTATTCCAGCTATAAAACAAGGTTTAATCCACCATTTTTTGCATAAGGAAATGCCTGTACAAAGTCAGGAAATATGACAGTTGTTTTCCATTCATTTGATGTGTTTGAGCTTTTGGTTTTGCCATTTGATAAGGGACTTTTCGATTTTAATTTTCCTTGGAGTTGGTTTTTTTTGTTATTTTATTTTTTTCAATGAAAATTTTACAATTTCCCAAATGTTTGAAGCAAAAAATACGTTTTAGTATGCATCAATTGCATACAAACTTATCCTATAGAATTTTACAGAGATATATGTACATATAAAATAGCAACATATGTTAACTGGAAAAGACTATACCATTTTCCAATCAGTAAACCTTTTGTCTTTTTTGTTTATATAACCATTTCATAATTGCGGTAATTAAAAGTGGGCAAACCAGGATGTAACCACTGATTATATGTATAACAAGTTGCTTTTTAAAAAAAAAAAGAAGACAATACGTGAACCTTAGAACTTTTTTTATTCTAATTATTAATTCAACTGAATAAGAAATTATATATCAGTGTTATCTTGGTCATGTGTGTGGAGGATAATATTTTCTTTTTATTATAAATCATTACAATTTTGGCATGTTGAGAGAAGTGTTAAATTTAAAGCAAGGAGAGAAAAAAAAAAAAGATTCCCAGACGTATAATTTCTTAAAGAATAATAATAATTCAAAACATGGAGGACACATGTACCTTCTTCCAAAAATTCATTAAATTAATCTAGAAATAAGTAATGAGGCATTGCGAACTGGTCAGCTAGCAGGACACATTAATGTTCGTTACCGACCAATCATCAATAAGTGATACTTACTTGATCTAATTATAAATATAAAAAAGAAGATGTGGTATGATTGCCAATGAGACAACTCTCCACAAGAGACCAAATGACACAGAAATTAACAACTATAGGTCACCGTACGGCCTTCAACAATGAGCAAAGCCCATACCGCATAGTCAGCTATAAAAGGCCCCGAAATGACAAATGTAAAACAATTCAAACGAGAAAACTAACGGCCTAATTTATGTACAAAAAATGAACGAAAAACAAATATGTAACACATCAACATCAAACGACAACCACTGAATTACAGGCTCCTGACTTGGGACAGGCACATACATACAGAATGTGGCGGGGTTAAACATGTTAGCGGGATCCCAACCCTCCCTCTAACATGGGACAGTGGTGTAACAGTACAACATAAGAACGAACTATAAAAATCAGTTGAAAAAGGCTTAACTCATCAGATGGATACAAACAGAAATACTACACAGATTGGACGTGGCCGGGTACTTGTATATCCCAACAACAAATAGACACTAAGCACAGATCTGAGAGTACTCGCAGTTACTGACAGCTAGTTCAAAGCCACTAGCAACTAATTTAAAAAATCATGCATCTAAGACTAAATTATCAATTAGTACACATCCAACATCCAATTATTGAAGAGGCATAACTTTTACATTCAAGATACAAAAAAATTCATTAATAAAATAGAGTCACACGAGGTAAAAAAAGTATGCATTCTTATTGCCTATGATGTACGTCAATGTAGACAAATATGATCATTGTCAATTTAGAAGAAATTGTTGTCAAAATAATGCATTAGAATTTATTGACACACAGGAGAATATACTTTAAAGATGCTCAACAAAACAGATTTAACTGCATTTGTTAAATTAATTCTTAGAAACAATGAATTTGAGTTTAATGGACTGTTGTACAAAAACATTATAGGAGCGTACCAACCAGTCTTATTAATTTGTACTCATTAAAATCTTAGATAAGTTCCAATGGAGAGAAAACATCAAATTACACTATCAATAGGGATGACGGTTTTATGGTCTTCAAAGGCAAATTAGAGCAAGTTGAAGATTTCTTTAACCTTGCAAACGAAATTGACCATCTACTTAAGTTCTAATATGAGGTGTCGACATCTAGTATGGCCTATTTAGAGGGTGGTAAAGGGTTACTTTCGTGCAACGTTTTCGGCCTTTTTATTTCACGTGTTTCCGTGTTTCGACGTTTTATTTCTCGTTTCTCGTGTTTGGTTCGATGTGCGTGCTTCGTGTTTTCCCTTAATTATTTTCCGTGTTTCGTGTCGGTACTCTTATTTTCTCGTGCTTGTCCCGCATTTGATTAAAAAGTAAACCGGGACTAATTCAATGTCAGCCCAAATATTGTTTTAAATTATAAACTAATTAACTGGTCCCAAGATATTTATTAATAGCCTATTATATTACTATGATAAATCGGATGCAACTAACGGACGCTAAAAGGTGACTTCATGCATATCGCCATGTCCATTTATAATGACTTCATGATCTCCAAGAACGGCTGTGTAAAAACTGTCGGTACTTTTTTCCTTAATATTTACGATTTTATTCCTTGGCTTAGATTTTCCAGAGTGTTTTTTTTTCTCCGTGCAACGTTTTTGCGATTTGTTATTTCACGTGTTTCCGTGTTCAGACCCTCCCTTATACCATCCTCTATTTAGATACCGAAGTGTACAAAAGTGAACGATTCCATAATAATGGAATTCTTGATATTAAGTCACATGTATTAAAAACACAGAAACGTATCAATATTTACCAATCACTAGTGCATATCCAAAATACACATAAATTTAAGAGCATTACAGTGTGTGAATAATATAAGAAATTTCTACTTCTACCACTAAGTGACCACCGTCATTTGGTTGACTATCCTGTCACTGTTTGGTGTGCGCTTGCATACTTAACAAGTCCAAAAATGATTTCAACAGAAAGGAAATAATTTGTGCTGTACATAACATTTATACATGGTGCAAATAAAAACATGGGACTTGAAATTTAATGTGCATGCAGTAGTCTCATGAACGAGTCAAGACTTTCTGCAGCGGTCACTGAAATAATAGTGACATCAATGAATTAAATAAACATTTAACTAACTTACAAGATAACTTAATTAATAGAGAATACTGTAAAAAGGAAACAGTAAAAGTTGTAAAAATGTATATTAACGAACAGTCTTCATTTTACTTGTTTTATTTTCATTTGAAACAGATTTTTTTTTTATCTGATTTGTCAAAATGACAAGTGTGCATAATGATTTTATTGTTACAAATCAAATCCCAAAAGCCCACTATAGCTATAACTCATTATGTAGAAACCACAGCACTATTTTAAAATATCTCTCTGTGAATATCTAGACACAGATGTTTGATACCATAGGTCGTTATAATTAAATCTTGACCATTTAACCGTTACTTTCACTTGTTTATCAAAGGGTACAACTGTCAACTTTGCCCAAGTCAGTAAACCCTTGCAATGCATAAAATGTAGCTTTACAATAAATATACATGTTTGAAAAGGATCTATAGATTGTTTATTATCATATATCAGATAAGTGAATTAGCGATCTGTGAAAATTCTTTATTGCCATGTTATAAATATCTTAGATACACCGTATGGAGGTGCTCTTAATTGCAGGAAGCTAATACAGATAAGATAAATAGGTGTTCCGAATGAACAGTAATTTAGCTTCCGAATATTCCTCCATAGACTATATTTCTAACTAATAAATATTTTAGGGGTTCACGCAAAAATAGCTCAGTAATACAAGTAAGTTTCGGTCTATTGATTTAATCCAAAATCGTGAACATCATAATATAAAACAAAACTCAATACTCAAATATACGTGACTGTGTATATTTACATCCCAAAATGAGTGAAAAATAAAACTTAGTATTTTTTATTTATGCCGTTTGGATGATGTACATTTAGTTCCTTTATCCAAAAGCTTTCCCGAACCTGTCGCTGGGCATCACTCCAGTGAATGTTCTGTTCAATCACTAGGATCTTCATGCGGTTAAAGTCATCAAGTTTGTGACCACACTGTCTGAAATGCTGAGAAACTGGAAGAAGTGGCTTCTTAGAGATACCACTCCTATAGCCATTGAGGCGTTTGTGAAAAAGCTGCTTTGACTCACCAACATATTGGGAGGCCACAAACCGAACATTCTAGAATGTAAATAACATTCATACTTTTGCAGTTAACATTGCAAAATATCTTATAGTTATTTTTGGTTGCCTTACTGTGAAAAGTTGATGAGTGATGCATCTGTAGGCAGCATTTGCAGCGTTTTTCATCACACGAACGACATTCTCCAGAAGTACTTCTATTATCAGACACTTCAGCCCGCACCAGCAGGTTCCGCAGGCTATTGGGTTGCATAAAAGCTATCATGGGAGGCTCGGGAAAAATCTTGGATAGTTTGGAATTCTTTTCAACTGTTTTCCAATGCTCACGAATGACACCGAAGCTGTTTTTGAGAGATGGGTGGTAAGTAAGAACACATGGAGTCCTTTTAATTTTCTTTTTATATTTGTATAACAGTTTACTCCTTGGAATAGTTTCCGCTTTCTGAAAACCTTTTTGGATAGTTCTGTGTTTGTAGCCCCTCAAGCTATAAGCGGGTTTCAAGTTGACGTAGTTGTTTTTTAGTTGTTTCTGTGTTGGAACATATTCACTTGACTCTGAGTGCCTGACTGTACGGGATGCTCTTAGTACAATGAGCAGGATGGCAATTTTTAGGGGACAGATATTGGTGAGTGTCAGTAGGCTTAGAATATAGATCAGTGGATATGATGCCATCTGTGAGCGAGCTGGAGGTATCGAGGAAGGTGATTTTGGATTTAGATTTCTCATGAGTAAATTTGATACTTGGATGTATTTTGTTGGCATGAGTGATGAATGTATCTAAATCCTCGTCACTTTTATTCCATTTCATATCCACATCATCTATAAATCTAAACCAGGAAAGCGGTTTTTCGATGGAAGATTCAAGTTGTTTTTCTAATTTGCACATAAATATGTTGGCATATGATGGAGCCATTTTGGTGCCCATAGCAGTTCCATTCACTTGCAGATAATGATCTCCATCAAAAGTGAAGTTGTTGTTTTTTTAGTACCAGCGTGAGCATTTTGACCAGGCATTCAGTAGGTGGATATTTCACTGGTCGGGAATTCCAAACTTCTTTACATGCATCAATGCCATCTGCATGTGGAATATTCGTGTAGAGGGAGGTGACGTCCATAGAGACAAGTGTCGTGTCGGAGGGGAGTGGATTTAAGGCTTGCAATTTTCTAAGATAATCGGTAGTATCTTTGATGTGAGATGGTAAGTCTTAGAGATAGACACGACACTTGTCTCTATGGACGTCACCTCTCTCTACACGAATATTCCACATGCAGATGGCATTGATGCATGTAAAGAAGTTTGGAATTCCCGACCAGTGAAATATCCACCTACTGAATGCCTGGTCAAAATGCTCACGCAGGTACTCAAAAACAACAACTTCACTTTTGATGGAGACCATTATCTGCAAGTTAATGGAACTGCTATGGGCACCAAAATGGCTCCATCATATGCCAACATATTTATCGGCAAATTAGAAAAACAACTCCTTGAATCTTCCATCGAAAAACCGCTTTCCTGGTTTAGATTTATAGATGATGTGGATATGAAATGGAATAAAAGTGACGAGGATTTATATACATTCATCACTCATGCCAACAACATACATCCAAGTATCAAATTTACTCATGAGAAATCTAAATCCAAAATCACCTTCCTCGATACCTCCAGCTCGCTCACAGATGGCATCATATCCACTGATCTATATTCTAAGCCTACTGACACTCACCAATATCTGTCCCCTAAAAGTTGCCATCCTGCTCATTGTACTAAGAGCATCCCGTACAGTCAGGCACTCAGAGTCAAGCGAATATGTTCCAACTCAGAAACAACTAAAAAACAACTACGTCAACTCGAAACCCGCTTGAAGCTTGAGGGGCTACAAACACAGAACTATCCAAAAAGGCTTTCAGAAAACGGAAACTATTCCAAGGAGTAAACTGTTAGAATACAAATATAAAAAGAAAAATAAAAGGACTCCATGTGTTCTTACTTACCACCCATCTCTCAAAAACAGCTTCGGTGTCATTCGTGAGCATTGGAAAACAGTTGAAAAGATTTCCAAACTATCCAAGATTTTTCCCGAGCCTCCCATGATAGCTTTTATGCAACCCGATAGTCTGCGTAACCTGCTGGTGCGGGCTGAAGTGTCTGATAATAGAAGTACTTCTGGAGAATGTCGTTCGTGTGATGAAAAACGCTGCAAATGCTGCCTACAGATGCATCACTCATCAACTTTTCACAGTAAGGCAACCGAAAATAACTATAAGATATTTTGCAATGTTAACTGCAAAAGTATGAATGTTATTTACATTCTAGAATGTTCGGTTTGTGGCCTCCAATATGTTGGTGAGTCAAAGCAGCCTTTCCACAAACGCCTCAATGGCCATAGGAGTGATATCTCTAAGAAGCCACTTCTCCCAGTTTCTCAGCATTTCAGACAGTCTGGTCATACACTTGATGACTTTAACCGCATGAAGATCCTAGTGATTGAACAGAACATTCACTGGAGTGATGCCCAGCGACAGGTTCGGGAAAGCTTTTGGATAAAGGAACTAAATGTACATCATCCAAACGGCATCAATAAAAAATACTAAGTTTTATTTTTCACTCATTTTGGGATGTAAATATACACAGTCACGTATATTTGAGTATTGAGTTTTGTTTTTCAATTTAGACTTGTTTATATTTTTTCGTTTGGGCTTGTATTATATTTGCCTTCGGGTTTATATGATCCGTTCATTTTATTTTGACTCCTCAAAATTCAAGAGTCTATCCGAAATTGAGGTAAATTGTATGGCTTTCCAAATACCGTTTCGATTCCTAACATCACTGAAGAGACATTAATTGTCGAAATCCGGATATGGTGTACAAAAACCTTTGCACCTTTTGTTTGCGGTATACCATCTTTTCCGCAAGTTTATTGTTTTCTGTTTAGTATTAAATTTATAATTAAGATCCATTTATTACATCGGTGATCCGTTTATTTGGCAATCGCCAATGGCAGTCAGAAGGGTTTAAGAACATTTGTTGTTCGACCTGTTAGTCAAATGCGTTTTGTTAAAATATACTTTTTCACTTTTTTGGTCTTTTGGAAAATGTTGTTTGTGCTGTATTTAGACCCCTCTAATAAGAAATTTGTTTTGCATGCACACGTATAAAAATTGCGGTTTTTATCCAACGCAATCATAGGTTTGAACGTTGTTTTTCAATTTAGACTTGTTTATATTTTTTCGTTTGGGCTTGTATTATATTTGCCTTCGGGTTTATATGATCCGTTCATCTTATTTTGACTCCTCAAAATTCAAGAGTCTATCCCAAATTGAGGTAAATTGTATGGCTTTCCAAATACCGTTTCGATTCCTAACATCACTGAAGAGACATTAATTGTCGAAATCCGGATATGGTGTACAAAAACCTTTGCACCTTTTGTTTGCGGTATACCATCTTTTCCGCAAGTTTATTGTTTTCTGTTTAGTATTAAATTTATAATTAAGATCCATTTATTACATCGGTGATCCGTTTATTTGGCAATCGCCAATGGCAGTCAGCAGGGTTTAAGAACATTTGTTGTTCGACCTGTTAGTCAAATGCGTTTTGTTAAAATATACTTTTTCACTTTTTTGGTCTTTTGGAAAATGTTGTTTGTGCTGTATATATATATATATATATATATATATATATATATATAGATTGCCTAACAATGTAATTTTAACACACTATTTAGTATGTAAATATAATAATGTTTAAAATATTTACAAAATGATGAAAATAAACGCAATATTTCGCTAGACTAACTAGCTTTATCAAGCGTGCATCTATCCAGGTGAAATCGGATGTAGATGATAAGAAACTTTTGCTGCTCAATGTATATGTTGCACTTGAATTTAGCTGCCTTGAAAATAATACATAATTTGGATGAAGTTCAAGATTTTTACAAAATTTTTTCCATTGTTCAGAAGCATTGGAAAATTATAGAAAATGAAAATGATTCAAATCTTAAAAAAGTATTTTCCTCACCACCAGTTATGGCCTTCAGAAGACCTAAAAACATCCGTGACAAATTAGTGACATCTGTATTAGCAAAGCAGCCTACTCCATCTCCCGGTTGCTACAAACAATGTGGTCGAAGGAACTGCTTGTGTTGTAAAGCTGCCAATACAAGCAGTTCTTTCATCAGCTCCGTTACTAAACAAAATTATACCATCTACTCAAATTCCAACTGTAAAACGGAGAACTCAATTTACATATTAACATGTGACACATGTGGCATTCAGTATGTGGGAGAAACAATGGACAAATTTAATATTCGGCTCAATAACCATCGTTCATGGTACAAAACCAACAAAAACTGTCCTCTCACAAGACATCTTCGTTCAACGAAACATTCTTTTGATAATGTTACCTTCCAAATCATAGAAGTCAACACCGAGTGGGACACCACGGCGAGAAGGAGAAGAGAAAATTTTTGGATCCACCAACTCCACACTTTAGAACCTGATGGTCTTAACGAAAAAGATGAGAAAAGATACAGGAAAGATAAAGAATAATTTAGTACACAGCATCGTCCTTTTTATCCTGTAATATTGGCCAATGGACGTTGCTAACTTCAACTACCAATTTTGTAAAAATCTTGAACTTCATCCAAATTATGTATTATTTTCAAGGCAGCTAAATTCAAGTGCAACATATACATTGAGCAGCAAAAGTTTCTTATCATCTACATCCGATTTCACCTGGATAGATGCACGCTTGATAAAGCTAGTTAGTCTAGCGAAATATTGCGTTTATTTTCATCATTTTGTAAATATTTTAAACATTCTTATATTTACATACTAAATAGTGTGTTAAAATTACATTGTTAGGCAATCTATAATTTTATTTGTGTAATTGAATTAATCTCTGTACTGATTAATCCACACTCCCATAGATTTGTATGTCATGTGCTGCTATTTATAGGCTCTTATATATATATATATATATATATATATATATATATATATATATATATATACAACATTTTACAAAAGACCAAAAAAGTGAAAAGTATATTTTAACAAATCGCATTTGACTAACAGGTCGGAAAACTGATGTTCTTAAACCCTGCTGACTGCATTTTCATTTTCAATTGAAGAAGATGGTATACCGCAAACATGAGGTGCAAAAATTTGTATTATATTTTCTTTCAGGTTTATATGATACGTTCATCCTATTTCGACTCTTTAAAATTCAAGAGTCTATCCTAAATTGAAGTAAATTATATGGCCTTCCAAATAAAGGCAACAGTTGTCTACCGCTGTTCGAAACTCATAAATCGATAGAGATAAAAACAAATCCGGGTTACAAACTAAAACTGAGGGAAACGCATCAAATATAAGAGGAGAACAACGACACAACAAAAACATAACATTAAAATGTAACACACACAGAAACGAACTATAATATAACAATGGCCATTTTCCTGACTTGGTACAGGACATTTTAAGAAAAAAATGGTGGGTTGAACCTGGTTTTGTGGCATGCCAAACCTCCCGCTTTAATAACAACGTAAAACACAACACCAAAACGACAACATCACATGACAGGACCACAATACAAATAAATGGGAGAACATATAGGACAAAGAAACACACGAATAATAGCTAACAAAAGGTACTAGAAAAAAGCTTGAAAGCCAAAACAAGTACAAAGCCGAAGAGTACCGAGGACCTAAACTTCCAAAAAGTTGCGCCTAACACGGCCAGGGTTTTCTGCCTGGGACAAGAACATCCTTATTATTTAGAATAATTTATAATTTTGCAAACAGTAAATTTTATAAAATGACTATATAATAGATATACATGATAAAACCGAAGTGGGGACTAACTACAGAATAAAAACGGATACATTACATAAAACAACTTAATCCAACATATAAAAATACACAGCCGAGTTAGCCAAAGCATCAACGCACAAAGTGACGTCACATTTGAAATTCTAAAAAAACACACAAAGTGACGTCACATTTGAATTTGTAAAAATATTTTCCAAAATTAAGATAGGATTAGGATTGATTTAAGATTAGATTTGTAATACTGACATTACATTTATTAATAACAATGAAAATTACAATACTTATTAATATCAAATTGTGGTAGTAATTAGATAATTAATTGTATTATCTAGCTATGTCGGTGTTTCTTCTGAATCAAACTGTAAACCAAATATATCGTATAAATTTCGTTGAACCAAACTAAAATCTAATAAATGAAGGGGGTGATTAATAATCTTTACCATAACACACGAATATAACAGAAAAGACGTTAAGACATTTGACAAAATCCGACGAGAATAACAAATATAACATCAAAATTGAATACATGAATTTGGGATAGAAAGGTACCGTGACACGTCTTATAGCAATGCGGTTTCACACTCAGCAAAACAGTCACAATCGGGAATAAGTCACGTTCGGTAATTAAAAGATCAGACGACGTAATGACAAACCACAATCTAACACGTGGTAAAAATGTCCTTAGTTAGTTTGGACAAAGACACATATCGTATGGACTAACCAATTCGTGATGGTCTCCGTAAAATTTACGGAGTGTCATTTTTAATCTGTCCTCATAACTTTGTTGGAGCAGTTTCTGTGTAAGGAGCACACTCCTGTATATAAAGTCCGTATAGTGTGAACAAGCACGAGAATAACGTATCAATTGAGATATGTAAACACCATACGAAGGGGCAGAGGGTATGTTACTGCTGAGAAATGGGAAATTGATAATTGGGAAGTTGAAATCGTCCCGTTTATCATAGATTTTCGTGTGAAGTCGTCTATCTGTGTCAATATTGAGGAAAAGATCAAGGTATGAAGCAGTCCTTCTAGTATCAGTAGTATCCTTAATTTCAAGTTCACTGGGATATATGAGATGTAAGTATTGGCTGAAATATGGGTTATTCAATGATAGAACATCATCAATATATCGGAAAGTAAAATTAAAGAATTTCGCAAGGTGCTTTTTCTTTTTGTCTTTTAGAAGGTTCTGAATGAATTCTGCTTCATACGAGAACAAAAACAAATCGGCCAGTAGGGGTGCACAATTAGTTCCCATTGGAATACCGACTGTCTGTTGAAATATAACATCCTCCAAACTCAACAAATATATTGTCCAACAAAAAGTCCAGCATTTTGATAATATCATCTTCAGTATATTTTTTGGTAGATTCAGTGTGGTTTTTCACAAAATATGAATTATTGTAACCCAAAACAAGAAATTTGTATCTACGATTCCCATTTTTATACAAAAAGCTCTGTTTAATGAGATGGTGAAGTCGATTTTTCAACTGAGCATGGGGAATAGTAGTGCAAAGCGTAGAAAAATCAAAAGTTTTTATGTTGCTGCAAAATTGCAAAGATTGTATTCATAGATTAAGCAGTAGATCTTTCGAATTTTTGAGAATCCACATCTGGTTAACACCACTGGTAGAACATATCTCATCACAATATTTTTGAAGCCCATCTTTAACTGTAGAAAGAATAGTAGTCAGTACTTTAGAAAGATGTTTAGTCGAACATTTTGATAACCCAGCTATGTATCGTTCTTTATATGGAGTTTTGTGTAGTTTTGGTATCCAGTATAATGATGGTAAATTTTCTTCGTTTTCTTTGATGTTGATACCAAAAGAAAGAAGGACAGATTTGTGATTTTGTAAAATTTCGTCCTTGGTAAATGATGTTTAAGAATATGTAGGGTTACCAGTAGTTCTATTAATTCCAAGCTCTGTTGTTAGACATAATGGTTTTTACATATGAAGACAATATTATTGGAGGCTTTATCTGCTGGAACAACGACATATTTGTCATGAAAAGAGGATAAAGCATCCACAAAATCCTGATGTTTGAAAGGGTTAGTAACTCTTGTGCTCATATTGCATCGTAGTTTTTGAATGCGCTTCTGAATGCATGATCGAATAGCTTTCTCCATTCGGACAAAGTGTCCAGTTCTGGTTCGTCTGGTTCGCGCTTTACCCATTTTCTTGCATAGTCCTCAACTGCATTCATCAGTAACTTGAAATTCTTTTTCCAGTTGATGGGCTGGGGAATTCTATATGTTGGTCCCTTGGCTAACAACTCTTTTAGTTGTTCATTGGTAACGATGCCAAGGTCACCAGTAATAACATGACCAGCTGGACTATACTTGTATTGTGACGATGCACATGAGCAATCCGGAGGCTTGGATTTCACATCTTTGAGGTTAAAGGCCTCCAAAACTCTCTTGTGGTTGAAAATCTTGGATGCAATAGAAATAACAGGTGTAGCTTTATTTTTGAAGTAATCAGGTATAGTTTTTTGTACAGACTTCTGATGGAAAATATTGCTAATATTTACAGCATCTAAACCTTTATTGGCGAATTCTACCTTAAAAAAATTACGTGTTTCCTCATTTTTGGATGTAGTCGATACGGGTTTGAATAGTCTATGGTTAGCAATGTCCATGATTATTGCAACTAATCTATACAAAACAGAACGAGAGAATCAGTAACGGAAGTATTTTGTGCCTCTTGAAATAGTAAAAAAAGTTTTGACAATGGAATGGAGTATAATTTAGTTCTGATATGATGAATTCCTAAAGGTTTTTGAACAGACGTTAACAGACTATCAATTGTCACGGTGTGCACAGCAGGTGGTATATATTTTCTGTGACCGTTTCAATTACCGTTTCAATCCCTAACATCACTGAAGAGACATTAATTGTCGAAATCCGGATATGGTGTACAAATTTTTGCAATCATGTTTGCGGTACACCATCTTCTCCGCGGGTTTATTGTTTTCTGTTTGGTATAAAATTAATAATTAAGATCCATGTCACATCTCATGTTCAATTTATTTGGCAATCGTCAATTGCAGTCAGCAGGGTTTAAGAACATTCAGTTGTTCGACCTGTTAGTCAAATGCGATTTGTTAAAATATACTTTTCACCTTTTTGGTCTTTTGGAAAATGTTGTTTGTGCTGTAGTAAGACCCCTCTACCAAGAAATTTGTTTTACATGCACACGTATAAAAATTGCAGTTTTTATCCAACGCAATCATAGGTTTGAACGTTGTTTTCAATTTAGACTTGTTTATATTTTTTTCGTTTGGGATTGCATTATATTTTCCTTCGGGCTTATATGATCCGTTCATCCTATTTCGATTCTTTAAAATTCAAGAGTCTATCCTAAATTGAGGTAAATTATATGGCCTTCCAAATACTGTTTCGATCCCTAACATCATTGAAGAGACATTAATTGTCGAAATCCGGATATGGTGTACAAATTTTTGCACCTCATGTTTGCGGTATACCATCTTCTCCGCATGTTTATTGTTTTCTGTTTGGTATTAAATTAATAATTAAGATCCATGTTAAAATATACTTTTCACTTTTTTGGTCTTTTGGAAAATGTTGTGTGCTGTAGTTAGACCCCTCTACCAAGAAATTTGTTTTACATGCACACGTATAAAAATTGCGGTTTTTATCCAACGCAATCATAGGTTTAAACGTTGTTTTCAATTTAGACTTGTATATATATATATATATAATTATAAACTGTTATCACAGAGATATGTCTCGCTTTTTGGTTATTTCGATAATGCAAATGTTGAAATTAAAATAGCAACACTTGTACATGTAAGTTTTGCAAATATTAAAAGTCAATGAATCATGACTGAAGGTACATGGCCAAACAATCTCCATGGAAATGAAATGTGCCAATTCTAATACAACTGCATACCAAATACCATTGACTTATCATAAGTAGTTCCCTTTAAACAAACCTAAACACAAACTAATACATGTAAACTAAGCAAAATTTCAAATTCAATAAACCATAACTAAGGCGGCGGGGTCAAATAATCTCCATTGTAATGAGATGTACCAATGCTAATACAACTGCATACCAAATATCATTGACCTACCACTAGTGGTTCCCCATGAACCGACCTAATCACAAACTAATACATGAAAACTAAGCAAAAGTTTCAAAGTCAATAGACCATGACTGAGGGGGCGGGACCAAATAATCTCCATGGAAATGAGATATGCCAATACTAATACAACTGCATAAGAATATCTTTAACTTACCACTAGTGGTTCACCATAAACTAGACCTAATCACAAACTAATACATTGTTGATGCCACCACACGTCGGCATACCTATGTCTCGCTTTTTGACTCCGTCAAGCGAGACAATAATTATGGAAATATTAAATTTCAGAAACACTTTTCCAGGTGAGTCAATTTACACTCAACAAATATAATAAATACCAAATTTCAAATCAAACCAAAGCATAGCTTCAGAAAAATCGATCAAATTCTTAAATTAGTAAAAAAAAAAGAGAAAATTTTGTAATATAGAAAATGAAAATACATTACAACTCACAGTATCATAATAAATGCCATATTACAAATCAATGCACTGATGCTGATTAATTCTGATTTGAACAAAATGTAAACTAGAGGCTCTCAAGAGCCTGTGTCACTCACTTGTATTTACTGATGCTTTGGAAATCAGGTAAAATAAGGTTAAAATCATAATTAATAGTATTAGATATTAGACATTATAATGATATCTAAGATAATAACAAACTAGAGGCTCTCAAGAGCCTGTGTCGCTCACCTGTATTTACTGATGCTTTGGAAATCATGTAAAATAAGGTTAAAATCATAATTAATAGTATTAGATATTAGATATTATAATGATATCTAAGATAATAACAAAAATCTGTAAAATTTCTGTAAAATTACTAACTCAGGGGCAGCAACCCAACAACGGGTTGTCGGATTCGTTTGAAAATTTCAGGGCAGATAAATCTAAATCTGATGAACATTTTGCCACCTGTCAGATTTGCTCTAAATGCTTTAGTTTCAGAGATATAAACCAAAAACTGCATTTTACCTCTATGTTCTATTTTTAACCAAGTCGGCCATGATGGTTGGAAGGCAGGGTCATCGGACAAATTTTTAAACTAGATACCCTAATAATGATTATGGCCAAGTATGGTTAAATTTGTCTCAGTAGTTTCAGAGAAGAAGATTTTTGTAAAAGATTACAAAAATTTACGAAAAATTGTTAAAAATTGACTATAAAGGGCAATAACTTCTAAAGGGGTCGACTGACAATTTTGGTCATGCGACTTATTTGTAGATCTTACTTTGCTGAACATTATTGCTGTTTACAGTTTATCTCTATCTATAATAATATTCAAGATAATAACCAAAAACTGCAAAATTTCCTTAAAATTACCTATTCAAGGGCAGCAACCCAACAACAGGTTGTCAGATTTGTCTGAAAATTTCAGGGCAGATAGATCTTGACCTGATAATCAGTTTTATCCTATGTCAGATTTACTCTAAATGCTTTGGTTTCAGAGATATAAGCCAAAATCTACATTTTACCCCTATGTTCTATTTTTAGCCATGGCCGCCATCTTGGTTGGTTGGCGGGGTCATCGGACACATTTTTTAAACAAGATACCCTAATGATGATTGTGGCCAAGTTTGGTTAAATTTGGCCCAGTGGTTTCAGAGGAGAAGATTTTTGTAAAAGCTAACGACGACGGACACCAAGTGATATGAAAAGCTCACTTGGCCCTTTGGGTCAGGTGAGCTAAAAATGAGCATATAACCAGGTTAAAGATGAGCTTAAAACAAGAAAATGCAACAACTAATACAAAAGAGAGACAGAAGATACCAAAGGGATAATCAAACTCATCTAAGGTGAAGCCATGATAAATAAAGAGCTGCGCCATGAGCGCATGATACCGCAGTCGTTTTTTCAAAGAATAAAGTTCCATAACTCCTCAATGTCATATCAGAAATTATAAAAACTAAAAGGAAGTTATTTTAATGTATATAAAACAGTCACAAATTATCATGAAAACTGCTCAAAGCACTTTTTGGGGCTTATTGTCAGCAATCTAGAAAATCCACTTTTTTATGAATAAAATATACTTTCAAAAGATTGCTTCAGACATCTTCTCTTAACCATAAAAAAACTTCTGCCAAAGTTTCATAAAATTCTATGAAGCTTTGACAAAGTAATTGATGTGTAACAAACTGTATCGACTTCTTAATTGTTTAAAAAATGTATCAGTAAAATACAAACTAGAGGCTCTCAAGGACCTGTGTCGCTCACCTGTATTTACTGATGCTTTGGAAATCATGTAAAATTAGGTTAAAATCAAAATTAA
Organism: Mytilus californianus; assembly: GCF_021869535.1. Lineage (NCBI taxonomy): Eukaryota > Metazoa > Mollusca > Bivalvia > Mytilida > Mytilidae > Mytilus > Mytilus californianus. Next base: position 3,329,528 of record NW_026262668.1, read on the forward strand.
TAGTATTAGATATTAGATATTATAATGATATCTAAGATAATAACAAATAAACTGCTTCGCTGAGCGCAGCTAGATACGCCCGCAGAGGTCCAACCCTGAACAGTTGGGGCAAAAATGGACACAATATTCAAGCTTGATTCAGGTCTGATTTTGGATTGTAATTAAATATTTGACATATTATAGGTTTCTGAATAAATGTATTCAAAGAACTTGAAATTGGTTATATGAATTGAATTTATGTTCAATTAAAGATTTCTTGCTGTTGTGCAATACTTAGTAAATCTGTTGTCAGACTATAAACAAATAAAGATCAATTAATTCTCAATGTCATATTAGAAATTTATGAAAATAAAATTCGTAAGGGTTCCGCGGAACCCAGTGTCTCGCCTACTTTTGCTGTTAATCGCAGGCTCAACAAAAATGAGGAAAAAAATTAATAAAAATATTCCTCTCTATACTATCTTTTGATTGTAAGTAGCTTCTGTCCAAGTTTGGTAAAAATCCAGGATAGTTTATGAATCTAATAAATGTTTTAAAAACTTAAAGTGCAGACTGTATGTAATGTTAACTGGAAGAAAAACTAAGTCCATTTATAAGTAAAATACGGAAAAAACGGAATTTTTTTTTTACAAAATTTACTTCTGGATACTTTCTTTTGATCATAAACAAGCTTCTTTCCAAGTTTGGTAGAAATCCAGGATAGTTTAAGAAAGTTATTAAAATTTCAAAAACTTTAACCACAGAGTGAATATTTGTGGACGCCGCCGACGACAACGACGACGACGACGACGACGACGACGCCGACGGAATGTAGGATCGCTAGGTCTCGCTTTTTCGACAAAAGTCGAAGGCTCGACAAAAAAGGGAGCTTACATCAATAGATATAAACAATTCTCCAAAGTTTCATGAGAATTAATGACAGCATTTTTGAGTTATTGTCAGAAAACTGGAAAATAACCTCTTATTTTAATGAATAAAACCCCATAACTCAGAAATGTAAAATGTAAAATTTATAAAATTCTAAAGGGAGTTGACAACAATACATACAAACAATTCACCAAAGTTTCATAAGAATTGCTGAAAGCATTTTTGAGTTTTTGTCCGAAAACTGGAAAATCCCCCCTTTTTTTTATGAATAAAACCCTGTAACTCGGAAACGTAAAATCTAAAATTTTTAAAAATCGAAAGGGAGCTCATATCAATAGATATAAACAATTCACCACAATTTCTTGCAAGTTGGTGAAAGCATTCTGGACTTATTGTCAGAAAACTGGAAAATCCCCCTTTTTTTAATGAATAAAACCCCATAACTCGGAAACGTCAAATCTAAATTTTATAAAAAAGGAAAAGGAGCTCACGTCAATAGATATAAACAATTCACCAAATTTTTATGCAAATTGGTTAAAGCATTTTTGAGTTAATGTCCGACATGTTGACGACGGACGGACAGACGACGGTATACCATAATACGTCCCGTAAACGGGCGTATAAAAACTGCAAAATTTCTGTAAAACTAACTCAGGGGCAGTAACCCAACAACGGATTGTCAGATTCGTCTGAAAATTTCAGGACAGATAAATCTAAATCTGTTAAACATTTTTGCCACCTGTCAGATTTGCTCTCAATGCTTTAGTTTCGGAGATATAAACCAAAAACTGCATTTTACCCCTATGTTCTATTTTTAACCATGTCGGCCATGATGGTTGGAAGGCGGGGTCATCAGACAAATTTTTTAAACTAGATACCCTAATAATGATTAAGGCCAAGTATGGGTTAAATTCGTCTTAGTAGTTTCAGAGAAGAAGATTTTTGTAAAAGATTACAAAAATTTACGAAAAATTGTTAAAAAAATGACTATAAAGGGCAATAACTCAACTTTATTGCTGTTTACAGTTTATCTCTATCTATAATATTCAAGATAATAACCAATAAAATGCTCCGCTGGGGCGCAGCTTGATACGACCGCAGAGGTCGAACCCTGAACAGTTGGGGCAAGTATGGACACAACACTCAAGCTGGATACAGCACTGAATTTAGATTGTAATTAAATATTTGACACAGCATAGGTTTCTGACAGAATGAAAGTGGTCTAAAAAAAATTTAATTTACCTATTCAAACCATATCATTATTATTAGCTTTTATATATAAATCAGAAATAACCAATTTAAAATGGAAAATTTTAAAGAAAAAAAAAATCCCCCCCCCAAATGATTCATCACCCCCAAACTCAATCCCAGCCTTCCCTTGTGGTATGGTACCTTGCAGTACAATTTCAGAGAGATCCATACACTTGAACACAAGTTATTGTCTGGAAACTAGAAAAATGCTTGTTTTTTTGGCCCCAAATTCCTAAACGTTTAGAGCAATTACCCCCAAACTCAAACCCAGCTTTTCCTTTGTGATATGGAACCTTGCAGTACAATTTCATAAAGATCCATACACTTACACACAAGTTATTGTCCTGAAACTAGAAAAATGCTTTTTTTTTTTGCCCTTTTATGGCCCCCAATTCCCAAAATTTTGAGGGAATTACCCCCAAAATCAATCCCAGCCTTCCCTTTGTGGTATGGTACCTTGTAATACAATTTCAGAGAGATCCATACACCTGAATACAAGAAATTGTCTGGAAACTAGAAAAATGCTTATTTTTGGCCCCTAATTCTTAACTTTTTGGGCAATTACCCCCAAAATTACTCAATTCCAGTTTTCCCTTTGTGATATGGAACCTTGTAGTACAATTTCATAAAGATCCATACACTTACACACAAGTTATTGTCATGAAACTAGAAAAATGCATGTTTTTTGCCCTTTTTTGGCCCCTAATTCCTAAAATTTGGAGGCAATTACCCCCAAAATCAATCCCAGCATTCCCTTTGAGATATGGAAACTTGTGGTACAATTTCAGAGAGATCCATTCACTTACACACAAGTTATGTCTGGAAGTTACAAAAATGCTTATTTTTGGTCCCTAATTCCTTAACTTGGTACCATAACCCCCAAAATCAATCCCCACCTTCCTTTTGTGGTATTGAACCTTCTGGTAAAATTTCAAAGAGATCCATTCACTTAAACTAAAGTTAGAGTGCGAAAAGTAATGTGTCTTCGGACGACGACACCAACGTCATACCAATATACGACCACCAAAATTTTTTTTGTGGTCGTATAAAAACTGCAAAATTTCCTTAAAATACCAATTCAGGGGCAGCAACCCAACAACGAGTTGTCAGATTTGTCTGAAAATTTCAGGGCAAATAGATCATGACCTGATAATCAGTTTTACCTCTTTGTCAGATTTACTCGAAATGCTTTGGTTTCAGAGATATAAGCCAAAATCTACATTTTACCCCTATGTTCTATTTTTAGCCATGGCGGCCATCTTAGTTGGCGGGGTCATCGGACACATATTTTAAACTAGATACCCTAATGATGATTGTGGCCAAGTTTGGTTAAATTTGGCAAAGTGGTTTCAGAGGAGGAGATTTTTGTAAAAGCTAACGACAATGGACGACGGACGCCAAGTGATGAGAAAAGCTCAATTGGCCCTTTGGGCCAGTTGAGCTAAAAAAATGAAAATATTTTCAAAAATTTTGCTCTGGATATTGTATTTTAGACATTAGAAAAGCTCCTGTCCAAATTTTCATAAAATTCAATAAGGTTTGACACAGTTATTGATGACTGAAAAACTTTAACCTCAAATGTCAGAGCTTGAATGTTAACTGTAAATAAAAGAACAGAGCTCCAATGTCCCTGTGTTGCACATATTTATCTGTCCAAGGACAATAACTTAATTTGGTTTTTTTTAATAAATATCTTGGGAGAAATGAAGGCTCGAGAGCAAATGCAATGCAATTTCCAATAAAATTAATGTTTCCAAGGGGCATAAATCTTTTAAAAATTTTAGATTTGCACTGAATTTTTAAATTTTCCGCGACATTGCGGATATAAAATTGACAAATCTGGCAAGAATTGTACATGAGAGCGCTAACAATGCAATTTTCCATATAATTAATATTTTCACAGGGGACAACTCTCTAAAAATAATAGATAAGTGATGATCTGAGACATTGCCTATATAAACCTATGTTATAAGTTTTATAAAAATCTGGCAAGAATTGAACTCGCGAGAGTGCTAACAAGACCGGACTGTATTTCTACGTCCCCCTTCAACATGTTGCATGACGGACTAAAAACTAAGTCCATTTATCAGTAAAATACAGCAAAATGAAAATAAATATGTTCAAAATTTTGCTATAGATACTGTATTTTGGTCATGAACAAGCTTCTGTCCAAATTTCCTTAATTCCATGAAGGTTTGATAATGTTATTGATGTCTAAAAAAACTTTAACCACATACTGAACCTAAATCACTATGTCTCGCTTTCAGTCGCAGGCTCGACAAAAATATGTGAACTCCTTCTCAGGTCTGATGAGGTGGTAGTTTATAACTCCCAGAAATTAACAATTTACATTGCAAATCATGTTACAACTGCTGGACCTTTAGAAAAATCAAATAACAAAGAAATACTAGATAAAAGACATTTTATTAAAATTCTCTGTTTTAACTCCAAGTCCACTGTTGATTCTAACTCATCTATTGCCTAATCAAGCAAAGATGGTAATGGAACTGAAAGCATAGTTAAAAACGTACACCTGATCAAAATTTGTTAAAAATACAATATTTTAATAACAATTGACTGACAAATACATCCTTTAAAAAGCAGTTTTGAGATCTGGATATGGATCCATTGCAGTAGAATTCTACCAGAATATTAGTTTTCTATAGGATAATAAACAAATCATTACAATAATGGCTTGTAGAAATGCATGTCTACAACTTCCCTGGTCATTCAACAAGTATAAAAACAGATAGACTGATTTTTAGTGTTATAAATATACTCATTTAAAAAAAAAGCCATTTTGTTATAGACTTCTAAAAAGGACAAAGATTAACTTTTCTTTCAAAATATTTACTTTATTAGACATCACATTTGACTATGCCATTAGACTGATACCATTTACAAGAGAATTTTTCACGGCCAGATGGTATTCTTTGACCTTGGCTGTTGATAGTCTTGCCATTTTTAATGACTGTATGGCAGGTGTATCTTTTCACAGTACATGGACATACAAGACAAATTCGATCAATAGTGTGTACAACAAAAAATGAAATATACATTTTTTAAAATAACTTACTTTCATGCATTTCAAACAATTATTATTTGAGAAAACATTCAGGGGATGTCTTGCAAGTTTGATATGAAAATGAGTGTTATCATATAGGCAAATGTACCAATACAAACCAAATCAGCCAATGGATTCTGTTTTAGTGATCTTTATTACCCCTTATTAGAATCAGAGCCACTTGGACCATGATACCCATCTTACCTGAAAGTGGACATCTCTCCATTTATACCTACTAGATTTTCTAACCTTTATGTTTTAATATGTATAATTTTAGACGATAAAATAATGATAAACAAAAGCTTTCAATTATGTCAAACTACATGTACACAATCACTGTAAGTATTTTCTTATCAAGCAACTTACTCAAAAATAATGTCGGGTCAAAGATTCCCATGTTAAATCAGTCATATTTTTAACAGACTTTACAACTATCTAGGGTTCTTAGTAGTAGTACATGCTACTTGATTGATGATTTTATTTTTCGTAGCAATGAGCGGCAAGTCTGGAGATTTAAGTTAAACCTAACACTTGCTAAAGACATTATTTCTTAAAATCTCAAAATATGGCATACTGTAGAAAAATTGACCTATGGTACTTTATCGTGCAAAAATCTGTGCATTAAAACACGTTATAAAATACACTGAGCTTGAGAGTTTGTTTCAATGAGGGTGATTTATCCTTATGAACTAGACGATGAACGATAGATGATAATGACTTAATTACAATGTTTAAATATTTACAATATAAAAAAACATCTTGATTTAATCAGTTCCTGGTTGTGGTAGAGTATATAGACGGATAATACTTTCTACTCAAATTCATTCAAAATTTCTTGAACCTTTTATTTTTCATGCCCATAAAATTGAAGTTCAAACTATAACTAAAGGTTCTTAATTAATATTAACTTTTCCAATAATTTAAAAATTCCAACTTTTTTTGCTACCACAACCACAGCTCACATACAAGTATTTAAAAACCTGAATGTAAAAACAGCACTAAAGTATGTGCAAAATATCTGCTGGTTGACAAGAGATGTTCTGATCCCCTACTTTAATGAACAAGATACAGCCTTATGATTTAGAGTCGTCTTTGTTATCTTCGTCTTCATTATCATTGTGTGTATGCCACGTAAGTCTTTCTTCATAAAATGCTATAACAATCTGTGGACATTTAACATTTGCTTGTCGTGCTGGCACTAAATCTGCTTCATCACTGTCTTTCCTGTAAAAACATGTACAAAATTTAAAGTATTTATCAAAGAATCCAGATTTTTTATGACTAATACAAGTTAAATGCCATTGAAGATGTATATATATCTATGAAAATAAAATAAATTATTTGCACCACTGCTTGTTTATCCTTATATTGGTCATCTGCATTTTATTCAACTCTAAAATCAGCATGTGAAGAAAAAATTTGCGCATATGGAACAGAAATGGCACATAGAGTGGCAAATGTAAGCGCCAGACACATCACTCTGACTCTGAGCAGACTACTACAGGTTACTCCTTAATGCCCTGTGCTAGTTGGTGAAGGTGCAAAAACCAGTTTTAAAGTCTATGGTTTGACCTGGCACGGCATTGATCCAATGAGGCAGGAACACTATCACATGACCAAGGAGGTATACATTTATATATAGGTATACATATTAAAATCTGGAAAATATATGTTTTATTTCAAAAATGTTGCATCAATATCTTTTTAACCCCTTCGCCCCCAATCCCGCCTGAAGTCGTGATGGCGACCATTCTTTGATGGCCTGTATGACCCTCCATATTTTTTCAGAACTGCCCCAGCTCAACTGGCTTTACAGCAGAGACTTCAACCATGCAATTCATGGTCCATAAACTCTTCTCAGTTGTGTGATTATGAAAATATGGCAACTCTAATGGCCTTTTTAGAGTTCAAAATCGGAAAAACGTGTAAAGTAGCCAAAATCAGGTGGGGATGGGCGTCTTTTTATGGCCACTACGTTACTGGTATGGGCTGTAGGTATCAAATATTATCATAAATACATGCATAGATGGTACAGGAACACAAGGAGGTATAATATGGCCAAAAAAAAATGTGGTCTGTAAAATCTAGGTCACCGTTTTGTCAGAAATCGGTAAAAACGGACATTTAGGCATACTTGGCTAGCCAATAATTCCTCAGCAAGATTCTCAAGTCACATTTACTTCCAGTCAGTATGGATAGACTGCTGTAACTGTAAGGTACTACATGAATGACAAAGAAACACAGTTTAGTCAATGTTCACCCCTCAAATGACCATTTTTCAGTAGGGATGGGTTCAAACCCACCAGAAAATATACCACCTCCCACCCCATCCCCACCCATGCCATCTGCCCCCAAATCTCAATACATAGTTTAATAGATTAGCATCAGTTACAGCATCAAGAGTCTACTAATTTTCATATACATTGCATAAGTTTGCAAATTTTGGAAAATGCCTGATTTTCCAGAAATCTCTTGGGGTCGAATGAGTTAAATGACACCATACCATTTCATTAAGAACATTAGTTCCCCAGAACTGTCTGTTGCACCTATAATTCTTTCTGGCTGTAGCCCTCTGTCAAATCCTCGTGGTTTGTTATCCTCTTCCTATCAAAAAATAAACAATAGTTTAATATTAAATAACCCATTGGTGAATTTGTTTTGTAGGAGTTGTGTAGTGAACTATTTGCAATATAGAGACATCAGAATGTAAGAAGTTTTTATAGTTGTGCTTTAGAAAAACTGCACTTTTTGGCTGTCACATGCATGTGCAAGGAATGACTGATGCACCCCAAGAACTTTTCTGTTCTGTTCTGTTTTCAATGTTTTTAATTTAAATTTGATATGTCTTTTATTGCATCACTTCTCCCTAATTTTGACACACCTCTTTCTTGTTGAAATGCCAACACATTGCTACCTATTTTGTCTAATTTAAGGGCTTTCTACAATACTTTGATGGTCAGCATCAATACATTATGTCGTATTTAAGTTAGAATGACAATGTTAGTGTCTACAACTTTTAGATTTGAATACTAGAGGCTCCTAGGAGCCCAAATCTATCAGTTTGATGTATTTTTCCCAAAAAGAAAAACCTCCAGAAGCCTGTATTTCTCACCTAATTATTTCTGTCAAAATATAACTAGAGGCTAGGAAGGGAAGTTTAATTACTGAATGTGGGTCATGGGTCTTTTTTCAGTATGCGTCTATTACCATTATGCAAAATTATCTAAAAAATGAAAATATTCAATTTCTACAAGGTATCAATCAAAGTTTTGATATATCATATGCTTATGTTCAAATAAAAGATTTAATATGGCATATACATGTCTATTTATCAGAGTTTAAGAAATATATTTAAGAGTTTGTCAGTCCTTGTGTCTTATGTATTATTTTCTGTAGTTATTTATATTATAAAACACTCCAGATTTTTGGTGGGTGTCAAATTTGCTCTGATCTCAGATAAATGTGCATAACTATTCAAAGGAAGTGACGTTTTCAAAAGGCTGCGTCAGTAAATTATGTTTTTAACCATGATTAATACATGTTTTTAGGGATTTAGATAAATGTTGCGCATCAACCGTTGATATTCATGAAGGTTCATAGACATTCTATACATGCACATGTAAATGGAGAAATGAACAAAAATGCATACAGACTATAAACTATTGAGTGCTATTACAAGAAAAAATGCACGGGGGTATCAGAAGGCATGTTTTGTTAAGACCTACCACACATGGATTTTTCTAGCATTCCACGGGGTTCGATCTTCAGAGCCATTCCCAATGGCAAAACCCCAACATTTTTCCAAATTTAGGGAGGAAAATTTCCCAAATGATCTCATTTTCAGAAGAAGTTTCAAAGAAAATTGTTGAAATTACATTTACACCTATTTCATTATGACAGTAATGTTCTTTTCGTTCAACTGCTAGCTTTATGCCAAAAATCGCCAACAAGTAATGTAAAAAAACATTTCTGACTTACAAAAACAACTTTGACAAATGGCGGCTTTAGACCAGAAATGTAGACAAATGCAATACCAGATCAGATTCCTGAAGAGGATATATAATTAATTCCAAGTTTGTCAATCAAATACAAAAAAACAAAAAAATTGCTGCAGGAGACAAAATACAGCTTCAATATAAACTTTGGAAATGAAAACCAAAAGATATATGAAGAATAAACAGGAAATATTTTATACAGAAACTCTAAAGATATTTTTAGTCCACAAATTTTCATTTCAAAATTCAATAAAATGTTTCATTACTTTTCTTTATCACTAAAAAATTTTGATATTGGATGTTTTTATAATGTGAACACATTACTACAAATCTAGGAGGTAATTTTTCTCAATTTTGAAGGGCAAGTGAATTTAGAAAAGTGTTAGCCTGCTTTGCCAGTTAAAAAAAAAATCTTATTTCTACCCCATAACTTATTTTTATCTGTAACTGTCTTTGAAGGTGAAAAAGGCTGTAAAATCTTTTCACAAGTGTGCTTTAAGAAGTACATTATTCTGACACTAAAATAAACTTCAATGCCTTGTTGTAAAGATTAATAAAATGCTCCGTTGGGCACAGCTTTATACGACCGCAGAGGTCGAACCCTGAACAGTTGGGGCAAGTATGGACACAACATTCAAGCTTGATACAGCTCTGAATTTGGATTGTAATTAAATATTTGACACAGCATAGGTTTCTGACACAGAATGAATGTGGTCTAAGAACTTAAAAAATTTTAATTTACCTATTCAAACCATATCATTATTATTTGCTTTGATATATAAATCAGAAATAACCAATTTAAAATGGAAAATTTTAAAGAAACCCCCCCCCCCCTCCAAATTTTTTGAACCCCCCTTATGATTCATCACCCCCAAACACAATCCCAGCCTTCCCTTTGTGGTATGGTACCTTGCAGTACAATTTCAGAGAGATCCATACACTTGAACACAAGTTATTGTCCGGAAACAAGAAAAATGCTTGTTTTTTTGCCCCAAATTCCTAAACGTTTAGGGCAATTACCCCCAAACTCAAACCCAGCTTTCCCTTTGTGATATGGAACCTTGTAGTACAATTTCATAAAGAGCCATACACTTACACACAAGTTATTGTCCTGAAACTAGAAAAATGCTTGTTTTTTGCTCCAAATTCCTAAAATTTTGAGGCAATTACCCCCAAAATCAATCCCAGCCTTCCCTTTGTGGTATGGTACCTTGCAGTACAATTTCAGAGAGATCCATACACTTGAACACAAGTTATTGTCTGGAAACTAAGAGAAAAATGCTTATTTTTGGCCCCTTATTCCTAAACGTTTTGGGCAATTACCCCCAAACTCAATTCCAGCTTTCCCTTTGTGATATGGAACCTTGTAGTACAATTTCATAAAGATCCATGCACTTACACACATGTTAATGTCATGAAACTAGAAAAATGCTTGTTTTTTGCCCCTTTTGTGGCCCCTAATTCCTAAAATTTGGAGGCAATTACCCCCCATTATCAATCCCAGCATTCCCTTTGTGATATGGAACCTTGTGGTACAATGTCAGAGAGATCCATACACTAACACACAAGTTACGTCTGGAAGTTACAAAAATGCTTATTTTTGGCCCCTTTTGGGCCCCTAATCCCTTAACTGTTGGTACCATAACCCCCAAAATCAATCCCAACCTTCCTTTAGTGGTATTGAACCTTATGGTAAAATTTCATAGAGATCCATTCACTTTAACTAAAGTTAGAGTGCGAAAACCAATGTGTCTTCGGACGACGACGACAACGTCATACCAATATACGACCACAAAATTTTTTTGCGGTCGTATAAAAACAATAAAATGGACAGAAAAATAAAATTATAAATGGCAATCATGTAATTTCTTACTTTATTTTCACCAAAAAAGATCATTTCAAATGAACTAGACACATTAAAACTCACATCCGGTATATTTGTTGTTTTTCCCCAATTTCATTGAAAATCGTGTAAAAAATTCCCAAACTATCCAGGGTCCTTTTCCCCAAAATACCCAGAAAATCTGACCACCCATACAATTTTATATAAAAGAGGTGTTAACCATTGTAAAAACTGTTCTAAAACCCATTACCCATATATTATAATATAAAATGCCTTCCAACTCCCTCCCCCATATTTTTTTTCTAGAATAGCCCTGAAGCGAAACTAAAATGGATAAAATGAGAATGATGTCAATGAATGTATTAACACCTCCCAACCTTCCTTACGGTGGATTTAGCGTCTGCCACTTTTTTTTTCTTTTTTGCTGCTCCCTCATCTGGTCCATTGGTTGATTTTCTTTTCTTTTCCAAATCTTTCTTCTTTTTCTTTTCTTCAAACTCCTCTATGAGATCAGGACAGTCTAGGTTTTCCATAGGTTCCCATGTATTTTCTGAACTGTAATATTAAAGCAGACATGCCATGCAAAAAAAAAATCAAGAAACAATCTTTCATAGCTTATTATAGGTTTGGGTTTTGCTCAGGCCAAATAAACATATGTGTGGTTCTAGTAAGGGCTGTTCCAGAAAATTCTATGTCCCCACCCCCCCCCCCCCCCCCCCCCCCCCCCCCCGACCCTAGAACTTTTTTTTCCATTTTGGAAAAATAAATTTTGAACAATCCCATTTTGTGGAATGTGAATTTCAATAATTAAATTCACAGACTTCTGTCATCTGAATTTTCAATAGAAATATCCACTAGGGCTAAAAAATGCAAAAAAAATCAACAAAAAATAAATGGGGAATGTGTCCATGGGACACAGATGATGCCCCCGCTTGCATATAATCTTATAAAGGGATATAACTCAAGAACTGTAAAAGTGACGCTACCCAAATTTGTACTTGATCTGAGTTTTGTGGTAATAATCATTGTGTATACGTTTCATAACATTTGGTTGAGGCAAACTACAGTAAGAGAACAGAAACGAAATATTCAGCAATTTTTCCATTTGTAGAGGGCACAACTCTAGAACGGCAAAAGTATCGCCACCAAAATTCAAACTTGATCTGAGTTTGTGTTAATAAGCATTTTGTATAAGTTTCATAACATTTGGTTGAGGCAAACTGAAGTTAGAGAATGGAAACAAAAAATTTAGCAATTTTTCCATTTGTAAAGGGGCATAACTCTAGAACGGTTAAAGTGATGCCACCAAAATTCAAACTTGATCTGTGTTTTGTGGTAATAAGCATTGTGTATAAGTTTCATATCATTTGGTTGAGGCAAACTAAAGTTAGAGAACGGAAACCAACTTTGGGACGTACGTATGGTCAAGGGTAAAACTTAATGCCCCCTCCGCTACGGCAGGGGCATAAAATCACAACATGTCTGTTTATTATACAACTAAACATAAAGAAAATGTTATACTTCTGGTAGTGGCGTGTATAATAATGGATTAAGGCTAGCAGGCCTCTTCATTATCATTTTTTCTAACTTGTCCATTTAGACATGTATCAAGAAAATCAATTTGCTTGACTTCTTAACTCACTTGTCCGAATCCAAGGTTAAAAATCTTAAACATTGATAATATGCAGAGTCACACATTGGGCTTTTAGAGAACCTGATGAAGGCAGTAACTTGTTGTGTTGTATAGATTTGTCTGTAACTAAATAAAGAATATCACATCAAAAAGTGTTTTTTTATTATTACTATTATTAAAGGTTATTTTCCATTCCAAAGTAAGTTCTTTGACTAAATATCACTATCATGTGAGTTTTTGGCTATATCTTCAATTTCCCCCTACCAGATTTCAAATTTGTGGGAAATTTCATTTTCTGAACCTGTTATTTGTACTATTGTTTGTTTTCAATAAATATAATATTCAAGAAATTATTATTTTTTAATAATGTTTTTTTTCCACTATTGACTTATAAATACTTATTAAATTTCCCCCAAAACTATCACGACTATGAGATACTGTTTTATATTTACTGATCTACAAATTTCCCCAAAATCTTTTAAATAGTGTCTCATATAAACTGATTCTCTAACTTCCCCCAAAACTATAAAACATTGTCCTTCAAAATTATGAAAATGACTGAAATCTGTCCTTTTTTCACCGTTAATAACCTGGTTATATCAAATTTCCTGGGGTGGTGGGGATGAGGATGAAAGAACATATCCATTCTATAGTCATATGGGTGCTGCTGCAATAGTAAATAAGTATTTTCTTAAATAATTTTTTATTTTGATTCTGTCTCGCAGGTAAACAATCAAAATACATTTGAAAAACACCTAGCGAATCCCATCTGATTAAAACATATTGAAGATCGCAATTTCAAGGACCTGGATCTCTCTGGATTTATCACGGTCAGGCAGCATGTTTTATTATTGATTTCCCTCCCATGGTTCAATCAATGAATTTAGATTTCGAACGATAAATAAAATAAAATGCTCTGCAGGGCGCAGCTTGATACGACCGCAGAGGTCGAACTCTGAACAGTTGGGGCAAGTATGGACACAACATTCAAGCTTGATACAGCTCTGAATTTGGATTTTGATTAAATATTTGACACAGCATAGGTTTCTGACACAGAATGAATGTGGTCTAAGAACTTAAAAATTTTAAATTGGACATTCACCTATTATGGTCCAATATCCAAAATCTAAATACATGGTTAGATTCAGCATATCAAAGAACCCCAAGAATTCAATTTTTGATGAAATCAAACAAAGTTTAATTTTGGACCCTTTTGACCTCAATGTGGACAAAGTTGATAACGGGGCCCAAAAATCAAAAATCTAAATACATGGTTAGATTCAGCATATCAAAGAACCCCATATATTCAATTTTTCTTGAAATCAAACAAAGTTTAATTTTGGACCAACTTGAAAACTGGGCCCATAATCAAAAATCTAAATACATGTACATGTTAGATTCAGCATATCAAAGAACCCTAAAAATTCAATTTTTGTTAAAATCAAACTAAGTTTAATGTTGAACCCTTTGGACCTTAATGTAGACCAATTTGAAAACGGAACCAAAAATTAAGAATCTAAATACACATTTAGATTCGGCATATCAAAGAACCCCAATAATTAAATTTTTGATGAAATCAAACAAAGTTAAATTTTGGACCCTTTGGACCTCAATGTGGACCAATTTAAAAACAGGGCCCAAAATCCAAAAACTTAATACACGGTTAGATTCAGCATATTAAAGAACCCCAAGAATTCAAGAATAAAACCCCATTGAAATTGATCAAGAAATAAGCAATTTATACGAAGTATCTTCTTTTGCACAATACTGTGCAATTGAATATTTCTTGCTATTGCGCAATACTGTACAATTGACAATTTCTTGCTATTGCGCAATATTTTGCAATTGAATATTTCTTGCTATTGCGCAATACTGTGCAATTGAAGATTTCTTGCTATTGCGCAATACTGTGCAATTGAAAATTTCTTGCTATTGCACAATACTTATTATTTAATAATTTACACATCCTGTTTGGTGTGTATCTCCTACCATATCATTATTATTTGCTTTTAAATATAAATCAGAAATAACCAACTTAAAATGGAAAATTTAAAAAGAAAAAAAAAGGAAAAAGAGAAAAAAAAAAATCCCCCCCCCCAAATTTTTTGAACCCCTTATGATTCATCACCCCCAAACTCAATCCCAGCCTTCCCTTTGTGGTATGGTACCTTGCAGTACAATTTCAGAAAGATCCATACACTTGAACACAAGTTATTGTCTGGAAACTAGAAAAATGCTTATTTTTGGCCCCCCAATTCCTAAACGTTTCAGGCAATAACCCCCAAACTCAATTCCAGCTTTCCCTTTGTGATATGGAACCTTGTAGTACAATTTCAGAAATATCCAAACACTTACACACAAGTTATTGTCATGAAACTAGAAAAATGCTTGTTTTTTGCCCCTTTTTTGGCCCCTAATTCCTAAAATTTTGAGGCAATTACCCCCAAAATCAATTACAGCCTTCCCTTTGTGATATGGAAAGTTGTGGTACAATGTCAGAGAGATCCATACACTTACAAGTTATTGTCTGGAAGTTACAAAAATGCTTATTTTTGGCCCCTAATTCCTTAACTGTTGGTACCATAACCCCCAAAATCAATCCCAACCTTCCTTTTGTGGTATTGAACCTTATGGTAAAATTTCATAGTGATCCATTCACTTAAACTAAAGTTAGAGTGCGAAAATCAATGTGTCTTCGGACGACGACGATGACGCCAACGTCATACCAATATACGACCAAAAATTTTTTAATTTTTGCGGTCGTATAAAAATAGTTCATTTTCTAGGCATTTGTAAGTCTTCACAACTAGTATGGTGATTCTACTTGTCAGACGCCTATGTCCACTTGTCCCAGACAATCAGAAATGTCGAGCCCTGACTGGTGAACACACAATTTTTTCCAGATTTTGACAAAATCCTTTTTTTTAGTACCATCGACCATACATAACCACACAATTTGAACTTTGTGACTTGCCCCCACCAATCCAAAAAGAATTAAAGTGCCTTCCACCTATGGTTGTTGTTTGTTGATGTGGTTTTCAAGTTTCTCTTGTTTTTTAAATAGATTAGACCGATGGTTTTCTTGTTTGAATTGTTTTACACTAGTCATTTTTGGGGCCCTTTATAGCTTGCTGTTCGGTGTGAACCAAGGCTCTGTGTTGAAGGCTGAACTTTGATCTATAATGGTTTACTTTTACAAATTGTGACTTGGAGTGTTGTCTCATTAGCACTCATACCACATCTTATATCTATTTTATTTCTTATTGTTGGAATGTGGTCTGCTTTAAAGAATTTATGATTGAAACTGGATTTAAAAAATCTTTTAAAACAGAAGTTTTGGACTGTAATTGGTCTGTATATCTAGGGAAGAAAAAGCCTTGTTATTTAATGTTAAAAAAATTTACTCTGGATATCCTTTCCATTTGAGTAAATATTCTTTTTTTCCATTTTTCATCCTTGAATCTTGAACTTTTTCCACTGTATATTCTTCCTCCTCTTCTTCACCATCTTCCATTTCTTCAACAGGATCTTTTTCTTTTGTTGCCATCTTTGGTCTAAAACACAGCAACAGATACATGCATAATACATTAACATTTCTATTCAAAGCTAATACTGTTATTAGTCATTCTAATAAAACTAAGATACCTGAATGTAAGAAAGTTTTTTTTGCTATCAGTTTCATAAACCACTTCTTAAGACAGTGTTCTCCCCAGGATTTTTTGATTTGCTATCAGTTTCATAAACCACTTCTTAAGACAGTGTTCTCCCCAGAATTTTTTGAAAGTGCTGTGGTAAGCGTGTGACTTTCAACTATTCTCAGTAACTTTGTCGTGGTGCACGGTTCGTTTGTAATGGGTTTGTTATGATGTTTTTATACAATATGCTGCTGATGTTTGCTCTTGTAATGTTGTCCTGATGGAAGTTACCCATTTGTTTGTAAATGTTATTGTTTGAAAATAGATGAAGAAACATTTTTTTGTCTCCATTGTAAATTCAGATAATCAAGCAAAAATAAGTACAGAAATAAATTCAATAAAGGGTCAACACCAGACTGGCGATGTGGAGATTTCTTAACAGGTGATGAAGAACATGTAGGACCCACAATCACGACATTTGACATTTTGTAACATTATGATTTCTCATTTTTCTGATCACAATTTTATTACATTCCTATGGCTTCACCCAAGCAGCAGTGGCAGATCCAAGGGTGGGGTTGGTAGGTCCCAGGGGTTGGAACACCCCCCATTTTTTTTTTTACGATCAATGCTTTTTGAATGGGGACATATGGTTTAACCCCGTATCCTTTTTAAAAATGGCTGGATCCTAGCCTGAGCTGGACATCGAGAAAGTGCATTTCTCCAGACTAGTATCAGCTTGGGGTTTGTTTTTCTAATCATATATCATTCCAATTGTTTTCAAATGGTAAAATTCATTACTGTAGTATTATTGATTAAACAATTATTAGTTCAATTAGGTGATAATTAATACTTCAAAGACTTGCACATTGAAGCCAATTTGATCGTTGTCTAAATTAATTGTTTAATCAAAATTCGTAAGACAAGTTTGTGAGTACTGTTGGTAAATGTGGTCAATTTCATCTTATTCCATTCATATTTGCTTCTTTATATTCTTTTTAATTCAAAAAAATGGATGATAATGTTGATTTCTTTATTTTCTTTCAAAGACGCCATTTTGAAAAATTTATTAAACTGGTCCCGCTATGTTACTTTATACATGTACCGCGCAAATAACACATTCAGGAGTGATCGACTTAAAAGATAAGCGGGAAATTAAAAAAAACAAGCATTTAGTGAGTATTGCATGGCAATACATTATCCCCTACTGGTTAACAATTCATTGTATTGGAACAAAATTCTAACTTGATTTATAACTTGTCATGGTGTAAACTATATAACAATATCAAGTCAAAATCTTCAAGCATGACGAAAAATAGAGTTGAAAACTGATTATTTAAGTGAATTTTCTAAGTCTGAGGACCATAACTATGCACAAAATCATCAGACTGGAACAAAATAAGAACTTGATCTGTAACTTGTCATTATAAAACTACATACCAATTTTCAAATCAATATCTTCAAGCATCATGAATGAAAAAAATGTGGAAAACTGATTAAGTGAATTTTCTAAGTCCAAGGACCATAACTCTGCACAAAATCATCTGACCGGAACAAAATTCAAACTTGAACTGTAACTTGTCATGATAAAACTATATACCAATTATCAAATCAATATCTTCAAGAATAACAAAAGAAAGTGTGAAAACTGATTATTTTAGTGAATTTTCTAAGTCAAAGGACCATAACTGCACAAAATCATCAGACCGGAACAAAATTTGAACTTGATATGTAACTTGTCATGATAAAACAATACACCAAATATCAAATCAATATCTTCAAGCCTGAAGAAAAATTGTGTGGAAAACTGATTTACCGGACTGACGGATGGACAAACAGACGGACGGAGTGCAAACCTAAAGTCCCCTTCAACTTCGTCGGTAGGGGACTAAAAAAAACTAAAGCGAGGTGATTGATTTGGATAGCACTGCACTCAGTTCAATAGAACAGTGGAAAATTGTGATAGCACTGAATACCACAGAGCTTAAACAGTCTGTCAGTGATTTTCCTAACTTTTTTCAAATGGGGCCTGGGCCCTAGGCAATTGGGAAAAATGTGTCTTAAAACATGTGAGTTGGGAAAAAAGTTTCATGAGAATTGCTGACAGCATTTTTGAGTTATTGTCCGAAAACTGGAAAATTCCCTCCTTTTTTTAATAAATAAAACCCAATAGCTCAGAAATTCAAAATGTAAAATTTATAAAATTCTAAAGGGAGGTTACATCAATAGATATTTACAATTCACCAAAGTTTCATAAAAACTGCTGAAAGCATTCTTGAGTTATTGTCCGAAAACTGGAAAATTCCCCCTTTTTTAATGATTTTTGTCGAGCCTTCGACTTTAGTCGAAAAAGCGAGACATAGCGATCCTACATTCCGTCGGCGGCGTCCACAAATATTCACTCTGTGGTTAAAGTTTTTGAAATTTTAATAACTTTCTTAAACTATCCTGGATTTCTACCAAACTTGGACAGAAGCTTGTTTATGATCATTAGATAGTATCCAGAAGTAAATTTTGTAAAAAAAAAAAATTCATTTTTTCCGTATTTTACTTATAAATGGACTTAGTTTTTCTGCCAGGAAACAATACATTCACTCTGTGGTTAAAGTTTTTAAAATTTTAATAACTTTCTTAAACTATCCTGGATTTGTACCAAACTTGGACAGAAGCTTGTTTATGATCATAAGATAGTATCCAGAAGTAAATTTGTTAAAAACAAAATTTCATTTTTTCCGTATTTTACTTATAAATGGACTTAGTTTTTCTGCCAGGAAACAATACATTCACTCTGTGGTTAAAGTTTTTAAAATTTTAATAACTTTCTTAAACTATCCTGGATTTGTACTAAACTTGGACAGAAGCTTGTTTATGATCATAAGATAGTATCCAGAAGTAAATTTGTTAAAAACAAAATTTTATTTTTTCCGTATTTTACTTATAAATGGACTTAGTTTTTCTGCCAGGAAACAATACATTCACTCTGTGGTTAAAGTTTTTAAAATTTTAATAACTTTCTTAAACTATCCTGGATTTGTACCAAATTTGGACAGAAGCTTGTTTATGATCAAAAGCTAGTATCTAGAAGTAAATTTTGATAACATTTGTACCTGTTTATCCGTATATTACTTATAAATGGACTTAGTTTTTCTTCCAGTTAACATTCTGCAGTTAAAGTTTTTAAAACATTTATTAGATTCATAAACTATCCTGGATTTATACCAAACTTTGACAGAAGCTTCTTACAATCAAAAGATAGTATCTAAAGGAATATTTTTATTGATTTTTTTCCTCATTTTTGTTGAGCCTGCGATTAACAGCAAAATTAGGCGAGACCTGGGTTCCGCGGAACCCTTACGAATTTAAAAAAAAAAAAACATAACTCGGAAAAGTAAAATCTAAAATTTATAAAAAACGAAAGGGAGCTCACGTCAATAGATATAAACAATTCACCAAAGTTTTATGCAAATTGGTTAAAGTGTTTTTGAGTTAATGTCCGACATGTTGACGACGGACAGACAACAGTATACCATAATACGTCCTGTAAACAGGCGTATAAAAAGTATATACTAAAATAGGAAAGTACTATCCAATACTGTTAATGATGACAACAAAAAGAAGAATCAAATCTTGATATGCAGACTAGTAGAACAATTCACATTCAAATTATTACAACCGATTTAACCACTTTTAATAGTAGGAGATAATTAAAGATTTGTTTCCATTTCCCTGAAATTCCCGAGTCTAAGTGGACTGCCATACTTTCCATGGTATTTAATTAACGCCATTTCATGCATTTCTTTGGCTTGATTGCCTGTTTTATTAATATTATCATCACAACTAACAGAAGAAAATAACTTATTTTGGCATGTTTACAAAATTTATAAATAAACCTAAGACCAAAAAGTTAACATAGACAGTTAAGCACATTTACGGAGACGAATACGAAATTTAGAAAAATGTTCTGTTTCTTTTAATCGAAATCAATAGTAATCATACTTTCAATTATATCATTTAAAGGAAAAAAATCAACCAAATTAGCAAACTTTCATAGAATTAAAAAAAAGTTGGTTCTATTGAAAATTTAGATCATGGTTATTCACGTTTTTCAGGTTTTCAGATAAACCATCTAGAACTAAGATAAACTGGTTCCCAAAATATTATCATCTGTCTATCGACTTGTTTTTCTTCGGGAACAGTACAACAACCTATATTTTAGAACCAAATCATACGGACGATAAAATAATCAATTACCTTTCCAATACAACTTGATTGATATTCGGACCCAAAATAAAGGCAAGAAAATCACTACCTGCGGAGAACACTAATTGAGGATTCACTCTTCTCAGACTAGTTATTTCATGTTTGAAGTTACAATATCATATTTATTTTATAACATGTACCACGACCTTAAACTGGCTAGCCTACCACAAAACACAAAATCACATCAGATTCATAATATTCTTCATTGTTCAATATGTGCCATATTATGCAAGAAACTCTTGTTCAAGTTGCTAGGTTTTTATTTCATATTTGTAAAGTTTTGCTTTGATGAAAATGTTTCAGAACAGGAAGCCTCTGATATATCAACAAAAAACTAAGGGGCCTTATTCATGTTATTTCTGAAAAACAGTTGATAGGCACTGATTAAGAACTTGTCCAAGATGTTGCTCATATAATCGGACCTTTGATATGAATTTGATAAAAATCCTTACAGAAATGTAGATTTGAGAGCGCTAACATGAACAGATGACCAGATCTTCATGCCCCCCTGGTCTGCATACTGAGAGAAGACAAAAATAAGGATTTGCAAATCAGTTACAAGTTCATTTCAGTACAGGTGATAACCTTTCAAACGACATTTAACATTAGTACATTGTAACATGACCATATTGTGAAAAATCTATTTTGAATGCGCCAATTTGAATAAAAACATAGAAGTACAGAAGTTTTGTTAACTTCCAGTATTCAAAACTCTCTTTGCTGAAGGTCTTTCATCAAAACACCTTTTCATGCATTATTTGAAAGCTTTACTTCATTCCTTTCGTTGTTAGGTACATGTAGCAATGATGCATTCCAGAAGTTTTTCAAAGAACTGTTTGGTCAGATAAACTGCAATGATTCATCAAGCCACCCAAAGACTTTAGATTCATCACTATCATGACTAAATCATATGTTCCTGAAGCAAACACGGTAAAGGTCAATTTCAGAGCTGTTTACCTATTCATTACACCATCAGTCATCATCCTTTCTGTCTGTATTTTTGGGTTTGTAGTAGTGTCACTGGTTAGCGTGGTGAAGCGATTCGATCCTGCAAGAGGGGATATAGGGTCATGTTCCATTACTTTTTCTTTCTATGAAGACAAAACATATTGAATAACAGCCTTCAGCAAGGCCAATGCAAAAAAGAATGGCACACGTGATGCATGAATACTTTACAATATTTAGGGTACACAATAAAGATAGCTTTCCTCCATTCAACTGTTCAAAAAGAACAAGGTATGAGGACCATATTTTAAGAGTAACTAAGTTTTTCGTAAATTAAAACATTTAAATTCCAAAACTATTGCGAAAAATATCAATTACAGCCTTAGGTATTGGACAAGAATTGCGTTTTGCAAATGTGTTTTACTCCAACATCATGTTTGGGCGCCATTTTGTGTTTTTCACTTCATTATGTACACGTTCTTTTCTTATTGTTTGTATTTATCATCTCATACCAGCTGACATGCAAACTTATTCCATGTATTAGTTTAGTTTTTCATCATAAATAAAGTTCTCGTAAGTGCATGCATCTGTTTTTACCTGCAATTCTATGCACAAAATAATTTGTATCAAGTTTACCCGGTGATTTTAGGATTATGCGCATGTGCTTTAAAAGATCACGCGGGAAACTCTTCAAATATTCTTTGTTATCGTTTTGACATATTATAATTTTGTTTAACTTTAAATCATGCAAAGTCTTTTTGAAAATGTATCCTTTATATTCCGGTGTATGCGTTTTATTTTAATTATATTTTAGGATTATAAAATGATTTCA
The DNA here is from genome assembly GCF_021869535.1 of Mytilus californianus. Taxonomy (NCBI): domain Eukaryota; kingdom Metazoa; phylum Mollusca; class Bivalvia; order Mytilida; family Mytilidae; genus Mytilus; species Mytilus californianus. The sequence goes on from NW_026262668.1 coordinate 3,351,853, forward strand.
ATTTGAGGTGCGTTCTGAAAATGATTTTTAGTCACTTCAACACCGGATTAAATCCGGGACTATTTCTAATCAATACATTATGCCCAAGATTAATTCTACTAATAAAAACTAACTAAATGGTGTTTTCCGTTATAGGATCATACAGGTTCTTCTTCACCAGACTCAAATACTATCTTCTTCCATCTTGTTCCATATACTGCCCACATCATCAACTTTCTGAATCAAACTGGCAAAATTGGTTCTGCATGGTTAAAAACAGGATAATAGCAAATGTTCATCTTTAGTTGGTAAGGTTGGTCGCTTGAGATTTGAATGCCTCAAGTGACTGTAATGTGGCGATCTCCGGGTGAAGCTTGTTCCAGTCTTTGGTGGTTTTCACAAAGAAGGACCATTTCCTACAGTATTTGTTATGTACCATGTATCCATGCTGTTGTGTGTGTCTGGATAGTCTAGTTGGCCTTTGGAGGTACATGTCTTTGTTGATGGCTACTTTATCGTTGACGATCTTATACATCATTGCGAGCCTGGCCTCTCTGTGCCGTTCTTGGAGACTTTTCCAGCCCAATTCGTTGATCATGTCCGTGACACTTGATCTGTTTCTGTGGCGCTTGGTGACGTATCGCGCAGCCCTCCTTTGAACTTTTTCAATTTGATCAATATGTTTTTGATGATAGGGGTCCCATACTGTTGTGGCGTATTCTAGTTTGGGCTTTACTAGAGTTTTGTATGCTTGCTCTTTGGTGCTTATAGAGCAGATATGTAGGTTTCGGTGGATGAAACCAAGGCTTCTGCTGGCTTTATTTTTTATGGTTTGTTCTTTGTTATTTTTGCTAGATGATCAGACTAATAAGAGTTCTCTATTTTCCCATTGTTTGTAGATAAAATATCTGGTCAGCGTTAACAGAGGCGGATTTAGGGGTGGGGGTTGGGAATCAGTATAAATTCAAGCCCCCATGAATTATTTCTATTCTAATAGAACAAATACGGCAATTAGTTTGGATCGAAGCGGTCTAGGTGAAGGCAAATATTTCAAGTGCCGTTCCAGTAAATAAACACACTATTATATTGACGTAAAAGAACGGAACAAAGCAATAACGTATTTGATAGGTTTGCATCGGCATATGGATGAATCTAAATGGTAATTTTACTTATATGTAAAAAAAAAAATTGGTTTATATCAATTTTATCATCGATTGTTTTTGTTTCCTTGTTTCGGTTTCACAATCGTGCATTTTCCCGTAAAACTATGATGCTTGTATTCTTACGTCATCGTTCAATGACCGTCGTCGGGTAACTCATTCATGAAAAACGCATATGACGTGGAAGTATGATCGGAACAGCCCAAACAATATATTCATATTTTACTACGGACGTGTACTCAAAGCGTTTAAAGAACGTCATATTAGAATTAGATATAACGTTACAATACCAAAATTGCACCGAGTACCCAAATTGCACCTATTCAACAAATATAGCTGTGGAAATCTTACAAGTTTTCTTTGAAACTAAACAATTTGTATTTTTATGATTTGACATTTTACACGTCTTTCAACATAGGTAAATATATTTAAATATACACAAAACGTTCACAGTATATATCAACAGACGAAGCATTCACTGGAAAAAGTAATATCTACGGAAACTTCTGCATGCGACGTTCACAAAAAGTCTTTTTTTTTTAAAATGATCAAATAAAATATGTTTCAAGCATCCATTTCTTAAAAAATGCAATCTAATTAAAATATAGAACTCGGATGTAGTATAACGAAATCCGAGTTCTATATTTTAATTAGATTGGTTGCATGCATATTCTGTTAACAAATAACATACAAATCAGGGGCGGATCCAGCCATTTATAAAAGTGGGGGGTTCCAACTATATGTCCCCATTCCAATGCATTGATCGTCCAAAAAAGAGGGGGGTTCCAACCCCCGGAACCCCCCCCCCCGGATCCGCCACTGCAAATCTTATAGATATGTTATACAAAGTTAATTGGTCGACTAGGATGAAGGAACTTAGGACTGATACTAATAAACGAAGATGTGTTGGATAAGGGCAGAAAACACACGTGATACTTTTCCTACATGGCGGGACATAAGATTTACCGTACCAATCTCGACGGGACGTGCTTGCGTAATTTAATACGACACAGAGCCGAACTAACAATTATTTTGTGAGTCCTATACCCTAAGATATCTATCTTTATAACCCAGAGAACCCTCAAGCGTATAGTTTGAAGTCCACCGACTGCCTCTCAACATTCTCCCTGTAACTCTTTTTGTTTAATCTTTTAGCTAGACCGGGACTTGAATAAGTTTCTACATCCATGCAAACCTGACAGAATATTGCCGTTTAAAATCTAAGCACTGCTTTAAAACTAAGATTAGACCGTTTATTCGCAATGTAAGGTATATGCTATCCGCACCTTAAAATCCTGCCAGATTCAGGCGGGGGCGTGGCGGGTGATGCGCCCCCTAAAATTTGAAAAGCATGTGTTGTCCTCAGCTTAATAAAGAATATTTCGATAATTTTACCTCAAAAAAATTTTCGCCTCGCAAAATTTCAGTTTGCGCCCCCCCCCCCCCCCTAACCTAAAATCCTGGATCCGCCCCTGTGTATAAGTAAATGTCTTAAATATTTTTTTCAATGGATTCAATTTAATTTGGATTCTGTTAAATATAAAGATAAACATTTCAAACAAATCTTTTTTCAATTAGTTTTGAATGCCTTTTTTAACAATTAGTCCTTAAAGTAAATGGTTAATAAAAAATATATCAACCTGTTCTTCAATTAAAATCCGAAACAGTGGTAACCGTCATTCTTGCTACGCTACGTTGACTTTAACCACTGCAACCAAGTCCCTACGTTAGCGGAGGATTTTTTCAACGTTCTTGAAAAAAATATAATGTGTTAAATTTATTTGTATCTTTATAGATATCGATACTGTTTATTTGATTAAACATAGATGTCTAAGGCCATAACCAGAAGTCCATTAATAGAGCACTAGTAATGGACTTCTGCTATAACGTATGCTATCAGTCATTATGGGAAAATGATATTTTGAACTGGAAATATATTTTGGTGTACGAATACTTATTTATCACAATATGGATGTAAAAGAGACAATTCGGAACGTTCAGTGTCAGCTGTATCCACAGTTGACACTGAAACCTGAACAAATATCTTCTATATATAAAATATCATAGAGGGAAATAATATCATAGTCAATTTGCCTGTTGGGTTTGGAAAGAGTATCATATTTCATGTGTTGCCCAGTGAGTAATTCCAACAAACATCTTGAAAGTGTTCACGTTCATTATTTAAGACTTTTTATTTTCTTTCGTGTCCAGTTTCGGAGTTTGCCTTTTCTTTAGTAGAATCGAAATTTGAAGAAGGAAATCCATAAGTTTAGAAAATAAATTGGCTGAAAAATAAAAAAAAAAGTCGTAGCTAGATCTATATAAATTTGAATACTTTCAGGTTCGTGTTTGGATCTTTTGCGGAATCTATGTGTTTTTGCTCTTTTCTTTTCTTTTCATTCTTCTTTTTTATTTGTATTTACTTTTTTCTTATTTAACATTTGAATGTTCGTTTCATTGAAACATGTCTTAATTTTTTATTTGAACATCAACAGGGATTATTCGAACGCAATCTAGTTCCTCCGACGGACAAATCACGTGGTCTTTCTTTCAACCGTCCATTCTACCGCTAACAAGGAACAACAATGCCAGGTTATGGAAATTTTGGGGGAGGCGGTGGAGGAGGTGGTGGAGGAGGGGTAAGAAATCGGTTAATTATAAACACTAATCATGAGCAAATTTAATACAATTATACATAACTATATAAACAGTCTTCTTGTGCACAGGCGATGTCGAAGTAAATCCGCGTGGGGCATTACAACGCACGCGGTTCCATTATGAGGGAATGACTATTGCAGTGAAGGCATAACATGTTAAATTTCATGTAGAGTTGCCAATTTTAATGAAAATCGAGAAGTATGAAACATTTGGGTAAATTTTATTATTGTATTATCAATTCATACATGTTCATCCAGCTTCTGAGCACTTAACGCAAATTATAACGAGATTCTATATTAATAATTTAATGAGTATTAAACAAAAAAGTTATAAATTCATGTATGTTTGTAGTTTAATCGTGAGATTTTAAACTAAACATGGGTTTTAAGGTAGCACAATTCAAAAGCAACTAAATTTTATCAAAATATCATTTTCAGCTTTTTTTGTTACTTCTTAATATTCCAAAACCAAAGAAGAAAAATTTATTTACATATCTTGCACTGTTAATGAGTTTTGATGATAATTAGTTTTATAAACAAATGCACGTGTCTGACTGATACAAGATAAGAACATGTGGGCAGTACTTTGTGGTTAATCAATAGAATCATTTGATAGCTTTATGACCACTGACAAGCAATACAAATAAAAGTTACGCAAAAGAGGTGGATTAGGGATTAATGGAAAAATGAAGATAATGAATTCCAAATAAAAATACATTTCACTAATGGAGCTGCCAGGAGAAAAAAAACAAAGTAACAATTTGGAGATATAGAGGGAATCAAAATATAAATGTACAGAAATTAAACAAATATAATTGTATAACAATTAATGTACTGGAATTTCTTGGGGGAGAATGTTTAGATATGAATTCTTTTTAAAAGAAAATACAAATTAAATATTTCATTTTCAGACTGCAAAATTGAACAAAATCTACTTTGTGTAAAACACCATATTGTCCTTGTATACAATTACAATTCTAAAAATGCCCCATAAGGATCCCCTAAACTGACCAACTGATCATTTTGTGTACACATGCATAACTTACTTTTTGTAACAATAAAAAAACAAAATTTATTATGTTATGTACTAAGTGAATAAAATCCATATTGAAAAAAGTAAATGCAATGTGCAATTAAACTTCTGAGATCATTAGTAGTAAAGGTTTATCATGGTGGGCGGAGTTTTGACCATATCAGTCAGTCAGGGGTACTACTTGTACAAGTAATTTTTATTTACTTGAAGAAGTAAATAAAATATACTTATACAAGTTAATTATATTGTTTGAATAATCTCCCCTTAATTTTCTAAAAAATTTACTTGTATAAGTAAATTTTTTTTACAATCCCACAAAAATTCTCAAGTTTTGAGATGTAAAATCATGCCTTTAACAATTTTTCTCAGGTTAGCTCATAATTTTTGATAAGAGTTCAATGTTTCATCTCATTAATTCAACAAAGAAACTGATTGAGCAAAAATCTTAAGTATTTGCGCAAGGCCTTAAAAAATTGCTCCTTGGGGGCTTGTAAATGAGCAGTGTTCTAAAGATAAAAGACAAATGAGATTTTCATTGTCCATGAAATTACACTTAAATGAATAGTAAAGACATCTGCAAAGGACAGACAATTCAAAATTCTGTTAGAGCAAAGAAGTTCTAAGAATTCAAGAAAAGAAGATAGGATGACTTTTTTACTTGTATAAGTAAAAAAATCTGAATGCCTAATGGACATAACTAGGCCAAAAAATAATTTACTTATACAAGTAAATAAAATACGCTTGTATAAGTATCCTACAAATTTACTTATATAAGTATATTATAATTACTTCTTCAAGTAAATAAAAATTACTTGTACAAGTAGTACCCCTGACTGTCAGTAGCAACTGACTATAATGATATAACATCTCCCGCCAGATCTGGTTTTTGATGCATAGGGTGTGCATTTTCTCTATATATTTAGAATTGCTGAAATTGAATGCTTTCTTACTGGTCAAAACCTAATTGATTTATGATTGAAGGTCAATCCTGAAATATCCCAATGGTACATGTGTGAATTATATTGAAGTTAATGGGGTACAAGTAGGAAAATCCTTATTTATGCAATTGTGACACATTCATTTTTGTCATGAAAATGTAGTTTTAAATGAATTTAGCTCCTAGATGGTTGCCCCTATATGCCTGATTTTCACACATGTTGTTCCTTGACCAGTTATCTTCAAAAGGGTGTCTCAGATTTCAAAAAAACATCAATAGAACAAATTTTATACCCAATTAAATTTAGTGATCTCTTATGAATTTAGTTTGCAAACTTCATTGAAGGTTTATGAGAGAATGAAATACAATAGGAAAAATCTGAGACACCCTTTTGGAGGTCAAACTGTGTTACACAAGAATCTATAAAATATTTTGGGATGCTATGAATAACAAAGAAGCTAATTTCATTCAAATGTGGACATCTAAATATAGCAACTAATTACATAATAATTAATTATGTAATAATTATGTCAAATTGACGTTTTCACCATTTGAAAGATTAATCTTTCTTCTTTCTTTTGGTACCTCATTTATAAAATTTAAAGTTGGATGAAAGAAATTACATCAGTTTTAAGTTGTCTGATTGGGGGTGAAAAAATCTTTGTATTGTGCTACCTTAAGCATTTATTTTTTTTCAGAGAGGAGGTCGAAATAGACCATTCAATGACCCAAATGATCCAGAATCAGAACAGTACAGAAAATTATTTGTTGGTGGACTAAGTTATGAGACAACAGATGATGGACTTAAAGAACATTTTGAACAGTGGGGAGAAATAGAGGATCACATTGTAATGAAAGACCCTCAGACAAAGAGATCAAGAGGTTTTGGCTTCATCACATACAAGAAATCACACATGCTAGATGATGCTCAGTCTAGCAGACCCCACAAAATTGATGGCCGTGAGGTGGAAACAAAAAGAGCTATGCCAAGAGAGGTATGATAATTAACATTTTAGTTCTGAATACAAATTTATGTGTTTGATTTTTTTTCAATTACATATACATTACCTTGTATCTGTAGGTATCCAGTAGTGTATGAGTTACAATTTTGATTGTACATGTACTTATTCAGATTTATTTTAGGCCGAGAAAAAAAAAATCTGTGTTTCCGGTAACCCGACCGACCCTGTTTTTTTTAGCCCCGACCCTAATTTTTTTATTGGATCTTTAAAAAAAAAATAAAAATTGGTATCAACCGACCCTGTTTTTGACACAGGCTTCTGTTAATCGACATAATTATTTATCTAACTTTCTTCTACTGGCACAGAAAGCCAGTAAAACATTTTATTTATGTCAAAAGGTATTCCAAATAGGTTAAAATCCAAGAAATTTGCACAGTAGGTTCTTTATATCTATTGACATGAGCTCCCTTTCGTTTTTTATATATTTTAGATTTTACGTTTCCGAGTTACAGGGTTTTATTCATAAAAAAAGGGGGTTTTCCAAAGGGAGATTTTCCAGTTTTCAGACAAAAAATCAAAAATGCTTTTAGCAGTTCTTATGAAACTTTGGTGAATTGTTTATATCTATTGATGTAAGCTCCGTTTAGAATTTTATAAATTTTACATTTTACATTTCTGAGTTATGGGGTTTTATTCATTAAAAAAAGGGGGATTTTCCAGTTTTCGGACAATAACTCAAAATGCTGTCAGCAATTCTCATGAAACTTTGGTGAATTGTTTATATCTTTTGATGTAAGCTCCCTTTACATTTTCATAAATTTCTAATATGACATTGAGAATAAATTGAACTTTAATTGTTTATAGTCTGACAACAGATTTGCTAAGTATTGCGCAACAGCACAGTGTATTGCACAACAGCAAGAAATCTTTAATTGAATATAAATTCAATTCATATAACCAATTTCAAGTTCTTTGACTACATTTATTCAGAAACCTATAATATGTCAAATATTTAATACAATCCAAATTCAGACCTGTATCAAGCTTGAATATTGTGTCCATTTTTGCCGTAACTGTTCAGGGTTGGACCTCTGCGGGCGTATCCAGCTGCGCTCAGCGAAGCAGTTTATTAATTTTGTAATCGTTTGATCAAGAAATATTTTCATGGAAAGTATTTCACAGTGAAATATTTTCATGGACAGAATTTCACAAGGAAATAATGTCATAATAGACAGTATTTCATAGTGAAATCTTGTCATGGACAGAATTTCATAGTGAAATATTGTCCAGAAGGAGGTGACAAAATTTCATGGACAAGGACACTATTTCATAATGAAATATTGTCCTGGACAGTATTTCATTATAAAATTGTGTAGGCAGACAATATTTTATATGAAATTTTGTCCGATGGACAATATTTTATGTTGCCATTGGTAAAAGTTTTTGTAATTGAAAGTACCAAGAATGTTAGTATGACCATTTGTGCTCTATGGCTTCAAACTTCTAACTGTACCCTAATCTTAAGGTTCATCAAAAGGAATTGAAAAATATGGCTGTGTTTACACCACAAAATCTATTCTGAGTACAGACAAGCAAATTCATCTAGGAAAGTTTTAAGGCATGGCTGTACCTAGGCATAAAAAAGTTGCAGTTTATGTTCCAGAAAATTAAAACCTTACCAGGATTTTGATGTGCATTTTTACTCCAGTCTGCAGAAGATAGCAAAATAAACAAACACTTGAGTTTCATTTGATACGGTCCACTCAGTTTCACAGTTTAAATCACCTATTGCTTCCAGATATCTATTGTCCATCTATGGTCCTTTCAAATCAATACAACTCACTACATCTTTTACATGAGGGGCGCTTCTTGTAACTCTTTCCCAACTTAGTTTATTTTGGCACCTTCTGCAGGAATAAAAAAAAAATGAATAGCAAATTCCAGTTAAATTTTTATTATTCTGTTATATATCTAGGTCTAGTCATGCTCTTAAACTTTTCCAGATGCACAGGTTTGGTTGTACCCAGAGTGAAATTTGTGGTGTAAATACGGCCATACATGTATTTGCTAAAAGGTTATAATGAACCTTAAAATTATGTACACACTGTCTGTTTCACAAGTTGTCACAAAATTAAATGTCCTTTTATCAGCCAAATTTTTTGTAGAAGCTTGAGAGGAGATTTTTTAAACATTTGACTAAAAAATTTGAATCTAGCAAATTTATTTCGTATTCAAGTACCTGTAAGTATTACCTGCAATTTCAAGTATACATTGTACATAAATTACTTGTATAAGTACATGAAGTACCATCTATTTGTCCATTGTTGATTTATTTTTTAGAATCTACTGTAAAAGCAGATTTTTTTCGTGGAGGATTTAATTTCGTTTATTTCGTGGAAAGAATATATCCACGAAATTAAAACCCCCTCAAAAATTTAACCTAAATATAAGATCACTTCCAAATACTGGAAACCACGAAATTAAATCCCCATGAAATCTTATAGTTATATAGAGACAAAACCACGAAATTTTAACCCCACGAAAATTAATGTTTCTACAGTTTATATATTTATATTTTAATAGGATTCAGGAAAACCAGATGTTCATGAGGCTGCAAAGAAGATGTTTATTGGTGGCATGAAAGATGGAACATCAGAAGATGATATACGGGAAGTTTTTGAAGAGTTTGGCAAAATTGCCAAAGTTGAAATGGTGACAGATAAAGCTACAGGCAAACAGAAGAGCTTTTGCTTTGTAGAGTTTGAAGATTATGATCCAGTTGACAAGTGTGTTTGTAAGTATAGCATATACATATACATCAAGTAGACTGGAAATCTTGTTTATTGTTGATATTTTGTTGTATTATTATCACCTTTGGTAGGATGAAAACTATTTTTTGTAAGGGTAACTTATTTAAAATTTGAGAAGGTAGTAAAATTTAGATTTTATTTACATACATTGTAGAATATATATATTATATTACATGAGGTCTGACCGTCTAGCTTATTAGGAAATATGGCTACACATTAAGTTGAAAAGAATCAACCTGAAATATTGCTATGATCAATTAAATGATAGAGAACTAATTATTAACTTTTCTATACAATAACAACATATCAACCAAACCTTCTCAAATTTTTAGGAGCCAGACAGAGGGGGGCATTATCATGATTATAATTAACCTTGTTTGTCTGTAAGTCCCAAAATTGGTTTCGGTTCTTTAGTTTGCGTTATCAAAATGTTTTGAAATTTATACACAATGCTTATTACCACCATAACCTGATCTAGTTCAAATTTGGTGGTGAACGTTTTTCAACGTTCTCGTGTTGTGCCCCTTTATAAATGGAAAATTGTTTTGTCCACACTCCAACTGTTGTATGTTATGACAAAATGTTTCATTTTCACACTCTTGAATTAGTATATATATTGACTCTTGCATTTTTATAAGCGGGTGAATTTGTGTCCCCTGGACACATTATTCTTTTATATTTATGCAAAAAACAAAAACTTCATTTGTAAATCATTGCGCCCAAAATAAGCAGAATATTTACACCATAATTTTCAAAAATAATATGAAAATAAAACAAAAATAGATTAATCAAAGTGTAACATGATTATTTTTTATATGTTGTTTATCATGACAATTGATGTTAAAGATTGGGTTTTTGAAGATTTTCACTTTTGCTGATCTGGGGTTACAGGTCTTATCTGATTTTAATATGGCTCTATGTTGTTTCTTTTCATAAGTTGAGAACCTTTCATCAAACCATTTTTCAAATTTTTATATGTTGTTTCTCATGACAAAATGGTGGTCAAATAGAAATTTGATGATTTTCACTTTTGCTTGCAGTTGTCAGGAGTTGATATGACCACTGATTGCTTCAACAATGACACTTAAAAATGTTAGAAAAAACAAATTTCCTGTCATTTTGATGGCCAATTATTTTTAATATGACTGAAACATAAAAATATGCATTTATATTTTCTGTAAATAATATAAAAATTAGGAGATATGGTATGATTGCCAATGAGACAACTATCCACAAGAGTACAAATGAAGCGGATGTAATTTATAAGTAACCGGCCTACCATCAACAATGAGAAAAGCCCATACCATATAGTCAGCTATAAAAGGCCAAGACAAGAAAAATATGAAACAATTCAAACGAGAAAATGGACGGCTATTGGTTATTACCAAATTTTACAAGACAATTTGATAAAGACATAAATACCAATGAGGGAGTCTACCTGGTGCTTTGCATTCACTCATTTTCTTTATATCTCCTTGATTATCATAAAAACTTAATTTATCATTTTCAAATTACAGTGAAGAAAGAATTTATCCTTAATGGCAAGAAGATAGAAGTTAAGAAAGCTCACAAAAAAGAGGGAGAAGGCGGTGGTGGTGGTGGCAGAGGAGGTGGTAGAGGTGGAGGCAGGGGAGGAAGAGGCGGAGGTATGTATTTAATTATTAAGTTCTATATATCTTTATGCCAATTTTTGCCAAATAAAACTCTTGATAACATAATTTGTTTGAATAAGATGAAAATATGACTTTTGAAAGTCTTAAACACGAAATGATCTTCATTAGTTCATATCAGGTCAAACTTAAAAAAGTATGCATGTCATAACTCTTCCTAATTCAGCTAGTCATCTTTTTTTACCCTCGGGTGGGGGGGATGGAGGGGGAGAAGGCCAGGGTTCTTTAACCGAAAAACTGGACTGGAAATTAAGAACACTGCTTTTTATACGACCGCAAAAAAATTTTGTGGTCGTATATTGGTATGACGTCGTCCGAAGACACATTGCTTTTCGCACTCTAACTTTAGTTTAAGTGAATGGATCTCTATGAAATTTTACCATAAGGTTCAATACCACAAAAGGAAGGTTGGGATTGATTTTGGGGGTTATATTACCAACAGTTAAGGAATTAGGGGCCAAAAATAAGCATTTTTGTAACGTCCAGACATAACTTGTGTGTTAGTGTATGGATCTCTCTGACATTGTACCACAAGGTTCCATATCACAAAGGGAATGCTGGGATTGATTCTGGGGGTAATTGCCTCAAAATTTAAGGAATTAGGGGCCAAAAAAGGGGCAAAAAACAAGCATTTTTCTAGTTGTATGACAATAACTTGTGTGTAAGTCTATGGATCTTTCTGAAATTGTACTACAAGGTTCCATATCACAAAGGGAAAGCTGGAATTGAGTTTGGGGGTAATTGCCCAAAACGTTTAGGAATAAGGGGCCAAAAATAAGCATTTTTCTAGTTTCCAGACAATAACTTGTGTTCAAGTGTATGGATCTCTCTGAAATTGTACTGCAAGGTACCATACCACAAAGGGAAGGCTGAGATTGATTTTTGGGTAATTGCCTCCAAATTTTAGGAATTAGGGGCCAAAAAGGGGCAAAAAACAAGCATTTTTCTAGTTTCAGGGCAATTACTTGTGTGTAAGTGTATGGATCTTTATGAAATTGTACTACAAGGTTCCATATCACAAAGGGAAAGCTGAGTTTGGGGGGTAATTGCCCTAAATGTTTAGGAATTTGGGGCCAAAAATAAGCATTGCCTGAAAATTTTAGGAATTAGAGGCCAAAAAGGGGCAAAAAACAAGCATTTTTCTAGTTTCAGGACAATAACTTGTGTGTAAATGTATGGATCTTTTTGAAATTGTACTACAAGGTTCCATATCACAAAGGGAAAGCTGGGTTTGAGTTTGGGGGTAATTGCCCTAAATGTTTAGGAATTTGGGGCCAAAAAGGGACCTAAAAACAAGCATTTTTCTAGTTCCAGACAATAACTTGTGTTGAAGTGTATGGATCTCTCTGAACTTGTACTGCAAGGTACCATACCTCAAAGGGAAGGCTGGGATTGAGTTTGGGGGTGATGAATCATAAGGGGTTCAAAAAATTTGGGGGAGGGATTTTTTTTTCCCTTTTTTTCCTTTTTTTTTCTTTAAAATTTTCCATTTTAATTTGGTTTTTCTGATTTATATATAAAAGCAAATAATAATGATATGGTTTGAATAGGTAAATTAAAAAAAAATTTAAATTCATAGACCGCATTCATTCTGTGTCTGAAACCTATGCTGTGTCAAATATTTAATCACAATCCAAATTCAGTGCTGTATCAAGCTTGAATGTTGTGTCCATACTTGCCCCAACTGTTCAGGGTTCGACCTCTGCGGTCGTATCAAGCTGCGCCCAGCGGAGCATTTTATTACAATATTCTGTTAAAATACGACTTGCAACTGTTTATTCATGAATATACTGTATTTTATCAAACAGGTTTTTGCCTAAGATGAGGAAGTTCAAAAGTGTTCATTATTTGTGTTTTGTATCCTTGTACAATGCATTAAAGTGAAAAGTAAGATGTTTGTGTAGGGTAAAATTTGCAGTAAAATGTCTTGCACTATAAATTCCCAATATATGACATTCATTGAGAGAATTACTGTAAAATCATCCAGGTAAGACCTTTCTTTTTTGTGGAGGTAACTGTAAACACAGATAAACATTATAAAGTTTTGAATTATTCTTTTGAATAGTTAAATTTTAGAATTTTATGATTTTTAATAAGAAGTACAATTAATCTGGTGTAAATTTTAGAATTTTATGATTTTTAATAAGAAGTACAATGTATCTGGTGTTTTATTTTCAGGACAAAGTAGCTATGGCGGCTATGGTGGTGGCATGGGTCAAAGCTTTGGTGGTCAGGGTGGAGGCTATGGTAATCAAGGTGATTATAGAAAAACGTGATTCCTCAGGCCAATGTTCGTTATATGACCTATTTTAGCCTTTAATACCATCACCAGATTGCTACTAAAAGTTACTAAACACTTTTAATTTCTATTGAACACACTCAGAATCCCATATTTTAGAAAAAATCTGCCTTATTTGTATACTCATTGATGAAGTAATAATTTTTGTTCTTGATATTGAACATGAACAATACAGGATTTAGGATTGTCCACAGTTGTACAAGGTTCAAAGTAATGGATGTCTGAGGTCCATGACATTTTAATTCTAATTTTGTAAACCAAAAGTCCAGGACCTTACACTCCTGATAGTTAATTTTAAAACCTTACCTATCACTTTCTATAAGGGACATGATTTGTGTATATGAAAGTCCTGAATCTATCACTCCTGAGAATGATTTTAACCCCTGACCTATTACTTTATTGTGTTTCTAGATCGATATGAATGTGTTTCTAGGTGATATGTAAAGATTGTCTTATAAATTTTGTTTCTAGCTGGATATGACTTGGATTGTATTATTTAATGTGTTTCCAGGGGTTGTTCTGAGACGTGGACTTAAAGCATTATTTCTTCAAATGCTGTCCTATCAAATCTACTGTGCATTTCTTGGATGCTTGATTTTCTGGGGGGCTCGGTGGCCCCATGCTCCCGGCCTTACTGAAAGAGCCCTAAGATTTCATGTTGGTCATCAACATGAAATCCCAGGAAAACCCCTGGTTTCTAGGTGGATATGTAAAGATTGTTATTTTTTAGTGAGTTTTTAGTTGGATATGTAAGGCCAACCTTAAAAATTATTTGTTTGATATTGCCTACCCAAGCTTCGTATGGTTGGGTAGGGTTGAAGGGATTTTATTTTTTTGTGTCGATAACGTATGTTACATGCATTATTTAGACCAGAAAGCGACATTATAAGGAGGAAAAAATCTTTTTAAAAAAATTTGTAACGATTTGTGTCGTGAAAGTTTTCGGGCATGTTGGTTTTAAGATGGGTAGGAAGGCAAAGTAACATCAGGCCAACCTTAAAAATATGTTTGTTTGCAGTTTTCCGACTGTACCTTTAGACTGAAGGGTCGGTAGGTAGGAAAAATATTTTATTTTATCAGCCAAAATGAAGTTTAAACAAGCAGTTACACAAACCAAGTTTCTTGTGAAGAAATTTTTTTTAAAACAAACACTGAAAACCAACATGAAATGAACAGGCATTTTTAGATAAAAACTTTTCAACCAAAATTGAAACTATAACATGGTGTGATTATCCAATTTATGACATTATTAAATACTACTAAGTACTGGAACACTTATAAGATCTTATAAACAAGGAATGACTAGAATTGTTTTAAAGAAATTGTTCACTGACATATGCTTCTTTACTAGAAAGTTTTCATGAGTAGAGTACAATGTATTTTCATTAGGAAAATGTAGATATCAAAGATTCATAAGACAATGTAAGAGTGTTATCAATAAAAACTAGAGGCTCTCAAGAGCCTGTGTCGCTCACCTGTATTTACTGATGCTTTGGAAATCATGTAAAATAAGGTTAAAATCATAATTAATAGTATTAGATATTAAATATTATGATAATATCTAAGATAATATTAAAAAACTGCAAAATTTTTGTAAAATTACTAACTGAGGGGCAGCAACCCAACAACAGGTTGTCGGATTCGTCTGAAAATTTCAGAGCCGGTAAATCTAAACCTGATGAACATTTTTGCCATGTGTCAGATTTGCTCTAAATGCTTTAGTTTCAGAGATATAAACCAAAAACTGCATTTTACCTCTATGTTCTAGTTTTAACCAAGTCGGCCATGATGGTTGGAAGGCGAGGTCATCGGACAAATTTTTTAAACTAGATACCCTAATAATGATTATGGCCAAGTATGGTTAAATTTGTCTCAGTAGTTTCAGAGAAGAAGATTTTTGTAAAAGATTACAAAAATTTACAAAAAATTGTTAAAAATTGACTATTAAGGGCAATAACTCCTAAAGGGGTCTACTGACAATTTTGGTCATGTTGACTTATTTGTAGATCTTACTTTGCTGAACATTATTGCTGTTTACAGTTTATCTCTATCTATAATAATATTCAAGATAATAACCAAAAACTGCAAAATTTCCTTAAAATTACCAATTCAGGGGCAGCAACCCAACAACAGGTTGTCAGATTTGTCTGAAAATTTCAGGGCAGATAGATCTTGACCTGATTATCAGTTTTACCCTATGTCAGATTTACTCTAAATGCTTTGGTTTCAGAGATATAAGCCAAAATCTACATTTTACCCCTATGTTCTATTTTTAGCCATGGCGGCCATCTTGGTTGGTTGGCAGGGTCATCGGACACATTTTTATACGACCGCAAAAAAATTTTTGTGGTCGTATATTGGTATGGCGTCGGCGTCGTCCGAAGACACATTGGTTTTCGCACTCTAACTTTAGTTTAAGTGAATGGATCTTTATGAAATTTTACCACAAGGTTCAATACCACAAAAGGAAGGTTGGGATTGATTTTGGGGGTTATGGTAATAACAGTAAAGGAATTAGGGGCCAAAAATAAGCATTTTTGTAACTTCCAGACATAACTTGTGTGTTAGTGTATGGATCTCTCTGACATTGTACCACAAGGTTCCATATCACTAAAGGAATGCTGGGATTGATTTTGGGGGTAATTGCCTCCAAATTTTAGGAATTAGGGGCCAAAAAAGGGGCAAAAAACAAGCATTTTTCTAGTTTCATGACAATAACTTGTGTGTAAGTGTATGGATCTTTCTGAAATTGTACTACAAGGTTCCATATCACAAAGGGAAAGCTGGGTTTGAGTTTGGGGGTAATTGCCCTAAACGTTTAGGAATTTGGGGCCAAAAAGGGGCCAAAAAACAATTTTTTTTCTAGTTTCCAGACAATAACTTGTGTTCAAGTGTATGGATCTCTCTGAAATTGTACTGCAAGGTACCATACCACAAAGGGAAGGCTGGGATTGAGTTTGGGGGTGATGAATCATAATGGGGGTTCAAAAAATTTTGGGGGGGGATTTATTTTTTTTTCCTTTTTTTTCTTTTTTTCCTTTTTTGTTTCTTTTAAAATTTTCCATTTTAAGTTGGTTATTTCTGATTTATATTTAAAATCAAATAATAATGATATGGTAGGAGATACACACCAAACAGGATGTGTAAATTATTATATAATAAGTATTGTGCAATAGCAAGAAATTTTCAATTGCACAGTATTGCACAATAGCAAGAAATCTTCAATTGCACAGTATTGCGCAATAGCAAGAAATCTTCAATTGCACAGTATTGCGCAATAGCAAGAAATATCCAATAGCACAATATTGCGCAATAGCAAGAAATTGTCAATTGTACAGTATTGCGCAATAGCAAGAAATATTTAATAGCACAGGATTGTGCAAAAGAAGATACTTCCTATAAATTGCTTATTTCTTGACCAATTTCAATGGGGTTTTATTCTTGATTTCATGGGGTTCTTTAATATGCTGAATCTAACCGTGTATTTAGTTTTTGGATTTTGGGCCCCGTTTTTAAATTGGTCCACATTGAGGTCCAAATGTCCAAAATTAAACTTTGTTTGATTTCATCAAAAATTGAATTATTGGGGTTCTTTGATATGCCGAATCTAACTGTGTATTTAGATTCTTAAATTTTGGTTCCGTTTTCAAATTGGTCTACATTAAGGTCCAAAGGGTCCAAAATTAAACTTAGTTTGATTTTAACAAAAATTGAATTCTTAGGGTTCTTTGATATGCTGAATCTAAACATGTATTTAGATTTTTTATTATGGGCCCAGTTTTCAAGTTGGTCCAAATCGGGGTCCAAAATTAAACTTTGTTTGATTTCAACAAAAATTGAATATATGGGGTTCTTTGATATGCTGAATCTAACCATGTATTTAGAGTTTTGATTTTTGGGCCCCGTTATCAACTTTGTCCACATTGGGGTCAAAAGGGTCCAAAATTAAACTTTGTTTGATTTCATCAAAAATTGAATTATTGGGGTTCTTTGATATGCCGATTCTAACCGTGTATTTAGATTCTTAATTTTTGGTTCCGTTTTCAAATTGGTCTACATTAAGGTCCAAAGGGTCCAAAATTAAACTTAGTTTGATTTTAACAAAAATTGAATTCTTAGGGTTCTTTGATATGCTGAATCTAAACATGTATTTAGATTTTTGATTATGGGCCCAGTTTTCAAGTTGGTCCAAATCGGGGTCCAAAATTAAACTTTGTTTGATTTCAACAAAAATTGAATATATGGGGTTCTTTGATATGCTGAATCTAACCATGTATTTAGATTTTTGATTTTTGGGCCCCGTTATCAACTTTGTCCACATTGAGGTCAAAAGGGTCCAAAATTAAACTTTGTTTGATTTCATCAAAAATTGAATTCTTGGGGTTCTTTGATATGCTGAATCTAACCAAGTATTTAGATTTTGGATATTGGACCATAATAGGTGAATGTCCAATTTAAAATTTTTAAGTTCTTAGACCACATTCAATCTGTGTTAGAAACCTATGCTGTGTCAAATATTTAATCACAATCCAAATCCAAAGCTGTATCAAGCTTGAATGTTGTGTCCATACTTCCCCCAACTGTTCAGGGTTCGACCTCTGCGGTCGTATCAAGCTGCGCCCTGCGGAGCATTTTATTAAAACTAGATACCCTAATGATGATTGTGGCCAAGTTTGGTTAAATTTGGCCCAGTGGTTTCAGAGGAGAAGATTTTTGTAAAAAGCTAACGACGACGACGGACGCCAAGTGATGAGAAAAGCTCACTTGGCCCTTCGGGCCAGGTGAGCTAAAAATTAACCATTGAATCTTTTTCAATTGAAAAAAAAAAAAAACTTGAAAAAATATATTTGACATCTGACTGTTTTCATAAATCTAACAATATTTAATTATATGTAATAAGGTTATATTTTGAAAGATATGTTGATGTGATCAGGCTTTAATTAAAACCAAAAATAAAATCTTAAGACTTCAGGGTGAAATCAATAGCACCCCTTTAAAAGTAAATGGTCTGTACTGAAATGTTTTGACTGCATAAAAAAATGGCAGCATAGCTCCTAAGGACATGTTTTAATTCAATTCACACAAGCCACACTGTTTGGGTATATTTAATATTGTAAGAGGGAGAAGAATTGCAATGAGTGGGGTAGCTCCCCTTATCCTAAAGGAGCATACTCATTGCAATAGAAGATAGATTTAACATAGAGAAAGTATATTTATTTTTACAAGCCAACCATTCATTTTCTTTACATCTTTGTGTAGTTTCTGTGGCTTCTTATAGATTTGGCATTGTCTATCGATTATAAATTTCAAATGCGCCCTTCCTGACTTGTTTACAGGTATCCATGAAGTCATGGAGAAGTGGTTTCATCCTTGTTGTCTTCACAATGTTTTATAGAAACTATGGCATACTTCAGGCTGCTGTCAAATTGTTTAACAAATTGATATTGGTTCCATAAAGTCAGGCTCAAGAGATTCTGTACCCGATCTGTTTCAGATTGAAACGGTTATCGTGTCGGTTTTATGAATATCCGCTGCATCATGCGTTCTCAAATCGTCAATGATATCTGTCTGAATCTGTATAAACAGTTTACTATTAAAATTTTTTTGGTTATTTGTTTTAAAATTGACAGAAAACGACAGCGCAAAGTACTCCTCCATGTCTTCATCGATACCTGTAAACAATCTCCATGTGCTTTATTATTAAACGGTCCCATGTACGCTTGACAAGAAGGTAAGAAAAACCAAACTTGAAACGTGTAATCGACCCAGACTTTAAATCAATTCCGGAAACGACTAGAAGTTCCTGATTGCGTCAATAGAAAAATAAAAATAATTTCTTCAAATTAAAAGCAATAAAATTTTCACAGTCGGGCGGATTTTCGAGGGTCGGTCGGTAAACTGCAAACAAACAATATTTTAATTAAAGCCTCAAACAATTTAAAATTTTTTTTTTTTGCTTAAAGATTGCATTATTAATTTTTTTTCATCATGTATGTGGATATGACATAGATTGTATTATGTAATGTGTTTCTAGGTGGATATGACATAGATTGTATTATGTTATGTGTTTCTAGGTGGATATGACATAGATTGTATTATGTAATGTGTTTCTAGGTGGGTATGGAGACTTCAGCAGTGGTTATGGTGGAGGATATGATGATGGTAGTGGTGGTTATGGAGGTGGCTACAACCAAGGTGGTGGATATAACCAAGGTTATGGTGACAGTGGATATAGCAGTGGTTATGGAGGTGGACAAGGTTAGTATTGGGAAGCTTACTACGCTAAAATATGAACTGGGGGGAAAAAAGAAAAATGGAAAGTTGAGATAGTACTGCTTTGTGTCAAAAATTTGTCGTCATGAGATACCATATCTCTTGCCAAGATAGCATATGGATGTAATACACCAGATTTTGCTGTATTTTTTTTTTTTTTTTTTAGACTGGTCAAATATAAAAAAGATGTGGTATGATTGCCAATGAGACAACTCTCCACAAGAGACCAAATGACACAGAAATAAACAACTATAGGTCACCGTACGGCCTTCAACAATGAGCAAAGCCCATACCGCATGTCATCTTCATACATTTTGTGATAAAATAAACAAAAGTAAGAATGTACAATGAGGGTTTTCAAATTCATGTCAAAAAGGTCCAACACCTTGGATAAAACAAAGCTTGGCTTTATTAATGTTGCATGGTTGGATTTTTATTCCATTGTACACAGTAACATGTGACAAAAAACAAACTCAAAATTGTCCATTTAATTATGGCTCTTATATACAATTAAACAATGACCGTGAGATGGCTTTATAGCCAGTCAAGGTCGTTAAACACTCCCGTAGTAGTAAAAAATTAAGTGTCACTGATAGAACCAAATGACAGAATAAACAATTTATCAACTTACTTTAAAATCATGCACCAGTTGGTCAATTAGTCAATTGTCTATATGATTCTCCATGGACAGTTGAAAATTATAAATCAAACAGAGTTGTTGAAATCTAAGTTTTTCAATCCTTGTGGCCTATGTATCATTTTCATGTTTAGTATTAAACACGATGCATTTTTGTTGTACGGGATGGAGGAATTTCAGCATCTCTACTATGAAGCAGGTTCTAGTTTTATTTTTAATCTTAAGAAAATATAAAATTGGTCATAAGAGTAAATCTATATGAAACAAAATGGTATAGTATGATAATACTATTGGCTCTTCTTATACCAGGTTACCCATATGAATGCCTCAGGGAAATATAAGCTAGTGATCCCTAATAAATATTTGCCTGCGTTTTTAATTTACACCTGACAGTGATCACAGCTCAGAATTAATATTATAAACTTTGATGACAACTTTCTTCGTTATTTCATTACTTTTCACCAAAGACAATCATCAATTCGTATTTGAAAAATTAAAACTTGGTTAGATTTACTTAGAAAAAAGTAATTTTCACGAGTCAAACGTGTACTTTATTTACTATGTTAATACGCATGCGTGAAATTGTCTTCACCAGATTAGACACTTAATCGTAAAATGCAAAATGATTTCATGCTCAATTTAATGATTGCAACTATTATATGTTATATTCCCATACCTTATTAAAAAGGTATAGTCAAACCTGCATCAAGCAGTTATTTATGGGAAGCATCAAAACTGCATTAAGCAGTCATTTATGGGAAGTATCAAAAGTGACCGCTCAAGAGAGGTGACTTCTTAAATAAGGTTTCAAAAAATAAAATCTGACTCAGACATCGCATATGTCCGGGATAAGGGCAAATTGTTTTTTATACGACCGCAAAAATTAAAAATTTTTTGGTCGTATATTGGTATGACGGCGTCGTCGTCGTCGTCCAAAGACACATTGGTTTTCGCACTCTAACTTTAGTTTAAGTGAATGGATCTCCATGAAATTTTACCATAAGGTTCAATACCACGAAAGGAAGGTTGGGATTGATTTTGGGGGTTATGGTACCAACAGTTAAGGAATTAGGGGCCAAAAATAAGCATTTTTGTAACTTCCAGACAATAACTTGTGTGTAAGTGTATGGATCTCTCTGACATTGTACCACAAGGTTCCATATCTCAAAGGGAAGGCTATAATTGATTTTGGGGGTATTTGCCTCAAAATTTTAGGAATTAGGGGCCAAAAAAGGGGCAAAAAACAAGCATTTTTCTAGTTTCATGACAATAACTTGTGTTTAAGTGTTTGGATATTTCTGAAATTGTACTACAAGGTTCCATATCACAAAGGGAAAGCTGGAATTGAGTTTGGGGGTAATTGCCCGAAACGTTTAGGAATTGGGGGCCAAAAATAAGCATTTTTCTAGTTTCCAGACAATAACTTGTGTTCAAGTGTATGGATCTCTCTGAAATTGTACTGCAAGGTACCATACCACAAAGGGAAGGCTGGGATTGAGTTTGGGGGTGATGAATCATAAGGGGGTTCAAAAAATTTGGGGGGGGGATTTTTTTTTTTCTTTTTTATTCTTTTTTCTTTTTTTTTTCTTTTAAAATTTTCCATTTTAAGTTGGTTATTTCTGATTTATATTTAAAAGCAAATAATAATGATATGGTAGGAGATACACACCAAACAGGATGTGTAAATTATTATATAATAAGTATTGTGCAATAGCAAGAAATTTTCAATTGCACAGTATTGCACAATAACAAGAAATCTTCAATTGCACAGTATTGCGCAATAGCAAGAAATCTTCAATTGCACAGTATTGCGCAATAGCAAGAAATATCCAATAGCACAATATTGCGCAATAGCAAGAAATTGTCAATTGTACAGTATTGCGCAATAGCAAGAAATATTCAATTGCACAGTATTGTGCAAAAGAAGATACTTCGTATAAATTGCTTATTTCTTGATCAATTTCAATGGGGTTTTATTCTTGAATTCTTGGGGTTCTTTAATATGCTGAATCTAACCGTGTATTAAGTTTTTGGATTTTTAAATTGGTCCACATTGAGGTCCAAAGGGTCCAAAATTTAACTTTGTTTGATTTCATCAAAAATTGAATTATTGGGGTTCTTTGATATGCCGAATCTAACCGTGTATATAGATTCTTAATTTTTGGTTCCGTTTTCAAATTGGTCTACATAAAGGTCCAAAGGGTCCAAAATTAAACTTAGTTTGATTTTAACAAAAATTGAATTTTTAGGGTTCTTTGATATGCTGAATCTAAACATGTATTTAGATTTTTTATTATGGGCCCAGTTTTCAAGTTGGTCCAAATCAGGGTCCAAAATTAAACTTTGTTTGATTTCAACAAAAATTGAATATATGGGGTTCTTTGATATGCTGAATCTAACCATGTATTTAGATTTTTGATTTTTGGGCCCCGTTATCAACTTTGTCCACATTGAGATCAAAAGGGTCCAAAATTAAACTTTGTTTGATTTCATCAAAAATTGAATTCTTTGGGTTCTTTGATATGCTGAATCTAACCATGTATTTAGATTTTGGATATTGGACCATAATAGGTGAATGTCCAATTTAATAAAATTTTTAAGTTCTAAGACCACATTCATTCTGTGTCAGAAACCTATGCTGTGTCAAATATTTAATCACAATCCAAATTCAGAGCTGTATCAAGCTTGAATGTTGTGTCCATACTTGCCCCAACTGTTCAGGGTTCGACCTCTGCGGTCGTATCAAGCTGCGCCCTGCGGAGCATTTTACTAGTGTTTTCAATTGATAAGAGTTATTATTCATGCCAGTAGACATATAAACTTGGAAATAACTTTTATCAGGTGTTGGATACACCTACTATGAAATCAGAGGTGTGCCTTTGAATGGCAAGATATTTATCAAGACAAGACAATGGCGGATTCCTGTGTTCTGAATGTGAAGAAAACATTCGAAATAGTTACTATTTTTGTATAAATAAGTCGATGATGAAGTTTTCAGTGGAAACTGAAAGGATTTCACCTCTTATTGCTCTATCTCCAGTTGTAAACAGGTTCCAATTCTCATTTTGACCTCGATATTTAACACATGTTTTTAGTTATGGTTATATTTTGGTTGTTAAAACTATCAAAATGGTCGTCGTCAGAAGTTGAAAAGGACAATTTAGTACAAAACTAAGGTGAACACTGAATGTGTTAGACAGGTGACTGCTGAAAAGAGTTAAATTATGCGGAGAAAACATTTGGGAGGGTCTGAAAGTGACTGTAAGAGGCAGGTGACTGATGAAGTGCGGGGCTGTTGAAGCAGGTTTGACTGTAATAGAATTAAAAAATCAGATCATTTCCTGTCAATTTGATAAACAGAACAAACTTCAGAAATGAATATGGAATTATTTGCACTTTAGTATTAACGTGAAACTTCCAGTTTTTATTTTGTCTTCATGAAAGAAGCGTTAGCAATTCTTGAGAAATTTACCGTTTTTGAGTCATTAAAATCATTTCAATTTGAGACTCTTGCATTCCATAATTTGTTCTTGAACGTTTTTAGAAAAACGGTAAGAAAATTCATGAAGTAAATGCGATGAAACAGTCAATACAAGTTTGTTGATGCTATGAGTCTAGTGTGAATAATTTTGACAGTTTGAAAGATGGGTCCCAACTTTTAAGTTATCTGAAAATGACCGGTTGTGTGAAAAAATTTCTGGTTCCTTTCTTGTACATTAACATGTATACTAAATTGACACGACACAAATGGTTTGAAACTGGTAACAAGAATTAAAAGCATGCAATTTTTCCAGTGTTAACTTTGGAGGCCCGCACATCCCACACAAAAAGATGGGAGCACATTAAAAATTTACTTTTCCATATGATGCTTTTCGAACTTGTCCCAGTTGAATATCAGGTAACTGTTTCTTGTTAATTTGTTAATGATGACTTTTTTTCTTAAAATAAATGGGTTATTATTTTGAAGGAGATTGGAACCAACAGTTTGGACAAGGTTATGGTGGTAATTCTGGAGGTGGACCAATGAGAGGAGGACAGTATGGAGGCAGTCAGAGAGGAGGAGGGGGAACACCTTATCAGAGTTAGTTCTCTTTGTATTTAATGCAAACTTGTTTTATTTATTTTTTATACCCACTAAACATGGAATTTTTCATAAATCATGTAAATGTTTAATATCGAGTGGGGGTATACATCATGTGCATCAAATTTTAATTTAGATTTTTGAATACCAGGTGCTGACCAAAGACTAGTTTTACCTGACATGATATGAGAGGAAGAAAAAGTTTTATCTTCAAAACATAACTTCATAGTCAGATTTTTGCATATAAACCTTGAAATGGAGATACATTTGTTTCAAGACACAAAAAAACAAGATCACCACAAGTGTGATCGATGTATAAGCAGTGTTCTCCCCAGGCCCTTAAAGGACCGCATGCCCGCGATGTATAATTTTTCACCGTGGTGGTATCGTTCTTACCGCGATGTATAATTTTTCTCCGTGGTGCTAAAATTTTCAGTTAAAAAATGGTAAATCGGTAAAGTTTTAAACGACTTGTTAAATCTTTTCCGTGCGGTATAAAATTCCAGGTGAAATTTGACCAGTTCAACACAGATTGTTTACACCACGTGATCGATTTACCTTTATGAGGTTAACCTTTGTTGATTGGATTTAATCGATGTAATTAACACTTTTTACATGATTCTTTTGTGTTTTAATTTAGAGATGATAACTTTATGATCAAAGATAACTATTTTAAGGCTTCACTCATCACCTGACAAGTCGGCAAATACTTTGTAAACAAACGGTGTTGACCCGATAGTTGTACACACGACGGTACATATTTTGTACATTATAAAGTTAGCTCAATACTTATATTATAGTTTTATATGTCTCTGATTAAGCCATGGCCAAAATTATCTTTAATTATGACATAGTTATTGCATGATATTCCGATTTCAAACTGTCAACAAGTAATTCAAAGGGGAAGGATCACATGACCCAGTTAGTTCACGTAGAATATTCAAGATTATTTACAATTAACTGCAATCTATTCTATTTTATAAATAAAATGCATGACTGTACCTTCAAACTGGATATATATATCCATATGATCATTAATGAATAACAGAAGTGAGCTTGCAATTTTAATCCATAAGCACATGTTAAATCTATTTATATCTACCTCCTGTTATTTAGGCGGGAAAATAGGGAGACTTTGTTGTTGACATTGAATATGCTACTTCTAGATCTTTAGACCTAAGATAAATTTATAGATTTAGGAATTCTTTTTAAATGGATCATGAAAAATAAAGATTTAGATTTCAGTGTAGTATTAAGTCTGTATCTATGTTTGATTATCACCAAACACAAGAAAGGTTAATATTTACATGTTTATGAAATCTATGGCAAAATGTTTTAAAATTTATGAAAAATTTCTTTTTATTAAAATTTAAGATAGAAACTGGTTCAAATTATTACACAATTTTGTTCTTGTTAATTTTAAATCTCCTTATGACAGGAATCCTTTCACATACAACAACTTTCTTTCTAGAAACTAGAAAGTTTTTTAAATTGAACATTTTTGTTCTCTTTTGAATCTGGGAACAGTATATCTAACAATTTATATGTTCCTGTTTGAATGATATTTTATTTTTATTGATCATGGATTTAAAAAAAAATTTAATTACTTTAAATTTAGATGAATATTATGTAATGAATCATGTTTTATTTATTTTTAAAAAATATTAAAAGTATACAAACTGTTTATTGATCTTTTTAACCAATAATATTCTGACATAACACAGTACCACAGTATTAAAACTAAACAAGAGACATAAAAAATGCAGTAATTAGAAATATAGCGACGCAACGCGACACAACTGATTGTTTGAATCATTTCACCAAGCTGTTCACACGCATTACCCTGGTGCTATCCAAAAATCCTGGGGAGAACACTGGTATAAGAGAGCATATATTTTATTGTTTTCAAATGGAATATTACAAAAATGTTTTCAAAGTTTAACAATTGACATCAGATTATAAAAAATAATCATTTCGAAGTCCTAAGGATTTTCTACAAGTTTGGCATACAAGATTATAATCCTGATATCATTGATGAGGTTTTTTTTATGCATATGAACATAAATATATATATATCTCTGCCTCCAAGGTATGTAGGAAGAGACTGATTTTTATACGACCGCAAAAATTAAAAATTTTTTGGCCGTATATTGGTATGACGTTGGCGTCGTCGTCCGAAGACACATGGGTTTTCGCACTCTAACTTTAGTTTAAGTGAATGGATCTCCATGAAATTTCACCATAAGGTTCAATACCACGAAAGGAAGGTTGGGATTGATTTTGGGGGTTATGGTACCAACAGTTAAGGAATTAGGGGCCAAAAAGGGGCCAAAAATAAGCATTTTTGTAACTTTCAGACAATAACTTGTGTGTTAGTGTATGGATCTCTCTGACATTGTACCACAAGGTTCCATATCACAAAGGGAAGGCTGTAATTGATTTTGGGGGTAATTGCCTCAAAATTTTAGGAATTAGGGGCCAAAAAAGGGGCAAAAAACAAGCATTTTTCTAGTTTCATGACAATAACTTGTGTGTAAGTGTTTGGATATTTCTGAAATTGTACTACAAGGTTCCATATCACAAAGGGAAAGCTGGAATTGAGTTTGGGGGTAATTGCCCGAAACGTTTAGGAATTGGGGGCCAAAAAGGGGCCAAAAATAAGCATTTTTCTAGTTTCCCGACAATAACTTGTGTTCAAGTGTATGGATCTCTCTGAAATTGTACTGCAAGGTACCATACCACAAAGGGAAGGCTGGGATTGAGTTTGGGGGTGATGAATCATAAGGGGGTTCAAAAAATTTGGGGGGGGGGGATTTTTTTTTTTTTTTTTTTTCTTTTTTTCCTTTTTTTTTTTCTTTTAAAATTTTCCATTTTAAGTTGGTTATTTCTGATTTATATTTAAAAGCAAATAATAATGATATGGTAGGAGATACACACCAAACAGGATGTGTAAATTATTATATAATAAGTATTGTGCAATAGCAAGAAATTTTCAATTGCACAGTATTGCACAATAGCAAGTAATCTTCAATTGCACAGTATTGCGCAATAGCAAGAAATCTTCAATTGCACAGTATTGCGCAATAGCAAGAAATATCCAATAGCACAATATTGCGCAATAGCAAGAAATTGTCAATTGTGCAGTATTGCGCAATAGCAAGAAATATTCAATTGCACAGTATTGTGCAAAAGAAGATACTTCGTATAAATTGCTTATTTCTTGATCATTTTCAATGGGGTTTTATTCTTGAATTCTTGGGGTTCTTTAATATGCTGAATCTAACCGTGTATTAAGTTTTTGGATTTTGGGCCCCGTTTTTAAATTGGTCCACATTGAGGTCCAAAGGGTCCAAAATTTAACTTTGTTTGATTTCATCAAAAATTGAATTATTGGGGTTCTTTGATATGCCGAATCTAACCGTGTATTTAGATTTTTAATTTTGGGTCCCGTTTTTATACGCCCGTTTACGGGACGTATTATGGTATACCGTTGTCCGTCTGTCCGTCCGTCTGTCCGTCTGTCTGTCCGTCGTCAACATGTCGGACATTAACTCAAAAATGCTTTAACCAATTTGCATAAAACTTTGGTGAATTGTTTATATCTATTGACGTGAGCTCCCTTTCGTTTTTTATAAAATTTAGATTTTACGTTTCCGAGTTATGGGGTTTTATTCATTAAAAAAAGGGGGATTTTCCAGTTTTTGGACAATAATTCAAGAATGCTTTCACCAACTTGCAAGAAATTGTGGTGAATTGTTTATATCTATTGACATGAGCTCCCTTTCAATTTTTATAAATTTTAGATTTTACGTTTCCGAGTTGCAGGGTTTTATTCATGAAAAAAGGGGGGATTTTCCAGTTTTCGGACAAAAACTCAAAAATGCTTTCAGCAATTCTAATGAAACTTTGGTGAATTGTTTGTATGTATTGATGTAAGCTCCCTTTAGAATTTTATAAATTTTACATTTTACACTTCTGAGTTATGGGGTTTTATTCATTAAAAAAGGGGTGATTTTCCAGTTTTCGGACAATAACTCAAAAATGCTGTCACCAATTCTCAAGAAACTTTGGTGAATTGTTTATATCTATTGATGTAAGCTCCCTTTTTATTTTCATAAATTTCTAATATGACATTGAGAATTAATTGAACTTTATTTGTTTATAGTCTGACAACAGATTTACTAAGTATTGCACAACAGCAAGAAATCTTTAATTGAATATAAATTCAATTCATATAACCAATTTCAAGATCTTTGACTACATTTATTCAGAAACCTATAATATGTCAAATATTTAATTACAATCCAAATTCGGACCTGAATCAAGCTTGAATATTGTGTCCATTTTTGTCCCAACTGTTCAGGGTATGACCTCTGCGGGCGTATCTAGCTGCGCTAAGCGAAGCAGTTTATTTAAATTGGTCTACATTAAGGTCCAAAGGGTCCAAAATTAAACTTAGTTTGATTTTAACAAAAATTGAATTCTTGGGGTTCTTTGATATGCTGAATCTAAACATGTGTTTAGATTTTTGATTATGGGCCCAGTTTTCAAGTTGGTCCAAGTTGGGTCCAAAATTAAACTTTGTTTGATTTCAACAAAAATTGAATATATGGGGTTCTTTGATATGCTGAATCTAAACATGTATTTAGATTTTAGATTTTTGGCCCAGTTTTCAAGTTGGTCCAAATTGGGGTCCAAAATTAAACTTTGTTTGATTTCAACAAAAATTGAATATATGGGGTTCTTTGATATGCTGAATCTTACCATGTATTTAGATTTTTTATTTGTGGGCCCGCTATCAAATTGGTTCATATTGAGGTCAAAAGGGTCCAAAATTAAACTTTGTTTGATTTCATCAAAAATTGAATTATTGGGGTTCTTTGATATGCCAAATCTAACCGTGTATTTAGATTTTTAATTTTGGGTCCTGTTTTTTAAATTGGTCTACATAAGGTCCAAAGGGTCCAAAATTAAACTTAGTTTGATTTTAACAAAAATTGAATTTTTGGGGTTCTTTGATATGCTGAATCTAAACATGTGTTTAGATTTTTGATTATGGGACCAGTTTTCAAGTTGGTCCAAGTTGGGGTCCAAAATTAAACTCTGTTTGATTTCAACAAAAATTGAATATATGGGGTTCTTTGATATGCTGAATCTAAACATGTATTTAGATTTTAGATTTTTGGCCCAGTTTTCAAGTTGATCCAAATTGGGGTCCAAAATTAAACTTTGTTTGATTTCAACAAAAATTGAATATATGGGGTTCTATGATATGCTGAATCTTACCATGTATTTAGATTTTTTATTTGTGGGCCCGCTATCAAATTGGTTCATATTGAGGTCAAAAGGGTCCAAAATTAAACTTTGTTTGATTTCATCAAAAATTGAATTATTGGGGTTCTTTGATATGCCAAATCTAACCGTGTTTTTAGATTTTTAATTTTGGGTCCCGTTTTTTAAATTTGTCTACATTAAGGTCCGAAGGGTCCAAAATTAAACTTAGTTTGATTTTAACAAAAATTGAATTCTTCGGGTACTTTGATATGCTGAATCTAAACATGTGTTTAGATTTTTATACGACCGCAAAAAAATTTTGTGGTCGTATATTGGTATGACGTTGGCGTCGTCGTCGTCGTCGTCGTCGTCGTCGTCGTCGTCGTCGTCGTCGTCCGGCGTCGTCGTCCGAATACATATTGGTTTTCGCACTCTAACTTTAGTTTAAGTGAATGGATCTTTTTGAAATTTGACCATAAGGTTAAATACCACAAAAGGAAGGTTGGGATTGATTTTGGGGGTTATGGTACCAACAGTTAAGGAATTAGGGGCCAAAAAGGGGCCAAAAATGAGCATTTTCTAGTTTCCAGACAATAACTGTGGAACGGTGTATGGATCTCTCTGAAATTATACTACAAGTTGCCATACCACAAAGGGATGGTTAGGATTTGCTTTGGGGGGTTATGGCTCAAACCGTTTAGGAATTAGGGGCAAAAAAGGGGGAAAAACAAGGTTGTCCTGGTTAATGGACAAATACTTTAGTTCAAAACATAATTTAAAGCAGTGTAAGGGAGATAAATCAAATACATCATTGAAATTATCTCCCTTACACTGCTTTTAAATTATGTATAAAGTAATGGTTAATGAACAATAAAGATAATCTAAAACAGTGTAAGGGAGGTAATCCAAATACAACGTTTTGGTTACTTCCCTTACACTGCTTTTAAATTATGTTTAAAGAAATGCATATTTATAAAGGAAGACCAGTAAAAATATCTGCAAATGTTTTCATCTTTTTTTTTTACAAAAAGATCCATATGAAAGATTTGACACTATATTTTTATTAATTCTATTATAAAATAGATTAAGTTAGCACTATGGTAAATTTAAATGGGTAATTATGGTTGCCAACTCCATTGGAAATTTGAATTGAGATTATGACCATATCTTGAGGGATATAATTTTTTGGGGGGAAAAAAGGGGGGGGGGGTAAAAAGAAATTGTGGGGGGGCCAATTTTTTCTCATTTCATATTTCAGAAATTAAAAAGAATTATTCTTCAAATAGTTTTTTTTTTCAAATTTCAAATATTGAAAAATTTCAAGAAGTAATCTTTAATTGCACAGTATGGCGCATTAGATTTGTAAAATCTTTGATCACATTTATTTATTTGTTATGCCGAATCTAACAGTGTATTTAGATTTTTAATTTTGGGTCCAGTTTTCAAATTGCATTAATGTCCAAAGGGTCCAAAATTAAACTTAGTTTGATTTTAGCAAAAATTGAATATATGAGGTTCTTTGATATGCTGAATCTAAACATGTATTTAGATTTTTGATTTTTGGCCCAGTTTTCAAGTTGGTCCAAATTGGGGTCCAAAATTAAACTTTGTTTGATTTCAACAAAAATTGAATATATGGGGTTCTTTGATATGCTGAATCTAACCATGTATTTAGATTTTTTATTTGTGGACCCCGTTATCTAATTGGTTCATATTGCGGTCAAAAGGGTCCAAAATTAAACTTTGTTTGATTTCATCTAAAATTGAATTATTGGGGTTCTTTGATATTCCAAATCTAACCGTGTATTTAGGTTTTTAATTTTGGGTCCTGTTTTTTAAATTGGTCTACATTGAGGTCCAAAGGGTCCAAAATTAAACTTAGTTTGATTTTAACAAAAATTGAATTCTTGGGGTTCTTTGATTTGCTGAATCTAAACATGTGTTTAGATTTTTGATTATGGGCCCAGTTTTCAAGTTGGTCCAAGATAGGGTCCAGTATTTAAACTTTGTTTGATTTCAACAAAAATTGAATGTATGGGGTTCTTTGATATGCTGAATCTAAACATGTGTTTAGATTTTTGATTATGGGCCCAGTTTTCAAGTTGGTCCAAATTGGGGTCCAAAATTAAACTTTGTTTGATTTCAACAAAAATTGAATATATGAGGTTCTTTGATATGCTGAATCTAACCATGTATTTAGATTTTTTATTTGTAGGCCCCGCTATCAAATTGGTTCATATTGAGGTCAAAAGGGTCCAAAATTAAACTTTGTTTGATTTCATCGAAAATTGAATTATTGGGGTTCTTTGATATGCCAAATCTAACCGTGTTTTTAGATTTTTAATTTGGGTCCCGTTTTTTAAATTGGTCTTCATTGAGGTCCAAAGGGTCCAAAATTAAACTTAGTTTGATTTTAACAAAAATTGAATTCTTGGGGTTCTTTGATATGCTGAATCTAAACATGTGTTTAGATTTTTGATTATGGGCCCTGTTTTCAAGTTGGTCCAAGTTGGGGTCCAAAATTAAACTTTTTTTGATTTCAACAAAAATTGAATATATGGGGTTCTTTGATATGCTGAATCTAACCATGAATTTAGATTTTTTATTTGTGGGCCCCGCTATCAAATTGGTTCATATTGAGGTCAAAAGGGTCCAAAATTAAACTTTGTTTGATTTCATCAAAAATTGAATTATTGGGGTTCTTTGATATTACAAATCTAACCGTGTATTTAGATTTTTAATTTTAAGTCCCGTTTTTTAAATTGGTCTACATTAAGGTCCAAAGGGTCCAAAATTAAACTTAGTTTGATTTTAGCAAAAATTGAATTCTTGGGGTTCTTTGATATGCTGAATCTAAACATGTGTTTAGATTTTTGATTATGGGCCCAGTTTTCAAGTTTGTCCAAGTTGGGGTCCAAAATTAAACTTTCTTTGATTTTAACAAAAATTGAATATATGGGGTTCTTTGATATGCTGAATCTAACCATGTATTTTGATTTTGGACATTGGACCATAATAGGTAAATTAAAAAAATTCAAGTTCTTAGACCACATTCTTTCTGTGTCAGAAACCTATGCTGTGTCAAATATTTAATAACAATCCAAATTCAGAGCTGTATCAAGCTTGAATGTTGTGTCCATACTTGCCCCAACTGTTCAGGGTTCGACCTCTGCGGTCGTATCAAGCTGCGCCCCAGCGAAGCATTTTATTGATTATGGGACCAGTTTTCAAGTTTGTCCAAGTTGGGGTCCAAAATTAAACTTTGTTTGATTTCAACAAAAATTGAATATATGGGGTTCTTTGATATGCTGAATCTAACCATGTATTTTGATTTTGGACATTGGACCATAATAGGTAAATTAAAAAAATTGAAGTTCTTAGACCACATTCTTTTTGTGTCAGAAACCTATGCTGTGTCAAATATTTAATCACAATCCAAATTCAGAGCTGTATCAAGCTTGAATGTTGTGTCCATACTTGCCCCAACTGTTCAGGGTTCGACCTCTGCGGTCGTATCAAGCTGCGCCCAGCGAAGCATTTTATTTATTCATAATTCATTAATTTCTCTATTATGAGAGTCATCAAATGGACTGAAGCACTGATATGAAAATTGAAAACTGACATATACATTTGTTGTAGGTTATGGAAGAGGGGGAGGAGGCGGTGGATACAATCGATAAGTTTTCATCTTCATTTCATTATTTCAGGTAAATAGTATTTACTAGTCGCAAAGAATGTATGTTGTATTCAGGTGTAAAGATTGATCACCTTTACTATTTAATAAGTGTTGTTCAAACAATAATGTTAACCCATCTGTTATAAACAAATATATCCAGGAACAACTTTCCCAAAATGTTGAAACTTTTTACCAGTTATGTCCAACCTAAACCATGTCCGAATCTGTTTAAAGGACTAAAATCCACTCAGGGTAGGCACTTTGAAATCAGTTGTCTGGTGAATGGAATCGGATGTTATAATTTTTCTTTGTCTGAAATAATTTTAACATAATTAATTGTATTGATATGAATCTTGTTCATTTTCCTAAAAAAAAACAGTGTTGATATGTACCAGACATTTGATAAATAGTTTACAGTGTAAAATTTTGTCCAAACTTAAAAAAGTTAGTGGGTTGATTGTTAAGATAAGGTTGACAAGTGGAGTTTTGGCTTCTCAAGAGAGAAAAATGTACAAGTGGTAGATGCTTTAAAATAAAATCTGATATAACCTGGAAATTTCCTAATTAGATTTAGGAGCAACTTGGATTATTTAATCTTATAGTAATAAGTAAAATTAAATTCATTTGCATTTGTGATAATTTTAATGTTATACACTAGCAGTTGGACTGGTGTGGAAGGCCTATATAAGTCATTTAATTCATCTATTAAGGACCACTTTTTCCTGAATTCTGGTCACATTTACACGTTCTCTTCTAGTTGATATCTAAACTTGAAATATTCAATGTGTTATGTAAACTTTTGTTTTTATATTTTATAGTACTTTTAAATATTTTATAATAATATTCTTCTTATACATTACATTAGGCAGGTATATAGGCAGCAGACATCAATAGGACACATGTTAAGCATCCTTTTGTTAAGGAGGTCCTAGGTTGCAGAAAAATCAACATAAACATTCCAGTTAAGTCATTAAGGGAAGGAATAGGATGCCGCACAGAACTGCTTTACTACCCCTTAAGTAGATAAGGGAAAGAACTACACCGAACTGCTTTGTATTCGATCCAGTTTAACTATTAAGGGAAGGAAGCTAGATGGAATTGTTTTACCACCCGTAAGATGTTAGGGGATAACAGAACTGGCTAACTACCCCTTAACTAGTTAAGAGAAGGAACTCAATAGAAGTGCTAAGTATTTTATCCAAATAAGGGACAACAGAACGAAATAACATCCATTTAACTAAATGGTTAAGTGAAGGAACTCCAGCAGATGGCTTAAGTAAACAAATTAAGCAGTTAAGGGAAGCATTTCCAACTGAATAAAATACTTCACTTTGAATAAGTGGTAAAATGACGGATCAAACTGCTTTAGAAGTAGTTTAGGGATAGTATTACAGTTCAACAGAAGTTTATTTTCCATATAGGTAAGGCAAGGAAAAATGAATTAAGTTATCTATTCCTCAACTGATTATATCATATTAGGTGTTAAGGAAAGCTGTTGAATCTCAAGCTGATTTTTTTCATACATTGTTTCATAGGTTGATGCTTTAAGATTTCCTAGTGAAATAATTTCTCATTTAACATTAGTTTTGAAATATACCTGTCTGAAATTGAATATACCCATGAATTTGGTTGTTGTTAATTATTATGTCCATCATGATGTTATAAAATTGAAAATATTGTGTTTTTTTATAGAAATGTCATTCATCTGTATATATAACTCACTGTCACCAGTAAAACTGTCAAATAAAAATATAGAATATACCATACTTTAGTTTCATTCCACTTTACAACTTGATATCAGATTGTTATTAACTTATTTCATACAGTAGTTATACAAACTTTGATTAATTCTGCATACCTGATTTAATGCATCCTAAATTCGCAGAACATTGAGTGTTTTTATGTTGCATATATTATGTGATGTTACAGAAATTTTGTTTTAGAGTGGCAACATCTCAAAATTGGTTGGTCAGTATAGGATTATTTTCATGAACAATTGATCTTCAGTGTTGACCCACAGTTTTTCAACCTTTGTTTTGGATTTCTTTTCCTTCATTATTTTGGGATCAAGCATCATAGAAGAGAAATTTAATGACGTCAACAACTGGCTTCTAAAGATGTATTGAAATATAGAAAATACTTTTTCCCATGTGCAGTCTAAAAAATTCACATGAGATGAAGGCATCAATATATAACAAGTTAGTGAATGAATGGTGTATTTCCAATTTGCAGGTTTGAATAGGAACCTTTGTTTTTAGGATATACATCATTCTTTTTTCCTTACAGATTTTTCTTAAAAAATTACATGCATGTTCCTATATCTCATAGGTTCATGTAGTTCAGATTGAAATTGATTGTAGTTCAGAGTCTTTCGCTTCATTTATGCATCACTGAATTTTTAAATTCTACAGTCAAATGGTAAAGAAATGCATTATAGTTTATCAATATTTTACTGTAAGTAGGAAGGTATTTTGAAGGTATACAATTTAGCCCACTGTTTTGATTTGAGGACCATTGATAAGTTTTCTTTTAATAGACGAAACGTGTCAGAGGTACCAAATTATAAGCCTGTTATCTTTGATTAGTTCCGACAAATATAGACGCCTATTTACCATAGAAATAAAACCGTTGTACATAGAACTCCTCTTTATGTGGTTTATATATGCAAGTTTTTATTATACTCTGTACATTCATACTGAAATTCTCATTTTTTTCTTCCATTCACCTATTGAATTAATGACATGATGAAAAAATTGATCTCAATAGTTTAAAATGTTGAATATTTGGTATTCCTACTCCTTTCTGCTGACAAGTACTCATTGACTTTGTTTTGTTTTAAAAAAAAAACCTGTCAATCATTCGGAAATACTGCATTTTGGTTTTATCAAAATAATCTTGTTTTGATTTGTTAAATATTGTCTATTGAGGTAATGATTCTGAATACTTTGAACATCTTTAAAAGCATGCTGTCTAAACAATGTTCCATTGAGGAGTAATCAATTTTTTTTGAACGATATTATTGTAACCATTTGAAAAAACATCTAACAAAAACTGCAGTGTATGTAGACTTTTAATTTTAAGGTAACTTGATTTGATTTCAAAATACTTTGCACTTTACTATATAACAATTGCAATAGGTTGAACTAAATATGGAGAAAGTACACATCATAAAACCACTATTGCATTA
This sequence comes from Mytilus californianus, assembly GCF_021869535.1. Classification (NCBI taxonomy): domain Eukaryota; kingdom Metazoa; phylum Mollusca; class Bivalvia; order Mytilida; family Mytilidae; genus Mytilus; species Mytilus californianus. The sequence continues at coordinate 3,388,488 of NW_026262668.1, forward strand.
ATGTAATAAAACTAGCCTACCCTGTCAATTCCGGTCTTACCATGCATCTGGCAAACCTAAGTATAAGCCTGGAATCAGAGATATTACCAATTTTCTTTTTGACTTGCACGACCAAAAATCTGTCTTATAAAATTTATGTAAATTATTATGGCTTGTATTGCTTCTTATCTTGAAAATTTTACTGGCCTGGGCTGTAGGGCTTGTGGTTAATCGTAAAGAATGCAATTCTTGAGGCTTAAATGTCCATTTGTAAGCTATCAGAGATAAGACAGAACTTGAAGGCTATCGTCACACTATGTGAGGTAATTAAATCACTGTCATCTTGCATGTATCCTCAAAGGATGCACCATGGTTCTGTCCTGTTGCACAAGAACTAAAAAATCAGCTAAATTGAATTGATTGAGTGTAATTCTACGCTCATACAGCATGAAAAGGCTATATCGAGGCAACTTACTTAAAATAGATGATATAAAATGAAGGTAGAACCACTGCCACATCAAATTGGAGAGTTAGCCTACCATTAACAAGTAAATCTTTACTAAATAGAATCAACTAACATTACTTAAGAAATATCAAGCTTCTTTATAAAAAGTTGAGGTCTGATATATGGTCACTTGAATAAAGACCAGTCCATGTGATCTTTTGTCACCACATACAAACAGTCAGTTGTAAACACTTAAAAACACACCAGGTTTCCAACTAAGGAATATTTCGGCTATCATGATCAGAGCTTCTAGATATTCATCATACATGTATAGGTATTTGTATTGCCTAACTATTGAAAACAGTTGAATCATTCAAACAAAAATGATAAGTCAAAGTTTTGCATTTGTAGTAAAATTTTGTTCTTGCCATATTGAAACAAAATATATAATTTCTTGTAAGGTAATTACCTAGTGTGGTAACTTTAGCTTATCGGCGAAACAGATTGTCACACACTATCTAATTAACTTTGTTAGCCTGTTTATTTAAGTTGTAAGGTATTCTCAAAATGTTTTTACTCTCGGCTAGCGGGGACCCGATCTTACATTTGAGACTGAAAAATGAGTTATCTTTTTGTGACTAAAACATCAAATGTATGGAACTCAAAGGTTTGGTATGACATAATGATTTATGTAATGAGTATATTAATTGTTTCTCTGACAGTCGCTTAGGGCATGGATCCCCCATTTTTTTATGCTAAGTTTTACCCTTGTCCGTCTGTACGTCCATACGTCCTGAAATTGGTTTCCGTTCTCTCACTTAGTTTGCCTCAACCAAATGTTTTGAATCTTGTACACAATGGTTGTCATTTGTTTATGTGTTTTTCGTTCATTTTTTGTACATAAATTAGGCCGTTAGTTTTCTCGTTTGAATTTTTTTACATTGTCATTTCGGGGCCTTTTATAGCTGACTGTGCGGTATGGGCTTTGCTCATTGTTGAAGGCCGTATCGTGACCTATAGTTGTTAATTTCTGTGTCATTTGGTCTCTTGTGGAGAGTTGTCTCATTGGCAATCCTACCACATCTTCTGTTTTATATTTATAACCACAAGTTTGCCTCAACCAAATATTTATCTTATACACAATGCTTATAGCCACAAAACACAGATCCAAGTTTGAATATTGGTGGCGTCACTTGTACTGTTCTAGAGTTTTCCCCTTTACAGATGGAAGCATTGCTGAATTTTTCGTTTCTGTTCTCTAACATCAGTCTGCCTCAACCAAATATTATTAAACTTTTACACAATGCTTATTACCCCAAAACTCAGATCAAGTACGAATATGTGTGACATCACTTTTACTGTTCTTGAGTTATATCCCTTTATAACATTATATGCAAGCGGGGGCATCATCGGAGTCCCATGGACACAATCCCTATTTATTTTAAAAAAAATTCATTTAATGTGTTATTTTTATAAATATTCTGAAATATTTTAACTCATTTTATGTATTCTTGCTCAATCCAATATAATCCTGCTATAACTAGTTTACAACTTGCTGCCCGCTACTATTATTTTCTACTGCACATATAAACAACTGTTATCGTGAAACTATATGGATAAGAGCATGATCACATTAAATTAGGAAAAATGAGTTGAAACATTATAGAATAATTAAAAAAATCTTGGAACATCTAAAAAGAGAAGAAAAATGGAGAATCCATACCACAAGCACAAGTTTGTGACTTTGGCAATACAAGGTAAATAGCATCTCCTAGTTCTTTGGTTTGTCTTCTTAAATTACAAACTCTTCAGCATGTATAATTTCGTTGTGTTAATCTGATAAAGTTATATGTCCACTTATGATGAAAATGGAGATAGCTATATACACTGAACTGCAGTCAAGTTTAGCGTTTGATAATTCATTGATGACATTCTGGCGTATCACAAACAAACAACTTGTAACGTCTCATTTCATTGGCCGAAAGATTCAAATACAACAACAATCGTAGTGCACGTGAATTGACACAGGTGACTGACAATGGAATGTACTATTTTACTACGAACGTAAAAACAAGGATTTGTATAGTTTACAAATCTTTGGTCAAAAGAATTAAATAAATGTTTCAGTGTGAATTTCAAATAGTGGGGTCGAAATATTATACTGCAGCAACACAATTATCTTGTACCGCATTATGAAAAATAGAAGGATAAACTAAAATACATGTGCCGCTTTTATACGGATGAATAATGAACCACTTTTAATTTCTTTCATACTGACGCTAGGTTATTATCCTGACAATGTCGTAGTTACTTATAGTATAAAGGATTTTATAATACTGATCCATTACAATAATTTATGATGGGTTGCACATTCCTCTTTTATTGTTTTCATGCTATGAAACGATCACACAGAACGTCACACAGTTGCGTTTGGTCATTCAGAAATAACGCATCATAAACGGAGCAAATTGTCCCCGAAAGATAGAAACAAAACAACAATAACCGTATCATTTGTGCACGTGAATGATGACGTAGTATGCAATGTACTATCATGGTCACCACGAAATTGAAATGAATTCAGTGAAGGCATGTTGGTGTAAAAAGGATTGAAATGTTACATCGGCGAAGATTTTTTTCTTTTGCATGTGTGGAACTAAAAAATAAATAAATACTTGTGAGAAATATCGTAGTTTATAAGGAACAATATAAATGTACTGTTTTCGATTTTAATTGGATGACAATTTATCTTTTAATTTCATACCGTAAGAATAGAGCTTTGCATAACATTGTTGAACTATCCGCCAAAGTGACGTGTAGTATGCATGCGTATTTAAAATGAAATACAAAATCATACATGTATGATAAACTGATAAACGAAATATTAAGAAATTAAGGATGACTAAATGCATGTACCCGTGAATGAAGGTGAATGTTTGACTTCTTCATCATTAAGAAGGGACTCACCTTTTTATCAATACATATAATGAATAAACACGTTTTTAAAACTGATTGTTTTCTATGTAACTATTTAAAAATTTACAATATATAATTTACGTTCGTTTTTCAACCGAGAATAGCAAAACAGTTAATTATAAATTCATGAAGTATATCGCTGGAGTTTATAAAGTACATTTCTTTCCACTGTGCCATGGTTTGCCATCTCCACTTTTCTCCAAACAAAGCATGACTCAAGCATGGATGGTTACATGTTCTGAATTTACTTTGAATTTCGGGATTTTTTTTTCAAAATCAAGTTAACTGAATCAGAAAAAAATCACACTATCCTTAGTCGAATACCTAAAACTTGCGAAAGAATATGAATAGTGAACATGACAGTTTATAACACAAACCCATTTACTATAAAAATCGAAAATATATCTTTAGCATGTAATTTGGTTATTTTCGTAGTTAAGTACGGTTTCATTTCAAGTACAACGTTAATTCATCGAGTCAATTGAGTAAAAGAAAAGGCAGGATGAGCAATTTGGCAAAAAAAAAAGCAGGATGACGATTTATGTAAAAAAACAGGATAAACTAATAAAAAAAGGCAGGACCGAATAGACTGAAAAATAAAAAGACTGGACATGTTTCATCCAAGTCCCCCCCCCCCATCAAAATAAAATTGTAGCTCCCTTAATTCAGAACCAACTGAGAGGAGACAGTTGAATTAAATATTTCGACGTAAAAACTGTTAAGATTTAAAGTTTAAAATTTTACTATTGAACAAAATTATAAAATTAATGAATTTTACATGCACATGTATAAAAGCTAGAATTGTCATAGAACACAATCATATATATACGTGAATACGACGATGAAAGTTTTGAACAACCTTGACCGGCTACGTGAATACTGATCAGTCCATTCAACTTTATAGTACGCGTGTTCTATTTTCGCCGGTGTGAGGTCGAAGGTTTGAATTGACCAATGAAAACGGTCGTTCCTTTACGAGTTAATCTAATAAAGTTTGTTTGACTGATTATGTCGCACGACCTTTCGCTAAACTTGGCCGCAGTTAAGTGTATTTGATATCCAAGTGCAATGGTCAGTCTCCCTATACAACTATAATACACGATTTCTACACTATACAGGATTTTGTTTGAACTAGACTTCTATCTCTACATCCACCCATTGGATTATAATTGCACGTTAAAAAATCCGGCTCAGCGACAGCGTGTCGGTCTAGTACAAAGGGTTAATATTCATATTGCATTCACATGTTCTCGTCCTAAATATGCATATTAATTTGCCGCTGTACGTTAAGCAGCCATCCATCATCATCATCATCACCATCCCATTGGATTATACTAGCTTATTCAAATATTTTTATAGTGTTGTATCTCCACTATTTTTTCAGGTATTTTTGCTGTAAAATATTTGTCAAAATTATCTTTGTTGTACTAAGCTTTAATTGTTTGCACTTTAAACTTCAAATTCAATTTCCCAACAGTTAGAAAAATGGGAAATACATTATTATAAGATTCACACGACCTCTTGTTATTACACATTCGAAATTTTAAACATCCTTGGGGTAACAGGTGTTGATAGCAATATGGTGGCTTAAAATGGTAAGCTATTTTGGTTTTCCCCACCAGTGAGTAGAACACATGACAGGTGCCCGTTTGACCGAACGCGCATCTGGCGTACATAATTTTAATCCTGGTATCTATAATGATGTTATTTCATTGACTCTGGGAGATATAAAGGAACAGGTTCAGCCGATCAAAATGAAGTTAAGTCCTATGCCCCGCTCCGGTGTAATTAGAGATTACGCTGTAAAACCCATTAAACAATTCGTAGGAGAGTGATTAAGAGAATACTTTGACCGTTTGAAAATGAACATATATTTTGGTGAAAGTCAGATTCCCCGACTGTATTATATTTCATGTACGCATAGTGATCCACTTTTCAAACCTCAATATAGATTAATCAATACATTGGTTTTCATCCTAAATATAATATGAAATACTCTCATTTAGCAAACAACAATAGATTTTTACAGTAAATTCATTCACTATCACAAACTGCATAAACGCTTTCCAAGCTCAGAATCTTAGTGTAAACATATTTATGCCACCGCCGTAGTGAAAATAGTTTACCCTGTATCGTAGGAAAAAAAACCAAGAAGTCCGAACATCTGACAAAAAATCATAAAACCTGACCCGAGTACATCCTGAAGTATTTTTGAAAGACAGTAGCTAGTGTTTTTTTTTTGTAAGGATCATATATCATTTGCTACAGTTCTTTTAGAGAAAAAAGATGAAAGACCTGGATTTGAAATATAAACATGTAACTGCCATTCACTGTCGGTATACCTTTGATAACGTTATGCAATTAATGAGTACAAATTCAAAGGTATAGAAGAAGTCATAAGAAGCATGGATAGGCTGGCTTAAGGTTAAGGTTTTTGTGTTGAGGTAGGTTTATTTTCATTTCTTATATACTATGTCTAATTAAAAAAAAAATAATAAACAAATTTTTAAATTATCCAATGCACCATAGAATGACTACACATAATCTGTCATTGTTTTAAGAGGTTACGAACGTAACCGTCTGTCCATGAAAGATTCAAAGAAGTATGTAATTGCTGCAGATTACTAATTCACCGAAAGCAGTCGTTTTCTCTAAATATCATTCGGCAGTGTACTTAGTAGAATTGCCTACCACAATGAGTGGATATATAATCAAATGAAATTTGTCACTTTTCTATGATTTTGAACAAGAATATATTACCAATCACGATGCTAAGAAGTGCATTTGTGAATTCAGCAGCATGACGGGTGTCACTAGTAGATTAGAATCTGCTAACCCTTCCATTGGCGTAGCTTACGTTGAGGCAACCGAGGCAGTTGCCTCGGTAAAAAAAAAATGAAAAATAAAAAAAAACTTTTCTTTTAAACAATTTTCACAGCAGCGGACTCGCTACTAAACGTTAAGGTACCGACTTGTATCGTCTTTTTACCGTTATTGATTCATACCCTTTGCGAGTTCAAGACTTATGAAAACATTTTCCTCCTCTAATTGGAAATCCCGATCCCTTTGCGATAGTTTTCAGTAATCTCAATATGTCGAAGTCAAAGAAATCGACAATTGAAGCTGACACATCTATATAATCCTACCCCAAGCAAAATCAGTAGAATAGATGATTACCCAACTCACAAGCCTTTTCCAATCGAATCACTTGACCATTCAGGTAAATTATTAATTTTTTGCAAGAATAATTTCTTGTATATGAGGGTCTGGGTGAGGTTTACAGAATACAGAAAAATATCCTGAAATTGATTTAAACTTAAAAGAATAGAGATTTGAATGGTGATAAATATAAAAGAAAGGAAAATCACATTATGGACAAAAAGAATTAAAAACAAATATTTGAGGACGCCCATACCAACCCCCATATATAATTGGTAACGTCTAAAATTGAAATTTCGTTGTGTGTTGAAATTTCCCCCGACGTGTAATACTTCAGCTAGTACATTGAGTTTCATTAAACTTTGATACCAATTGAAATAAAAATTACTTATATTAATCAACATGCACAGAAAATAATTTGCTATTTTGTTCTAAAGTTTATTCTCACCAAGGATTTGTATAGTATAGTGTCTTACTATACAAATCCTTGTTATCACTATTTAAAATTTATAGTTTTTTATACGACCGCAAAAAAATTTTTGTGGTCGTATATTGGTATGACGTTGGCGTCGTCGTCGTCGTCGTCGTCGTCGTCGTCCGGCGTCGTCGTCGTCGTCCAGCCTCGTCGTCCGAATATGCATTAGTTTACGCACTCTAACTTTAGTTAAAGGGAATGGATCTCTGTGAAATTTTACCATAAGGTTCAATACCACAAAAGGAAGGTGGGGATTGATTTTGGGGGTTATGGTACCAACAGTTAAGGAATTAGGGGCCAAAAAGGGGCCAAAAATAAGCATTTTTTTGTTTCCAGACATTAACTGTGGAACAGTGTATGGATCTCTCTGAAATTATACTACAAGTTTCCATACCACAAAGGGATGGTTAGGATTTGCTTTGGGGGGTTATGGCTCAAACCGTTTAAGAATTAGGGGCAAAAAAGGGGGAAAAACAAGGTTGTCCTGGTTAATGGACAAATACTTTAGTACAAAACATAATTTAAAGCAGTGTAAGGGAGATAAATCAAATACATCATTGAAATTATCTCCCTTACACTGCTTTTAAATTATGTATAAAGTAATGGTTAATGAACAATTAAGATAATTTAAAACAGTGTAAGGGAGGTAATCCAAATACAACGTTTTGGTTACTTCCCATTACACTGCTTTAAAATTATGTTTAAAGAAATGCATATTTATAAAGGAAGACCAGTAAAAATATCTGCAAATGTTGCATCTTTTTTTTTTACAAAAAAATCCATATGAAAGATTTGACACTATATTTTAAATTCTATTATAAAATAGATTAAGTTAGCACTATGGTAAATTTAAATGGGTAATTATGGCTGCAAATTCCATTGGAAATTTGAATTGAGATTATGACCATATCTTGAGGGAAAGAATTTTTTGGGGGAAAGAGGGGGGGGGGGGGGGGGGGGGGGGGGGTAAAAAGAAATTGTGGGGGTCAATTTTTTCTCATTTCAGATTTCAGAAATTAAAAAGAATTATTCTTCAAATATTGTTTTTTTTTCAAATTTCAAATATTGAAAAATTTCAAGAAGTAATCTTTAATTGCACAGTATGGCGCATTAGATTTGTAAAATCTTTGACCACATTTATTTATTTGTTATGCCGAATCTAACCGTGTATTTAGAGTTTTAATTATGGGTCCAGTTTTCAAATTGGTCTACATTAAGGTCCAAAGGGTCCAAAATTAAACTTTGTTTGATTTTAACAAAAATTGAATATATGGGGTTCTTTGATATGCTGAATCTAAACATGTATTTAGATTTTTGATTTTTGGCCCAGTTTTCAAGTTTGTCCAAATTGGGGTCCAAAATTAAAATTTGTTTGATTTCAACAAAAATTGAATATATGAGGTTCTTTGATATGCTGAATCTAACCATGTATTTAGAATTTTTTATTTGTGGGCCCCGCTATCAAATTGGTTCATATTGAGGTCAAAAGGGTCCAAAATTAAACTTTGTTTGATTTCATCAAAAATTGAATTATTGGGGTTCTTTGATATGCCAAATCTAACCGTGTATTTAGATTTTTAATTTTGGGTCCCGTTTTTTAAATTGGTCTACATTAAGGTCCAAAGGGTCCAAAATTAAACTTAGTTTGATTTTAACAAAAATTGAATTTTTGGGGTTCTTTGATATGCTGAATCTAAACATGTGTTCAGATTTTTGATTATGGGCTCAGTTTTCAAGTTGGTCCAAGTTGGGGTCCAAAATTAAACTTTGTTTGATTTCAACAAAAATTGAATATATGGGGTTCTTTGATATTCTGAATCTAAACATGTATTTAGATTTTAGATTTTTGGCCCAGTTTTAAAGTTGGTCCAAATTGGGGTCCAAAATTAAACTTTGTTTGATTTCAACAAAAATTGAATATATGGGGTTCTTTGATATGCTGAATCTTACCATGTATTTAGATTTTTTATTTGTGGGCTCGCTATCAAATTGGTTCATATTGAGGTCAAAAGGGTCCAAAATTAAACTTTGTTTGATTTCATCAAAAATTGAATTAATGGGGTTCTTTGATATGCCAAATCTAACTGTGTTTTTAGATTTTTAATTTTGGGTCCCGTTTTTTAAATTGGTCTACATTAAGGTCCAAAGGGTCCAAAATTAAACTTAGTTTGATTTTAACAAAAATTGAATTCTTGGGGTTCTTTTATATGCTGAATCTAAACATGTGTTTAGATTTTTGATTATGGGCCCAGTTTACAAGTTGGTCCAAGTTGGGGTCCAAAATAAAACTTTGTTTGATTTCAACAAAAATTAAATATATGGGGTTCTTTGATATGCCAAATCTAAACATGTATTTAGATTTTAGATTTTTGGCCCAGTTTTAAAGTTGGTCCAAATTGGGGTCCAAAATTAAACTTTGTTTGATTTCAACAGAAATTGAATATATGGGGTTCTTTGATATGCTGAATCTTACCCTGTATTTAGATTTTTTATTTGTGGGCCCGCTATCAAATTGGTTCATATTGAGGTCAAAAGGGTCCAAAATTAAACTTTGTTTGATTTCATCAAAAATTGAATTATTGGGGTTCTTTGATATGCCAAATCTAACTGTGTTTTTAGATTTTTAATTTTGGGTCCCGTTTTTTAAATTGGTCTACATTAAGGTCCAAAGGGTCCAAAATTAAACTTAGTTTGATTTTAACAAAAATTGAATTCTTGGGGTACTTTTATATGCTGAATCTAAACATGTGTTTAAATTTTTGATTATGGGACCAGTTTTCAAGTTTGTCCAAGTTGGGGTCCAAAATTTAACTTTGTTTGATTTCAACAAAAATTGAATATATGGGGTTCTTTGATATGCTGAATCTAACCATGTATTTTGATTTTGGACATTGGACCATTATAGGTAAATTAAAAAAATTGAAGTTCTTAGACCACATTCTTTCTGTGTCAGAAACCTATGCTGTGTCAAATATTTAATCACAATCCAAATTCAGAGCTGTATCAAGCTTGAATGTTGTGTCCATACTTGCCCCAACTGTTCAGGGTTCGACCTCTGCGGTCGTATCAAGCTGCGCCCAGCGAAGCATTTTATTTCACTAGCAGGGAATTTTAAATAATTGAAGGAGTCATTAATTCCAGCGACATAAACAATATATATCAGTTTCTATATAAAATTTCCAACCAAATACTGTTTTCATTTATTATGAAGACTTCAGAAAAAACGTAAATTTTTCCGTTAGTACTTCACCGGCTGTGATTTTCACAATGGGAAAAAGTTCAAAACCGTATAAGAATTTGAAGACCATCCAAAAAATATCAGGACAAAACACAACCAATAAAAGTGCCGTGGTGCATTTCACATGTAGCATGTGTTTATTTCCTAGTTAAGAAATGCTGCAAGCGTGATGTCTGGTAATGTTTCTGGCATTAAAACCCGCTTACAGCAAATCCAATCAAGAGCATATATCTGCATTGCAAAGCGCACATTTTGAATCTTGTTGTTAAGTCCACTATTCTGTAAGTCAGTTGATATGGTTTCTTTGAGGACTCTCAGATGTATTGCTGACTTGCTGTGCATGTCATTAAAATAAACCCCATACCCATTTCCTTTTATTCGTAAAGAATTTAAAATCTAGGACGTTCACTGGAACTGTTATCGTTTTTATTTTTAATAGATTCTTTTTTTTCAAATTGCATAACTTCAACAGCTTATTGGGGGCTGCGCCCCCCCCCCCCCCCGACCCCCTGCCTCAGTTATAACAGAAGGCAAGCTACACCACTGCCTTCCTCACCAGCTAAGTGTACCCCAAATTTTTATGAGGTTCGTTTTGCTCAATCTTTCGGTTTCAGTGGCGGATCTAGAACTTTTCATGTCTCAATTTGTCGACCCTCATTGATATATTCGTTGTCATTTCAGACTCATTCGTAGCCTTTTGTTGATTTGGAACCCCTCACTTCCCTTGTTGGTTGAAACATTTCAACCAAACATTTGGATAAAAATTGCTTGTTTGTCTTTCTTAACTCGTGTCGGTCGTATTGCAAATTTCATTGAATAGCCCGGCGTATATCTTGTTTACAACAAGAAATCCGTGACGTTATACTAACTAAACATACAACAAACGAGAATGTCCATGTCAATTTTTTACAGACAAGTCCCACATCAAATATATTATTACATAGCTTTGGATCCATCCAATCATTTTATAATAGACAATTAATGGGGAGAATACGGCATAAAATATGTCCAACCCTTACACATAACTAAAAAATATACATGCCTTACGTCAGGAACCGTTAAAAAAGTGCATTTTACACTTATTTTATGTTTTTTAGCCAAAAAAAGGTAAAAAAAAAAAATTTCATACTTAGCCCCTCCTTTCCAAAATCCTGGATCCGCCCCTGCCTAGAAAAATCCAATTGCACGAGTTTACTTTCTATTTATATCTATATTTATGTTTATATCATCGAAGGTTTCCGGAGGTCAACTCGATAGTTAATTAGATGGCGTCAAGACTAAAATACACACGAAACAAAGCTACATATTATCGAGCCCATGCCCTGTAAATTGTTTATTTTAGACTTTTTATACGACCGCAAAAATTAAAAATTTTTTGGTCGTATATTGGTATGACGTTGGCGTCGTCGTCGTCGTCCCGCGTCGTCGTCGTCCGGCGTCGTCGTCGTCGTCGTCGTCCGAAGACACATTGGTTTTCACACTTTAACCTTAGTTAAAGTGAATGGATCTCTATGAAATTTTACCATAAGGTTCAATACCACAAAAGGAAGGTTGGGATTGATTTTGGGGGTTATGGTACCAACAGTTAAGGAATTAGGGGCCAAAAAGGGGACAAAAATAAGCATTTTTGTAACTTCCAGACATAACTTGTGTATAAGTGTATGGATCTCTCTGACATTGTACCACAAGGTTCCATATCACAAATGGAATGCTGGGATTGATTTTGGGGGTAATTGCCTCCAAATTTTAGGAATTAGGGGCCAAAAAAGGGGCAAAAAACAAGCGTTTTTCTAGTTTCATGATAATAACTTGTGTGTAAGTGTATGGATCTTTCTGAAATTGTACTACAAGGTTCCATATCACAAAGGGAAAGCTGGAATTGAGTTTGGGGGTAATTGCCTAAAACGTTTAGGAATAAGGGGCCAAAAAGGGGCCAAAAACAAGCATTTTTCTAGTTTCCAGACAATAACTTGTGTTCAAGTGTATGGATCTCTCTGAAATTGTACTGCAAGGTACCATACCACAAATGGAAGGCTGGGATTGAGTTTGGGAGTGATGAATCATAAGGGGGTTCAAAAAATTTGGGGGGGAGGGATTTTTTTTTCTTTAAAAGTTTCCATTTTAAATTGGTTATTTCTGATTTATATATAAAAGCAAATAATAATATGGTTTGAATAGGTAAATTAAAATTTTTTAAGTTCTTAGACCACATTCATTCTGTGGCAGAAACCTATGCTGTGTCAAATATTTAATCACAATCCAAATTCAGTGCTGTATCAAGCTTGAATGTTGTGTCCATACTTGCCCCAACTGTTCAGGGTTCGACCTCTGCGGTCGTATCAAGCTGCGCCCAGCGGAGCATTTTATTATAATTTGGATAAATGTTTTACATGGGTTATAAATCAAAAATGAGAATATGAGTTCATAATATGAGGGAAAAAATAACGTAACAAATATACAGTTTCAAAACTCAACTTTTTATTATTTTCCCTCTTCTTATTAGGGACAAGTGACAGAGAGGACCGGAAACTCCACCTATCATCCACAGTCGCAGTCATATGCAATAAATCATCGTGTTAAACTTTTAAAAACACTGAAACCATTTGTCATTTAAAAACCTTTTAGGATGACATAGATACTATACTAAACTAATTTTAATATAGTATCCATGTCATCCTAATAGGTTTGAAATCTGACGCTTTATAAAACTTTGAATGGGATTGTAATAAGCTGTGTTTTCAAAATTACCGGCTTAGTTGTTGGTAACACTTCACTCTGTAGAAAGACGACTTTGGTGTCTGCTAATTTTAAACTTATAGTTATAGAGTCTGAACTAAAAGTCTTTATTGTCAAATGAGGTGCTAAGGACATTTTTAACTCAGCTGCTAGGAAAGGCCCTTGTGGAATTTTCTCCTCCATTTGCATCTGTCTATTGACCCTCCTCGGTCAGTTATTCGATGGGGTTATACTTAAGACAGTTTGAACCAAGCTTTGCAACACTATTGTCTCTGATTTTAAATTGTAAATGTAAATTCGATGTTCCAAAACATTAAAAAAAAAATCGAACATTTAAGACGATATAAAAAGTTCTGTAAAAATCTTAGTTATAAAACTTTATGAAAAAGATACCTTGGCTACGCCTTTTTTTCTAGCTCACCTGGCACAAAGGGCCAAGTGAGCTTTTTTCATCACTTCGTCCGTCGTCGTCGTCCGTCGAACTTTTACAAAAATCTTCTCGCCTATAACTGCTGGGCCAAATTTAACCAAAATCGGCCACAATCATCATTGGGGTATCTAGTTAACAAATACTGTCCGATGACACCGCCTGCAAACCAAGGTGGCCGACATGGCTAAAAATAGAACATAGGGGTAAATTGCAAGTTTTGTCTATTGTTTGGAAAACCGTTATGAATAGAGAAAATCTGACAGGGGCAGAAATATTCAGAATGTTGAGCTTTACCAATCGTCCTTATACGTCAAAACTGTCAGACGACTTCTTGTAGGAGTTATTGCCCTTAAATAACAAATTTTACCTTTTTTTTCATTTTTGCTTATTATCTTGAAAACTATAATAGATAGAAACTTTAAATTGCAAAAATGATCAGCAAGACAAGTTCTACAAATAAGTATATGGTCGAAATCGTCAGTCGACTCCTTATTAGAGTTATTGCACTTTGATGACGTTTTTTACCATTTTTTTGCGTTTTTGCCTTGTATCTTAAAAATTATAATAGATAGAAACTTAAAAAAGCAAAAATGATCAACAGGACTAAGATCTACACTTAAGAAAATATGGAGGAAATTGTCCGACGACTCCTTATTGGAGTTATTGCCCTTTAATGACGATTTTCACCATTTATTTTTGCGCTTTGCCTTATATGATACAAATTGTAATCGATAAATAGACACTTTAAATCACAAAAATGATCAGTTAGTCAAGCTCTACTAACAATTCAAATTTTGACGATATAGTTAGTAGACTGTCACTCTTTATAGGAGTGATTGCCCTTAAATGAGGATTTCTTTTACCCTCTTGTGTTTTGAGCAAAAAACTAAAGAAGATAGAGAGAAACTAAACAGACTAGATGATCAGCAATGCAAGATCAACAAAACAGATTTTTGTCATGAACTCTTTTCTCGTCTATTTGCACATAGACCAATGTGAGCGACACAGGCTCTAGAGCCTCTAGTTAAAGTTCAAAATTCGGAACCGACATTTTGCTACCCAAGTTTGGTGAATTATACGCTTCTGATCCCCTTTGTACTTAAACACGATCAAACAAAGCACCACCAATATTGAAATTAGCAATACACAAATCTGTAAAATCCTGCAAATGAACTTATTTTACCTTTTTGTAATTGATACACTTATGATCGCTTCTGACATTTATGGGTGATAAATCCAACTGCCATCAAAAATGACTCCATCCTATACTATATTTTCTTTCGACAGATGTAAACCTACCTAGAAATATACGGTCTACATTACTAATAGTAGAAATTTTAATCTGACAGTATTTTATCATGAATATTCTTGTATACATTGTAGGATGAACTGAACATAGTCTAAAGCAGACATTCCAGCGTACTCACGTCTGTAGATAGAAAAGAATTAAGTTCTATTGCATACCAAAACCGGTAAATATAAATTTAATAGTCACATAATTGAATAGTTGAGAATGGTAAAACTTCTTTTCAGGTGTTTTCTTATTCGTTAGTTGGATTTACTCGTTCCGGTTAAAATATTCGTTAATATTGATGTTCTCATCTTCGTGTCAAAGAGGAATGCAGTTTTTGTAAGTCTATAAATTATAAACATGTTCTATGAAATGTGTAAACTAACAGGTAAAACTGCCTTTCATGCAACGTTTGAGTGGCATCAATTAAATTCCCGGTTTGCATGCAAGTTTAAAATATCCCATATTGAGTTGGTTCCTATCGTAAAATACTCAATACGCCTTTGGAATTTACAAATATTAACTTGTCAAGTTCTGGACGGTTACTGTCAGCCATGTCACTTATAAGTTGTACAGTGCTAATCTGTTAGTACACAGTATAATCAATCTTATTGAAATACAGATCCGATGTCCACGCTTCGCGTACAAGCAAAGTTTGGACACAGCATCTGTATTTTTAACAGATTGCACATGTGTATAGGAGCGAAGATTCAAACCTGAATCCATAACCTGTATTTCATGTATGGACTTTTGTGTTGAGATTCAGATTTTAAGCAATTACAAGCCTTACATGGAACAATATTTTGTTATGATATATGAATTCGTAGTAGGAGTAAAGGTCGATGGAAACATTTGGCAATCTAGAACTACAATTGACTTTATTTTATTAAACAAAAAGGAACCCAACACACAACCTGATAAATGAAGAAAACATAGACTTAAAAAAAAAGAACAAATGATTATACATGTGTTATAAGGAGCAACACAACGGGTGCCACATGATCTGCTTACCCTTCCGGAGCTCCTGAGATCACCCCCAGTTTTTGGTAGGGTTCGTGTTGCTTGGTCTTTAATTTTCTATGTTGTGTTTTGTGTACAGTTGTTTGTCTGTTGGTCTTTTTCTTTTTTAGCCATAGCGTTGTCTGCTTATTTTCGACTTATGAGTTTGAATGTCCCTTTGGCATCTTTCGCCCCTCTTTTATAATCCATTATAATGACATTTATAAAATCAAATATTAATACATGTTTTATATTTTATTGTTAATGACCTCTTTTGCAGGTTCTGTAGAGAAGTAAAGGAACTGAAACAGGCTGAATACAGTTGCACGAAAGATGAACTTTTAACTACAATTTAAACCGTAGGACTGAAAATTGGGAAAACAATAAACGAATAAAACATAATTTTAATATAATTAGTTTCATACATATGCCAGGTGCCAAAAAAATTGATCACAACTTTTGCGCTCACCTTCCCAGGGACATATCCAGGATTTTAGGTTGGGGAAAGGGGGGGGGGGGGGGCGTGAGGTAAAATTATCGAAATATTCTTGGAGGGGGAGGGCGCACGGCCGCCACGCTCCCGCCTGAATCCGCCCCTGACTTAGATTTGTACCTTGTGTTTGTTGTCTTTTTGGTCAGGGTATTCTTGTGTGCTAGGTACCGATTTGTGATTCAAGCTTTTTTGGTCAGGGTATTTTTGTGTGCTTGGTATCCAATCATGTCCAAGATGTACCCAGATGTCGATATCGTCGGTATCTGCAATGTCGTCACGATATCGAATCGATATCGATGTTTGCTTTAAACATCCATGACACACCAAGACATACCAAGATGTCGATATCGTCATGATATCGAATCGATATCGATATGTCGGAGGCAGGGCAACAGTTGCTTTTATAAAGACTGATATGTCGGATGTTACAATGGACATTGCGATGGAGTTTACATAAAACTTAACTTATTTGAAGTAAAACTTGAGGAGTATAGGGACGTTAAGGAAAAAATATTTTGTGCCCTTCAAAGAAACAGAAAACAGTTTAAAATGATAGTTTAGAGGGGTAAAGATCTTATAACAAACATTATCATTTGTATATTGGATTTGTATTTATATTTTAATCACTATATACCAAATAGTATGTTCAAAATATATGAATCCTAGACACGAAATAAACCTATTTGGTTGAAAAACAGAAAATGTAAATATGTTACTAAATAGAATATTTATTCCATTAGGAAAAAAATGTTTTAGAAAAGAAATAATACAAGTATTACTTTCTCTTACAATGTTTATTGAAAAAAATTAAAGGACAGTTCTTTTAATTATAATAGAGATTACAACAGAAAAGAGCCATTAACCTGAGAAACACCAATTATTAGTTGTAATGGCTTTGAACTAGCTTTCAGTAACTGCTACTACTTTCAGTTCTTTTGTGTTTTATTAAGGTGTTTATATGCTTGGTATTGATTTGATGAGTTAGCCCTTTTTAATTGATCGTATATGTCCTACTGTAACACCACTGACCTCCCCCCACCCTTTTAGAGGGAAAAAAGAGGGGGTCGGCACCTGCAAACATCATTTACCCCCCTCCTTTCCGCATTCTGTGTGTGCCTGTACCTAGTCAGGAGCCTGTAATTTAGTGATTGTGGTTTGTTAATGTTTTTGTTTTAAACATAAATTAGGCCGTTTGTTTTCACGTTCGAATTGTTTTACATTTTTTATTTCAGGGCTTTTATAGTCTACTATGCGGTATAGGTTTTGGGTACGGTGACCTATAATTGTTAACTTCTATGTCATTTGGTCTCAGGTAGAGTTGTTGATATAATAACTGAAAACGACGAATATACCAAAACATGTAAAAAGGTAAACTGGTAAAACATTTGTTAAATTTTTCATGTTTTTAACTGATGATATGTGCATCTTAGACATATACGTGGAGATTGAATGTAGAAGGAAATTTTAGCCTAAATATCAATAATATCTTTATGAGTATACTGTTAATTTTCGTCGTCAACTTCTTAAGCGGAATGTTTTATTACTTTTAAACCATTGCTATCACAGTGAATAAGCACTAGATGTTTCAGCTTTCAAGTGATATTGACTGATTAAATTTGAGGTTGTAGAATTTGTGCCTTTAACGTACATATAAGTAAGCGAGCTAAGAGCAACTATAATGTTACATATGTATTTATTGACGAGACTCTTGCAAAAAAAAAATGGATACAAATGAAACAAATTAAGATATTGGAACGTTTTAGATAAATAAAAAGAACAAATTAAGAAGGAATTTTCACAATGCTGATTTTGCCAGATGAACTAGGCAAAATCTAAACTTGCATAAAATGTTTGCAAAGTAAGCATATTAAGAGGAAAAAATTATGACGAGAAATTTTTAGCATAAACATATGAATTAAGCGAAACAAAAATTCGGACACTTGTTTGAAATGAATACAAAGTTATGAATCAAAACAACACATTACAAGGGAAAATTTAAATGTCGATATCGAATCGATATCGACTCTAGTTTAAGATTAATACAAAGTAAAGAATGGATGCTACACATTACAAGGACAATTTAAATGTGGATATCGAATCGATATCGACGATATCGACAACATAATCAAAGGCAAAATTCGACACTTGTTTAAAATGTATTTAAAGTACAGAATTAATGCTTCACATTACGAGGGAAAATTTAAATGTCGATATCGACACTAGTTTTAGATGCATACAACCTATAAGATTCAAAGCAACAAATGACGAGGGAAATTGGAATGTCGATATCGAGTCGATATCGTTGATATCAACACTTACAGATGAACCAAGACAACTTACTGTTATTCATGAAGTAGATAAATGGAAATTTATAGTAGTTACCTGAACATCGATATCGCCGATATCCACACATACAGATGAACCAGGACAACTGATGAATGGGGTATATAGTGATTATGTTATCGATATCGTTACTATACATCGTGTCTTGGACATACCTGATGAGTCAAGCTTTTCGGCCAGGGTATTTTTGTGTGCTTGGTACCGATCTGATGAGTCAAGCTTTTCGGTCAGGGTATTTTTGTGTGCTTGGTACCGATCTGATGAGTCAAGCTTTTTGGTCGGGGTATTTTTATACGACCGCAAACAATTTTTGCGGTCGTATATTGGTATGACGTTGGCGTCGTCGTCGTCGTCCAAAGACACATTGGTTTTCGCACTCCGACTTTAGTTCAAGTGAATGGATCTCTATGAAATTTTACCATAAGGTTCAATACCACAAAAGGAAGGTTGGGATTGATTTTGGGGGTTATAGTACAAACAGTTAAGGAATTAGGGGCCAAAAATAAGCATTTTTGTAACTTCCAGACATAACTTGTGTGTTAGTGTATAGATCTCTCTGACATTGTACCACAAGGTTCCATATCACACAGGGAATGCTGGGATTGATTTTGGGGGTAATTGCCTCAAAATATTAGGAATTAGGGGCCAAAAAAGGGGAAAAAACAAGCATTTTTCTAGTTTCATGACAATAACTTGTGTGTAAGTGTATGGATCTTTCTGAAATTGTACTACAAGGTTCCATATCACAAAGGGAAAGCTGGAATTGAGTTTGGGGGTAATTGCCCAAAACGTGTAGGAATAAGGGGCCAAAAATAAGCATTTTTCTAGTTTCCAGACAATAACTTGTGTTCAAGTGTATGGATCTCTCTGAAATTGTACTGCAAGGTACCATACCACAAAGGGAAGGCTGGGATTGATTTTGGGGGTAATTGCTTCAAAATTTTAGGAATTAGGGGGCAAACAACAAGCATTTTTCTAGTTTCAGGACAATAACTTGTGTGTAAGTGTACGGATCTTTCTGAAATTGTACTACAAGGTTCCATATCACAAAGGGAAAGCTGGAATTGAGTTTGGGGGTAATTGCCCAAAACGTTTAGGAATAAGGGGCCAAAAAGGGGCCAAAAATAAGCATTTTTCTAGTTTCCAGACAATAACTTGTGTTCAAGTGTATGGATCTCTCTGAAATTGTACTGCAAGGTACCATACCACAAAGGGAAGGCTGGGATTGATTTTGGGGGTAATTGCTTCAAAATTTTAGGAATTAGTTGGCAAACAACAAGCATTTTTCTAGTTTCAGGACAATAACTTGTGTGTAAGTGTATGGATCTTTCTGAAATTGTACTACAAGGTTCCATATCACAAAGGGAAAGCTGGGTTTGAGTTTGGGGGTAATTGCCCTAATTGTTTAGGAATTTGGGGCCAAAAAGGGACCAAAAAACAAGCATTTTTCTAGTTTCCAGACCATAGCTTGTGTTCAAGTGTATGGATCTCTCTGAAATTGTACTGCAGGTACCATACCACAAAGGGAAGGCTGGGATTGAGTATGGGGATGATGAATCATAAGGGGGTTCAAAAAATTTGGGGGGGGGGGGATTTTTTTTTCTTTAAAATTTTCCATTTTAAATTGGTTATTTCTGATTTATATATAAAAGCAAATAATAATGATATGGTTTGAATAGGTAAATTAAATTTTTTTAAGTTCTTAGACCACTTTCATTCTGTGTCAGAAACCTGTGCTGTGTCAAATATTTAATCACAATCCAAATTCAGTGCAGTATCAAGCTTGAATGTTGTGTCCATACTTGCCCCAACTGTTCAGGGTTCGACCTCTGCGGTCGTATCAAGCTGCGCCCAGCGGAGCATTTTATTCTGTTTTTGGTACCGATCTGATGAGTCAAGCTTTTTGGTTAGGGTATTTTTGTGTGCTTGGTACCGATCTGATGAGTCAAGCTTTTTAGTCCCCTACCGACGAAGTCGAAGGGGACTTTAGGTTTGCACTCCGTCCATCTGTCCATCCGTCAGTCCGGGAAATCAGCTTTCCACACTTTTTTTCTTCGTTCTTGAAGATATTGATTTGATATTTGGTATATAGTTTTATCATGACAAGTTATAGATCAAGTTCGAATTTTGTTCTGGTCTGATGATTTAGTCCAGAGTTATGGACCATATCTAATGTTAGAGTACTATGTTAAACCATATTTCTGTACAAACGGAGATCACTAATTTTTTAAAAGACATTCTTTATTAAATTATTTGAAGAATTTTTTGGCATGTTTGTTTGTTATTTAGTATAAACTAATTTTCTGAATGCTATATATATAAAAAAAAATTATGAAGAGAAATCCTTTAATTAGATAATAATCTTAGTCTATTTTTATTAATGTATATATTTCAATACATTACATTGTGTAGATAAAAGTTGTTGACATTTTATAGATAAGTTACAAATTTATATTAGTTTGTGACAAATGAAAGAAAAAATATTTGGAACTATTAATTATATTTGATTATAATTTGAAAATAGATATACACTGTATTACATCATATCTAATTTTAGAGAACTATTAATCATATATAATGTTTTTTTTCACTCATATAATCAGTTTTCCACACTGTTTTTAGTCATGCTTGAAGATATTGACATGATATTTACTTTATGTTTACACCATGACAAGTTATAGAACAAGTTAGCATTTTGTTCCAGTAAAATGAATTTTTACCCGGTAGGGGACTATGTATTGCCATGCAATACTCTCAGAATGCTTGTTTCCAATTGATGTTTATAGTTTGTACTTATTTATATCTATTTTTCGGTTATTAAGTTAACTTTCTCTCGCAAAGTATTAAAGCTACAGATATATCTTTTATTAGATATTCATGTTCAGACCGGTTTCTAGTGCTATAGTTGCATGGAGGAATTTAAAATAAGGCCTTGAGATGTATGCATTAGCGCACTTGTTACCTTTGAATTAGAGGATATATAGATGCCGCAGTATAGTCTTGATCATGCAAATAAAGGTATATCTGATGACTATGAAAAGATTATAGTTGAAATTTAACATGAAAAGGCGACTCGAGAATAATGACCAAGAAATCATTTGTATTGAAAAATCTTGTATTCAGAATTGAGTTTACAGGTATTAAAACATTCCCATGAGGCCCTGGATAGGGTTTATAGAATGGAAAATAATAGGGAAAAAATAAACTAAAAAAATGGACCAAACAATAAAGAGAAGAGACCAAATAGGGTGGTAAAATATATAGAATATAACATATGGAAATAACATATCAGTTTATGAAAGAAAGGTCGTAGGACAGGGTTTAGAGAAATACTAACTTAAAGCCTAAATTACTGAAGTTTTTCGCTATATTTACGTACTTTTCAAACTTTTGATGTCTAAACTTTTTGTGTCGTTTGGTTGATGTCTTATTTAAGTTTACATGTAAATCTTTTTTAAATTTTCTGTTGTAAGCCTTGGCGATGTTTAACCTTAGTTTCTCTCAACATAGTCACATAGTATAATTACATTTATTCCAACCGTGAATTCTTGAACTATTGCTTTCTAGGTTATGAAACTATTTTCTTTTCTGTTTTTAGTACATCATAAAACAAACATTGGGCGTTTGTGATTTGTATTAGTTGGATAGATGTTTAGTTTAAGACAGATAATAAGTAATGAACATAAACTAATCATATTCATATAAAAACCTTTCATTTAGTTGGTCTATTTTGTAGAATGTTTAAGTAATATTGATTTTAAAGTGTCGGCTTTAAAAGTTGTATTAGTATTGGCTTTTAATTGGTCTTTTGTGTACCCAAGGCAGGTGAAAGAAGTCAACTCAGGAGCGCTGTGATTGGATGTAAGTGTATAATTTTTTTTTATGCCCCAGCCGAAGCGGAGGGGGCATTATTAAGTTTTACCCTTGTCCGTCTGTCCGTACGTCCCAAAATTGGTTTCCGTTCTCTTACTTAAATTTGCCTCAACCAAATGTTATCAAACTTGTACACAATGCTTCTTACCACAAAACACAGATCAAAATTTAAATTTTGGTGGCGTCACTTTAACCGTTCTAGAGTTATGCCCCTTTACAAATGGAAAAATTGCTAAATTTTTCATTTTATTTTTCTAAAAATATCAATGATGTCATTGTTCAAGTAATTTTTTAAAAATTGGAGTTATCTTCCTTTGTCCATGATTATAGTTGAATCAACTACAATCAATGCTTTATACAATGCAATGTTTAATTTTGCCTTCCACTGATAAAACACAGATCAAGTTGAATTTGGGTAGTGTCACTTTAACCATTCCTTTATAAATAGAAAAATTGCAAAATTTTTAGTTTCCGTTCTGTAACTTAAGTTTGCCCAAACCAAACATGAAACCTATACACAATACTTATTACCACAAAACTAAGATCAAGTACAAATTTGGGTAGCGTCACTTTTATTGTTCATTATGTCCCTCTATAATGTTGTATGCAAGCGGGGGCATCATCTGTGTCCATGGGGACACATTCTCCATTTATTTATTTATTTATGAATAACTGCAGTGTGTATATTTACAAAATAGTTTTTAAAACACATTAAAATATTTTCTTGAGAACTATTCGAAAAGGCTTTTAAATTTTCATAAATTTGATGTACAATGACGGTGGGCATGGATACCATAAACAAGCTCTGTTCGAAGATGGTCATGCTACCATTTGACTTCAATTTCGAAAACAGAATAGTAAAGTATTAATATCACACATAACTGTTTTGTCCACGTTTTTATTACAAAAAGTGATAAATTTAGAAAATGTTAGTATTGTCGCCTATGGAAGAATAAATACTATAGTTTTCCCTATACTAAAGATAGCAAGAGAAATCAAAATCATTCAAAGTTCAGTCATATTGCACTATTTTAAAGCTTGATAAGAACATTAGATTTTTATCACCAAGAGTATATATTATCCTTTCGCAATGATTAATTCAATTGGAAACACCAGAATTGAAGTCGCGACAAATATTTTTTCTTGAAATATTTGCCTTTTGGCTGTGTAATGCCCTAAGTGTATCACTTAGGTATTTTCCAAGACATATTCTATCAAAATTAGTAACTGTATGGTTTAGTTTGTACTGTTCATTTAAAAAAAAGAGGCCCAATTGAGGCTAAATTTAGATCGAATTTATACTTTCCTGCGTAAAGAATTGTTCACATTCTTAGCAGTTCATGCAGCAAATATTTTAATAGTGCTTCACTTCGTAGTTTCTATCTTTTATCATATCAAACATATCTAATTTTTTTATTTTCTACTTTTTGGAAGGACTATATTTAGAAATGAATACTCCCAAGGGACATAATTTAGCTTTCTAACATATTAATAGAGGCAACAAAGGCAACTTTACAGTTGTGGTTTTGGCTTATTTAATGTTTTAAGTGTCAAATATCTTTGTCTCTATCATCTCAAGACAAAATAATATATTTTATAACAAGCTCTGACAAAATGAATACAAATTGAATAAAACGCTCATTTTTATACGACCGCAAACAATTTTTTGCGTCGTATAATGCTATGATGTCATCGTCGGCGTTGTCGTCTGCGTCGTCGTCGTCGTCCGAAGACACATTTGGTTTCCTGACAATAACTTTAAGTGAATGGATCTCTATGAATTTTTACCAGAAAGTTCAATACCACAAAAGGGAGGTTGGGATTAATTTTGGGGGTGATGGTACCAACACATATTATTGTCCGGAAACTACAAAAATGCTTGTTTTTGGTCCCTTTATGGCCCCTTATTCCCTTATTTCACCTCAAAATTTACTCCGAGTACAGACAAACCTGTGTATCTGGAAAAGATTTAAGGCATAGCATGCCCCAGATAAATAAAATTCAAATATATTTTATGTTTTAGAATTTTTTTTCTTAATATGTCCTGTACCAATTAAGTCAGGAATATGGCAGTTGTTATATACAGTCAGTTTCTATGTATGTTGGCGTTTGCTTTTGTTGTAGTTCAGTGCTTCTGTTGTTCCGTTGTTTTCCTCTTATAGTCTTGTGTTTCCCTCGGTTTCAGTTTAATTCCCGGATTTTTTTTTTTTTTTTTTTTTTTTTTATTTTTGCTTAATAGAATTATGACTATTGAACAGCGGTATACTACTGTTGCCTTTTTTATAATGTTTTAGAGAATCATTTTATTTACAACCAATATGCTGTAAAAGTTTCTTGAAATAGTTGAAAGTCGATGGCATTTTTACCCAGTTAGTTCCCAGTGGCGTAGCTAGACTTATAATGATCTGCACGCAGAAGTTGCCGAGCATAGCGAGTCAAAAAATTTTGCCGAGCGGAGCGAGGCGAAAAAAAAATTTTGGACCTTTTTTTTACAGAAAATGAATCTTTTTTCGATCTAAAATGTTTAATTTTGAAGTGAAGTATGCACAGTTGAGTGTTTTGCTTTACTAGTATATCAAATCAAAGACCTAAAACTGACTAAAAAATTCTAAAAACTTTGCAATGCTCGCCAATTTATTATGCTTCAAAGAAAGAAAGGGCTAGAGAACTGGATCCTCTCATGACATATATGTTAACATACGAAAACAAAGCAATTCAAACAATCAATTTTTAATTTGGTGATATATGAATGTGACGTTCGTATGTAAGACCGTATGTAAGACTGTTAACAACCGAGGTCCTTTAGGAGAGTAACATTTTTATTTACCTAGCATTGTTAAACGTGTCAATAACTTCTTTAGTGTCAATGTCAAAATCAGAATGAACGTGCAGCAGTGCAAGTGAAGAAAGTCTTTCTTGTCCCATGGTCGATCTCAGATACGTTTTTACGCGTTTCAGATCGCTGAAAGAGCGTTCAGCAGTAGAGGTTGAGGGTGGCATGGTGAGAAGTATTTGCAGAATACAGAATATATTTGGGCAAAGTTCTTTCGGCGTCATCTTCGATGTTGCACAGAGATGGTCTGGTATCTTAGATGGATAAATATCCCATCGCGCAACCCACCTTTTAATTTTGAGAAGAAACTGATCTTCTGATTGAAGATCGGACTCGTAGGCGCGAAATATGCGAATTTGATGGTCCCGATTCAAACTTTTCAGATTGTTTGGAAGAAGCATCTGGGCAAGAAAACGTTCTTCCGAATTGACAAGACGATCTCGTAGTTCGTTTTAAATTAGTAGATGGTCTAAAAATTGTATAAACCGATGTACGCACAACAAAACTGAACTGATAGAAAACACGGAAACCTTTCTGACAAGTTGCAACACCTATATATACAAAGTGACAGTTAATCGCACTCTTTCTTTTTTTGACTGCTATGATTTTTTGATTATGATTTTTTTTGGGGCCATTTCGTTTGTGCACGCAAGTGCGTCGTTGCGTCAATGGTAGCTACGCCACTGGTTCCAACAGATATTCAGGTACTTTGATAATATATAATCTTTTCATAACAAAAACATTATGTCAAGGAACAAATATAAAGCCTAAATCTTCTTTGTACATGTCCAGTAACAACATTTCTTAAAGTATCTTTTTATGACATAAAAAAAACGCAATGTAGCGGACTAATTAAAAACTTGATATGTGAAAAGCTCTTTCAATTACTTTACCTAGTTATTTTGATCAGACTATGTAAAAGAGTTTAGACAAAGAGAAACTCCCACCCATTAAAGAGTTCACTTCGTACATAAAAACTGAAGTTGTTTTTCATAATTGATATTTGTGTTTTCATTGCAATATCGAATAATGAGATATTTGATGGTAATAAGTATACTTTTTAGATCTGATAATTTAGTAGACGTACACTTTTGTTCGAAGCTGACGTAAAACGGGGCAAGTCAGGAGCCTGCAGTTTAGTGGTTATCGTTGGTTCATGTCTGTCATATTTTTTTTTCGTAACTTGTCTAGTTATAAATTAGGCTGTTAGTTTTCTCAATGGAATTGTTTCATATTTTTCAATTCGGGGCCTTTTATAGCCGACTATACGGTATGGCTTTTTTTCTCATTATTGAAGGCCGTTGGTTGCCTATAATTACTTACACCCACTTTATTTGCACTTTGGTGGATAGTTGTCTCATTGGCAATCATACTCCATCTCCTTATCTTTATACTTTTAAGAAGTTAGGTAACCAAGACAAAGTTTTTTTTGTAATTAGATTTTATTTCAAAAGCTATCAACATTTAAATACATACATAAACATAATCATTTGCAATATTAAAAGATTAGATTATGTTTTAATATACTGTATGTCCTATCAACTACAAAAAGTTTTTGTTGACGACTTTATCATATTTATTTGTACTTTTGTTTGAATTTTCCAATCAGTTCTATTCTACAAGTATGTATGTAATGTGTGTTTACACAGTTTTGACTGCTGGATCCCATTTTTTGTCACATTAACAAATCATGTCTGTTTGAGTTGCTCACTCAATTATGTCAATTTTACAGAACTAAAAACAACTGTAATGAAAGTGAGTAGTTTAGTTAGCCATAAACCAGATTACATCCACCATTTTCTTCGGAAAATGGCTGTACCAAGTCAGTAATATGACAGTTGTTTTCCATTCGTTCCGTTGGTTGATATTGTCCAACGTTTGATTTTGTTAGGTTTAATGACTTCCACCTTTTTAAACTAAGATTGGAGTTCAGGTTTTTAATACGTTTTACTATAACAACCCAAGATTCCAAAGTGTATGGCGGAAAGTAATTACCAAAAAGGACAGAATTACAAAGATGACAGCAATAATAGTTAAGGTGAGAAAAGTCACAATATCGCACTATATCAATATACTAATCTATGAAACGATGCGCACATACCACTGACCAATTACGATGTGCATCAATATCGTATTTATTCTACATAGATAAATGTATGCCTTGAATGATTTATCCACCCAGATATTTACTATATTTTTTTAATTCGTTTCTATTTACTCTTAAATTTCTCTATTGTTTTACGGATCTTTAATAGGAGGTAAATATTCTTTCTGTTTGATAGGTATGTTCGACTTTATTTATCGCACCTTGAAGGCCAGGCAATGTTCCGTTAAAGCATGTATGAATGTAATACGTAACCAGACTAGTGAAAAATATAATTAAACATTTCAAGACTCAGATTCAAGAATAAAATATTTTGCTGTAAAAGTGCAGCAATGTCTATCTTTACATTTCTAATAGTGACTTATAGTGTCTTTGATTTCATCACAAACAGGTTTTCTTATTTGTACAGAGCAACAATTTTACAATAATTTTCCTTCTTGTTTTTATGACATTCTGAATACCTTAAATTTTGTAAAATAAAAAGAAAAAAAGACTTGACAAGATTTTTATTAACTTTGATACACTCAAAGGATTTAATTTTATTAATAGAAAAACTTGTGATCAAGGGAGATAACTAATTTTTAATATATAGCATACAAAACTATAGAACTTTCGAATGTTATGGCCCGAGAACACAGTTATTTCGTAGCGCATTTCTTTTAGATAAAAAACACAAATTAAAAAAGTCGCACCTGCTCTATCCAAAAAAGATTTTTACAGTGTAGCGTACTACTTTTTGGACAAATTATATGAAAATTATAGAAAAGTCTATCGGCTCTAACTCAAAATATGGATAATTTTATGTTAAGGGGGTCTGGAATTCAGTTTGACAGCTTCAGACATACTCATTTTTAACCTTTTCAAACTGGACCAAATGACTACTTTACCTGAAAATTCATGCCCCAATTCTTTTTTACATATAATTTCACCCCCATTCTTACTATTTTAGGCATAAAATATAAAGAAATAAATTTGGAAGGTGTATGAAAAAAAAATTGCAAGTTATATACTGTCCACACTAGGGACTCTATTCGTAGTCAACGAAAATCATAGGACGATAACTGTGTCCCCGAACATTATAGTAAAAACGTAGTAACTAAAACACCGAACTCCAATGTAAATTTTAGAAGGTGGAAGTTGGCAAAACCTGAGAAAATCAAACGCTAGACTATATCAACCATCGGTACGGATGGAAAACAACTGTTATATTCCTGACTTAGAAAAGACATTTTCCGAAGTAAATGGTGGGTTCAACCTGATGTTATATCTAGTTAAAACCTTAAATTACAAAAATTTGTGCCAAATACGCCTCAGGCAATCTATTTATGGGGTAGATAACCTCTAGCATTTAGATTTATTCAAAAAATTTGAACAATAGTAAATTGACAGAAAATAAACATATCAATGTTATTTCATGTCAACACAAATGTGCTGACTACTGGGCTTGTGATACCCTCGAAACGAAACGTTCGCTGGCAATGGCATCGACTCAGTAGTTGTCAAAACTCATCAAAGATACCAGGCTTATACTGTTGTCCTCCAGATTTGCGTTTCGTCTACATTAGATTCATCAGTGGTAAAACTGTTTTAATCCAACAAATGTTATATACTTGAACTGAATCAGTCTATCCGGATCATGTTTTTAATTGTTGTTTATCTCTTGAAGATTGAAAAGAAGCTAGCATATTCCTTAACTCACTTTCCGCTATATGGATTATGTCCTCTCCACATATGATTCAAAGTTTGGCGACTATGTTGAACACATCTATCCCATCAAACTTGAAATAAAGGATAAAACAGATACAGTTAAGTCTGCCTCATATCTTGACAGAGGTACGAAAGATTCCAGAGGGACAGTCAAACTCATAGATCGAAAACAAACTGACAACGCCATGGCCAAAAATAAAAAGACAAACAGACAAATAATAGTACAGATGACACAACATAGAAAACTAAAGACTAAGCAAGACGAACCCCACCAAAAACTGGGGGTGATCTCAGGTGCTCCGGAAGGGTAAGCAGATCCTGCTCCACATGTGGCACCCGTCGTGTTGCTTATGTTATTACAAATCCGGTAAATAGTCTAATTCGGTAAGTCACATTCGTGAAAAGTGAAGGGTATCGTAGTTACGACATACATCTGGACTTACATCTGGAAATTGACAATGAGGATCAGTTGAGAACAAAACGTTTTGACAAAAGAGATGATGTCAGCTTCCAAATTGTGAACTTTCCATTTCTATGTAGAAACATTCCAGCAGCGCCTACATATGGAGTATACATCTCCCAGATGATACGATATTTCATCGCTTGCATTTCCTGGCAGGAATTCCTTGATAGAGAACTGCTGTACACAATGACGCAATTTAACCAAGGGTTCCAAGCGGTGAAGTAGAAATCATCCCATATGTTTCAATTGTCGTAACCACAATCCCGTTCTCTTTTCTTAGAATGTGACCCTATTATTTAGACTTATCACCGGATTTGTACGTAGATGAGCATCACGACAGTCGCCACATGTGGAGCAAGGTCTGCTTACCCTTCCGGCACAATCTGCTGTACTATAAAATCACTCGGGATTAACTGTTATCTTTTTTATGGATTATTAGAAGTGTGTATAAAATTCAGTATGAACAGTAACTGTTGGATTTATGTAATTACGTTAAAGTCAGAACCTTGGATTGATTGATATAATGATAGATGTTTACCGTTTTGTTTTTATTAAATGTAGGAAACCGGAGTGCCCAGAGAGAATGGGTAGGAAAACTGACAATTCTAATCAATTAAGATTTGAGTCGAGCACACATCCCCAGTGTTTTCAAGATATTGGTACAGTAGTTCGACTCTTTAGACAACTCGACCACCAAGGCCCTCAGAACCTTGGAATGTTCATAATACAAATATTTATGTTATAGAAGTATCGACCACTAGGGCCCTTCAGAACCTTGGAATGTTCATAATACAAATAGTAATGTTATAGAAGTATCGACCACCAAGCCCTTCAGAACCTTGGAATGTTCATAATACAAATAGTTATGTTATAGAAGTATCGACCACTAAGGCCCTTCAGAACCTTGGAATGTTCATAATACAAATAGTTATGTTAAAGAAGTATCGACCACTAAGGCCCTTCAGAACCTTGGAATGTTCATAATACAAATAGTCATGTTATAGAAGTATCGAGCACCAAGGCCCTTCAGAACCTTGGAATGTTCATAATACAAATAGTTATGTTATAGAAGTATCGACCACTAAGGCACTTCAGAACCTTGGAATGTTCATAATACAAATAGTTATGTTATAGAAGTATCGACCACTAAGGCCCTTCAGAACCTTGGAATGTTCATAATACAAATAGTTATGTTATAGAAGTATCGACCACTAAGGCCCTTCAGAACCTTGGAATGTTCATAATACAAATAGATATGCTATACAAGTATCGACCACCAAGGCCCTTCAGAACCTTGGAATGTTCATAATACAAATAGTTATGTTATAGAAGTATCGACCACTAAGGCCCTTCAGAACCTTGGAATGTTCATAATACAAATAGTTATGTTATAGAAGTATCGACCACTAAGGCACTTCAGAACCTTGGAATGTTCATAATACAAATAGTTATGTAATAGAAGTATCGACCACCAAGGCCCTTTAGAACCTTGGAATGTTCATAATACAAATAGTTATGTTATAGAAGTATCGACCACCAAGGCACTTCAGAGCATAGGAATGTCCATAATACAAATAATTATGTTATAGAAATATCGACCACCAAGGCCCTTCAGAACCTTGGAATGTTCATAATACAAATAGTAATGTTATAGAAGTATCGACCACCAAGGCACTTCAGAGCCTTTGAATGTTCATAATACAAATAGTTATGTTATAGAAGTATACTCTTCTTTATTTATTCCTCTTTGGAACATGACAAACAGTTTTTTGTATTCAAATTGAGGGTTTTACTTTAAGGTCTATTTAGTATATTTATTAAGTTGTTCATCACAAGATGGTTGTAAGTAATTTTGTATGTTTGTTTCATGTTCCAGAGTATCGGTAGTTTCTTACTTTGGTGCAGCAAATTAGTATAGGATCACCGTTTAGTCATTAGTTTACGGTAATATGTTAAATTATGTTCCTATGACGGGCGTCTTGGATTTGATTTTTGGTACTAAAAGTTAAAAAAATAATAAAGGACCCTCTACAATATTCCGATTTAATATGCAAAGAAATTGCTCATTGGATCACTGAACTTTCAGCCAATAATTATAAAGGTGAAGGTCCGGTAAGGGCTAATTTCAGCCTAAACTTCAAAACGCATTTGATAAAAGATTTTTGACACTTTTTAAACACTTACATTTTTGTAATTGTCTACACCAGTGAATTCAATTAGTTTATGTTAAAGATTAAAACTGATTTTGTCAACATAGACACTCAAATTCATTCTTAAATATCAAAAATATATCAAATACGCGATAAAACATCACTTTTCAGATGGTTTTTGTCTAAAATGGAAGTGGCCGCATTCGTGTTCAGGCTCAACCTTTATATATGTTATGTATTATCATTAAATACGACATATTTTCAAATATTAAGACTGAACACAAGTGCGGCTACTTGCATTTTACACAAAAATTGTCTTAAAATTAGCACAAATGCCAAAATTGTGAAGATTTCCGTATTTTTTTATGACATAGTGATGCTAGTACATGGTGCATGACCACTGTATTGTCAAAAACAGCCCATATTTATGTAACAAAATATTTTACTTGCCAATAAATAGTTAAAAGTTACATTTTCAACAACTTTGTAAAAACGCTATATTTTGGGGCCAAAAAGGGGTCTTACAGGACCTACTCCTTTTGGCCATAGCCAATTTGCGATGATTGAAATGTAAATAGATTCCAGGCTAAGGTACAGATAAAGGGATGTCATTACCTTACTTAACCATTTGGGTCAACGTCCAAAAGCTGTTTGGGTCAGGTGTGCTAATAAGTATAGGACGTATACTTTTTGGTTTAACTTGAATTCTATCATTGAAAAACTTTTCTATCAAGACCAAAAAGGCATTGTTTGCATGATATTATGGGACATGCTTCCAATTTAATCTTAATTTTAGTAAAATGGTTAATCAAAAGTGCGTTGTATTTTATTATTTGCATTGCGATTGATGAATGTATGGCATGAGACGCTTATCATGTCGACGTAACTGGTCTCGCTCCCTTTCGAGTTACTGCAGTTATCTCTGTTTTCGTTTATTGACTAGTATACCATAAAAATGAAGTCGTAGTCAAATGAACCCTAACAGACGCACATGTGCCCCTTAAAATTGTTATATATATTTAATGTAGTTGACCAATTGCTTATAGTATCTGAAAAATGCACTTTATAACGAAATATAAAGATAATCATTGGTCTTCGAAAGGAGGTCAGCTGAACCCATATTATTCATAAATACTAGGGATGTCAACTCGAGTACTCGAGTATCGCTCGGTAGAACCGAGTATCGAATACTAAAATGATACTCGACTAATCGGTCTCCTGTTAGAATGTTGTTGCGTTCTTAAGCTTAAACAAAACATTTTTTAGAACGGCTCCCGGGATATTAGATGTTAATCAAAATCAATAAAATTAAAATAAAAATAGGATTCAAAGTTTGCTTTTAACTGTCATATAAAATTCTCCCAAACAGAGGTAGGCTATGAACAAGAGCACTTTTCCAAATCTTACACTTTTAGCTAATCTTAGTCATTCCCCTGTCTCTATACCGTCAGAACATATATTTTCAACAGCCAGACTATTAGTTACCTAAAAAAGTTGCGAAATCGCCTCGTCCCAGAAAAAGTTGACTAGATGAAACTGTAAAATAAGAACTAATTCGATGTGCCCCGTATCGACCCTCAGTAATTGATTAAAGGTATCAGTAAAATAAAGATTATTATTATAAGTTCTAATCACCACCCCTTTGTTGATTATTGAATGTGTTTTTTTACGGTTCCCAAATACTGTTTTTGAGTAAAAAAAATTCTATAGATATTAATTAATTACTTGATTAATTTATTGCCAGTTTACATAATTAGTCCATGTAGTTAATGAGCTACTAATTATGGTATAAAATTCCATGGACTATTATCTAGTCCAAGGTAATAATTTTGAGGGTTATACGTTCATAACACAACGACCAACGATACCTAAAATGGGCATGATTTTGAGTTTCCATTTTGTTAATGTTTTACCGAGCGAGTACTCGAGTATCGCTCGGTAAATCCAACGAGTACTCGATTAGTTCATCTTCACCGAGTTGAAATCCCTAATAAATACTAATATAAACTTGTGAAAAACACTATACCATTCCAATGAGGACATTGACAACGGACACATGCCAACTTCAGGCATGATAGACATCTGTATGGATGCAAGATTTGAAGTATCAATGTCTTTTACCTTTTGAAATATGAAGCTTTTACAAAGATGTTACCCCGCCGGATAAGCTTCCCTATATTTCGAATTTTGGGACATTAGTCACAGGCGCAATAAAAATGACAACAGACAGACAACAAAACATTACAAAGAAACTTAAAATTGAGAACACATAACCCCAAGAAACCGGCTATGAGTTTAGATGATCAGGAAATGTCAACATTTCCTTTTTTAGTAGTCGTCGTGTTACTCCTGTTTAATGAAAATAACACTTTGTAAATTTCTTGCGTCCAAAGTGTTTTTCTAGATTAGTCTTCATCAAGAAAGCTTTATTAGTCTTTATCAGGAAAGCTTAAACCTAAGCCACGAATGAATGAATATGTAGAAATGTATGGTTACCAAAAGTGACGAAAAAGAATCGCAAAATTCGTCAAAGTTCGAATTTGCCTGTGGGAGTTGGAACCTTAGTTTCATAATAATTTCTTATTTTATAAACGGGGCATTTGAAAATATTTGTTCAAAATCGTGACTGCCGAAGCACTGACTATAAAGCTGATGATACCCTAAAGGACTTACAGTCTACTAGCAGCGAAAGCAACCCAATGTTAAAATACGCTAATAAGGCAGCACATAATAAAATAGCTGGTCCTAAAAGAATTCCGAGCATAAGTTATGGCCCCGGAGGTCGTAAAATTTCGTCATACATTTTGTTCATAGGCGTGATGCCTCCACACCTTCGTATCATAAATTGTCAAATATCTTGGAAAACTATTAAGGGCAAAGCAAAAACGATGTCGAATAGCATTGACGATTGAAGACAGGAATATCGAATTAGCATAATATGACGAAGGCAATGTATGCCTTGGAGTAGAAAACCCTTAGTGTTTCGATAAATTCGACACTTTATACATAGTAAATTTACCGTACTTGATATAAGTGACTCAAGGGCTACCATGGCTAACATATTGTATTTTCTGTGTTTGAAAAGCCTTTCTGGATGGATTGTTATCAGGAACATATCTTTAAAGAACATGCCTTCCACTAACCCTCACCTTTTTTTCATTTATCTACTATGGTGACCACCTTTTGTCCAACATTGCAACAAAATCAGAAGACAATATTGAGATATGTTAGAAATATTATTGAATAAATTCAAAGCTGTTAGGATGGATTTCAATTAGACAATTTCCGAACAACTACTAGTATATATATCATCAGTAAATTAATATAAATAGTAGAAACAATAATGTAAAGATTCAGATTAATGAATATCGAAATATGTATAAAGTATTAACACAAAAATGTGCAAGTAAAATTCTTAAAAACAACGAAAAGATGAAATGAAATATGAGCTTCTAAGATGACAACTAACTTGCTTTAAATGTGAGACAATCTAAGAGATAATAAAATTCTCTGCTCTAAAATGATCCGTTTTTGTTCAAAGGGGTGAGCAATGAAGAGGTCTCAGATCTTCGATTGTTTCATTTGTATGATTTTCTCTCAGTGGTAAGTCGAAGTTTTATTTTTTATTTTTGATAGTGTATTTTATTCTTACTGATGCAGTAAAACTTATAATCGATCAGCGTAAACGCGAGTATATCGGACAGTTTGCATAAATATACCAGATTAAACTGTTCTGGACATCATCTATAGTTATGTGTTTGTTGGGGTTATGGTGATAAAAGATTTGACTTCACACAGCCAAGTTTTAAGTTAGATTAGCTGACTTCTGCATTTAGTGAACGGGAATCGGGGAAGTTCATAAAAATAGGATGTTATACACCCACGAAATGTAAGTCCAAGTGTTAATGTCATCAATGTTTGTGTATCATACCTATCAGTTGTAGATGGAGGTTTTTAAAGAAGGGGAAGATAGAGGGTTCAATTTGGCCTACATTTTACCTCTTATTTTAATTTTTGATTTTAGACTACAAACAGTGAAGAATAATTAATTCATCATCATATAAACAATCATAGATACCAGTAGGGAACTGATACCATCCAAACGGTAAGATCCATTAGTTTTGTTATTTTGAAGGTTTTGAAGGTACAAATCGGCAGCCATTTCAGCTTTACATGAATCAACTGCTACAATGAATCTCAGCATTTCCGTATTGTTCCACTGCATAGCCATTTGTTTGATCAATTCGTATACGTCACCTTTCATGCATGGATGCTCTGCAAAAAGGACCTGAAGTGTCGCTTTGCATTCAGATAAACAATTACCGAACGGTTTACAATTTGTCATTACTTCATCCTTTACACGCTTTGTTTCATTTACATTGACAAATATAAAATCAGACCATTTGCAATTATTATGTTCTTGTTGAAGCCACAGATTACATGCTGAGATATCTTTCCATGCTATGCACGTAGAGAATGGCATGTTTGCAGCAGGGTAAAAAGCCATGAATCCGAAACACATCTCGTCACTTGTAGCATCACCATAAAACGTTGTCTTTGGCCTTGAGAGGGATTTGAACTTGCATGTCGTTACAATTTCGTCTCCTGGAAGCACTTGAATTGCAGTTAAGTACCTAAAATTTACATTTTAAAACCAGTTGACATTATTTTGTTACAAAAATCACAATTGCCAAATCAACTAAAACATGAATGAACTCTACTGCGTTTCTATTTTTACGTGTTAAGTATAAGAACTTAAATGTTCAAATACCGAGCAAGAAGTATAATGACTGACATTGAATAATAAGGTCAATTCCATGAATGTGGCGTACAAAATTATAAACCTGGTAACTTTGGTGAGTACTTTTTTATGGTTACTAAAACATGAAAAAAGGAGATGTGGGAAATACGTCGATGAGACAACAATCCAACTACACAAATAAACAAAACACAAAAAGAGAGTATTATGCAGTCTTTAGACAGGTATCAACAAAATATGTCAAGCCGATATCGTGTCCTGTCGAGTTATATTATTTGTCAAGAATACACTATCAAAAATTCACATTTCTTATGTGGTAGCGAATATGATGCCCTATACATTTCTATTGTTATCTAAATCTAATAATTTTGGTCAAATACTAAAACAATATAGATAAAAAGTATATTGAGGAAAGTTTATTTCACGATAACATTGATCACTTTTAATTGTAACTTGATGAAGATGAATTTCATGTTAACTGTGACGAAAATACCTCACAGATTACTGCTTCGTCCAATCATATTTGATAAAGAACCTGTATTTGTAAATGGTTGGGCCAATTATGCATATTTTACATGTTTTGGTAAAATTTGACATCGGGGAGATCTTTAATCAAAATATATAAATTTGTGTTTGTTGAACTATACCGGTATATCATTTTACTTCAATTTGAATTTTGGTTTTGTTAAAGAATGTTCTTCGTATACATGTTTTTACATGTACTCCTCTGTTGCAATCTTGATCTTTCTTTTTGGACACTATTAGTTTGCTCATATAGTTACCAATACGCTATATTATTGATATTGTAAGAACCTCAATATACACACATGACACTGTGAAACTGTGTCATGTGTGGTCAAGATTGATAGACTGTTTGGAAACAGGCTTCTTTAGAAATAATAATTCAAGGGTAACTTGTCTACTATAAAAATATGAACCTTTTAGATAAGTTTATTTAAAGGATCGATAAGTTTACCCGGATCGTTTCTAAATTATCGGGCTCGGTAAACAACATCTCCGTAAAAATTAGGATGTGCTATCCCGTTTGAAATAAGTTTTCTACAGGTACAACAATTTTCCAAACCAAATCTTTATATCTATGGAAGAATTACATGTTTCGGTATTGTAATTTGTGGTAACAAAATCCCTGACTTAAGAATTTACCAGTAATACATAGATTACGTTCATTGAAATCCAACACGTCACAACAGACAAGGGCAAAGCGAACGAGTTGTATATATAAACACTGTAAGATGGTGCCAAAGGAACATCACCGTCCAAAAAAAGAAAGTTAACAATAGGTAACGAAAAATCGTCCTTTTTGCCGTAAATTTTAGTGTAGAGTTTTCCGTGTGAAACTGAAATATCTAAATCGAGGAAAGGACAGTTATTACCGTTTATATTAGATCTATTTAAAGTAAGTTCCTTTTGGGTAACTTTCGGCAGTATATTTAGAAAATTCTTGAATATAAAACGAAAAAATATCATCAAAATAACGGTAAGTGTTGTTGAATTTATCAATTAAATGCAATTTAGACGGGTCTTTACTGAGTTTGGTCATAAACTTTGATTCATAACAGTACCAGAATAAGTCTGCTATTAAAGGGACGCAATTGGTGCCCATAGGAATATCTACAACCAGTCGATACACTTTATTGCCGGAACGTACATACATATTGTCTAAGAGAAAATTAGCAGCTTCAATCATCTCATCACACCTCCAGTAAGTATATCTAGCATATTTACCTTCCTCATTAGAGAAGAAGGCTTTAAATGAGTTTCAGCAAATATATTTGCATTCAGATTTACCAAACGTCCATTTAATTATATAGGAAAACTTTTGTTTGATAAGATTGTGTGGAAGTGTAGTGTAAAGAGTTGAAAAGTCACAACTTTCAACAGAATCAAAAGGACCATCAAAAGCACGTAATTTATCTAAAACTTCCAAAGAACTTTTTACACTCGAAAAATAGTTAATTCCACTATTTTCATATATTTTATTACAAAGGTTAATGATAGGTTCTTTGAAAGTAGTTAAGGGACTAGTTAAAATCACTGAAAGATTAGTTGTTGAACACTTACTAGAGGCCGGGATGCAACGAGATTTTAATAGGTTTTTTTTTGTAGTTTAGATAACCAATACATAGTAGGGACCTTCAAATGTTCAGAAGAGGCCTTAAGCTGTGAGGTGGTTATTATATTTTTGTTTACTATATGACTCTTTGTGGAGCGCAAGGACTTGAATGTAGAAGAATTTAAAATTTCATTCTTAAGAACGTCCGTGTAGTATTTATAGCAAACCATCACCACATTGTTGGCTGCTTTTTCGTCCGGTACAAAAACAAACCGCTTTGAAAGTACTTGAAGTTTGTTTCTTATTCTAGAAATAGGCGTATTATATACTCTTTTATTTATTTCTGAATTATTTTCAAAATGTGATATTCTAATATCCACAACATTCATACATGTATTTAGATAAGACTCCAGATATTTTTCCCGTTTACACTAATTTTTACATTACGATGAAAGAGCGTCTTTTGTGACCTGACGACACTGTTTCCAATCTATTTCAGACGGAGGACGATATTTTGGTCCTTTTTTCAAAAAGTTTTAACCTCTCGGTCTTGAACGATATTGAGGTCCCCCGTAATAACATGGCCATAGGGATCATATTCAAAATTTGACGACTCACAGTCTCAAGTTAGAGGCGTATTATTTTCTACATTGACGTCTGATGTTACTGGCGTATAATTAGAAATTAAACTTTTGCTGTTTTTTTTTGTTTGTACACGAAATAATGGATGGTTCTAAATAAAATAGGGAGGTATAAAGTTTTGAATGGTAGAGTCATTAAATATACTCGATAAGTTGATGAAATCAATACCTCTGTTAATATATTTAATTTTCAGAAAATGCCGTTTATGATCGTCAGGTTTATCGATTCACGGGAACAGCCTATGGTGGCAAACAAGCTGTAATTATACGCGAGTTTTCGTAGAGTGGGCTGAAGAACGAGATTTTGTCACACTCCTTGAAAATATCATGTCATTTACTGGTAGATGACCAAGTTTACATAATAATTGATGCCTACCATTGTTTTTAAATATAGATAGGAGATCATCAAGTGTATAATTTGTACGATGTTTAATTCGTTGATTACGGAAGTTTTAGATATGTTCCCTTGTCCTAGTATATTGTCATTCAGACCAAGGGGATATGCTGTCTGCAGTCGTTTAATCCAAGAAAGTTCGATAATTTTACGGAAATCTTCAAATTGTTTATGCAATTGCCCTTGTAGTCGCTACTAGTCCATATTGTCAATTTATCAACAGGAATGCAAGCGATGAATCACTAGTAATTCAAACTATCAGAAACGAGGTATCACGTGTCCAACAAGCAGTTACATGTGGGAAAAGTGTACAGAATTTAGTTTTATTCCATATGCTGAAAAATCATAGTATCGATAAGCAGGAACCAGGTATCTAACAGATAAAAAATGAACATCTTTATCAAGCTGTTGGTCAAATATTAAGGCATTCTGTTTAGTAGACTGAACAAATGTGAGACGAAAATACTAAGCTCATTCAATTAATTAACATCTTCATAGTGTCTGCAAACAGCAAGAGGGTTTCAGCCAAATCCGAAAAGTGCTCACACAGTATAACTCACCAGTATCAAGCTGCTGACCAAATATAGAGTTGTTCTGTTTAGTAGTTTTTGTGAAACATATAACAAAAATATTTATTGGACGAATAGTCGGACAAGATGGTTGCAAAAATGTCCCTATTTTACGAGACGGGTATAATTGCTTGCAAATAAATTATGAGAGTTTGTATTATATATAGACATAGATGAAAATAGTAAAAAGCAAGATAAATAACGTAACTCACAACTCTGTTTTTTAGATTTATATAGCTCAATGAAACTTGATTTGTATACTCACTTGTTCTCTACAGGACTGTCATAGTTATAAATAGCATCATTTGTAAGTTCTGTATAAAACACACCGTCTCTGTATACCTGAATACTCATTTCATGTCCTGAAATTGTTTGACAACAAAATTATATTTATTCATCAAATCTAGCTTGTTACAAAACTCACCTAGAATCTTAGAAAAATAGAGAAGTGTCATATATTACAATTAAAGGATTGGACACACAGATGTGTGTTCAAATACAATTCATATAATCTTTTTTCTACTCAAAGGAGGACATTTTACCAAAATGAATTAAACCCAAACTAAATACAGTATTGGTTTGTATTAACATATTACCACGAATGGAAACAATCTATTAACATAATATGTAACAGCGTTCAATAAGTTTATTTATAAATCAAAGGACAACTTCTGTCGAGTAGGTACGTACATCGGAATACAACAAAAACTTTGAACTATCGTATACAACTACCGACTCAAAATTGCCAAACCATGCAATATAACGTACTTTAATCCAATTTCAACGTAACCAACTTCATTTCCTGTTTTTTTAATCAATGACAGAAACACAATCAAAATTTACCAACAACGTCCACTTCATAATGGTCTTAGGTCTTGAGTATTAGTGAGAAACAAAAGTACTATACTGATGTATAACTCCTTAATCAATATATATATTTGTACAATATATATACAGTACAAACCAAAGAAAGAAAACGACAGAGTACCCTTGGTGATTACTTTTTCCAAAGCGCTTCCAAATATACATTCAATTCTCAGAAAAAATCTTAAAATTCTCCATCAATCTAACAGGTTAAAGAAAATATTCCCCGATCCGCCTATCGTAGTATTTAAACGCGACAACAACATAAAAGATATCTTATAAAATTCAGAATGGAAATGGGGAATGTGTCAAAAGGGCAACAACCCGACCATAGAACACACAACAGCTTAGTACACAAGAAGCATAATTTACAATTTTATAAACAAACTAATGGCTGTGGACCATGCGGTAAAAATTGTGCATTATGCTCACACATAATTGAAACCAAGGTATTTTGTGACAACACCGGGAAAGAATATACCATTCAGGGACAAATAAACTGTAAAACCGTATGCGTTGTATATGCAATTAACTGTACAAAATGCGAAAAACTTATATATGTAGGACAAACAGGTGATACACTTTATCAACGGATGCTATTGAACTTTTCAAAAATACGAACAACCAAAACAGACGATCCGGTAGCAAACCACTTCATTCAGCATAATCATTCGATGAAAAATTTAAAAGTTACCGCCGTAGAAAGAGTATTTGGAACAAAAATGTACAGAAAAACTAAAGAAGCCTTTTGGATAAAAAAATTAAATAGTGAAAATATTTATAAAAAAAAAAAAAAAAATACGCGGCAAATAAACGTCATAGTAGTTATTATAATGTAATGTATCCAAGCGATGTAATTGTTGTTTCAATGTTGTAATTAATTCAAATGAAGAAGGCCGTAATGACCGAAACGTATGGAAAATTGTGTTATAGTTTTTATTATATATATATATATATATGCAAACACAGGATAAAAAAAACTGAGGAAATAGCACGACTCCAAACGGATCGAGACCAGGTGCGACCACATGGTGTATATTGCTATACATGAATATCACTCCTCATGCGAATCCACTCTCAGTCAGATATCACGAAAGGGAATAGAATACAAGCAGTAAATTTACAGAACAGATGACTTTTCTGGTATTTAAGATTTAAAACATGTCGCTTTTGAGTTGAGACATGAAAGGATCGTATCGGTCAACCAACTCGAGATCTTAAATTACTTTTTTTATACAGTACAAACTAATTGTAAACCACTAAAATATAATAAATTACATACATCGCATCATCATAGTTCGTTTACTGCCTTTTGATACCCAATGAAAAACAACCGTATAATTTAAATGAACATGGAATTATATTAATGAGTTCAAATGAAAAAAGTAAAATAACAAAAAATACCGAACTCCAAGGAAAATTCAAATGAAAACTATTTATGTTACATCTAGATTGTTAAATGCTCAGTTTTAATTGTTTGTCAGCTATATTATGCATGTAACGTATACGACTATACGACTATACGACTATACGTGATTAAATAATACAGCAGTGTGCAAAACTTAAGACCTAATGACATTTAAAACACTTTTTAAAGGGAATATGTGCGTTAATGGCTTTTATGAATTAAAAATGAATTATTTCATCAATTTATTTTGGTTAAAAAGGTTCTCATTAATGTAAGTTTGTTTTAATATTGCCAATAATTTGAAAATCACCAGGAGTCTAGGGCTCACGTGATGAATGAATTTTAGAAGTGATAAATATCAGAATTTGTGTGTTTAATTAGTTTTATATCATAAAAGACGTTAGTTTTAATTAAAGGAATCAACACAGCCTTGGTCTGTAATAAATATATTCATCCTTTATGTTTTGAAATTGCAAATTCGCATAGTATTGACATCAGTTTTTGGTTTGAGAAACATCAAGCGTTTGTAGTTTTTTAATTCAGGTTTTCTAAAATAAGAAATTATTATTACCTAAATAATGCATATGGTTTATAGCCCAAAATATGTTAATTGGTTCTTGTATTAGTTTCCTTGAACATTCTGAATAGCATTTTCCAACTACTGTGTAACTCTGCTGTCCAGGTGGAATTTCAATATATGACTGACCAGTCTGCAATATGGCAGCATCATTTGCTCGAAGTTTCGGAGTATAATAAAGAGTAACTCCCGATGAATCTTTCCAATCCGCTATTAACTGTGGATTGTTCCAGTGAAACTATGAAATGATAAAATTGTCATTTATAACAATAAATCTTTTTGATAAACATATTTTTCTCTCTTTCTCTTCAACAGCAGTTATCATTTTTTTTGAACAAAAATCAATCATAATTGTTTGATACTTAAAGCAAAATACGAGGAAAAGTTTAAATTGAACATTTTTCTTCAAATGCTTGTTTTGTATCCTAAAGAAGCATTTGTTCAAGTTTCATTACATTCCATGGAGATTTGACAAAGTAAATGACCTCAATTTTAACTTTTGCTAAAGAAAAAAAAAGATAAACTGACACACTCCGATCACTGTACTGACGAACCATAACTTCGAAGTCATTGTGACATCAACATGTTATGATTGTTATAATTAAGCAAAGCGTGTCATTAAAATAATAGTTAATAATAGTTTTAAACGAAATGAACAACTTTACTCAAAAATACATTTGACAAAGATCGACATTGTGTGGCAAACATTAGTAAGGGCGTGGGTGTTGGTCATATCATAACATCGATGTGAAGGCAAATGTTTTTTTTATATATTGTTCTTGTTAAATTTGTAAAAGAGATGAATTGTGTTTTTTTTTCTTTTATATATAAA
Organism: Mytilus californianus; assembly: GCF_021869535.1. NCBI lineage: Eukaryota > Metazoa > Mollusca > Bivalvia > Mytilida > Mytilidae > Mytilus > Mytilus californianus. The sequence goes on from NW_026262668.1 coordinate 3,432,297, forward strand.
ACGTGTGAAGGCCTAATGCAAAAATGTTAAGTTCTGAAGAATGTTATTATACATCTTTATAAAACTTCGTGATCTAAAATATCAGAGGAACTACGAGTGGGAGAATATAATTTCTTCTCTGTTTGTGAAATCCTATCTTAAAGATTTTTCTACTTTCGAACCTCTAACGCGGCCTGTTTGAATCCACTTTGACCAAAACGGAATCCCATTGGTCCATCTATGCAATATCCAGAAAATCCAACCGCCCATAATCCGATGAGTTTATTACAGCTACCACCTGCTCCCATGTCACATTTTGTAACTGTATTGAGCTGTTCGTCTGGCACTGGGGCCTCTGTATAAGTATAAACATATATTTAATTTCTTCTCAGATTCAAATGAAAACTTATTTTATCTCGACAGTAATTTATATTTGTATCTCTAGTTTTATTGCTGAGGTACTGACCCACTCATGAATATAAGTACTTAGAAGAGAGGCAAAATATACCAAAGTGACATTCAAACTGTAAGTCGAAGATCAACTGATACAACACCAACAGTAAACATAACACAACATCGAAAACTAAAGACTGAGCAACATGAACCCCATCAAAAGCTGGGGATGATCTTAGGTGCTCCGGAAGGGTATTCAGATCCTGCTCCACATGTGGCACACGTCGTAATGATGTCAAAATAAGGAGTCCATTATATAACACTACTAATACAACATTTTTTTATCAGATGTCAGTGGTTCAGTTATTATGTATAATAACTGGGGAATTGCTCCAACTTAACGCGATTTTTTCAGACACTGTCAACTTTAAAAATGAGGTTAAACATTCAGTAAGCATGTCAAGCTGACATAGTTACAGTGTCCTATAGGACACTACTGAAATATCAAAAGTGATAAATAACGAAATATAGTCAAATCCACATTACGTCAACTGTGCTTGAGTGAGTTGAAATAATGGTTCTTTAGTTATTTCTAAATTTATCAACGGATCATCTAAGAATGGTATATTATAAATTATGTCATATGAAAAATATGGATGGTATTTTTGTCTCCGATTTTGTGCATGCTTCAAGTTATAAATTCCTGGTGGAATAACAGACATATGTTTAAACTTCAGCAACACCTTGCAAGGAAGGTACAAAAGAAATTATGTGTGAACCGTAACAACTTTGCACATTTTTTTTCATGTATATACATTTAAAAACAAACAACTAAATTGAAAACAACGTTCAAACCTATGAATGCGTTGGATAAAAAACCGCAATTTTTATACGTGTGCATGCAAAACAAATTTCTTGGTAAAGGGATCTGAATACAGCACAAACAACATTTTCCAAAAGACCAAATGAGTGAAAAGGTATATTTTAACAAAACGCATTTGACTAGCAGGTCGAACAACTGATGTTCTTAAACCCTGCTGACTGCCATTGTATTTATTACCAAACAGAAAACAAAAAACTTGCGGAAAAGATGGTATACCGCAAACATGAGGTGCAAAATTTTTACACCATATCCGAATTATGACAATTAATGTCTTTTCAGTGATGTTAGGAATCCAAACGGTATTTGGAAGGCCATATAATTTACCTCAATTTAGGATAGACTCTTGAATTTTGAAAGAGTCGAAATTGGATGAACGGATCATATAAACCCGAAGGCAAATATAATACAAGCCCAAACGAAAAAATATAAACAAGTCTAAATTGAAAACAACGTTCAAACCTATTATTTAAAAACAAATATATGTTTATTAAAAATGACTGGGTTAGGCCTTTTTGTTGTACTTTTAATAATCTACTTGTGAAAAGTATTTGTTTGGTTGTATGTAATGAATTTTATTTGGACTATTTGGCTACTTTTTATACATCATTGGCTTTTAAATATTTCGGCATTGGGCATTCGTAATGACAATAAATTCATAAAAACGCTGTTGTCATATTGTACCTACCATTCGGATCACATCCGTAAACTAATAAATGATGCATGACCATCTCATTATCTATGTAAGGTTCATATGCCACCAGATGATAATCTTGGTCAGAAGGAAGATTGAAGATCATACAGGAATACGTTGTTTCTTCAGCTGGCACTGCCGTCTGAGGAAAGCGAATGGTTGTATTCAATGTCTCTGAAAACAAAATCGTACGACGTAAATGTCCAGGTGCATAACTTAGGATTTTATGCATCTTATGTACGTGTTTTTACTTAAATTATAGTATGGAGTTTCGAGATATTTGTAAACTTTTAAATTATAGAGAAATTTTCATAAAACAGTCGATTGTGGTAAGTGCAAATACAAGTGGATCTTTTTTGTGCAGAAGCATATATTCCGCCGAAAAACATTCCATAGAATACGTGTGCATGCAAAACAAATTTCTTTGTAAAGGGGTCTAAATACAGCACAAACAACATTTTCCAAAAGACCAAATGAGTGAAAAGGTATATTTTAACAAAACGCATTTGACTAGCAAGTCGAACAACTTATGTTCTTAGACCCTGCTATATATATATATAAAGGATACAGGCTGATTTAATAACATCAAAAATTCACAGTACTAAAAAATAAAATATATGGGTCAAGTGAAATACCTTTCTAATGAATCATAACAACAGAGTAGGTGTGTTCGAATAAATTTTTTTTACTAAAAGTACTTGACGACAGACTTTACAAGTGGATCTTAAAAATGCATAACTTAAAAAAAATAATTTTTATTGTGTGTTGTCAAGGGTAATTATTCTTCAACCTCTGAACATGTTTTAGTCTCCCCTTCCACGAAATATTTGATTAGAACTTTTTTAAATGTTTTGAACTTTCGAAAATTCCACCTGACAACCGATCAGACAATAGTTTTAAATTGACTAAATGCAGAAACGTACATTAAATGATGATCAATAGCTAGTAGACACGTTTGTCTTTTAAAAAACAACTGGCATATAAGAATCATAGTGGTGCTATGTGGATAAATCTATCGGTTTTCAAGAGCTAAATTGGCGGCGCGTCATCCCTACAATGGCACCCATTTTTACGATTGTAAAAATGAGCTGGCGTAATGTGGAAATAATTTTGACGAAGTAGAATCCCGACTTTGGCGTTTGTTTTTGTTACACTTCAGTGTTCCTGTTGTTCCTGTGTTTTCCTCTTATAGTTGATGTGTTTCCCTCGGTTTTAGTTTGTAACCCGGATTTGTTTTCTCTCAATCGATTTATGACTTTTGAACACCGGTATACTACTGTTGCCTTTATTTAGTTACCTTAACCTCACATCATAAATTCATAAAAAAAAAAAAATCATTGACCTTGAACTAAATTTTAAAGTCATAAAGCAAGGACCTCAAATCAAATGACCCTAAGTCTCCACTATATATGGGAAATGAGTTCTATCCCAATACAGCTAATTTTAAGTATTAGAGGGGAGGAAACTCCCATCAAATTTGAACGCCCCCTTTTAAACAGAATATATATGATACAACATGTCGCAACTAACAGTCAAGTGAACATATTTTGTCGATATCTTATACGGTTTCTAAAAAGAAGCAATAATAAGCCAAAATCTAAATTTAAAACCTGACCTTGACCTTTGACCTTGACCTTTGACCTTGGCCAAATTTTCTTTTTTGTTGGACCAAGGAACTCAATTTAAAAGACCCTATGTCTCTATAACTTATGGTTTATCAATTATAATTACATTATTCTTAAGATCCTTAGGATATAACAAGCGAATTGGTTAAATTGTTTTTGTCTTAATCTTGTACGGTTGCGAAGGAGATGCGTACACAAGAAAAAAAGTGTTTGAAGAGATAACTCTTACAATAAAAAGTGTTCGGTTCAACAGGGCCAGTTTCAAAAGCGCAATAACTGTTCGATATCATATGCAAAAAATCTAAGCGACATCTTGCGAAACCACTATACACCGCAGGAAAAAAAAATTTGGCGGAAGAATAAAAAATAATAATTAAAAACTAATTGTTTAGAGAACAATTGATCGTCTTTCCACCCAAAATAGACATACCTAGGCAGGACAATGTTAACTTTTGGTTTAAAATGTCAATTTTGGTAACAGATAGCAGCTTAATTTATGCTGATTCCGAAAATATATGGTTTTTATTTACTTTTACTAAAAATAAGGGTGATAAGTAGGTACTTCCAGTTTACAAAATGCTACTTCCTAATACATTAGAACCTTACTTGACACTGGTACCATAAATATAAAGTTTTAGTTAATTGTACATGAAAAATAATGCAAAAATGGTTACTTTCGGTTTATGAAAGGTCACTTCCGATTGACCTATTTCAAGGTCATATGTTTGCAACCCAATGTGAAAGACCCTATGACTTTATCATGTACCAGTAAAAAGTTAAAGCAAAGGTCAAAATCTAGAACGTCAAATTAAACTTTGACCTTGACTTCAATTTGAAGGTTATAAACAAAGGACATCAAATCAAAAGATCTTAGGTCTCTATTATATTTGGTTAATGAGTTATATCACCATACGGGTAGTTTTAATATCATAGGGTCGTTAACTCCCATTTAATGTCAGCGTACCCTTTCAACCAAAATGTATGTGTTACGACATGTCTCAACTAACAATTAAGTAAAAAATATGTTGACGATATCTTATACGGTTTTTAAAAAGAAGTGAAAATAAGCCAAATCAAAATTTGACCTTGACCTAATTTTCTATTTTTTTTTTTATCAAGGACCTCAAATCAAATAATAATACTGCGCAAGAAAAAAATTAGGCGGAAGAAAAAAAAAATTAAAAGGTCTTTCCACATTAAATTTCTAAATAATTGATAAGTAGCTACTTCCGGTTTACCCAAAGTTACTTTTGGTGTCCAATCATAGATTTCTTCATACTGATCGAAAAAATATGTGGTTTATACATACTTTTTACTTTAAAATGGGAGATAATTTCTACTTTTGGTTAAGAAAATGACATTCTCGGTCTCATATGATAGCTTTCTTTGCACTGATTCCAAAAATATATGGTATCTATATACTTTTCTTTCAAATAATAGAGATAATTAGCTACTTCCGGTTTACATTCGGTGTCATTAAAAGGTTATTGTATGCTGATTCTAAAAGTATAAAGTTTCTAAGTATTTTTCCTTGGAATTACTGCAAAAATAGCTTTTTCCGGTTTGTACAAGGTCACTTCCAGTTGATATTTTCAAGGTCATGTGCCAACCAACCCTTTGCAGAAGTCGCTTTGACTTTATCATGTACCAGAATAAAGTTATATTCGATTTACCTTAAATTTTAACATTTAAGGGGCAATAACTCCTATAAAATATCATCAGATCGCTTCGGACTGAACGCACCATTTGTTCGTCTCAACAACCCAAAAATTTAGCATCAGTTTTTTTATATGAAATTTTTATAGTATAAGAGAGAATGGACACACAAGCAAAGGGCATAATTTGGAAAATGACCTTGACCTTTGACTTTGACACTATTTTTTTGTTGGTGTACTCAGGACCTCAAATCAAAAGACCTTAAGACTCTATCACTTACGGTTCATGAGTTACATTTATATATCACTTATGTCAAATACAAAAGGGGAAATAACTCCCATATGGAGTGCCAATATCTCTTCGGTTAAAATTGACCGAAACATCCTGTAGATGTACCGAGCTATTTAGTAAAATAATTTTGTCATAATCACTTACGGCTGCGAAGAAGTAGTGCACACAAGAAAAAACAGTGTTCGGGGAGATAACTCTTACAAAGAAAAGTGTTCGGTTAAGCGGTGTCAGTTTCAAAAGCTTCAAAAATTGTTCCATATCATATACCAAAAGTCTAAGCGACATCTTTTGAAACAACAATACAGCAAAAGAAAAAAATTAGGCGGAAGAAAAAAAAAATTAAAAAAATTAAAGAAGGTCTTTCCACCCGAAACGATATCTTTTGATACGAAAATATTAAAATCCAGTTTAAAATGTCATTTCCAGTGTCAAATTATAGCTTATTGTATGCTGATTTAAAAAATATATGGTTTCTATAAACTTTTTTTTAAATAAGGAATATGATTTGTTACTTCCGGTCTGAAAAATGTCACTTCGGTATAATTATTTAATAGTTTACTTGAAACTGATTCCAAAAATATATTGTTCTATATACTTTTACATAAAAAAAGTATAAAAAATAGCCACTTCCAGTTTAAAAAAGGTCACTTCCGGTTTGCTTTTTCAACGTTATAACCTAATGCACAAAGTCCTATGGCTTTATTGTGTATAAATATGAATTTAAAGCAAAGGTCAAAATCTAGAACGTCAAATTTACCTATGACTTTGACCTTCTTTTCAAGGTCATAAACTAAGGACTTCAACTCCTAAGACCATAGGTCTTTGATATGTATGGTAAATGAGTTTTATCACTTTAATCATAATTATAAAAATAAGAGGGGCAAAAAATCCCATTTAACGCTACGCGTCCTTTCAAACAAAATTTATGAGTAACGACATGTTGCAACTAACAATTTAGTAAAAATATGTTGCCGATATCTTATACGGTTTTTGAAAAGAAGTGAAAATAAGCCAAAATCAAAATGTAGAATTGACCTTATTTTCTTTTTTTTTTGGTCCAAGGACATCAAATCAAAATTTCCTAGGTATCTATCACTGATGGTTTATCAATTACAAATGCAAATCACTTATATCAAATGCATAAAGGGAAATACCTCTCATATGGAATCTCTATACCACTTCGGTCAAAATTAATCAAAACATCCTGATGATATAACGAGCAATTTGGTAAAATAAATTTGTCATAATCTTTTACGGTTGCGAAGGAGTAGTACACACAAGAAAATCAGTGTTCGGGGAGATAACTCTTACAAAATAGAATATTCGTTTCAGCGGTGTCAGTTTCAAAAGCGTATAAACTGTTCGATATCATATACCAAAAATCTACGCGACAAAGTTTGAATTAACAATACAGCAGAAGAAGAAAATTAGGCGGAAGAAAAAAAAAAAAAAAATCAGAACAAAAGCAAAAGGTCTTTCCACGGAAAAGTGGAAAGACCTAATTAAAAACCAAGTGTTCAGAGAACAATTGAAGGTCTTTCTACATTACATTTTTAATAACTAATAAGAAGCTACTTTTGGTTTACTCAAAGTTACTATTAGCGTCCAATCATTGGTTTCTTCATACTGATTAAAACAATATATTGTTTCTGTATACTTTTGACTTAAATATGGGAGATAATTTTCATTTGGTTAAGAAAACGTCATTTCCAGACTCATATGATAGCTTTGTTTGCACAGATTTAAAAAATATATGGTTTTATATACTTTTGTCTTAAATATGAGAGATAATTTGATACTTCTTGTTTATAGAATGCGACTTCCGGTGTGATTTAAAGGTAATGGTATGCTGATTATAAAAAAATATAGTTTGTAAGTATTTTTCCTTGATTTAGTGTTAAAATGGCTACTTCCGGTTTGCACAAGGTTATTTCCGGTTAATATTTCTCTAGATCATGTGTCACTTAATCCGTAGCAAAAGACATTATGCCTTTATCATGTACCAAAATAAAGTTATATTCGATTTACCTTAAATTTAAGGGGCAATAATTCCTATAAGATATTATCAGATCACTTTGGACTAATTGTACCATTTTTTTGACTCAACAACCAAATCAATTAGCATCAGTTCTTTTATATGTATCTTTTATAGTATAAGATAAGATGTACACACAAGCAAAGAGTAAAATTCAGAAAATGACCTTGACCTTTGACCTAGACACAATTTTCTTTTTGGTGGACTCAGGACCTCAAATCAAAAGACCTTAGGGGTCTATCACTTATGGTTTATGAGTTTTTATAACATTTATCTTAAGTCAAATATATAAAGGGAAATAACTCTCATATGGAATCTTCAGATCTCTTGGATCAAATTATTATTCTCGACAACCTGAGGATATAACGAGCAATTTGTTAAGTTAATTTTGTCGTAATCTGTTACGGTTGCGAATGAGTAGTGCACACAAGAAAAACAGTGTCCAGAGAGATAACTCTTACAAAGAAAAGTATTCGATTAAGTGGTGTCAGTTTCAAAAGCGTATAAACCGCTCGATATCATATACCAAAAATCTAAGCGACATTTTTTGGAACAACAAAACAGCCCAATAAAAAAATTAGGCGGAAGAAAAAAAAATTAAAAACCAATTGTTCAGAGAACAATTGAAGGACTTTCCACACGAAACGATATACTTTGATACGTTAATATTAAAATCCAGTTTAAAATGTCATTTCCAGTGTCAAATGATAGCTTATTGTATGCTGATTTAAAAAATATATATGGTTTTTATGGTTGAAATAAGGGATATAATTTCTTACTTCCTGTCTCAAAATGTCACTTCCGCTATTATTTGATAGTTTACTTGACACTGATTCTAAAAATATAAGGTTCTATATACTTTTACATTAAATAAGTCCAAAAAGTACAAAAAATAGCTACTTCCGGTTTACAGAAGGTCATTTCTGGTTTGATTTTTTAACGTCAAATGGAGAAAACTCCCATTTAAAGTCAATGTGCCCTTGCAACCAAAATTTACGTGTAACGACATGTCGCAACTAACAATTAAGTAAAATAATTTGTCGATATCTTATACAGTTTTTGAAAAGAAGTGAAAATAAGCCAAAATCAAAATTTAGAACATGACCTTGACCTTTGACCTTGACCTTATTTTCTTTTTTTTTGGGTCCAAGAACCTCAAATCAAAAGACACTGGTCTTTATCACTTATGGTTTACCAGTTATAAATGCATATCACTTATTTCAAATGCATAAGGGGAAATAACTCTCATATGGAGTCCCCGGATCTCTTCCGTCAAAATTATTTACCATATGCTGAGGATATAACGAGCACTTTGGTAAAATAATTTTGTCGTAATCTTTTACGGTTGCGAAGGAGTAGTGCATACAAGAAAAACAGTGTTCAGAGATATAACCCTTACAAAGAAAAGTATTCGATGAAGTGGTGTCAGTTTCAAAAGCGTATAAACCGCTCGATAAAATATACCAACAATCTAAGCGACATTTTTTGGAACAACAATACAGCGCAAGAAAAAAAATTAGGCGGGAGAAAAAAAAATTAAAAACCAATTGTTCAGAGATCAATTGAAGGACTTTTCACCCGAAACGATATATTTTGATACGAAAATATTAAAATCCAGTTTAAAATTTCATTTTCAGTGTCAAATGATAACTTATTGTATGCTGATTTAAAAAAAATATATGGTTTCTATGGTTGAAATAAGGGATATAATTTCTTACTTCTTGTCTCAAAATGTCACTTCTGCTATTATTTGATAGTTTACTTGACACTGATTCTGAAAATTTCAGGTTCTATATACTTTTACATTAAATAAGTCCAAAATGTACAAAAAATAGCTACTTCCGGTTTACACAAGGTCATTTCCGGTTTTATTTTTCAAGGTCAAATGGAGAAAACTCCCATTTAAAGTAAACGTGCCCTTGCAACCAAAAAATTTGTGTAACGACATGTCGCAACTAACAATTTAGTAAAAATAATTTGTCGATATCTTATACAGTTTTTGAAAAGAAGTGAAAATAAGCCAAAACCAAAATTTAGAACATGACCTTGACCTTTGACCTTGACCTTATTTTCTTTTTTTTTTTTGGAGTCCAAGAACCTTAAATCAAAAGACACTGGTCTTTATCACTTATGGTTTACCAGTTATAAATGCATATCACTTATTTCAAATGCATAAGGGGAAATAACTCTCATATGGAGTCCCCTGATCTCTTCGGTCAAAAATATTCTCCATATGCTGAGGATATAACGAGCAATTTGGTAAAATAAATTTGTCGTAATCTTCTTCGGTTGCGAAGGAGTAGTACGCACAAGATAAACAGTGTTCGGGGAGATAACTCTTAAGGGAAAGTGTTCGGTTAAGTGGTGTCAGTTTCAAAAGCGTATAAACTGTTCTATATCATATACAAATTATCTAAGCGACATCTTCTTGAAAAAATAATAATGAAAAAATTAGGCGGAAGAAAATAAAAAAAAAAAAAAAAAAAAAAAAAAAACAGAAACAAATTAGAACGGAAAAGTGGAAAGACCTAAATATAAATCTTTTTTTTCTAAACAATTGTTAACGGTCTTTCTCCTCCAAAACAATGAATGATTAATTGATTGATTGATTGATTGATTGATTGATTGACTGGTTGGTTGACTGATATACTATACTAACTAAACCAATGGGATAGCAGGGGCGGATCCAGCCATTTTTAAAAAGGAGGGGGGGGGGGGGGGGGGTTCCCAACCCAGGATAAAGGGGGTGTTCCAACTATATGTCCCCTTTCAAATGCATTGATCGTCCAAAAAAGGGGGGTTCCAACCCCCGAAATCCCCCTCTGGATCCGCCACTGCCTATCGTACACTACCAGGAATTGACATAGCGTTTACATGTACTTTAAATGCCACTACATATATGGTACTGATAAAACGTATTATCAATCAGTACATTTCTTACCCAAACCTTTCCACACATATAATTATATGCATGTTTTCAGTAATGTTGAGAAAAAGATGTTTTCAGTACTGAAAATTTTAGTCATTTTTCAGTACTGAAAATTTCAGTCATTTTTCAGTATTGAAAATTTCAGTCATTTTTCAGTACTGTAAATTTAAGTCATTTTGTAGTACTGAAAATTTCAGTCATTTTGCAGTACTGAAAATTTCAGTCATTTTCAGTATTTCTATATATATAATTATCTTTTAGTTTTCAAGAATGAAAAGACTTCATCGAGACGGTATCCGTAAAACTTGCGTCCGGAGTCGGTTTTTAAAACGCTTCTGAGATGTAAATTTATGATGACGAGAAAGACGTTGGCAGAAGATTGTCAACAATACTATTTGTTGTTTTGTTGATTTAACTTGACAAAGAAAAAAAATCCATGGCATATGAATCAACGAATAATCAACGAAATAAAACCGGCAACTCACACACATGCTTTATTGTCACAGAAGTCTCTGGTAAATAAGTGCAAGACTATCCCAGGAGTTAGCGATCATGACGCAGTGCTTATTGACCACAACGTGCTAAGCCTACCAAAAGGAAAATCTACTTATGGGATAAAGCCAACCTTCCATCTCTAAAAGCAGATATCACCCCATTTGTATCTGACTTTATCTCACAGCCACTTCATAACATGGACACTTGTTGGACTTCCTTCCGGGAGAAAGTCCTAACCCTGATGGACACACACATCCCACATAAACTCACTCGCTCGCGACACACAAATCCATAGTGAACACAGAAACACGCCGACTTGCACGACGCAAGAACCGCGCTCTTAAAAAAGCAAATGCCACAAAGAGCGCTAGAGACGTTCGCGGGTATAAACATCTTAAAGCAGAATGTCAACGCGCATCATCAGACAGGCTCACAGCAATTATGTTAAAGACATCATTAGCCCGGAAGCGAAAAGTTTTGGTCCTTCGTAAAAAGTGGGAAACAGGAAGCCTCAAGTGTGGCTCCACAAAGGAACACTGATGGATTAATCCACAGCGACCCGAAGATAAAAGCCAATATCCCCAACAATCAATTTAAATCAGTCTTCACAGAGGAGGATACTAACACAATGCCAGATAAGGGACCTAGTCCCTATCGACAAATGGCACCCATTATCATCGGAACCTCAGGTGTTGCCAAGCTTCTTAAAAACTTTAACCCACACAAGGTAACAGGACCATACTCGATATCGTCTCGCCTCCTAAAAGAGTTATCATCAGAATTAGCGCCTGCTCTTGTACACATCTTTCAATTATCAGTCATAGGGCAAGTCCCAAATGACTGGCGCATGGCACATGTGGTGCCCCTCTTCAAGAAAGGAGACAAGAGTAGAGCGGCAAATTACCGTCCTGTGTCTCTAACAGCAATTTGCTCCAAAGTGATGGAGCACATACTCCACTCAAAGATAACGGAACATCTAGAAGAGCACTCCATTTTAACACCAGCCCAACACGGATTTCGCAGCAAACGCTCTTGTGAGACACAGCTGATTGCCACAATTCATGAACTGGCAAATGGACTATCAGATGGCCAACACATTGATACAATATTACTAGTATTAGACTTTGCCAAAGCCTTTGATAAGGTGCCACACAAGCGACTTCTCCATAGGAGGGAAATACCTTGGTTTATACATCAGCAAGGACCTGTCTTGGTGTGACCACATTAACCAGACCACAGCAAAAGCCTCCAGATCTGTTGGATTCCTGCGTAGGAACCTCAGGTGTTGTCCTCAGGAAGTAAAAAGTCAAGCCTACACAACTTTAAAGAGGCCTGTCCTGGAGTATGCCAGTGCTGTCTGAGATCCTTACCAGCATCAGCAAATCCAACAACTCGAAAACGTACAACGCAAGGCTGTCAGATTTGCAATGGGGGACATCTTCTCGAGGGAACCTGGTTGCGTAACCAAAATGACTCAGCAACTAGGTTGGGAACCACTGGAACACAGAAGAGCCAGAAACAGAGTTATCATGTTCTACAAAATAATAAATCATGTCGTAGAAGTTCAGGTTCACCACCTGCTCAACCACCATAACACCAGAAACCGTGGTTCCGTGTCTAATAACATCAGACAGATAAGGGCCAAACTGGATTGTTTCAAGTACTCACTCATTCCTGCCACTGTCATATGCTGGAACAACATACCTCCAGACATCCGAGCTTCCCCGTCTGTGGAGCATTTTCGACACGCGTATGTCAGCGTGTCGACACTACTCCACATCTAAATTACAGCACTGATTTTAATATCATTTAGCAGAGAGTAGAAATAGAATTTAATAAAGTAAATTGAAAAAGAAAAGAAAATAAACTTGTTTGGTTACCTAATTTAGACAGATAGCTTGGAAATATACATGTATATAAATGGGTTTTGATTTTCTTATTAAATATATATGTGAATGGGTAGGGATTTTCACATAAATCAAAATATGAACGGGAGATTTTCAAACCCTAACCGGACGTCTGTACCCAAATATTTAGGTTGAGACCCCCCTGTGTACCAACCAGGCCAGGATATGGACAACTTTATATCACAATGCTTATGTTGTTATATCACAGAAAAAACGGATTGTTGTCATTTATAATCGTTGTAATTCATTCATAAATAACAATTTGAGATGGGTGTATTTATTTTAAAAATGCTATGTATAAATATTCAAAATAAACACATGAAAATATAATAGCATAACAAACAGGGGGGTGGGGCTCTTGGGTCTTATGATATAAGATATTTATAAATATAAGATCCAAACAATTACACTGCTACAAAATAACACAAATATACAATAAACATTACAAATATGTAATATTTACAAAAGTGAATAATTAATTAAAAAAAATCTAAGTTTGTTTGTTTTTTTTTATTCTTTAATACTTTTCTTAAACCATAGACTACATGCCTCTCCTCAAATTAACATGTAAATTGTAATGTTTAGAGCAGTAAAAAGAAAAATGCTATGAAGGAACATAGGCAAAGAAGACCCGACTTTTGATTTAAAGCCCTTCTTTTACAGTCAACTGCCACTGACAATATTTATTTATTCTATACATGTACATGCTTCGTACATTTGGCGAGCAGAGCGAGTGAAAAAAGATTGTACGATTTTATTATTTTGGGTCAGAATTCATGTTTATATTTTCAAGTGTGATAAGTCAAGTTTATTTATTTCCAACTTAATACATGTAGGTGCCAGAATATTTATTTCCAAAATCTGACAGCACCCGATCCCTTTCATAATCAATTGTCGTTCATCGCTATTTCAGATTTTGTTACACTTTACCTATTGACATCAATCATGCACACATTGCTTTTTTTTGTTTGTGACGTTAAACATTTTATCTAATATGACGGTAATATTTTCAGATGGAAATTCTTTTAAGATCCGTCACATATCTACTTCCTGTTTGCTGCTTACATATACATATTTGAACACCATCTTATTTCTATGAAAAGTAATCACTAACATCTCTGTTCATTCTGTCTTTAACATTGTTTTTTCAAAGGACATGAACGAAAAGGGACTTGTCTGGCATGAAGGTCCCTCCATATAAGACCCAAGAAAATGGTAGTTTCTGGGAGTACATGTACTTCAAATTTGGGTATGATAAAAGAGAAATATATAATATCAAGAATAATAAATGATTTTGACAACATATGAGCTTTCGATTTCTAATCCGATGCAGCTCATATATAATGTTATTATGTCATAATTACATGATAATATATGCACATATTTCACAAGAACGAAAAAAATGCTATTTTTTTGGAGAATTCCTTTAATGTTTTAGAACTTTTTTTTATAACATTGACTGCAGCAAAATAACAGCAAACAAGTTTAGAGAAGCTTTCTTTACTTACACTTTTTACAGAATTCCACCAAATATAAAATTGAAGTTGTTATACTTTTAATTTTCAATCCAGATTAAATGTTCGAAATATGTATACATATCAAAGTTGATTCAAAACAAGGAAATCAAAGAAATTTTACAAAAATAATATACCAATTTCTTCATGCTTTGTTAATGTTGATATTGTAACTCAACAAATGTGAACTAATTTTTATATCCTGAACACCAGTCTTTAAACCTACATGTACATGTATGTAAGTTATGATGTTAGGTCAAATTTAAGGTCAAGTATGATAACTTTAAAACTTGCACTTAATTGGGACCAAATGTCCACCTTAGTGTCACTACTCCTTTGTCATACAAGAAGGTATTACATTTATAAAAATGCATTTAAAAGAAATTTTATCATACTTTTTTTTAGCCTACCTGACTCAAAGGGCTAAGGGAGCTATTCTCTTTTTTTTTGTCCGTTAACTTATCCAAAAATGTTTTCCTCTGATACTAATGAGCCAAATTAATTTTACCAAACTTGGCAACAATAATTCATCATTGGGATATCTAGTTTGAAAAAAATTGTAAGGGGTTCCGCGGGACACTGTGTCTCACCTGCAATTGCTGCTGTCAGTGTAAAAGTGTAATGTTGACTTAAAAAGTGAGTCCATTTATCAGTAACAAGAAATATATATGTGTATAACACTAATATTAACTATGGTTTTAATTTACTGATAATAAAATCAATGTTTATACCAATAACAAAAAAGTGCTGAATTAGTATAAACCTTTTAGAATAATTTCCTTGTTCTATTCTATCATGGAGACTGCAATGATAAATTATAAAGCAATAAAATTTCTTAATCTCACCCTTGCACAGGTCAAAAATGCGAAGTCTCTGGACTCACCTTTAAAAATTCCTTAGTGAGAACCCTGATTGGTAAGGTAGTATTTGATGATTATTTTATAAAAATTATACCCTGAATTTTATTTTTAGTTTACAGCAACAGTATGAAGTATTCCAAGAGTCTGACGCGGTTCATGCATAACAGGATTTTATCATTGAATCAACATCTTACAAAGATATAACATGCAAATGTATGAAGGAATCCATGAATACTAATAGCATTTATATGCAGGAGAGAACTTTTAAACACTACTGCAATGTAACAGACATACAGTGGTGATTGTTTAAAAGTTCTCTCCTGCATATTATTCAAGAGATCAAAAGAACCTGAAATTAATTTTTCATGAGTGAAATTTTTTTTCAACCACAAGCTCTTTCAGAATATTATACAATTCAAATTAAAATTATTGTATGAACATTACAGATAATGTCTCAAAATGGAAAATTTAGTTTTAAATGAAATAGAAAAGTACAAAACATTAAAATAACAAGAATGTTTGCAAACTTTGAGGTCATTCCATGGTGTGGGACATGTAGAAAGTCTATGCATTAAACATTCATGTAGCTCCAGAAGGGTGGCTGGGTCCCTGCCCCCCCCCCCCCCCCCAAAAAAAACCGCCTAGGAAACCTACTGCAATCCATCGATAAAAAACACCAAACAAGCATCAAAAGGGCAACATGCAGTTCATACACTATACATATAGCATGCTCTCAATTGTCAGGAGTCTATAAAAATTGTAAATATGATAAACAAGAGTGCACACGCTGAAATGTCTCGCCTTCTTTACTAACCATTGATATTATGTTGATAGTCCTAAATGAAAACTTTACTACAACTATTGCATAAACTTAATATGATCCAAGAAAATGAAGTCAGGGTCATATAAACCAAACGAGAAATACATGTACACCTTACAATCATTCAATACACTAAATATAGTTGACCTGTTGCTTATAGTTTCTAAGAAACAGATTTAACCAAGAAAACCAAACATTAACCAATGAATCGTGAAAATGAGGTCAAGGTCAGATAAACCATGCCAGGCAGACATGAACAGCTTACAAGCCTTCTTTACAACAAATATAGCTGATCTATTGCTTATAGTTTAAGAAAAATAGACCGAAACACATAAACTTAACACTGAGCAATGAACCGTGAAAATGAGGTCAAGGTCAAATAAAACCTGCGAGACTGACATGTACATCATAGAATATTTCCATACACCAAATATAGTTGACTTATTGCATATAGTATAAGAAAAAAGACCAAAACTCAAAAACTTAACTTTGACCACTGAACCATGAAAATGAATTCAAAGTCAGATGACACCTGCCAGTTGGACATGTATACCTTACAATCATTCCATACACCAAATATAGTAGACCTATTGCATACAGTATAAGAAAAACGGACCAAAACACAAAAACTTAACTATAACCACTGAACCATGAAAATGAGGTCAAGGTCAGGTGAAAACTGTCTGACGGTCATGAAGACCTTGCAAGGTACGCACATATCAAATATAGTTATCCTATTACTCATAATAAGAGAGAAATTAACATTACAAAAAATCACAACTTTTTTCAAGGAGTCACTGAACCATGAAAAATAGGTCAAGGACAATAGACATGTGACAGACGGAAACTTTGTAACATAAGGCATCTATATACAAAGTATGAAGCATCCAGGTCTTCCACCTTCTAAAATATAAAGCTTTTAAGAAGTTAGCTAAAATCGCCGCCGCCGCCGCCGCCGCCGGATCACTATCCCTATGTCGAGCTTTCTGCGACAAAAGTCGCAGGCTCGACAATAAAAACCATATCAACACAGAAATTTCCAAATGACATATTTTTTTTTAAATACGTATTTTTGATATGAGAAAACCAATGGGAATGTTCCTAGCTAGGTACAGGCATTTGAGTAAACTATTTTTAGAAGATTAAATTATTAGTAGATTAACAACTTTCATAAAAGAATTAACATCTTTCATTTCAGTCTTTTGCAAGTAAGACTCTTTTCCATAGGTAATTTGTTTGTTTAAAAATTGATCAACAATTATACAACTATCATCCAGCATGCGAGTTATCGATGTACATGAAATTCTACACCTGTTTTGTTAGATGAATTTCTCACTTGCCTATTAGTAATAGGACCTAACATCGGCCTCATGGCACGGATCAATGATCAAGGTTAAAGTTTTAAACACGATTTAAGGTTCATTTCTCAGATACTTTAAGCAGTAGGTCAACTATATTTGGTGTATGGAATGATTGTAAGTGTACATATCCGTCTGGCAGGTTTCATCTGACCTTGACATCATTTGCACAGTTCATTGGTCAATGTTGAGTTTTTTGTTTTGGTCTGTTACTATAAGCAATAGGTCAACTATATCTGGTGTATGAAATGATTTTAAGGTGTACATGTTTGTCTGGCAGGGTTCATCTGACCAGTCACCTTGACCTCATTTTTTCATGGTTCATTGGTCAAAATTAAATTTTCATGGTTTTGTCTGTTTCTTGTATAATATAAGCAATAGCAAAAATATATTAGGTGTATGTAATGATTGTTAGCTATACATGTCTTTCTGGCTTGGTTTATCTGACCTTGACTTCATTTTCATGGATCATTAATAATGTTAGGTTTGTACTAAAACTTTATCCTTAGGACTATCAACACAAAATAATTCATGAATAGTAAAACAGGCGAGACATTTCAGCGTGTGCATTCTTGTTGCAGCTGAGACATTTTTGGTTGGAGTTTACAGGTTGAGAACATAGAAATGTGAACAAGAAGAAAGAAATATAGAATGGTAGTATGAACACATGCTCACTACCAAAAAGAAGACATATCTATTTTCTAAATTTATATATTATGAAAGGGAGAAGGTATAGTAGATTAGCATTAACATTATCTAAAATATGCTCAGTTACTGTTATTTCATGTCAAAGCTCGATTCGTGTTAATTTCACATGAATTTTTTTACTTTTAGTAGTGACGTTAAAGATGAAGAAACCGAATTAGACTATAAAATTGAGAATGGAAATGGGGAATGTGTCAAAGAGACAACAACCCGACCATAGAACAGACAACAGCAGAAGGTCACCAACAAGTCTTCAATGCAGCGAGAAATTCCCGCACCCGGAGGCGTCCTTCAGCTGGCCCCTAAACAAATATATATACTAGTTCAGTGATAATGAACGCCATACTAAACTCCAAATTGTACACAAGAAACTAAAATTAAAAATAATACAAGACTAACCAAGGCTAGAGGCTCCTGACTTGGGACAGGCGCAAAAATGCGGCGGGGTTAAACATGTTTATGAGATCTCAACCCTCCCCCTATACCTCTAGCCAATGTAGAAAAGTAAACGCATAACAATACGCACATTAAAATTCAGTTCAAGAGAAGTCCGAGTCTGATGTCAGAAGATGTAACCAAAGAAAATAAACAAAATGACAATAATACATAAATAACAACAGACTACTAGCAGTTAACTGACATGCCAGCTCCAGACTTCAATTAAACTGATTGAAAGATTATGTCTTCATCATATGAATATCAGGCACAATCCTTCCCGTTAGGGGTTTAGTATCATACCATCATAACATATATGAGAAGAACATAACCCGTGTCATGCCAACAACTGGTTTTTAAATAATTGTGTTTAGTGCCGATGCAAAGACCCTATAAGTGAATCAATATTAACGCCAAAATATGCAATCTTTAATGACCTGACAACAGTATCGTAACTATATCCCTTCTTAAAAAGTCTATTTAAAGGTTTTGTTAGCTTCAGAGGTGAATACTGACATTTTTGTGCTTTATAAAGAATATTTCCATAAAAAAATGGATGTGAAATACCTGAACGTATAAGAAGTCTGCATGTTGAGCTATATTTTACGAATGATGTCCTTATACCGATGATAAAATTTAGTAAATGTTTTGACTAGTTTGTGATATCGAAAACCCTGGTGTAATAATTTTTCAGTAATACATAAATTTCTCTCGTTAAAATCTAAAACATTGTAACATACACGAGCGAATCGTACAAGTTGAGATATATAAACACCGTAAGATGGTGACAAGGGAACGTCACCATCTAAAAATGGATAATTAACGATAGGAAATGAAAAATCATCTCTTTTATCATATATTTTAGTATTAAGCTTTCCATTAATGATATAGATATCAAGATCGAGGAAAGGGCAGTGGTCATTGTTAGTATTAGCTTTATTTAAAGTAAGTTCAACAGGATAAATTTCTTTAGTATACATACTGAAGTCGTCATTATTGAGAGCCAAAATATCATCCAAATATCTAAAAGTATTATTAAATTTGTGTATCAGATGTTGTTTCGATGGGTCTTTGCTGATTTTTGTCATAAATTGTAAGTCAGAGCAATACAAAAAAAGGTCCGCAATAAGTGGTGCACAGTTAGTCCCCATTGGAATTCCGATAACCTGACGATATACGGAATCTCCAAAGCGAACAAAAATGTTATCTAGTAAAAATTCAAGGGCATATATAGTATCAAAGCATGTCCAATTGACATAGTTTTTTTGTTTATTGCTACTAAAAAATGACCTAAGAGAGTTTGAACATATATATTCACATTCTGACTTTTTAAATGCCCATTTAATTAGGTGTGTGAATTTTTTCTTAATGAGAATGTGAGGCAATGTGGTATATAGGGTAGAAAAATCAAAACTTTGAACAGATTCAAAATCACCAATATATAGTAATAGACTTAAATATCCTGGGTAGAAGGGTTACTGTTTCATGGGCATTTAACTAATATTTCCTTTTATTCAAATTATGTATTTTAACTGGATTCTGCCTTACTACCCTAAAAATTAGTTCAGCTTTTCAGTCAAATATTTATGCAATATTAAAACCACACAAAGAACAAAAAGAAGCACACCAAAGTCCAGGTTAAAATTGATCGTAAGTTATACTGAAATGTGTATGACTTACGAGTATTTTTACTCTTAAGATTTTTTGTGAAAAGAGCCGCAGGTTCTAATTTCCTGCCGTTGAATAACAAATATCAATGTTAGTATTGATGGTTTCTTGTTTAAACCGATAGCGAGCTATCTGAAATGCAAAGTAATCTAAAGCATTTTACTTGAATTTTTTATTCAAAGAAGTTAAAACTCCCAAATTGGTGTATTAGAATTTTAAAAAAAGATGTGGTTATAATTGCCAATGAAACAACTATCCACAAAAGTTCAAATAAGTGGATGTAAGTAATCATAGGCAACTGTACGGCCTTCAACAATGAGAAAACCCCATACCGTAAAGTCGGCTATAAAAGGCCCCGACATGAAAAATATGAAACAATTCATATGATAAAACTAACTGCCTAATTTATAACAAAACAATTTACAAAAAAAAAAAACAAATATGACCGAAATGAACCAGCATCAACCACTGAACTCCTGACTTGAAAAAAAGTACCTAGTCAAAAATAGCTACGACCCCGCATTGTTTGTGCTTATACAGCAACAGTTAATATGGACGACTGCATATATAATCTATAGTTTTAATTGTTTTATAAAACAAGGAGATGTGGTATGCTTTCCAACTATCAACAACTGAACAAGGATACTAGTTATAACCATGATGGCCAACATTAGACGTCGACAAAACTGGTTTAACACCGCCACATTTATATGCACCTCTGTCCCAATTCGGACAAAGTCATGTCATAGATATGTCTTTGTGTAGTTTATATTTAGTTTACTTAACGATATTCTGACATTGTGCTGTACAGCTAGATGGTATCCTTTTTTATTTTTTTTGTCGGAGCAATTCAGAGCTTCTTGTATGGTGTGGACTGCTAAACATTGAAGAACTTTAATGGTGACCTCTGTATGTTGGTTTAGTATTTGTTGCTTATGTGACTGAATTTGACTGTCGTCATTACTGATCCTTTTCCGTTTTTCACACAAATCAACAATGAAAAAATCATAGCGCATGGAAAGCTATTAAAGTCTACTTGATAACAAGTGAAACTAATCGTAAGAAAATAAACCCGTCCTGATCTACGTCAAAAAAATTGAATAACACCATTTATGACAGACAACAAACAACGAAAATAAAACAATAAAAGTCCTGGCTTGAAACAGGCACATAAAGAATGTGGCCATATAGTTCATCAAAAGAATCTCCAATGCCTTAACGGGTTGAAATGAAAGAAAGATTACAGCAATGGAGTTTTAAAAGAAAATAATTGTATTTATCTAAAACCATCTTATGATATTTGTGATAGCATAACCGATAACTTTATAATTAAGTCTTGAATATGACTTCAACTTTCAGTATTTAAAAATGACTGAAATTTTCAGTACTGTAAAATGACTGTAATTTTCAGTACTGAAAAATGACTGAAATTTTCTGTACTGAAAAATGACTGAACTTTTCAGTACTGAAAAATGACTGAAATTTTCAGTACTGAAAATTGACTGACGGTACTGAAAACAACCTTTTCTTAATATTACTGAAAACATGCATATAATCAAATGTACTGAAAAGATATGGGTAAGAACTGTTCTGATTGATTATATTTTTTGTGAGTACTGTATATGTAGTGGCATTAAAAGTACATGTAAACGCTATGTCAATTCCTGGTAGTGTACGATCTCTTGGAACAAGCGAAAAAGAAACAAATAAGATCTTGAACCCCATTAAACATATTGATTGATTGATTGATTGATTGATTGATTGATCGATTGATTGATTGATTGAAAGTTTGCATGGCACTCTCTATATGCGAGGCATCAGGCTTAACGTTCATATTCTGACTGAACGTGGCTGCGTACTTATACATCCCGGACAGCCAAACGGACTGCCTGGATTTCCTAATGAATAAAAATCCTTGCATCTTCTTTTTATAATTTTTTTCTTTTTTCTATGGGAACTTGGACTTCATGTTATTTCTTTATTTGTTGCGTGTGCATTTTGATTGAACTTGTAGGAAAACTGAGTAACATTTTGTCTTGGAAGTTTCACTTTCTATATTGGGATATGGAATATATCAAAAATGCCTACATAGGAACTCGCTTAGATCTTTTATATATCTTTTTCTTATTCATGTGACGATATCGAAAACCAGTATAATAGACTTGTATACATAACTCCAGTACAAATGTTTATGTGCCTGTCAGCAATAGCGTCGGTGGTAATCTTATGTTATATTGTATGTTTTTGTCACTAAGGTTTTTTTTTATTGATGGCATACTTTTTATCTAATAGTTATTTAGAACGTTTAAGACTCGCGGCTATTAAAAGCTTGGTGTAATGTTGAGGCACAATCAATTGTAGAGGTCCATATGTGCACCTGGAAATGTCTATTGGTTCATGTGCCGCTGAGTTGATATCTCATTACAAACTACTTATATCCGTCATCTGCATCAGGGGGTAGTTAACTAAGCCAAATTCATATAGCCCTTGTCCCTGTATTTCGTATACTGACAAAATCCTGTCCTGTACCTTGTGTGTATTTCTCTGGCAATATTTTTTTTTAAAGTTTTACCTGGTTCTTTCATAACATTGCAGTTTTTCAGTCCATCTTCCACTTGACAATCTATCCATCCCTTGTCAGCATTACAGATAGACCCATCTGATAACGTGCACACTCCTGAAAATTACCATATGTATTTATAAGATCTTGTTTAATGGTTGGGTGTATGATATGTGCTCAATGATACCAATAAAATCAGTATAAAACACAAACAACATAAAGACAAAAAAACAAAAAACGAGAAGACAATCAGAAGTCAGCTGAACACTTTACAGAAAATCATCAAACATCACACGAACTCTGCTATCTAAAACCCGCTGTTAAATTAAGTTTCTTTATGGATTATTCCCGCAGCCGTTACTACTTCAAAGATGCACAAGTGTTACGGACGAACAAAAGGACACGCACACACGGAACGTAAATATATGATTTCTTACATGAACCAGAGAATATGTGACTATGTTTCAATTAATACTCTTTTCACAAATTCGCTGCAATGGTTTTTACTTTGAGGACAAGAAAAGAAGCAGACATTCATAAAGAAAAATCCAGCAAACAATTTATTTTCGACATTTATAAAAAAAAATATTTGGAAATGAAGCTTAATAAATACAAATTTCCATTAAAACCGAGAATGTCACAAGACCTATTGATCGAAACATGTCTCACTCCACTTTTCAATCTTACCTGGGTGTGTTATATCTGTTAAACGTGATGGTAAATTCCCTTGTTTCCAGACACAATCAGGATCTCCAAGTTCTTCGCCATTTGTTCTTCCGTCTCCATCAGAATCTTTTCTACATAATTCAGGTGTCCATGACTAAATGCAAATTAATTTCGATGAGATTCTATGCATAGTAATCCGCCAGAGCCAACAATTTTCTACATGTTTAATATTGACCAGTTTTAAATTCGTATGGGTAAATGTGTCTTGCCGCTAGTCGACGTCTTTGAAGATGAAATTAAATATTTGATATTTGAATTCATTATCTTTTTTTATTGTGCACGTATTATAAGTTATACGCTTAAAACTCTAGACTTCTTCTATTATGAACAAACAGACGAAGATAGAATGAGACGGATTTATAAAAGTTTTCCAAACTTGTTTCTGAATCCCATATTTGAATTTCATGTAACATTGTACTACTTCATTGTTATGATTTTTCATTAATAAATACTTTTTAAACTGAGATAGAATGAGAAACAATCAAAATCGAAACACAAAATATTTATAGATTGTTGTTTGCTTAATTTTCAATGAGTGGTATTTCTTACCTATTTAGGACGATAATAGAAATAAAATTAGAGGCTGTATGATTGTCAGTAAGACAACTTTATATGAAGATCAAAGTACTTAGATATGGCAAAGCAAGGTAGACCCACCTCGGGCTGAACAGTATGTTTCGACAGCCAGTGGAAAAAAGTTGGTAGGGCAAAAATCAATAAGCCCCAATATGACCCATAAAGGTTTCTTGAACATGCGGAGTTTGTGAAACTCTTACTACACACGGCCCAAGGATTAACGGCCCGGTTTAACGCACGTGTCGTCGTAAAAGGAACGGATGCACCACTTTATATAGATATAAGAAGATGGGGTATGAGTGCCAATGAGACAACTCTCCATCCAAGTCAAAATTTATAAAAGTAAACCATTATAGGTCACAGTACGGTCTTCAACACGGAGCCTTGGCTCACACCGAACAGTAAGCTATAAAGGGCCCCAAAAAATTACTAGTGTAAAACCATTCAAACGGGAAAACCAACGGTCTAATCTATATAAAAAACGAGAAACGAGAAACACTTATGAACCACATCAACAAACGACAACTACTGAACATCAGATTCCTGACTTAGGACAGGTGCAAACAAATGCAGCGGGTTTAAACGTTTTAATGGTACCAAACCTTCACCCTTTTTCTGAAGCAATAGTGTAACATCACAACATAGAAAGACACACTATAAAATATCAACTGAAATAGCTTAACTCAATCAAAGGACATATTAACACCTTTGAACATACACTGAACAAATAAATTTGACCTATGACACAATGTAAATACAAAATAAATAAACTAAGGGAAGAATAATAAAAGTAACATGTTATATCGGTAAGAAATGTTAAACAATTAAAGAAAAACAATATGCTCGAACAAAAATATCAGCCATTTGCAATAACTTTAAACACAGGTAAATGAAAATAATTTTGTTCTTAGCATGCATTTGTCTAAATATATGCCTACTTTGATTATCCCAGTCACCCCAAGTGGTAGAAACAGAAGGAAAAAAGTTATAATTGTATGCCTGGTATCATTGTATAATCGAGTATGACCATTGATAAATAAAAATGAAAAAGAGAATCAGTTATTTGATATCCAACGTAAGATATTTTGGCTTAGCGATATACTACAACTACTCCATCAAATGTGTTTTACAAGTTTGACCAAAAAGGTTGAATAGTGCTTTAAATGTGAATGCTTAAATGTTCCGTCCTTGGGTTTTTCTTAATTCTCTGTCTCAGTGAAGCTTTTCTTTACTGGTACATATGTTTTAATTGGAGTGTTCTTTCAAATTTTCACCATACTAAACCAACAGTTGAAAACAGCGGAAAACATCAATTACCAAGGAAATTCAGACGATTAATACAGGGTTTTGTTTTGGTACACCTAGTGTAAACTGAGAAAAATAAAATGCCTCGTGTCGGGAGAGTGCAACGCAGTCTGCACGTTCAAGAACCCATGCAACTACTCTACCATCGGAGATATATAGCCTGTTGCAAGACAAAATTTCTATCCGTATCCCAAATACCTCTTTTCCAAAGATAGTCTAAATTTCCTGTTCTTTCTCATGTTTATCCTGGTCAGGCTTTAGAAAACGCACCTAATGATTTAATATATCATATACAGTCATAAAGATAAACACGACACGTCAAACAAACAACAATCAATCAATTTATCTTATTCCTGTTCTATAAAAGTTATGCTTTCAACATACCAATCCCGCTGCTTTAAAATCCAAACCAAACTGGTTTCTACTTCCACCTCCAAGTGGTTTGTTGTGGCCTACACCATGCCACACGTAGTTAGCTTTACATGGATGTGGTACTTCGTTTCCATTCGGAAGGATATCTTTAAAGTTAGGGTAGGCTGTTACACTGCCGACACAGACAAGAGTTTTGAGTAATGTCCCAATCCTGCTAAACAAATAAATAAGTAAAAACAGAAATAAGGAAATAGTATTTTAAATAAAAGACAGCATGTAATAAAAATATCAATATCTGTTAAAAAAAGGACAGCACCCACTCTCTTCAACTTTCGCCATTATGGTCTTCCGAGTGATTTTGTTAAGCTCCTCATTCTAACGTGAATAATACTAATTAAATAGTTTCGTTTAATTTTATAAGTTCAGTGAAAGAAGTATATATAGTAATAAATACAAACTATTATAAACAATAAGGAAACGTTATAGTGTTACAAAGTAACAACTATGTTTCACATATATACCCTTTAAAGGCGTATTTGTTAGTGCTAATAAAGTTTAATACACTTTCAATTTGTTGGTGAAAACCAGTTTGAAACTAGTTTGGAACCTAAACTGGTTTACCGTTTTACCGTTTGTTAATCACAAACCTAGACTGGTTCCGTAAACCATTCAAACCGCGTCTGTAGGCGGTTTGGGGTTTAGGTTTAAGTTTTAAAATGGCAACAATTTTAATGCAATGTGGCAGATGTGACAAACTTTATGCAAATTCAGATGCTTTCAATGACCATGACAGTTATTTTAATGAATTATTCTACACAATTAATTGTTGTTAATTCTAAACACTATTTGTTTTATTCATTCTTCTGTTATTTTTACTAGTCTGACAGAAGTCTTTATGTATTTGCAATTTAAAAACACTTTAGATTCTTTACCAATTTGGAAAATACTGAGATATGGAATAAATGTCCATGAGATAACTTGATCCAATTAAACAGCAAAATGTCAAACCTTACTTGAAGCTGTGAAATAAATTGAAATGGCCTACAAGTACAAGAGCAACATCTACAATTTTTAAAGTTTGTGATTAGGTCAGTTTAATGGGAACCATTATACATATGTTTACTAGTTCAGTGGTATTTGGTATATATGCAGTTGCATTAAGATAAGAACAACTCATTTCCAAAGAAATAGTTTGGCCCCTATTTACAATCGGGCTATATATATGAAAACTGAAACTCATCGTTTTTGATTAGGTAAGTGGATGGGGAACCACTATTTATAAGTCATTGATATTGGTATGCAGTTGG
The DNA here is from genome assembly GCF_021869535.1 of Mytilus californianus. NCBI lineage: Eukaryota > Metazoa > Mollusca > Bivalvia > Mytilida > Mytilidae > Mytilus > Mytilus californianus. The sequence goes on from NW_026262668.1 coordinate 3,459,387, forward strand.
CATATCTCATTTCAAAGGAGATAACTATAATGTGACTCTGTGCGTCTGTCAGCATCTTATTCATAATTTGACATTTTATAATTCATAGACTTTGGTTAAATTTTATGGCTAAATTATAGGCAAAAATCGTGACAACTCATACAGCATATATGACAAACTTTGTAATCATAGATTGCTCTATATTAAATTCTATGGAATGTTTTTTGTCATTTATTTTCACATGGAAAGATTGTCTACAATTGTATGTCTCTTCGACTCTGCAGTGTCAGAAGGATTATGTACCTCAAAAAGGTTATTTATTTCTTCCATATCCCTGGCACCTTCTCATTCATGTCATCATTTTGCAAGAGGCATAGCTCATGTAGCACGCAACCGGTCAAATTGACTTTAACCGCTTTATTCAGGTCTAGCATATCAATAAATGTGAGAAGGTGGAATCTTCTTATTAGGGCTCCAAATGAATGTTCAATCACCATCCTAGTGCTGCTGTCGATAACGTTTTTGATTTCTGTTGAGGTTACCATAATTAAAAGTGTCATCAACCATGTAGTAAGGTAATAAGCAGAATCACCCAGTAGATGTGTACTACTTGGGAACATCTCATCAGTGTTGTTTTCAATTATTCCATAAATTGGTGAGTTTTTTAATACACGAGAGTTGTGAACCAACATCTAAGAAATGTATATCACTATCACAAATCCCCTGTAGATCATGTAGATTTATTGAATGGAAAGATTTACTGTTTATGTAGTTCTTGCGAAACTCTCTAGGTGTGTGAATAGGAATGTGTGTCCTGTCAATTGCACCTTCCTTTTCTCTTTAAACTTCTGTACAATTCTAGGAAACTGGTTTCTACTATATATATATATAGGCCATGTTATGTATTTTGATGGAAGTTTTTCACATATCACAACAGCAGGATCTCTAACAATCTGAAGTACTGAGTACTTACAAACTCCGTAAATGTCCGCAATTGCTTGTAGAGTCATCTGGCTTGAGACATACTTAATGTAAATAAGAACCTGTTTCTCTATTGTTATGGATCTAGAGAGAGTCCTTAATAAAGCCTCTTAACTCCCCTACCAGTCTATGGAAAGTGGTCGGATTTAATCCGAAAACATCTTCTAAACTCTTCTTTGCTGTAAGGGAGCTGCCATTTGATTTTTATGAAAGGGGGGGGGGGGAGAGGCTAGGATGAACAATTTTGTCCTGCCTTTTTATTTTTCGCTCTATTCGGTCCTACCTTTTTATTTTTCACTTTATTCGGTCCTGCCTATTTTTTCCATATTTCATCCTAGCCCTCCCCATAGCCACCCCCCCATAAAAATCAAATGGCTGCTCCTTAAGTTGAAACCCCACAATCAGCATAATTGAGTACCTGTGGAATATGAGCTCTGTTCTTCATAAGTAGAATGCACGATATAATTATGTTGTAGCTGTTTAAGATTGTGTCATTCGTAAGGTCAAACAGCAGAGCAGAAACAAGTTATAATATCTGACGCCATTTTTTAGAATAAACTTTACATTTGTTGAAAAATATCTAAAGCTAAACCAGTTTTGAAACCTAACCCTAAACCAAACAAAAACAGTTTAAAACCAAAACCGAAAACTCAAACCAGTTTTGCTGTAACAAATACGCCTTGAGTATCAGTGTATACAAAGTGCGAATCCTGAAATACCATTTTTACTGTATCTAACGTGTATTTCTGATGTAGAATGATAAATAAACAGACCAAAAATTCAAAATTTAAAAAAAAATCTGAAATAATATATCAAATATATTGTTTTCAGATATATTTATATCTTGCCTACAGCTATCCAGGTGTAAAATCGATAAACATATAAGTAAATATTGAGTATATTTCACGAAGAAAGCAGCAGGTTTTGTCATTCAGTTTATGATATTGAGCTAAATTATACTTTGCTTCTTACGCTATGCGATTCATGTTTACTGTCGAATATTGGTACAATACTATCATTTTCACTGTAGGAGCAATTCAGTTCTGTTGTATATGCGATGCATTTTCACAGTAGGAATCTTATTCATTTTCATAAAATAGTGTCTTATTTCAGCCGATTTGCTTACTTTGTGCGTGAAAGTCTAGCGAATTATAAAAATCAATTCCGTAAAAATAGCATTCATTGCTTAAAATATTCAATTCTATTTTCTAATTGTTCGTGTCCGGATATATGCGTAGGGTAAAATGTATCCACTCCATCTCATAATTGAATACCTATATATATACACCTTGGACCATGAAGCACATTTAGGGCCACAGAAATCTCTGCTTTCGGTTTCGGTCTATATCTAGGGTACTATACATCACATATTAATAAAACTTCATAAATGGATGCATCCATCTGGGATAATAAAGAGCGTTAGCACAATAACCTACATTTAACACTTGAGTGACTGGTTCTGTTATCGGTTTTGGGTTTATATATAAGGTGCTATGCATCACGTATTGATGCATTAATGCGTATATCTTATAAATAAAAGCTCGCCCACACAACTTGACTTACACTTCACGCTTGAATGATTTTGGATATTGATATGTCACATGAATCTCTAATAGTATATACATCTTACAAAGTAAAGAAAATGCAAGCAAGAAATGAGTCACCTTAATTTATGGTTGAATGTCTTGTATATTGTTGTTACATGTACGGAAATATGTAACTAAGAAATTACAATGACATATTGAGAACAGCTTTCAATGGTTATATCATAGGTATAACTGCCGTACAGTTGATTCCGGACGTTGCTGCGTGTCGTGGGTACCATGACACAGTAATAGCAAACTCACCAAAAATGTTTGAATATGCTTGATATGAACATGTATCACCTCAAGACGGTGTGTCGTATATCTTTTTTTTTTTTAATAATTATTCAGTTTATTGCACAATTGGTTGTTAACAAATACCCTAAAAGGTACAACTATCCCAAATAGGTTTATCCCTGTGTGTGAATTATCAAATGAACCAGGGGATTCACAAGATAAACTTATTATAAGTTTCAAAAGTGGTTAATAGAATATTACAATCGATATAGTTTACAAAATCTGCATAGCCACAAATCCGGAAAACATACGTTCTCTCTGTTTACGTTTTTCTACTTATTTTAATTGTATATCACATGGTATAGATGTTTATTATGTATCTCGAACACGTGTATTTTATTCATTCTTGTGTGTTGGAATATTCTTAACTTATTTGGTAAGTTTTAAATTTAATGAAATAACTGTTTTGTTTTTTAACGATAACTTTTACACGCTACAGAATACTGAAAACTTGAAACATTATGAGTATATATCAATCATTGATGACATTCTGATGGTAAGTTAACATGATCAAAAACATGGATAAAGAATGAGTTTTTGTTGATACTTTGTATAAAGTATTGTCAATCGTTTCGTGTAAACAGAGAAACAGTATACATAAAACATAAATGAGAAACATAGTGTTGCTCTACGAGTATAATGTCTTAACTTTCACATAAACAGAGACACACACATATACCATTACCTACACAAAAACATGGTCACAACTTGCACACTCACACTCCCTGTCACACAACTACTCAACCATGAGTACTTGCACACCTCTCCTATTGAATTACATTGCGGTTAATTAGATATATTTAAATGTATCTTTCAAAAATTTACTACATTTTCTTTCTAAGAGTATACTATTTTCATACCATTCTAAGAATTCTAATTTAAAAACACTATATACATCTATGTACTTGTGTTTTAACTCTGATGCATAATTACTTTTGTAAACAGCAAATAGAACAATTGTTAACAACACATTAATATCAAAATATGAACTGTCATGAATTTTGTATCCAAGTATTAAGTTTTGCATTGATAAAATATGTGTACCTATTTTTATTTTATCAAGTAGTAACCCAACTTTAATCCAAAATTCTTGTAAAAATTCACACTCTTTAAAAAAATGATCATAATTTTCTACTTGGTGACATATATGACATTGATTATCCTTCATTATTTTCCATTGATAAAGCAGTTGCTTACATGGTAATATATAATTGATCAATTTCCACCTAAACATTTTTAGTTTGTTATCATTTAACTGGTGAAATGTAAAGTTAAATATATCATGTATATGATTTGAAGAATTTAGATTGAATATTTTTTTCCATTTTATGAAGCCAATAGGTTTGTCACTTTCAATACCTTTGATATAATTATATATATCTTTAGCTTTTAAGTTTTTAATGCAAATTGATTTGGCTTTGTTTTTTGCTTCTAAGTAAAGATTTCTGTCTATTTGAACTTTAGTTGAAATTGATTGATTTGATTTTAACATGATTTTCCATTCCTTTTTGATTGCAGATTTTAGTTTAGAAAGTTCTGCTATCCAGTTTAATTTTTCTTTCAATTTATTTAAGATTACTTTTTGGGAGATATTACCTTGTTTATTTATGATATCATTAATAAAAAAAATGTCACTTTCTATCCAGTTTGGAAAAACAAGACTTTTACCATTTAATTTAATTGATTGATTACCCCAAATGAATTGCTGTCTTACAATTTTGAAATTTAACCCCTTGCTTATCTTGGAACTATTATGTACTTTATACCAACTTTTTAATATTTCTAAATAAAATTCTGGCATAGATTTTTTTAAATTTGGTATGTCATATATATTTTCAGGGTTCATGTTAAATAGAGCGAAGTTAGCTCCAAATTTGTTAAAGTAATATAAAGATATAATCTTCCAATTTGAAAATTCTTCTGTTGTTAACCTTTTAACCCAAGATATATGAATTGATGTTATATAACTATCTATATCAATCATTTTTAAACCTCCTTCCTGATAATCAGTACATAGAGTAGATCAGCATGACCTTCGTGTTACATTGTCCTCAAGATCATATATAAAGGATATAAACTGGATTGCAATCAGGTGTTCCCGATGAGTGGGCTCCTCTTGCTCCAGCTATTCTGTTTCACGTTAAACATTGTACAAAATTCAGGTGTTTTAATTTTCAATATGAAATGTTAGAAATGTCAAATAGCTGTGTCGTTACACAAAATAGAACATATGCATCTAAAAAAAGACAGCATAATTATATATGAAAATGAGATGTAGTATGATTAAGACAACTATCCACCGGAGTTAAAATGAATTGGTAGTAAACAATTTTAGGCCATCGTACGGCCTTCAACAATGAGAATAATCATACCGTATAGTCGGCTATAAAAGGCCCCGACATATACAATGTGAAAAAATTCAAACGAGAAAAACAGCCTAAATTATAACAAAACAATTTACGAAAGTCAGAAATGACAGGCATGAACCAACCGGCAACCACTGTACTAAAGTTTCCTGACTTGGAACATGCACGTAAAAAATGTGGCCTTGTTAAACTTGTTTGTGAGCGCTCAACCTTCATCTAGCCTGGGACATTGGTGTAACAGCCAGTTGCAATTAGCTTAACTAAAAAAAAGATCGGTTAGTTGTATGTATGTTCCAAAAACTCAATAAATATATACATTGGTCTCTTTGTAAAATCATCTCAAAATGCCCACCATTAAAGCACTTACAAATACAGTTACACACACACACATTGTTGAAGGCCGTAAATTGCTTATATTCACGTCATTTGAACTCCGGTAAAAAGTTGTCTCATTGGTAATCATACCACAACTCCTATTTTATACGTGTCCGTTGATAGTTATCTATAAAAACTCGCTACGAATTTTGAAGAAGTTTTAAAATTCCTTCGTAAAATTCAGTTGCGAATGGCTTTACTCAAATATAAAAAAAAACTGACCGAAATAACCCGACTAACCGTACCCTATTCGATCAAGTGACTTTTCTCCCAAACGTAGAACAAAAGACGGAATCTTCGATTCATTCGGTTGTTAATAGATATTGAAATTGTTCTGTTTTGTACTAACTAATCCAACACGCTGCCTCGGATTCTATCCTTTTAGATAACAAGCTAACAGTCCATTAGAGAACATGGCTCCTTTCGAGGCCACATTATTCTGACACTGAGACAATCATTCTTTATCGAGTAACTCCAAGCTCTGCTTGCTCTCCGGATTCAATTACACATTTTACAGATTTTGGGTTGATCCTGTCGAGAATCGTACCACCCAACGAGGCAATCAATGCGAGCATATAACTATACTGCAGATACGTTTAAGTTAAATTGGTGTTACGAAATAATTTGAGGGGTATTATATAATACCAATAAAGGTCCGTATGTTGTAAGGTTTTGGAAATTTTGTGCGCGTGAGAAAAGAAGTGAGGTTGAATGAGTATTTTTTGGTCCAAAACGGTCGAAAAATCTAAAGAGGTAACATTTATAAGACATTACAGCTATATTTTCTTGACTAGCAACGAATATAGTATTGTATCGCCACTGGTGCGTAATATTGTTGGTAAAGATAACATCATCAATTAGTGCAGATATATGACCATATAATGGCCGTATTACAGACGGAATTAACTTTGGTTTATTCTAACAACTTGATATTCATAGATTAACTAGTACTTACACTGTCGAGGTTAGTCTATGGAAAGGTATATACTATGAAATTTAGAGCGAGGGGCTTGCCCCGAGCTCTTAATTTCATAGTATATACCTTTTCATAGACTATCCAATTTAGCACATATTTACAACTCGAGTAATCTTTTAATTGGTCTATTGATAGTTTATTTTGGCCGACTACTTGTATCACAGGTGTTTGTAAAACGGAGCTCATTAACGAAGTTTTGTAAATCTACTCACTAGTATCATTGTAAAATATGTGATTTCAAAAGGCCCTTCACTCCAGAATGAAAAGATGGTAGCTGCTGGTGTAAGTATGTATACTGATATAAAGCGGTGTTTTACTATATATGTTCTTCTTACATGGTAAGATGACAAAATAAATTGACCAAAAGCAGGCAATAATTAAATTGCAGTGGAAGCTTTACATGTTTTGAAAACATTTTTTAATTTCACAGTAAAACTAAAGCTATAATAAATTTGAAACATATAGATAGTTTGTCCCCATAGATATAGTCTAGCAGATAGGCATTGAAAAGCAACTTCCAATAGAGCAGAGATTAAGGTTTTGTGTTTTGTGTTTTGTGTTTTTTTTTTATTATTTCAAAGTAAAAACTAAAAGATTTATCAGAATATGTTTATATATATATATATAGGTGGCACATTATCTTCAGACATAATCACAGTTTTTCAATTCATGACATCGTCCTAAACATGCATGAAATGTTTGCCACTGGACATTAAGCAACCAATAATCAATAAATCAATCAATTCATGACGAAATAGATCACCTTCCTTAAGAAAGTTTAAAAAATTATCACCAAGTTGCTTTAATTTTCCCTCACAAGGTTTCATAGTACACACTTTTCTGTGTACAAAGTAATTGCATGGATGATACATTATCATAATTTTAAGATATCGTTGTACTCTAATCAAGGTATAAAGAACCATATGTATTACCCTTTATTTAAATAATAAAATTTGCAACTGTCAAAAACATTTTTTAGATCCAAAGATTTTAATAGCAGGATATTTTAAAATCAACGTGAAAACTAATTAAAACTATTTAATTTAATTTGGAACACAGCATTTTATTTCAAAATAGCCAGTGGCAATTTTTGTTTTAAATATCTTGATTACGATACAATGAAATATTACCCTTGTGGTCATTCATGCGTAGTTACTTAGTACACAGGAAAAGTATGTACTATGAAAATTAGAAGGCAAATATAAGCAATTTGATTGGACGAGAAGTTGTAAGTATGTGCTAAATATCAACAGCAAATGGTTATTTATTGATTTCCAGTGGTTATTCAAACTTTTAAGTCGGACAAAATCGAACTCCATTTATCTGCAACTTCGTACCTCAATTTTAACCTTTCGAAATTTTGGGTTCTAATTGCTCTTCAACTTCATACTTTATTTGGCCTTTTTTAATATTTTTGATTTAACCTGGCGTCACTGATGAGTCTTTTATAAACGAAACGCGTATCTGGCGTATACAAAGTTTTAAGCCTGGTATTTAAGATGAGTTTATTTAAAACTTTTTTTCATTTATTTTTGAACACAAGCTCAAATTCTGACTGGAATAAATTAACCTTAAACACGAACTATTATAAAGTTCAAACTTCAGTTTCATCTCCAACTAGCACAAAAGCTCTAAATTTCATTCGTCCTCAAAATTTATTGTTTCATTATTATTTCTTTTCAAATTATTAATAAAACTCATTTTAATTATTTGGGGACTTTTGACATTTAGCTAAGTAATTAAATTTCTTAAGCTGAAAATTGTTTTGAAATTTTGTTTTCAAAACTTTTTATATCGTCAATCCTGACAAAGATCCCATGACTAGTGTTTAAAGAATATTTAAACAAGTTAAGGTGTCTTAATTTGATTAAAAATCGTTTCCGTCACAAGAAAATAACTTCGAGATCAATCAATTAAACCAAGAGATCTGTATTTAACTCATGTATTGTGTTATTAAGAAGTCGTCGTGTGAATCCTATAATTATGTATTTCCCATATGGTAATAGTGGTAAAAATTTAAATTGAAGTTAAAAAGTTCAATATCATAAATATTTGACTGAGACATAAAATGTTATATAGGAAAAAAGTAAAATAACAAAAATACCGAACTCCAAGGAAAATTTAAAACGGAAAGTCCTTTATCAAATGGCAAAATCAAAAGCTCAAACACACCAAACGAATGGAAAAAAATGTCATATTCTTAACTTGGGTATGTAGAAAATTGTGGATTAAATCTGACTTTTTAGCTAGCTAAACCTCTCACTTGTATGACAGTCGCATAGAATCGAATTTACGTACATGAAGAGTAACTTTTTGTTCGAATGTTTTTTTGGTAGATAAGCAACATAGATAAATAAAGCATCCCCATTTTTTGCAGATAGAAAATTTCACTACAAACAATATAGTTTAAGAAATTTATCCCTATATTTCCATTGGAGATAGACCATGCATTTTCTAAGTTTGTAAGGCCCCAGTTCTATACTGCTGGATTTTCTAAGAACTGCTCATAGATTGAGTTCAAATCATGCAAACCATTTAATCATAGTACTACTGAGATGATTTTGATAACAATTATTTAACAGCAAAATACACGAGAAATAGTGGGGATACAACACTATAAATTATTTGTCTATGAACTAACTAGATGAATAAGCCATTATAATCTAATGGGAGTGGGAAGATAGAACAGCGTAGTTCTGACAAAAAATCATAGAGTGTAGAAATCTCGTATTATAGTTGTATAGGGAGATAGAAAATTGCACTTGGATATCAAATACATAGCTATCTCCATTTTTTATCAAAAGTGGACATATAACACTATAAGATTCACACAAAGAAGTGTAGATTCAACCATTTATCTACAGAATGCCAGCTTGATGTGTTTGATAAGGCTTTTATTATTCTTTGATATGGGGCCGAAATGATGGGATACGAAACTGTTAACATTTTGGAAAGGGTACATTTGAGTTTTTGTAAGGATGCATTGCTGTTAAAAAGATCGACTCCTAATTTTATAAGTATGGCTAATTGGGAAAATATATGAATTAAAATAATTATGGAATTGAAAACAAATGGTTATCATGTATCAAGAGCACTTTTGGTATTTGTGGAATGTCAAATATATGGCGAAATTAAAATTATATCTCAAAAAAAAAAAAGATTGTATTAAACATTGAACAAATTAAAGTTAAAAGATCAGTGTAGACAAAATGGTTTGCAGATGTAAATCAATCATCAAAAGGTTTATGTTATGAAATATTCAAAACTGAACTTAAATTTGGAAAGTATATTTCAGTTTTGTCGTTAATTTAAGCACTATAAATGTGATTAAGATGTGACAATCACTGCTTGCCAATGAAGACAGGTAGGTGGCATAATGTTCCAAGACCAGAGAGATTATGCCACCATTTGACGCTGCTGACATCGGCGATGAATTCCATTATGTAATTTCTTGTCCTTTTTACAGTAAGGAACGATACAAATAATTACTATCCTGTTGTTGTACGAATATCATTACTAATATTCTTTAATCTAATAGTTTATAATTCACTACAGTCAATATTGATTTACTAGAAAAATGTGTAGATTTATTAATGATAATATATAGATTTAAGAAGATGTGGTATGAGTGCCAATGAGACAACTCTCCATCCAAGTCTCAATTTATAAAAGTAAATGAATGAACCACATCAACAAACGACAACTACTGAATATCAGATACCTGACTTAGAACAGGTAGAAACAATTAAATATGTTCTTTTCAAGATTTGCAAGATATTGTCACATTGTGTACATTCGTCTCTGTAAATATGTAACTTAGTAAAATCTAGTCTAGTCAAAAGATTAAAATTTTCAATTTATATAATCCAAAATGAGTTAATTTTAGATATCTGTCGTTCAAAGTGGTTTATTCAACCTGTTATTCAATCTGTTATTAAACCCACTTATTACTAAGTATTATTTTGATTTACTTTAAAAAAAAATAATAGTTGTCAACCAAAATAAACAGTTAATTGGTTACATTTTTTGGGAAAAAGAATAACATATATTGTAGATCAAAGAAAAAATAAATAAAATGACTGACACCTTGATGATTGAACAAAGGAAGAAGAACGCTCATTTTCCTGGACGCATACAGCAAAGTTGGGATTGAAGTTTTTACGGTCGCTCAAACAGTTATTTTGAATAGAAAATGTTTTGCCCGTAGTCACAAATAAATTCATGTTTACCGTTGAAACGCTTTTTATATGTTTTGTTTGCCATTTGTATATTTTATTTGAAACATGGTCCTCAAAACTTGAACTTTGAGTGAACTTGTGTACTTCAATATGTTATAAGTTATAAATATTTAAATTTTGAGAACCATGTTGGATGCATGTATTATTTTAAAGTGACGATTTTTTTTTATTTTCAACTCTACAAGTTAATGAAAAATCATACAAAATTATGAAAAAGTTGTCAGATCATATTCATATTAACAGTAAAGACATTCTATAGTACCAATGTCATTATCTATGCAGCACATATTGTCGGCGATTCTGAATACTGTATTGTATGATCAACAATACCAATACCGTGCCTTGACCTGTGCCGCTGCATGCAATTAGTTGAGGTAACATGTATACCTAAGTATGACTGATCATTCCCTTAAATCATTGAAGCCAAGAAAACGTTGATAGAAATTTTCCTTATACAATGTAATTTCAAACTATCGGCTACAAGAAGTGGCTGCAAGGCAGATGTAAAAACTGCTTACACTACAACTCAACATTATCACGCTACATACTAAATATAAAATTGTTCCCTTCCATATTAGTCAACAAAACTTTAGTGAAAGTTTTCTTTCCAAGGTACTTCGGACGGACGGACGTGTCGAGCGGTTATTAGACGTACTTTCGCCGTTGGCGACGAATGTAAAAACAGATTGAATAATTGCCTGCATTTCCCAATGAGGCCTAATAACTGGCAACATAATTGATGAATTAAATCCTATAACATTCACAACCAGGAAAAGATTGTACCACTGATTTCCATTGCACATTTTAGAGCCTTTTCTAACATTTCAAATTCTTATTACTGCTTCTTCACATTTTTTATTTCTCAAATCATCATTATAAAAAAGAGGGGTATTAAATGTAACTCAACCCGTCATGTGTTAAAACATCTGATCAAAGTCAGGTATTTGATCTGAAGCATTCATTTTACACATAGTTTTATTTTACAAAATAGATAAGTGTTCAAAAAGATATTTTATATCCATTAAAATATTTGTAATTTACATATTGCGGCAAAATACTTTTTTCGGTGCAGTAGCTTTAATAATATCTAAATATTGATAACAAGATCCCAAACTGAGGGTATCTTGAAGTTTATATAGTTTTGCACTAAATGCAAGAAGATTGAAACCCTAATGCAAATATGTTAGATAGAATTCATAAAGAGAAATACTGATTTTTGACAGACGAATTTCTCGTAAACAAGCGAATGGTGTTATTTGCGGTGCTTTGCTTTTGCGCCAAAATAAAACATTCCATTTCCGCCAATAGTACAGGTAAAAAGTATAAATAAAAGATATATTGAACAAACTTTAAAGACTTTTGAAAGCAATAAACGACAGGCATGTAGTGACCGACGACTGGTCACCTAACCGATTTAGACAAACACAAATTTTAATTACTTGTTTACCTCCGTCACACTACCATTGAAGTATATGTATGTATAACCACGTAAATTAGTAGGTTACATTAAAGTCTGTTTGGTCTATAATCGACAATTTGGCTGCTTTAAACGCAAACCCGTTTTCATTACAGCCGATTGCATTGAGTGTGTAAGTAAAGGTACTATCTTTGGTTAGCTTGCTTGCTAGCTGAACCATTAAGTCATTATTAGGTTAGGTAAACTACCCTCCTTTAAGAGTAGACTAGTCCGACAGATAACCAATCTATCTGTCTGTAGGACTGGGCTACTTCGACAGGAGGGTAGTATACCTTACCTAATAATGCCTTCACGGTTCAGCTAACAAGCAAGCTACCTTTGCCTACACACTCAATGGAATCGGCTGTAAATATAGATTTATTTACACATATATGTTTGGTTTCTTCTGGCTATTCCAACATGGACAGAACAAGGGATGTTGTTATTGCACAGTATGTTGTTTTTGTTCATTAATGTATTATTAGATAGCTGTTTAAAGTAAATGTTATATAAAATTGTCATGATAGTTAGGTAACAAATACAATTTATGTAATTCATGACGAAATAATGAATAATTTTTTGTTTGCTTGTGGAAATACACATTTATCAAGATTTTACAATTTATGAGTTTTTAACTACTGAAAATACGATTTAACTTTTTAAAAGGAGGAGGGAATTAAGTCATCGAAAAGTATCTAAATTTCGACTTATTTGAAACAAATAACGAATATACAATTTAAAACCAAAGTAGTGTTAATATTGAGCACTTTAAATTCTTGTAAAAAGTTTCAAGATGCCACTTTTTTCGCAGATATTTATATTCTTTGTCTCCTTTTGTATATAATATATCTAAAAGATTGGAATGTTTCATACTGATGAGAACATTCGAACTCTTAACACCCAGTCTACCATAAAACCATGCAAAACAGTCCACAAGGGGGGTCATCGGATTTGATTGAAACTTTTTGTGCTTAAACAACATTATGAAAGAAGTCCATAAAACAAATATTTCATCTGGTTCCAATCCCTTTCAGTTAGGAGATGCTGTAATGTACCGGGAACCAGTTTCCCCATGTAGGAGGCAGTATTTTTCTATCAAAATGACCAATTTCAACACCCTTAAACTTGTGAATGCAGAAAACAACGACATAAAGAATGATGAATTATTGACTAACCAAGTTTTGAAGCTTTGAGAACTCATCAGTACTTAAATTTACAAGAAACAGTTTGTGGATTATTCCAAGGGAGATAATCCAGTAAAAAAATATTTTCAGAAAATCATAAAAAGTACATATTTTCAAAACTATCCAGCCTTTGGTCCATTAAAAATATAAAGATAACTCCCTAAGTTTTATTAATTGGAATACTTAATTATGTATTTTAGTTAGTAAAGTTGCTGGCGTCTCATTGTAGTACATTCTAGAATTCTACTCGAAAAATGCCTAAATTTACATTTTGTCTCAATAAATCAATGAATTTCAAATAGTATTCTGTAGATGATTTTTGGAAATGTAAGTGTTTCTTTTTCAAAAGCACTATAATATTTGACAAAATAAGTCAAAGTAACAATGACCATAGTTCAATAACAATTTATTATGCCATAAATATTGAATTTCTATGGTACAAAGGGAGATAATCCAGTAAAATGCATTTTTATAAATCTTAAAATTACATTTTTTTAAACTTACAAGCTCTCGATTCATTAGAAATATATACATATCTCTATTTGTTTTTTTTAAGTGACAGAATTAATAACGAATTTTAGCATATACGATTGGTGAGCTCTTGTTTTAGTACTTTCTAGAATTCTCCTTGAATAATGTCCAAATTTACAATTTCTCTTACAGAATCAATGAAGTTTAAATATCAATCTGTAGATAATTTTGGAAATGTATATATAAATTTTACTTTTTTTAAAGCATTATTATACTTAACAATGTAAGTTAAATTAACAATGAAAATAATACAATTACAATAAATGATGCAATAAATATTGATTTTCTATTGTACAAAGGGAGATAATTCAGAAAAAATGTATTTTCTAAAATCTTTAAAAAGTATCTATTTTCTCTTCAAATTAAGCATTCTGTTCTTGATACATCATAAGTGTCTCGATATTGCCTTTCTTTTCATAAAGTAAGATATAAAACAAATCATACCAAGGAGTATTTAAACAATTTTTTGACAAAAAAACTCATTGTGATTTTTTTCAATGATTCTGTTGAAAAATGTCAAAATTTGCAATTTCTGAAAAAAAATTAAAATATCAATCTATATATCCATGTAGTTTTACAGGGTTTTTAAAAAAAAAAAAGAACAATAATATAACAAGGTGTAGATACCTAACAAACTACAGTCACCATAATATTGATTTTTATATAACTATGGGTATAATACAAAGAAATCTAATTATAAAAACAGGCTTCTAAATTAATTTGTGCTGTCATATTTTTACTAGAGTTAACTCGTCAAAATTAAACTAATCTCATGCATTTAAATGTTTATTTCTCTGAAATAACTATAAATCTATTTTTTTCTTGGTTTTTAAAGTAAGTTTCTATCTATAAATTGTAGTTTTCAAGATACTAGGCATAAATGCTAGACATTGTTAAAAATCTTCATTAATTAGATATTTATTTTCATTTTGCCTATTTTACTGATAAATGGACTTTACAGTTAACAAGTAGTTACAGTCTGGGGTTAAAATTTGTTACACATCAATTACTTTGGCAAACCTTCATACAATTTTATAAAACTTTGGCAGAAGCTTTTTTTAAGAGTAAGAGATAATGTCTGAAGCAAAATTTTGAAAATATATTTTTTTCATTTCAGTACTTTTCTTAAAGATAGACTTAAGTTTTTTACAGTTTACACATATATATATATATATATATATATATATATATATATATATATATGTGTGTAAACTGTAAATATATATATACAGACATATTTTTTTGACATGATAAATTTGCAAACCTTCATGGATTGTTATGAAACTTGGACAGACGCTAATCTTCAAGACCAAGAAAATGATTTTTTTTTTCAAATGCTGTATTTACTGATAAATGAACTCTACTTTTTAGGTCAACATTACATTTTTACACTGGCAGCAGCAATCACAGGTGAGACACAGGGTTCCGATGAACCCCTTTAGAATTTTGTATTGTAAAGTATCTATCTATTGCAGAGTTTAATATAATAGACACAAATTATGTCATTTAAGGGCAAAAACTCCAACACGTGCTCGTCTGACAGTTATGACGTAAATTGATGGTAGGGAGATATCAACATTTTGAAAATTCCTGCCCCTGTCAGATTTTTTCTATCTATAGCATTTTTCAAGATAATAGACAAAACTTGCATTTTACCCCGTAAGTTCTATTTTTAGCAGTGTCGGCCATGTTGGTTGGCAAAAAGAAAAGGAGGGGGGGGGGGGGGGTGTCATCGCACACAATTTCTAAAACTCGATACCCCAATGGTGATTGTTGCCAAGTTTGATTTAATTTAGCCCAATATTTTCAGAGGAGAAGATTTTTGTAAAAGTTAACGGACGACCACAACAGACGACTGACGCCAATTAATGGGAAAAGCTCACACTGGTCCTTTGTTCTTAAATTGTACTTTGAAAATAATTTCAGAGACTGTATTTTCATAGTTTGGCAATCTGTTCCATTAGATAAAAAGCTGGCCACCGTTTCACAAAGCCTTCTTAACTTACGATCATTGTATCATTTTACGATCCATTTTCGTGTGATTCTACGTTCCTGTTACGTGTGTTTCACAAAGGCATCGTAAAGGACTACTAAGTTGATCGCAAGTTACGCACTGTGTATCATCGTAAGTGTATCGTAAAACGGAACTCTGTAAACAGGAGGTGTAAATCGTAGTTTATTTACATCGGAATATGGCACACTCTTCTTTCACAGATCGATGAGTCGAGCATGCCGATGAGAGCGGACGTGAAAATGTTTGCAGAGAGAATCCTTCAACATCATTGAAATTGTTTTGCCAAATTGGTTTCATGGATAAATATTATTATCCTTACATCTTATATTTTATGTTTTGGATTATATTTTTTTGTTGAGGAAAGTTTCTGCAGATATTTTCAGGTTTGTTTGAGACATGTGGTCAGATGGAATCCATTAGTAGTTTCCATGTGGGAAACTATCAGACCAATCTATTTGATGTCTGAGGGTTTTAGCTGTTGTTCCCCTAATGGATCGGTAGTTTCTTTCCGAGATGCTTTATCGTAGGATTTCGGCTTCCCTCTACCAGGAATACAGCTGGGCATTTAGCGGTATCGGTTTGGAATCCAAGTATGTCCTATCCGGTTTCTCGTTCGTAGCCTTGGCATTTGTGCGGCATCCGGGGTGACCTTATCCTTTATTTGTATATAATTGTTTTAATATTTTGAATTATTATATTTTTGAGGTGAGTGGGTGTGTTCGTATGTTTTTCATTTGTAGACGAAACACAAGCCTTGTATCTTTGATGTGTTACTTCCTTTGATATTCAATAATACTTTTTTTCTTTGTATCGGAAATTTGAAATAACAGGAGAGTGACGAGACTTGTTTATATCTGATCAAAGGATAAAACGAATTTTTTAACAATTATTTGATAATGTCTAAAGTTATTATAGTACTGCAATTTCAGAGGAGATATGATTGATTGATTGCTGTTTTCTGGACGTACAAATATTTCATGCAGATTTATGACCAAGAGAAGAATTTTCAAACAAGAAATAAGAAGTTGCATTAGTTGTCGTTGAAAAAAAATTAAAAAAAGTCTAATAAAAATAAACATATCCAATGTATATAATGTGCGAATCCTGAAATACCATTTTCACTGTATCCGTTATGAATTTCTAATGTAGAATGATAAATAAACAGACGACAAATTCATGATTTTTCAATAGAATAAGAAATAAGATATAATGTGTACTGTTTTTATTAATTCATGACATAGGTATGAGATGCGGACGGGTTTTCATCGCGCCTACAGCCATCCAGGTGTAAAATTGATACACAAATAGATAAATATTAAGAATAGTTCACGAACAGAGCGTGCAAGAGATTTAAAAGAGTTTAGTTTAGGAGTTAAGTTTCATTTGCAGATAAATATACCTTTTAACATAACTATTAATCTTGTATAAATTAAAACAGGTTTTGTTATTCAGGTTGTTGATATTGAATTAAATTTCACTATGCTGTTTTCGTTATGCGATTCATGTTTACTGTCGAATAATGATACTAGACTTTCATTTTCACTGTAGGGGCGATTCATTTCTATTGTATATGCGATGCATTTTCACGGAAGGAAATTAATTAATTTTCATCATATAACGTCTTAATTCAGCCGACTCTCTAACAAAATTTATGAAGTCAGAAGGATTGATTATATGTGACCTCCCTCGACATTTCCAGGCTTATGGAGTTAGAACTTCATTGTGAGAAAAACGCCGTTAACTATATGTGACTAGCCACTTCCAGGTTTATGAGGGTACATTGTCTAAAATTTGCTTTTTGTATATTTATCTAGAACATTCTGAAGCAAAAAAAACTCTGCCATGTTATTATGACCTATTTTTGGTAATAACAATGAAACGAATCATTTCGAATACCGACATGATAATGAGACTGTTCGATGACGAATTTTTCATTATCGAAGACACTAATTTATAAAATACAAAATTATTGTATTTTATTGGCGCTTAGTTATCCTCAACAGCGTATTTGAATAAAAATTTCAAACGAATTGAATTTACAACATTACAAACAGTTCTTAGCTCTATTTTAGAAAATGTAATTTAAACTTGTTAAAATGAAGTTAGTATAAAATTTGTCAAAGAAAGCTTTTAGAATTCCTTTTTTTAATTTGTCTTTTAACTTAGATTTATGATGCATGTCTCTATACATAGTATGCGACGCGTAGCAGTTTTTAAGTAGTTGTTCTCATATATGCATTTGATACAGTGCATTTATTATGGATATATTTTAGACTCCATTTATGAAAATCTGTAGAGTAGAGAATTTTGATTTTTTGTATCAATTAAAAATGAAGATTCAAATATTTTTCACTTCAAACGATAACGTAAAACTTCTTCAGAACTTAAATATGATGTATTATATGTATGTAAAAATAGCATTTATTGCTAATATAGTCAACTCTATTTTCTCTAATAATTTTTCCAGATCAAGATCTATATGTAGGATAAAATGTATCCTTTCCTATGACACGCCATCATTGAATACATATATATCTTGGACAGTTAAGCCATTCCACGTCACCGAAAAAGCAAAGTTTTCGGTTTCGGTCTAAATCTACATCACATACTAATAAAACGTCATTAGAGTTGTTTTCCTAATTTTTGTAGTTTAAAGGTGTGGTTGGCTTGCTTGCTTTGTTTGTATGAATGTTTGCATAAGCATTGTAATTAAGATTGAGCAAACATTTATACAAATAAAGCAAGCAAGCCAACCAAACCTTTAAACTACAAGCATTAGGGAAAAAGCTCAAATGGATGCATCTTAGATAAGAAAGAACGTTCACAAAACGATCTTCATTTCACGATTAAGTGAGTGGTAACGCATCTCGCACAAACAATTGCCTTACATTTGACGCTTGGATGATTGGATAATTGTTATTTCTCATGCCATTGTGTATGCATAAAAAGTAAGTCACAAAAATACCGAACTCCGAGAAAAATTAAAAACGGAAAGTCCCTAATCAAATGGCAAAATCAAAAGCTCAAACACATCAAACGAATGGATAACAACTGTCATATTCCTGACTTGGTACAGGCATCTTCTTATGTAGAAAATGGTGGTTTAAACCTGGTTTTATAGCTAGCTAAACCTCTCACTTGTATGAAAGTCGCATAAAATTCCATTATATTGACAACGATGTGTGAACAAAACAAACAGACATAATAGGTAAAAATGTCAAAATAGGGGTATAACAGTCAACATTGTGTTATAATCTTAATTACTAAAATAACAAACAAATACGTAACAAAGATACACAAAAAGGCATACAGACAAAGCACACAAACAAAAATGAAAGACAAGAATACAAAAATTTACCATAGCACAATAACACAATGACGGGATGTATAAGTACCGAGCCACGTCAAATGGATATCACCAAAAATAGACTAAACAGTAAAAGTAATATTCAAAAAGACAATTAAAATAGTACTATAACACGTTATTAAGATGATAAACAACGTCAGTACCCAGAATCTATACTTCAAGACCATCGTGTGTTATTTGTGAAGTTGATACGGAATATTTATCAACAAGGTCTTGGTACCTTCCGATGAATTTTTTTAGAAAAAGGACGAGACGTTCTTTGACATACCCCTGGTTCATCAACTTTCTGCTCAGATACTGGTGACGTTTTACAAAGTCTGAGTACATCTTATACAGTAATGAAAGTTCGAGCAACCTTAATTTATGTATGAATTTCTTATAAATTGTTGTTACAAATAAGCAAATACGTAATTGTAGAAATGCACGGATATATTGAATACAATTTATTGTTACATGTTTAAATAGTTATATATAACGGGGTATAACCGCCGTATAGTTGATTCCGGACTTTAATCGCTGCATCGCGAAGCGATGTTGGTAGATAGACCGTCCTAATATTTTCACCAAAGACTAATTGACGTACTGTTCAGTTAAGTATTCAATGTTTATGAAAACAAAGTTTACTGCTCCTGACAGTATTGTATATTATTTATATTACATGAACACCCTGTGAATATTTTAAATAGACAGGTCTATGAATTATAGTAAACATCGCGAAACAAACACTCTGTGTAACTCAAACTTGATTAAACTACAAATAGAACATAGTTGGTTGGCTCTTACACTAAATGCGACCGTGTATTTTGTGATTTGTTGTTGTTTGAAATACATAATGCGAATACGAAACCCGTTGTTTTATTTTATTTGCAGACATTTACTTGAAAAACTTACCTCAGAATTTTGGCACTGTACGATTCATTCTCTTTGTAGTTTGTTTGCTTTATTTAGTACCGTTCGTTGTACATTCTTGTACTGTTCGTTGTGCAAAGCCTATCAATATGGTAGAAATATGTATGGTACGGCGTGACAAATTTTCAAAGCTTTTTCAAGCGAGTACTAAAACTTTTCAAGGAAAATTCGCCATAAAAATACGTTATATTCATAGATGTTCTACTCCAGTATATTTTCGGATCCATGACACACTAATAGCAAACTCACCAAAAATATTTGAATATGCATGATATGAAGGTGTATCACCTTGACCTTCGTGTGAGCTTGACCTTTGACCTCAAGATCAAAATACTGGATTTCGAAGAAACTGGATTGCAATCAGGCGCTCCCGATAAGTGAGCTTCTCTAGCTCCAGTAAGATCACATCAAACCAATCCAAAATTCAGGTTGTTTTAATCTTCAATATGAAATGTAAGAAATGTCAAATAGTTTTAGTAGTTGCAAATGCTTGCTTACAAAAAAAAAAAGTAAGGTATTCCAATAGAAACAGCTAATTATGTTCTCGGTGTTTCACTAACGAACGGCACAGAACTATTACGAAAACACGCAACGAACGTACAGAAAAAAAAATCGACGAACGGTACACAACGCACAACGTCCGGAATCAACCATACGTTGGTTATAACCGTGTATATTCAAGTAAGAATCTACGACTAGCTTGCATTTCAAATTGTAAATAAAATCAATATTAAAGTAATTAAAAGACTATTTTCAGTTGTTGCATGTCGAATTATCATATAAAACAACAATGAAAATTCATCGCACCTCCAAAAATTCCACATCAGAAATGATCGCACCATCGCATTTATAGTTAAAATGAATCGCATTCAGTAATCAATATTATGGATTCAGCTGCTTTAGTTACACTTATTTGGACTTTAATCCTGTTATTATACATTAAAAAGTGATATTCTAATGAAATTGTGTTAAAAATACATTCAAATCAATTATTTTTTATTTTCAAAAAGTAAACAAACGCAGTTTTCCCATCATCCTTTATTCTACAATAGACATACTTGCATACGACAGTGCAAATTAACTAACTGTTAAACTGGATTCTCACTTTATAAACACTGAAAACCATGACCAGAGAGAGAACACAAACTGCAACATATAAAATATAAAAACATTTTCCATATATTTTTTTATTAATAGTAGGCAACCCTCTTTGTTATTGGTTGTAGTACATTAATCTCACCGACTTTTAAAAGAGCCCACCAAAAAGCGACCAAGTAAACAGCTTCTCCTTGTAGATACTCTTATACTAGTATTATTATGCATCCTATCCCGCTTGAATATCAGATATTTATTTGAAATTACCCAAGTTATGCATCCTATCCCGCTTGAATATCAGATATTTATTTGAAATTACCCAAGATATACGAGGTGGATTACAGAATAGACAATAATGACCCCCCCCCCCCCCCCCCCCCCCAAAAAAAAAAAAATTAAGAATGAAGAAAAATGGGCAAAAAAATAAAGAATAGAGAATAATGGGGTGCTAAAATGTACAAAAAAAATGTATAAAATTAAGAATAAGGTAAAACGAATGAAATGTTCAACTGGTCGTAATCGGAACTGGTTCACTGATGTTAGCGATACAAATTCTATACATTTGTAAGCATCGCGGTATTTTCCTCCAAAATCACGATCTTGCACGAATTAACAAATCTTGACGTATCATTATGTCCACCATTGCAGACAAAATTAACCTTACATCCATGCATTGTATCAGCAATGATTACACATTACAACACTAATAAAACAGTTCGTGACAGAGGTCAGACCAAGATATCCATTGAGAACAAAAAGCTCTGCAATAGTGGGAAAAAAAATGAAAACAAGTTAGAAATTTCATGCGTCCGAAGCTAATCTGGATTTATCTTCATCATTTACACTCAGAGCCGAATATTGGAAAGCCTAGGATGCAAAAGAACAGAAACAGTAAAAGAGCTATATGATCAAAAGGACATGAAAAATAATAGCCAAAAAAGTCGAAGGTCAACTTTGCCCGATGGAGTTGAAACCTTAGTTTATTTATAATTTCAAAATTTATAAATGGAGGTAATTGAATGGAATTGCAGAATCAAAACGTTTCTTTAGCCGGCATGATTCCTACGTCTTCAGTTTCATATTTGGAAGATCCATGATCCATTACAATTTAAAACAACAATTTATTGGTAAGGGCTGGAAGACTGATACTCGAGGACGGATAGCATTGTCTTTGATTTTTTTGGGGGGTATGACATTTTTTTTTTTCGCTACCAATAAATGTTAAATATATTTTAATAATCTCCAAAACAATTGATTGATAGGCAATATTTTTATATTCTGTGGGACAGTTGGGCTATCAAGGATAATATCTAGTTCAGGTGATCGAATTTTTATTCTATCAGATTTCAGATTTCTCTTAAATCTACTTTTTACGATTTACTACCGGTACTTTGATTAGATTGCAGTACTAGTGCCTCATATTACAAACCTAATACATGCATGATCAAATATATCTAATGTCATCTTATCTACTGTTATTATCCCAGATATCCAAATTATTACAAAGAAATTAGAATAGTTTTTACCCGTTTTTTGTTTTAATCAGATATTAATCAAAATTGATAAATGGTATCATTTATGCAGTACAGTGACAGATTCAGGGGTGAGGGGTCACGAGGTAGTGTCGTCATACATATGTCGTTGATACAGACAAAAAGATCTATTATGTCAAAATCATGATACAACAGGAAATGTTCATATATTTTCTGAACACAAGAATTTACAGAATAAGCATATTTCTTACTGAAGAGAGAAAAATGGCCAAAAAAAATTACAGAATACAGAAATGTAACCACCGCCTCCCCCTCTCCACCTTTTCCCCCTAATCCAGACCCTCATATATCATTGTGACGGATAGTTTTGTTTGTTCTATTTAACTGTTTTTATTTTCGAAAAGAATATTTGTACAAGATGTTGTTAATAAATGTAACGGACAACATATACCATGCCCTCTCAGCCGACGTCGTAATTTCATTTTTAATGAAAGAAAGTATTTAAAGCTTCTCTTCCTGTGCAATATGATTTATTAAACTCATTAGGCAGAGCAATTTTTATGACTACTTACATAATTGTTTAATCGTATTAAATTCTGTATCAAATTTATATTAATAATAAAAGTTTCAAGATCTTTAATATTGAAAACGGGTTAAAATTATTTACTTGCATTAATATTGATATAAAAACATCCAGTTCGTTTTTTTTGTGTATTTTTGTAGATCTAAGAAAAAAAGCAACTCTGAAGATAGAAGTTGTATTAAAATTGAATGTTGACACCGATATCGATCTGTTGGATGTAGAATTTATTTTCAAAATAGGTGTTTGTTTAGAATATACCATTCCACTGAGATTACATGCTTAACAAATCTCTGACATGATTCTTAGACTGTCAAAATATAGACAAACTAAGAATTCAACTGCCAGACTTGAATGTACAGTTCGTGCTGGATCCAAGGACCAAACACTCAAGAAAATCATTTTACTACCAAATTGTGATGTAACAGATGCATGTCATAATACATTCACAAATATTTCTGTTATATAAACATATAGTTTATTTATTTTGTATTTGCATTGTATCATAGATCAAATTTATGTTTTTCAGTATATGTTCACCGGTGTTAATATGTCTTTTGATTGAGTTGAGCCATTTCAATTGATATTTTATAGTGTGTTTTTCTATGTTGTGATGTTACACTAATGTTTCAGATAAGGGTGAAGGTTTGGTACCATTAAAACGTTTAAACCCGCTGCAATTGTTTGCACCTGTCCTAAGTAAGGAATCTGATGTTCAGTAGTTGTCGTTTGTTAATGTGGTTCATAAGTGTTTCTCGAAACTCGTTTTTTATATAGATTAGACCGTTGGTTTTCCCGTTTGAATGGTTTTACACTAGTAATTTTTGGGGCCCTTTATATCTTGCTGTTCGGTGTGAGCCAAGGCTCCGTGTTGAAGACCGTACTTTGACCTATTATGGTTAACTTTTATAAATTTTGACTTGGATGGAGGGTTGTCTCATTGGCACTCATACCACATCTTCTTATATCTATATATATTAGACAGAAGAAGAGGCAAAAATTTCTCGTTATAATGTCCTTAACTGATCTTGAGTTCAATATATTCAATAACTGACAGTAGACCTTCATTGAAGTCTGAATCATGTACTACATCTGCTTAATCAATTGTTTCCACTTTATTAGAATTGTCTACCAATTCCTTTGTTTTCTTTAAGGTAAAGTTTCAAAATAAGCTTCTTATTTAATCTGATGATAACCATTCTTTTGATGGAAACATTTTATATGGAGTTGTTTTTTAAGGCGATCGCAAATGCCTTCATAACGAGGTCTTTTTCAAGTTGTTTTTCCTTGCTCAAAAAAGCATACAGTATAAAAATAAGAAGATGTGGTATTATAATAAGTTCTTTTTCAATTTTGGGAAATTTTACAATTTTATCAATCTTCATGATTTTCTTAGTTTATTTTGGAAATCTAACAAGCTGACTTTTTCATGAACAATGTATGTCGAAACTTTCTGATCGAGACCTTCCAAATATATTTCTGTAAATTCAAAAAACATTGCAATATGAATAACATAACAGATTTTCAATGTCACCCGCGGCGCCTACTAAATATTCGAACAGGGCTCATTTTCAAACTTGACCGGTTGTCTGTAGAAACCTACTGCATAAATTTTACCCAAATTAGATAATGATTTATTGTGCTAGAAAGTTTACAATCCAGACCATTACTCGGACGGACAGACGAATGAATAGCATTTATATATTCCCGGCCGCAATGTTATGCTGAGGGGGACATCAAGAACAGATATGGGGTAAATGTCAAGGAGACAACATTTCATCTCAGAAGTTAACTAACCAAAAATGTACACACGATCTGCAACAAACTTGGAAACCCCACACCATGTAGTTAGCCCTATATGGCCCAGACTGTGACATGAACTTAGTTGCATTTACATTTTTTGTACAATATTCAATATAATTTAAATTTGCTTTAATTATTCTCACATTTTTGACAGTCACCGTGAATACGCAATAATATTATTACACACAAAATTTTTCTGCATAAAGTCAGAATTCTACCAAATTGTCTTTGAATTTAATTACAACTGGATAGAACCGTTTTAGTGAATTAAAACTAATGTCTCCCCTTTAGAAGTCACTCTGGTAAAAAAAAAGATTGTCATTGCAAGTAAGAATATATGGTTAATGCGTTGAAATATGCACTGTTTTCAATATATTTACCAATTTATGAAACGAGGGGATAGCGCATGAGGGATCAAATATATGTTACACTTAGTTGGTCTAGACATGATATATTTATTGTATATGGTTTAGGGTTGGGTATCTGAACAGTGTATATAAGGGGCACGAACCCACAAAAACATATATAGTGTACTCAAAGGTGTTGTCATGCTGATTGAGAATATATAAATATATGATGTAGAGGTAGGGATATGAACATATTTTAAGCTATTTTACCATCAGTGGTAAGTAGGGGGCAGGGTATGTCCCCCATGATGAACTAGAAAGGCAATTAAGATTAAATATGAGTTAAGGATGGGATTCTGAACCCTTTTCTTTAGATAAATCTAAATAACAAAATTATTATATGAGGGGCGGGGCATGACCCCCAGGGACACCCCCTTAGCTGCAATGCAAAGGTCTTGCACGTTCTGTGGCCTATAAATTGCTTACTACCACTTCATTTTAACTGTGGTGGATAGTTGTCTCATAAGCAATCAGTCCACATCTCTTCATTTTCATATTAACATGGCAAGAAAGAATATGTTTGGTTTTAGGGTGACATATAGAATTAAATATTTGACCTTGAAGGTCAAAGATCAAGGTTATTATTCATGGTACGCGACACATTATATTGAGGTGCTACACTTGAGTGTCAAGTATTTAAAGATTTTGTCAAGGGAGAGGGAAAGGTGTGCTCCAGATAAGAAAATGTAAAAATATCAAGTATTTTGACCTTGGGTCAAAGGTCAAGGTCATTTGACGGTTTGAATTTTTATGAGATACACTGTCTTATTGTAATACACCTACATGCCAAATATCATAAGCCAGTGTCAAAAGACAAATAAGTTTTCATGATTAAATACACGGATTATTGTGAAAAATACGCGAAAATTACACATTTTTATTCCGTTGCCATGGTAAGGATGTAGGAGACCCCAGCTCAAAAATCATAAAACTTGTAGCACACATGTAAACCTTTACAGAAATATTTAAAACATTAAAAAAACCATAGTACTTTAAAAGATTTCATACCTTTTTGTTGATCTTTTTAAGAAGTATCCAAAAAATGTCCAAAATGCCCTTTTTAGACCGGTCAGTCCCAAAATATAGCTATAGTCAAGCAAAAACATTTTGTCATGTTTCAAAGGACGAATGATGCATGTTATAAAAATTAATTCAAATATCAGCTAAACATAACCATATCTAGCATATTAAGAGAAACAAACTTGTGACATTTTTGTGGAAATTTTGGGAAATTAAGCCCTTGCCAATAGATGGCGCTGCAAAATCTAAAACTAGCCTAACATCAAATTTTAAAGTTAAAATTTTTTTTCTCCTGACTATCATAACATATGTGCAAAATTACATACATTTGGTTGATATGTCATGTGGACCCACTTATAAGCCTTTTGCGTGGTTCTATCAAAGACTGGGTGTTAAATATTCATAAAACCGTTTGAAAACTGAAATTTGTTAAAATCAGAGTATGTTTTTTAAAATGATTTTCCACTTAAACAGATTAATATGTTACAAAGACCCAACATTTCACTCTCGTCCAGTTGTATAAGAAGATAACAATTCTGG
This sequence comes from Mytilus californianus, assembly GCF_021869535.1. NCBI lineage: Eukaryota > Metazoa > Mollusca > Bivalvia > Mytilida > Mytilidae > Mytilus > Mytilus californianus. The sequence goes on from NW_026262668.1 coordinate 3,486,581, forward strand.
ACCACTAGGGCGATTGTACATTGTACTTAAACTGCTAATCGTTCAATTCACTTGCTATTTTCAAATGTCTCGAAAATGCCTAGTATTTGAATTATTATAATGTCTCTGTTATAATTAATAGCTATTTCTATCTAATAAATGTTAAAAAATAAAAAAAAAAAAAAATATACTAGTTATGAAAATAATTTTGTTACCTCATTATAGTAGTCTTCTTGTATTCCTCTGGCCGTCGACCAAAATCTTTAAATTTATATATTTATATAATACCCATTTAAATTTACCTGGGTTTGATAAATGGACCGAGAAATCCAAACCAAGTGATTATGGCACCTTCAACGGAGTTGGAGTGACGTATTGTTATTATACGTTTCTTTTTTTCCTTATTATGGCACCCTCAACGGAGTTGGGGTGACATATTGTTATTCTACATTTCTTTCTTTTCTTATGGCACCCTCAACGGAGTTGGGGTGACATATTGTTATTCTACGTTTCTTTTTTTCCTTATTTTTAATCTTCTTCCACACATTATGTCCGCGCTAGTTCTCGGAATTGAATTGACCAATGTTGATGGAACTATGCTATAATGTTGATCACCATGTGAAGTTGTGCACCTGACTTCAGAATGTGCAAGATGGCCACGGTTACCATGGAAACTAAAAAAATGTAAAAAAAAAAAATCAAAATTCAAAATCCTTTATTCTAAGACCCAATCTAATGAAACTTTATGGAAATGTTACCTGGTATGCCTAGATAGGCAGATAGTATTTAGAAGTTCCAAAATGACTGCCATTGTCATGGAAACAGGGTAAAGTTTAATATTGACCCTATGGGAAAATACATGTAAGCTGCATTTTCATAAATAGATCAAATCCAATAAAACTTTATGGATATGTAGCATGGCATGTGCCAATGTTGCATCTGTCTTTGGAATTTTGGAAATGGACACCGTAACCAAGCAAAAATGGCAAAAACTTCAAAATGCTCCAAACTTTCTGAAAATTTACAGAAATTTTACCTAGCATGTGCAGAATTGTTATTTGATATTGGAATTTTCAAAAAGGCCGCCGTCACCATGGAAACAGCAAAATTTTCAAAATGCTGCATACTTAATGAAACTTTACAAAAATGTTAATTTGCTTGTTTAGATTCACTGTTTGACGTTTGAATTTTCAAAATGGCTGCCATTACTCTGGCAATGGGTGACGAGGGTGCCATCCGTTATTGCTAGAAATTACAAATCTAGTTATGCCACCCTCAACGGAGTTGGAGTGACATATTGTTATTGTTCGTTTCTTTTTTTCTTGTTTTTATTCTTCCACACTTTTTGTCCACGGCAGTTCTCGTTATTGAATGGATCAATCTTGATGAAACTATGCTATAATGTTGACCACCATATGAAGTTGTGCACCTGACTTTGGAATGTGCAAGATGGCCACGGTTACCATGGAAACTAAAAAAAATGTAAAAAAAATCAAAATTCTAACTCTTTCGTTATAAAAGCCAACCTAATGAAACTTTGTGCAAATGTTGGTGGTGGTGCCTCGAGGTACCAACAGTACTTAGAAATTCCAAAATGGCTGCCATTGCCATGGAAACAGGCGAAACGTTTAACATTGACCCTATGGGAAAACACATAAAAGCTGTATTTCCTTTTAGAATTTTCAATGAACCCTAATGAAACTTTATGGATATGTACCATGGCATATGTCAATGCCTCATCTGTCTTTAGAATTTTGGAAATGCTCCTCGTTACCATGGAAATAGCCAAAAATTAAAAAATTTCAAAATACTCCAAATTTTCTCAAAATTTACAGGAATGTTACCTGGCATGTCAGGAAATGATATTTGATTTTGGAATTTTCAAAGTGGCTGCAGTTTAGTGGCAATGTGGGATGGGTGCCATCCGAAATTGCTTGCAATGGCAAATCTAGTTCTTATTTTTTTTATTCTTCCATGCGTTTTGTCCAAGCTCTTTCAAAGAATTGCATGGACCAATCTTGATTAAACTATGCTTTAATGTTGACCACCATGTGAAGTTGTGCACCTGACTTTGGAATGTGCAAGATGGCCACGGTTACTATGGAAACTAAAAAATGTAAAAAAAAATTCTAAATCTTTCATTATAAGACATAACTAGATGAAACTTTATGGTTATGTTACCTGGTATGCCTTAATGTGCAGATAGTATTTAGAAATTCCAAAATGGCCGCCATTGTCATGGAAACAGGACGAAAGTTTAAAATTGACCCTATGGGAAAACACATTAAAGCTGCATTTTCTTAAAATATTAAATCAAACCCTAAAAAACTCTATGGATGTGTAACATGGCATGTTCCAATCTGGCATCTATCTTTGGAATTTTGGAAATGGTCACCGTTACCATGGAAACAAAAAAACATCAAAATGCTACAAACTTGATGAAACCTTACAAAAATGTGGATTGCAATGTGTAGTACGCTGTTTGACTTACTAGAATTTTCAAAATGGCTGCCGTAACCGTGGCAATGGGAAGGGGTGCCATCCGCTTTTGCTTGCAATGGCAAATCTAGATATGGCACCCTCAACGGAGTTGGGGTGACATATTGTTATTCTACGTTTCTTTTTTTCTGTTTTTTAATTTTTCTTCCACTTTTTTTGTCCAGCTTATATCTCAAAATTTTATAAACCAATTGTTATGAAACTATATCATAATGTTAACCAGCATGTGCAGATTTGCAATCGGGGTATGGCATTTTCAAGATGGCCGCCGTTACCATGGAAACAGCAAAAACGTCAAAAAAATCAATATGCTCCAAAGTTAATAAAACTTCACACAAATATTGACTGGCATATGCAGATGTCCCATTTGACTTTGGAATTTCCAAAATGGCCACTGTTACCATGGAAACAGCAAAAATGTCAAAAAATTTCAAAATGCTCCAAACTCAATGAAACTTTCCAATAATGTTTATTTGCATGTGTAGATGCCCTCTTTGACTTTGGAATTTTCAAAATGGCTGTCGTGATCCTGGCAATAGGGGAACGAGAGTGCCATCCGTTATTGCTACCAATTACAAATGTAGTTATTATGGCACACTCAACGGAGTTGGGGTGACATATTGTTAATCTACGTTTTTTTTTTTTCTTTTTTATTATTATTATTATTTTTTTTATTCTTCCACAGTTTTTGTCAAAGCTATTTCTCAGAATTGAAGGACCAATGTTGATGGAACTATATCATAATGTGATCCACTATGTGAAGTTGCGCAAGAGACATTGGAATGGTTCAAAATGGCCGCCGTTACCATGGAAACAACAAAAATGTAAAAAAACATCAAATGTCTAAATCTTTTGTTATAAGAGCCATCATATTGAAACTTTATGTAAATGTTGCCAGTGGTGCCCTTAGGTACCATCAGTACTTAGAAATTCCAAAATGGCTGCCATTGCCATGGAAACAGGAGAAAAGTTTAACATTGACCCTATGGGGAAACACATTAAAGCAGCATTTTCTTAAATAATATTAGATCAAACACAATGAAACTTCATGAATATATAACATGGTATAAGTCAATGTTGCAGGTGTTGTTGGAATTTTTGAAATGGACACCGTAACCATGAAAACAGCAACAATGTCCAAAAATGTCAAAATGCTCCAAACTTAATGAAACTTAAAATAATTGTTGACTAGTAAGTGAAGATGAGACGTTTGAACTTGGAACTCCAAAATGGCTGCCGTTGCCATGGAAACTGTAAAAATGAGAAAAAATTGAAAAATGCTCCAATCTTTCTGAAAATTTACAGACTGATGTGTTATGATGTATTTATGTGCAATGACTGTTTAAAATTTTCAAAATGGCTGCAGTTTAGTGGCAATGTGGGATGGGTGCCATCCGATATTGCTTGCAATGGCAAATCTAGTTTTTATTTTTATTTTTCCACACTTTTTGTCCAAGCTTTTTCTTAGAATTGCATGGACCAATCTTGATAGAACTATGCTATAATGTTGACCACCATGTGAAGTTGTGCGGCTGACTTTAGAATGTGCAAGATGGCCACGGTTTCTAAAGAAACTAAAAAAATGTAAAAAAAAAAAATCAAAATTTTAAATCTTTCAATATAAGACCTAACTTGATGAAACTTTATGGTTATGTAACCTGGTATGTCTAGATGTGCAGACAATATTTAGAAATTCCAAAATGACCGCCATTGTCATGGAAACAAGGCGAAAGTTTAACATTGCCCTATGGGAAAATACATTAAATCTGCATTTTCTTATAGAATATTACATCAAACTCAATGAAACTCTATGGATATGTAACATGGCATGTGCCAATGTGGCATCTATCTTTGGAACTTTGGAAATGGTTACCATGGAAAGATAAAAATTTTTCAAATTTTCAAAATGCTCCAAACTTGTTATCATCCTAAACATGTTGAATACATTACGTGTGGCAGAAAATATTCTTTTTCTTAGCTTTGTTTTGTCAAAGGTAAATGAAAGCGTTGAACCGAACTCATGTCAACAGTAAAATAACAAAAATATCGAACTCCAAGGAAAATTCAAAACAGAAAGTCCTTTATCAAATGGTTAATCAAAAGCCCAAACACATCAAACGAATGAAAAACTACACAGGCACTTGTCTCAGAAAAAAAATCCTATATATTTATAGGATTTTTTTTTCTGAGACAAGTGCCTGTGAAAAACAACTATCATATTCCTGACTTGGCACAGGCATTTCCTTATTTAGAAAATGGTGGTTTTTATATCTAGCTAAACCTCTCACTTATATGACAGTCGCATAGAATTTCATTATACTGACAACAATGTGTGAGCAAAACAGACAAAATAGAAAAAAACGTCAAAAATTGGGGTACAGCAGTCTACATTGTGTTATAATCTTAATCACTATAAAACAAACAACTATGTTAACGAAAAAAAAAAATGGCATAAAGAAACTCTTTAGACAGATTACATAAGCAAAAATGAAAGACAAGAATTAATAAAAAAAAATTACCATAACACAATAATACAATGGCGGGGTGTATGAATACCGAGCCACGCTAAAAGGAAATTACCAAAAATGGACTAAACAGTAAAGGTTAAAAATATACAAAGACAAATGAAAACAACACTATCAAACGTAATTAAGAAGATAAACAACGTCAGTACCTAGAATCTATACTACAAGATCATAATGTATTATTTGTGGTGTTGATAAGGAATATTTATCATCAAGGTCTTGGTATAAATTTTTAGAAAAATAACTAGACGTTCTTTGACATAATCCTAGTTCATCGACTTTCTGCCCAAAAGTCTGGGTAGCAGCTGCAACCGTACGGTCTTCAACAATGAGAAAAACCCATACCGTAAAATCGTCTATATAAGGCCCCGACATGAAAAATATAAAACAATTCAATTAAGAAAATAACGTCATAATTTATAACAAAACAATTAACGAAAAACAAATATGTCTGACATGAACCAACACATACAGAGTGTGGCGGGGTTAAACACGTTTGTTTTGTTTACGTAAAAATACACCGAGATACACACCCCCAGTACTCTCATTCATTCCAACAACTTATACCAAAGAAAAGACAATAGATGAACACTAAACATTAGTATTGGCCTTTCACATTACACGAGAAACATTACAAAATTTTAATTATATATACATCCACTAAAAATTCAACTAAAAAATTTCAGTTCTACGGAATGCACGGTTTAATCATTTTCAGAGTTTTCGATTGCTTTCGGTGAAATGAAATCTAACAGCTATAACATACTTACTCCATGAACAGGCTAAAATGTATCTTTCTAAAACAATCAGAAAACAAGCAAATATTTGTAGTCTTTCTAAGGTACACTAAGTTATTACTTTTAGAAGTAAATTTGTAAATAACAATAAAACTACCTCATCCTCCATCCTTTTTGTCCGTGCTTATTACTTCTATGAACTTTCAATTTTACCCTGTTGATGCATTCTTCGTATAAAGCATCTTAGGCTATCTCTCTCTAAGGATGGAATAAGCGTTTTGGACATCGGTGACTTCTGTTGACTCTGTTGTTTGTGGAGATTATTCAAATTGAAGGTGCAGTAATTAATGTTTCTAAACATTTGGGGTTTCAAAGAAAAGATTTCCTACTTTGGCCACGTTATTCATCCAAATGAAAAAAAAAATAAAGATGATGTAGCGTTCTTTAAAAAATTGATATAAGCCCGGTAGTTTTTGTAAAAAAGGATGGAATTGCATAGTGTTAACTATCACTCAATCGAGATTAGATGTTGGTCTCGAAAGCATCACTCCATAGGTTTATAAAAGTTTGGTCTCGTTCAATAGAATAGTATTATTTGCAGAAAAATTAGGCCTCATATTGCGATGTTTTTCCTCCAATCAAATCCATTGAGGATTGTTTAAGACCACCTAACGTACATTATTTTTGTGAAATTTATTTACATTGGCCTCGCGTTTTAGAGGAGAGGTTGATAACACGACCTCCCATGGTTTCAATGGGAACTTTTTTCCGAATACGGTTCTGTTGTTGTCATTTAGCGTTTTATATAACTAGTGTATGACCCAGACATGCCATGTATGTTCAATGCAGCTAAAACAAGTATCTGTTATTAAAATTATCGGTTCAGTCAGTCAGTTCATATTGCAGTTTGGTCTTCTTCAACTCACTCTAGATGATGTAGATTGAGTTGCAGACTACAGTAAACGATTCGACACTGCCCCATAATCTTGAAATTTAAATACTTTGTAAGAAAAAAATCCAATGTTTTGCCGAGACTACAGGGGAATACGGTTCAGTTGTCTGATGCAAGTTGATGGCAGTAAGGCTTAAATCACATTTAATTGCTTCGGCATAAAAAAAACTCATCAAAGATACGAGGCTTATAATGTGTTCGCCAAAAACGAGTTATGTTTAAAAGATATTTCATTGGCACTCGCATGAAAAGATTTAAAGGCCAAATCAATGCAAGTAGTTAAAGAGAATTGAGGACCTACAATTCTGAATGTTTTTGACAAAAATAGTTAAGGTAATTAATTCCTGGGGTAGAAAATCTTAGTATTTCTTACAATACAAAATTTTGTTAACAGTTAATTTATAAATACGGTTAGTTGTTCAAAAACTAACCCATGAAATTGTTTTGAAGAGATGCGTTTTTTTTATATTCAATAATGAGGAAGAGATATTTGTCCTGGTGTTGTAAGTAAATACCGCTTCGAAGTTCTTTTTGGTTTCAAAGGAGTCAATGTGGTACAATCTTCCGTTATTGCCTAAAGTCCAATATAAGCACGTTCTTGCCATTAATAGATGACCTCATAGTTGAGTGGAAATATTTCGGATTTGCATACTGATGGCATTTTAAAATTTAAAATCGACTATTTTCCAGGAAAGGGCATTTAAAGTGTAATTCTCAAACATAAACAAATTTTATTAAAATAGAGGTTCATTCTTCATTTCAAAAAGTGCCTTTCCTACTTGAATAACTAATAGTGTTAACAGAAATTTGATAGGGAACTTACACGAAAAATATATTGTTTTGCTCAGGTTGAGAGTTTTGAAGTTTTACTCATTGTTTCAAACCAATCACTGATGAGTGTAACCTAAAATATTGATCAATTACAGATGATAATTGCACACTAAATGATTTTTCAAGTAAAATATGATTGTCATTTAAGGAGGTGAGACATTCTTATTAAGACCCTATCTGGTCTCAGATTGTTTGGTGATCATGGCTGTTGTCAATCATACTTGTAATGTATCAGTACTCTTACCTAATAAACATGACAAACTAAAGACACCTGTACTTGAATGAACTGCTCTAAAGATATAATCCAAATGTTTCACAGTTCTTATGTGCGTAAGTACAAACACGAGAATTATAGGGAACTATATAGTGTGTTTAGATTTAGTAGCTATCTGGCTATTTTCAATTGGGAGGCCGGTGACTTAAGAAAGAATTGGATCAATAGTTCTAATCGTTTCAATAATTATACTAGAAACCACATTTGTTTACTATCAATTAATAGTTTAAGTCTCCACAGTGGTCGTTGATAACATGTATAGACTATAGAGAAGAGTTATCTTATTCGGTCACATATTTTCACATTTGAATTCTTTGAGCAATCCCAAGCCTTAAGGAATAAAACCATTAATTTATAGCCCCATTGCTTTCTATTTAAATTCTGCAATTTCAAGCATTAATTGATACTTTGTCTAAGTTCAAATAAAGTGGAAGGCATTTCATGTCAAAACTATATCTTATTCTGACTTGTGCTGAAAATTCAACACACCTTTAATTGCATATTAGAGCGTACTTGTTCCCGGAAGTTTGATAGTACAGAAACAGGTGGGTCAATATGCGCAATTGATTTCCCATAGACGGTAATGGTAACGTTTTCCTATGTAGCTCAGTCCATATCGTAAACTTGGATATGTGTGATGGCTCGTTTCGAAGCTGAGACATTTTCACATATGTAGTTAATAGATTGACAAAGATACATTTCCCATTTTCATTCTCAATTTTATTAAATTTTCGGGGTACGAAGTGAGATTCATTTTTTCCGTTAATTAGCATACCCCCCGAAAATCATTTCGTGATGCGGCTCCTCGTGGTGAAAAATCCCGGTTTTCACACAAGTTCTTTGAAAAGTTAATACTTTGAAAACATTTATTAACTCCATAGTGTTTACACATTTATTCTATGGTCCTCTACTTTCCAAATCAACACAAATGGTTAAGCTCAGTCACTTGTTAAAAATAGAAACATGTCCAATATCACTACACAGAGATTTTTTGTTTACGCACAACTTTTGAGTTCCTCAATTTGAGGCGCATTAGGGATATTGACCCAGGTACTTCTGATCTGAACAACAGGGCAAATGTGCCCTCCTATTATAATTAATATACTTTTTATTTTATTCAAAAGAAACTTTCAACAAGGGTTCTACAGTGATCCCAAGCCCCCTTAGCTTTCATTTGATACCAAAACTAACCAAATATTTGACCTATTGACAAAGATACAGCTATGCATAGGAACTATTTTGTTTAAAATATGTACAACTTTCTTGTATGTTCTTTCTGACTGCGCCCGAATTACACCTTAATCATAAAATATTAAATTCCCTTCAAGGAAGTGGGCATTAATTGTTTCCGCTTTCAATCTTCATTTTAAGGAGTCCTAATTTTAATAAAACTTGACGACAGTTGGCAGAAGAATCCACTTTTCTAGTCGTGTTTTCATATTTTGAATATTAATGGACGTAAGTGTGATTTCCATACACTATTTCTAGCATGTTAGGTTCAATTCACCTATGCAGCTTCACCAAAAATTCAATGAGAGATACATTAATGATTACAGGTCCTTTATGTCAAATGGTCAATAAATTTAACTTAAAATATGTGATAATGAAAAAAAAACCTATTAAAACGTTTAAACCCGCTGCATTTGTTTGCACCTGTCCTAAGTCAGGAACCTGATGTTCAGTGGTAGTCGTTTGTTGATGTGGTTCATAAGTGTTTCTAGTTTCTCGTTTTTAATATAGATTAGACCGTTGGTTTTCCTGTTTGAATGGTTTTACACTAGTCATTTTTGGGGCCCTTTGTAGCTTGCTGTTCGGTGTGAGCCAAGGCTCCGTGTTCAAGGCCGTACTTTGACTTATAATGGTTTACTTTTACAAATTGTGACTTGGATGGAGAGTTGTCTCATTGGCACTCATACCACATCTTCTTATATCTATTAACAATAGTAATGTCTTTTCAAAGTTTATTAGAAGTCAAATAATCCTGTACAAAAACACAAAACAAATAAAGTTCACACCAAACATCAAATCCATAAATATTTCTACAAATACGTAGATCAAACATGATTGCCAACTATCAACCTTTTCTAAGCATGTTAATATTTAAGAAGTAGAGAAGAGTGAAGTATTTTTTCCGTTTCTTAACCCTTACCTTGCGGTGATACTGTTATTTGGCTCCAATAGCTCTCCATACTTTTAAAGGTCAAATTTATGACATTAATTTCGAAGTTGATACATGTTTCCTCAACCTGAGACTATCTATTGTCATGTTTCTCATGTTTAAGGTGAATTTTCAGCTCAAATACGAATTTGCAAAATAAAAATTAAAAAAAATGGTTTTTCTAGAGGGGTGTGCTTCCCTTTTGTGTCAAACACACGCAGTTCAGAGGCCTAAAACTTTAAAAATTAGTGTAAACCAGCGGGAATATACATATTGTGTTTATTATTGAAATCCACTTAGTGAACGACTACTTCCGGTTGCAGGTCCAATTGAAGCCAAATATCGGAAAAATCGCGAAACTCCGGATTTTGGGTGCAAATAACCTTCTTTAGACTGCTCAACCATGATCAGTTCGACTCCGACCTAAGCTTTGTTGTGATTAATGTGTTCTCTGAGGTCTACTCTACATGCAGATTACAGTAAGATACATCTATTAGCATCCCTCGGTTTTCCTGGTCAAGAAATAGGACGGAAAATCGTCAAAATTGACACTTTTTGCACCTGATGACCAACTTTGTGGCTAATTCCCGCCCACCTACCCCCGCCTCCTCACCAAGATCACCCACCCCGTGATCCCTTATCTTAGATTCAAAAGAATCAATATGCATAAGCAGCAGGGTAAAGCTCATTTGCATGTAATTTGCATATTTTTGCAAATAAACGAAAATTAGACATTTTTTGAAAACAACTCAGCATTGTAAGTGTTAATATCATAATTTTTAATTCATAAAAATGAAAAAAGTAAATGAGGCTGAAAGTCATAACATTGAATTAGGATCACAATTACGGAATATTTAGACAATAGATAGTGCATGGCAAAAAATCTGTAATAGTTTATTTTCAATACAATTCTCATTAACAAGACAGCTTTTTTGCAAATTGGAAAGCTACCACGCAGATTAAATTCTTTTGAAGAGTGATATCTACCAACCATGATCCTAAAATTCTACAAAGAAAAACATAGTAAAATTTCATTTAATTTGTACAACATAACACAGAAATTAAAATAAGTCTATTTGAAAAATATGTGATGTTATAAATATATTACAAAGAGTAATTCTGAATAAAACCAATGTTACAATAAAAGTTATTTTAAGGTATCAAAAGATGATCAGAAATCAAAGCCAGTATGTGCTGGAAAGGCAGTTTCTATCTTACAAACATTCTGCAGTACCCATTGTTGTCTTCAAATACTACTATCAGCGTAAAAGCTTACAAATATACATTAGGCTCACAAATAATACATGATGGACTTGAAGTATAGATTCTATGTATTGAAGTTGTTTATAATCTTAATTACATGTTATAGTGTTCTTTTTATTTGTCATGGTATATTTTTAACCTTTACTGTTTAGTCCATGTTTGGTACTATCCTTTTGGCGTGGCTCGGTATTTATACATCCCACCATTGTGTTATTGTGCTATGGTCATTTTTTGTATTCTTGTCTTTCATTTTTGCTGATGTGCTTTGTCTATAGAGTGTCAACATGCTATTTATTTTTCTTTGTTGACATAGTTTGTTTTCATTGTGATTAAGATAATAAAAAAATGTTGACTGCTGTACGCAATTTTTGACCTTTTTACCTATTATGTCAGTTTGTTTTGCTCACAAATTGTTATCAATATAATGAAATTTAACACTACTGTCATACAAGTGAGATGTTTAGCTAGCTATAAAACCAGGTTTAATTTACCATATTTTACATAAGGAAATGCCTGTAAAAAGACAGGAATATGACAGTTATTTTCCATTCGTTTGATGTGTTTGAGCTTTTGATTTCGCCATTTGTTAAGGGAATTTCCGTTTTAAATTTTCCTTGAAGTTCGTTAATTTTGTTATTTAACTTTTTACAACAAAAAAATAAATCCATTTACGGGTGTCAATAAAATGCAAACAAATGATTAAGATTTAAAAAAGAATCAAGAATGTGTCCATAGTACACGGATACCCCACTCGCACTGTCATTTTCTATGTTCAGTGGACCCTGAAATTGTGGTCAAAACTCTAATTTGGCACTAAAATTAGAAAGATCATATCATAGGAAACATGAGTACTAAATTTCAAGTTAATTGGACCTCAACTTCATCAAAAACTACCTTGGCCAAAAACTTTAACCTGAAGCGGGACAGACGGACGAACGGACGCACAGACCGAAAAACGTAATGCCCCTCTACTCTAGAAGTGGGGGCATAAAAAATCACATAACTTTTCGTTGATCATTTGGCAGACTGAAGCATTAATAAGTCAATCCAATTAAAAATAATGACTTAGCGATTCAATATTAAAAACAAAAACTTTTATCTTAGTAATGGAATGAATTAGCAATGCAAACAAATAATTGTTCATTCAGATTTCCAAATAAACATGGATTTAAATCAAGGAAATCAATTAGTCATAAAAAATACAACTTGTATCCTAGTTCATTACAATGCAATTAGAGATTGGCCAGCAACCCAGGATATCAATGTCATCATACGGAGGCAATAAAGGCAGTAGCAGCCTTTCAAAAAACAAATTCAATATTTAAGAACAACAAGCGTTCTGAAAGTATTGCAGGGCAAAACATAGTCCCCTACCGGTTAAAAATTCATTGTTCTGGAACAAAATGCTAATATGATGTATATATTAACATGATGTAAACTATATAACAAAAATTAGGTCAATATCTTCAAACATGACGACACAAAAGAGTGTAAGTGAATTTTCCAAGTCCAAGGACAATAACTCTGCACAATATCATCAGACTGGAACAAAATTCAAACTTGATCTGTAACTTGTCATGTTAAAAACTATATACCAAGTATAAAATCAATATCTTCAAGCATGACGAAAAAAAATGTGGAAAACCAGTTATTTGAGTGAATATTTTGAAGTCCAAGGACCATAACTCGGACCGGAACAAAATTCAAACTTGATCCGTATCTTGTCATGATAAGACTATATCCCAAATATCAAATCAATATCTTGAAGCATGAAGAAAGTAACATGCTTTGCTGAGCGCAGCCAAATACGACCACAGAGGTCTAACCCTAACAGTTGGGGCAAGTTTGGACACAATATTCAAGCTTGATACTGTCTGAATTTGGATTGTGATCAAATTTTGGACATAATATAGGTTTCTGACACAAAATAAATGTGGTCAAAAATCTTAAAAATTTGAAATGGGACATGCAATAATAAGCCTTGCATATTTGATAGGTTTTGACTATACAGCCAATATAAATGCACCTAGAAACTTGCATGTAAATATACAGTTTTGTAGTTCTATAGTTTTGATCTTAAAGAAATGGATTAATATAAAAATTTGATCACATGTTGTAAAGTTCGCACCTTTTTTCTGTAATACTTCTGAATTGTTGATAAACTATGTTTCATTTAACAGTAAAATAAAATCCAACAAGAATTTGCCCCGTGAACATATACATGGTATATTAACACCACTTGAGGGTTAAATGTGAATGTGAGAGAACAAGATAACTCCTTTTCTCATGATAAAGTAAGAGAGATAGCAAAAAAATAGTTACAATGTGAAATGAATTAAGTGTTTCATTTATTTTCTTAAATTTCAGAACATTGTTAGTAGGCTAGGCTTAGTTGATTGGTTCCAAAATGAATTTAAGAGAGTATATGTGACTAGCTATGAGATTTCCAAGTTTATGGGGGTACCTTGGCTAAAATGGGCTTATTGCATATTTATCCAGTACATACAGAGAGAAACATCATGTCAAGTTATGACAAATTTGTTGAAACAACATGTGTTGGGCCTTTTTCTATATCTACATAAGGAGTATTCAATTCAATTTTTTGATTAACGAACGAATTTTTGTTAAGAGGACACATTATACATTTCATTGGCGCTGAGTAATTTCTAACGGCCTATTTGAATACAATTAAAATGTACTAAAACAATATTTGCTCTCTTTTAGAAAATGTAATTTAATGTAATGACATTATTTTAATATTTGTCTGAAGTAGGCTTTTTTTTCTTTTAAACTTTAATTATGCAAGTCCCTACCAAACATAGCGTGTGATTTATGCGGTTTATATAAACTGTATAATTTTTAAAATGACGGTGCGTTTATTTCAATGATGCAATTTTAAATGATTCTATCTATGAAAACTCTATAGAGCAGATAATTTTAGATTTCAAACACTTTGAAACTTTTTTTATCAATCTGTGCAGATTTATGTAATTTCAAATTCAAATAAAAACGTAAAACTTATAAAGAATGTAAACCAAAGTAAAGTGTTTTATCTTCTCCACAAATACTCACAAAACAACAATTTAATACCAGAGGAAATTGAAGGAACTATCTGAAAACAATCTTTATTTTGTAAACGTTTGATTTACTTTCAATTCATATATTATTTTTACCAGGCTTCAACTTGTGAAGTAAAGATATTTTTTAAAATCAACCATGCTAACATAACGACTTCTTTGGAGTTCTATAATAAATGTCATATATTATTTCTGATCTTTCTGTTTACTTGTAGAAGGATATTTCGAGGATTTGGACTCCTAATAACTCATCACATATATTCACGTCCATCGAATTACATTAGTTGACTGGACCTTACCTAGACAAATCGTCCACTTTTGATAATAAAATGCTTCGCCGAGCGCAGCCTGATACGACCGCAGAGGTCGAACCCTGAACAGATGGGGCAAGTTTGGACACAATATTCAAGCTTGATACTGTCTGAATTTGGATTGTGATCAAATTTTTGACATAATATAGGTTTCTGACACAAAATAAATGTGATTAAAGATCTTAAAAATTTCAAATGGGACATTTAATTTACCTTGTATGGTCTAATATCCAAAATCTTACAACATGGTTAGATTCAGCATATAAAAAAATAGCAAAAATTCAATTTAAGTTAAAATCAAACAAAGTTTAATTTTGGACCTTTCAAACCTTAATATAGACTAATTTGAAAACAGGGCCCAAAATAAAAAATCTAAATGCACAAGAAGATTCAGCATATCATAGAGCCGCAATAATTCAGTTTTTGATGAAATCAAACAAAGTTTAATTTTAGACCCTTTGGACCTCAATGTAGACCAATGTAAAAATGGGGCCCAATATCCAAAATAGTAATACAAGGTTAGAACCCCAAAAATTAAAGACTTCAAATTAATCCCATTGAAATTTGTTAAAAAAATTGTAATTATTTTCAATTGAAGATTTCTTGCTATTATAATACTATGCAATTGCGCAATACTGTGCTGTTGCACACTACTTAGTTAATCTGTTATATACAAAAATTTACACACTCTGTTTGGTGTGCATCTCCTGCCATATCAGTATTTATTACTTTTATATATAAATCAGAAATAATCAATGTAAAAATGGAAAATGTTTGGGAAAAAAAAATCCCAAAAAATTATGAAAAAAAAATCCCCTAAAAAATTTAAAAAAATCCCCCCGAAATCAGTTAATCTGTTATATATAATAATTTACACACCCTGTTTGGTGTGTATCTCCTGCCATATCAGTATTTGTTGCTTTTATATAGAAAACAGAAATAATCAATGTAAAAATGAAAAATTTTGGGGAAAAAACAAAAAATTCTGAAAAAAAAAAATCCCCTAAAAAATATGAACCCCTAAAAAAACTTGCAAAACAAAATACTCCCCCCCCCCTAACTTTTTGAACCCCCCAATTTTTTTAAAAATTTTGAAGGTTATTTTTGGCCCTTTTTTTGCCCCTAATTCCTAAACGTTATGGGCAATTACCCCAAACTCAATCCCAGCCTTCTCTTTGTGATATGAAACCTTGTGGTACAATTTTAGAGAGATCCATACACTTACACACAAGTAATTGTCTGCAAACTAGAAAAATGCTTGTTTTTGGTCCCTTTTTTGCCCCTTATTCCTGAACGTTAGGGACAATTACCATAAACTCAATCCTAGTCTTCTCTTTGTGATATGGAACCTTGTGGTACAATTTCAGAGAGATCCATACACTTACACACAAGTTATTGTCTGGAAACTAGAAAAATGCTTGATTTTGGTTTCTTTTTTGTCTCTAATTCCTGAACGTTTGGGGCAATTACCCCAAAATCAATCCCAGTCTTCCGTTTGTGATATGGAACCTTGTGGTACAATTTCAGAGAGATCCATACACTTATACACAAATTATTGTCCGGAAACTACAAAAATGCTTGTTTTTGTCCCTAATTCCTTAACTATTGGTACCATAACCCCCAAAATCAATCCCAACCTTCCTTTTGTGGTATTTAACCTTCTAGTAAAATGTCATAGAGATCCATTCACTTAAACTAAAGGTATTGTATTTTTTGCGGTCGTATAAAAATGGAGATAGCTATTATTTGAGATCCAGGTGCAATAGTTTATCTCCCCTACAACTATGAACCGAGATTTCTTCATTCTAGGAATTTTTGCCAGATCTATTCTAGTTGGACATAGGAAGGTCAGAGAAAAATAATTTTAAAGTGTTGTATCGCCACTATTTTTCAGATATTACTGCTCTTAAACAATTATTATCATATTTATCTTGGTAATACTATGAATAATTGTTTTTTTTAAACATTTCAACTCAATCATTGAGTAATACTCAGCAAATCAGGCATTACAGAATTGGGGATATTACAAATACATGTATTGGAAATAATTTCTAAAACAATCTTTTGTATTGTAGTGTTCTATCGCCAGAAAAACGGATGCTTTATTTTTTTTAAGGTGGTTGTTTATTCAGATGATTTTTTAAACGAATGATATAAATGCGTACAAAATTTCATCAAAATCTGAAATGTCCGACTCCGAACTTTATTGACTTGGATAGCCAGTTTTTTCTGCCGAAGTCGGTGGTTTTTTTCTGCGGATACTGTGGATTCCTGTACTAATAAAAATTGACCACCACGAAATAGACAAGAGTGCTGAATGTTGCGTTTAATATAAAAAAATAAATCAACGAAATATTGTCCAATTATGCATTCTTTGCTTAAATCAAATAAACATTAGCTGTTAAAATTTATTTATGAATTTCTTTAAATGGAGACATGTTCGATGAGAATAATTTAAATCCTCTACATTTTTCATGCAAACGAATGCAGGCCTTTGTTGCAAAGATTACATGCTGTTCTACTAGCTCATTGACATATACCACCGTGTCCGCGTTTTGAACATACACAACAGTCTCTCAGATAGCTACGGACCGTAAACACTATTTTCGTCTTCGTCGTCGTGGTTGCTATCTTCCGATGCCGAACAAATTCTCAACAATATCCTGCATAAATTGCAGTCTTGTTTTAAACGGATAACGGATATGACTGAAGTTTCGTCTCAAAAAAACTCTTTTTTAGTATCAATGAAACGGCAAAACAATTTGGTCACAGTTGTCTAATTCTTGAATCGGGATGTTATTAACAAAAAACAAATTTTGAAAAAATATCTTTTACCTTTATCGGGAACTTGACTTTTTGTCAATTTCTTCGGGTAAACTATTAACACTGCAGATTTGAAAAAAAAAATTAGATTGCTAGAAGAAAAGAATAAGACATTTTAGATACTTATTCAAGGGTATCTTCTAGATATTGGTATAACAAAAAGGAGATATTTGGTAGAGATTGCTTTGATTTAATCACCATTAAGAGAATATTGTTTGCCAAGTTGGTAAACATATTATATGTTAGTGGCTCTTCAATTTGCTCAAATCTAGGCTTGACATAAAGTTCGGTAATTTCGTGTGCGGTATAGTTCAATGAACGGACTCCGGACAGACCAAATTACCTTTGAGCATCGTACATACAAGTCTTATCGACATAATATTACTATACACGTATTCTTGCTAACTGTGAACAACCTTAAAAGTAAACAGATTAGCAAAACTTTTTATCAATGCATCCACAAGTTTGTTCTATTATTTCGTTTTATATATTTTAAATAATGTTCCGTTCATGTTAGACAAAATATTCAAGTTCACCCCGTCTTGGGCAAAGTTATTTACAAGGTCAGAACATTTATTTCCAAAATCATACTGCCCCATTCCCCCACCCTCAGAATATCAAATGGTCATCCCATAAAGGCTTGAATTCGTTGACCATCAACGATATCCATGACTTCGTTGTTGTTGTGGCTGCACCTTGCTGTGCATAAATTTACAAAGGAGTTATATACTTCCAGAATATATGTTAAAAATGTCATTTTCAATACTACGTAACTCGAAGAAAAAACAAGACAAGAAAATTGTGTACTTTATAATCCATAAATATTCCTATTTCAAATTAAACTTGATAAATTATATGCTTCCACAGCGCTTTTCTGGAGTTACCCTCATCATGCAGGAATGCTCTAAACCAAATATTTAAAAGTCAAGGAAGTTTAAACACATGAAGTACAGTACATGACAAAAAGTATTCGTCACTTAATTTTTTTTTTTTGTCATATATTTCATATACAAACACTTTTGTCAAACAAATATTTTGAAGGCATTAATGTTGGATTTTTACAAATCAGGTGCTGAAAGACGCAAAATTGTCTAAAGGGTATTTGTTTATTTGGTCATAGCTTTGTCTTTAGTTGTTTTTATTTTTTCTTGATGTGAACATGTATAATAGTATTTTTTTTTAAATTCATTTTTTTTTGAGATATAAAGAAAATTTCTGAACAATAAAAATAATACTTGTGTTCATCTCATCAGAAAATAAAAACGCTCCACAATAAAAATATAACCTCATAAAGACATAAACCTGTGAACATTTTGCTTCTATTGGTACCAAATTGCCTAAAATCCAACAAAAAATTACCCCAAAATATTTTTTTGAAAAATGAAAAGAGAATGAAAGAACATTCAATTTGGTAGAATGTCATTATATTATGCTTTTATAGCTAAAATTAATGTTTATTTTATTAACCTTAACCATCGGCCATATCGGCCCATTGGCCTTTTAGAAGTTTTAAAAAGGTAACGTCAATCGTCCCTGACCGGCCCGTTGGCAGTAAACTTTTCCTAAAAAAAATAATAAAAAGAGGTAAGGCCAATTTCCATTAACTTATTTTTATGTGGTCATTTTTAAATCTTTCAGTCTTACTACAATTCAGGTTTAAATTATGACTCATTTCTGGACATATGACCAAACTACAAATGCCACAAAACAGCTTAAAAATTCAATTTTGATCAAACCGAAATTTCACTAAAAGCAATTTTATGCTTTGCTTTGGGTACAAATTAATATATTTTGGGTTAAGTTTTCTTTTGATGCCTTTGTTTTTTACAAAAACCTGCAAAATCCGCATTGTTGCAACACGATTGTTTTGAAAAGCAATGTATGTAATGCAACTTACGTTTTGATTTTAACAACTTTTAGATATTGACCCAGCGATAAAACACTAATACGAGGAACGTTGGCCCTATTAATTGTTTGTTTTATATATATATATATAATATACATATATACATATATACAATTTTTGTTGAAGTTGACCATTCTGTTTCAAGAGCCTAGGACAGGGATACTTTTTTTTTTTACCTCATTCTATTTTAACTAGTTTTGGGAAATGTTGAAATCGTGTAGCCATTTCTTTTTAATTAATTTAATCGAAACTGACAACAGATACCAAAATAATCATTAACCATACAAAATATTGCATAAGAAAATCCTGTAACCTCATTGTAAAATTATTAAATATGCTTCTAGATAATTTTGTCATTCTCTATTCATACTTATGCTTACGTAAGGGTTGATAAATGAAGCGATGAGACATAAACATGTGACTACAATTTGGTCATTAAGTTCATTCATTTGGAGAAGTTTTAAATTATGTTTGTATTCCTGTTATATAATATAAGTGTCTATATTCTTTATCCACGTGTACTTCACGAGTATTTGTTTATTGATTTTAAGAAACGTTGACCATTGGTCCGAACTGGACCTTTAACTGATGTTGAATTTGAGTTTAAAGTTGCAACTTATGTTGCACGAATTTCAAAAGCCGGAATAGTTTTCTTTGTTTATTTAACTACAGCTTATAATCATTCGAAGCTCAGTTTTCAGTGCAGCTAACCCACCCTCGCACCCATAACTATTTATATGGAGAAGGTATATATTTTTTCATTTATATTTATATAATGACTGTTTCTGTTTTGTCTTTGTAGATATTTCAATATGGCAGCGGCCAGTGCTGATGTCATAATATGTGACGGACTTTTTCTTTATATTTACGTGTTCAATAAATTTAATAAACTTAGCTGCACAACTGGCGAGCTGATCCCATAATGATATGGTACGTGTTTTTTGTTTTATGTACTATCCTCATTGTTGTGGTTTAAGGATTAAATACTTTGTGTTCGGTTGAGGAACGAAAGAGAACATAAACGTAAATATACTCACGTTGGGTTGTGTAGTACACTTTACCTCGCAGTCACTAGAGCTTTGCAGAACTCGCGTATTGAGGACGTATCCGTATATGACGGAACGTATATGAAGTATTTGTGAATATGCTAAAATGAGTATTACATGTATTCGTAATATAAAAATTTTTTCATTCCCTTTTCCTTACATGAAGGAATGAAGTTATGTAAAAATAAGACGTGCCACTCGATAAGTGTAGTACAGTGACGTGACCTGTTCTAAAGTAGTATTTCGATGTACTCGTAATATACACGATTTTTTCTTTCCCTTTTCCTTACATGAAGGAATGAAGTTATGTAAAAATAAGACGTGCCACTCGATAAGTGTAGTACCTGTTCTAAAGTAGTATTTTGTTTCAGTTTTTCACGATTAAAGCGAAGTTTGAAAAATTCCTAAATAGACCGTTTGAATTCTATATCTTCTAAAATGAATTATCAAAAATCAGATATTTAAACTACATTGCTTATTTTGCAGTCTATATTTGTCTATGTTGTATATGAACTCTGACAATTAATCTCAGAATGTTTGCTTAAGTGTTTTAGTCGTCCGCTATTAGGTTTTATATACATAATTTCTTAACAAGGTAAATAAACAGTATTTGAGAAAACGAGTTGACTGTGGCGGTAATTGGTCAGATATTCTATTCTTAATTCTAAACAGCATAATTTAAATATGAATGGAGATTATCTTGGTCAAGGATATTACATTTGTATTTTAGTGAATGATACCGCCAAGAACAAACGAATGGCTGTTGTGGTAAGACTGTTAAGTACGAATTCATGACAGAGACCTAATGGATAACTTTATTATTAATAGACAAAATCTTCTGGTAAAAAAATATCGAATATAAAATTCAGCTATATGTACCATATATGAAAAACGAGATTTTTTTGTTGTTTATTTTTGAAAATTCATAGAACTCAACTGGACCATAAAAAAATGAAATTAGAACAGAACAATCCCTGTAAACAAGTATTCAATGACGATGAAATGGTTTAGTGTCAGAGTAATTTAGCAGAAACTGACAATGGAAGATTTCGTAATTTAACAGAATGTGTCTTTTAGGTTACAGTTAAAGGGGAGGGCGAATTTTTACGTTAAATACACCAGGTTGTAATGTTCACTGATTGTATTTCATATATTTATATATATCGTTCTTGTGAGAGTCAAACCTAATAGGCTAATTTGACCACTGAAATGAACAGATCATGAATTGAGTTTTTAGTCCATGTTTAATGTACATAATTAAAAAATAAAATCACACGGGCGGATACAGGATTTTAGGTAAGGGGGCGGAAACTTAAATTTTGGCCTGGCGGAGCGAGGCGAATTTTTTTTTGAAGTCAAATTATTGAAATATTCTTTATTAAGCTGAGGACAACCCATGCTTTAGGAGGTCGCACGCCCGCCTGAATCCACCCCAGCTTCCCACCACTCATGATACAACGATGAATAAACCTTTGTAATGAAAAGATCACCAAAAACCAGGTATTAGAATCACAGTATAATCCTATACCCTGGATATTACTGTTTGTCTTTTTATTTTTGGTCATGGCGTTGTCAGTTTGTTTTCGATCTATGAGTTTGACTATCCCTCTGGTATCTTTCGTCCCTCTTTTACTGGTAGCCAGTACACGATCGATTACAGGACATGAAGCGTCATTATTGTACTATTGATTGCTACTGTATTCTTATTATGTAGTATATAGAATATAATTTCTCAAGTTAATGTGTAAAGGGTAGATAACAAGGGCAATCAAAATCAGAAGTCAAAGACCACTTTCATTTTATAAAACGGTCGATACCGCTGCTGTGGAGCTGTATGTCCACGACAGCATCATCAGCTCAGTAATTAGTCCCAAGTTAAAGACATGCATTATGACAACGTTTTCAAATTAGCCGTTGATAAACTTAAGTTATTATAGAGAAACTAACTAAGGTGCCAACTCCCTCAGGCAAAGCTGACTTAGATGGACTTTTCTTTTCTTTCTAGATCCCTTTTGCTCACAAGCTCCTCATGAATTTCAGTGGGTATACATCCTTGGCTTTAAAATTTTGGGGTATAAGAGTTCCTGATTAAATCAAATAAATCAAAGAGCTGAAAGCTCTGAGGAAAAATGACGCCATTGTCTCTAATATTGATATATTTTTGATGCAAGTCTTGATTTTCACATAATTTACCTACTGAATCTTATGAGACTTTTCATTTCATGGTAGGTAGGCTGACTGACAATAGAATAGATATGAATTATTTTCAATGTCTATGGCTTTTTTATTTGTTTGTCAAGATATATATATATATGTGTGTGAAGTGAGGATGACTACTGGTAATTGTTCTGTTGTACAAAGAAATAGCTCAAGACTACCTGAACAATCTACAATATTTAAAGTAATATGTGAATTTGTTTCTTGCAATTTCATTGTTCTTAGTCAAGGATACATTAACAGACTATCCCCTTCTTTTTAGAATTATTTAACAAAATGATTATGATGAACCTGTAGTAAGCAAGCTCTTATACCCCACATAGTCCTTATTTAAGAGATAAGTTACAGGTGACTTAGTGACATTGTTATTTCTCTTACTTAAATCATGATCCATTTCTGTACATTTAGACAATAGTATTGTTATACTAGTTTGACAATTACAAACATAGTGACACCATTTATACAATTGATTGCTGATATATATATATATATGTAAACTGAAATCTTAAAATGACAACAAATTATTGCAAAATTATTTTTTTTCAAATGATTTAATGTTTGTTAGTCATTTATTACAAATAATTGACCCGTACTAAAATAAGGACATGTGGTATGATTGCCAATGAGATAACAGTCTGATAACTATCCACCAGAGTCCAAATGATGTGGCAGTTGACAGACCTCAACAATGAACAAAACCGGTTCATTGTTTTCAGGCACCAAAGAAAAAAGGAGTTGTGGCTAATGGTGGCTTACAAGAAAATATAAGAAATAAAATAATAATAATACAAATAAGAAAAAAATAAGAGAGACAAAAAAGACAGGACTAAGCCACTGGACTATATATATATAAAGTGCTCCATTACTAATCCTTAGAGGAGCTGTTGATCTATACCTAGAAAAGAAAGATGTCAGGACTTGGCCAGGGCGAGCAGAATTTTGAGACTTAGAAAAAACAGAGTAGATGTTGGGACACCACATGTATAGGCCAATCTGCCCTATTTGCTGCCACCTATTAAAATTAATGTCTAGGGTGGCAATTCAACCTATGTGCATTTAATCTGTTGTTCTTTATGTACATATATGATATATTTTAAATGCAAAAAATGCAGCTGTAATGTAAATATTGTAATTTTACATCATTTTAGCCTTATTTTTTATAAGGACCTAGCTAGACCTATTTCTTAGGCAAGGTGTATTATATAACTCTAAAAGCAATAAAATCCAGTGTTCTCCCCAGGATTTTTTTATAGCGTTGTGGTAAGAGTGCAATATTAGATTGATTCACCTTAAGTTTCATGCTTGCGACTTGATGTTACATTTATTTATAACTACCATGTTGGTTATATTATATTAAATAGACAAAGACCTGCATTTTTTTATAGATGTGCCATGTGCATTAACAGAAATGCAAATAAGTGACATTTGTATTATTAAACTTAAAAAAATTAAAATGCCTAGATAACTTAAATAATTTGATTTCATTACCACCCATCCCAAAATATAGCACAGTAGGTATATCTTTTTTTTCTCACTTTTAATTGTTTGACTTATAAACTAGTTATATCTTCATAATTTACTGACACATATTCATATTTAATTATAATTTTGTCATTAACTTTTATTAACATCTATCAAATTACAATTTTGCAATTAAAATTGGTATATCCTGTTATATCAAAGGAATAAATGGAATAATTCTTTCCATAAGTACTGAAATGTTATTAAAGATATGTTTAAAAAAGGCTAACATATTTGATCATATTCCAAGATGAATATGACAGAAATATTTTTTAAGACGTATTTTTTTTTATTATTCAAGGTGGATTATCAATAAAGAAATTTTTGCCAATTGAAACATTACAACCACCTTTAAAAGTTGTGTTTTGTAATTTTATGAATATTTGAGTTATTAAATTGCCACCAGAAATATTTTACAAAATTTGACAATACTGGTTTTAGCCTTTTTGTCCACCAAAATTGTCTCCATTACGCAACTTCTTGTATACTAATAAAATTGAGAACTGACTATATAATGGCTGTTTCTCTATGAAATATTAAATGCCATTCCTAATCCAAGCCATCCACTGTTAAAATTGATTTTAACATAATATTTGATTAATAGATATTGAAAGGTGGATGGCAAATCTCGATATTTTATATTTATTTACAAAAATTTTACGTTTAGTTATCCTCTATTCGATTTTGAGAATAACGATGCAAGGACAAGTAATCGTAAAATACGGGCTTGTTATGAACCCCCGGACAACGGGAATGCTTTTTTCAAAACAATACAGGTTCAACATTTTAGTTGTAAACTCGAAAAAAGTAATTAAATAATCGTAGATGTTTCAAGAAATGGAGGAGACCACGTTGACAGAGAAAGGGTTAAACTTTCCTTGAATACTTTTGGTATGATTTATTGAGCACTGTCTACTACTTTCATAAAGTTTCTGCATCTTTTAATTCTTTTTAAAGTGAAAAAATCCAGAAAGTAATAAAGTCTTTTTGACAGAAAAACTTCTGCAAAAGCTGCCATTTTGTTCTTTAATTGAACTGGCCACTACGATATTTGACCTATGTCTGCAGCTATAACTTCGTAAACAAAATACATACGCACTGCGTGGATTTAACCGTATTACTAATTTTTGATTCTTAAAAACTTCTTAAATCTTAATAAAGAGCATTACCTTTCGTATGGATATCAAGATGATTCCGATTATAATTTTTTAATGATTTTAAAGTTCAGCTGAAAAGAAAGGTTGACATTCTTTCAAGAACTACTATTTTGTCTAGCGATTGGTTATCGTTGGTATGTAAAAAGTTCAAAACAATAACAAAACGAATCTATTTATATTCTGATTTTTTTACGAATTGTAAAGACATGCACATAAAAGCGAAAGCTCGTATAAATATGAAAAATAGACCAAAAGGGATTGCTCAAAATACCATTTAATAACAATGAACATATTGACAGGTTAAGAATGAAATTCTGTATAATACATGAGTATGTAAAATACGGAACCGAGTTCGGAAAGCGGCTTGGAAGCTGGTCAACGGTATAAGAAAATTGACTGCGTCATTTTTCAAAAAAGCATTTAAAAAGCACTGAATTTGTAAATGGTTATTTTCAATTTCAAAGACTAGACAAAAGTGGTCTACAAATCACTACGCAGAAACTTCAAAAAAAGAACAACAAAGGAAAGTTTGAGAATGTATGCCCTTCTAAGACATATATGACGGTAGCTTCTGGAGTACTTAAGATTACCCTGTTTCTGGTGGGATCGTGTTGCTCTGTATTTAGTAGACTTGTTTATCTATCGTCGTTTTTTTCGTTTTTGCCACGATTTTATAGGGGTCTCTTTCTTGTCTTCCGTCTCTTTTTCCCCATGTATGTATATCTTGTTATCATCCTAAACAAATGAATGTTCAATACATTACGTGTAGCAGAAAATGTTCTTTTTCTTAACTTTGTTTTGTTAAAGGTAAATGAAAGGGTTGAACCGAACTCATGTCAACAGTAAAATAACAAAAAAATCAAACTCCAAGGAAAATTCAAAACAGAAAGTCCTTTATCAAATGGTTAATAAAAAGCCCAAACACATCAAACGAATGAAAAACAACACAGTCAGGCACTTGTCTCTGTTCTGAGACATGTGCCTGTGAAAAACAACTATCATCTTCCTGACTTGGCACAGGCATTTCCTTATTTAGAAAATGGTGGATTAAACCTGGTTTTTATAGCTAGCTAAACCTCTCACTTATATGACAGTCTCATAAAATTCCATTATACTGACAACAATGTGTGATGAAAACAAACTGATAAAATAGAAAAAAACGTCAAAAATCGAGGTACAGCAGTCTACATTGTGTTATAACCTTAATCACTATAAAACAAACAACTATGTTAACGAAGAAAAACAAAATGGCGTAAAGAAAATCTTTAGACAGAGCACATAAGCAAAAATGAAAGACAAGAACTAATTAAAAAAATGACCATAGCACAATAATACAATGGCGGGATGTATGAATACCGAGCCACGCCAAAAGGAAATTACCAAAAATGGACTAAACAGTAAAGGTTAAAAATATACAAAGACAAATGAAAACAACACTATAATAATTAAGAAGATAAACAACGTCAGTACCTAGAATATATACTACAAGATCATAATGTATTATTTGTGATGTTGATAAGGAATATTTATCATCAAGGCCTTGGTATAAATTTTTTAGAAAAATAACTAGACGTTCTTTGACATAACCCTTGTTCATCAACTTTCTGCTCAGACACTGGTGACGTTTTATAAAGTCTGGTTATATAATTAGCAGCTGCAAGCTCTTGAATACGTACCGAATGAGTTGGGAAATGTATATTGAAGTTGATATTTTGCTGCTAAGGTGTGGGGAAACTTATAATTTCAAAATTAAAATCGTCTCCTCTGTCATAGATTCTGCTACTGAGATGACCGCTTATGTCAAATTCGAGGTACAAGTCTAAAAATGAGGCGGAGGAAGCCGTGTCTGTTGTTTCTTTAATTTCTAGTTCTGGAGGATATATTAATGGAACCCAATCAGAAAAGTTTGATTTATTAATGTAAAGAACATCATCAATATATCTGAATTTGATATTGAATGATCTGGCTTCTTTGATCTTCTTGTTTTTTTTACATATGTCTAAAGGAACTCCGATTCGTATGAAAATAAGAAAAGGCTCACATTTCGTTCCATAGGAATGCCGGCAATTTGTCGACTGCCAAATTGAACAAAAATGTTGTCAATAAGAAACTCCAGTAAACTGTTCACTTGTTCCTCAGTGTACGTAGCATGTTATACCATTATTTTTTTTTTAAAGTTTTTAATTTTTGACACTTAAAAATGAAAGAGCATTTAAGTTTTGACATTCATATTCTCAAAAACTTGCCAACAAGGCAGGCAATCGGGTCTTTATGATAATAAGATGTGGTATGATTGCCAATGAGACAACTACCCCCCAAAGTTCAAATATTAAAAGTGGATGTAAGTAATTATAGGCAACCGTACGGCCTTTAACAATGAGACAAACCCATACCGTATAGTCGGCTATATAAGGCCCCGACATGAAAAATATAAAACAATTCAATCAAGAAAATAACGTCATAATTTATAACAAAACAATTAACGAAAAACAAATATGTCTGACATGAACCAACGACAACCAAAGAACTACAGGCTCCTGACTTAGGACAGACACATACAGAATGTGGCGGGGTAAAACACGTTTGTTTTTTTACGTAAAAAGTACACCGAGATACACACACCCCAGTACTCTCATTCCAACAATTTATACCAAAGAAAAGACAATAGATGAACACTAAACATTAGTATTAGCCTTTCAAATTACACCAGAAATAACAAAATTTGAATTATATATACATCCACTAAAAATTCAATTAAACATTTCAGTTCTACGGAATGCACGGTTTAATCATTTTCAGAGTTTTCGATTGCTTTCGGTGAAATGAAATTTAACAACTATAACATACTTACTCCATGAACAGGCTATAATCATGTATCTTTCTAAATCAATCAGAAAACAAGTAAATATTTGTAGTCTTTCTAAGGTACACTAAGTTATTACTTTTAGAAGTAAACTTTTAGATGACAATAAACCTACCTCATCCTTTATTCTTTTTGTCCGTGCTTATTACTTCTATGAACTTTCAATTTTACCCTGTCGATGCATTCTGTCTCGCTTCGTATAAAGCATCTTAGGCTTTCTCTCTTTAAGGATGGAATAAGCATTTTTGAAAATAGGTCACTTCTGTTAACTCTGTTGTTTGTGGAGATTATTCCAATTGAAGGTGCAGTAATTAATGTTTCTAAACATTTGGTGGTTTCAAAGAAAATATTTCCTACTTTGGCCACGTTATTCATCCAAATGGAAAAAAAAATAAAGATGTCTGTATAGCGTTCCTTAAAAAAATGGTGTCCATAGTGTTAACTATCACTCAATCAAGATTAGATGTCGGTCTCGAAAGCATTACTCCAGAAGTTTATAAAAGTTTGGTCTCATTCAATAGAGTATTATTATTTGCAGAAAAATTAAGCCTCATATTGCTTTGTTTTTCCTCCAATCAAATTCATTGAGGATTGTTTAAGAACACATACCGTACATTATTTTTGTGAAATTTATTTACATTGGCCTCGCGTTTTAGGGGAGAGGATGATAACACGACCTCCCATGGTTTCAATGGGAACTTTTTTCCAAATACGGTTTTGTTGTTGTCATTTAGCGATTTATGTTACTGGTGTATGTCCCAGACATGCCATGTATGTTCAATGCAGCTAAAACTAGTATCTGTAATTAAAATTATCGGTTCAGTCAGTCACTTCATATTGCAGTTTGGTCTTGAAATTTAAATGCTTTGTAAGAAAAAAATCCAATGTTTTGCCGAGACTACAGGGGAATACGGTTCAGTTGTCTGATGCAAGTTGATGGCAGTAAGGCTTAAATCACATTTAATTGCTTCGGCATAAAAAAAAACTCATCAAAGATACGAGGCTTATAATGTGTTCGCCAAAAACGAGTTATGTTTAAAAGATTTTTCATTGGCACTCGCATGAAAAAATTAAAAGGCCAAATCAATGCAAGTAGTTGAAGAGAATTGAGGACCCAAAATTCTGAAAGGTTTTGACAAATAAAGCTAAGGTAATCTATTCCTGGGGTAGAAAATCTTAGTATTTCTTACAATACAAACTTTTGTAAACAGTTAATTTATAAATACGGTTAGTTCAAAAGCTAGCCCATGAAATTGTTTTCAAGAGATGTGTTTTTTCTTTATATTCAATAATGAGGAAGAGATATTTGTCCTGGTATTGTAAGTAAATACTGCCTCGAAGTTCTTTTTGGTTTCAACGGAGTCAATGTGGTACAATTATCCGTTATTGCCTTAAGTCCAATATAAGCACGTTTCTTGCCCATAATAGATGACTTCATAGTTGAGTGAAAATATTTCGGATTTGCAAACTGATGGCATTAGCCATGTTCCAGTCCTCACAACGGCGATCGGACTCTGGATCCTTCTATACATTATTGCTACCAAAATTGGATTGAAATTAAAAAAACAGTTTCAGAGAAGATAAATGTGAAAGTCCTATTTCCATGTTACTGATAATAGCTGCAGTCATACCAAATGACGTAGATGTAAGCATGTTGGTTGATCGGCAGAATTTCGAATAGTAAATTTGTATCAGTTTCAGCAGAGGACAGGTTCTGTTTGAAGTTAAGCTCAAGCTGGCAACTTTCACTAACTGTTGCTTTTTTAGTCAAGCGAGTTGCTACCTTGAACCAGGTGAGCGAACAAGGCTCTACAAGGCAGGTATCATTCCACCAGACAAATGACTTGTGTCAAGTCTCATTCCCTATATGGGTGTCACTAGTGGAGAAGGAATGGCTTACCTTTCCAGAACAGCTGTTTTGACAATTTCACAAAATATATTTTTCAGACCAATTATAGGACACAAAAGATGAAAGTTGTAGGGGGTATTTTAATTCAATTTATTATGCCTTGTCCTGGAAAATATTTGATTTTAAAATTTAAAATCGAATATTTTCCAGGAAAGGGCATTTAAAATGTAATTGTACAACATAAACAAATAAATTTTATTAAAATGGAGGGTCATTCTTTATTTCAAAAAATACCTTTCCCACTTGATAACTAATAGTGTTAAAAGAAATTTGATAGGGAACTAACACGAAAAATATATTGTTTTGCTCAGGTTGAGAGTTTTGAAATTTTACTCATTGTTTCAAGCCAATCACTGATAAGTGTAACCTAAAATATTGATCAATTACAGATGATAATTGCACACTAGCTGATTTTTCAAGTAAAATATGATTGGCATTTAAGGAGGTGAGACATTCTTATAAAGACCCAATCTGGTCTCAGATTGTTTGGTGATCATGGCTGTTGTCAATCATACTTGTATTGTATCAGTACTCTTACCTAATAAACATGACAAACTAAAGAGACCTGTACTTGAATGAACTGCTCTAGATATAATCCAAATGTTTCACATTTCTTCTGTGCGTAAGTACAAACACGGTATTATAGGGAACTATAACATAGTGTTTAGATTTAGTAGCTATCTGGCTATTTTCAATTGGGAGGCGGGGCCTCGGTGGCCGAGTGGTCTAAGTAGTTACTACTGTAATCACTAGCCAGTCAACACTGAGGTTGTGAGTTCGAACCCCGCTCGTGCAGGTGCACTCGACTCCAATCTTAATTGACTAGGATTGTCAGTTTTCCTATCGAAGGTCGGTGGTTTTCTCCGGCTTCCTCCATCAATAAAAACTGGCCGCCACGAAATAACCCAAAAGCGGTGCTTAAAAGTGGCGTTAAAACACCAAAAATCAAAATCAAATCAATTGGGAGGCCGGTGACTTAAGAAAGAATTGGATCAATAGTTCCAATCTTTTCACTAATTATACTAGAAACCACAGTTGTTTACTATCAATTAATAGTTTGTCTCCACAGTGGT
Source organism: Mytilus californianus (assembly GCF_021869535.1). Lineage (NCBI taxonomy): Eukaryota > Metazoa > Mollusca > Bivalvia > Mytilida > Mytilidae > Mytilus > Mytilus californianus. Next base: position 3,517,702 of record NW_026262668.1, read on the forward strand.
CGTTGATAACATGTATAGACTATAGAGAAGAGTTATCTTATTCTGTCACATATTTTCACATGTGAATTGAAGTTCAATTCTTTGAGGAATCCCAAGCCTTAAGGAATACAAGAGTGCACACGCTGAAATGTCTCGCCTTCTTTACTAATCATTGATATTATGTTGATAGTCCTATATATAAAGCTTTATTACAACTGTCACACAAACTTAACATTAACCAAGAAAACTAAACATTGACCAATGAACCATGAAAATGAGGTCAAGGTCAGATGACACCTGCCAGTTGGACATGTACACCTTACAGTCCTTCCATACACCGAATATACTAGACCTATTGCTTATAGTATCTGAGATATGGACTTGACCACCAAAACTTAACCTTGTTCACTGATCCATGAAATGAGGTCGAGGTCAAGTGAAAACTGTCTGACGGGCATGAGGACCTGGCAAGGTACGCACATACCAAATATAGCGGAGCGTCTTTTTACCACAGAACACCACAGAATACCACAGAACACTCAAAATATACCACACAACATAAAAACAAACAACAAAACAACTTAAATATGCAACATAACATTAAAATAACTTTACAAAATGCATGAACTAATATTAATTAGACGGTAAATCTATTCATCACCGATCGCAAACCGCACATCGCCGAACAGCGCAAAATTTATGTTTGTTTTTGTTTTATCGTATTAATTGTGAACTAAATATATTATTTTAGTTATTAATTCAACAAATCATATTAAATGAAAGATTAAAATATCAAATATATCTACATTGAACACGCCGAACAGAAAAGGAAAGTCCATAACATGACAACTCCGCAAACCACCGTCATCGACACCCTGAGTCGACACCCCATATATATTTTATTCATTTTCTTCTTCTTATATAAAATAGTTGTACCAAAAATAAGACCAGAGACAAATATCAAAATCTAACCGACGGAAAGAGATTGCGATTACTTGTAATTAATATATTTAAATTTTATTTGAAATGCATCTATGTTATGGCCATTATTAAGATTAATTAAACAAAAACAACCCACTGATGAGGTCTATGTTAAAAATTGAAAAGAACAGATGGCTTATATATATAACTCGATCACGCTGTCAAAAGAAACGGAAATTTAAAACTATTAAGTTTCAAAGTTTATCAGTAAAGTCAAACGCAAAATCTATAGATATCCTACTACTTATAATAAGAGAGAATTAAACATTACAAAAAATGTTAACTTTTTTTTCAAGTAGTCACTAAACCATGAAAATGAGGTCAAAGACATTGGACATGTGAATGGCGGAAACTTCGTAACATGAGGCATCCATATACAAAGTATGAAGCATCCAGGTCTTCCACCTTCTAAAATATCTTCTTTTAAGAAGTTAGCTAACGCCGCCGCCGCCGCCGGATCACTATCCCTATGTCGAGCTTTCTGCGACAAAAGTCGCAGGCTCGACAAAAACCACTAATTCATAGCCCCATTGCTTTCTATGTAAATTCTGCAATTTCAAGCATTAACGGATACTTTGTCTTACTGAAGTTCAAATAAAGTGGAAGTCATTTCATGTCAAAACTATACCTTATCCTGACTTGTGCTGAAAATTCAACACACCTTTAATTGCATATTAGAGCGTTCAGTACTAGTTCCCGGAAGTTTGATAGTACAGAAACAGGTGGGTCAATATGTGCAATTGATTACCCATAGGCGGTAATGGTAATATTTTCCTCTGTAGCTCAGTCCATATCGCCAACTTGGATATGTGTGACGGCTCGTTTCGAACCGGAGACATTTTCACATATGTGGTTAAATTTTCAGGGTACGAAGTGGGATTCATTTTTTCCGTAAATTAGCATACCCCGAAAATCCTTTCGTGATTGAATCCGGGTCCGTTCGCGCCCATTCACGTTCGCACCCCGGGTCCGTTCGCACCCTTTTTATTGATTTTGTCTTAATTAATTTTTCAATCGTATTTTGGTTAGTGTATTGCTATAAATATTTTTTTGTTCATGGTTTTAAAATGAAGTGACTTTTTAAAAACGATTTTTGAACATTTTGAATCTTAATTGTTTTTACTCATACCAAGTTAAATACATGCTAATATAACTACATGCAGAATTTACATCAAGTTTAGCTGTGTAAACACCATATATAATTAACCGTAATCATACATAATTAACATATAATAATTAATCATCAAATCAATTTAAAACAATATTTCATATAAAAAATTAAAAAATTGCCGAATTTTTCTTTATTTTGAGATAAACATCTTAAAAAACATCTTATAATTCATCGGGTTTTTGAATAAAAAAAAAGGGTGCGAACGGACCCAGGGGGCGAACGTGTGGGGTGCGAACGTGTATTGGGCGCGAACGGACCCGATACCTTCGTGATGCGGCTCCTCGTGGTAAAAAATCCATGTTTTCACACAAGTTCTTTGAAAATTCAATACTTTGAAAACATTTAATAACTCCATAGTTTTTACACATTTATTCTATGGTCCTCTACTTTCCAAATCAACACAAATGGTTAAGCTCAGTCACTTATTAAAAATAAAAACATGCCCAATATCACTACAGAGATTTTTTGTTTACGCACAACTTTTGAGTTCCTCAATTTGAGGCCCATTAGGGATATTGACCCAGGTACTTCTGATCTGAACAACAGGGCAAATGTGCCCTCCTATTATAATTTAATATACTTTTTATATTATTCAAAAGAAACTTTCAACAAGGGTTCTACAGTGATCCCAAGCCCCTAAGCTTTCATTTGATACCAAAACTAACCAAATATTTGACCTATTGACAAAGATACAGCTAAGCGTAGGAACTATTTTGTTTAAAATATGTACAACTTTCTTGTATATTCCTTCTGACTGGGCCATATAAAATATTAAATTCCCTTCAATCCTCTTTTTAAGGAGTCCGAATTTTAATAAAACTTGACGACTGTTGGCAGAAGAATTCACTTTTCTAGTCGTGTTTTCATATTTTGAATATTAATGGACATAAGTGTGGTTTCCATACACTATTTCTAGCATGTTAGGTTCAATTCACCTATGCAGCTTCACCAAAAATTCAATGAGAGATACATTAATTACAGATCCTTAATGTCAAATGGTCAACAAACTTGCGTTTGTTTGCAGCTGTCCTAAGTCAGGAACCTGATGTTCAGTGGTTGTCGTTTGTTGATGTGGTTTTATAAGTGTCTCTCGTTTTATATATAGATTAGACCGTTGGTTTTCCTGTTTGAATGGTTTTACAATTAACGCAGACGGGTAAACGGGTATATGCGACAGTAAAACCACCGATGGACTTCCGTAAAGCTTCAAATACAATACAGTTATCTCTATTCTAATGCAAAACAAGTACATAATTCAATTTCAATCATTATTTCAGTGTAAAATTCTCATTAAAGAAAATTCTGCTAAAAGATGTTCTCTTCTTTGGCCCCTAAACTAGTCGACGTCATAGCTATGCTTCCGGCGTCAAACGTAAATACCGGACGTTTTCTGGCTTCTTGGCTGCTTCAGAATGTAATTAAATTTGATAAAAAGATTTCTAGGTGCAACATGCTTATTATTATAAAAATTGCATCAATACATTAAGCAAATCAAAATGTCGGCTGCCTTAGTTACAGACAAGGAGATAGAGAATTTAACGCTTACTGTCATCCAATCAGAACCATTGATACAAAATAATTGCATTAGAATAGTCATTTTTGTGGCCCTTTATAGCTTGCTGTTCGGTGTGAGCAAAGGCTCCTTGTTGAAGGCCGTACTTTGACCTATAATGGTTTACTTTTACAAATTGTGACTTGGATGGAGAGTTGTCTCATTGGCACTCATACCACATCTTCTTATATCTATTAACAATAATAATGTCTTTTCTAAGTTTATTAGAAGTCAAATAATCCTGTACAAAAACACAACACAAATAAATTTCACACTGAACATCAAATCCATAAATATATCTACAAATACGTAAATGAACCATGATTGCCAACTATCAACCTTTTCTAAGCATATTTATATTTGAGAAGTAGAGAAGAATGAAGCATTTTTTCCATTTCTTAACCCTTACCATGCGGTGATACCTTTATTTGGCTCCAATGGCTCTCCATACTTTTAGAGGTCAAATTTATGACATAATTTCAAAGTTGTTACATGTTTCCTCAAACTGAGGCTATTTATTGTCATGTTTCTCATGTTTAAGGTGCATTTTCAGCTCAAATACAAATTTGTAAAATTGAAATCGAATAAAACTGGTTTTTCTGGAGGGATGGGCTTCTCTTCGATGTCAGACACACGCAGTTCAGAGGCCTAAAACTTTAAAAATTAGTGTAAACCTGCTGGAATATAAATACTGTGTTTATTATTGAAATCCTCTTAGTGAACAACTACTTCCGGTTGCTGGTCCAGTTGAAGCCAAAAATTGGGAAAAATCTAGAAATTCCGGATTTAGGGTGCAAATGACCTTCTTTAGACTGCTGTACCATGATCAGTTTGACTCCGACCTAGGTTTGTTGTGATAAGTGTGTTCATTAGGGTCTACTCTACATGCAGACTACAGTAAGATACATCTATCAGCATCCCTCGGTTTTCCTGGTCAAGAAATAGGACGAAAAATCATCAAAATTGACGCTTTTTGCACCTGATGACCAACTTTGGGGCTAATTCCCGCCCACCAACCCCTGCCTCCTCACCAAGATTACCCCACCCTGTGATCCCCTATCTTAGATTTAAAGGAATCAATATGCATCAGCAGCAGGGTAAAGCTCATTTGCATTTAATTTGCATATTTTGGCAAATAAACGAAAATTAGACATTATCTGAAACAATTCAGCATGGTAAGTGTTAATATCATAATTTTTAATTCATAAAGTAAATAAGGCTGATAGTCATAACATTGAATTAGGATCACAATTACGGAATATGTAGACAATATGTAGTGCATGGCAAAAAATCTGTAATAGTTTATTTTCATTACAATTATCATTAACAAGACAACTTTTTTGCAAATTGGAAAGCTACCATGTAGATTAAATTCTTTTGAAGAGTGATGTCTACCAACCATGATCCCAAAATTCTACAAAGAAAAACATAGTAAAATTTCATTAAATTTGAACAACATTACACAGAAATTAAAATAAGTCTATTTGAACTAGATGTATCGGAACGACAGGAATGGCTCCATCTCAAAAAATTGAAAAATCTGCAATTTCAACAACACATGTGGACACAAACATGCATGGATAGTATCCAGCTCTCAAGACCAATACTAGTTTGATGAAAAATTTCCTTGATCAATGAGTAGTTAAATTTCAAACTATCAGCAAACAGGAAGATGAGTTGAAACGACATGCAAATCAGCATATCGGAACGAAACATAAACTTGATCTGTAACTCATCATGGAAGACTCACATATCAAAAGTCATCGCAAAATCTGAAGGCGTATAGAAAAAAGTCTGTATAACTGTGATATTCAACAATTTTCAAAGTCAAAAACCTGTAATTACGGCAAAAATCAGCAGAGCAGAACAAAACTTAAAACTTGATCTGTATTTCATCATGGTTAACTCACATACCATACAAAAATCAGCCCAATATCTGAAGGTGTTCAGAAAAAAAGTCTGTATAATGGTTTGTTGCGGAATGACAGAATGACGGAATGACGAACAAGGGTAAAACTATATGGCCCCAACAACTTTTTGCGGGGCCATAAAAATATGTGATGTTATAAATATATCACAAAGAGTATTTCTGAATAAAACCAATATTACAGTAAAAGTTATTTTAAGGTATCAAAAAGATGATCAGAAATCAAAGCCAGGATGTGCTGGAAAGGCAGTTTCTATCTTACAAAAATTCTGCAGTACCCACTGTTGTCTTCAAATACTACTATCACTATCAGTGTAAAAGCTTACAAATGATACATTAGGCTCACAAATAATACATGATGGACTTGAAGTATAGATTCTATGTATTGACGTTGTTTATAATCTTAATTACATGTTTAAGTGTTCTTTTTATTTGTCTTTGTATATTTTTAACCTTTACTGTTTAGTCCATGTTTGGTAATATCCTGCTGGCGTGGCTCGGTATTTATACATCCCACCATTGTGTTATTGAGCTATGGTCATTTTTTGTATTCTTGTCTTTCATTTTTGCTGATGTGCTTTGTCTATAGAGTGTTAACATGCCATTTATTTTTCTTTGTTGACATTGTTTGTTTTTATGGTGATCAAGATAATAAAAAAATATTGACTGCTGTATGCAATTTTTGACATTTTTACCTATTATGTCAGTTTGTTTTGCTCACAAATTGTTGTCAATATAATGGAATTTTACACGACCGTCATACAAGTGAGATGTTTAGCTAGCTATAAAACCAGGTTTAATTCACCATTTTCTACATAAGGAAATGCCAGTACCAAGTCAGGAATATGACAGTTGTTTTCCATTCGTTTGATGTGTTTGAGCTTTTGATTTCGCCATTTGTTAAGGGAATTTCCGTTTTAAATTTCCCTTGGAGTTTGTTATTTTTGTTATTTTACTTTTTACAACCAAAAAATAAATCCATTTACGGGTGTCAGTAAAACGCAAGCAAATGATTAAGAATTAAAAAATAAACTGTTAACACAGATCTAGAGATATGTCTCGCCTATTTGTTATTTTGATAACGCAAATGTTGAAATTAAAATAGCAATACTTTAACATGTAAGTTATGCAAATATTCAAAGTCAATGAACCATGACTGAAGGTACAGGGCTAAACAATCTACATGGCAATGAGATTTGCCAATGCTAATACAACTGCAAACCAAATACCATTGACTTTTCATAAGTCGTTCCCTTTAAACAAACCTAAACACAAACATTAACTTGTAAACTATGTAAAAGTCAATGAACCATAATTAGGGGGTAGGGTTATATAATCTCCATGGAAATGAAACTTGCAAATGCCAATACATTTGCATACCGAATATCATTGACTTAATATTAGTGGTTCATCTTAAACTGACCTAATCACAAACTTATACATTTAAACTAAGCAAAAGTTTCAAAGTCAATAGACCATGACTGAGGGGTAAGGACCAAATATTCTCCATGGAAATGAGATGTGCTAATGCTTATACAACTGCATACCAACTATCATTGACCTACCACTAACAGTTCCCCTTAAACTGACCTAATGACAAACTAATACATGAAAACTAAGCAAAAGTTTCAAAGTCAATAGACCATGACTGAAGGGGTGGGGCCAAATCATACCCATGGTAATAAGATGTGCCAATACTTATACAACTGCATACTAAATATCATTGACCTACTACTAGTGGTTCACCATGAACTAGACCTAATCACAAACTAATTCATTTTTGACGCAGCCGCCGACGTTGGAAACAGCATACCTATGTCTCGCTTTTTGACTCCAAAAGAATATTCATAATAACCAAACACTAATGATCTATAAAATCTTACCATTTAAACACTAAAAATTCAACATGGATAACAAGTGATCAGTTATAGCAATAGGGAACACAGTATACCCTCAATGTTTCTTCACACTTGGACTTGATTAACATTAGTCCATTTGACAAAATTTTGTCTTCTCCCTAAAAATATATAGCATACTATTAACATGGCTACTCAAAATTATTATCAAATTGAAGTACCAAAACAAAAGGCATTATCACACTAAGACATCATACACAAAAAGTTAACTAACTCTGCATATGTCTGTATAGGGTGAAATGTCTTCATAGGGACTCAAACTTTTGAACTGATAGGTTAACAATCTGGCTCATAAGCATGTCTGTCTAGTTTAAAGTAGGGTGTATATTCTTAACTTTTTAACAAGCAGGTTAACAACCTGGATCAGAATGTCTGTCTAGTTTAAAGTAGGGTGTATATTCTTAACTTTTTAACAAGCAGGTTAACAACCTGGATCAGAATGTCTGTCTAGTTTAAAGTAGGATGTATATTCTTTACTTTTTAACAAGCAGGTTAACAACCTTGATCAGCGTGTCTGTCTAGTTTAAAGTAGGGTGTATTTTCATATCACATCAGTATGTTCTCATTCATGCATTCAATTTGAATGTTTATCAGCCATCCATCATCATCAACAATATTAAACAATAGAAAGGCATGATATCAATTCACCAGCTCAAGTTCTTTAAAGCTTGCTTTCTTTGATGATGTAAGGTTTATTGATAGTTTAATCAATATTTGATTGGTTGAGACTATCCCACGTGTCATTGAACAAATCTTCATATTCCATTCTGAGGATCATATTCCCCTCTGAAATGTCGGGATTACTTGGTGCGACGTTACGCGCGGTTATTGTACATAACGTTTTGAACTTCTTATTCTTCTTAAAATAGCGATAGCAAAAATCATTATCATGTTCAAATTTATTTCAGACGATAAAACAAAAAGACTTATAATTAAATTTTGATCCTTACTGTTTATCAATGGGTATGTCGTGTTTAGTTTGATTTACAAAAACAAGCGGATAAGAAAAAAAATGTATGCAAAATAATATTTAATGTATTGATAGTAAACAAAGCATAGGCAGTGGAATAAAACATTCATTTCCCTTTGCCTCGGGAGATATGAAGATTTGCTCACCCTCGAAAAATCATATTTCCCTCGGGCAGAGCCCTCGTGAAATATGAATATTCTTGGGTGAACAAATCTTCATATCTCCCTCCGGCACGGGAAATAAATGTATATTATTTATTTGCTTGTCCCTGAGATTATATTATCTATTATAACTGTATTTTAGAGTTTGCTGTTATAACTTTTGTAGTACTATTTCATGCACATAATGTTATTCAAACTGAATGATGTTCAACATGTTAAAAGAGCAAGTCTCAAGTCAGGAACCTCATTAATAATTATGTTATGATATTTTGTTACTGGTAATAATGGAAAATCTTCAAACTTACAAGTTTGGATGTCCCTTTTGTATCTTTAGTCTCTCTTTTTCATTATTCTTGGTTGATATTTCTAGACTAAGGGCAATAAAGAGCTCGACATAATGTTCAGGTATCTGTCTATTGTTGAATACTGGTTGTTGACCTATAGATTGTGGTTGTTGTCTCGTTCATACTGTAAATTCAGAAATTATTGCCCTGTTTTTATTATTGCGAAAAATGTGACAGGGTTATAATCACAATAATTTAAACTCGCATTTTGAAATATTTTATATGAATTAAGGCCACGCCAAATTAATACCTCATTCGTTGGATCCCCCGCGTATAAAAAGTACTTTTTAAAAAACCCGCCTCCAGTACGGGGCCGTGCGCGTCTGTCTCTAAATTTAAGTAAGAAAAATTTTTGAAAGTAACGCCTTACAGACACAGAAATTGACATATAAAAATGATCTAGATCTACAATGCACAACGTTTTTATGGTCAAATATAATATATCTACATCGGCTCATCACAAGATATATATGATATTCATTCTAAACGTATGACATGAGTGGAATATTTGTAGTAGTTACAGTGGTAACGCAGGCAAAGACCTTACTGCCAAAGACAGCAGTGGAATGTGATTTGGACTATTATTTTATCGATTTGTTTGAAGTGCTCCGTGCAAGACTTCAAAGCAACCATACCACCGAATTGAAAGATCAAATTATGACAATATAACATGCATAAGAATAAAAGAAAATCCAGAAGATGATGGTACATGCATAATTTGAAATGTCAAGGCAAATGAAACTATTATATTTTTTACTTTTTTTTATCTTTTATATATATTTGCTAGTATCATTACAAAGTTATAAAGCATGGAATTTGACAAGAAAGTTTGTGTGGTAAAATTGAATATAACACATCAATCCAACTTTTCAATTTACAAAATCTTCTAAAAATAAGAATTTGTATGATCGTCAATGAGACAAACTTCCACCAGAGACCAAATTTGTTGAGGTTTGCAACCAGTAACATTAACTGTAAGGCCTTCAACACAGAGCAATATCCCCATATATATAAAGATTTGATTGCTATTAAATTCTTCAGCAAAGCAATGACTAAGCGGAATGTATAGAAATGTTCTAATAATTGTAATATATTAACTAAACAAGAGGCTGTCAGAGTGACAGCAAACTGGATTTTCCTGCAGGGGTCAAACCCTGAACAGTTGAGCAAGTATGGACACTACATTTAAGCTTAAACCAGCTCTGAATTTGGATTGTGATTGAATATTTGATACAGCATAGGTTTGTGACACAAAATGAATGTGGTCAAAGAATTGAAATATTTGAAATTGGACATTTACCTATTATGGTCCAATATCCAAAATCTAAGTACATATTAGAATCAGCATATCAAAGAAACCCAAGAATTCAATTTTTGATGAAATCAGACAAAAGTTTATGGACTCTTTGGACCTCAATGTGGACCAATTTGATAAAGGAGACCACAATCCAAAATCTCTCAATACATGGTTAGATTCAGCATTTCAAAGAACCCCATAAATTCAATTTTTGTTGAATCAAACAAAGTTTAATTTTGGACCAACTTGAAAACTGGGCCCAAAAATCTAATATTTAAATACAGGTTTAGATTCAGCATTTGAATGAACCCTATATATATTTAATTTATGTTGAAATGAAACACAGGTTAATTTTATCCATAATATTTTCTGTGCAAAGGGAAATAACTCAAACTGGATAAAATTTTTCTAAAATAAGATATGATGCAATTTTTCAAATTATAATCAATAATATAATAACAACAACCAGTGATGACTAAGTTCTCTAAAATTAGATATGATTTAACACTCAAACAGTGTTAGAATCAGCATATCAAAGAACCAAAGAATTCAATTTTTTATGAAATTAAACAAAAGTTTAATTTAGGACCCTTTGGACCTCAATGTGGTATTATCTTATTAATAATGAAAAGAAATACAGGTTTAGATTAAGCATTTCAAAGAACCCTATATTTATGCAATTTATGTTGAAATCAAACACAGTTTAATTTTGGACCCCGATTTTGACCCAACTTGAAAACTGGGTCCAAAATCAGAAATCTAAATATATGTTTATTAATAAACAATATAAGCTTAGTTTTTAAAGGAGTTCACTTCATCAAAAAATAAAATGCTCCGCTGGGCGCAGCTTGATACAACCGAAGAGGTCGAACCCTGAACAGTTGGGGCAAGTATGGACACAACATTCAAGCTTGATACAGCTCTGAATTTGGATTGTGATTAAATATTTGATACAGCATAGGTTTCTGACACAAAATGAATGTGGTCTAGGAACTTAAAAAATTTTAATTTACCTATTCAAACCATATCATTATTATTTGCTTTTATATATAAATCAGAAATAAACAACTTAAAATTTGAAATTTAAAGAAAAAAAAAGGAAAAAAAAAAAAAAGGAAAAAAAAAAAGAAGGAAAAACCCCCCCCAAAATTTTTTGAACCCCCTTATGATTTATCACCCCCCAAACTCAATTCCAGCCTTCCCTTTGTGGTATGGTACCTTGCAGTACAATTTTAGAGAGATCCATACACTTGAACACAAGTTATTGTCTGGAAACTAGAAAAATGCTTGTTTTTTTTGCCCCTTTTTGGCCCCAAATTCCCAAACGTTTAGGGCAATTACCCCCAAACTCAAACCCAGCTTTCCCTTTGTGATATGAAACCTTGTAGTACATATTCATAAAGATCCATACACTTACACACAAGTTATTGTCCTGAAAAATGCTTGTTTTTTGCCCTTTTTGGCCCCTAATTCCTAAAATTTTGAGGCAATTACCCCCAAAATCAATCCCAGCCTTCCCTTTGTGGTATGGTAAATCTGTCACTCCAATTCTAATTTTGAGGTAAGACATTTACTATGCTTAGTCATAATATGATAACAAGAGAAAAATATTTAAAAATACCACTTTTGGATATTAATAAACTGTTAACACAGAGATATGTCTCGCCTATTTGTTATTTTGATAATGCAAATGTTGAAATTAAAATAGCAATACTTTAACATGTAAGTTATGCAAATATTCAAAGTCAATGAACCATGACTGAAGGTACAGGGCTAAACAATCTCCATGGAAATGAGATGTGCCAATGCTAATACAACTGCAAACCAAATATTATTGACTTTTCATAAGTCGTTCCCTTTAAACAAACCTAAACACAAACATTAACTTGTAAACTATGTAAAAGTTTCAAAGTCAATGAACCATAATTAGGGGGTGGGGTTATATAATCTCCATGGAAATGAAACTTGCAAATTCCAATACATTTGCATACTGAATATATTTGACCTAACATTAGTGGTTCATCTTGAACTGACCTAATCACAAACCAATACATGTAAACTAAGCAAAAGTTTCAAAGTCAATAGGCCATGACTGAGGGGTAAGGACCAAATATTCTCCATGGAAATGAGATGTGCCAATGCTTATACAACTGCATACCAATTATCATTGACCTACCACTAACAGTTACCCTTAAACTGACCTAATCACAAACTAATACATGAAAACTAAGCAAAAGTTTCAAAGTCAATAGACCATGAATGAGGGGGCAGGGCCAAATAATCTCCATGGAAATGAGATATGACAATGCTTATACAACTGCATACCAAATATCATTGACCTACAATGTACCACTAGTGGTTCCCCTTAAACTGACCTAATCACAAACTAATACATGTAAACTAAGCAAAGTTTCAAAGTCAATAGACCTTGATTGAGGGGGCAGGGCTAAATAATCTCCATGGTAATGAGATGTGCCATTGTTAGTACAACTGCATACCAAATATCATTGACCTACCACTAGTGGTTCCCCATAAACTGACCTAATCACAAACTAATACATGTAAACTAAGCAAAGTTTCAAAGTCAATAGACCTTGACTGAGGGGGCAGGGCCAAATAATCTCCATGGTAATGAGATGTGCCAATGCTAATACAACTGCATACCAAATATCATTGACCTACCACTAGTGGTTCACCATGAACTAGACCTAATCACAAACTAATACATTGTTGACGCCCCTGCCGCCGGAAACAACATACCTATGTCTCGCTTTTTGACTCTGTCAAGGCGAGACAAAAATGGCAATAACTCAAAAAGGAGAAAACTAAAATCGTGAAAATTGAACTTGACCTTTATTTAGTCACAAGAAACAACATATCTAAATTTGAAAAAAAATCATCACAGCGTTTTCATGTTATTGAAGAGACACTGTTTGGCAGCCGCCTGTCTGCCCACGCGCCTGCCCACCATACATCCCCAAATCAATAACCGATATTTCCTTCGAAAATCCAGTTAACAAAAGGATTATAGCATCTGATGTGATGCATTTGAATAATAAGTAGTATAAATTGGTGTGGTTTTTAAAGGACAGTCCTTTATAAATTTTCAGCTTGTTGTATACACAAATATGTATAGTTTTATATAAAAGCTTTATACATGCATATATGCTTTGCATACCTTTATTTAAGCAACATACCATTCTATATGTGCCTATACCAAGTCAGGAGCTTGTAGTTCACTGATTGTGGTTGGTTCTTGTCTGTCATATTTGTTTTTTTTGTAAACTGTTTTGATATAAGTTAGGCCGTTAGTTTTCTCAATTGATTTGTTTCATATTTTTCATGTCTGGGACTTTAATAGCCAACTGTACTGTATGGGTTTTCTCATTGTTGAAGGCTGTACGGTTGCCTATAATTGCATACATCCACTTCATTTGAACTTTGTTGGATAGTTGTCTCACTGGCAATCATACCACATTTCCTTATTTTTATAATACATCAATTATAACTTACATCAAACATGGATGTCTACCTGTTCAAAGCTGTTGCACTTTTTCATGTTCAGGCAGGATCTTTATTTGAGCAGACTACACGAGGCTGTAGGTTTTGCTACTAATTAACCATATTTGTACTGGAAATGTTGTGAAAAGATTCAACAGTGTGTCAGAGAACAAATTGAGAAGAAAGTAGGGTAATATAAGAACTAGGAAAAGAGATATATGAAAACATGTAACACCAAAACTGTAAATTTCTGATCGCTCGCTTGAATAAAATGCTTTTCATAGATTTTATTTTTTTAATATTTCAAAAGATAATAGTGCTCACTAGTAAAAAATCCAATTTTGAAAAAAAAAAAAAAAAAAACAAAATTTTGCTCGCTCGCTAACCTTTTTCAAAGGAAAGAGTCTGAAGAACTAGAAATTAATTTGGTGTGGCCTACACAGGATTTTTCTCAATATCGCAAAAAATAAAATCATTTTAGTCTAAAATGACAAAATCGTAATAATAAATGCACACAATAATTTCTGAATTTACATAATACAGTTAAATGTTTCATAGTAATTTTATTCTGAAATACTTGTTACTGTTCTGCTCATTTCACTTATTTATAGTGCACAATCACTTTCAAGGCTCATTCTACAGCTGAAAAAACTTACATTTTGCTCTAAAGACATCTTTATGCTATAACAGGTCTTCCATATTTCAATAGAATGTCATTCTGTACATCCTAAAACAAATATCATTTCAAAATTAGCAAATGCATAGACTAAACAACTAATTTGCTGAGAAATGCATTGTTTTAACATCTGAATAAACAAAGCTGAAAATCAATTTGAATCTTTCAGTTGAAATGGAAGTTTTTATTTAATGCTTTCACTATTTAGAACATAAAAGACTTGTACTGAAATCTCATTTGCTTGTGTTTGAATTTGAGCAACTGTTGGTAATACAAAATGCTACCTTTGTTTGTAAAACTTCAATCTATATACATATATATATATATATTAATGATAATCTCCATACAGAAAAAAGTTAGTTGATTTTGAACAAACTGCTCTTTTGTATCAGGACAATTTGAAGTTTTTTTCTGTTACCTCAGTCAGATTATAAAATATTACTAATCAGCAAGTGATATTGCACCTTTTGTAACTCAATCTTTTGACTCCGCAATGAAAAATTACTTATAAATCAATTAAAAAGGCAGATTAGTCTCAAAAGACCAAAAAAAAAAAAAACACAAATAAATCTCAAATTCAATTAATGATTTCTCTGATTTTTTAACACTGACAAAGAAAAACTTGATTTTAAATCGACAAATTAATATAAATGTCATAAACAAGCCTGATTTAAAGGATTCTTTAATTGCATTTCATATTTTTTTTAACACTGATGAATGCAAAGTCAAAACTTTTAAGTGAGTATAAAGATTTTATGTTTTGTAAGAATTTGCATCAAAATTTGAATATCAAGATACATTTTGGTGTCATTCTATTGCAATAGCCTATTTCTTATCAAAAACAAGGCAATTAAGATACTTTAAATATATTTCAAATTTATGATCATAATTTTGAAACTCACAAATGTTACACTGTTATAATTCTTCAGCATGACTTTTATAACTGAAAGTCTTTGAAATCTTTTTTTAATTTAACTAAATTAAAAATCTTTTTTTTTTAATTTCAATTTGATGTTTCCCATATAGAATACCAGATTTCATTATCTTAAACTTAGTTTCTGAATTCTGATAGGTCTTGATTAAAGAATACAAACTGGATATTACAAAATAAATACAATATAGGAACTTTCAGAATAAAAGGTATAAAATAAGACTCAGAAATTAAAAGTATGAGATATTTTTTATCACAAAATCATGAAGCATAAATCTTGAACACTATTACACAGCATGTAATTAAATCTCGAATTATTGAATGTACATGCTTTATAGGTTAACATATTAATCTGCTTTTTGACACCTGTTGACCATATTTAAGGTATTTACTTTAAAAAAATATTTTACCAAAGAGTAAACCAAAAACCTATTTATGTTTTTTAAATGAGCATGATCAAAGTCAGTGTCTGGGTGAATGAGCATTTTTAAAGCAATGGAGGGGTATGACTGAATCATGATTGAAATTAAAATTTTAATCTGTGAAATCAATACTTTTCTAATCATAATTTAAAACTATATTTGTATATATCAGGTAAAAACGGGCTTTGGTTTTATAAATATTTCCTTTCTTTTGTCAAATTCTTATAAAATTTTCATGTTTATAACTTTGTTGTTAGTGACAGGTATCAAAACCAAGACAATACAAGATATGCATATAACTACATCAAATATGAACCTACCTTACCTATCTGAAGGAACCTATTTATTGCTAATTGATCTGTTATCTTGAACCCTAGATGTCTTCATTTGATCTTCATGTAATTGTTACGGAAGTCCCTATTATATGATATTCAGCAGAAGCTCTACGATCTTGGTGATGAATTATCCCTACAGACTACTGAGGTCCTGTTCTGAGCATTGAGGGCTTTGTACCCTTCTAGAGGAGTTTTTGAAATCTCACGTTATGTACAAAGCCCAAATCCCAATGTTAATTAGTATCACACACAAATCTAAAGTTTATTCAACAAATTGAGGTAAAATAAATCCCATCAGAGTTATCAGAAGTGAATCAACATTTACTACCCTATTAAAGCAGCATTAATTATTCAGGAACTGTAAAGAATTAGCTGCTTTAGTTTCCTGACATTTACATGATTTACAGATATAATTCTGTTTACACAAATTCTCGTTTTTCATCACCATATATATGCTATTGAATGTACAATTACCAATATTGGAATACAAGAAAGCATTATCTGAATCAGCAGTTTAAGTTCTTCTAGGATTACATTTTTTGGACGAATCTTCATAGATATATCTTCAAATGTTTCTATTTGTAATACCAATATCATAAAGTAGAATGCATTTTTCTGAACTTAATTTTGAATATTTTTTATGTACCATGTGTTACTCCACTGCTCACAAAAAAATGCAGAAGAGTTCCCAAAAAGACTGCTTTTTCTTAGCCTTATGTTTATGTGCATGTAACAAATCTGGAACCATGTTAGTGGTTTTATTTTTATGTCAGAAGTGATTTTTCATATGAGAATGTGAAACCTTTTCATTACAATGTCACCAAAGATCTAGCGCTTCTCCATGTTACATTTGAATGAATTTCAATTTTAATGAGGTTGTTGATAGATTTATTTAAGTACAACAATGTTGGGAGCTTTTTGTTTTATATGACCGCTCCATTTGAGTTCATAAAAAAATATTCCAGTCATTGTGCAATCACTTCATGGAATTAATATTCTCCCTTGGATAGGAACCACTTTTGCACCCTTTTTTATATTTGTGTGAAACAAACTGAAAACATTCTAATTTTACAAAATTAATTAGCACTAAGACAACTTGCGATCAGTGGAGCAAAATCTTAAGGAAACATAATTAGCATATATGTATTTTGAACAGTTGTAAGCTGTTTACTTTTTACGATTTACTTAATATTTACTTAATTATTTCATTTTTGATTCAATATTGCGTAGACCTACATGTAAATATGTCACCTCCAACGTCCAAGGTTTTGTCATACTTTAAATGAAATGCCGACTCAAAAATGGTGAAATGCAAATCGATTTATGTATGGTACGAGTAACGCGCTTAATCATCTCAAGTTGAAACATTCCACATTATTTTCTGAGACACCAGAGAAAATGAAACAATCGACAGTTTCAGACATTGTCAATTCGACGAGATCAAGAAGATTTTCATCTTCTCAATCTAAAGTTATTACAAACTTCATAGTAGATACGGTAGAATCGAATTATTAAAAGTAAAACTTCACCAGAAATGGTCAAAGCATAGCCATGCCCAAGAATAAATTTCAATTTATCGTATCATAAATACGTAGGGTACTATTGATAATGCCTTTTAACACCAACTTAACTACCGGTTAATTGGTCAAAAGATTATCTGAGTAACTGGTAAGGCATCAATAGAAAATACCCTAAATTCAGAATGGCTGGATAGAGCAACTGATCAGAGTATGTTTAAATCTATATCTGACATGGTTAATGCCAAGACATGTAATGTCCACTTCAGTAACCAAACAGATGTACTGGACCCATTAATCAAATGTTTTTGATGATCTAATGAACCCTTTAGTTTAAAATAATCATTGATATATTATGTGCCTCTGACCAATGAACCTAAATTATATCTGACAAAAGTCACTTGAGGGTTAAATGAACATCATTGTCATTCATATTTCCAAAACAAACTGGAATTAACAAGGGGATTGTAATGGTGAAATATAGGCTTCATAATACAATAGGTACCAAAGAGGCTATCTAGACCTCAAAAAGTCATTCAAGCCTCAATTATAAGTCAAAGTGACCTCAATGAAAAGGATCTGTATGAGGTAGGTTTATAAGTGCCAAACATGCAGCTGAACTTTTGGGGCTTAACAAGTGGAGTGTAGAGGTGCGTTCATAAACACGCTTAAGAAACTAAAACACTAACAATACACTGAAAGAATTAGAAACAACAGAAAGATAGTCCCAGTGCATCAAATAAAACAACTGAAAAACCACATTTAAATATAAATATTTATAATATAAAAAAAAGTACCCCAGAAAAATCCCTGAAACACAGACAGCAATATCTCTACTTTGTCTTAATTGAAAGTAATCAGTGCTAATCAGTGCTGGGCATAAAATTACAAAGGAATACAATCTAACACTGAAAAAATATGGATACTTCTAAAATATTTTTAATTGATGACAGTAAACTATTAACAGATGGTTGACATGATCATTAAAAAAGTTGTAACTTTCTGTTACGAGACACACAACATTTATCACAGGATAATACATTAAAACTGACAATCAGATTGTCAGGTATTGGCAATTTTTACACAGGTATATAAATCCATAGTGTTTTGATATCCTACAGCTACTCTATGAATATCAGTCTTAAATACGTTGAAATAGACCAAATGTTGAATATATAATCCTTGTATTTATGGCATTGAAGATGTTCACTATTATCTCTTAGCATCTACCTAACACTGGGATGCCTATGGACACTTGCTGAACAACATAGTCATCGCCTAAAATGGGGATGCTTATGAAATCTAGTTGAATACTGTAGTCATCACCTAATATGATAATATTAATGAGCACATGTTGAATATCCTAATCCTTGCCTAACAAGGGGATGCCTACAGTGGTTGTGTCCTACTTCTTGCCTAGTCTCTATATACCTGCCTAATGTAATCAAGAGTAAATATTATTAATGAATGCAATAATTATACTGACATTTTTAATTTACAGTGAATTATAAAACACTAAACCATCATAAGTTATTTGGACATTTGAAACCAAGTCTTATTTTACACAAGACAATTTCAGTCTTCATGCTTAACAGCATACATTTAACAACATTTAATATTTCTAGATTATTTAATGTTCATTTTGTCTAAGCATTGAGTTGGATCAAAAGAAAAATGTTTCAGGTTTTTTCCCTTCAAGCCATGTTGTGCTATACAATATAAGCAACATTTTTGTTTATGATTATTAATTTCCCCTACCTACCTAGCTAGCTAAAGTTTAATATGAAACCTGAAACACATATTCTTTTTTAAAGTTGAATCAAATTCAAATATTAAAAAAATTCTATTGTGCCTCCTTTTTAATCCCATGCTGTATATAATTATTTGTATGTTTTAAATGATGAATTACTATAACTTTAATATCTAGGGATTCTAAGTCAATACAAAACATCTATTAGAACAGTTCTTGTTTCCAGCCAATTAAAAGTCAAACAGCTTGAAACTGATCATGTCATGACCATTGAACAAGGGTAACATACATAGCTATCATAACTAAGACAGTACCCTTCTTTTCTATGGTTATAGATTCATTCTTTTTGACAAAATCCTCATCCTTCATTATCTTCTGCAATTTTATTCTGCTTTTGATAAATTGCCATGCTAAAATTTCTCATCAGATGTGATTATGTAATAATAAATGGGGAATGTGTCCATGGGACACAAATGATGCCCCCGCTTGCATATCATATAAAGTTATAAAGGGACATAACTGAAAAAGGTAAAAGTGACACTACCCAAATTTGTACTTGATCTGAGTTTTGTGGTAATAAGTATTGTGTATAAGTTTCATAACATTAGGTTGAGGCTAACTTAAGTAAAGAGAACAGAAACGAAAAAGTAAAGTGGCATAACTCTAGGACAGTAAAATTGACACCCCAAAATTAAAAATTTGATCTGAGTTTTGTAGTAATAAGCATTGTGTATAAGTTTCATAACATTTGGTTGAGGCTAACTTAAGAGAACAGAAACGAAAAATTCAGCAATTTTTCCATTTGTAAAGTGGCATAACTCTAGAATGGTTAAAGTGATCCACCAAAATTCAAACTTGATCAGTGTTTTGTGGTATTTAGCATTGTGTATAAGTTTCATAACATTTGGTTGAGGCAGACTAAAGTTAGAGAATGGAAACCAACTTTTGGACGTACAGATGGACAAGGGTAAAACTTAATGCCCCCTCTGTGATGTCGGGGGCATTAAAAAATTTTAAAACTGCACATTAACTTTTTTAAAATAGGTTTGTCTGTAGTACAGGTCAAATATAGTTGCTTAATACAATTGTTTTGACAAACAGTATTAAATGTATCCCCTTCTTTCATTTTAAACAATCCCTGATTATTGTCTTTAACCTGAGACATTACCTAAAAATTGTTGAGTATGATTTATCTGTTGTAACCGCCTCTACCTCTTCCTCCACCTGTAATGAAAAAGTTGGTGTAAAAAAGAACAAAAATAAATACCTGCGTCTGTTTTCACAAAAAATCTTTGAAGAAATAACACTCATAAATCATGTAGATTCAAAATAATTAACCATCAATATTTACCCTAAGGTTTTTGTTTTGTGAGAGCCACATTACTATTTATTCATTCATAACATGCATGTATGTGTGTGCGAGTCTATAGAATTAATAATTTCACTGAATAATGATAATGCTTCCAAAAACATAATTATTACTCTGATAAGGTCCTCCTCCTCCGCCTCCTCGTTTGTTACCATACTGTCCCCTCATTGGTCCTCCACCAGAATTCCCTGTGTAACTTTGTCCAAACTGTTGATTATAGTCACCTCCCCCTGTAATATAATACGCAATACATTAAATAAATGTGTATTTTGTTTACCTGTTGGCAAATTAAAATGGCTGTTAAAACTGTTTGAAACAAACCACTTGTTACAAATTTGAGAAGACTGTCAAGTCTGTTTACTCTGTTATTGTAATGAGTTGACTGGTCATTCCAGCGATGCACAGTTTTGACATAACTATTGATGTCTTGTGTGCATACCTTGTCCACCTCCATATCCACCACCATATCCACCCGCACTGTATCCACCATCACTGTAACCTTGGTTATATGTACTACTTTGGTTGTAACCACCACTACCATCGTCATAACCTCCACCATAACCACCGCCATAGCTCTGGTAGCCTCCTGCTAATAAAATACATACTTGTGCTTTTATCTTACTCAATGATATATTGATGGTAGGTCGTCCTTTGATGTAATCTGTATATTCTATTGGCTAAAACATGTCATGTATTGTGAAGTCAAAATGTTCATACCATATGAAAACTGGTTACTAATTAAAAGAACATGATTACATCAATATGTGAAGAATATTTTCAAATAGAAATAATTATATTGATAATAAACATGATAAAAATTTAATTAGGCTATAAAATAATATTTATTCATATTTTCGAATTAAATGCAAATTTTGTGAGTTTGATAAGAAAGCAACTGATACAGCACATTTTTAAGCACAGAGCACATAATTTAATAAAATGCTCCGCTGGGCGCAGCTTGATACGACCGCGGAGGTCGAACTCTGAACAGTTGGGGCAAGTATGGACACAACATTCAAGCTTGATACAGCACTGAATTTGGATTGTGATTAAATATTTGACACAGCATAGGTTTCTGACACAGAATGAATGTGGTCTAAGAACTTAAAAAATTTTAATTTACCTATTCAAACCATATCATTATTATTTGCTTTTATATATAAATCAGAAATAACCAATTTAAAATGAAAAATGATAAAGAAAAAAAAAATCCCTCCCCCAAATTTTTTGAACCCCCTTATGATTCATCACCCCCAAACTCAATCCCAGCCTTCCCTTTGTGGTATGGTACCTTGCAGTACAATTTCAGAGAGATCCATACACTTGAACACAAGTTATTGTCTGGAAACTAGAATAAAATGCTCCGCAGGGCGCAGCTTGATACGACCGCAGAGGTCGAACCCTGAACAGTTGGGGGAAGTATGGACACAACATTCAAGCTTGATACAGCTTTGGATTTGGATTGTGATTAAATATTTGACACAGCATAGGTTTCTAACACAGATTGAATGTGGTCTAAGAACTTAAAAATTTTAAATTGGACATTCACCTATTATGGTCCAATATCCAAAATCTAAATACATGGTTAGATTCAGCATATCAAAGTACCCCAAGAATTCAATTTTTGATGAAATCAAACAAAGTTTAATTTTGGACCCTTTTGACCTCAATGTGGACAAAGTTGATAACGGGGCCCAAAAATCAAAAATCTAAATACATGGTTAGATTCAGCATATCAAAGAACCCCATATATTCAATTTTTGTTGAAATCAAACAAAGTTTAATTTTGGACCCCGATTTGGACCAACTTGAAAACTGGGCCCATAATCAAAAATCTAAATACATGTTTAGATTCAGCATATCAAAGAACCCTAAGAATTCAATTTTTGTTAAAATCAAACTAAGTTTAATTTTGGACCCTTTGGACCTTAATGTAGACCAATTTGAAAACGGAACCAAAAATTAAGAATCTAAATACACAGTTAGATTCGGCATATCAAAGAACCCCAATAATTCAATTTTTGATGAAATCAAACAAAGTTTAATTTTGGACCCTTTTGACCTCAATGTGGACAAAGTTGATAACGGGGCCCAAAAATCAAAAATCTAAATACATGGTTAGATTCAGCATATCAAAGAACCCCATATATTCAATTTTTGTTGAAATCAAACAAAGTTTAATTTTGGACCCCGATTTGGACCAACTTGAAAACTGGGCCCATAATCAAAAATCTAAATACATGTTTAGATTCAGCATATCAAAGAACACTAAGAATTCAATTTTTGTTAAAATCAAACTAAGTTTAATTTTGGACCCTTTGGACCTTAATGTAGACCAATTTGAAAACGGAACCAAAAATTAAGAATCTAAATACACGGTTAGATTCGGCATATCAAAGAACCCCAATAATTCAATTTTTGATGAAATCAAACAAAGTTTAATTTTGGACCCTTTTGACCTCAATGTGGACAAAGTTGATAACGGGGCCCAAAAATCAAAAAATCTAAATACATGGTTAGATTCAGCATATCAAAGAACCCCATATATTCAATTTTTGTTGAAATCAAACAAAGTTTAATTTTGGACCCCGATTTGGACCAACTTGAAAACTGGGCCCATAATCAAAAATCTAAATACATGTTTAGATTCAGCATATCAAAGAACCCTAAGAATTCAATTTTTGTTAAAATCAAACTAAGTTTAATTTTGGACCCTTTGGACCTTAATGTAGACCAATTTGAAAACGGAACCAAAAATTAAGAATCTAAATACACGGTTAGATTCGGCATATCAAAGAACCCCAATAATTCAATTTTTGATGAAATCAAACAAAGTTTAATTTTGGACCCTTTTGACCTCAATGTGGACAAAGTTGATAACGGGGCCCAAAAATCAAAAATCTAAATACATGGTTTGATTCAGCATATCAAAGAACCCCATATATTCAATTTTTGTTGAAATCAAACAAAGTTTAATTTTGGACCCCGATTTGGACCAACTTGAAAACTGGGCCCATAATCAAAAATCTAAATACATGTTTAGATTCAGCATATCAAAGAACCCTAAGAATTCAATTTTTGTTAAAATCAAACTAAGTTTAATTTTGGACCCTTTGGACCTTAATGTAGACCAATTTGAAAACGGAACCAAAATTTAAGAATCTAAATACACAGTTAGATTCGGCATATCAAAGAACCCCAATAATTCAATTTTTGATGAAATCAAACAAAGTTTAATTTTGGACCCTTTGGACCTCAATGTGGACCAATTTAAAAACGGGGCCCAAAATCCAAAAACTAAATACACGGTTAGATTCAGCATATTAAAGAACCCCATGAAATCAAGAATAAAACCCCATTGAAATTGGTCAAGAAATAAGCAATTTATAGGAAGTATCTTCTTTTGCACAATCCTGTGCTATTAAATATTTCTTGCTATTGCGCAATACTGTACAATTGACAATTTCTTGCTATTGCGCAATATTGTGCTATTGGATATTTCTTGCTATTGCGCAATACTGTGCAATTGAAGATTTCTTGCTATTGCGCAATACTGTGCAATTGAAGATTTCTTGCTATTGTGCAATACTGTGCAATTGAAAATTTCTTGCTATTGCACAATACTTATTATATAATAATTTACACATCCTGTTTGGTGTGTATCTCCTACCATATCATTATTATTTGATTTTAAATATAAATCAGAAATAACCAACTTAAAATGGAAAATTTTAAAAGAAACAGAAAAGGAAAAAAAGAAAAAAAAGGAAAAAAAAATAAATCCCCCCCCTAAAATTTTTTGAACCCCCATTATGATTCATCACCCCCAAACTCAATCCCAGCCTTCCCTTTGTGGTATGGTACCTTGCAGTACAATTTCAGAGAGATCCATACACTTGAACACAAGTTATTGTCTGGAAACTAGAAAAAAATGTGTTTTTTGGCCCCTTTTTGGCCCCAAATTCCTAAACGATTAGGGCAATTACCCCCAAACTCAAACCCAGCTTTCCCTTTGTGATATGGAACCTTGTAGTACAATTTCAGAAAGATCCATACACTTACACACAAGTTATTGTCATGAAACTAGAAAAATGCTTGTTTTTTGCCCCTTTTTTGGCCCCTAATTCCTAAAATTTGGAGGCAATTACCCCCAAAATCAATCCCAGCATTCCTTTAGTGATATGGAACCTTGTGGTACAATGTCAGAGAGATCCATACACTAACACACAAGTTATGTCTGGAAGTTACAAATATGCTTATTTTTGGCCCCTTTTTCCTTTACTGTTATTACCATAACCCCCAAAATCAATCCCAACCTTCCTTTTGTGGTATTGAACCTTGTGGTAAAATTTCATAAAGATCCATTCACTTAAACTAAAGTTAGAGTGCGAAAACCAATGTGTCTTCGGACGACGCCAGACGACGACGACGACGACGCCGGACGACGCCAACGTCATACCAATATACGACCACAAAAATTTTTTTGCGGTCGTATAAAAATGCTTGTTTTTAGGCCCCAAATTCCTAAACGTTTAGGGCAATTACCCCCAAACTCAAACCCAGCTTTCCCTTTGTGATATGGGACCTTGTAGTACAATTTCATAAAGATCCATACACTCACACACAAGTTATTGTCCTGAAACTAGAAAAATGCTTGTTTTTTGCCCCTTTTTTACCCCTAATTCCTAAAATTTTGAGGCAATTACCCCCAAAATCAATCCCAGCCTTCCCTTTGTGGTATGGTACCTTGCAGTACAATTTCAGAGAGATCCATACACTTGAACACAAGCAATTGTCTGGAAACTAGAAAAATGCTTATTTTTGGCCCCTTTTTGGCCCCTAATTCCTAAACGTTTTGAGCAATTACCCCAAACTAAATTCTAGCTTTCCCTTTGTGATATGGAACCTTTTAGTACAATTTAAGAAAGATTCATACACTTACACACAAATTATTATCATGAAACTAGAAAAATGCTTGTTTTTTGCCCCTTTTTTGGCCCCTACTTCCTAAAATTTTGAGGCAATTACCCCCAAAATCAATCCCAGCATTCCCTTTGTGATATGGAACTTTGTGGTACAATGTCAGAGAGATCCATACACTTACACACAAGTTATGTCTGGAAGTTACAAAAATGCATATTTTTGGCCCCTAATTCCTTAACTGTTGGTACCATAACCCCCAAAATCAATCCCAACCTTCCTTTTGTGGTATTGAACCTTATGGTAAAATTTCATAGAGATCCATTCACTTAAACTAAAGTTAAGAGTTAGAAAACCAATGTGTCTTCGGACGACGCCGACAACGCCAACGTCATACCAATATACGACCGCAAAAATTTTGGGGTCGTATAAAAAGTACTATATTACATGCATTCAGATTGCTTATATAGCCTCAATTTTTCAACCAATATTTTATCTGGAATTGTTTTCTTTATACTGAATCAATAACATTTACAACTAGAGCATTTGAACAAATCAACAGAATGTGTTATAATATCATATGTCATTTTATTTTGCTTTATAATGGTTCCTTTAGTTTGTCAGAGCACCACTTATATGACCAAATAAAATTACCTTGACCTCCATATCCACCACTTTGACCTCCATATCCACCACCTTGACCTCCCCTACCTGAAAATAAACATGAAATTAAAGCATTGTAATTAGTAAACAGAAAAATATTGGCATAAAATTTGAAAGATTCACATCATACTGAACATGTTTACTGAACTTCAAGTTGATTTGACCATCCTATATTGTAAACTACATTAACCTAATATTTTAACTGGACACATGACAAATGATAAGACTGACAGACGCATGGACCAGAAAACAATATGCCCCCTTACTATCGAAGGCAGGGCATAAAAAGGACAACATAACAAGATAAGGAAAACCTGTTCCGAAGGATGGAAACATAAGAGATTTATTTTGTTTTACCTAATAAAAATCTCTCATCTATTTCTCAACATCAAATAATGGGGTGGATTTTTCTCAGCTTCAAATTCAATCATTTAATATCTGAAGTGAAACATTTATGTTTGGTCGTTTTCTTTGAATTAATGTTACCTGGATATTTTTGAAAGACAAATGTATTCGTTCAAAGAGTTTGATATATCTGAGGGGGAAAGATGATGTATTCACTTTTTTGGGGTCAAGAACCAATAAAAAAAGCAAGACCCTTGACTGTAGCAAATATGTTATTTGGAAACTATTGAGATATAGGAGTTCCTGTCTCAAGTCAGGAGCCAATAATTCAGTGGTTGCAGTTGGTAGCTGTATATTATATATTTGTTTTTTGTTTATTATTTTGTATATAAATCAGGCAGTTAGTACTCTTGTTTTGAATTGTTTGTCATTTTGTTTCCACATGTGACATTTCTAAGGGACATAACTGATCAGAAAACTACCAAATGAAACAATCCTTCTTACCTCCTCTGCCGCCACCTCTTCCCCCACCACGACCCCCTCCTTCACCATCCTTTTTCTTTGCCTTTTTTACTTCCACACTTTTCCCAGATAGAGTAAAATATTTCATCACTATAAATAACAATGTTTCAGTTGTGAAGTAAATCTTTATAACCTATTTGCCTACTCAGACAAAAGAAAGTGCTATATATTATATGAATATGTACTCTCAATGATAGATAGGTAATCAAACCAAGTTTGGTACAAATTATACATATTTTTCAATGATGACAGTTTCAGTCTATCATTAGCTGTGGTGACATTGACCTTTGATCTAATGACCCCAAAATATTTGAGGGTCTTCCTCACCTCATTGGCCATTATCTATCCAACTAAAGTACAGGTTGACATATTGTTCAAAAGATTAAATCAAGAAACCAAAATTTTGACCAAATTACTGTCTATCACTAGCTGCTGTTTCTTTTACAAATTTAACTTAGAATACAATAGCGGTTTTCCTCACCCCATGTGGCATTTATGGCATACAAAGTTGGAACAGATACTGTGTAGTGATTAAAAAATGTTGTCTGCAAACTGATACCGTATAGGGGGTTATTTTCGCGGGGTGTAAATTTTCGCTTATTTTTCGCAGATAGAACAAAATTGCTAAAATAAATTCCGCCAATTTAAAAGGGCACATGCAAAGGTATTGATAAAAGTTTTAAATCCGCCAAAATAATAACCACCAAAATTTTTCATATACCTTATTCAATGAAAATTGCGAAATTTCTCACCCGCGAAAATAACCCTCTATACGGTATGTTGATGTAAAGACAGATGGACTCCTAACATTCAGCATATTATAAGCCAAGCTGGACTTTGTTGCAAATTGTCTAAAAAATGCATTATTACTTAGCCTCTATATCAGTTATCATCACAATATTATTCACACAAGATATCACTTTATGATCAGAACCAGATATACTATGTAATCATACTAACAAACACATTTATCAACAGGATCATAATCCTCAAATTCTATGAAGGCAAATCCTTTGAGTTTGCCTGTTGCTTTGTCTACTGGTACATTTACTTCCTTAATAGATCCGTATTGTTCAAATACATCACGCAGATCTTGTTCATCAGTGCCATCTTTCATCCCTCCAATAAAAAGTTTTTTACATGTCTGCTGTACGTCTGGGTCATTGGAGTCCTATAAAAACAAAATAACAAGTCATCATTCGGAACAATTCACTAATACAATCTGAAAATAACAATAAGTAAAGTATGTATTTACTTATATTATGTGTATTATCACTCACCTGGTATCTTAAGCTTAATCCAAGATTGCTACCATGTCTTCCACACTTTTTTGGACTTCCTGGGGCTGAGGGATGTCAGAGTGGAGTTTTGGACTTCCTGGGGCTGTGGGATGTCAGAGTGGAGTTTTGGACTTCCTGGGGCTGTGGGATGTCAGAGTGGAGTTTTGGACTTCCTGGGGCTGTTGGATGTCAGAGTGGAGTTTTGGACTTCCTGGGGCTGTTGGATGTCAGAGTGGAGTTTTGGACTTCCTGGGGCTGTGATATATGTCAGAATGGAGTTTTGGAGTTCCTGGGGCTATGGGATGTCAGAGTGGAGTTCATATAGAAAACATGGAATTGCAGACCCAGAATTGGAGTGACAAATATTTGTCTCAGAATCATTTTAGATCAATTTTCAGGTATAATCATACATCATTCTATTCCTTAATTAATTTTACTCCATGAATGTGTTTTCTTTCTTATTACTCATGTTTTTATTTCAAATGAATCATCTCCTGTAGCACAAATGAAAACTTTATTTCCACCAACCCACCATTTTCAACAACAAACTTTAACTTTAAACAAGATATTCCAACCTAGCACTATTTCCTGACAGTACTTGCTATCATGGGAGTTAATTTATACAAATAGGTGTGACATATATATATATGTTGGCTACCATTGAATACGATATAATTAATGAAGAAGTAGATATCCCTAATATAGACCATATGCATAAATTAACTTTTGCATATGATACATGTATATTGGATGAAGAGGCAAATCTCATTAAAATACAGTGAATGCAGGTCACCAGGATGGTATGCACAAATCAATTCAGAATTTGTATGTGCACTGAATGAAATAGCAGTCTTGTGAAAACTTGTTCACAGTGAAAGGATAAAGCAAGACAAGAGGGGACTGAAGGGAATGAATTCTTTATTTGTGCTACAGGATTTTACCTCTGGTGAACCCAATTTTTTTCTCTGTAAATTCTGACCAACTGTCTTTTTTATGAAGGTAACCATATGCATAAACACACATATTTGTTTTTTGGCCTAGTTATTCTACAAATGCACTTTTTAATATATAAGTATTTATGAAACATCTTATTCATTAAATGGAATAACATTAACCCTTTCGCCAACGAATCCCCGGTTAATAGGATTCACGCTTCAGACAGCTGATGATGAGTCCCCTTTTACCCGGGATCGGCATACCTCTTTTATATTTCCCACTGAAAAACATTGCGAACACATACATGTATGCTATCTTTATTTGTTTAGTGCCCGGATGAAAGTATAAACATGGCCACCGTTTGTTGAAAACTGTGTCAAAATCAAATGAAATTTACGGATTATACTGGAATTCGTAATAAGGGAACATTATTTCTGAAAGAATTTGGAAGAATTGAAAGCAGACTAGTATACTATTTTGACATAAAATGCCGTTTTATGTACAGAAACATTCGGAATGGACATCATTCGGTGTAAGGAATTTGTACAACCATGTAACCTCGTAAAAATATTCAAACTTTTGGGTTAAAAATTTACGATTTTGGGTCATATAGCATGAATAGACATGATAGATGAATTTCATGAATTTTATGTATTTCAATGCCGAAAAATTACCAGATCTATTTGATTTTTTTCTGACAAAAAATTATTTAAAATATAAAGGAAACTGTGTTCATGGAGCGAGTGAATAAAATAAAGACATAAATAACTACAGA
Source organism: Mytilus californianus (assembly GCF_021869535.1). Taxonomy (NCBI): domain Eukaryota; kingdom Metazoa; phylum Mollusca; class Bivalvia; order Mytilida; family Mytilidae; genus Mytilus; species Mytilus californianus. The sequence goes on from NW_026262668.1 coordinate 3,547,942, forward strand.
TAAGTTTTTATTGATATTCAATATGAAGTTGTCTCACTTGTGTCAGAATAGCTAGGGAAGGCATTGTCTTCTGTCAGGGTGGCTATCAGTGAAAGGGTTATGATTAATTGACAATATAGTAATCTAAGTATCAAAATTATTTGATCAAATGAATATCATCATGATCATTGTCAATTAATCTTCATATTAGCTGATGTAGTATGATGTGGAATTAGACAACTATCCATCTGCAAACAATTTACAAACAAAAATCTCACAAGAGAAAGATGTTATGGCATTTCAGTATATAACTTATATTTAATGTTTTTTAGATCAATTTTAGCTGTAAGTTTTTTTCCTCATTCATATATCTGCAGGGGAAGCTAAATGTATTTCTCCATTTAATTCTGAAGTACAAATGTATGATGAGACATGAATTTTGTTTGATAGTATATTACAAAACGTAAAATATAAAATATTGAGATGTGGTAGGATTGCACATGAAACGACTGTCCACGAGACTGAGAGTTCAAATGATGCATATTTACAAATGTAAGTAACAACATGTAAACATCTCTGTATGGCCTTCCATGTTTTAATATATGGTGTACTGTCTCATTTACATTTATTCAATATCTATTTTCTTAATAATACATTGCATTTACAAATTTCACAAAAAAACATTACACATACCTCTCTACGCATAGCTCTTTTAGTTTCGACTTCTCTTCCATCTAGTTTGTGTGGTCGACAATTCTGTGAATCATCCACATTTTGAGATTCTTTGAAAGTTACAAAACCAAAGCCCCTTGACCGCTTGCTCTGAGGATCTCTCATGACAACAACATCTACAATTTCTCCCCATTGTCCAAAATGTTCTTTGAGTCCTTCCTCATCTGTTTCGTAACTTAATCCACCAATAAATAATTTTCTAAATTGCTCCGACTCTGGATCTTCAGGTTCACCAAATTTCTTTCCTGATCCTCTTCTTCCCTAAACATTCACAAAAAAGTACAAAATTAGGAAAAGGGTTGTATTTTCATATACATTTAAAATTGTCTGGTGCCTAAGCAAAATTTCATGCGACTTTCCAAGTTGAGAGATCAGACATTATCCAGGGCATACATAGAATTAAAACATTTTTTTGAAAATTTTATTACTGATAGATCTTTAATTTTTACCAACTAACTGATTATTGATTCTGTCAAAATCTTAAAAAGGCAAACTAAAGTGAGTGAACAGAAACGAATATTTCAGCAATTTTGCCATTTCCATTTGTAAAGGGGCATAACTCCAGAACGGTAAAAGTGACATCACCAAAATTCAAACTTTATCTGTGTTTTGTGGTAATAAGCATTGTGTATAAGTTTCATAACATTTGGTTGAGGCAAACTAAAGTTAGAGAACAGAAATGAATATTTCTGCAATTTTTCCATTTGTAAAAGGGCATGATTCTAGAACGGTAAAAGTGACACCACCAAAGTTCAAACTTGATCTGTGTTTTGTGGTAATAAGCATTGTGTATAAGTTTCAAAACATTTGGTTGAGGCAAACTAAAGTTAGAGAACAGAAACGAATATTTCAGCAATTTTTCCATTTGTAAAAGGGCATAATTCTAGAGCTAAAAGTGACACCACCAAAATTTGAACTTGATCTGTGTTTTGTGTTAATAAGCATTGTGTATATGTTTCATAACATTTGGTTGAGGCAAACTAAAGTTAGAAAACGGAAACGAAAAGTTCAGCAATTTTGCCATTTGTAAAGGGGCATAACTCCAGAACGGTAAATGTGACACCACCAAAATTCGAACTTGATCTGTGTTTTGTGGTAATAAGCATTGTGTATATATGTTTCATAACATTTGGTTGAGGCAAACTTAAGTTAGAGATCGGAAACCAATTTTGGGACATACGAACGTACATGTACAGACAGACAAGGGTAAAAATTAATGCCCTATCTACTACGGCGAGACATAAAAATGCTATAATGATGCTTTACATAATGATCTAATACTTTCTTAACAGATTTTTCCCAGCAGTGGGAGTTTTATCCTGTAAAAACCAAGGTTTCATATTACAGATTTTATAATAAAATTTTACTGTTTGCGACCAAAATTTCACTGTTTTGGGGTGTAATAAAACTTAAAAGAAATTATTTTTTTTAACAAACTAGAGGTATGGTTCTTAAACAAGTGATTTTCATGTCATTATCCCAGATTCAGTACAAGGTCATCACCTGACATGACTGGTCATCATATTAACACAGAGGTTGGTTCTGATAATTTTAGCAACATAATTAGTCCCTGGATCATTATAATTAATATTTAAAGCTGCAATAAAATTATATCACTTAGTCTAGTGATTTATTTGTACTACTTATATAGGTGATTATTAAAGAAAAACAACACTTACTTCAAACAGAATCATTGACTTCTTAATCATTTATTTAAGTCATTCTCCTGACTGATTATTTCCAAGATATGAATAATGAATATTGTTATCATGATCAAAGACTAAGTCATTCGTCTCAAAGATTGTTAAAGAAAGACAGAAGATTCCAAACAGCTACATGTATCAAACTTGTCACAAGCTGTTACAATGTATCTTTATTTTTTTCATTTAAAATCTTCATTGTTTTCAGTTTCACTCCTACCAAGCTAACTACTTAGTACTTGTATTTTACTTTACACCAAACACATGAATATAATACCAAATTAGCTTTGTAAATACCAATTATGAATTAACAGCAATCTTACATAAATCACAATAGGCCATTTCTAGAATCATGTCTCACCGGAAAATATCGTCAATTTCGCACGCCTTTATGACGTTATTTACCACACAGAAGGCGCGCCTATATACCTGCTCTATTAAAGTTTCAAGCACTTTAAGAATCGTCATTCTGCAGGGTAGTTTAGAATTAATTTATGTTCTGTAAGTACGTAATCTTCATTCCCGTACCACTTAAGGGAGGCTGACGAAATTATCAGATTTTAATTTCCAAATATTTTGTGCAGTATAAGATCAAAATCTTTCACCCGTTTACTCAACATGTGTTGGAAGTAACGATGCCTACATTTTGGTCACATGGTGATGGAAATCACATGACAGATTCAACTAACTACGGTATCCCTGAACTGGCCTATTGTTAATAATTAATCACAAAAAAAGTATTTCATTAAAAAAAATACACGAATTTTTATTCATAAAAATATAAATATTTTGATATATTCTTCTAAAAGTAAAAAACATCAACCGGTATTTGAATTAAAATAGGATGCGAACGGACCCAGGGGCGAACGTGTACATGTAGGTTGCGAAGGTGTTTTGGGAGCGAACGGATCCGACACCCAAGGTTTATCAAACAACATGGCCGGTCAATAAAATTAACACACTTATGTCGTAATGACAGACCCTCGATTTATAGTTAACAAAGGAGATAAATTAGAGCCTTCTACTATATAGAATTATATCAAACACTTGGCAACCCTTAATACATAGTCATATCATAACAATATTTCAAATTTCGATTGTAGGCTCATCAAACCAAAGTGAAGAAAACCTGGTGATTATCTGACGATAACTGGTACAATACCAGTAATTCGAATATGGGATTAAAATCAAATCGAGCGAAAAAATTCATACTCCTCCTCTGCCTCTTCCTCCACCGTAATTTCCATAGTCCATGATGTATTTGTGAATTTCCTTTGTCACACGTGTGGATAAGTTATGTGCCGCTGAAAGCAAACGCAAAGAACCACGTGATTTGAATATGTCAACTCGTACCATATTCTTACCGGAATCAGGACAACTCGCACCACAAGCAAATGGGACCAAGACAACTCGGACCAATCTAAAAAACAACTCGAACCACATTTAAAGACAGCTCAGGCCAGTTTGAGAGACAACTCAGACGAGCTTCAAACACTTGTCAGAGCAGTGGCTCTTATACAATACAATACAATATTTTTATTGTCAATCAAGGACGCCCTAAGAGAGCAGTATCATGAATTACAAATAATTTATTACAATGATCATTATTAATTCTTAATGATATATGACAAAATATAGAATAGAGAAAAAATAAACACAAAAGAAAAAGCAAAACCCCAGATATGTATATATATATTTAACATATAGAAATGTTGAGGCATATATTCAACTGTTTATGGATATCATTAGTGCCATAAAATTCAAATTTGGCCTATGAATGATTCACTGGGTCAGTTAACCGGCATCATTTACTTTTTTTAACATATTATTATCCCTCTCAGTCCAGAGACTGATTATTAAATTACATAGGCGTTTTAGAACTTCTAGATTCTCACAACCCATTAGCCATATAAACATATTTTCGGTGCTACATTTCTTTAGATTAGGATAAGAAATACAAAGTTCTTTTATAAATGTTTTTCTATAAGTTTCTAATTTTTTGCATTGAAGGAGAAAGTGGATCTCATCTTCCACCTCCTCCTCACAAAGTTTACAAATACGCTCAGGAGCTGGGATGTTTTTGTGTGTCCCTGTTTCAATTTCAAGCTGATGGTCCCCAATTCTGAGTTTTGTTAATGCCTGCCTTTGTTTAAAGTTTAGCAGGTTTAAATAGGGTTCAAAATTAAAATTTGTTTTGAATAAACGAAATGTACGAAGTTTATTTTTTTGGTTATTAATACTTCTTACATCATTAAAAATGTTAATCTTCCATTCTTTTATATACAATCCTTTAAGTTTTCCCATGACTATATTTTTAATACAATATTTACTCTTATGTAGTAAACTGTTGGGAGTGAGATCCAGAAGCTTCAAAACTTTAATAATATAACTATACCATGAAGTGTGACCTTTTTCATGTAGGTTTTTAGACAGTGCCAGTGCTTCTTTTAGTAAAATGTCTTCAGATTTTTCTAAAGTTATCCAATATTTAAGGATGCTTATTAAAATAGGCAATTGTATGGGTAAATGTCCCACTTCTGCCATGACAGCATTGATTGTGCTCTTTCTGTTCACACCAAGTATATATTTACAACTTTTTACATTCAATTTTTCAAGTATAAAATCATTACATAGTTTATAAAAAGAAGATGAATCCTTGAGTTTTGAGGGACTGCCAGCACCCCATATTTCTGATCCGTAAAGTAAAATTGGCTGAATTGTGTGGTCAAATATATGAATGAAGGTTGAAATTTTTGGAAGTGAATCATTTAATGATTTTCTTAGTTTAAAAAAGGCCTTTAACCCCTTTTTGTAAAGTTCAGATTTTGCCTCTGTAAATGCACCAGATGCTGAAAATTCAACTCCCAAATATCTATAATGTTTAACATTTTCTAATGTGATATTATTGATTGTAAATTTTGAACCCAATAAGCGACCAGACGTGTTAAATATCACACATTTAGTTTTTTCATAGTTTATTTTCAGGTTCCACTGCAAGCAATAAGATGACAGCTTATTAAGAGAGGTCTGCAGTCCCTTTTCACTTGAAGATAACAATACCATATCATCAGCATACAGCAAACAACTCAATGGATTCTTATTTAATAATGCTGGGTCACTAGAGATATCAAAATCATTCTTTATTTCGTTAATAAATATTTTGAATAAATTTGGGCTTAAATTGTCTCCCTGTCTTCAACCCCAACATCAGATTGAAAAAATTCAGTCAAATTATGACCTGATTTGACACAAAGTTTAGTATTGGCATACATGTTTTTCAATATATGATAAAATTTATCACTTACGCCAATCTGTCTCAGTTTATAGAAAAGCCCCTGAAGCCAAACTGAATCAAAAGCTTTTTTAAAATCAATAAAGCATGCATACAAAGGTTTACTCCCTTTTTTTGTATGTTTTTCAATAAGGGATCTTAGAACAAACATGTGATCCACAGTACGTTTTTTCTTTGTAAATCCTATTTGCTCGTGGGGTATAATATTGTTTTTTAAAAGAAATTTATCTAACCGTAAATTGAGGACTTTTGTGAATAATTTTCCAACACAGCTATTAATAACAATGCCTCTATAATTAGATGGATCATCTTTATCTCCATTTTTATGAATAGGATAAATATACCCTTGACTCCACTGAGTTGGATACTCCCCTGATGAGAATATAGTATTAAATAGTTTAGTAAGTGGTATCACCAAAACCGACTGGCCACATTTAAACATCTCATTTATTATTACATCAAAGCCTGCTGCTTTATTATTCTTAAGCTCTTTTATTGCTTTATGTATTTCATTCTCAGATATGATGTAATCTAATTCGTTAAAAATTTTGTTTTTTTCTAAATTTTCTAAAAGTATATCCATTCCTTTATTTAAGTATGTCTCTTTGTTCAATTTCCTAAAATAATCATACCAATCAGTTTCAGATACATTACTTTCATCATCCGTTTTAAATTTATCTTTTGATTTAAGCTGATCAAGCAGTTTCCAGTATTCTTTTGGATTTGTATTGTATAAAGTGTCAAGTCTATTTATAATCTCTTGGCGGTATTGGCGAGACTTAAGTTTTCTAAGTTTCCTATATTGCTTAAGTGTACTAAAATATAAAGATCTAACATTTGGGTCACTGCCATATATAAGAAAGAGATTAAGTCTATTGTCAAGATGTTTTTTTTAGGTTTATCAATGACATATCATACCACTTAAAAGAGGAGTTACTTGATTTAGCCTTTCGGCATGCAGAATTTTTGTTCTTAGGGCTCCCCTTTCTTTTTGAGGCATTGATCAGCTGCATCATAAATAATTTTATTGAAATTGTTAACAATATTTTCAATTTTATTTTTCTCTATGGAAATGTTATTAGATATTGAGTTTTCAAATTCTTTAACTAGTGCTTTGACTGTATTGGATTCTAATGCCAGTTTAAATTTGGTTTCAGAGTTATCGTCCCATTTATATTTATTAGGTAGACCAGTCAATTTTGGATTAACAACATGTAAAAAACAATTAACATTTATCATCAAAGATATTTTACAATGATCAGACATAAGACCATCAAATTTATGTACCTTGAAAAAAGATATATATTCTAACAATTGCTCAGAAACAATAAAGTAATCTATTACACTATTACCACCATACTGGTATGAGGTATACTGACCCAGTGAATCTCCAAAAATACGGCCATTTAAAATGCGTAGCCCAAGTTGGATACATAAATCATTTAATTGTCTGCCCCTTGATGTAAGGGGACGACCATTTGATATTCTGGGGGGGGGGGGGGGGGGGGATTTTGAAAATAAATAACTCGGCCTTGATAATCACAAAAATAAATGGTTTGTTCTGTGGTAGTTCGAAAATAAATAACCTGACTTACAATGTATTGAAAATGAATAACTCAGCAGCATGAGCAGATCTTTAAGCCATTTTATAAATGCTATTCGAAAGTATGAGGTGGCACCAGATTCTTCATAAAATTCATCTTTTTTTCAAAAAAAAATACGGGAAACACTTCCCAAATCTTTTAATAATAAAGGTATAAATATTATTTAAATATACTTGAAATGTCTGAAAATGGGTTTCATTTAACTTGAGGTATATTGGCTCAGGAACACTTACCTCACTTTTATTACAGGGCTTTAACTACATTGAGGCAAATGCCTTTATGTAGCAAATTTTAAAACCAAAAGCTTGTCTTCATATCAAATTGTTTTCACAGCGAGTGTTTGCAAGAAGCAAATTCTGTTCTCCCTTGGACGTAGCACCTGTTTTTTCGGGATCAATGTTTCTTTAAATTTGTCTTTTGTTCATTGATTACCCTTCTGTATTCTCTTAGTGTTGCATTCCTTTTATGATTTAGTAATTTTGTTTTCAACTTGATCATGATTTTTATTTTATTTAGTACTTTTTAGCTAATTTTACAACTTAATTACTTTAAATTGTATCCCAGTTAAGAGCTACATCAAGTTGTAATTGAAATGTGTTATTAAAAATTACTTGACATAGTTATATCACTGATAATCAGCCCCCTCTTAACTTAATTTGAATAAAACCCCATATAATTTACAGGTATAAAAGATTTAAATTCTGCATGCCGAAAAAAAACAACAAAAAAAAAAACAAAAAACAAAAAACCAGCAGCCACATTAAAATTGGTCTTTTGATGTTGTCCATATAAACTTAAGTCTTACGCTGAATCTATACATTTTACTTTGAGACCAAAATATTGTCAAAAAATTATTAAAACAGAACTTGCGTTTTCAGAATAAGAAAGGGTCTGGGAACGCCCAGAAAGCACGATTTTGCATCATTTGTTCTATAGTTTCTTTGGGCCTTCAGCGGCTTCCAAACCCTTCAAAATTGTTTTGCCTCGCTCCGCTCGGCGTAAATACATTTGGCAATACTTTTAAAAGAGGCTAGTCACAGCCCAAGTCTAATACCGTGTATGTATGCAATACATGTATATGCAGTTTGGAATTCAGAAGATTCATTTCCGCAGAGGATGATGATTAATTCTGATTAAATGGTACATTAATGACTTGACTGTACATGTATTATTTATAATAAAAAATTAATTTAAAATTGTATGTTTTCAAATATTATTAATATAGTTATGCAAATAAATAATCAGTCCCTTGTTTTAATGAAAATGAAAAACCTTGCTTCAACAGTGCAGAAAATAAATAATCTGTCCTCTTAGTTTACAAAAATAAATAACCGATCCAAAACAAATCCTCCTGCCCCCCCCCCCCCCCCCCCCCCAGAATATCAAATGGTCGTCCCCTAACTATTTTATCCATACTTTGACGTTGACTAATTTTATTGTCAGGACAATATCCATCAAAAAGGGGAAGATGGGCCCCATTATCTTCTTTTGTAAAATCAAAGCCAATTCCAATTCTTGCATTTAAATCTCCCCCCAGGATAATCTGGCCTTGTTCTGAAAAAAGGGATATTTCTTTTTCAAGAATATCAAAATAATCTAGATCAAGAGACTTAGTATAAGTAGAATCTGAAGGGGGATTGTACATATAGCAGATAAATATATCTTTTTAAGGCCAAAAAAGCTTCTGCATAACTGTAACCAAATGTAATCATTTGTTTGATGTTTCAGGAATTTAATTCCTCTCTTTAAACATGATTTTACATATACTGAGATGCCCCCAAATCTTTTCCTAGACTTTTTAGATTTTGGTCTTACTTAATGGATAGCTTTAAAATCTGGAATTTCTAAATTGTCTTCTGGGCCACTATGAGTTTCCATAAGACATATAATGTCACTATTTTTAATATTTGTAATAAATTCTGGGTCGGTGAACTTATCATGCCCCTTGCTAGTATGTCCTTGAATGTTCCAGCTAGAAATTAATAAATTTTTCTTTTCCATCAGAATGATGATTATTTTAAGAGTATTGACAGATAAACATGCTCCTAGAACCAATATACATTAAGGTAATCAGACAGAAAATTATACAAAAGGAATGAAACATATGTACTATATTGCAACTAACTTCTTCCTATTTGGTTTGTAAAAAGGAAAGTAAAAATAAAAATGTTGAGAGTTATCTTTCTTTGAATAGTACTAGCACTTTGTGTAGGAGAGAAGCTGAAAAAATATATAATATAAACAGCAGAGTTAGTTGCATTTTTTTTTTCATATACAAAATCAGATTCTTAACAAGACTGAAAACATATTGTCAGTCATTTCAATTTGCAACAAGTATAAAAATGTTCTATCTGAACGTTTTAAACCATAATATACATGATATAAGTTCTGAAAAAAGGATAACTGTTATCTTAAATTCTTCTTTATTTATAATGTCCCCAGTCATAATTTGAGGAATTTGCGTACTGGTTATTTCTTTGATGATAATAGTCATTTTGCCATGCATTATTGTTAGGTTTCTGCTGATAATAGCCGTTTTTCCACGAATTATTATTGGTTTTCTGCTGATAATAGTTGTTTTTCCATGCATTGTTGTTGGTTTTCTGCTGATAATTGGTCCTGCGCGGAGGCTGGTATGGAATTTGTAAGCAATCCCTGATTGAATTTCGCAAATTTGCAGCAAATATTTTGTTTCCTGCATATGAAAGATGTACATTGTCCCTGGCCAAGAAATGATGTATTGGCTGACCTCTTGAACTAAGTCCCGAGTTGTCACATACGAAAATATGTGGGTCCTGGAAAAATTTGTGCAAAACTTCAATGTTGGCTGCATAAGCTTTCTCATTGTAAGATGGAGACATTCCTCTGAATAGTGCTGTGGAAATGATTATTTTGCACTTTGGCCATTTTGCTAGTATATTGTCAAAAAGACTTGTTAATGAATCGATGTAGTTGACTTTTGTCTCAGCATGGATGTCTTTTGAGAATGACTGAATAACTACACATTGCATCTCCTGTTGTAAATCTAAAATGACTTTTGTTGCCTCTTTTATGTCATAAGTTGCCTTTTTTGTATCTTAACACTTATCAACAAAACTTAAATGTGGCGTTTGAATTCTCTGAAAGTGGGAATTTCCTATCATTAGAACTTGCTTAATCGGTGCTACTAAATCTTCTTTATCCCTATTACTGGGTTGAGATGATTGTTCATGTGAATTATCTATTTGTAGCGCTTCAAATCTATTTGCAGTTGGTACATTGTATTTATAGGTTTCTTGTTGTGTCTCTGTGGAAAGTTGCCTTGGTGGTGAATTGAAGTTGTCCTCTTTAAATTTGTCAGATATTGTCACTAATTGATTCTTAATGGAATGAAGAGAATCATTCAAGGAATTATCCTTAAGTGAATGTATGTCTTGTTCAATTGTGACGATTGCATGTTCAATGTTTTTTAACGAGTCCACATTCTGTGGCAGTGTTGTTTGAGGATTTTGTTTAATTGTTCCCACTGTGTTCACAATCATGTTTGTAGATTCCTTTACTTCTTCAGCAAGTAGTTTGCTTTGTTCACCAATGAGACCTAAAGCTTTTTTGATGTTTGCCTCTGTGTTACTTATAGCATCAACTTTATGATTTAAGGAGTCGAGATAGGTAGAAAATTTGCATTGTTCACGCAATTCAATATTTTTCTCAGTGAGATTTACATTAGTATGACTTAGTTTTTCCGATTTGGATTTCTCTTCATATTCAACTCAGTTTTAAGATGTAGAATATCTTTATCGTAGCTTGCCTTGTGTACATTACTTATTGCCGCAGTAAGTTTTTCCTCCAAGTTTGTGTGATCAGGTTTTGATGGTATTCATCGCCTATATTTATATTTTCAGGTTTTGGTTTACCTAATGAAGGGAGTAATTTTAGCTCCCACTGTTCTCTGAAGTCATGTGGGATTACTGTGCATTTGGAACAGGTGTACTTTCTGCTTGTAATTGTTAGCGTGTACAGCTGATACATTGGCAACTCTGTGCATATGTAATGAGTCCAAGATTTGCAACTATTACACATAATCATGAATTTATCGAAAGGAATTGAGCACATAGCAGTGCAGTTACCATTCTTGTCTGGTAAAGTGACATTGTCATTTTTGTTTTTAACGTTATTGTGTGGTTTTTTGCTCTCATCATGAAGTACTTGATCTTGGGAACTATCAACTGTTTGAGTTTTATTATTATTTGGGTCACCTTGTGCTGATATAGAGTCTATTTCTTTTACATTTGTATCTTCATCTTTGTCAGTTTCACATAATGTATACTCATCATGCTCATCTAAATCAGTGACAGTGTCAGAGTTCTCAATGTTGTATTGATTTTGATTATCTCTGTGCATGTTCCTTCACAGACATGATTATAACTACTAGGTGTTTTTGTTTCATTCTTTTCATACACTGGGATATTTTGGCATGAGTAATATGCGTTGCCAGAGAGGAGGAAATAGACAGCCTTATCTATTGTTTTGAAGCCTTTAAAAACGGCATTTTGGTATTTATGAATATTCAATTCACAGGCACTCCACTCTGTGTATATGCCAGTTATATATATACGTGGTTTTTATTACATTTAGTATGATTTTTTTTTTATCTCGACTGACCATCTTAGCTTGCTGTGACCACTGTGGCTGTGACAACTTGTCAGTTTGATAGCTCTTTTGTTTTTACCATGACTCTGTTCTGTTACTATTAATTTATTTATAAATGACGAACAAGATTCTGTATAGTCTCGACTATCGTTCGCACTATCTTGATTTAATTTGTATCGTGATTCGACAAACCAAAGACATACCGGGTATTATCTGGTCAGACTAATGGCCGAGAACCAGTTACCGTTAGAAATTCGCAGTTTTTCTGGAATTATTTTTTACAAGAACTCTTTGGGGGAATATTATTTTAACATTCAAAGGGTTAACAAAAGTTAGGTTTGACACCATAGACTTAGACTTTAATTTCGTTTAAAAACAACGAAAAAAAAATGGTTACTACTGTGCTGATTTTTTGCCGGGAAATAGTTTTATAGGTACGATGACCAGTTACCGTCACTTTTGAACCTTGTCATTAACTAATTGATAGAATTTAATTTTTGATCGGGCAATTTATTATGTATTTGCTTTCGTGTAGCAAGATGTGAAAAAAGTAGGTTAATTAAACTAGACACATCACCATTATGACCATTATTTTGGAAAATTTAGAAGGTCCTCGAGATCTTTCTATTCAGAAAGTGAACTTTTTGTCACTTGAAATCCATGTTTTACACTGTTCAATTGAAGAGATGTGAAAGGCTTTAATTTTGAAACTTATAAACTCTCTAAATTCTTTTGAAAATAGTGGCAGTTGACGGTAACTGGTCCTTGACAAGTATCATTATAGATAATATCGTGATACCCTTATCCGGCGTGGTTCGTCAGAGGTCTCAATTATTTATCCGTTACCGTTATAAACGGAGCTAAAATATACAAAATAATACAAAGGTATATCAACGTTTTAAATATAGCTCATATTGTGTCAGTTGGGCGTCAACATACAAGTGGAAAAAGAGAGGCGAAATATATACCAAATGGACATTCAACATGTTCAATCTCATAAGTCGAAAATAAACTGACAACGCTATGGCAAAAAAAAAAGAAGAAAAAAAAAAGACAAAGACAAATAGACAACCAAAGGCATGGAAAACACAACACAGAAAACAAAGACTGAGCAACACGAACCCCAACAAAAACTGGGGGTGATCTACGGAAGGGTTACAAGATCCTGCTCCATATGTTACACGTGAAATTAGAAACTGTTGAAATCATGAAAAAGTTTTAGGCAATGTCTTTTATATGAACCAGATGGTTATATGAGTAACACGACGGTTGTTGCTAGTAGAGCAAGAATATAACTGCTTACACATACGAACCGTCAGTGTTCATCCACTATTCATGGTGTAATTCGTATTGCTAAATCGTTTTTTTTTTTTATCTTTATGGTGATTTTGTGGATTTTCTTTGTATTTTCGCGTTTTTCTTTTGGCCATGTTCGAGCCTCGTATCAACGTGTCATAGACAGTTTTTAGCAGATTATCTCAACAATGGACAATAATTGCTTAATCCGTAGTTACATGTATTTCTTTATAATACTATGTTATATACTTCTTAAACATGTTAAAACTAGTATATATTCAGTTTTGGAAAGGTACTCTAATCGTAAATACCGGACTCAATATTATAACATCGTTTATATTCTTCTTGGATCGTTTATAAAATTATTAAACTGAATAGATTAGAAGAAACATACATTAATTGGAAATCAAACGATAATTATATCGGGAAATTTGAGCTATAGATGACAACAATGAGATTTAATTATCAAAGTCCGAAAGATGATAGTCCACATAATTGGCATGCTTTTCGTCCGGTCACATTTGACTTAAATCCTGTTTCCTTGTATAAATATTTCAAAACACACAAATATTAATCAGTGCATGGATACAAATCTGAATCAAACACATTATACACCATTTAATTTTTAATTATAACGATATGATATTTTTACATTTCATTAGAAATAAATTATTTGCAGACATTAAAAAAATGCCAACGCATTATTTACTATATCCTATATATCTACATGTAACAAACAAAATTAATGTGTTGATCGGCATATGTAATGGGAGAATTTAGTTATGTTAACATAGTTGAAAGAATTTATTGAATGTAACGATTTTGCAATGTCATAGACAAATATTTTAATTGCTTTTATCAAACCTGTTCCATCCTCCGATCCGGTGCCGCTATAGTGTAGGCATCACTGTACTCTAAACAACAAAGTTGTGTGGCGTGGTCAATTACATCAAAGAGTTGATGGTCAATACTTAATCAGTTTAATGATCTTTCATCTTGATTTATGTGTGCCACATCATTCTCTCAATTTTAGGACAGTTTATTTACTGAGGTTTTGGTGAGACGCACACCACCTATTCTTGGCCCTCATTCCTATCCACGTTGAATTTTTCACTTCGGGACATCTTATGGAAGCGGGATCAATGTGCCTGTGTTTATACATCAGATCGTACTGCACTGGTTGCCGGAGTTTTGGATACACCAAACCAGGCACTTCATATCTGACGGAGACAGGCTATATGTGCCCTCAGTTTTGGAAGTCAATCATGCATTTTTGTATTGTTCAAGATTGTCAGTGGATTGTGTGCTCTGCAGGGATCGCCAGTCCTTCACCTTTTATCTGATACCTTAATTACTAAAAGCTTAAAGTTCAGGGGCAGATTTAGGGGTGGGGGGCAGGGGCACGCCCCCCCCCCTTTTGTGGGAAAAATTTGGTTAATTATATAGGGAATCACTAACGCATGACTGGAGCGGGCCCCCTCTTAGGCAGTCAGTGGGCCCCCTCTTATGAAAATTTCTGGATCCGCCACTGAAGTTTACACTTGTGCGTAGGAACTATATATTTTGTTTTTAAATATGTACTACTTTGCAGTATGTTCTTTTTTGACCGGGTCCGATTGGGTGGTGTTACATCTTACAAAGTCTATCCAAATTATTTTTGCAAAGAGTTCCGCTTGGGCCGGTGCTGGGGGCCGTCCACTGTGGAGCTGTCTTAGACTTGCAGTGAGGTGGGAGTTTTTGCTCAGTGTTGAGGTCTCACTGTGACTTTGAGATGAAGAACAGCAATAAGAGCGCTGTTCCTTTGCTTTTTGTATGTTTTTTTGTTGTGCATTTACTGATTTGTGTCATGGATGGATACCCCATATCCTTTGTTTTATTATTAGTTATAGACAGTAGTGAGCTGTGAGAGTAACGTTACAATATAGCTGCTTTCCTATGCTAACGGGCAAAACATGGAGTAATCGATCCCGGATACATAGATCCGAAAAATGACTAGTTACAAAAAACATCCAGAATAAAGCCCCGTTACAGTTGAATTGTGTAATTTCGTGTGATAAAATCGCGTCATTTTTACATGAATTTGGCGCGTACTTAAATGTTAAAAATCTCAGGAACAAGAGGTTGGAGATTATGTAACCTGTTGATTAATGTTATAATTTTACAGAAAATTCACAGCATTTCCCCTTTTACTCCAATATTTGTTCAATTTTGTTGTCAATCGATATGTGGTAGCGATGAATTTGTGACATTGTGCATCTTTATTTGAAACTATTTTAAAAGGAGTGCTTTCTTGATTCGACATTTCTGGTTTTTCACTGATAAACTGGTGGTTCATAAATTGTCATTACTCTTATGTTAAACGAATAGTTATTTTAATCGAAATCATTTGATATGTAATATTTGTTTGTCAATTTAATTGTATTCACTTTCAAATTGGAGAAGAATCATTTTAGAACGTTTTTATATTACATATAATCTATATAATTATAAACATTCTAATTGTCAAATTATTTATATTTATTATGTAAGAATTATTCAGTACATACTGGGGCTATTTTACTAACATATTAAGTTCCATGTCCCAGGTACAAACATATGTCTTTACTCCGTACGCAATTATCTTCTTTTGTTAACCCTATAAATCAAAGTACTGGCGTGCAGTTTACATGGATGAACGTAAGCTCTGATGGCTGGCGAATAAATAAAAAAATGTTCCATCTCCATGTAGACTACTAGCAGTTGCTTTTTTGCAAGTCAAATATCAAACATTTCAGCCACATTTAAGAGGTTTACAAACTCAAACCAGTATTCTTAACATGATTTTGTAATCAATTGTCTAGGTTCTGTGCGGGGCATAAAGGGCCGAAGGGGATACACTAAACGTTAATTGTGTTTTGCATTTAATGAATGCATTTCGATTAGACGTGATTGTGTTTAAAACAGACATCTTTCCCCAATACAAGACTGGTGATGTTTAAGTGACTATAATTCTCTATTCACTTGACTCTTGCTTTTGTAAACAATATGCGTTGGTTTCCCTTTTCCTTAAAAAATGCACAGAATGAATGGATGAATGATTTTATTCTCATAAAGAAGTACTTAGCTACAGAGAAAATAACAGTTCATATATATAATATGTAATACATATCAGTTTTGTTTTGCATGTGTGAAAATAAATAACAATATAATAGTACTACGGTTCCTCTAACCAGGAGATCAGACTTTCACTGATATGTATCGTATAAATCTGTACAATTTTTCTAGTTCCACAATATTTTTAGTTGAGAATATATGATTAAATGATTAAATTTAATAATGTTAACATTTTTTACAATAATGTGGTAAATATTTTTCTCTTTCTATGTCGAAAAAATTTCATGACATTGATAATGACTGTAGTGAAATTCATCGCCAATGTCATTACTTGTTTTTGCATTTTTCTTACAAGATCATAAGTAATCTTTATCACGTCTTTTCCCACGTTCTTGAAGTATCATAGCTTAAATTTTAAACCTTCTAATTTTCGATAGCAAAGTATAAAGTATACTGTTATGAAGTGAAAAATTGTCTTTTGCTGATTTTTAGGTTGTTTCTCAGTAATAGCAACCATTTAAGACTAATATTTAATGTTGTTCATTTGGTGAAGCTGAACCATTTTGCCAGATACTAGATACTAAATGCGAAGGCGAAAATGAAAACGTAAAAATGATAATATTTTATAAAACTGATGATAAATCACTCTCAACTGACCGGTAGAATACTTGATGCTGAACGGATTTTTTTCCCCAATGTAACATCTCATCATGCTAGTGTAGATTATACGAAATAATTTATCAATAAACCGAGTGGTGCCATTTTGTCTGAAGAACAAGTACATTAGTGTTTTTAGTACACAGAAAGTATTTTAACACATTGGGGTGAATTTTAGTATGCATCATTAAAGGGTGGACACTTTAAAATCAATATTATTCAAACATCATACAAAATAACTTCAACTAAATGAAAAGATTTCATATCATTATTTTATTTTCATTACCTATCAAATGTCTTGAACGTAAAGATCTATCCAACTAATACAAATCACAGACGTCCAATATTTGTTTTTGGATTTACTAAAAGTAGAAAAGAAAATATAGTTAACTATATTCAGAAAGCAGTATTTCAGCCTATGGTAAACATCTTCAAAGCTTACATGATTAAAGTCAAAGAAAATTTGCGTATAAAATTCAATGAGACATTTTTCTTTATTCTTTATATTTTTGGGCTAATGTTCTCTATTCTATATATTTTAGCACCCTTTTATTCTCTTATCTTTATTACTTGGTAAAATTTTCTCTATTTCCTATTTTTTTTTGCCTATCATTCTCTATTCTGTAAACCCCACTAAGGGCCTCATGGGTATATTTCAATACTTGTAAACACAATTCTAAATACAAGATTTTACAATACAAATGAATCTTTATAAATCCATAACAAAATAATATCTTGACCTAGTTTTAATTTGAAATCTTTGTCATTATTCTTGAGTGACTGTCGCCCTTTCAATTTAATTTTTCAAATATATTCCTTTCATATGCATCAGATATACCTTTAATTGCATGATCAAGAATATACTGCGACTTTTCCATAGCCTCTGATCTAAAGTTAACAGGTACGCTAATGCATACATCTCACGGCTCTTTTTAAATTCATTTATGCAACTTATGCACAAGAAACTGGTTTGCACATGAATATCTAAATATATATATATATATATATATCTGTAGCTTTTATCCTTTCCGAGAGAATGTTGACTTTATAACCGAAAAATAGATATAAACCAGAAAAAAACTGTAAAGATCAATTTAAAAAAGCTTGACTCATCAAATCGGCACCAAGCACACGGCAATACAACAATGACCAAAAAGACAACAAACACAAGGTAGATATCTAAGTCTGTAATGGTTTACTTTTATAAATTGTGACTTGGATGGAGAGTTGTCACATTGGCACTCATACCACATCTTCTTATATCTATTTGTAGTTACTAAAAGCTAGCCAAATGTCAACAATAACTAAACTGTGTTTTTCCAGTTTTAAATATAAATCATTACACATCCAACGGATTTAGTGTAAAGACACCATAAACAGTCTATAGGTTGCAGCAAAAAAATTTGATCAGATTTTGTGGAAGTATAGTGTAGAGTCGAAAAGTCATAACTGCTAACCGTCAAAAGCAGGTAATTTATCTAAACCAGCCAAAGAGTTTTTTACACTCTAAAATAATCAATTTCTTTATTTTCATATACTTCATTACAAAAACAAAATATGAATAAGTTTTTTTTTTAATTATAGTCATCGAACTATATGTAGTTAAATGATAGAACAGCTTAGTTTATAAAACAATTTACGAAAATCAAATATGACAGATATGAACCAACGACATCCACCGACATCCACCGAATTGCATACTCCTGACTTCATGGACTTGGGACAAGCACAAAAAGAGTGTGGCGGTGTATAACATGTTTTCGAGCGCTTAACCATTCCCTTTATCTGGGACAGTGGTGTTACAGTACAACGTTAGTATACAACATATAAAAATCAGTTGCAATTTTCTTTACTCAAAAGATCGATACGAGACACAAACACACGTCTGGCTACTGACAAACTTGGTCCATACTGGTTTCAGAAGCTATTTTTTTTATTAAAGGTTGAGAGCGAACGACTAGGAATATAATATGATGAAACCATCTCTGATTATATAGACAAGATGAGGATTAGAAGATATTGTAAAGGTGAGGATTTGTCATAGAAGATATTGTAAATCCCTGATGAGTCCGACAAACTAATGACGAAAGTGAAAGATGAATACAAAATTACTTATCTCTTGTGATTATCACATAACACAGTAGATAACACAGTGGTATGTCGTAGATCTATTGAAATATTTCACCAACCATCCCTTAATAACTGATTAAAGATTGAACAACTTATGGAAGGTTGACAAAACACCTACTTGGATTTGCTTCTTCGAGTACCAAGGAATACAAACGTGATATTGAATTTGAATTAAAATTTAATAACATCTACGAATAAGAAGATGTGGTAAGATTGCCACTTTGAGAATCATACTACATTTATGTTTGTTTTTTAAAGTGTTCCATATTACAACCCGACTGTCAAGTGCCTTGATATTTATTCAGTGGAAAGATATTAGCATGTAATTAAAGATCGTGAGAAAACATTACCGGAGTAATTCCAGCTTTATATGGAATCGTTTTTTTTTATTTATTTGGTAGCCATCGCAGACCAGCGGTATTAACGACTGTAAAATGATTTCGGGTTAGAGAGAAAACATACCACCCGGGAAATGCGAAATCGCGAAAACACAAGAGCGAAATTGCCAAAATACGAAATCATTTCATGTTGCGATTTCGCGTTTTCACTCTCGTCATTTCGCTATTTTGCCTTCGCAATATCCCATTTCGCGATTTCGCCTTTTTTCCTTTAAAAATACAACGCGATAACAACATTCTTAATCCAGGTAATGACGAACAAAATAAATATAAGGTATGGAGAGGTATACTTGCCAATGTGGAAAGTATCCATTGAGACCAAAGGACAAAGATCAGAACAATTACAGGCCATCGTTCAACCTTCAAAAATGAGCAAAATCCATACCGTATAATATAGGTAGCTATAAAAGGCTTTGGGATTGACAAAAGTCCAAACAATTTAAAAGAGAAAACCAGCACACAGAGTATCGATCTAATAGTTGATCTATTACTTATAAATTTAGAACCAACCACTTTTCGGAATCGAAAATGGACCTAAGTTAAGCCTTTTTCAACTGATTTTTATAGTTTGTTCTTATGTTGTACAGTTACACAACTGCCCCAGGTTAGGGGGTGGGGGGTTGAGCGCCCGCTTACATGTTTAACCCCGCCACATTCTGTATGTATATGCCTGTCTCAAGTCAGGAGCCTGTAATTCAGAGGTTGTTGTTTGATGATATGTTACATATTTGTTTTTCGTTCATTATTTTGTACTTAAATTAGGCCGTTTGTTTGTTTTTTTGTTTGAATTGTTTTACATTTGCATTTTGGGGCCTTTTCTAGCTGACTATGCGGTATGAGCTTTGCTAATTGTTGAAGGCCGTACGGTGACCTATAGTTGTTAATTTCTGTGTCATTTGGTCTCTTGTGAAGTGTTGTCTCATTGGCAATCATACCACATCTTCTTTGTTATACTTAACACGAAAACTTAACATCGATTTAATTTGATTTGATGTGTTGCTAATTGATCAATGAACGAAGTCGAGGTCAGATAAACCCTGTTTTACACGTGTGGTTTACGGACATATAATTTTACCTTACTATAAATAAAGTTGTCCTATTACTCAATACTGAATAAAAAACAGGACACAATCTAAAAAGCTTTAAATCAGTCGCTGAACTATTAAAACCAGGTTAGGGACAACGAACATATACCAGACGGAGATTTTAAAATTCTTAAATTATTCTTTCTCTTTAAAAATAATGGCTCTTCTGTGATTACTTGATAACTGTATTCTGGACATTGTTCTTTTCTGTAATTAGTATATTTTTACCCAATTCTTTATTCTTTACATCTTAGCACCCCATTATTATCTTCTTTTTATTTTTTGTCTATTTTTGTCTATTCTTTATTCTTTTTGCCTATTATTCTCTATTAGGTAAACCCCATCCGTATCCAATCCTCTTATTTCTCAGTTATAAATAGTTTACACCGTCGCTCTCCGTTAATAGTCTTTATGTCTCGCTTTCTGTGACTTTTGATGCAGTCGAGACAATAAACCAAGTTCTCCCAGAATAAGATATTAACCAGTACACCTCTTAACGGGTTAAAACTAATGAATGTTTAATTCATATTTATATTTTACAATTAATATAATGTTGTACTTATTTTGAAACATGAATTAAAAAAAATCAAACCCTATCACATATTTTTTTTAAATAAAAAATACACCGATATATAGCTACCATGGGTTACGCTATTTCACGGAGAGATAAATAGATTTGACGAACATTTGATGTATTAACGACTGTGGTTTTAATAGCCTCTTTTAAAAAATATCAAATCTGATTAGTTTCAGATTCGTTCAGCAATTTATACATGTTATATGACATATTTCATTTTTCCAGAGGTTCATCCCTACCACGAGGTTAGGTGAATTTCACAACCTAACATATTTACGTTATTTAAAACTTCTCCAAGTATATGTAAGAGAATGAACTTGATGAAATATATATACAAATACCAAATTGTAGTCACATGTTTATGTCTCATCACTCCATTTACCAACCCTAAAGAAAGTATGAATAGGGAATTACATAATTATCAATAAAGCTATTTATAATGAGTTAGTTAACAGGTTTTATTATGCAATGTTTTTTTTATAGTTAAAGATTATTTTGATATCTGGTGTGTTTCGATTAACAATGAATAATTTAATTAAAAAAAAAATGGCCCCAGGATTTCAACATTTCCCAAAACTTGTGAAAATTAAATGAGGTGAGAAAGTATCACTGTCCTATAGCTAGGCTGTCAATATCAACAAAAATCGTATATATATGATAAACCATAAGTATGGCCAACTTTCCTCGTATTTGTTTTTCTTGCTGGGTCAATATCTTAAAATTGTTAAAAATGACTGGGTTATGAATTAAATAAGAAAGTATTGTTGTTAACACTTTACACATTTCCATAAAATCAAAACGTAATTTACATATATTGCTTTTCAAAACAATCGTGATGCAACAATGCGAATTTTGCATGTTTTTGTAAAAAAAAAAACATCTAAAAAAAACTTAAATTAAAAATGTAATAATTTGTACCCAAAGCACAGCATAAAATTGCTTCTAATGGAATTTACGTTTTAATTAAAATTGAATTTTTTAGCTGTCTTGTGGCATTTGTAGTTATGTCATATGTCCAGAAATGAGTCACAATTTTGTTTGAAAAACATCAACTATATACATGTAGCTGTGAACTGAATTGTAGTAATGCTGAAAGATTTTAATAAATGACCACATAAAAATATATGAATGGAAAATTGGTCATACCATTTTTTATCATATTTTTTTTTAAAGTAAGAAAACACCAAAGTGAAATACGAACCAGAAGTTTTTTTGTATGTTTAACACCGCTTCTCATTGGTGGAGAGAACTGTAGTACCCAGAGAGAACCACACAACCTTCGGCAAGAAAAATGACAATGATCAGAGTCCAACACACCTCACCACATACGACATTTAAATAACAACTGACACATTTCCTGGCTTCAGTCAGTTACATGAGCATGTATTGGCATGGATTAAATTTTCGAGCCCATCTCCCTGTCAAGGTACCGACCATTCATCTTGAGGAGTCATGGTTTTATCTCGGAACACACATTTTTTTCTTCAAACCAAACATTTTCAATAGCATACAGGAACAATATTTTTTATTCTTATTGTCATATTTATTTATATCCCTAGTTTTAATGAAAAAAAAAACTTTACTTCCCTATGTTTTGAATTAACAAACTATTGTTTTTCTCAAGATATGTGGAATCAAACGAGTTATTAAAAAAAATCGTGTTTGTTCATCTTTAGTTTTCTATGTGGTGTTTTGTGTACTATTGTTTGTATGCTGGTCTATTGGTCTTTTCCTTTTCAGCCATGTCGTTGTCAGTTTATTTTCGACTTATGAGTTTGAATGTCCCTCTCGTATCTTTCGCCTCTCTCTTTTGTAGAATATTCCAACCAAATCAACGCATTTGTGTTACCGCTTGTTGATATCGATATCCGTTCAATAGTCCAACCAAATCAACGCATTTGTGTTACCGCTTGTTGATATCGATATCCGTTCAATAGTCCAACCAAATCAACGCATTTGTGTTACCGCTTGTTGATATCGATATCCGTTCAATAGTCCAACCAAATCAACGCATTTGTGTTACCGCTTGTCGATATCGATATCCGTTCAATAGTCCAACCAAATCAACGCATTTGTGTTACCGCTTGTTGATATCGATATCCGTTCAATAGTCCAACCAAATCAACGGTTTTGTGTTACCTCTTTTTGATATCGATATCCGTTCAATAGTCCAACCAAATCAACGCATTTGTGTTACCGCTTGTTGATATCGATATCCGTTCAATAGTCCAACCAAATCAACGCATTTGTGTTACCGCTTGTTGATATCGATATCCGTTCAATAGTCCAACCAAATCAACGCATTTGTGTTACCGCTTGTTGATATCGATATCCGTTCAATAGTCCAACCAAATCAACGCATTTGTGTTACCGCTTGTTGATATCGATATCCGTTCAATAGTCCAACCAAATCAACGCATTTGTGTTACCGCTTGTTGATATCGATATCCGTTCAATAGTCCAACCAAATCAACGCATTTGTGTTACCGCTTGTTGATATCGATATCCGTTCAATAGTCCAACCAAATCAACGCATTTGTGTTACCGCTTGTTGATATCGATATCCGTTCAATGTGCTACGAGAAAATATCTGTTCATTGGCGTTATAAATAAAAAGGACACAACCATCAAAGAAATCAGTGGCGGATCTAGAAATTTTCATAAGTGGGGGCCCACTGACTGCCTAAGAGGGGGCCCGTTCCAGTCATGCTTCAGTGATTCCCTATATAATCAACCAAATTTTTCCCCAAAAAGGGGGGGGGCGGGCCCCCTGCCCCCCCTAAACCCGCCTCTGGAAATATAGATTATACCACTGCATCGATATTTCTCCTCTCGAAACAATAAAGAATATTCAAAGCGGAGAAATGTCGAATTGCACGAAGTTTGAAGGTATAATCTGTTTCTTTATTAATTTTTTAGACAATATGCAGACAAACTTAATCCTTCTTTTCCAATTATCTGCAAACGATGTGTTCTTTCTATGAAACGTCCTCACGAATGGTCGCCTTTTTTCGCGACGTCACAATAAATATTCTGAGGAAAGCAACACAAATTGACGTCAAAGTTGAATTTTGACCAATGAAGACCTGAGATCAAACGAACCACACGTTGATTTATTAGAAATAATCAACGGGTCAGGAAATTGATAAATCGACTAAGAATTAGAAAAAGAAATTCATATCATATATTCCAACTGTCATTGAGTTTCGAAGTTCAAATGGAACCTACAAAATATGCACATTTTAAAATGGACATAAAACAGAATCATCGGACAAACAGCAAATCGGACAAAAAGCAAAGGACAAAAAGCAAAAGTGTCGGACAAAAAGCAAAACTGTCGGCAAAAAGCAAAACGGACCGAAAGCACCGGACAAAAAGCAAAAGTGTCGGACTAAAAGCAAAATAATCGGACAAAAAGCAAAACGGACCGAAAGCAACGGACAAAAATTAAAAGTGTCGGACGAAAAGCAAAATTATCGGACAAAAAGCAAAACGGACCGAAAGCAACGGACAAAAAGCGAAACTGTCGGACATAAAGCAAAATTATCGGACAAAAAGCAAATCCCGAATCGAAAGCACCGTATCATGCGTTGTTAGTTTAATATCCGTACGTACAGATTAAGTATACCTTTAACTATTTACTGCCTTTACGGTAAACAAATGAAGCAGGTCAGCATTGCTGAATTCTCAATTTTTCTTCTTCTAAAAACCCTATAATCGCAATCACTGATGTGTAACTTCTAACTCTTATTTTTTTCTTCTTTAATCTATAATCAGATTCGATAACCGCAATGACTTTTGGCACAGAAATACGATGCATCTTGGAGCAATCAACTAAATCTAGCTTACTTACAATGTTCTGAAGTTTAAGAAAATAAATGATTCACTTCTTTTCACATTGTAATTATTTGTTGCTATCTCTCATACTTTATCATCATGGGAAAATGGGTTGTCTTGTTCTCTCACATTCCCACCATACTATAAAATGGTGTAAATACATGTTCACGGGACAAATTTTTTTATTGTTGGATTTTATTTAGTGTTAAATGAAACATAGTTTATCAATGAATTGACATGAACAATTCAGTAATAATACAAAAAAAAGGTGCAAGTATACAACATGTGACAAAACTCTTACATGAATCCATTTCTGTAAGATCGAAATTAAAGTTACAAAACTGTATATTTACATGTTGGTAGGTATATAGATATAAGAAGATGTGGTATGAGTGCCAATGAGACAACTCTCCATTCAAGTCACAATTTGTAAAAGTAAACCATAATAGGTCAAAGTACGGCCTTTAACACGGAACCTTGGCTCACACCGAACAGCAAGCTATAAAGGGCCCCAAAAATGACTAGTGTAAAACCATTCAAACAGGAAAACCAACGGTCTAATCTATATAAAAAAACGAGAAACACCCATGAACCACATCAACAAACGACAACCTCTAAACACCAGGCTCCCGACTTAGGACAGGCGCAAACAAATGCAGCGGGTTTAAACGTTTTAATAGGTGTCAACCTTCACCCTAACCTGAAACAATAGTGTAACATCACAACATAGAAAGACACACTTTAAAATATCAATCGAAATGGCTCAACTCAATCAAAAGACATATCAACAAAAACAAGTGAATATACACTCAACGAATAAATTTGATCTATGAAGCAATGTAAATATAGGATATATAGTCAAAACCCATCAAATATGCAAGGCTTACCATTTGGTACGCCAGACGCTCGTTTCGTCCTCAAGTGACGCTGGAATCAAAGCAGTTGGAAGGCCACATTGATAACAAATTTGAAGAGCAATCGAAACCAAAAATTCTAAAAAAGACGAACCAATCGGACTTAGGTCATCTATGCCTGGAATAGAAAACCTTTTTTTTTCTTTTTTTTTCCCAAAGTAATTCAACATTTAGGAAACATTTTAATTACCAAAAATGACCGTGTCATTGGTATTGTAAATTGATTTCTTTTCATAATGAAAATGTACACAGCATTAAAAAGAAAGTTATTTGCCAGTTTGGTTGATAAGTAATCTGGCTGAATAAAAAAATGTATATACTAGTAGTCTACAACTAAATTGAGTGTCTTTGTAATTTAACTAAATACATATGTACTAAACATAAAAATCTTTCAAATAAATCACATAGCTTGGATTTCTCGGTCCATTTATCAACCCCAGTTAAATTTAAACGGGTATTATATAAATTTAAAGATTTTGGTCAACGGCCAGAGGAATACTGGACGACTAGTATAATGAGGTAATATTTTTAATCCAATATGTCTTATGTAGTTCAAGATTATTTCCATAACTAGTATTTAATATGTAATTTAACGTTTATGAGATCGAAATGGCTATTGGTTATAACATAGAAATTATAATAATTCAAATACTAGGCATTTTCGAGACATTTGAAAATATAAAGAGAATTGAAGGATGAGCAGTTTAAGTATAATGTACAGTCGCCTAGTGGTCCAGATTTATCATATTTTTTTTAACTTACGGAGAGAGTAAATAGTTTGGTGTTTGAAACATGTTTATCTGTTTCAGTGGAAAATAATTTAAAAAAAAACGTACTCTAGATGATTATCAAAATGAGACGTAGAACATATATATATATATTTGTTGTTCGACCTGTTAGTCAAATGCGTTTTGTTAAAATATACTTTTTCTCTTTTTTGGTCTTTTTGAAAATGTTGTTTGTGATGTATTTAGACCCCTCTAACAAGAAATTTGTTTTGCATGCACACATATAAAAATTGCGGTTTTTATCCAACGCAATCATAGGTTTGAATGTTGTTTTCAATTTAGACTTATTTATATTTTTTTCGTTTGGGCTTGTATTATATTTGCCTTCGGGTTTATATGATTCGTTCATCCTATTTTGACTCCTCAAAATTCAAGAGTCTATCCTAAATTGAGGTAAATTGTATGGCTTTCCTAATACCGTTTCGATTCCTAACATCACTGAAGAGACATTAATTGTCTAATCCGGATATGGTGTACAAAAACCTTTACACCTTTTGTTTGCGGTATACCATCTTTTCCGCAAGTTTATTGTTTTCTGTTTAGTATTAAATTTATAATTAAGATCCATTTATTACATCGGTGATCCGTTTATTTGGCAATCGCCAATGACAGTCAGCAGGGTTTAAGAACATTTGTTGTTCGACCTGTTAGTCAAATGCGTTTTGTTAAAATATACTTTTTCTCATTTTTTTGTCTTTTTAAAAAGTTGTTTGTGACAAGAAATTTGTTTTGCATGCACACGTATAAAAATTGCGGTTTTTATCCAACGCAATCATAGGTTTGAACGTTGTTTTCAATATATATATATATATATATATATATATAAACAAGTCTAAATTGAACATTTATGTCTTATATATATATATATACAAGTCTAAATTGAAAACAGCGTTCAAACCTATGATTGCGTTGGATAAAAACCGCAATTTTTATACGTGTGCATGCAAAACAAATTTCTTGGTAGCGGGGTCTAAATACAGCACAAACAACATTTTCCAAAAGACCAAAAAAGTGAAAAAGTATATTTTAACAAAATATATTTATCTATTTGTTTATTTCAAATGCGTCGTAGTTTATATACCTTTCGGTGATTTAATTCCCTCCTCCTTCGGTGATTTAATTCCCTCCTCCTTTTGAATAATCAAATTATTTTTTTCAGTAGATTGGACTCTTAAATTCCAACATCTTGATAAATGTATATTTCCCACAATAGATTTGAATCATTATTTAGTCATTAATTGTACATAATTTAAAATGTGTTCTCTCTCTCCCCCTTCCAAACCCCCTCCCCATTTTATAATCTATTCACTATTTAACTATTAAATTTAAATAAATTTAGAATTTTATTTTATTTTAAACAGGTAAATTTACTTTTCATATCTGTTATCTAATTAGACACTAATGACAAAAAACAAGATCCATTATTCTTCCATGTTGGAATAGCCAGAAGACAACAAACATATATGTGGAAATAAATCTGTATATATTGACTGAAACGGGCTTACATTCAAAGCGGCCAAAATGTCAATTATAGATTAAACAGACTTAAATAATAAAATCAATACATCCAACATGGTTCTCAAAAGTTGAACATTTATGTCTTATAAAATATCGAATAATACAAGTTCAATCAAAGTTCAAGACCATGTTTCAAATAAAATATATAAATGGTTTAGAAAGTATTTTGAAGGTAAACATTAACTCATTTGTTACAACGGATAATATATTTTGCATTTAAAATCACCGTGAAACACATGACCGGTTTTAGGGGTCATAAAAACCACAACCCCAGCTTTGCTGTATTAGGCCAGGAAAAAGAAACTTTTGTTCATTTATTTTTCAACTGAAACTCAAATTCTAACTTTAATGTTTTACCTTAAACATGAAATATTAAACTCATCATATATACCAGGCGTAAAACTGTGTGCACCAGACGCGCCTTTGTCTACAATAGACGCCAGTGACTTCAGCTCAAACTAAAAAAAGTTAAAATGGCCAAATAATGTACGAAGTTGAAGAGCAATGAGAACCACAGACTCCGAAAGGTTAAAATCGAGATACGAAGTTCTTCATACATTGTTAAGAATAGAGTTCGATTTTGTCCGACTTCAAAGTTTGAATAACCACTGGAAATCAATAAATAAATATTTGCTATTTATATAGTGTAAATACTAATTAATTTATGAATATAAAAATTGTTAGAATATACAAAGTTAATTCTGTCAGTAATATCGTCATATATCGATATCTTCATAAATTGACGATGAGATCTTTACCAACATTATAACTCAAGCGCCACGGGCGATACAATGCTTTATTCGTTGCTAGTAAAGAAAATATAGCTATAATGATACCATTTTAAATCTTTCGATAGTTTAGGAACATACATATTCATTCAACCTCACTTCTTTTCCCAAGCGCGCGAAATATTAAAACCTTGATATTATTTCGTAAATTTAATTCTTATAATTATCCACGCTGCACTGGTATTGTTCCATATTGTATAAACGATAAAAATGCATGTCTAAACTGGAACTGAGGCTGAGGTTAATCTTGTCTCCAGATGAACTATTCATATAGCTCGTTATTGTCTACGTACATTTCTAAAATACTATGTACCCTGCACAAACACAAAAACAGACTATGTATCTGACCTGTAGACAAGTACTTATCATTTTGACAGTCACTGGAAACTCTGGATAAGTTTAGTGGAGGCAGAAATATTACCTGCATCAGGCAACCTTTGGAACCGGGCCGAAGTACGTTCACAATTACCTTTGGACCCTTATACGAATTGTTGAAAGGCTATTGCACAGACACTATGCATATATGCGAGGCAGGGTCGTAGCTACCTTCTTAATGAAGTGGAATCACAAACTAAAGGGCGAGGGCTCTGGGGGCCGCTTTAGGCCCCCAATAGTAACAGAGCAAATCCCTGGTTTAGGTTGGGGGAGGGGGGGGGGGGCAGGGAGACGAAGCCCTTCGGAGGCTCCGCATATATATAGCGTTTCAAAACAATCACAATCGTAATAAAACTTTGACATTTTTGTTGTGTTTTTCTTGACAAATATTTGTTTAACTTCAAGTCGAATAAAGACGAAACATTGTCGTTTGCGTTTTTTGTACGTCGTGAGACCTTTTGAGATTTGTTACATATGCTAGTATTTGTATTGAGTAATGTAGATGTATAAAAAAAAACAAACAATAAACATAAACACAATTTTATGTGGAGTTTCTGTTAGCATAAACATCATCGGATACCAAATATTTGGTGGACACATTCTCCAATATTTTGATTAACATATGTATTCAGTAAAATGTTTTAAAATTTTGCGGGTAAACTCTACAAGAGAGAGAATAGAAATTAATGATTTTTTTCAGAAGGAATGGTACTTTGATCACGATCTTTGTCATGATCTGGGTTTGTTAATTATCCAGCTAATTAACAAATACATATGAATTCGACCAGTTGTATGGCAATATCTAGATGATAACAGTGAAGATACGTGTATTAAAAGTTTGGTGTATCTTTCGAACAAGAATCAGTAGTTTAGTGTCAGACTCGTACAGAAAATTCATTATAAAATTGAATGACCAAATAGTCTAATAAAACGGGTTAGAATTAACTATATATTTAAATGCCTTTACAATCAACCATTCGCATAGTTGACCCATATAGAAACGACTTCGAATTATCGAATCTATACACAAGATGTTTTTTTGTGATATAAATAAAAAACGTAATACATGTACTGGAAAATGTGTACTTTTTTTTATAATAACAGCAGTTCCAACTTCTCATCCATAGGCGGATACAGGGGGCCCTGAGGGGCCCGCCCCCCTTTTTGTAGGAAAAAATTGGTTGATTATATAGGAAATCACTGAAGCATGACTGTAGCGGGCCCCCTCTTACGGCAGTCAGTGCCCCCCCCCCCCCCCCCGGTCCCTTATAAAAAGTTCTTGATCCGCCACTGTGACATC
Source organism: Mytilus californianus (assembly GCF_021869535.1). Taxonomy (NCBI): domain Eukaryota; kingdom Metazoa; phylum Mollusca; class Bivalvia; order Mytilida; family Mytilidae; genus Mytilus; species Mytilus californianus. Next base: position 3,578,634 of record NW_026262668.1, read on the forward strand.
TACTAGTATACTGAAACTATTGATTGATTGAATGGTTATCAATGTCCGGTATATACAAATAAATATTACATGCACACCAGGACGAGAATACGTTTACGTGATGTGAAAATGAACTATTCGTGTTGTCAAGACCTACATACTGTGTCAATTTTGAACTAGCTCACAAGGTAACAGTCATTATTCCCAGATCGATATGAGTTGAAGTGTCTTCGTTCTAGTAAGATGTGTGCTTTTGAGCGAAGCGGAAAATAATAATTTTCATGTTTTTTTGTTAACCCTAATGGATGGGATTATGTTGGGTTTTTTTTTCACTCAAGGCGTTATGGTGGTAGTACCGACAACTATGTGGCTGGTATTTTCTAAGCAATGCCCGTAATATAAAAAGTTCCGCTAAGTTTACAACAGTTATATGTATTTATCGTTAACATACATGTCTTTAATACTGGATTAAAAATTTCGCTTCATGTGTATTCCTCTTGCATTTATTCTTTATGTAGTTTTTAAAATGCAAACATAAAAAGACCAATTCCTATGTGTTAACTTAATCCGTCTCTCTCTCTCTCTTTATCTCTCTGTTAATTTTTTTTTTATGAAAACGACCTGGATGTACGTGTTGTTGTGACTCCGAGTAGCTACTCCCCTGCGAGTCAACAGATTTTAAGGCATACGATATAGCTACAGGGGAGATAATGACGTTGCTAACGTAAAATGTAATTTTTCGCGACGTCAAACTGTGACTCTGGAAAAGATCCTATTTCGACTGATTTTAATCATGAGCTGAAAAACGAGTGAATATTATGTGTATCAATTTTTATGAACAAATCACCGATGATCTATTTTCAAATACGATAAATAAACAGCAAAACAAACCAAAAAAAAAAAAAATTACGGTTTTTCTAAAATCTTGAAAATTTAATAAAAGTGAATTATTTCTAAAGTTACATAAATTTTTAGCATACTTATGTAAAAAAAGATATTACAAATGGTTTTACAAAAATCCGCTTGTGTTTTTGTTTTGAAACAAAAAGTTAGGTATGTTCTTCTGAAGGATAGAAATTGATAAGAAACCCCGATTTTGGATAAATGTCTAAAATTTCGACCCCATTCATCTCTAAAAGTAGCAAATGCAGGTATGTTTTTAATTACATATTTGAATTCCCAACGTAAAGAATAGATGGTAGGCAAATTTTCTTTAAAAATCACCGTCGGATCAAAACTGTATTTTTTATTCAGTTTCTACACATACAAAGCAGTGCCGGCGGCCTCGGTGAAAAAAGGTTTTTTCAAGTCAATGAAACCACGAATTTGCACCTTCAATAGACAGTAATTATTGTATAAAATGAAAAATTAACAAGTTATTGACGTTCCACTTTAACATACTGTATTGTGTCCTTAGTTAAAAAACTGGGTACATTCTAATAAGATTGCCTATTTGCATGTCAAGTACAATTTTGTGATTTGTTGTTGTGAAAAATACATAATGCGATGAGAAACCCGTTGTTTTAATTATTTTTGAAGACATTTACTTGAAAAACTGGCCTCACAATTTTGGCACTGTACGATTCATTCTCTTTGTAGTTTGTTTACTATCTTTATTACCGTTCGTTGTACATTCTTGTACTGTTCTTTGTGCAAAAGCCTATCAATATGATAGAAATAAGTATGACACGGTGTAAATGCTCTTTGTTATCTAAAATGCATCCATTAGAGCTATGTTCCTAATGCTTGTAGTTTAAAGGTTTGGTTGGCCTACTTGCTTTGTTTGTATAAATGCTTGCTCAATATAAATTATAATGCTTAAGCAAACATTTATACAAACAAAGCAGCAAGCCAACCACACCTTTAAACTACAAGCATTCGGAAAATAGCTCTAATAACGTTTAATGTATCCGTATATGCGTTGTAGATTTAGACCGAAACAGAAACTTTGCTTTTTCGGTGACGTGGATTGGCTTAACTGTCCAAGATATATGTATTCAATGAAGGCGTGTTATAGGAAAGGATAAATTTTATCCTACATATAGATCTGGATCTGGACAAATTATTAGAGAAAAAAAAAATTGACTATATTAGCAATAAATGCCATTTTTCAGGAATTTATTGATATATTACCTCAGACTTTCACTCACTAAGTATGTATATATATAATCAATCTCATAAATTTTGCTAGAGAGTTGGCTGAATTAAGACTTTATATAATGGAAAATTAATTAATTTTCTTCTGTGAAAATGCATCGCATGTACAATAGAAATGAATCGCACTACAGTGAAAATGAAAGTCTAGTATCATTATTCGACAGTAAACATGAATCGCATAACGAAAACAGCATAGTGGAATTTGATTCAATATCAACAAGCTGAATAACAAAACCTGTTTTAAGTTATACAACATTAATAATTATGTCAAAAGGTACATTTTACTGCAAATGAAACTTAACTGCTACTTTTAAAACTCTTGCACGCTCTGTTCGTGAACTATTCTTAATATTTATCTATTTGTGTATCAATTTTGTACCTGGATGGCAGTAGGCGCAATGAAAACCCGTCCGCATCTCATACCTATATCATGAATTTATAAAAACAGTACACATTATATATTATTTCTTATTTTATTCAAAAATCATGAATTTATCGTCTGTTTATTTATCATTCTTCATCAGAAATTCATCACGGATACAGTAAAAATGACATTTCAGGAATCGCACATTACATACACTGAGACCTCTACTTCTCATATCAAAGGACTTTCTTTGTAATTTGTAACTCAATACATATGTAGATCAACGAATTAAATCTTCGATAAACCAAATTACGCCTTTGAACATGATATAAGTATGATTATGAATGTAAAAGAGTGTAACATTTACAATTGGTCTTTGCTTTGTTAGCTCTACAGTTAACTTACACAAAGAAGGAGACCAGTGCTCTGTTTTCAATATCTAACTTCATTGAAAATTTTAAGATTCTATCTTGAATAATTTTTGAATACCATCCATCTCAACATGTTTGTTAACATTGGAATTACCTTTAATTACACATATTATTTTTAAAAATCCAGCAGCATTCTGCTATTGAAAAATGTAAACATTAATAGAAAATACATGAATTAAATGTGTAACTTGAGGACAATGTTCCATTTTGAGAATATTATAAAACATTAGATCTTTGTAGCGTCCGTAACTCAAATAACTTACTGTGTTTATTTTAATTAACATTTACGTAAGAAATGAATTTTTATCTGTGATTTTTTCCCAATGAATACACGTTTGGTTAGTTTTCCTTTTCCAATGAATAATAGGTCAACTGTTATTAGTTTTTATATGCTACACGTATAAAGTCATCCATGTTTTTAGTTTTTATATGCTACACGTATAAAGTCATCCAGTTATTGGCATGATACGGGTTATGTTCTTCTCATATATTTTATGATGGTATGATACTAAACCCCTTACGGGAGGGATTGTACTTGATTTTCATATAATGAAGACATAATCTTTCAATCAGTTTAATTGAGGTCTGGAGCTGGCATGTCAGTAACTGCTAGTAGTCCTTTGTTCATTAATGTATCATTGCCATTTTGCTTAGTTTCTTTTGTTACCTATTCTGACATCGGACTTGGACTTCTTTTGAACTGAGTTTTACTGTGCATATTGCTATGTGTTTCTTTATTCTACATTGGCTAGAGGTATAGGGGGAGGGTTGAGATCTCACAAAACATGTTTAACTCAGCCGCATTTTTGCGCCTGTCCCGAGTCAGGAGCCTCTGGCCTTTGTTAGTCTTGAATGTGTTTTTAATTTTAGTTCATTTATATGTTTTGGAGTTTAGTGTGACGTACATTTTCACTGAACTAGTACACAATTTTATTTAGGGGCCAGCTGAGGACCACCTCCGGGTGCGGGATTTTCTCACTGCGTTGAAGACCCATTGGTAGCCTTCGGCTGTTGTCTGCTCCTTGGTCGGGTTGTTGTCTCTTTGACATATTCCCCATTTCCATTCTCAATTTTATTCATTAAAGGTTTTGTGCTGTTCTCTCAACAATCATATTTTTCACTAATCAATAATGGGGGTATATTTTTGCAGAATACAAAGATATATTTTTTTACCTGTGATTTTTTTGTTATTTGAATTTTGTTAGTTAATTGTATTGGAATTATACCACTTGTGAAATATATATATAACTATTATAAATATTAATCTATACGTAAAGACATAAAATTGCAGAGGTTAATTTTACAAGTAGTGTCCGTAACTAACACGTACCTTACCAGATACACATTATAATATAAAACACATCTGGTTATTTTTTCCACCAACCAAATTAGTTATTTATTCAGGATAACAATTTTTTTTTCAAATGTGTTGACCTTTATTTTTGACCCTAAGTGCAATCTTACTGATTCTTTTATTGTGTTTAACCCGAATACTTGTGGCTGAATGTTCAGCAAACTATTCGATTGATTGATTGTTGGTCGTTTAACGTCCAGTGGTAAATATTTCATGCATATTCAGGACCAAGAATGACCATATTTCTATTCCCCAGACACCATTAGGTGGACAGCAAAAGGAAATTAATCGTATACTTCTATGGGCTATTGATTTTTATCCTAATTTTCTTCGGACGTGGGATTATGCATGACATACTTTGCCACAGGACGTTTAGTGAGCAACAACCAATTAATCATCTGTAGTGGCAAACAAAACTAAAATATAGTTTTTAATGAACACATATAAATGTACATACTCAAAGGGTATATTTGTGACACATTGTTGTTAATTTGTTGTACTATAGTGTATGCATTATTTGAAGTTCTCCTAAATGTTTAAAATTGTTTGTATATATTACCATTTACTTCCTTCACTGTACGTATGAAACTAAATGAAACTATTTCATCAGTATTATTCGCTTTAGAATGGGAAGCTTAACAAAATCATTCGGACTACCATAATGGCGCAAGATGAAGAGACAGTCTGTGGGTGCTGCCCTTTCAATAACACATGCATATTAATTTTGATATCGGGATTATTTTTATAAGATGCAGTCTTATACATGAAATATCATTCTTATTTCAATTTTACTTATTTATTTGTTTGACAGGATTAGAACATTACTCAAAACTCTTATGTGTGTCGGCATTGCAACTGCCTATCCTAATTTTAAAGATATCCTTCCGAATGGAAACGAAGTACCACATCCATGTAAAGCGAACTACGTTTGGCATGGTGTAGGCCACAACAATCCACTTGGAGGTGGAAGTAGAAACCAGTTTGGTTTGGATTTTAAAACAGCGGGATTGGTATGTTGAAAGCATAACTTTTATAGAACACGAATAACATAAATTGATTGATTGTTGTTTGTTTGTTTGACGTGTCGTGTTTATCTTTATGACTGTATATGATATATAAATTCATTAGGTAAGTTTTGTAAAGCATGACCGGGATAAAGAACAGGATATATTAACTATCTTTGGAAAAGAGGTGTTTGGATACGGATAGAAATTTTGTCTTGCAACAGACTATATACATGCGATAGAGTTGTTGCGTAGGTTCTTGAACGTTCAGACTGAGTTGCACTCTCCCGGAACACGTCATTTTATTTCCCAGTTTGCACTAGGTGTACAAAAAAAACCCTGCAATAATCGTCTGAATGTTCCTTATAATTGATGGTTCCTACCATTTTGACAGTAGGTTTAGTGTGCTAAAAGTTTGATAGAACACTCCAAGTAAAACACACGTACCAGTAAAGCTTCAGTGAGACCGGAAATTAAAAACAAATACCCAGGGACGGAACATTGAAGCATTCACATTTGAAGAAATATTCAACCTTTTTGGTAAAACATGTAAAACACATTTTATGGAGTAAATTATATCGCTTAGCCAAAACATCTTACGTTAAATATAAAAAAACTGATTCCCTTTTTCATTTTTATTTATCAATGGTCATAATCGATTATACAATGACACCAGGCATACAATTATAACTTTTTTCCTTCTGTTTTTACCACTTGGTTTGACTGGGATAATCAAAGTAGGCATATATTTAGAAAAATGCATGCTAAAGAGGTGCATCCGTTCCGCTGTGGAGGATACGACGACACGTGCGTTTAACCGGGCCGTCAATCCTTGGACCGTGTGTAGTGAGAGTTTCACAATCTCCGCATGTTCAAGAAACTTGTAGGGGTCATATTGTGGCTTATTAATTTTTGCCCTACCAACTTTTTTCCACTGGCTGCCGAAATATACTGTTCAGCCCGAGGTGGATCTACCTTGCTTCAACATATCTAAGTACTTTGATTTTTATATATAGTTGTCTTACTGACAACCATACAGAATCTTCTTTTATTTCTATTATCGTCCTAAATAGGTAAGAAATACCATTCATTAAAATTTAAGCAAACAACAATCAATAAATGTTTTGTGTTTTGATTTTGATTGTTTCTCATTCTATCTTAGTTTAAACAGTATTTATTAATGAAAAATCATAGCAATGAAGTAGTACAATGTTACATGAAATTCAAAAATGGGATTCGGAAACAAGTTTGGAAAACTTTTATAAATCCGTCTCATTCTATCTTCGTTTGTTTGTTCATGATAGAAGAAGTCTAGAGTTTTAAGCGTATAACTTATGATACGTGCACAATAAAAAAGATAATGAATTCAAATATCAAATATTTAATTTCATCTTTAAAGACGTCGTCTCGCGGCAAGACACATTTAACCATACGAATTTAAAACTGATTAATAACATGTAGAACATTGTTGGCTCTGACGGATTACTATGCATAGAATCTCATCGAAATTAATTTGCATTTAGTCATGGACACCTGAATTATGTAGAAAAGATTCTGATGGAGACGGAAGAACAAATGGCGAGGAACTTGGAGATCCTGATTGTGTCTGGAAACAAGGGAATTTACCATCACGTTTAACAGATATAACACACCCAGGTAGGATTGAAAAGTGGAGTGAGACATGTTTCGATCAAAAGGTCTTGTGACATTTTCGGTTTTAATGGAAATTTGTATTTATTAAGCTTCATTTCCCAATTGTTTCTTTTTTAAATGTCGAAAATAAATTGATTTTTCTTTATGAATGTCTGCTTCTTTTCTTGACCAAAAAGTAAAAACCATTGCAGCGAATTTGTGAAAAGAGTATTAACTGAAACACAGTCACATATTCTATGGTTCATGTAAGAAATCAGATATTTGCGTCCCGTGTGTGCGTGTACATTCGTTCGTCCGTAACACTTGTGCATCTTTGAAGTAGTAACGGCTGCGGACATAATCCATAAAGAAACTTAATTCAACAGCGGATTTTAGATAGCAGGGTTCGTGTGATGCTTAATAATTTTCTGTAAAGTGTTCAGCTGACTTCTGATTGTCTTCTCGTTTTTGTTTTTTTGTCTTTATGTTGTTTGTGTTTTATACTGATTTTATTGGTATCATTGAGCACATATCATACATCCAACCATTACAGAAGATCTTATAAGTACATATGGTAATTTTCAGGAGTGTGCACGTTATCAGATGGGTCTATCTGTGATGCTGACAAGGGATGGATAGATTGTCAAGTGGAAGACGGACTGGAAAACTGCAATGTTATGAAAGAACCAGGTAAAACTTAAAAAAAAAAATTACATACAAGGTACAGGATAGGATTTTGTCAGTATACGAAATACAGGGACAAGGGCTATATGAAATTGGCCTAGTTAACTACCCCCTGATGCAGATGACGGATATAAGTAGTTTGTAATGAGATATCAACTTAGCGGCACATGAACCCAAGAACATTTCCAGGTGCACATATGGACCTCTACAATTGATTGTGCCTCAACATTGCACCAAGCTTTTAATAGCCGCGAGTCTTAAACGTGCTAAGTAACTATTAGATAAAAAGTATGCCATCAATAAAAAAAAAACCTTAGTGACAAAAACATAAAGATATAACATAAAATTACCACTGACGCTATTGCTGACTTGGGACAGGCACATGGACTGGGGTTATGTATACAACTCTATCCTACTGGTTTTCGATATTTTCCCATGAATAAAAAAAAGATATATATAAAAGATCTTAGCGAGTTCCTATGTAGGCATTTTTGACAAAGTGAGTATATATAGTATGTCTTACACTGAGAATTCTTGTTATGTTCTCCATCACTTTTTTCGTCTGAACATAAACTATTTCTGATTTTATAAAAGGAACATCAAACAATGTTACTGTAGTAGATACACGTCAAACTGTTTTAATTGGTAGACATTTTTACGATATATCAAACCATCAAGAAAAAAGTCCATACATCAAATTTTACATCTCCATTAGTATCGATCACCCAGCCGCTTAATTCTTCAGAGTATTTATATACGCGTTTGGATAATCGAGACTACATCTCCATGTGAATACACAAATCTACAAAAGAGAATACACAGATTAAGAGTATTAATCTAGGAATTATGCTACATTATAAATGAAAGAAAGTTGTCGAACAAGTTTGGTGTGATGAAATGAAATGTGCGTGTAAAATAGTATATAAAGTCTGATAACCGATTTACTCAATTTTGTTAAACTGAAACTGTGAAATAAAAATAATCTCAAAACGAAAAGAAATAAAAAAGAAAGTAAATGAAGACTTTGGATTTTTTTTATGAATTTATGATGTGAGGTTAAGGTAACTCAGTCAGGATTCTACTTCGTCAAAATTATCTCCCCATTACGCCAGCTGAATTTTACAATCGTAAAAATGAAGCCATTGTAGGGATCGATGACGCGCTGCCAATTTAGCTCTTTAAGACCGATAAATTTATCCACATATCACCATTACGATTCTCATTTGCCAGTTGTATTTTAAAAGACTAACGTATTTCTGATCGCTTGTCAGGTGGAATTTTCGAAAGTTCTAAACATTAAAAATTTTCTAATTAAATATTTCGTGGAAGGGCAGACTAAACAATGTTGAAGACTAATAACTAATAACACGCACAAAAATGATTTTTTTTTGAAGTTATGCATTTTTAAGATCCACTTCTTAAGTCTGTCAGTAAAAATTTGTTATTCGAACACACCTACTCTGTTGTTATGACTCATTAGAAGGGTATTTCACTTGACCCATATATTTCATTTTTTAGTACTGAGAATTTTTGATGTTATTAAATCAACCTGTAGCCTATATATATAAAGATAATAGAATCTGCCTTTTACGTTTTCAAGACATAATAGTCAACTCAAACACGCCCGAACATAAAAAGGTGCACTCGACTTTCTCTTTCCATACAGATATACAATCAAAGATCTTGAGCTTAATGAGCCAAACTCATCCATTTATATGTGTAATTCGGACACACATTTGTTAATTATATATGAGAATATATGATTTATGAAGATATATTGGTACAGAATGAAAATTAATCACTCTGGGTATGGTGCCCCCTTTTTTTTTGAAAAAAAAAATCAATTTTAAAAATTTATCGAAAAATAAAAAATCTTCTCCTCTGAAACTACTTGGCCAAATTTAACAAGACTTGACCACAATCATCATTGGGGTATTTAGTTTAAAAAAATGTGTCCAATGACCCGGTCTGCCAACCAAGATGGCTGACATGGCTAAAAATAGAACACAGGGGTAAAATGCAAGTTTTGTCTATTATTTTGAAAAATGTTATAAATAGAGAAAATATAGCGCAAAAATGTTCAGAATGTTGAGCTCTACCAACTGTCCATATACGTCAAAACTGTCAGACAACTTCTTAAAGGAGTTATTGCCCTTAAATGACAAATTTATCCTTTTTTTTTGCCTATAATCTTGAAAACTATGATAGAAAGAGAGAAACTTTAAATTGCAAATATGATCAGCAAGACAAGTTACAAACAAGTATGCATTGTCAAAATCGTCAGTCTACTCTTTGCCCTCTGATGACGATTTGTACCATTTTTTTTTGCCTTGTATTTTAAAAACTATAAAAGATAGATAGAAACTTAAATGAGCAAAAATTATCAGGAAGACAAATTCTATAATTAAGACAAAGAGAGGAAATCATCCTACGACTCCTTATTGGAGTTATTTCCCTTTAATGATAATTTTTTTTACCATTGTTTTTGCATTTTGCCTTATATGATTAAAATATAATAGATAAATAGACACTTTAAATCACAAAAATGGTCAGCAATGATTGATCTACTAACAAGTCAAATTTTGCTGACATAGTTAGTAGACTGTCACTTTTTATAGGAGTGATTGCCCTCAAATGAGGATTTTTTTTAACCCTCTTGTGTTTTGAGCAAAAACTAAAGAAGATAGAATGAAACTAAACAGACCTTATAATCATTAATACAAGATCAACAAAACAGAGATTTTTGTCATCAATTCCATTCTCGTCTACAATGTTGGAGAGTGTCCTTTGTTAAATATGCACATAGACCAAGGTGAGCTACACAGGCTCTTTAGAGCGTCTAGTTTGACTCTTCACCAAAAAGACATTCTGAAGATGTACAGAAGAGACAAATAAAACACGCCCCTCGATGCGTCATCCCTTACTTGTGCAGATACCTTATGTTACGAAGATTCCGTCTGTTATATGTCCATTGTTCTTGATCTCATTTTCATGGTTTAGTGACTGCTTGAAAATAAATTACAATCCCAATACTCAATTATTTTGAGTCATAGGATAATTTTATTTGGTATGTGGTTTCCTTGCAACGTCTACATTTCCGTCAGGTAAGGTTCACCTGACCTCGACCTCATTCTGTAGATCAGTTAAAGTTACGAGGTCATGTCTGTATCTCAGATACTATAACCAATAGGTCAATTATATTTTCTGTATGGAATGTCAGACTGGCAGGTTTCATCTGACTTTGACCTCAATTTCATTGTTCATGGATAAAACTTGTTTTTTCGGGTTTGGTCTATTTATCGGATACTTTAAGCTATGGGACCATTCTATTTTGTGTATGGAACAATAAAATGGAATGATTGCAAGGTGTACATGTCTGTCTGCCATTGTTCACCTGACCGTGACCTCATTTTCTTAGAACATTGATAATGTTAAGTTAATATGGTACTTGTTTTAAAATGTTCATTAACAGAGTTCCACAGCAATTCATTGATAAATGAAACAGGCGAGACATTTCAGTGTGTGGATTCTTGTTAGGCAGATCTTACAGTCTAAGGTTAAAGTTTTTAAAGCATCAATAATCTGATTCAAACCAACACAGAGTTCCATGAAACTTTTACTCTGACTTCATTATAGCCATTTTTAAAGTGATAGTATCCTGAGCCAATATTTTTTTTTATTTGTTCATTATGTTTTGTTTTACTGATAAACATGTTACGTCATTGTTGAAGGCAACATCTATGTCATTTCGTCTCTGGTGGAGAGTTGTCTCATTGGCGATTATACCACAAATTCATATTTTAAAATATAGACTGAAATGTTTTTGGATTTCAACATTATTCTTTTTCACTGACAACATCAGTCCAAGGCAAGACACTTGGTTATGCGTAACCATTCACATTTTTTTCATATTTCTGAGAAATCTTATATCTATAATTAGGAGGAGGGGGTACATATACTGCCCTCAACCATAGAAGAAATGTTATGCTTAAATGCACAAAATATTAACAAGAAAGCACAATTAAATACCACATTTTTTTTCGACAAATTTTATAATTTGAAAAAAATGATTTTTGTTCCAAAAAAAAGGGGGGGGGGGCACCATACACAGAGTGATTATTTTTCATTCTGTACGAATATATCTTTATAAATCATATATTCTCATTTATAATTAACAAATGTGTGTCAGAATTACACATATAAATGGATGAGTATTGCTCATTAAGTTCAAGATCTTTGATTGTTTATCTGTATGTAAATCTGGATTTTTGTGAAAATTGACAATTTTTGAATGAAAATATTTTTTAAAGAAAAAAAAAACGCACGTCTTTCTTTTTATTTCATGAATATATAATATGGTGTCTTTCAAAATTTGTCAGTGACATGTTATGGTATTGTTGGTCTTGGGAGATAAACAGAAATAAAATTTTGCGATTTTCAAAATTTTTTATTATCGAATTTTTACATATTTTTAAATGGTTGCTATGGAAACAAACTATTAGATAAATTCAAAATTGTAACGTTTTTTAACAGTTTGGGGTTTTATTTGTCAACAATGTAAAAATGCTTATTGTTTGTATTGATTAACTTAATTGCAATTGTACTTTAAAATCCCTTATTTTTTCAATTTTCGAAAGGCTACTTTTGCACGTATTTAGGCAAAATTTTGTTAGGACGGTTTCCATGGCAACCAAGGTTCAAAAGAAAAAAAATAAATATATGAAACTTAATTTCATACCATACCTTCTTCATAAACAAAATATAAAGATATTTAAAGAGGGGTCATGAATCGTCAATCAACTGGAACCTGCATGATTCTTACAAAGACAGGTACTTAAAAGTTTACAAATATCTCGAAACTCCATACTATAATTTAAATAAAAACACGTATATGAGATGCATAAAATCCTCAATAATGCACCTTTATCAAACTTTTAAAGCCCATAGAAACAGATGTAAACAATTCAAATATACCAATTCGGCGATTTTACCTTCTCTAACAAAGAGTTCCATTTCTTTTGTTTAATTTCAACTTGGTATCCGCCTGAACTTTGACAGCGAGAATATATTAAATACTGATATACTATTCTTGTCCATACTTTTTGTCTTATTTCATTTACCCAGACATTTAAGTCGTACGATTTTGTTTTCAGAGACATTAAATACAACCATTCGTTTTCCTGAGACGGCAGTGCCAGCTGAAGAAACAACGTATTCCTGTATGATCTTCAATCTTCCTTCTGACCAAGATTATCATCTGGTGGCATATGAACCTTACATAGATAATGACAAGGTCATGCATCATATATTAATTTACGGATGTGATCCGAATGGTAGGTACATTATGACAACAACACGAATATCATGCGTCCGAAGTTTTGATAAAATTTACTGTCATTACGAATGCCCAATGCCGAAATAATATTTAAAAGCCAAGGATGTATAAAAAGTAGCCAAATAGTCCAAATAAAACTCATTACATACAACCAAACACATACTTTTTTATCAAGTAGATTATTAGAAGTACAACAAAAAGGTATAATACAGGCTTTTTTAATAAACATATATTTGTTTTTAAATGTTTATAATTACTCTAAATATCAGTACAACAATGTTAAATCTGCAAATTTGCGGAAGCAAATTTTTGCTCTTCCTTCGTCGGGATTCGAACTCATGCTATTGAGATTTCAAAACAACACCGCCTGCACTGTGTCCAGCGCTCTATACCACACGACCACCTAGACTGAACTAAAAATTCAGCTTTCGGTGGCCTAGTCTTACCTTTCCTTGTCATTAGAATCTAGAGTTGTAACACAGTACATGATATATTAGGCATGGAGATGGAATTGATTGCAGTTTAGCTAAATTATCTACCGTAGAGGATCGTAAGATGCAGTCACAAAACTAGTTATTTGATAAGTACTTCTAAACAAGTGACAACTCTACGACATATCCATCCATTTGATCACCAGTGAAGGTGATACACGGCTAAAAAAAACATGTTATATTCATAATTACTCTAAATATCAGCACGACAATGTTAAATCTGCAAATTTGCGGAAGAAAATATTTGTTCTTCCCTCGTCGGGATTCGAACTCATGCTATTGAGATATCGAGACAACACCGCCTGCACTGTGTCAAGCGCTCTAAACCACTCGGCATTCATGATTTGGTCAGTACCTCAGCAATAAAACTAGAGATACAAATATTAATTACTGTCGAGATAAAATAAGTTTTCATTTGAATCTGAGAAGAAATTAAATAAATACATGTTTATACTTATACAGAGGCCACAGTACCAGACGAACAGCTCAACACAGTTACCAAATGTGGCATGGGAGCAGGTGGTAGCTGTAATAAACTCATCGGATTATGGGCGGTTGGATTTCCTGGATATTGCATAGATGGACCAATGGGATTCCGTTTTGGTCAAAATGGATTCAAACAGGCCGCATTAGAGGTTCGAAAGTAGAAAAAATCTTTAAAATAGGATTTCACAAACAGAGAAGAAATTATATTCTCCTACACGTAGTTCCTCTGATATTGTAAATCACGAAGTTTTATAAAGATGTATAATAACATTCTTCAGAAGCTAACATTTTTGCATTAGGCCTTCAAACGTTTTATATATAAAAGAAAAAAAAAACAATTCATCTCTTTTACAAATTTGACAAGAACAATATTTAAAAAAACATTTGCCTTCACACCGATGTTATGATATGACCAACACCCACGCCCTAACTAATTTTTGCCACAAAAATGTCGATGGTAGTCAAATGTATTTTTGAGTAAAGTTGCTCATTTCGTTTAACACTATAATTAACTATTTCTTCAATGAAATGTTTTGCTTAATAATAACAATCATAACATGTTGATATCATAATGACTTTGAACTTATGTTTCGTCAGTACAGTGATCGGAGTGTGTCAGTTTATCATTTTTTCTTTAACAAAAGTTAATTCAGCTTAAATAGAATTGAGGTCATTTACTTTTGTCAAATCTCCATGGAATGTTATGAAACTTGAACAAATGCTTCTTTAGGATAAAAAAACAAGCATTTGAAGAAATATGTTCAATTTAAATTTTTGCTCGTATTTTACTGATAAAAGGATTTAGTGGATACCTGAAAAAAATAAGTATTAAACAATTATGATTGATTTTTGTTAAAAAAAAGATTACTACTGTTGAAGAGAAAAAGAGAAAAAAAAATGTTTATCAAAAAGATTTATTGTTAAAAATGACAATTTTATCAATTCATAGTTTCACTGGAACAATCCACAGTTAGTAGCGGATTGGAAAGATTCATCGGGAGTTACTCTTTACTATACTCCGAAACTTCGAGCAAATGATGCTGCCATATTGCAGACTGGTCAGTCATATATTGAAATTCCACCTGGACAGCAGAGTTACACAGTAGTTGGGAAATGCCATGCAGAATGTTCAAGGAAACTAATACAAGAACCAATCAACATATTTTGGGCTACAAATCATATGCATTATTTAGGTAATAGTTGTTTCTTATTTAAGAAAACCAGAATTAAAAAACTACAAACGCTTGATGTTTCTCAAACCAAAAATTGATGTCAATACTATGCGAATTTGCAATTTCATAACATAAAGGATGAATATAGTGATTGCAGACCAAGGCTGTGTTGATTCCTTTAAATAAAACTAACGGCTTTTATGATATAAAACTAATTAAACACATAAATTCTAATATTTATCACTCCAATAATTCATTCATCACGTAAGCCCTAGACTCCTTGTGATTATCATATTATTGGAAATATTAAAACAAACTTACATTTATTAGAACCTTTTTAACCAAAATAAATTGATGAAATAATTCATTTTTAATTCATAAAAACCAGTAACGCACATATCTATACTATTAAATGAGAAGACCTCATTTTGTGTGTCGCTTCTCTTCCTTCCACAATAAAATAATGATCATTCCTCTGTGTCCTATAGGTACCATGCATAGTCGCATTTGTCACCCTCGCTTATTATTATTCAGTTTGGGTTTTTTTGGGTGAAAAACGAAAATAAAGTCGTCCGAATATTGTTTCCGTCATCGGACAGAATTTTAAGTCATAGATATGACTTCCGTTTAGGACTGTTTTTAAAATACTTGGGGACAGGACAATTATTTTTCGCGTTTTTTTGTGTATACTATGATCATTCATATACTATAAATAAAGCGTATTTGCTGTTTACTATCAATTTCAAGTTTACTCTCCACAGCGGTCTCTGATATATTATATAGATTCTCTATATAATAGTATCAGTGACCGCCATGGATAGTCCAAATAGTTATGACGTCTTGAAAGGCTGTTTTAATTATTCACAGAAAAAGAAAAATAGCCTTTCAAGACGTTATCATTAATTGGACTACGCCGTGAATAGTAAACTTGGAATTGATACATTGACAGTAAATAGCAATTACACTTTAATTACAGTAAATATGTATATTCATAGTATACCGAAAAACGCGAAAATAATTGAAATTAACAGAAAACAAAAATAATGGGAAAACGGGAGAGGACTAAAAAAATTGTCCTGTCCCCAAGTACCACGCTCTAAATGCCCGCGATTTCGCGGGTATGTTCTAGTTCCCTTTAAAAAGTGTTCTAAATGTCATTAGGGCTTAACTTTTGCACACTGCTGTATCAGTTGATCACGTATAGTCGTATACGTTACATACATAATATAGCTGACAAAACTGAGCATTAAACAATCTAGATGAAACATAAGTAGTTTTCATTTGAATTTTCCTTGGAGTTCGGTATTTCTGTTACTTTACTTTTTTCATTTGAACTCATTAATACAATTCCATGTGCATTTAAATTGTACGGTTGTTTTTCATTGGGAATCAAAAGGTAGTAAACGAACTATGATGATGCGATGAATGAAATTTATTATATTTTAGTGGTTTACAATTAGTTTGTACTGTATAAAAAATATTTTAAGATCTCGAGTTGTTTTTATGTCTCAACTCAAAAGCGACATGTTTTAAATCTTTAGGTAACAGAAACGTCATCTGTTCTGTAAATTTACCGCTTGTATCCTATTTCCTTTTGTGATATTTGACTGAGTGTGGATTTACATGAGGAGTGATATTCATGTATAGCAATAGACACCATGTGGTCGCACCTGGTCTCGATCCGTTTGGAGTCGTTCGATTTCCTCAGGTTTTGTTTATCCTGTGTTTGCATATATATGTATTGATTTAGGAGTTATACATCAGTATAGTCCTTTTGTCTCTCACTAATACTCAAGACCTAAGACCATTATGAAGTGGACGTTGTTGGTAAATTTTGATTGTGTTTCTGTCATTGTTTGAAAAAAACAGGAAATGAAGTTGGTTACATTGAAATTGGATTAAAGTACGTTATATTGCATGTTTTTTGTATTTTCTGTCTGACGAGTTTTTTTTTGTGGAGCACATCTCCTTCCTTGGTTTGGCAATTTTGAGTCGATAGTTGTATACGATATTTAAAGTTTTTGTTGTATTCTGGTGTACGTACCTACTCGACAGAAGTTTTCCTTTGATTTAAAAATAAACTTATTGAACGCTGTTACATATTATGTAAATATTTGGTTTCCATTCGTGGTAATAGGTTATTACAAACCAATACTGTATTTAGTTTGGGTTTAATTCATTTTGGTAAAATTTCCTGCCTTTGAGTAGAAAAAACATTATATGAATTGTATTTGAACACATATCTGTTTGTCCATTCCTTTAATTGTAATATATGACACTTCTCTATTTTTCTTAGATTCTATGTGAGTTTTGTAACAAGCTAGATTTGATGAATAAATATAATTTTGTTGTCAAAAATTTTCAGGACATGAAATGAGTATTCAGGTATACAGAGACGGTGTGTTTTATACAGAACTTACAAATGATGCTATTTATAACTATGACAGTCCTGTAGAGAACAAGTGAGTATACAAATCAAGTTTCATTGAGATATATAAATCTAAAAACCAGAGTTGTGAGTTACGTTATGTATCTTGCTTTTTACTATTTTTATCTATATCTATATATAATACAAACTCTCATAATTTATTTGCAAGCAATTGTACCCGTCTCGTAAAATAGGGACTATATTGCAATCATCTTGTCCGACTATTCGTCTGTCCGTCTGTTCGTCCAACAAATATTTTTTTCATATGTTTCACAAAAACCACTAAACAGAACAACTCTATATTTGGTCAGCAGCTTGATACTGATGAGTTATACTGTGTGAGCACTTTTCGGATCTTGATGAAACCCTCTTGATATTTCTAGACACTATGAAGATGCTAATTAATTGAATGAGCTTAACATTTTTGTCTCACATTTATTCAGTTTACTAAACAGAATGCCTTAATATTTGGCGAACGGCTTGATAAAGATGAGTTTTAAAGTATGATCATTTTTTATCTGTTAGATACCTGGTTCCTGCGTATCGATACTATGATTTTTCAGCATATGGAATAAAACAAAATTCTGTACACTTTTCTCACTTTTGCCACATGTAACTGCTTTTTGGACACGTGATACCTCGTTTCTGATAGTTTGAATTACTAGTGATTGATCGCTTTCATTCTTGTTGATAAATTGCCAATATGGACTAGAAGAGACTACAAGGGCAATCGCATGAACAATTTGAAGATTCCAGTAAAATTATCGAACTGTCTATGCAGACAGCATATCCCCTGGGTCTAAATGACAATATACTGGGACAAGGGAACATATCTAAAAGTTCTTGCATTGATATCATGAATATTGTTGATAAAAGACAACGGATTAATAGGTCTCATGGCAAACGTATCAATCGAAATCAACGAATTAAACATCGTATAGATTATACACTTGATGATCTCCTGTTTATATTTAAAAACAATGGTAGGAATCAATTATTATGAAAACTGGGTCAAATACCAGTACATTATTTGATATTTTCAAGGAGTGTGACACAATCTCATTCTTCAGCCCACTCTATGAATATTCGCGTACAATTACAGCTTTTTTACCACCATAGGCTGTTCCCGTGTATCGATAAACCTGACGATCATAAACGGCATTTTCCGGAAATTAAATATATTAACAGAGGTATTGATTTCATCAAGTTATCGAGTATATTTAATGACTCTTCCATTAAAAACTTTATACCCCCCTATTTTGATAACACAGAACCACCTATTATTTCGTATACATACAAAAAACCCAGTAGAAGTTTAATTTTTAATCATACGTCAGTAACATCAGACGTCAATGTAGAAAATAATACTCCTCTAACTTGAGACTGTGAATCGTCGAATTTTAGATATGATCCCTATGGCCATGTTATTACGGGGGGACCTCAATATCGTTCAAGACCGAGAGATTAAAATTCTTTTGAAAAAAAGGGCCAAAATATCGTCCTCCATCTAAAGTAGATTGGAAACAGTGTCGTCAGGTCACAAAAGACGCTCTTTCATCGTATTGTAAAAATTGGTGTAAAAGGGAAAAATTTGATAAAAAATCTCTTGATTCTTATCTAAATAAATGTATGAATGTTGTGGATATTCGAATATCACATTTCGAAAATAATTCAGAAATACATAAAAGAGTATATAATACGCCTATTTCTAGAATAAGAAACAAACTTCAAGTACTTCCACAGCGGTTTGTGTTTGTACCGACCGACAAAGCAGCCAATAATGTGGTGGTGGTATGCTATAAATACTACACGGACGTTCTTAAGAATGAAATTTTAAATTCTTCTAGATTCAAGACTGTGCGCTTCACAGAGAGTCATATAGTAAACAAAAATATCATAACCTCATCACAGCTTAAAGCCTTTTCTGAACATTTGAAGGTCCCTACTATGTATTGGTTATCTTAACTACACAACAAACCAGTAAAATCTCGTTTCATCCCGGCCTCTAGTAAGTGTTCTACAACTAATCTTTCAGTGATTTTAACTAGTTCCTTAACTACTATCAAAGAACCTATCATTAACTTTTGTAATAAAATATATGAAAATAGTGGAATTAACTATTTTTGGAGTGTAAAAAAATCTTTGGATGTTTTAGATAAATTGCGTGCTTTTGATGGTCCTTTTGATTCTGTTGACAGTTTTGACTTTTCAACTCTTTACACTACTCTTCCACACAATCAATAAGTTTTCCTATTTTATTAAATGGTCGTTTGGTAAATCTGAATGCAAATATATTTGCTGAAACTCATTTAAAGCCTTCTTCTCTAATGACAAAGGTAAATATGCTAGATATACTTACTGGAGGTGTGATGAGATGATTGAAGCTGTTAATTTTCTCCTTGACAATATTTATGTACGTTCCGGCAATAAAGTTTATCGACAGGTTGTAGGTATTCCTATGGGCACTTATTGCGCCCCTTTAATAACAGACTTGTTCTTGTACTGTTATGAATCACAGTTTATGACCAAACTCAGTAAAGACCCGTCTAAATTGCATTTAATTGATAAATTCAACAACACTTACCGTTATTTTGATTATATTTATTCGTTAAATGATCAAGGATTTTCTAAATATACTCCCGAAAGTTACCCAAAAGGAACTTACTTTAAATAATCAAATACAAACGGTAATAACTGCCCTTTCCTAGATTAAGATATTTCAGTTTCACACGTGAAACTCTATACTTAAATGTACGACAAAAAGGACGATTTTTCTTTCCCTATTGTTAATTTTCCTTTTTTGGACGGTTATGTTCCTTTGGCACCATCTTACGGTATTTATATATCACAACTTGTTCGCTATGCCATTGTCTGTTGTGACGTTTTGGATTTCAATGAACGTAATCTATGTATTACTGGTAAATTCTGAAGTCAGTGATTTCGTAACCACAAATAACTCAAAACCTTTACTAAATTCTTCCATAGATATAAAGATTTGGTTTGGAAGTTTGGTTGTATCTGTAGAAAACTTATTTCAAACGGGATAGCATATCCTAATTTTTACAGAGATGTTGTTAACCGAGCCCGGAAATTTAGAAATCATCCGGGTAAACTTATCGATCCTTTATATAAATTTATCTAAAAGGTTACCAATTCAACACTGTAATTAGATCTTTAAATACAGTTTTTATTAGTATTAATATTGATTTTGTTATCAGTGAATTAAAATCACACTAAATATTATTTTTATATACACATGCATATTCATAGCTCTACAATCTGTCGATACCTGTATCTTAGCATTTCACAAGATCATGTTTTTCTCTGACTGTTTATGACGTCTTTATACTAAATCCATTGGATGTTGGATGTGTACTGATTGAGATTTTAGTCTTTTTTTATTAGTTATTATTGGCTTTGAACTAGCTGTCAGTAACTGCGAGTACTCTCAGAAGTGTCTTTTTCTTGTGGGAATGTATAAGTAGCCTGCCACGTCCACTCTGTGTTTTTGTTACCTGTTTTTGTGCTTTGTATCTATCTGATGAGGTAAGCCCTTTTCAACTGATTTTTATAGTTTGTTCATATGTTGTACTGTTACACCACTGTCCCAGGTTAGGGAGAGGGTTGGGCGCCCGCTAACATGTTTAACCCCGCCACATTCTGTACGTGCCTGTCCCAAGTCAGGAACCTGTAGTTCAGTGGTTGTTGTTTGTTACTGTATATCATATTTGTGTTTCGTTCATTATTTTTTACATTAATCAGGCCGTTAGTTTTCTCGTTTGAATTGTTTCACATTTGTCATTTCGGGGCGTTTTATAGCTGACTATGCGGTATGGGCTTTGTTCATTGTTGAAGGCCGTACGGTGACCTAAAGTTGTTAATTTCTGTGTCATTTGGTCTCTTGTGGAGAGTTGTCTCATTGGCAATAATACCACATCTTCTTATTTTTATAGTAGACAAGTTACCCTTGATTTATTTTTTTTAAAGAAGCCTGTTTTCAAACAGTCTATCAATCTTGACCACACATGACACAGTTTCACAGTGTCATGTGTGTATATTGAGGTTCTCTCAATATCAATAGTATAGCGTTTTAATAACTATATGAGCAAACTAATAGTGTCCAAAAAGAAAGATCAAGATTGCAACAGAAGAGTACATGTAAAAAAAATGTATACGATAAACATTCTTTAACAAAACCAAAATTCAAATTGAAGTAAAGTGATATACCGGTATAGTTCAACAGACACAAATTTAAATATTTTGATAAAAGATCTCCCCGATGTCAAATTTTACCAAAACATGTAAAATATGCATAATTGGCCCAACCATTTACAAATACAGATTCTGTATCAAATATGATTGGACAAAGCAGTAATTTTTAAGTATTTTCGTCACAATTAACATGAAATTCATCTTCATCAAGTTACGATTAAAAGTGGTCAATGTTATCGTAAAATAAACTTTCCTCCATAAACTTATTTTCTAAGTGGGCGTTGTTTTAGTATTTGATCAAAATTATTAGAGTTTGGATAACAATAGAAAAGTATGGGGCATAGTATTTGCAACCACATAAGAAATGTGGATTTTTGATAGTCTATTCTTGAAAAATGATATAACTCGACAGGACACGATTTACAGCTTGACATATTTTGTTGATACCTGTCTAAAGACTGCATTATACTCTCTATTTGTCTTTTGGTTATTTGTGTAGTTGGATTGTTGTCTCATCGACGTACTTTCCACATCTCCCTTTTTCATGTTTGTAGAAATCATAGAAAAGTACTCACCAAAGATACCAGGCTTATAATTTTGTACGCCACCTTCATGGAGTTGACCTTATTATGCAATGTCAGTCATTATACTTCTTGGTCGGTATTTGAACATTAAAGTATTTTAACTTAACACGTAAAAATAGAAACGCAGTAGTGTTCATTCATGTTTTAGTTGATTTGGCAATTGTGTTTTTTGTAACAAAATAATGTCAACTAATTTTAAAATGTAAAATTTAGGTACTCAACTGCAGTCCAAGTGCTACCAGGAGACGAAATAATAACGACATGCAAGTTCAAATCCCTTTCAAGGCCAAAGACCACGTTTTATGGTGACGCTACAAGTGACGAGATGTGTTTCGGATTCATGGCTTTTTACCCTGCTGCAAACATGCCATTCTCTACGTGCACAGCATGGAAAGATATCCCAGTATGTAATCTGTGGCTTCAACAAGAACATAACGATTGCAAATGGGCTGATTTTATATTTGTCAATGTAAATGAAACAAAGCGTATAAAAGATGAAGTAATGGCAAATTGTAAACCGTTCGGGAATTGTCTATCTGAATGCAAAGCGACACTTCAGGTCCTTTTTGCAGAGCATCCATGCATGAAAGGTGACGTATACGAATTGATCAAACAAATGACTATTCAGTGGGACAATAAGGAAATGCAGGGATTCATTTTGGCAGTTGATTCATGTAAAGCTGAAATGGCTGCCGATTTGTACCTTCAAAACCTTCAAAATGACAATACTAATGGATCTTACCGGTTGGATGGTATCAGTTCACTACTGGTATCTCTGATTGTTTATATGATGATGAATTAATTATTCTTTACTGTTTGTAGTCTAAAATCAAAAGTTAAAACAAGAGGTAAAATGTAGGCCTAATTGAAGCCTCTATCTTCCCGTGCATCTACAACTGATAGGTATGATACACAAACATCGATGACATTAACACTTGGGCTTACATTTCGTGAGTGTATAACATCCTATGTTATGGAACTCCCCGATTCCCGTTCACTTAATGCAGAAGTCAGCTAATCTAACTTAAAACTTGGCTGTGTGAAGTCAACGCTTTTATCACCATAACCCCAACAAACACATAACTATAGATGATGTCCAGAACAGTTTAATCTGGTATATTTTTGCCAACTGTCCGTTATAGTCGCGTTTACGCTGATCGATTATAAGTTTTACTGCACCAGTAATAATAAAATACACTATCAAGGATAAAAAAAAACTCCGACTTACCACTGAGAAAAAATTATACAAAGGAAACAATCGAGGATCTGAGACCTCTTCATTGCTCACCCATTTGAACAAAAACATTTTAGAGCAAAGAATTTTATTATCTCTTTGATTGTCTCACATTAAAAGCAAGTTAGTTTCCATCTTAGAAGCTCATATTTCATTTCATCTTTTCAGTGTTTTTAAGAATTTTACTTGCACATTTTTGTGTTAATACTTTATACATATTTCGATATTCATGAATCTGAATAAATGATATACATTATTGTTTCTACTATTTATATTAATTTACTGAATATATATATACTAGTAGTTGTTCGAAAATTGTCTAATTGAAATCCATCCTAACAGCTTTGAATTTATTCAATAATATTTCTAACATATCTCAATATTGTCTTCTGATGTTGTTGCAATGTTGCACAACAGGTGGTCACGATAGTAGATAAATGAAAAAAGGTGAGGGTTGGTGGAAGGCATGTTCGTTAAAGATATGTTCCTGATAACAGTTCATCCAGAAAGGCTTTTCAAACACAGAAAAAGAAAAGATAATATGTTAGCCATGGTAGTCTTTGAGTCACTTATATCAAATACGATAAATTTACTGTGTATAATGTGTCAAATTTATCGAAACACTAAGGGTTTTCTACCCCAAGGCATACATTGCCTTCGTCGTATTATGCTAATTCGATATTGTTGTCTTTAATCATCAATGCTATTCGACATCGGTTTTGCTTTGTCCTTAATAGTTTTCCAAGATATTTGACAATTTATGATACGAAGGTATACAGGCATCACGCCTAAGAACAAAATGTTTGACAAAATTTCACGACCTCCGGTTCCATAACATATGCTCGGAATTATTTTAGGACCAGGTATTTTTTTGCCGATTTCCACCTTTATTCTTATAATGTAGTATTCAAACAAGACCTTCTCAAGAAAAGTGGAAAGGAGCTGACCTTAACCTTTGGATTTACATGTGGAGCAGGATCTGCCAGCCCTTCCGGAGCACATGAGACCACCTCCGGTTTGTGATGAGGTTCGCGTTGCACAGTCTTTAGTATTCTATGATGTGTTTTGTGTACTGTTGTTTGTCTTTTAATCGTTTTTCGTTTTTTTCATGGCATTGTCATTTTGTTTTCGAATTGAGTTTGAATTTCCCTTTGGCATATATCGCTTCTATTTTACGTTCCGCTATATACATGATGTCCTTTCACTGAATGAGTTAAAGAATAAAAAAATTTAAGTTAAGATTTTTCATGACCGAATGTTAATACATGTAGTGATTTGTATGGTTAAATTCGAATTATTTACTAATCTGCTATTTTGTGCTACCTAATCAACGAATATGTCTCATAAACGTATTTTAACATTGGGTTTATACTGCTGCTACTGTAAGTTCTTTAGGGTATCATCAGCTTTATAGTCAGTGCTGGCTTAGGTTTAAGCTTTCCTGATAAAGACTAATAGAGCTTTCTTGATGAAGACTAATCTAGAAAAACGCTTTAGACGCAAGAAATTTACAAAGTGATTTTTTCATTAAACAGGAGTAACACGACGACTACTAAAAAAGGAAATGTTGACCTTTCCTGGTCATCTAAATTCATAGCCGGTTTCTAAGGGTCATGTGTTCTCAATCTTAAGTTTCTTTGTAATGTTTTGTTGTTTGTCTGTTGTCATTTTTATTGCGCCTGTGACTAATGTCTCAAAATGCGAGATATAGGGAAGCTTATCCGGCGGGGTAACATCTTTGTAAAAGCTTCATATTTCAAAAGGTAAAAGACATTGATACTTCATATCTTGCATCCATACAGATGTCTATCATGCCTGAAGTTGGCATTTGACCTCATTAAAATGGTATAGTGTTTTTCTCAAATTTATATTAGTATTGATGAATAATATGCCCACTTTATTTGATATATACATTGCAAGGTATATATGTCTGTCAGACAGGGTTCAGCTGACCTGATTTCAAAGAACAATGATTATCTTTATATTTCGTTATAAGGTGCATTTTTCAGATACTATAATCTATTGGTCAACTACATTAGATATGTATAACAATTTTAAGAGGCACATGTGCGTCTGTTAGGGTTCATTTAACCACGACGTCATTTTTATGGTATACTAGTCAATAAACGAAAACCGAGGAAACTGCAGTAAGTCGAAAGGGAGCGAGACCGGTTACGTCTCATGCCATGCATGCAAAAATTGCAATGCCAATCGACACTAAATGTTAAAATACACGTAATTTTGATTAACCATTTTACTAAAATTGAGATTAAATTGGGAGCATGTCCCATGATATCATGCAAACAACGCCTTTTGGGTCTGGACAGAAAAGTTTTCCAATGATAGAATTCATGCTAAACAAAAAAGTATACGTCATATACTTATTAGCTCACCTGACTCAAACAGCTTTTGGACGTCGACCCAAATGGTCAAGTGAGGTAATGTCATCCCTTTATCTGCACCTTCGCCAGGAAACTATTCTCATTTTAATCATCGCAAATTGGCTATGGTCAAAATTTATAATTATTGGCTGAAAGTTCAGTGATCCTATGAGCAATTTCTTTGCATACAAAATCGGGATAATGTAGAGGGTCCTTTATTATTTTTTTAACTTTTAGTACCAAAAATCAAATCCTAGACGCCCGTCATAGGAACATGATTTAACATATTACCGTAAACTAATGATTAATCGGTGATCTTATACTAGTTTGCTGTACCAAAGTAAGAAACTACCGATACACTGGAACATGAAAGAAACATACAAAATTACTTACAACCATATTGTGATGAACAACTTAATAAATGTACTAAATACACCTTAAAGTAAAACCCTCAATTTGAATAAAAAAAACTGTTTGTCATGTTCCAAAGAGGAATAAATAAAGAGGAGTATACTTCTATAACATAACTATTTGTATTATGAACATTCCAAGGTTCTGAAGGGCCTTGGTGGTCGAGGTGTTTAAAGAATCGAAAACTGTACCACTAGCTTGTAAACACTGGGGTTGTGTGCTCGACTCAAATCTTAATTGATTAGAATTGTCAGTTTTCCTACTGAAAATCGGTGATTCCCTCCGGGCACTCCGGTTTCCTACATTTAATAAAAACAGGCCGCCACGAAATAGCACAATAGTGATGAAAATGGCGGTTAACATCAATCATTAAATCAATCAATCCAAGGTTCTGACTTAAACGTAATAACATAAATCCAACAGTTATTGTTCATACTGAATTTTATACACACTTCTAATAAACGATAAAAAAATATAACAGTTAACCCCGAATGATTTGAAAGTACAACAGATTGCACTAATCGCCAGTTTCTTTCCGTCGTGTTACTCATGTACGTACAAATCCGGTGGTAAGTCTAAATAATAGGGTCACGTTCTTAGAAGAGAGAACGGGATTGTGGTTATGACAATTGGAACAAATTGGATGATTTCTACTTCACCGCTTGGAACCCTTGGTTAAATTGCGTCATTGTGTGCAGCAGTTCAGTATTAAGGAAATCATGATAGGAAATGCAATCCATGAAATATCGTATCAACGGGGAGGTACCGTAAATTGGGTTATTTTGGTTGTAGTTTTATTTTGGTTTATTTGGAGCCTCCAATGAAAGTGCTAAAATTAAACACACGAAAATAAAGCACAGTAAAAATTGAAACGCCAAAATCGCGTACCGCTACAACAATATCGTAATGTTAATTGTGGGGGAAAATTTTTTTTGTTATTATATCTTCCGTATATTTCCTACAATTCTATAACATAGCCAAATCTGGAAATAAATACCTGGTATAATTTGACAACAACAATATATAATTTTTACTTAATTGTCAATTTTCTAAAATTGTTAAGAAAACACAACATGATTTTTTATTCACACATGTCATAAATATGCCAGGTTATTGCTGATTAGACGCCGTTATTGGTAATTAGAATATCAAAACTCCTTGTAATCCTTTATCTTCAATGAATTTAACATGTACTGCCAGAGGTATAAGGATTAAAATTTAAATCCTTGATCGTCAATAGATTAACATGTACTGCAATAGAGATGAATACAATTGATTTCATATGATATTTGTAAAAAATAAGTAATCTATTTAAAAAGTGATTTTAATGTTAAGGATTTTATTTCATATTTTCTTTTAGTTTTGAACGACGATATACGGAATTATTTGCAATTGCATCCGTATCCGATTCCTTCATTAAGTTAACTTTTTCGTGTTTCTAGCTTAAGAAATTCAATGATATTTTGTCAATAAACCAGTACATAACGGCAAATATGAATGAGCTTGCTCAGTACTGTTGTTCCAAAATTAAACATATCAATTGGACGAAGCACCAAAATTACACACACCAAAATAAAACACATGCCTTTAGAGAGAAAACTGCCAAAATATCCCGACGCCAAAATTTCCCAATTTACGGTATATACTCCATATGCAGGTGTAACAGTGGTTTGATTCCGCCAGTGTACTCTATCCGGAGAAAGAAAATCCCCAGTGATTTTTATCCACCAACAAAAATTCACTAGGTTTTTCTATCCGGGTCCAGTGTAAAACATCCACCAGTCATTATAAGGTTCTAAAAATGTTTTTTGAAGGGGAAATATATATAAAATGTGGCTTAATAGTTTTAAGTGTATTTGAAACTTGCATAGTTGATTTATGTAAAAAGTGGAGAGCTTTTATCCAACGAATGTTCACATTAGTGTTTTTGTACCGGAATGATTGCACTAGTTATTTTATACCGGGATTAATTACACTAGTGCTTTAGATCCATACATTGATGAAGTGATTAATACTTATTTTGAACACGATAACACAATAACGCTTATTAACGAATAAGATTTAAATAATTTTTTCTATTTAAATCTATAAAATCATATGCATTTAAATTGTCACTGATTGTAATATTTATATTTATTGGATTGCCAAAGTTTTACTGTGTATTTTTCTTTCCGGTCGACTTGGATATAAAATCATATCTTCTATGTCAATATCATTGGATGCTTCTATAATTGAAACTTTATGTAAGAACAAATCTGCTCTTTAAATTTGGTTTATATCAAGTTCAATGTCCTGATCATTGATAAAGTATTTTGAGTTATAAAAATATCCTCCTCATCATCATCAATATTATTTACTGGATTGACTCAGATCAAATAAACCTTGAAAATCATTATAATTTTAACCCATTTATTTATGTAAACAATAAACCGGTCTAATATAAACAAAACAACAATATCAAGATCGACGCTTTCACACAATTTACATCCAATATTCTCTAGTGAAAAACAGTTACCCGGAATAAATACACGGCGGATTGAAAGAACGCTTACACAGGCGCTGTTGGAATGGTTCTACATATAAATGGAAAGTTCACAATTGGGAAGCTGACATCATCTCTTTTGTCAAAAAGTTTTGTTCTCAACTGATCCTCATTGTCAATTTACAGATGTAAGTCAAGATATGAGGCAGACTTAACTGTATCTGTTTTATCCCTTATTTCAAGTTTGATGGGATAGATGTGTTCAACATAGTCGCCAAACTCTGAATCATATGTGAGGAGGTCATCATCCATATAGCGGAACGTGAGTTTAAGGATTATTCTAGCTTCTTTCCAATCTTCAAGAGACAAACAACAATTAAAAACATGATCCAGATAAACCTGATTCAGTACAGGTATATTACATTTGTTGGGTTAAAACAGTTTTACCACTGATGAATCTAATGAAGACGAAACGCAAATCTGGAGGACAGAAGTATAAGCCTGGTCTCTTTGATGAGTTTTGACAACTACTGAGTCGATTCCATTGCCAGCGGGCGTTTCGTTTCGAGGGTATCACAAGCCCAGTATTCAGCACATTTGTGTTGACATGAATAAAGGCAACAGTAGTATACCGCTTTTCGAAACTCATAAATCGATAGAGACAAAAACAAATCCGGGTTACAAATAAAACTGAGGGAAACGCATCAAATATAAGAGGAGAACAACGACACAACGAAAACACAACATTAAAATGTAACACACACAGAAACGAACTATAATATAACAATGGCCATTTTCCTGACTTGGTACAGGACATTTTAAGAAAAAAATGGTGGGTTGAACCTGGTTTTGTGGCATGCCAAACCTCCTGCTTTAATGGCAACGTCAAACACAACACCAAAACTACAACATCACATGACAGGACCACAATACAAATAAATGGGAGAACATAAAGGACAAAGAAACACACGAATAATAGCTAACAAAAGGTACTAGGCTTAAAATTCAATACGCCAGACGTGCGTCTCGTCCACACAAGACCATCCAGTGACGCTCGGATGAAAAAAGCTTGAAAGCCAAAACAAGTACAAAGCCGAAGAGCACCGAGGACCAAAACTTCCAAAATGTTGCGCCTAACACGGCCAGGGTTTTCTGCCTGGGACAAGAACATCCTTATTATTTAGAATAATTTATAATTTTGAAAACAGTAAATTTTATAAAATGACGATATAATAAATGTACATGATAAAACCTAAGTGGGGACTAACTAAAGAATAAAAACGGATACATTACATAAAACAACTTAATCCAACATATAAAAATAGCAATGATATGTTCATTTTCTGTCAGTTTACTGATGTTAAAATTGTTGAATTCATCTAAACGATCAGGGTTATCTACCCCATGAATAGATTGCCTTAGCCGTATTTGGCACAAATTTTTGTAATGTTAGGTTTTAACTAGCTATAACATCAGGTTGAACCCACCATTTTCTTCGGAAAATGTCTTTACCAAGTCAGGAATATAACAGTTGTTTTCCATCCGTACCGATGGTTGATATAGTTTAACGTTTGATTTTCTCAGGTTTTGAGGACTTCCACCTTTTAAAATTTACATTGGAGTTCGGTTTTTTTAGTAAATACGTTTTTACTATAACATTCTAAGGTTCTATAGTTTAGTATGCTATTCATCGAAAATTGGTTATCTCCCTTAATCACAAGTTTTTCTATTAATAAAATCAAATCTTTTGAGTGTATCAAAGTAAATAAAAATCTTGTCTTTTTTTTTTTTTTACAAAATTGAAGGTATTCAGAATGTCATGAAAACAAGAAGGAAAATTATTGTAAAATTGTTGCTCTGTACAAATGAGGAAACCTGTTTGTGATGAAATCAAAGACACTATAAGTCACTATTAGAAATGTAAAGATAGACATTGCTGCACTTTTACAGCAAAACATTTTATTCTTGAATCTGAGTCTTGAAATGTTTGCTTATATTTTTTGACTAGTCTGGTTACGTTTTACATTCATACATGCTTTAACGGATCATTGTCTGGTCTTCAAGGTGCGATAAATAAAGTTGAACATACCTATCAAACAGAAAGAATATTCACCTCTTATTAAAGATCCGTAAAACAATAGAGAAATTGAGAGTAAATGGAAACGAATTAAAAAAATATAGTAAATATCTGGGTGGATAAATCATTCAAGGCATACATTTATCTATGTAGAATAAATACGATATTGATGCACATCGTAATTGGTCAGTGGTATGTGCGCATCGTTTCATAGATTAGTATATTGATATAGGGCAATATTGTGACTTTTCTCACCTTAACTGTTATTGCTGTCATCTTTGTAATTCTGTCCTTTTGGTAATTACTTTCCGCCATACACGTTGGAATCTTAGTATAAACGTAAAACGTATTAAAAACCTGAACTCCAATCTCAGTTCAAAAAGGTGGAAGTCATTAAACCTAACAAAATCAAACGTTAGACAATATCATCCAACGGAACGAATGGAAAACAACTGTCATATTACTGACTTGGTACAGCCATTTTCCGAAGAAAATGGTAGATGTAATCTGGTTTATAGCTAGCTAAACTTCTCACTTTCATTACAGTTGTTTTTAGTTTCGTAAAATTGACATAATTGAGTGAGCAACTCAAACAGACATAATTGGTTAATGTGACAAAAATTGGGATCCAGCAGTCAAAACTGTGTAAACATACATTACATACATACTTGTAGAACAAAACTGATTGGAAAATTCAAACAAACATACAAATACATCTGATAAAGTGTCAACAAAAACGTTTTTGTAGTTGATAGGACATACAGTATATTAAAACATAATCTAATCTTTTAATATTGCAAATGATTATATTTATTAATGTATTTAAATGTTGGGAGCTTTTGAAATAAAATCTAATAACAAAAAAACGTTTTCTTAGTTACCTAAACTACAAAGAACTACTTATAAGTATAACAATAAGGAGATGAAGTATGATTTGCCAATGAGACAACTATCCACCAAAGTTCAAATGAAGTGGATGTAAGCAATTATAGGCAACCAACGGCCTTCAATAATGAGAATAAAAGCATAGTCGGCTATAAAAGGCCCCGACATGAAAATATGAAACTATTCCATTGAGAAAACTAACAGCCTAATTTATAACAAAACAAGTTACGAAGACATGAACCAACGATAACCACTAAATTACAGGCCCCTGACTTGCCCCGTTTTACGTCAGCTTCAAACAAAAGTGTACGTCTACTAAATTATCAGATCTAATAAGTATACCTATTACCATCTAATATCTCATTATTCGATAATGCAATGAAAACACAAATATCAATTATGAAAAACAACTTTAGTTTTTATATACGAAGTGAACTCTTTTAACAGGTGGGAGTTTCTCTTTGTCTAAACTCTTTCACATAGTGTGATCAAAATAACTAGGAAAAGTAATTGAAAGAGCTTTTCACATATCAAGTTTTAAATTAGTCCGCTGCATTGCGTTTTTTTTTGTCATAAAAGATACTTTAAAAAATATTGTTACTGGACATGTACAAAGAATATTAAAGCTTTATATTTGTTCCTTGACATCATTTGTTTTGTTATGAAAAGATTATATATTATCAAAGTACCTGAATACTTGTTGGAACTAAATGAGCATCCCTAATCTCCCATTGCCTATGTATTGTTGTGAATCTTCTTTAATGGAACATTTTCAGAGAGGGAAAATTAAAAAAAATTAATTGACATTTTAAACAATGATAGCAAATATTTCCATTTCCATGTTATAAAACATACTGTATTTTTTTTATTCGGAAGAACTTCGACTTAATAAATATTTACTTTAATGAACAGAGCTTTGCATTAACATAAAATTGACTTTTAGTGGTAAAAATGCCATCGACTTTCAACTATTTCAAGAAACTTTATCAGCATATTGATTTTAAATAAAATTATTCTCTAAAACATAATAAAAAAGGCAACAGTAGTAAACCGCTGTTCAATGTCATAATACTATTGAGCAAAAAAAAGAAAAAAAAGAAAAAAGAAATCCGGGTGGCAAACTAAAACCGTAGGAAACACATCAACTATAAGAGGAAAACAACGGAACAACAGAAACACTGAACTACAACAAAAGCAAACGCCAACATATATAGAAACAGACTGTATATAACAACTGCCATATTCCTGACTTGGTACAGAACATTTTAAGAAAAAATGGTAGGTTGATCCTGGTTTTATGGCTAGCCAAACCTCCAGCTTATATGGCAATGTTAAAAATATCGCTAAAATGACAACACTACGTGACAGGAATACAGTACAAACAAACGCAAGAACACTCAGCACAGAGAAATACATAAATAAATAATATAAATAATATAATAGTACATTACAACATGTAAATAGCAGAAAAACAACGGACACCTCCCATGAATTTACGACAGCACACCAGGAAACCACAAACGAAATATAAACTGCGCGTCACATGAATGGATCAACGTCACAAAAAGTGACGTATTTTTTGTGACGTTTGTATTATCACAGGTACTTCTTACCCTACTTATGTTGTGAATAGAATTAAAATGACAAATGCTAGATTTTATATCGTGAACAATTCATACATTAAAGAACAAAGGGCGGTTAATAAACATTCATAAAGTTAAAATTTTCATTTTTGTGTCATAATTTAACGATTTAAAAAATTCCGGCCTTTATGATACACCATAAAACCTGTTTGGAGTGATTTATCTGAATGTTTTGTTTTTCTGAAAAGCAGTGTGGAAAAGTTATTTGCGACTACATTAGCTAGCTTTTTGTTGTAGCGAATACATTTTTGTCCTGTTTTCAAAATAATTTACTTTTACGACATATGTTTCAGACTGGTAAAGGCGGAATTTTATTCGCATTTAAAACCTCATCGAAGATACATGTACTAGATTTTTACATAAGACTCATGAGTGTCGCTCGAATCAAAATAGTCGGAAGCCGAAATCAAATACGAAATTGAAGGGCATTTGTCCAACATGTAGTTTCCTTCAGGCAGTGATGATATTTTGCCAAGCATTTGATAACATATGTAGTATAGAATGGAAATTAATATTATGGTTAAACTTTTCTCGGAATTCATATAAAGTCAAAAAGTCACTGCTATCCTTAAGTAAATCATTAATGAAGAAAACTCATGGTTCACACAAACTCTGGTAAAAACGGTTTCATTCTTTATTTTCAAATTTCGTGATTCCTTCAAGATTATTGTTTATTTCAGTGTTATAAAATAGCTATTTTATAGATTCATAAATTATTAACCAACTAAGTTTTCAACTCCCTCTGGCAAAGTTGACCGGAATTGGATTTGGCTATTATTTTCCGGTCCTTTTTTATCATATAGTCTTCAACTGGGTCGGTTCTTAAACATCCTTGGCTTTCAAATATTCGGCTTTAAGCGTTCTTGATACAGGTAAATCCAGGAAAGCGCTTCGGTCGCATTATTATAAAGTGTTGTTTTCATTTATGTTATAGCATTGGGTCGATACCACTGTTTAAGGTATCCATGCCCACCGTCATTTTACATCAAATTTATGAAAATGTGAAAGTCTTTTCGAATAACTCTCAAGAAAATATTTCAATGTGTTTTAAAATCTATATTGTAAATATACACACTGCAGTTATTCATAAATAAATAATAAAAACAAATATACCCTTACATCCAATCACAGCGCTCCTTGGGTACACAAAAGGTCAAACTATATCCAGGAAAATGTAATACTACTTTTTTCCCTATACTGTGACATAAAGATATGAAAATTTTATGATACCATCAATGCAATACTGAGTTATTTGTGAATCTATGCGCCATAGAAAATACTTGTCTGTCCCCATTACTTATAGAAACATGGATCATTTTATGTCCCCACCCTACATGCTGGTTTACCTCTTTCTGTACTCCTTTTGCAGATAAGGCATGATAAACAACCTGTATCCAATCACATCTTATCTTATTGGTCGCGGTGAATAATATATACTCTTGGTGATAAAAATCAAATGTTATTATCAAGCTTTAAAATAGTGCAATCTGACTGAACTCTGAATGATTTTGACTTCACTTGCTATCTTTAGTATAGGGAAAACGGTAGTATTTATTCTTCCATAGGCGACAATACTAACATTTTCTAAATTTATCACTTTTTGTAATAAAAACGTGGACAAAACAGTTATGTGTGATATTATTACTTTATTATTCTGTTTTCTAAATTGAAGTCAAATGGTAGCATGACCATCTTCGAACAGAGCTTGTTTATGGTATCCATGCCCACCGTCATTATACATCAACTTTATGAAAATTTGGAAGCCTTTTCGAATAATTCTCAAGAAAATATTTCAATGTGTTTTAAAATCTATATTGTAAGTATACACACTGCAGTTATTCATAAATAAATTAAAAAAATATATACCCTTACATCCATTCACAGCGCTCCTAAGTTGACTTCCTTCACCTGCCTTGGGTACACAAAAGACCAACTAAAAGCCAATACTAATACAACTTTTTCCCTAAAAAGCGGACACTTTAAAATCAATATTGCTTAAAGCAATATTTCAAGAATTCACGGTTGGAATAAATGTAAATTATATATACTATGTGACAATGTTAAAAGAAACCAAGGTTAAACAACGCCAAGACTTACATGAGCAAATTTAAAGAAGATTTACATGTAAACTTCAATAAGACATCAACCAAACGACACAAAAATTTTAGACATCAAAAGTTTGGAAAGTACGTAAATATAGCAAAAAACTTTAGCAATTTAGGCTTTAAGTTAGTATTTCTCTAAACCCTGTCCTACGAC
The DNA here is from genome assembly GCF_021869535.1 of Mytilus californianus. Taxonomy (NCBI): domain Eukaryota; kingdom Metazoa; phylum Mollusca; class Bivalvia; order Mytilida; family Mytilidae; genus Mytilus; species Mytilus californianus. The sequence goes on from NW_026262668.1 coordinate 3,614,319, forward strand.
CATTCTTACATAAAATGATATGTTATTTCCAGTGAACTTTCTGTTTTATTGGTGTAAAATTCGTATGGGGCCAATGAATTCGTTTTTTGAATATAAATAAATGTATCGTTGAATATTCTGCATATTACGAAAAAAAAAGCGCCGAACATGCAAAAGCAAGTATTGTCCTGACTAAAATGGTGTACTCACGTGTGAGGGTTTGGATGGGGGAATCCTACATTTTTGTATTCTTTAATTTTAAAGCAATTTATCTCTATTCTTTATATTTTTGCCCATTATTCTCTATTCTATATATTTTAGCACCCTATTTGGTCTCTCATTTTTATTGTTTGGTCCATTTTTTTCGTTTATTCTTTGCCCTCTTATTTTCTATCCTATAAACCCCATCCAGGGCCTCATGGGAATATTTTAATACCTGTAAACTCGATTCTGAATACAAGATTTTTCAATACAAATGATTTCTTGGTCATTATTCTCGAGTCGCCTTTAATGTTAAATTTCCACTATAATCTTTTCATAGTCATCAGATATACCTTTATTTGCATGATCAAGAATATACTGCGACATCTATATAACCTCTAATCTAAAGGTAACAAGTACGCTAATGCATACATCTCACGGCCTTATTTTAAATTCTTTCATGCAACTATAGCACGAGAAACCGGTCTGTACATGAATATTTAATAAAAGATATATCTGTAGCTTTAATACTTTCCGCGAGAAAGTTAACTTTATAACCGAAAAATAGATATAAATAAGTACAAACTATAAACATCAATTGGAAAAAGATTGACTCATCAGATCGGTACCAAGCACACACAAATACCCTGTAATGTACTATTATATTATTTATTTATGTATTTCTCTGTGCTGAGTGTTCTTGCGTTTGTTTGTACTGTAATCCTGTCTCGTAGTGTTGACATTTTAGCGGTATTTTTAACATTGCCATATAAGCGGGAGGTTCGGCTAGCCATAAAACCAGGTTCAATCCACCATTTTTTTTCTGAAAATGTCCTGTACCAAGTCAGGAATATGGCAGTTGTTATCAAATAGTTCGTTTCTTTGTATGTTGGCGTTTGTTTTTATTGCAGTTCAGTGTTTTTGTTGTTCCGTTGATTTCCTCTTATATTTGATGTGTTTCCCTCGGTTTAAGCTTGTAACTCGGATTTGATTTCGCTTAATCGCTTAATCATTTTTGGGGTGTAAAACATTCTTTTGATGTTTTAGATAAATTACGTGCTTTTGATGGTACTTTTAATTTGGTTAACAGTTTTGACTTTTCCACTCTTTAAACTACACTTCCACACAATCTTATCAAACAAAAGTCTTCCTATTTAATTAAATGGTCTTTTGATAAATCTGATTGCAAATTTATTTGCTGCAACTCATAAAAAGCCTTTTTCTTAAATGAGAAACTTGAAGGTAAATATGCTAGATATACTTATTGGAGGTGTAATGAGATGATTAAAGCCGTAAATTTTCTCCTTGACAACATTTATGTACGTTTCGGCAATAAAGTTTATCGACAGGGTGTAGGATTCCTATGGGCACCAATTGTGCCCCTTTAATAGCAGACTTGTTCCTATACTGTAATGAATCACAGTTTATGGCCAAACTCAGTAAAGAAACGTCTAAATTCTATTTAATTGATAAATTCAACAACACTTATCTTAATGATATTTTTTCGTTAAATAATCAAGAACTTTCTAAATATACTGCTGAAATTTACCCAAAGGAACTTACTTAAAATAAATCAAACATTAACAGCGATTGTCTCTAATTGCTTCCATCCACTATTTGAACTTTGGTTGATATTTGTATCATTGTTAATCATACCACATCTCCTTATCTTTATATAACTGTCAACCGTCAAAAGCAGGTAATTTATCCAAACCAGCCAAAGACCTTTTTACACTCCAAAATAATGAATTCCTTTATTTTCATATACTTCATTACAAAAATAATATTGACCAGTTTTGTTTTTAATCATACTCATCGAGCTACATGTAGTTAAATGACAGATTAGTTTTGTTGTAGAAATTTAATTTAAAAACCGAGATGAAACGATATATGACAGTTTTTTGTAGTTTATGTCGTCTAAAACAATTCAATTGAGTAAACTAACGGCCTAATTTATAACAAAACAATTTAAGAAAAACAAATATGACAGGTGTGAACCAACAACAACCACCGAATTACAGGTTCCTGACTTGGGACAGGCACATACAGAATGTGGCTGGGTTAACCATGTTTTCGAACGCTCAAGCCTCCCCTAACGTGGAACAGTGGTGTTACTGCACAATGTAAGATCAAATTATAAAATCAGTTGCAATTTTCTCTACTCCAAAGAATCGATCCGAGGCACAACAACAAATTTGGCAACTCGGACACGTGCATGTCATGCGCTAAATCCTACAGAGTTGAGACTACTTTGGTCCCTAATGGTTTCAGAAGCTATTTTTATTAAAGGCTAAGAGCTAACGACGACGAATATAATATGATGAATGTATCACTGAGTATATCGACAAGGTGAGCATTTTTCATAGAAATTATTGTAAATCCCTGGTGCGTCCGACAAACGAATGACGGGCGTGAAAGATGAATGCAAACTTATTTATCTCTTGTGATTATGACACAACAAAGTGGTATGTCGTAGATGAAAATTAAATAATTCACCAATCATCCCTAAACGACTGATTTAAAATTGATCAATTTATTGAAGTTGACAAAAACGTTTACTTTAAGTCTATCATTAACATATATATATTTGCTTCTTCGAGTTACAAGGAATACAAACATGATATTTTATTTAAATAAAACTTTCATAACATGTTTGTCTTTTTTGTAGTGTTCCATATAATAACACGACTGTCACGTGACATGATATTTATTCAGTGGAGAAATGTTTAACATGTAATTAAGTGAGAAAACATAACCCGTATAATTCAGGTCCTCTATATAATCGATATCTCTTACTCGCTTCGTAGCCATCGTTAACGACTTGATTTAATTGATTAATCTAATTAAAAAGAAATGGCTACACGATTTCAACATTTCCCAAAACTTGTGAAAAATTGAATGAGTTAAGAAAAGTATCACTGTCCTAGGCTCTTGAAACAGAATGGTCAACTTCAACAAAAATCGTATATATAAGAAACGATTAGTAGGGCCAACTTTCCTCGTATTTGTTTTCCTGCTGGGTCAAATATAAAATCTAAAAGTTGTTAAAAGTGACTGGGTTATGAATTAAATAAGATAGTATTGTTGTTAACACTTTAAAATATTTCTATAAAATCAAAACGTAATCTATATACCTTGCTTTTCAAAACAATCGTGATGCAACAATGCGAATTTTGCATGTTTTTGTAAAAAAGGCATTTAAAGAAAACTTAAAATCAAAATGTATTAATGTGTACCCAAAGCAAAACATGAAATTGGCCTTGCCTCTTTTTATTTTTTATTTTTTGAAAAAGTAAGAAAACACCAAAAGGAAATACGTATCAGAAGGTTTTTTTGTATGTTTAACGCCGTTTTACGTGATATTCGACTTGGCTATATCAGTTTTTTATTAGTTGAGGTAATTGTAGTACCCAGAGAGAACCACACAACCGTCGGCAAGAAAACTGACAATGATCAGAGTCGAACACACCTCGCCACATGGGATATTTAAACAACAACTGACACATTTCCTGGCTTAGGTCAGTTACATTAACATGTGGTGGCATGGATTAAATTTTCGAGCACATCTCTCTGTTCATCTTACGCGAGGAAAAATGGTTTTATCTCAGAAAAACTAAAAACTAAAAAAAACCCAATATTTTCAATAGCACATAGGAACAATATTTTTTTTAACTCATTGTCGTATTCATTTATATCCTTTGTTTTAACGAAAAAGAAAATTCACTTCCCTTGTCGCAGTTTGATAACACATTGTAGGATAGTCCAACCAAATCAACGCATTTGTGTGACCACTTGTTGATATCGATATAATAAAATTAAAATTGAGAATGGAAATGGGGAATGTGTCAAAGAGACAACAACCCGACCATAGAGCAGACAACAGCCGAAGGCCACCAATGGGTATTCAATGCAGCGAGAAACTCCCGCATCCGGAGGCGTCCTTCAGCTGTCCCCTAAACAAATATGTATACTAGTTCAGTGATAATGGACGTCATACTAAACTCCAAATTATACACAAGAAACTAAAATTAAAAATGATACAAGACTAACAAAGGCCAGTGGTTCCTGACTTGGGACAGGCGCAAAAATGCGGCGGGGTTAAACATGTTTTTTGAGATCTCAATCCTCCCCCTATACCTCTAGCCAATGTAGAAAAAACAAACGTACAACAGTACGCACAGTAGAACTCAGATTAAGAGAAGTTCGAGTCCGATGCCAGAATAGGAAACAAAAGAAAAGAAACAAAATGACAATAATACATAAATAACAACAGACTACTAGCAGTTACTGACATGCCAGCTCCAGACCTCAATTAAACTGATTGAAAGATTATGTCTTCATCATATGAATATCAGGCACAATCCCTCACAATCAGTTCATATAAATAAGAAGATGTGGTTTGAGTGCCAATGAGACAACTATCCATCCAAGTCACAATGTTTAAAAAGTAAACAATTATAGGTCAATGTACGGCCTTCAACACGGAACCTTGGCTCACACTGAACAGCAAGCTATAAAGGGCCCCAAAAAGACTAGTGTAAAACAATTCAAACAGGAAAACCATTATGCTATGAGAAAATATATGTTTATTGAAGTAATAGATAAAAGGACACATCCATCAGAGAAATATATATTCTAACACTGCATCGAGTGTGATACAATATTTCTCCACTCGAGACAGTTAAATTTTTAAATTTAACTGTCTAGATTTCTTTTAGACATATTTTATTTGCTTTTTATAATACATGTATAACAAAAAAGATCAGACACAAGTTATCACAACTGAAATAGTCCTTTCCACTGTCGAGAGTTGAGAAATGTATCTTACGAGATTGACATTGTAATTATTTTTCGCTATCTCTCTTACTTTATCACGAGAAAAGGGGTTGTCTTGTTCTCTCACATTCACATTAAACTCTCAAATGATGTTAATACATGTTCACGGAATTAAATGAAACATAGTTTATCAACGAATCGACATGAACAATTCAATAATATTACAAAAAAAGGTGCGAAGTATACAACATGTGATAAATATGTTACATTAATCCATTCCAAAACTGTATATTTACATGCTGGTAGGTAGATGTATATATATTGGATATATAGTCAAAACCCATCAAATACGCAAGGCTTATTATTTGGTACGCCAGACGTGCGTTTTGTCCTCAAGTGACGCTGGGATCAAAGCAGTTGGAATGCTAAATTGATAACAAAGTTGAAGAGCAATCGAAACCGAAAATTCTTAAAAGTCGTACCAAATCTGACTAAGGTCATCTATGAAGGTCTGGATAGGGGGTCCTTTATTTCTGTATTCTTTAGTTTTTTAGGCCATTTTTCTCCATTCTTCATACTTTTTGCCCATTATTCCCTATTATTTATTTTTTAGCACCTCATTATTCTCTATTCTTTATATTTTGGTCCATTTTTCTCTATTCTTTATATTTTTTGCCCATTATTCTCTATTCTGTTAACCCAAATCCACACCCTTATCTAAGCCTGGAATAGAAAACCTTATGTTTCTTTTTATAGTTCTACTTTTTAATTCAACATTTTATTAACATTATATTTACCGAAATTGACCATATCATTGGTATTGTGAATTAAGTTTTTTTCTTATAATGAAATTGGGCACAGCATTAAAAAGAAAGTTCCTTTGGTCGATAGATAAACTGGCTGAATAAAAAAAACCCCAAAATAATGTATATAGTCTACAACTCAATTGCATTTTTGTGCTGATGCGGCGTAAAGCAATCACCAATCAATCAATACAACTAAGTTGAGTAAATTGAGTGTCATTGTAATGTTACTTTATGTATGTACAAAATGTACTATACATAAACATCTTTAAAATAGAAAAAGTCAAATCATAATCACATGGTTTGGATTTCTCGGTCCATTTATCAACCCCAGTTAAATTTAAACTGGGTATTATATAAATTCAAATATTTTGGTCAACGGCCAGAGGAATATTGGAAGACTTGTATAATGAGGTAAAATTTTTAATCCAGTCTTATGTAGTTCAAGATTCTTTTTACAACTAGTATGCATATTTTTTTTAAACATTTATTAGATAGAAATAGTTATTGATTATAACAATATATGTATCTGATAATAATTCAAATACTAGCATTTTCGAGACATTTGAAAATATTGAGAGAATTGAAAGATGAGCAGTTGAAGTACAATGTACAATCGCCATAGAGTTCCAGAATTGTCATATTTAAAAAACAAACTTACCGAGAAAGTGAAATGTTTGGTCTTTGAAACATTTTTATCTGTTTCAGTGGAAAATAATTTTATAAAATCGTATATTTATTTATTTATTTAAATATTTACAAGTTTGATCGTTTATATAAATATACATTGTTAATTTCGATTGTGTAATGCAATGTAGGCGCAGCTGGATACGACCACAGAGGTCCAACCTTTAACAGTTGGGGCAAAAATGGACACAATCTTCGCGCTTGATACAGGTCTGAATTTGGATTGTAATTCAATATTTGACACATAATAGGTTTCTGACACAGAATAACTGTAGTCAAAGAACTTAGAATTGGTTATATGACTTGAATTTATATTCATTTTTTGCTTTTGTGCAATACACTATGCTGTTGCAAATTGACCTCCCCTCACCCCACCCCACCCCCCACCCCCGAAACAAATTTTTATTTACCCCCCTTCTTTTTCAAAAACCCCTTTAAAAAAAAAAAATATTTGAAGAAATTTTCCTTTTGATTTCTGAAATCTTGAGGAGAAAAAATTGTCCCCCCCAATTTTTTTTTAACCTCCCCCCCCCCCTTTTTCCAAAAAAAAAAATTCTTTCCCTCAAGACATGGTCATAATCTCAATTCAAATTTCCAATGGAGTTTGCAACCATAATAACCCATTTAAAAACATCATAAAAGTCTTAAAATAGAAAATGACATACATAATCATAGCTAAAATTAATTTACCTTAATCAACTATTTTAAAATTATTAAAATAGTAACTTCTAAAAATGAATTGACAGCTAATCACCTCCCTTACACTGTAATGTGTACTTAAGTAATTGCCCATTAGCCAGGAAACCCTTATTTTTCTCACTTTTTTGCCCCTAATTCCTAAACGGTTTGAGCTATAACCCCAAAAGGTCAATCATAACCATCCCTTTGTGGTATGGAAACTTGTGGTACAATTTCAGAAAGATCCATACATTGTTCCACAAGTTATTGTCATGAAACTAGAAAAATGCTTATTTGGGGACCTTTTTGGCCCCTAATTCCTAAACTGTTAAGACCATAACCCCCAAAATCAATCCCAACATTCCTTTTGTGGTTATAAACCTTATGTATAAGTTATATAGATTTCTATTTTCTAATACTAACGTTATTGTCGGAAAACCAAATGTCTTCGGACGACGCCGACGACGACGAAGTGAAACCAATATACGACCGCAAATTTTTTTGCGGTCGTATAAAAACTACAGTTTCTTATTGGTGCATTCTGAATAAAATTCGGATCTATCATAACTTTCATTCATATACACCTCTATGTCTTGCATTGTTCTGGACATAATATTCAATTTCATGTATGATAGTATAGGTACATTCTATTAAGCAAATGTTGTGTTGCTCTTTTAGATGTCTTTTAACACCCTGTTTTGAACAAAACGATTTGTTACATATACAGCACAAAATGAGATCTCAACTTCAATTTTAAATTCTCATATGCTGTGATAGAAATTTTTGATATCTTTAGAATTTTTATAATCACTTTGTGTTACTCTCTACGAAATTTCACCATGTTCTGGGAAAAAGTTAAGCTTTTATTTTATTTTCTATTACATTGCTTTTTTATAGTATCAACATATGCTAATCGTACTTCAAGCATACAGATTCATTTCATCTCTATGGGTAGCAGATTTTGCTGAGCAAATTTTATTGGTTCTAAAAAATATGGGATGCCTCTATGATTATTTCATTACCTTTTGTAGTTGATAGGTTGTTTTATACAATTTACAACTATTATTTTTGTATACAGGATATTTTAAAAATGTATTGGCGGATTATGCAAAAAAATATGGAAATAGCATCTTCATCTTTGCAGAATGCTGATATGGCTTTTTAAAGTTTCATATTGAACACACCAGCATTCAGATGCTGGCATCTAATATATATATAGACTTTGATATACCTTTTGTTTGGATGCTCGCATCCCAATTATATGCATGCAGACTCAACTTTCTCTTTGGAAGCTGCCATCCCATTAACAAAATGGATGTTCATCCTTTAAAGTTAATCTCAGGGATGCTGTTATCCCAGTTGTAAGTAAAAGTTATCTCAAAACAGTATAAATTGAATGCTGACAGTCATTTCTTTTGGATGCTGGCATCCATCTTCTTTGGATGCTGGCATTCGTCTTCTTTGGATGCGAGCATCTGTTTCTTTGGATGCTGGCTCTGTTTATTATGATGCTGGCATCTGTTTCTGTGAAAGCGGGTGTGCGTTTTGTTTAAAGTCATTTCCTTTTGATGCTAGCTTCCGTCTTCTTTGGATGCTGGCATCTGTTTCTGTGAAAGCCGGTTGCTGTTTTGTTTGGAGGCTGACATCTTTGCATTGTATGTTTCTTTATATATATATTTGACCAGGTGACTTAAGTTTAATCACTCAATTGAAAAGTCTTTTATCTTTTGGTGTTTGTTTATTATTTATATAAAAAATATATAGGAAAAGCGCATGAATCTAAAACTGGTGATTATCATTGTGATGAATTATAAAAATACAAATACAACGAAACAGTAATATACAATATTATATTGTATTAAAGAGTGTTTGGAGTTACTGAAAGTGAGCTTAACCTCATAGCCTGCTAAAATGATATCATAGACATACACTCTTCTATTCAGATTGGTGACTGTATTTTATTAAAGTGCTGCAATTGAAGTCTGTAAGCCTGCGTTATAATTTTGTGTCTATGACAAACCCCCATTTTTAATTAAAGTATATATTGGCATTAAATATATAAGATATCACAAGGAGATCTTGTCTTCACCAGTTGCATACATACAATAATACATGCACCACTTTGATAACAATGCAAAATCTTTTAAATTTTATTTTGATTATCAGTAGTGGTCTCTTTAATCTGTACGTACTGGATATTGCCAATATCACTGGACTTGCTGCTGTATGCAACTTCCCATGCGTAGGCACATCATGTCATGATATATTTTCATTTCAATCACAAAACCTACATTTTCTTTATTACGATCATTGTTAAGCTTTTTTTGTATTCAATATTTATCAATCATCTAATAAAATCGGTTAAATGAACTAGAGCTTTCTAACTTTCTTTTATCATTTATAACTAATCTGAAATCAGCTGGAATCGAAAATGATCATGATGATCTGGTGCTGTTTGGATGTTTTGTCGCCTAAATTCAACCTGTCCAGTAACAATAAAGTGTTACGATACATAATACACAACACATAAATAGTAACCGGAAAAGTACAGCCACTGCTTAAAAAACACTGAAACGAGAAATGAAAATCCAGTATAGTTTTTAATACAGATAAATATTCTGACCAATTTAAATGTTTAAAGAAATTGCATAAAATGAGTTTCCTGTAGCTTACGTCTTTCATCCTCGACAATTTGGGCTCATATTTGTCTCTACGGCAATTATACCATTTCTCCTTAATTTTACATTCACAGTTAAATATAAACTGGCCTCAAGCAATCAATGAGTCTATATTCTTCATATAAAATCTTGCAAATATATGAAAGATTGTCTACAGTAAGTTTTCGTTGTAAGATCACAATACTTTTAAAGTAGATATTCATGTAGAATAAAGTGTTAAAAATATATTGCTTTCCTCCCAACGTTGAAAATGACCACTCGTGGTTGCAAAAAAACTACTTACACCCTCCCATCCTTTTCCAACCCCAAGAAAATGCATGATTATTTGAAGAAAACCTCCATTTAAACTTCACTTTACCGAAGTTTTCTATATCAAGCCTGGTGCTTCTGCGTAGTCACAGATAAAACTATTAAAAAAAACATCTGAACCACGAATTAAATCGAATTATAATTATGGAACAACACTCAGGTCTATATACTATCAAATAAACAGCTGCGCCATGAGCGCATGCTACGCCCGTCGCTTTTTAAAAGAATAAAGTTCAATAACTTCTCAATGTCATATCAGAAGTTTATGAAAAACTAAAGGGAGGTTATCTTAATAGATATAAACCAGTCACCAAAGTTTCATGAAAACTCCTCAAAGCACTTTAAAGATACTGTCTGAGAACTGGAAAATCAACCCCTTTTTTGAATAAAAACCCATAACTCTGAAATATAAAATCTAAAATTTATAATAATCGAGATGGAGCTTACGTCAATAGATATAAACAATTCACCAAAGTTTCATGAAAACTGCTGAAAGTGTTTTTGAGTTATTGTCCGAAAACTGGAAAATCACCCTTTTTATAATAAATTAAACCCCATAACTCGGAAATGTAAAATCTAGAAAATCGAGTGGGAGCTCATGTCAATAGATATAAACAATTCGCCAAAGTTTCTTACAAATTGGTGTAAGTGTTTTTGAGTTTTTTCCGAAAACTTGAAAATCCTTTTTTTAATGAATAAGACCCCATAACTCGGAAAGTTAATATCTAAAATTTATAAATAAAAACGAAAGGGAGCTCACGTTAACAGATATAATCAATTCACCAAAGTTTCATGCAAATTGATTAAAGCGTTTTTGAGTTATTGTTGGACTATGTTGACGACGGACGGACAACGTGTACTATAATACGTCCTGTAAACGGGCGTATAAAAAGGCTGCAATTTCATCAATATCATTCATTTCGCAGAATTATACCCTATTTTTAGATATTTCATGAAATTGCAATCACATGGGTGGATTCATTTTACATCTCAATTTATGTTCCGTATTTTGCTTGACAATAGTCATAAAACACAAACTTTGTGTGGCGATATTTACATTTTCTTTAATTTTTTCATATTTTCTTTTTCATTCATTTTGTTATTTGCTATTTTCAACTTTTATAATCAAGCTGTTACGAGCTTCAAAATTAAAAAAAAAGCAAGAAATGAAAATATCAGCTTTAAAGGGGCATGAGCTACGAGATATGAAAAAAAATACGTTTCTATTTAGTTCAATCATTAACATGATTAATGAAAGTGAAATAGTGAAATGATAATTCGCTTTTAACAGCCAGTTTGGTTCAATTTTGTCAAAATAAGTTAAGAAACATCGCTGATTAATTATTCACTTGCAAGTGAATAATTCGACCTCATTAAATCCGTTTTTATGTGACCTTCCATAAAACCCCTTAGCTAGAGATTGATTAGGCATAAACTAGGCATGTTCAGCTAATAAAAGGAAAAGAATGTCAACATTGAAACTCCAAAAGTAAAACAAAAGTAAACCATTTAGTTGACTGATTCGATCCACAAAAAAACTCATTCTTATACAGGAAAAAACGATGATTAACATATTTCTTTAACCTACAATATGAAATCAAACAGACCTAGAAAAATCAAATTTCACGTGTTTGCTATCTATTTATTTCTGTATTTATGTTTATATCAGGTTACATGACCGTTGGCAGTCTTGGAGGTCACCTCGATGGTTAATTAGAGGCGTCTAGACTAAAATACACACGAAATTGAGTCAAATCGGTGAACACGAATTTTACAGCTAATGCCCCTTTAAAAACACTTAATAATGAAAAGATGACGCAAAGGCAGGCATGGGGCGAATTACATTGCAATGCAATTCATTACATTACAATTACTTGGACAAAACGAGCATTATATTACAATTACAATTACAAGTATTTTGGAAAGTAATGCATTAAATTACAATTACTTTACCAAAGTAATGCATTATATTACACATTACATTTTATAAATTGTATTATCAAAAGAAACATATATACAGCATTTCATACTGCAATCTTGGAAACTATTAAATAGGTATTATAAAAATCCTTTCATTGCCCTATTAGACCAAATGACAACAGTCAAACAAATGTGATTAGCTTCCTGAAGGTTATCATACAATTTTTGACATACATCCTTGGCCTTAGTCTGTATCAATTTAGATGAGAGATGTTTTCGGCTTAGAATTTGAAATTTTGGGTTAAGATTTTCTATAAAGTTCTTAAACTTTTGACTTTCAACTGTTGACAATGGGAGTAAATCACTTCTAGCAATGTACCCGAAAAGTGAATATATAGCTTTGTTTTGCTTTGGGTCATTAAATTGATATTTCTGAATACCAGATGGATTTACAAAGTTTGCGAAGGTTGACTGTTCTTCTGGGTCAGGCTTTTTATATTTCGAAGTATACATCTCTGTGTTTTCTCAAAAAAAAAACAACAGAATTGTTGTAAGGAATTTATTCTACCATTATGTTTTTTAATTATATTGTTAACTTAATCTCAATGTTAATTAATTACTTTAAAATCACAAACTCACTTGTCAAAAGAAAATAATTGATTGCTATACAAACTAATTAGTGGTTTTTGTCAGGTGTTAATTATCAATCATTCAACTTATTTCTTTCATTTCTTTCATCTTTAAATATCTATGTATAATAGATTTTTCATTGACTATAATGGTATATGAAAATGATTGCAAATGAAAAACATTATTATTTTTGTATGTTTATAAAATTGATCTGTTTTCATTATTAGTATAAATGTTTTAGTATTAAGGTAAGATGAAGAAAATCATTAGTTTTACAACAGTTCAAATTTACACTTTTTGTTAATCATTTAACTAGACATATCGATTTGTGTTTAATATTCCTATTTTCTTAAAGGAAAGAATGAAACAGTAGTACATGAACTTATTATCCCTGAAATTTGTAGAAATATATAGCACTATCAGACAAGAAGTAATGCTGTGTAATCCCATGAAATGCATAAATTACATGCATTTTTGCCAATGTAATGCATTACATTACAATTACATGTAATGCAAAGTAATTTGGCATTACACATTACATGCATTACTTGGGGATATGTAATGCATTACAGGGCATTACAATTACAAATTAGCACTACCCCATGCCTGCGCAAAGGCATATATATATATATATATATATATAGGACTAGCTTGACCAATAAAACATGTAGCAAGTTAATTTTTTTCAAGTATATGTATTAGAGTAAATTTTATTTTTAAGTCGATAAATCTATTTGTGTTCCTTTCTTAAACATTAATTACATAGTATTCATTCACCCTTTAATATTCATACATGACAATGCAATAAGGGTTTTGCTCATTGTTGAAGACCGTACGGTGACCTATAGTTGTTAACTTCTATGTCATATGGTCTCAGGCTGGTGGAGAGTTGTCTCATTGGCAATCATATCACATCTTCTTATTATTATATATACTGTAGCTCTGGTTCCTTAACTGATTTGGGTCCTTTTCAACATTTGTATTAGCTGTGGAATCACAACACGTATGATCCTTGTGATATGATTCGACCCTCAGTTTTAATGACATGAACTTTTAAATCAACCAACTTGCTAGATGAGCACATAGTAACAGGTGAAAATGAATGTTATGTACGATAGATCCCCCCTCCCCATCCCCACAAAAAATTTCAAATACTTGTTCCCTTCAGACCCGTGCAATTAAGATGTGAACAACACATTCAACTTTCTGGTAAACTGGATAGACCTTATCGCTATTTGTCATTTCTGGACATCACAAAGGTTCCCGGAAAATTTTGACGTCACAATAGAAAATGTCTGTCTGAAAAGTGATTGTTGTATGACGTCAATACTTCAAGTGTAGCTGATTATCAGGTCAAGTGTTCTGATATTCAATTAGCGATATGGTCTATTGTCTCCTGGTATGAGGACAATTTTCCCTTACAAACCCGAAAATCAGTAATTCATGGAATTTCTTTTGGTTTATATGGCTTGTGAGGCATTTTCTGCAAGGCAAATTCAGTCTTTGAAAAGCTTCTTGACTTTCTAGACCGAAAATCAATCTTAAATCAAATTTCTTATACTTTACATTGCCTGTATTAAGATTTTAAGGCCTCTTACCAGTGATGAAATTTACTGGTGTAGGTCATATGGCTAGTGGTGAACAAATTAATTTAGCTGACCGATTTTTATATTGGCCATGGCAGTAGAGATTGTGGTTAGTCGTAACTAGAGACATAGTCTTGGTGGGATGTCATGTGCATCAGATTTTTGTCAAATCTATTTATTTCTCTGCGGAACAGCTTAATCACGCACAGCATGATAGGATACATATTTTCAAGATATATGAAAAGGGTACTGGATGTCTCATATGCTCACCGCTACTACAAAAGGATCGAAGTGCTATACGCACATATCGTTGGCCAAATGAACGATATGTTCTAATCATTTTTTTTATAAAACTTCTAAAAATATTGACGGAAATGAGGGATGAGTAGTGAAAAATAAATGAAAACAGAACGACTGTGATTCTAGAAACGGATTTAAGATATACTGTATATTTGGGTTGATACAGATAAATACGATGTTATATTTTTGTCCAGTTTCCCATGTTGAATAATTAAAATGAGAAGGTATTTACCTTACAGCTTCATTTTCCGGCGATGCTGGAATGTATAAATGATATAAAACAAGGTAAGCGTCTTTGACCTACTTTATCTCTTTATTCGGATACTTGCGGATATCTTCTCAAAGTTCAACGGGAATATTAGAAAAGAACCCGGATAGAACCAAGAAGTTGGGTTTCTATAACCAAACAACCCGGATGTTGATCCAGTTACCATGGTTTCGAACCAAAGAACCCGGATAGAACCATGGTTCAGAACCAAAAGACCCGGATGGAACCAAGGTTTTGAACCAGAGTGCACGGATAGAACCTAATTGCATTCTGAAATCTCTTGACTTTTTATACCTTTAACGTATTTTCCAAATCATTTATTTATTCAGTATTTTTATATATAATATATAATTTCAAATGCGTGGTAATTTTAAATGCTTTCTACGAACTTCGTATGCAGGATAAAGCTTTTATTAAAACGGTTCTGATATATTTTATCTCTATTTGGAAAAGAAGTATTTATTTTCGGCGAAATTTGAGCACATTTAATTATACCAATTATCTATTAGTAAAGAAAACAAAAAAGAAAAAAGGTTTAATGAGAATACAATTGTATAGTCTGTTCCAACTTTATAGGTTGATAAATTATCTGTGTTTTCTATATATTCAGCTATTTTCTTTTTGTAGTTCCAAGCAATCTTTACATCTGCTATTCAGCCACTTCCTGTTAGCCGACAGTTTGAAATTTTACACCACTCATTGAACAAGAACATTTCGTCAAACTTTTTTGGGCTTCTATGAAAGGGAGCGGTTTTATTTTTGGTCTGCAGCATGGTCTTGTTTGGTTGTAGTATGTTAGAAATATTACATTTGCTATGCAACCACTTTCTGTTTGGCGATAGTTTTAAATTTTACAACACTCACTGTACAAAGAAAATTTTCTTCAACGTTTTCTTGGCTTCAATGATTTTAGGGAATGATCAGTCATACTTCAGTATACATATTACTTCTAGTTATTGCATGCAGCGGCGCAGGTCCAGACACGGTATTTGTTTTGTTTGATCATACAAAAAATTGAAAACTACACGTTTAATTATTTCATGCATCCGAAGCGCTTTTCTGGATTTTACAGTATTCATAATCACAGACAATACGTGCTACATAGATATTGACATTGGTACTATGAAATGTCTTTACGGACGCCATCACGAGTTGGCTGACCGTTAATGAATACCCGTTTCACAGATGATGACGGATATATTCCAATTGTCGTAACTAAAATCCCGTCCTCTTTTTCCCGAATGTGACCTACTGAATCATTCGTCATAACTCGGCCGATTCCGTTCCTTCATCTATGAAGAGTAGCAGATTCGCCCGAGGATTGCCAATTGCTACCGAATTATACTTATCACCGGGTTTGTACTAACATGAGCAACACGACGGTTGTTAAATGTGGAGCAGGATCTGCTTACCCTTCCGGAGCACCTGAGATGACCCTCGATTTTTGGCGGGGTTCGTGTTGCTCAGTCTGTAGTTTTCTATGTTGTGTTTTGTATACTTTTGTCCTTTTTATTTTGCCATAGCGTTGTCAGTTTATTTTCGACTTATGAGTTTTAATGTCCCTTTGTTATCTTTCGCCTGTCTTTTACAGTTGATTTGAATATGATCTGACAACAATTTCATGATTTCGTATGATTTTCTATTGACTTGTAGAGTTCGAAAGAAAAAAAAAGTTCGTCACTATAAATCAAACATCCAATATGGTTCTCAAAATTTGAATATTTATGTCTTGTAACATATCGAATAGCACAAGTTCACTCTTAGTTCAAGTCTTGATGACCATGTTTCAAATAAAATATATAAATGGCAAACAAAACATTTAGAAAGTGTTTTGACGGTAAACATTAATTCATTTGTGACTACGGGCAATATATTTTGCATTTAAAATAACTCTGAAACACATGAGAGGTTTGAGGGGCCGTAAAAACTTCAACCCCAACTTTGCTGTATGAGGCCAGGAAAATGAGCATCCCCTTCCTTTGTTCAATCATCATGGTGTCAGTGATTTTATATACTCCCTTTGATTAACAATAACTGTTATTTCTGTTTCAAAATATATTCATTTTCCAATTAACTGTTGATTGTTTTTTAATTACTTTATACATATATATATATTTTTTTACATTTTACGATCAAAATAATACTTAAGTGTGTTTTAAAATAACATAATTTTACAGATTGAATAAACACTAGTAGGTGCTACAAGTGTTAACGACAGATATCTAAAAAAATTTAACTAATTTTGGTTATAAAAATTGAAAATTTTAATGTTTTCACTCTTATCGCCATGGCGTTGTCAATTTTTCTTAGTCTAGAATACACTAGATCTTTATTCTTGTTAAATAAAGACCATAGTTACAGAGATGATAATATACACCATATCATATCACACATTTTACAAATTGTGAAAATTACAAAATATTCGTACTTAGCGCCTTCAAACTAGTTTAACCATGCAACATAAAGTTTGTGCCTGTTATAGTCAGGAGCCTGTTATTCAGTGGTTGTCGTTTGTTGCTGTGTAACATATTTGTTTTTCGTTCATTATTTTGTACATAAATTAGGCCGTTAATTTTCTCGTTTGAATTGTTTTACATTTGTCATTCCGGGGCCCTTTATAGCTGACTATTCGGTATGGGCTTTGCTCATTGTTGAAGGCCAAACAGTGACCTATAGTTGTTAATTTCTGTGGCAATTGGTCCCTTGTGAAGAGTTGTTTCATTGGCAATCATACCACATCTTCTTATATTTATATTTAATCAGGAGGACAGACTTTCACTGATATATATATAATTAATTAATCTACACAGATTTTCTAGTAAAACACTATTGACTGTAGTGAATACATTATTAAATTTAATAATATTAACATTTGTACAACAACAGTGTGGTAAATATTTATGTCGTTCTTTTCTAAAAAAAAAAGAAAAAAGGACAAAACATTACAAAATGGAAGTCATCGCCGATGACTGCAGTGTCAAAAGTGATATTCTATTTAAATGTGTTGACCGCATTAACTCATAAATAAAATTATCTGAAATTGAAATTAATAATACCAACATAAATGCACTAATCATGTAATTTGCTGTAAAACAAAGGGCTGAAAGTTATTGAATACATATTTTGTGTTTTCTTTGTTCCAAAGAACAAGAAATTCAAACCAAGCATAGAATTGTTACTAAAGGTATTGAAACACAAACAGAACACATGCTTGACAGATTGAACACAATTCTGGAGAAAGCCGCTTTCGCATGGTGATCGTAGAAAGGAGACCCCAAAAATATAATGGCCATTGTTCATAAAAGGATTGAAAATGATAACTGGCTGCGAACCATGAATTTTTTTTTAAGATGATACCCAAAGAATAAATTTGAGGTGTCTGATTGAACTTTTAAGAACCTTCAGATGTTTCTGATGAACACTTTAGTTTTAGTCTTCAACGAGCAGTAAAATCAGATTCAATACTGGTATGTGAAGGCTACCAGTATTGAAGGCTGTATTACTGAAAAATTATTACACCAGGGTTTTCGATATCACAAACTAGTCAAAACATTTACTAAATTTTATCATCGGTACAAGGACATCATTCGTAAATATAATTCAACATTCAGACATCTTATACGTTCAGGTTTTTCACATCCAATCTTTTATGGTAATATTCTTTACAAAGCACAAAAGCTAACCAAACCTTTAAACAGACTAATTCAGAAGGGATATAGTTACGATACTGTTGTCAGGTCATTAAAGATGGCATATTTTGGTATTAATATTGATTATAACATAGGGTCTTTGCATCGGAAATAAACACATTTATTCTAAAACCAGTTGTTGGCATGATACGGGTTATGTTTTTATCATATATTTTATGATGGTTTGATACTAAACCCCTAACGTGAGGGATTGTGCTTGATTTTCATATGATGAAGACATAATTTTTCAATCAGTTTAATTCAGGTTGGAGCTGGCATTTCAGTAACTGCTAGTAGTCCTTTGTTAATTTATGTATCATTGTCATTTTGCTTAGTTTCTTTTATTACCTATTATGACATCGGACTCGGACTCCTTTTAAACTGAGTTTTACTGTGCGTATTGCTGTGTTGTTTATTTTTTTTTTCTAAATTGGCTAGACGCATAGAGGAGGCTTGAGATCTCACTGAACATGTATAACCTCGCCGCATGTTTGCGCCTGACCCAAGTCAGGAGCCTCTGGCCTTTGTAAGTCTTGTACTATTTTTAATTTTAGTTCATATATATGTTTTGGAGTTTAGTATAACGTCCATTTTCACTGAACTAGTACACATTTTTGTTAAGGTAACTTACACAGTTAGGAAAAAATGTAAAAATTTACTCATAAATTTAACCATCCCATTTTTCTTGCTTTCTTACAAATTAAGCTTACTGTTTGTGTCATATATGTGCATATGTTTGTAATCAATATCTTCCATAGATTTGATATCCAGTAGTTAAAATGGTAAAATATCATTTCTTTTTGGTGTTTCCATGGCAACAATCTGCATTCATTTGCTATAGTCTTGAAACATTATAACCACAAACGCAAACAGCCGAGCAAATATTCAATAGTAGAGGGTCTAGATGCGGTTTACAAATAGATTCAATTTAATTTAAATCTTAATTGCCATTGCACCATATATATTTAAGCATGTGACAAAACATAACAAAATAACAATAAACAATATAAACAAGATCATTAATATACACAATAAAAGTAAATATTTCAAGAGTCCCCTGTCCTCAGTTCTATAGACTATTTTAAAAAGGATCCGAGCTTTTTTACCTGAATGTGTGATCTTGGGTTGAGTATATATATAATTTTATCTAAATCATTTAAATCTGTAAAGTGTATATTTTCATTTATCAAAAAAAAAAACTAAATAAACTTAGAATAATGGACAAAAATTGCAAAACGAAGGGAAAAATCAAAAAATAAAGAAAGGAGAAAAATAAACAAAAAGATAAAGAATAGAGAATAATGGCATGTTAAATTATACAGAAAAGAGAATAATGAGCAAAATAAATTAAGAATAGAAAAAAAAAAATGATGAACAAATTGAAGAATAAAGAAATGAGGGACCCCTACACAGACCCTCATACCATATGCCATCCAAATTTACAATGTCGTTTGTAAAAATAAATGATTTGTATATTGTGCTTGAAATTTTAATATTTTTGTATCTAAAGATGTTTAAATATGATTTTATAGAATAAAGTATTCAACTTTTATACATTGTCTCTTCATTCCAGTTATTATGTATGATCCCTGACATTCTTTCTGGTGATTATGAATAAACCTGAAATTGTAAGTAATTATATATAATCACTAAAGTTGCTAGTGATTATACATAAAATTTTCAGGGATTATACACAATCCCTAATTATAGACATTCACTGTAACACATATATATATATAAACAAGTCTAAATTGAAAACAACGTTCAAACCTATAATTGCGTTGGATAAAAACCGCAATTTTCATACGTGTGCATGCAAAACAAATTTCTTGGTCGTGGGGTCTGAAAACAGCACAAACAGCATTCTCCAAAAGACCATAAAAGTGAAAAAGTATATTTTAACAAAACGCATTGACTAGCAGGTCGAACAACGGATGATCTTAAACCCTGCTGACTGCCATTGGCGATTGCCACATAAGCGGATCACCAGATGTAACAAAATGGATCTTAATTATCAATTTAATACCAAACAGGAAACAATAAACTTGCGGAAAAGATGGTTTACCGCAAACATGAGGTGCCAAAATTGATACACCATATCCGGATTTCAACAATTAATATCTCTTCCGTGATGTTAGGAATCGAAACGTTATTTGGAAGGCCATATAATTTACATCAATCTAGGATTGACTCTTGAATTTTAAAGATTCGAAATAGGATGAACGGATCATATAAACCCGAAGGCAAATATAATACAAGCCCAAACGAAAAATTATAAACAAGTCTAAATTGAAAACAACGTTCAAACCTTTGATTGCGTTGGATAAAAACTGCAATTTTTATACGTGTGCAAGCAAAACAAATTTCTTGGTAGAGGGGTCTAAATACAGCACAAACAACATTTTCCAAAAGACTAAAAAAGTGAAAAAGTGTATTTTATCATGATTTCCTTGATAGAGGATTGCTGCTCACAAGGAAGCTATTACGCCAAGAGTTCCAAATGGTGAAGTTGAAATCATCCCTTCGTAAATTTTACGGACGCCATCACGAGTTGGTTGACCGTTATGGAATAATCGTTTCACAGATGATATCGGATATGTTCCTTATGTCGTAACTACAATACCCTTCCCTTTTCACGAATGTGACTTACCGAATTAGTTTATTTACCGGATTTGTAGTAACATAAGCAACACGACGGGTGCCACATGTGGAGCAGGATCTGCTTACCCTTCCGGAGCACCTGAGATCACCCCCAGTTTTTGGTGGGGTTCGTGTTGCTTAGTCTTTAGTTTTCTATGTTGTGTCATCTGTACTATTATTTGTCTGTTTGTTTTTTTTTTATTTTTGGCCATGGTGTTGTCAGTTTGTTTTCGGTCTATGAGTTTGACTGTCCCTCTGGTATCTTTCGTCCCTTTTTTATTAATCGATAGAGATAAAAACAAATCCGGGTTACAAACTAAAACTGAGGGAAACGCATCAAATATAAGAGGAGAACAACGACAAAACAAAAACACAACATTAAAATGTAACACACACAGAAACGAACTATAATATAACAATGGCCATTTTCCTGACTTGGTACAGGACATTTGGTAAAGGGGTCTAAATACAGCACAAACAACATTTTCCAAAAGACCAAAAAAGTGAAAAAGTATATTTTAACAAAACGCACTTGACTAACAGGTCGAACAACGGACGTTCTTAAACCCTGCTGACTGCCATTATATATATGCATATTTATATATCAATTCATATAATATTGACGAAATCTTGTTATGAAATGTTTTATCTAAAAGGTTGCACCAAAATATTATCATCCATAAGTTAACGTGTGTAAAAGCGGTTATATTCCCAATTAGTCATAGTCATAAAATAAGGAGTCGATCTTTTTAACCACAATACATGCTTACAAACACTAAAATGTACCCTTTTCAAAATGTCAAGAGTTTCGTTCAACAAGATTTCGTCCCCTTATAAAAGAATAGGTAAAACAGCCTACTGTAATTAAATCTTTGACCATTTTTTTATTGGAATATTTATATTGATTTTGTTATCAGTAAATTAAAACCATACTAAATATTATTGTTATACACGTTATGTACTTTCACGGTACTACAATATTTCGATAGCTACATTTTGGCAATGCGTAAGGTCATGTTTTTCTCTGACTGTTAATGACGTCTGTATACTAAATCTGGATGTTGGATGTGTACTGATTGATATTTTAGTCTTAGATACATGGTTTTTGTATTAGTTGTTATTGGCTTTGAACTATCTGTCAGTAACTGCGAGTACTCTCAGATCTGTACTTAGTGTCTTTTTTGTCTTTTTTGTTGTTAGAGATGAGGGATGGGTATATACCCTGCCCCGTCCGGTTTGTGTTTTTGTTTGATGTTTTTCTGCGTTGCATCGATCTGATGAGTTAAGCCTTCTTCAACTGATTTTTTATAGTTTGTTCTTATGGTGTGCTGTTATACCAATGTCCTAGGTTAGGAGAGGGTAATAATAATCGCTTACATCCACTTCATTCGAACTGTGGTGGATAGCTATCTCATTGGCAATCATGCCACATCTCCTTATTTTTATATCTATCAAACACATCGAGCTAGCAATCTATAAATAAATAGTTAGATCTACACTTCTTTATAACACAATACATGGCTTTAGTAGCTTGATCTCGAAGATATTTTTCTATTGGCATAAAAAGATACACTTCTAGAGACAATAACACCAAGGTATTCATATTGTTGCATTTTTGTGTAAGAATTAAGTACGGGCATTCAAGCCTACCATTTTAAGTCAAATTAAGACACATTTTTTAAAACTGTTTTAAATTCTCTTTAAACACACAACATCATGGAGTCCTTGTCAGGATCAACGATACATAACAGTTTTGAAAATAAAATTCAAAAAGTAATATTTAACATTTAAAAACAATTTTCAGTTTTGGAAATTTAATTACTTTGCTAAGAGTCAAAATTCCCCCAATAATAAAAAAAAAAAAATTCTGAGGACGTATGAAATTTAGAGCTTTTGCGCTAGTTGGAGATGAAGTTGAAGTTGAACTATATAATAGTTCGTGTTTAAGGTAATGTATACTAGTTACACTATGAAGTTGGGTTGAAAAATAAACGAACAAAAGTTTTGAATAAACTCATCATAGATATCAGACTTAAAACTTTGTACGCCAGACGCGCGTTTCGTCTACAAAAGACGCCAATGACGCCAGCTCGAATTAAAAAGTTAAAATGGCTAAATAAAGTACGAAGTTGAAGAGCAATGAGAACCCCAGACTCCGAAAGGTTAAATTCGAGGTACGAAGTTGCAGATAAATAGTTATGAATAGAGTTCGATTTTGTCCTACACTAAAGTTTGAACAACCACTTGAAATCAATAAATAAATATTTGCTATTGATATAGTGTAAATATTAATTAATTCATAAATATAAAATTGTTAGAATAAACAAAGTTAAATCTGTCAGTATGTACGATGCATGCTGTATTCGTTGCTAGTCAAGAAAATATAACTATAATGTCTTACAAATGACACCATTTTAAATCTTCGACAGTTTTGGAACACAAATATTCATTCAACCTCACTTCTTTTCCCACGCGCGAAATTTTTAAAACCTTGTTTTTATTTCGTAAATTTAATTTTGAGGCTGTTCCTGTAAAAACAAGTAACTTACAGTTATCCACACTGCACTGGTATTGTTCCATATTGTATAAACTATAAAAAATGCATGTCTAAACTGGAACTGATGTTCCGGTTAATCTTGTCTCCAGAAGCACTATTTATTCAGCCAGTAATTGTCTACGTACATTTCTAAAATATTATGTTCCCTGCACAAACACGAAAACAGACTATGTTTCTGATCTGTAGACAAGTACTTATCATTTTGACAGTCACTGGAAGCTCTGGATACATTTGATGGTGGCAGAAATATTGCCTTTCACCAGGCAACCTTCGGACTCCTAAACGAATTGTTGAAAGACTGTTGCAAAGACACTATATATATACGACTGTGACTCGGGAAAATATCCTATTTCGACTGATTTTAATCATTAGCTAGAAAACGAGTACTTTAACCCTTTTGTTTTAAATGACATTTATCTTTAATATGAGAGAAGATTATTTGTATCAATTTTTATGAACAAATCACCGATAATGTATTTTCAAATACGATAAATAAACAGCAAAAAAAAAAAAAAAAAAAAAAATGACGGTTTTTCTTAAATCATGAAAATTTAATAAAAATGAATTATTTCTAAAGTTAGATAAGTTTATAGCATACTTATGTAAAAAAGATATTATAAATGGTTTTACAAAATCCGTTTGTTTTTATCTTTTGAAACAAAAAAACTTAGGTATGTCCTTCTGAAGGATAGAAATTATTAAGAAACCCCGATTTTGGGTAAATGTGTAAAATTTCGACCAGTTTCATCTCTAAAAGTAGCAAATGAAGGTTTTTAATAACATATTTGAAATCACGACGTAAAGAATAGGTTGTATGCACATTTTCGTTAAAAAATCACCGTGGGATCTAAACTGTAATTTTGATTCAGTTTCTACACACAGAGAGCAGTGCCGGTTGCCTCGGTGAATAACAGTTTTTTTCAAGTCAATAAAACCACGAATTTTGCTGCTTCAATAGACAGTAATTATTGTATAAAATGAAAATAAACAAGTTATTGACCACTTTAACATAATGTATTGTGTGCTGAGGTGAAAAATTTGGTACATTCTATTAAAATTGCCAAATTGCGTGTCAAACTTGAACGTTTTAAACAAACTCTCAAAACTTTTTAAAATTAAACCCATTGAAAATGTTAAATTGATGGAATCTATGTTTTTTTTACCGGCTCTAGTTGATCCACGAACTATATTTACCCAACATACGGCATTTAATGGTATTCTATATATACATGAACAAAATGGTATAATAGCACAGACCTAAATAAGATATTTATTTATATATAAATTGAATAAGGATGCTTTTAAAGACATATCTTTAATCCATCTTCATATTCAACAGTTGACAGTCCAAGAAAGGTAAACGTCCCATCCTAAGTACGTTCAACGGACCAGTCAACAGACTGAGTTTAAAAAAAAGATTGACTCTTCATATCAACGGACAATTCTTTATCAGAAATACGCAAATCTTTGCAAACTACGCATAATTGGGTGATAGTTTCAATTAATTATCATATCTTTCAAACATCATGTCATTATCATTGTACATAGTGTAGAAACTGAAATATTTTCTAAAGGAATGCACGCTTTATGACGATATTCGATATGATCTATTTCATGATACTTACTAACTAATTTACCCTTACTTCCTTACTTACTTACCTACTTAGTCTAACTTAATTACCTACTCTTACTTACTTACTTACTTACTTACTTACTTACTTACTTACTTACTTACTTACTAAATACTTACTTACTTACCTACTCTTACTTACTTACTTACTTACTTTTTATTTTCATAATCAAATGGATTGCACACATGTTAATATTAATACCATAAGATTTTATAATTAATCTTCAAAACATTTCGTCGATAAATCGAGATAAACAGACCCATACTTCTCCTATCAAAGGACTTTCTTTGTAATTTGTTACTCTATACAAATGTAGATCAACGGACTAAATCTTCGAGAAACTAAATTACGCCCTTGAACATGATATCGTTCTGATTTTGAATGTAAAAGAGTGTAACATTTACAATTGGTCTTTGCTATGTTAGCTCTACAGTTAATTTACACAAAAAAGGAGATCAGTGCTCTGTTTTTAATACTTAACTTCATTGAAAATTTTATGATTCTATCTTGAATAGATTTGGAATACCATCCATGTCAACATGTTTGTTAACATTGGATTTACCTTTAATTACATATATTTCATTACAATTCAGCAGCATTCTGTTATTAAAAATGTAAATATTAATAGAAAATACATGAATTTCATGTGTTACTTAAGGACAATTGTTCATTTTGAGAATATTATAAAACATTAGATCTTTGTAGTGTCCGTAAATTAAATAACTTACTAACTTTTAATTACCATTTACGTAAGAATTGAATATACATCTGTGATTTTTTTCCAATGAATACAAGTGTAGACACAGATCAGTGTGGATAGTTTCTAATGAATAATAGGTCAACTCTTGATTATTTTGATATGCTTCGCGTATAAAGTCATTCATTGAAGGTTTTGTGCTGATCTTTCAATGATCATATTTTTCAATAATCAAGAACGGTGGTACATTTTTGCAGAATACAAAGATATATGTTTTTTCCTGTGATTTTTTTGTTGTTTGAACTTTGTTAGTTAATTGTATTTGAATTATAACTGTGCATACCACTTGTGAAATATATATATATATAACTATTATAAATATTAAGTTATACGTAAAGACATAAAATTGCAGAGGTTAATTTTACAATTAGTGTCCGTAACTAGCAAGTACCTTACCAGACACAAATTATAATATAAAACACATCTGGTTGTTTTTTCCACTAACCAAATGAGTTACCTTTTCAGGATCACATTTTTTTTCCAATTGTGTTGAACTTTTTTTTTGGACCCAAAGTGCAACCTTACTGTTTCTTTTATTGTGTTTTACCCGAATATTTATGGCTGAATGTTCAGCAAACGCATTTATTGATTGATTGGTGGTAGCTAAACGTCCAGTGGCAAATATTTCGTGCATGTTCAGGACGAGAACAAATTAACAATAAATATAATAAGTAGGTCATATAAAAGAGGCCGTCCAGGGAAAAGGCCGTCGAAATTTGGACTTCCACTGGAAATTGATGGTATATTGGATAGGGACATACACTTTGTTTTGCAAATGACAACCTATGGACCCCTCAAAGAGTTGTTGCAAGGGTTCTTAACGTGCAGAGAGCGTGGCACTCTCTCTTCGCGGGGAGTAGTTGACTATATACTTCTTTCACTGTACATATGAAACTAAATGAAACTATTTCATCAGTATTATTAGCATTAGAATAGGAAGCTTATCAAAATCATTCGGATTACCATAATGACGAAAGATGAAGAGACAGTCATTGGGTGCTGCCCTTTCAATAACACATGCATATTCGTTTTGATATCGGGATTATTTTTATAAGATGCAGCAGTCTTATATATGAAAAATCATTCTTATTTCTGTTTTAACTCATTTATTTTAGTGGAATGATTAGACTATTACTCAAAACTCTTGTGTGTGTCGGCATTGCAGCTGCCTATCCTAACTTTAAAGATATCCTTCCGAATGGAAATGAAGTACCACATCCATGTAAAGCTAACTACTTGTGGCATGGTGTAGGCCACAACAATCCACTTGGAGGTGGAAGTAGAAACCAGTTTGGTGTGGATTTTAAAGCAGCAGGATTGGTATGTTGAAAGCATAACTTTTATACAACACGAATAAGATAAATTGACTGATGGTTGTTTAATTGATGTGTCGAGTTTATCTTTATGACCGTATATAATATATTGAATCATTGGGTGCGTTTTGTAAAGCATTGTCGGGATAAAGAACAGAAAATTTAGACTGTCTTTGGAAAAGAAGTACTTTGGATACGGATAGAAATTTTGTGTTGCAACAGGCTATATATCTCCGATGGTAGAGTTGTTGCGTAGGTCTTGAACGTTCAGACTGCGATGCACTATTCCGGCACGAGGCATTTTATTTCCCAATTTGCACTAGGTGTATCTTAACAAAACCCTGCAATAGTTGTCTGAATGCTCCTGGTTATTGAAAATTTCTGCTGTTTTTTTACAGTAGGTTTAGTATGGTAAAAATTTGAAAGAACGCTTCTATTTAAACATATGTACCTGTAAAGTTAAGCTTCAGTGAGATAGAAAATTAAGAAAAAATCCAAGGATCGAACATTTAAGCATTCACATTTGAAGCACTATTCCACCTTTTTGGTCAAACATTTAATACACATTTGATGGAGTAGTTGTAGTATATCGCTTAGCCAAAATATCTTACGTTGAATATCAAATAACTGATTCTATGTTTCATTTTCATTTATTAAATGTCACAATCGATCATACAATGACACCAGACATATAATTATATTTTTTTCCTTCCGCTTGAACTTGAGAAAGTAGGCATATATTTAGAAAAGTGCATGCTAAAGAGGTGCATCCGTTCCGCTGTGGGGGATACGCGGGATAACCGGGCCATTAATCCTTGGGCCGTGTGTAGTAAGAGTTCTACAATCACCGCATGATCAAGAAACCTTTAGTGGTCGTATTGTGGCTTATTGATTTTTGCCCTACCAACTTTTTTCCACTGGCTGCCAAAATATGATGTTCAACCCGAGGTGGGTCTACCTTGCTTAACCATATCTAAGTACTTTGATCTTTGTATATTGTTGTCTTATTGACAACCATACAGCATCCCCATTTATTGTTTAAGGTAAGAAATACTAGTCATTGAAAATAAAGCAAACAACAATTTACCAATGTTTTTTGTTTTACTTTTGATTGTTTCTTATTTTATCTTCGTCTGTTTGTTCATGATAAAAGTAGTTTTTAGCATATAACTTATAATATGTTCATAATAAAAAACTCGAATTTAAAAATCAAATATGTCATATCTAATTTCATCTTTAAAGATATCGACTAGCGGCGAGACACATTTACCAATAAGAATTTTAATATGATTAATCACATGTAGAACATTGTTGGCTCTGACGGATTACTATACATAGAATCTCATCGAAATTAATTTGCATTTAGTCATGGACATCTGAATTGTGTAGAGAAGATTCTGACGGAGACGGAAGAACAAATGGTGAAGAACTTGGAGATCCTGATTGTGTCTGGAAACAAGGAACTTTACCATCACGTTTAGCAGATATAACACACCCAGGTAAGATTAAAAAGTGGAGTGAGACATCTTTTGATCAAAAGATCTTGTGACATTCTCGGTTTTAATGGACATTTGTATTTATTAAGCTTCATTTCCAAATTGTGTTTGTTTTAAATGTCGAAAATAAATTGTTCGCTAGACTTTTCTTCATAAATGTCTGCTTCTTTTCTTGTCCTAAAAGTAAAACCCATTGTAGCGAATTTGTGAAAAGAGTTTTAACTGAAACACAGCCACATATTCTCTGGTTCATGTCAGAAATCAGATATTTGCGTCCCGTGTGTGCGTATCCATTAGTTCGTAACACTTGTGCATCTTTGAAGTAGTAACGGCTGCGGGAGTAACCCATAAAGAAACTTAATTCAGCAGCGGGTTTTAGATAGCAGGGTTCTTGTGATGTTTAATAATTTTCTGTAAAGTGTTTATCTGACTTCTGATTGTCTTCTCGTTTTTTTGGTTTTTGTTTGTCTTTATGTTGTTTGTGTTTTGTACTGATGTTATCGGCATCATTGAGCACATATCATACACCCAACCATTAAACAAGATCTTATTTAAATAATGTGATAATTTTCAGGAGTGTGTACGTTATCAGATGGGTCCATTTGTGATGCGGACAAAGGATGGATAGATTGTCAAGTGGAAGATGGACTGAAAAACTGTAATGTTTTGAAAGAACCAGGTAAAACCAAAAAAGCAAAAAGCAAATATAAGAATATTTTTTTAATGAACTAATTTTATGAGGTTAAAGCAACTTTGATAGCAAGAGTATGTTAAATATTCTGTTTTTATCCATACATTTTGTCTAATTTCTTTTACCCAGTCATTTTCATCGTACCTTTTTGTTTTCAGAGACATTAAATACAACCATTCGCTTTCCTGAGACGGCAGTGCCAGCTGAAGAAACAACGTATTCCTGTATGATCTTCAATCTTCCCTCTGACCAAGATTATCATCTGATGGCATATGAACCTTACATAGATAATGAGATGGTCATGCATCATATATTAATTTACGGATGTGATCCGAATGGTAGGTACAATATGATAACAACACAAATTTCATGCCTTCGAAAAAAGTAAAATCACAAAAATACTAAACTCCGAGGAAAATTCAAAAAGGAAAGTCCCCAATCAAATGGCAAAATAAAAAGTTCAAACACATCAAACGAATTGATAACAACTGTCATATTCCTGACTTGGTACAGGCATTTTCTTAAGTAGAAACTGGTGGATTGAACCTGGTTTTAAAGCTAGTTAAACCTCTCACTTGTATGACAGTCGCATCAAATTCCATTATATTGACAACGATGCGTGAACAAAACAAACAAAAACAATAGGTAAAACTGTCACAAATAGGTGTAAATAGTCTAATTCGGTAGGTCACATTCGTGAAAAGGGAACGGAATTGTAGTTACGACATAAGGAACATATCCGATATCATCTGTGAAACGGATATTCCATAACGGTCAACCAACTCGAGATGGCGTCCGTAAAACGTACAAAGTGATGATTTCAACTTCACCATTTGGAGCTCTTTGTTTAATAAATGAAAATTCACAATTGGGAAGCTGAAATCATCTCTTGTGTTGTAAAGTTTTGTTTTCAACCGACCCTCATAGTCAATGTCTAGATATAAGTCATAATCAAATGGCAAAATCAAAAGCTCAAACACATCAAACGAATGGATAACAACTGCATTATTCCTGACTTGGTACAGGTATTTTCTTATGTAGAAAATGGTGGATTGAACCTGGTTTTATAGGTAGCTAAACCTCTCACTTGTATGACAGTCGCATCAAAATCCATTATATTGACAACGATGCGTGAACAAAACAAAAAGACACAATAGGTAAAAATGTCAAAAATAGGGGTACAGCAGTCAACATTGTGGTATCATCTTAATCACTATAAAAAAAAAACAAATGTAACGAAGAAGCACAAAAAGGCATACATCAAATTTAACATCCTCATTTTGCTTATATTATACGATTTTATTTATCTATGTATAATCCACCCATAAAGGATGGAAGGTTTTAAGTACTGGCGTAACATCGCGCGTTTAAAATTCGCACAGGTAGACATAAAATAATTTTGTCGTTCAAAGTATGACAGGATACATAAATACAGAGTCACGTAAAATGGATATCACAAAAACAGACTTAACAGTAAAAGAAATATTAATAAATATAATAATTGTGTGGTTCTAAGTATGACGGGAGACATAAGTACAGAGTCTCGTCAAAGGTATATCACAAAAAACAGACTTAACAGTAAAAGTAATATTAATAAATAAAATAATTTTGTCGTTCAAAGTATGACGGGATACATAAGCACAGAGTCACGTCAAATAGATATCTAAAAAAACAGACTTAACAGTAAAAGTAATATAATACAGACAAATAAAAGAATACTATAACACGTTATTAAGATGATAAACAACGTCAGCACGCAAAATCGAAGCGTTTGTCTGGATTTACTGTCATTACACATGCTCAATGCCGAACTATTTAATTGTCCAGGATGTATAAAAAGTGGCCAAATAGTCCAAATAAAACTCATTACATACAAACAAACAAATACTTTACACAAGTAGAATATTAGAAGTACATCAAAAAGGCCTTATAAAGACTTTTTTTTAAATAAACATATATATTTGTTTTTAAATGTATATACATGAAAAAATGTGCAAAGCTGTTATGGTTCACAAATAATTTCGTTTGTGCCTTCCCTTCAAGGTGTTGCTGAAGTTTAAACATATGTCTGTTATTCCAACAAGAATGTATAACTTGATGCAAACGCAACATCGAAGACAAATAATACCATCCATATTTTTCATATGACATGACTTATAACAACCATTCTTAGATTATCCGTTGATAAATTCAGAAATTACTAGAGAACCATTGTTTCAACTCACTCAGGCAAAGTTGACGTAATGTGGATTTGACTATAATTCGTTATTTATCGCTTTTGGTATTTCAGTAGTGCCCTATAGGACATTGTAACTATGTCAGCTTGACATGCTGATTGAATGTTTAACCTCATTTTTAAAGTTGACAGTGTTTAAAAAAAATTGCGTTAAGTTCTTGGTTTCTCGATTGGAGCAATTTCCCAGTTATTATACATAATAACTGAACCATTGACATCTGATAAAAGAAATGTTGTATAAGTATGATAATGTAATGGACTCCTTATTTTGACATCATTAAGATGGGTGCCACATGGGAGCTCTGCTTACACTTCCGGAGCACCTGAGAACACCCCCAGTTTTTTGGTGAGGTTCGTGTTGCTCAGTCCTAATTTTTCTATGTTGTTGTTTGTCTGTTGGTCTTTTTCATTTTTAGCCATGACGTTGTCAGTTTATTTTCGACTTATGAGTGTGATGTCCCTTTGGTATCTTTCGCCTCTCTTCTAAGTAATAGTATTCATGATTATATCAGTACCTTGGCAATAAAGCTTGAGATACGAGTATTGATTACTGTTGAGAAAAAATAACTTTTCATTTGAATCTGAGAAGAAATTAGATAAGTAAATGTTTGTACTTATACAGAGGACCCAGTGCCAGACGAACAGCTCAATACAGTTACCAAGTGTGGCATGGGAGCAGGTGGTAGCTGTAGTAAACTCATCGGATTATGGGCGGTTGGATTTTCTGGATATTGCATAGATGGACCAATGGGATTCCGTTTTGGTCAAAGTGGATTCAAACAGGCCGCATTAGAGGTTCGAAAGTAGAAAAATCTTTAAAATAGGATTTCACAAAATGAGACGAAATTATATACACCAACTCGTAGTTCCTCTGATTTTGTAGATCACGAAGTTTTATAAAGATGTCTCATAACTTTCTTCTGAAGCTAACATGTTGGCATTAGGCCTTCAAACGTTTGAAATATAAAGGGAAAAAAATACACAATTCATCTCATTTGAAATTTAATATAAACACTATCTTAAAAGACATTTGACTTCACATCGATGTGATGATATGATCAACACCGTCGCCCTAACAAATTTTTGCCACTAAGATGTCGGTGTGAGTCAAATGTATTTTTGAGTAATTTCGTTTAACACTATCATTAACTTTTTGTTAAATGACACGTTTAACCTAATTATAACAATCATAACATGTTGATGTCACAATGCAATCGAAGTTATATTTCGTCAGTACAGTGATCGTTGTGTGTCAGTTTATCATATCATTTTTTTTTAAATTATTCAGCTTAAATAAAGTTGGTCATTTACTTTGTCAAATCTCCACGAAATATAATGAAACTTGAACAAATGCTCCGTCATGATAAAAAACGAGCATTTGAAGAAAAATGTTCAATTACAATATTCTCCTCGTATTTTACTGATAAAAGGATTTAGTTTTTGGCAGTCAAATAAAGTGGATACCTGAAAAAATTAAATATTAGAAATTATAATTAATTTTTGTTAAAAAAATATTGATAACTGCTGTTGAAGAGAAAGAGAGAAAATGTTTTTGATCAAACAGATTTATTGGTTTTAAATGATAATTTTATCATTTCATAGTTTCACTGGAACAATCCACAGTTAGTAGCGGATTGGAAAGATTCATCGGGAGTTACTCTTTATTATACTCCGAAGCTTCGAGCAAATGATGCTGCCATTATGCAAACTGGTCAGCTATATCTTGAAATTCCACCTGGACAGCAGAGTTACACAGTAGTTGGGAAATGCCATTCAGAATGTTCAAGGAAATTAATACAAGCACCAATTAACATATTTTGGGCTATAAACCATATGCACTATTTAGGTAATAATTATTTCTTATTTTAAAAGCCTGTATTAAAAATAGATGTCAATACTATGCGAATTTGCAATTTTATAACATAAAGGATTAATGTAGTTAATACAGACCAAGGCTGTTTTAATTCCTTTAATTAAAACTAACGGCCGTTGTCATAAAACTAATAGATCACTTTCGAGTTCGTTGCATTTCCGTCAAAAACTTTGGTTTCAGTGAACATCATTCGTGCGTTACGGGCATCGTAATTTCCTTTTCATGTTGAGCGAGTAGTTGAAAAAAATAGGATGCTATATTGCACAAATCATTCGCCAACATAAATTCTTATAATTGATAATCGGCAAAGCTGTCATTAGGGAATTGTGATTAAGTACCTACGGAACAAACATTATTTCTAGTTTATCATGTACAATGACGACCACGAAGACGCTTGTAATAGTGAATGGATATAGGCGATCCCCTCTATCTAGTAAATGACGTTATAGAGGCGTGCATGATTGACAAACGTTTCCGGTGAAGAACATAACTCAAAAGTGGTCTATTAAACAAACACATTCTAATATTTATCCCTCCTATAATTCATCATCACGTTAGCCCTAGAGTCCTAGTGATTTTCATTTAATGGAAAATTTTAAAACAAACTTATATTGATTACAACCTTTTTAACCAAAACAAATTCATGAAACAATTCATTTAGTTATTTATAACAACCATTAACCCACATATTCCGTTTAAAATTACAGTCTGTTCTAACTGTCATTAGGTCTTAGCTTTTGCACACTGCTGTATCAGTTGATCACGTATAGTCGTATACGTTACATACATAATATAGCTGACAACTGGTTAACACTGAGCATTTAACAACCGAGATGAAACATAAGTAGTTTCTATTTTAATCTTCCTTGGAGTTCGGTATTTTTGTTATTTTACCTTTCTCATTTAAACTCATTAATATTATTCCATGTGCATTTAAATTGTACGGTTGCTTTTCATTTGGATTCAAAAGGCAGTAATCGAACTTGCGATGTATACATTTTATTATAATTAAGTGGTTTACAATTAGTTTGTTCTGTTTATAAAAATATTTTAAGATCTCGAGTTGGTTGACCGATACGATCTTTTTATGTCTCAACTCAAAAGCGACATGTTTTAAATCTTTAATACCAGAAACGTCATCTGTTCTGTAAATTTACTGAGAGAGAGAGAGAGAGTTTTGAAGCTAGATTTCATGAATAAATATAATTTTGTTGTCAAAAAAATTTCAGGACATGAAATGAGTATTCAGGTATACAGAGATGGTGTGTTTTATACAGAACTTACAAATGATGCCATTTATAACTATGACAGTCCTGTAGAGAACAAGTGAGTGTACAAATCAAGATTCATTGAGCTATTTAAATGTAAAAAAAAATAGTTGTGAGATACGTTATTTATCTTGCTTTTTTACTTTTTTTATCTATATATATAGATAATACAAACTCTCACAATTTATTTGCAAGCAATTATACCCGACTCGTAAAGTAAGAACTATAATGCAATAGTCTTGTCCGACTATACGTCCGTCCGTCTGTTCGCCCAACAAATATTTTGTCACACGTATCACAAAAACCAAAGAACAGAACTACTCTATATTTGGTCAGCAGCTTGACATTGATGAGTTGTACTGTGCGAGCACTTTTAGGATCTGGCTGAAACCCTCTTGTTGTTTGCAGACACTATAAAGATTTTAATAAATTAAATGAGCTTAAAATTTTCGTCTTGCATTTATTCAGTTTACTTAACAGAATGCCTTAATATTTGGCCAACAGCTTGATAAAGATGAGTTTCAACGTATGTTGATTTTTTATCTATTAGATACCTGCTTTCTGCTTGCCGATACTATGAATTTTTCAGCGTATGGAATGAAAAAAAATCTGTACATATGATATCTCGTTTCTGATAGTTTGACTTACTAGTGATTAAACGCTTACATTCTTGTTGATGAAATGCCAATTAGGTCTAATAGACAAATTTCCCTTGATTTATTATTTAGAAGACTGTATTCAAACAGTCTATCAATCTTAACCTAACTGCACAGTTTCACAGCGTCGTGTGTGTATATTGAGGTTCTTACAATATTATGGCGTATTTGTAACAATATGAGCGAACTAAATGTGGCCAAATAGAAAGATGAAGACTGCAACAGTATATGTAAAACAATGTATACGAATAACATTCTTTAACAAAACCAAAATTCAAATTGAAGTAAAGTGATATACCGGTATAGTTTAACAAGCACACATTTAAATGTTTTGATTAAAGATCTCCCCGATTTTAACTTTTACCAAAACATGTTAAGTGTGCAAAATTGACCCATCTATTTACAAAGAAGTTATAGAACAGGTTTTGTATCAAATAGGATTGGACGAAGCAGTAATTTGTGAAGTATTCACGTCACAATTAACATGAAATTCATCTTCATCAAGTTACAATTATAAGTGGTCAATGTTATCGTAAAATAAACTTTCCTCCATGTTCTTATTTTTTGCATGGGCGTTGTTTTAGTATTTGACCAAATATATTAGAGTTTGGATAACAATAGAAAAGTATAGGGCATCATATTCGCTACAACCTAAGAAATGTGGATTTTTGATAGTGTATTCTTGACAAATGGTATAACTCGAATGGACTCGATTTACAGCTTGGCATATTTTGTTGATATCTATCTAATGACTGTATAACACTCTCTATTCGTCTTTTGGATATTTGTGTAGATGAGTTGTTGTCTCAAGGACGTATTTCCCACATCTCCCTTTTTCATGTTTGTAGTAATCATGAAAAAAGAACTCACCAAAGATACCAAGCTTATAATTTTGTACGCCACATTCATGGAATTGAACTTTTTATGCAATATCAGTCGTTACACTTCTTGGTCGGTATTTGAACATTAAAGTATTTATACTTAACATTTAAAAATCAAAGCGCAGTAGTGCTTATTCATGTTTTTGTTGATTTGGCAACTGTGATTCTTGTAACAAAATGTATGTCAACTGATTTTAAAATGTAAATTTTAGGTACTCAACTGCAGTTCAAGTGCTACCAGGAGACGAAATTGTAACGACATGCAAGTTCAAATCCCTTTCTAGACCAAAGACCACGTTTTTTGGTGATGCTACAAGTGACGAGATGTGTTTCGGATTCATGGCTTTTTACCCTGCTGATAACATGCCATTCTCTACGTGCACAGCATGGAAAGATATCTCAATATGTGATCAGTGGATTACACGAGAATATAACGATTGCAAATGGTCTGATTTTATATCTGTCAATGTAAATGAAACAAAGCGCGTAAAGGATGAAGTAATGACAAATTGTAAACCGTTCGGTAATTGTTTATCTGAATGCAAAGCGACACTTCAGGTCCTATTTGCAGAGCATCCATGCATGACAGGTGACGTATACGAATTGATCAAACAAATGGCTATTCAGTGGGACAATAAGGAAATGCAAGGATTCATTGTAGCAGTTGATTCATGTAAAGGTGAAATGGCTGCCGATTTGTACCTTCAAAATCTTCAAAATGATAATACTAATGGAT
The DNA here is from genome assembly GCF_021869535.1 of Mytilus californianus. NCBI lineage: Eukaryota > Metazoa > Mollusca > Bivalvia > Mytilida > Mytilidae > Mytilus > Mytilus californianus. The sequence goes on from NW_026262668.1 coordinate 3,651,558, forward strand.
CTGACCGGTTTGGTGGCATCAGTTCACTACTGGTATCTCTGATTGTGTATATGATCATGATGATGTTCAAATAATTATTCTTTACTCTTTGTAGTCTTAAATCAAATGTTCAATAAGAGGTAAAATATACACAAATTGAACCCCGTACTTTCCATTGACCCTCTACCTTCCCCTTCTTGAAAGATCTGCATCTACAACTGATAGATGTGATACACAAAAATCGATGACATAAACCCGTAGGCTTACATTTCGATGGATGGTGTATAACATCCTACTTTGATTCGATGAAGCTCCTCGATTTCCTTTTACTTAATGCAGCAGTCAGCTAATTTAACTGAAATCTTGGCTATGTGAAGTCAACGCTTTTATCACCATAGCCTCAACATACACATCACTATTGATGATGTCGAGAACAATTTGATCTGGTATATTTATGCAAACTGTCCGAAATACCTGCGTTTACGCTGACCGATAATACCATACGGTACAAGTTTTTCTGTACCAGTTATAATACAATACACTATCAAAGATAAAAAATACAACTTCGACTTACCACTGAGAGAAAATCAAACAAAGGAATAAAAATTGAAGATCTGAAACCACTTCATTGCTCACCTCTTTAAACAAAAAGGGGCCATCCTGGAGCATAGAATTTTATTATCTCTTTGGTGCTCTCACATTAAAAGCAAGCTAGTTCCCATCTTAGAAACTAATATTTCATTTCATATTTTCAGTGAATTTTACTTGCACATTTTTGTGTTAATACTTTATACATATTTCGATATTCATGAATCTGAATAAATATATACATTATTGTTTCTACTATTTATATTAATTTACTAATGATATATATACTAGTAGTTGTTCAAAAATTGTCTAATTGAAATCCATCCTAACAGCTTTGATTTTATTCAATAATATTTCTAACATATCTCAATATTGTCTTCTGATTTTGTTGCAATGTTGCACAACATGTGGTCACGATAGTAGATAAATGAAAAAAGGTGAGGGTTAGTGGAAGGCATGTTCGTTAAAGATATGTTCCTGATAACAATTCATCCAGAAATCTTTTCAAACATAGAAAAGACAATATGTTAGCCATGGTAGTCCTTGAGTCACTTATATCAAGTACGGTAAATTTACTGTGTATAAAGTGTCAAATTTATCGAAACACTAAGGGTTTTCTACTCCAAGGCATACATTGCCTTCGTCGTATCATGCTAATTCGATATTCCTGTCTTTAATCGTCAATGCTATTCGACATCGTTTTTGCTTTGTCCTTAATTGTTTTCCAAGACATTTGACAATTTATGATACGAAGGTGTCCAGGCATCACGCCTATGAACAAAATGTATGACGAAATTTCACGACCTCCGGGGCAATAACATATGCACGGAATTCTTTTAGGACCATGTATTTGTTTGCCGATTTCCACCTTTATTCTTATAATGTAGAATTAAAACAAGGCCTTCTCAAGAAAAGTGGAAAGGAGCTGTCATTAACCTTTGGCTTTACATGTGGAGCAGGATCTGCCAACCCTTCCGGAGAACATGAGACCACCTCCGGTTTTTGATGAGGTTCGCGTTGAACAGTCTTTAGTATTCTATGATGTGTTTTGTGTATTGTTGTTTTCTTTTGGTCGTTTTTTGTTTTTTTCATGGCATTGTCAGTTTGTTTTCGACTTGAGTTTGAATTTCCCTTTGGTATATGTCGCTTCTATTTTACGTTCCGCTATATACATGATGTCCTTTCACTGAATGAGATAAAGATTAAAAATTTAAAGTTACGATTTTCCATGACCGTATGTTAATACATTTAGTGATTCGTATGGTTAAACTCAAATTATTTACTAATCTGCTATTTTGTGCTGCCTAATCAACGAATATGTCTCATAAATGTATTTTAACATTGGGTTGATACTGCTGCTACTGCACTGTAAGTCCTTTAGGGTATCATCAGCTTTATAGTCGGTGCTTCGGCAGTCACGATTTAGAACAAGTATTTTCAAATGCCCCGTTTATAAAATAAGAAATTATTATGAAACTAAGGTTCCAACTTCCTCAAGCAAATTCGAACTTTGACAAATTTTGCGATTCTTTTTCGTCACTTTTGGTAACCTTACATTTCTACATTTCTTAGGTTTAAGTTTTCCTGATAAAGACTAATAAAGCTTTCCTGATAAAGACTAATAAAGCTTTCCTGATAAAGACTAATAAAGCTTTCCTGATGAAGACTAATCTAGAAAAACACTTTGGACGCAAGAAATTTACAAAGTGATTTTTTCATTAAACAGGAGTAACACGACTACTACTAAAAAAGGAAATGTTGACCTTTCCTGATCATCTAAATTCATAGCCGGTTTCTTAGGGTCCTGTGTTCTCAATCTTAAGTTTCTTTGTAATGTTTTGTTGTTTGTCTCTTGTCATTTTTATTGCGCCTGTGACTAATGTCTCAACATGCGAGATATAGGGAAGCTTATCCGGTGTGGTAACATCTTTGTAAAAGCTTCATATTTCAAAAGGTAAAAGACATTGATACTTCATATCTTGCATCCATACAGATGTCTATCATGCCTGAAGTTGGCATGTGTCCGTTGTCATTGACCTCATTAAGATGGTATAGTGTTTTTCTCAAGTTTATATTAGTATTGATGAAAAATATGCCCACTTCATTTGATATATACATTGCAAGGTATATATGTATGTCAGACAGGGTTCAGCTGACCTCATTTCAAAGACCAATGATTATCTTTATATTTCGTTAAAAGGTGCATTTTTCAGATACTATAATCAATTGATCAACTACATTAGATATGTATAACAATTTTAAGGGTCACATGTGCGTCTGTTAGGGTTCATTTGACTACGACGTCATTTTTATGGTATACTAGTTAATAAACGAAAACAGAGATAACTGCAGTAACTCGAAAGGGAGCGAGACCAGTTACGTCGACATGATAAGCGTCTCATGCCATACATTCATCAATCGCAATGCAAATCCACACTAAATAATAAAATACACGCACTTTTGATTAACCATTTTACTACAATTAAGATTAAATTGGAAGCATGTCCCATGATATCATGCAAACAACGCCTTTTGGGTCTGGACAGAAAAGTTTTTCAATGATAGAATTCAATTTAAACACAAAAGTATACGTCATATACTTATGAGCTCACCTGACCTAAACAGCTTTTGAACGTTGACCCAAATGGTCAAATGAGGTAATGTCATCCCTTTATCTGCACCTTCGCCAGGAACCTATTCTCATTTTAATCATCGCTATGGCCAAAATTTATAATTATTGGCTGAAAGTTCAATGATCCTATGAGCAATTTCTTTGTATACTAAATCGGGATATTGTAGAGGGTCCTTTATTATTTTTTTAACTTTTAGTACCAAAAATCAAACCCAAGACGCCCGTCATAGGAACATGATTTAACATATTACTGCAAACTAATGACTAATCGGTGATCCTATACTAATTTGGTGTACCAAAGTAGGAAACTACCGATACACTGGAACATAAAAGAAACATACAAAATTACTTACAACCATCTTGTAATGAACAACTTAATAAATATACAAAATACACCTTAAAGTAAAAACCCTCAATACAAAAAACTGTTTGTCATGTTCCAAAGAGGAATAAATAAAGAAGAGTATACTTCTATAACATAGCTATTTGTATTATGAACATTCCAAGGTTCTGAAGGGCATTGGTGGTCGAGTTGTCTAAAGAGTCAAATTACTGTACCACTAGCTTGTAAACACTGGGATTCCGGTTTCCTACATTTAATAAAAATAGGCCGCCACGAAATAGCACAATAGTGATGAAAGTGGCGGTTAACATCAATCATTAAATCAATCAATCCAAGGTTCTAACTTAAACGTAATAACATAAATCCAACAGTTATTGTTCATACTGAATTTTATACACACTTCTAATAAACGAATAAAAAAGATAACAGTTAACCCCGAATGATTTGAAAGAACAACAGATTGCACTAATCGCCAGTTTCCGACCTTCTACCCCCGCTCCCCCCAAATAAACAAACGTGCATTAAAACAGAGGCGAAAAATACCAAAATGAACATTATAACTCGTAAGTCGAAAATAAACTGACAACCCCATAGAAAAAAAGAAAAAGAAAAGGACCACAAGACAAACAACAGTATACAAAACACAACATAGAAAACTATAGACTGAGCAACACGAACCCCACCAAAAATCGGTGTGATCTCAGGTGCTCCGGAAGGGTAAGCAGATCTTGCTCCACATGTGGCGCCCGTCGTGTTGCTCATGTACGTACAAATCCGGTGATAAGTCTAAATAATAGGGTCACATTCTAAGAAAAGAGAACGGGATTGTGGCTACGACAATTGGAACAGATGGGATGATTTCTACTTCACCGCTTGGAACCCTTGGTTAAATTTCGTCATTGTGTGCAGCAGTTCTCTTTCAAGGAAATCATGATAGGAAATGCAAGCCATGAAATATCGTATCAACTGGGAGATATATACTCCATATGCAGGCGCTTCTGGAATGTTTCTACATAGAAAGTTCACAATTGGGAAGCTGACATCATCTCTTTTGTCAAAAAGTTTTGTTCTCAACTGTCCTCATTGTTAATTTCCAGATGTAAGTCAAGATATGAGGCAGACTGAACTGTATCTGTTTTATACTTTATTTCAAGTCTGATGGGATAGATGTGTTCAACATAGTCGCCACAATTTGAATCATTTGTAGAGAGGACATCATCCATATAGCGGAACGTGAGTTTAAGGATTGTGCTAGCTTCTTTTCAATCTTCAAGAGACAAACAACAATTAAAAACATGATCCAGATAGACTTCCGCCCTTTAAAATTTACTTTGGAGTTCGGTTTTTTAGTTACAACGATTTTACTATAGCATTCTAAGGTTCTGTAGTTTAGTATGCTATTTATTAAAATTTGGTTATTTCCCTTTATCACAAGTTTTTCTATTAATAAAATTAAATCTTTTGAGTGTATCAAAGTAAATAAAAATCTTGTCAAGTCTTTTATTTTTACAAAATTTAAGGTATTCAGAATGTCATAAAAACAAGAAGGAAAATTATCGTAAAATTGTTGCTCTGTACAAATGAGGAATAAAATTGAGAATGGAAATGGGGAATGTGTCAAAGAGACAACAACCCGACCATAGAACAGACAACAGCAGAAGGTCACCAACAGGTCTTCAATGCAGCGAGAAATTCCCGCACCCGGAGGCGTCCTTCAGCTGGCCCCTAAACAAATATATATACTAGTTCAGTGATAATGAACGCCATACTAAACTCCAAATTGTACACAAGAAACTAAAATTAAAAATAATACAAGACTGACAAAGGCTAGAGGCTCCTGACTTGGGACAGGCGCAAAAATGCGGCGGGGTTAAACATGTTTATGAGATCTCAACCCTCCCCCTATACCAACCTGTTTGTGATGAAACCAAAGACACTATAAGTCATCTTTTCTATGAATACATTCTTATTAGAAATGTAAAGATAGACATTGCTGCACTTTTACAGCAAAACATGTTATTCTTGAATCTGAGTCTTAAAATGTTTGCTTATATTTTTTCACTAGTCTAGTTAGTATTACATTCATACATGCTTTAAAGGATCATTGCATGTTCTTCAAGGTGCGATAAATTAAGTAGAACATACGTATCAGACAAAAAGAAAAACGTGACGTATTTTTTGTGAACTTTATATTATCACAGGTACTTCTCACCATACTTACGTTGTGAATAGACCTAAAATGACAAATGATATATTTCATATCGTGAACAATTCATACATTAAAGAATACAGGGCGGTTGACAAACATTCATAAAGTTTTCTTTTTTGTGATATAATTTGACGATTTAAACATTTCAGGCCTTTAACAAATACTACTGATGTCATTTAAGTTGTTCGATGATACACCATACAACCTGTTTGGAGTGTTTCATCTGAATGTTTTGCTTTTCTGAAAAGGCAGTGTGGAAAAATTATTTGTGACTACATTAGCTAGCTTTTTGTTGTAGCGAACACATTTTTGTCCTGTTTTTCAAAAAAATTTACTTTTACTACATATGTTCCAGACTGGTGAAGGCGGAATTGTATTCGCATTTAAAACCTCATCGAAGAAACATGTACTAGATTTTTAATTTGGTACGCAAGACGTGCGTTTAGTCTACATAAGACTCATGAGTGGCGCTCGAATCAAAATAGTCGGAAGCCGAAATCAAATACGAAATTGAAGAGTATTTGTCCAACATGTAGTTTCTTTCAGGCAGTGAACATTTATTTTGCCAAGCATTTGATAACATATGTAGTATAGAATGGAAATTGATATTATGATTAAACTTTTCTCGGAATTCATATAAAGTCAAAAAGTCGCTGTTCTCCTTAAGTAAATCATTAATGAAGAACACTCATGGTTCACACAAACTCTGGTAAAAAAGATTTCATTCTTTATTTTCAAGCTTCGTGATTCCTTCAAGATTATTGTTTTTATTTCAGTGTTATAAAATAGCTATTTTATAGATTCATAAATTATTTACAAACTAAGTTTTCAACTCCCTCTGGCAAAGTTGACCGGAATTGGATTTGGCTATTATTTTCCGGTCCTTTTTTATCGTATAATCTTCAACTGGGTCGGTTCTTAAACATCCTTGGCTTTCAAATATTCGGCTTTGAGCGTTCTTGATAAAGGTAAATGCAGGAAAGCGCTTCGGACGCATAATTATGAAGTGTTATTTTCATTTTTGTTATAGCATTGGGTCGATACCACTGTTTACGGTATCCATGCCCACCGTCATTTTACATCAAATTTATGAAAATGTGGAAGTCTTTTCGAATAACTCTCAAGAAAATATTTCAATGTGTTTTAAAATCTATATTGTAAATATACACACTGCAGTTATTCATAAATAAATAATAAAAAAAAATATACCCTTACATCCAATCACAGCGCTCCTTGGGTACACAAAAGGCCAACCTATATCCAGGAAAATGTAATACTACTTTTTTCCCTATCCTGTGACATAAAGATACGACGAATTTTTATGATACCATCAATGCAATACTGAGTTATTTGTGAAACTATGCGCCATAGAAAATACTTGTCTGTCCCCATTACTTATAGAAACATGGATCATTTTATGTCCCCACCCTACTTGTTGGTTTACCTCTTTCTGTACTCCTTTTGCAGATAAGGCATGATAAACTACCTGTATCCAATCACATCATATCTTATTTAAAAAGAGTAATAAACAGTACCATACAAACAGATAAAAATGACCGTTTTATTCAATTTGTATTCATGTTATCCAACATTTACAACATAAGCACAAATTCAAGATTTTTTTTATACTAATCTCCATTCCATGCTTTAGTATATATATTATATGTTTGGTCCAAAATGTCAGAACTTGTTATAAAATATATTATTTTGTCTTGAGATGATAGAGACAAAGATATTTGACACTTAAAACATTAAATAAGCCAAAACCACAGCTATAAAGTTGCCTTTGTTGCCTGAATTTATCTATTAGAAAGCTGAATTATGTCCATTGGGAGTATTCATTTCTAAATAAAATCCTTCAAAAAAGTAAAAAATAAAAAAATAGATATGTTTGATATAATAAAAGATAGAAACTACAAAATGAAGTACTATTGAAATATTTGCTGCATGAACTGCCAAGAATGTGAACAATTCTTTACACAGGAAAGTATAAATTCGATCTAAATTTAGCTTAAACTGGGCCTCTTTTTTACATTAACAGTACAAACTAAACCATACAGTTTCTAATTTTGACAGATTATGTCTTGGTAAATACCTAAGTGATACACTTAGGGTATTACCCATCCAAAAGGCAAATATTTCAAGAAAAAATATTATTCGCGACTTCAATTCTGGTGTATCCAATTGAATCAATCATTGCGAAAGGTTTTACAAATACAAAAGAACAAGAGTTTGGTGCATTTTATACAATATAACTAATATTGGATTCCTAGAATAAAGTTTTATATCAGTACCCATCAATTTGACTTATCGTGATGACTCAGCACTTTTCTTAACGCAGTATTCGTCGCAGTGAACAATATATGCTCCTGGTGATAAAAATCAAATGTTCAGATCGATTATCGCTCCTGTCATGGCGGCGCCCATGAAAATTTCGAGCTGGAAAAAAAAAGAGTAATTTATCCATTTAAAATGTGTTTGTGTAGTTAAAAATATGAAATTGATAGTCATATAACTTTCAAAATGAAAATGGTTTAAGCGCAGAATATTGTGGTAACAAATAAATACTGAAAGGTTAAATATCGAAAACCAGTAGATTGATTGAATGAAAACTTTTTATTGAGAGAAGATTTCGCTGACCTTAAAAATATAATGATAGGTATAGATACTAAGGTAACAAATTTCTCATCTAGGCTTGACTCCGTGGAGAAAAACTTGACTGAACTAATTAGTGATGTGAAATCTGAGGTAGGGCAAGTAAAATCTGACCTCAGTATCACAAACACTAAGGTAAAACTACTTAGGCAAGACAACAATGAGCTTGAGAGAGGTGAAGGACACTTGGAATCTCAGTTTAATTGTTTAGAAACAGAGAAATTGGAAGTGCTCAAGATAGACATAGACAAAAAAACTCGCTTCACTCAGACATGTCAAAGAATGTCAAGTACTGCTTGAGAAACATGATAGGAAATAGGACATCTTCATCTACGGAATCGAACAAAAACAAAATGAGATAATTTGGGAAACGATTGATAATTTATATGTTAAAGATCTTGGCATATAGGATTCCCGCAAAACTCCAGTTGTTGGTACAAAACGCCCTGATGCAATTATTGTAAGGTTCATGCATTATGCTGACAAGCAATGTATTATGGCTCAGGCTTACAAAGTTGCAAACAAAAAGATACGAATTGTTGACGATCTTCCAGTTATTATGAAAGAGGAACGTAACGATCTTGCGCAAATAGCATATAACATCAGGACTAAAGAAAAACTTCAAAAAAGGATAAGAGCAAGAGGTGTACACTTGGTTCTAGAAACCCGTCGAAATGCACGTGATGTCTGGAACGTCGATCCGTAAAGACATCAGTTGTGTCTGATCAGCACTTGTACATGTCCATGTAGAACAAGTAGTACACAGATTGTTGATGCGCATCTGTGTTTTTTTGTATATTTACTTGTTCGTTCTAAACATTTGTGTTCAAAAACAAATATACAAAAATGTATCTATTATACTTTAATATTTTTTAGGGTTTGACACACCAGTTAGTATAGATGTGTTAATGTTGTTTCGTTTTTTGTAATGTGTGTATGGTTTTTGCTGATTTTTTGTTTAACTACAGCTTTTTCTATTTAAGTGCTTTCCAGCATGTATTTCGCCTTTTTGTTTACTTATAGGTACAAACAGGAATGTTTTTCACACCCCACAAAAATAGCCAAGATAAGATACTAGTTTAAACTATGTATATGTCATATATATATATTATATAGTCTCAAAATTTAAAGCTAAATGACTGATATTTTCTCACGCTTAAATGACTGGTCGAAAGGTCAGTACTCAACAGATAATAGAAACTATAAAATTGTAAAATTTATACAAAATTCATCATTAGAAGCCTTGTTATAATGAAACTTTATGCAACAGGCCTTTTTTTACTGCTATCTTGTCTCAAATAATACCATGATAGAAGGTGAGATTATTACAAATGATTTGAATGAATAAGTAATGCTGGCTTAACAAAGATTACTTTAAAAATTAATTGCAGAAATATTTTTTTTTTTAACATTCAATCGTATAGCCCTTTCATGAACTACTTTTCTGCCAGCGCTTAGCTTATATTTATATGTATTTTGTTTTCGTTGATTTGCTTGAAGCTTAATTTGTGCATGGCAAGAGTTTTTTAAATTAGCTGCTATTAATTCTCAATTACATATACATGATTTCCTATGCTCTTGGTGTAAATATTATGAAGTGTGTGTTCACTGCTTTTAAAAAAAAGAAGAAAAGAAAAAAACACCTGCAAAATGTTGGAAATGTTAACACTACATGAACAATATAAAGAAAACAAATCTATTGATTTCACTGAAAACCAAACATCTGTTTGTACATGTTGTAAGCAAAAACTAAATATACACATATTTCTTATCTTCATATATTGAAATAATCCATTATTTCTTTGGGTTTGACTCATTTGAATTAAAACAAAACAAAAACTTACTTTAATCAACTAAAACAGTTGATATTTAATGCATTTAGATTTTGATATGAAAACACATTATATAAGGGAGATAATTTTTATTAAAATTTCAGTTAGATAGAATAATCTCCCTTTGTATACAATATTTCTGTATCAAAAAATATTTGAACACAAGTGGAAATGTTACTCTTCATCACAATAATAATTTGTTTTTAATCATTCTTAGACGATTGTTATTTATACTATGATCTCAAATTTTCTTTCTTTTTGTTTCTTTTATTTTTTTTATGTTTCTTTTTCATTTTGGAACAGTATTATTTATTGTACAGCAATTATGATGCATTTAGGATACACCAGGAAATTGATGCAGACAAGGTAGAGGAGGTCAGACATTTCAGAGTTACATTATCACTTACTTATATAATACATTATGGGAGAATAAGGTCGAAATACACTTATCAAATCTCAAGTTTTTGTTCAGCTATTAAAATAGATATTTAATAAATGAGTGATAATGGTTTAAAATTGTTTCATACAATTGTCAAGGTTTAAATTCAAAGGAGAAGAGGAGAGATGTTTTTGATTATCTTAAAGCAAAAAATTGCCACATATATTGTTTGCAAGATACACATTTTTCTAAGGTTTCAACTCCCTCAGGCAAAGTTGACCTTAGATGAATTTGGCTATTTGTTTTAGATATTTTTGTCATATAGCTCTTCAACTGTTTCGGTACTTATACATCCCTCGGATTTCAAATCTTTGGCTTGGAGCGTTCCTGATGAAGGTAAATCCAGAAAAGCGCTTCGGACGCATGAAATTATTAAACGTGTTGTTTTCAATTGTTTTCAGAAAAAGAAGAAATATCAATAAAAAATATATGGGGAGGAGACTGTATTTTCAATTCCTTTGCAACAAACAAAAGAGGGGTAGCAATATTTTTTATCAAAAACTTTGAATACAAGATACATAGAATGAAAAAAGATGATCAAGGGAATCTGTTAGGAATTGATACTGAAACTGAAGGAAAAAGAATAACTTTGATAAGCTTATATGGTCCAAATAAAGATTCACCTGAATTTTATTCTAGAGTTAGTGACACAATAGAAAACTAGAACAACCAATCAGTTATAATAACTGGAGATTATAATTTAGTCCAAAACCAAAATCTTGATACTTATAATTACCAAAATGTAAATAACCCGAAAGCCAAAGAGAAAGTTTAAGATATAATAGAAAATTATGATTTAACAGATCCCTATAGGGAATTGTACCCTGAACTAAAAAAAAATACATGAAGAAAAAATAATCCCTTAAACAAGCAATATTGGATTTCTTTTTAATATCACAAGGCCTTAATCAACATGTACATAATGTACACATTCTTAACAGTTATAGATCTGATCACTCCCCAATAATGTTACATTTAAAGATGAATAACTTTATATTTGGTAAAGGTCTATGGAAATTTAACAATTCACATATACATGACATTGAATATTCAGCTGCTGTTAAAGAGACTATAAATAAAGTAAAAGAACAATATGCATCACTAGTATACAACAGAGACACATTAGAAAAGATAAATGACTTAGAAATTCAATTTACTATAAACGATCAACTCTTTTTAGAAACTTTATTAACAAACATTAGAGGAAAATCAATTTCATATGCTTCTTTTAGGAAGAAAGAAAAAGATAAAAAAGAAAGAATACTATCAGAAGATATTAAAAAACTAGAAGAAAAAATCTTGTCAGAAGTAATCTTTACTGAAATTGAAAAAAAGAAAACTAATCTAAAAGTATTAAGGCAAGAAAAAATGAGGGGTTCCTACATCAGATCTAAAAAGCAATGGATAGAGGAAGGAGAAAAACCTTCAAACTTTTTTCTAAATTTAAAATTAAACATTTTGTAAATAAGTAAATAAAACTATTCCAAAATTAGTCAATGAAAAAGGGGACACTGTCAGTGAGCAAGATAAAATATTAAAGGAGGCAAACAATTATTACATAAGGCTATATACCAAAACAGTAAGCTTGAATAATGTAAACCTTAATTGTGAAATCCCTTATACTGATATTAAAAAACTAAATAATACCATAGAAGAATCTTTAGAGGGTAAAATTACTTATAGTGAATTAACAACAGCTTTGCGAAAAATGAAAAATGAAAAAAGCCCTGGGTCAGATGGTTTCACATATGAATTTTTCAATTTTTTTTGGATAGATATAGGAAAATTTGTATTTCGCTCTATAATTAATGGTTAAGGGGAAATATCTATTACTCAAAGACCCTCTATAAAACACTGGGTAAGAACCTTTTACAAAAATATAAGTTCTGCAGTTTTTCAAAATTGTTTTTTATCTGAATTTTTTGAAATTCAAAGAGGTTGTCGACAAGGGGACCCTTTATCACCTTATATATTTCTTTTATGTGCAAAAATACTTGGAATATTAATTAGAAAAAATAAAAGAAATGAAGGGAATTAAAACTGATGATACCGAATATTTGTCCTCTCAATATGCTGATGACACGTCAATTATTCTTGATGGTACACCAGAATCTCTTGATGCATCTCTCCGTCTATTACACTAATATGCTGAAATGTCTGGTCTCCATATGAACTTGGACAAGACAAAGGTGGTGTGGATAGGGAAGAAAAAATATAGTCAAGACACCATGTGTGTAAAGTGGGGATTGGAATGGGGTTCCAGTAGGTTTACACTACTAGGAATAAACTTTTCGGTCAATTTGCAAGAAATGGAATCTTTGAACTATTATCCTAAAATAAAAGAAATTAAAAATATAATTAATATTTGGTCTAAACAAAAACTTACTCCAATGGAAAAAGATGACAATTATCAAGACACTAATTATTTCAAAATTAAATCATCTGTTTTTAAAATTACAAGCACCATGCTATACTACTCTTAAACAACTTATTCGTACAATATATTCATTTATTTGGAAAAACAAGCCTGACAAGATTAAAAGAGAAATATTATGTCTGGAATATAAATTTGGGGGAGGGGTTGAAAATGCTAGATATTGAAGAATATGTTAAAGGGTTAAAACTAACGTGGGTCAACGGTTGCTAAAATACAATACAAAACTAAAAAGGCTAATAGAAAGCACAGAAAATATTAATATTAAAAACCTAGTATTTCTAGGTTCATCAAACAGATGTAAAAACCCCTTTTGGAAAAAGGTTCTTAAAGCATGGACAGAAATGCAAAATAAACTTATACCAAAAAATGAAGAAGAATTTTTAACAGACTCACTTTGGAATAATGGAAATATCAAAATAGGTAACGCATCTGTTTTCTATAAAGACTGGGCTGATAACGGTATTTTGTTGATTAATGATCTGGTAGATAATGAGGGTAAATTAATGTCTTTTGAGCAATGGAAAAATATTTATGAAATTAAATCTAACTTTCTAGTTTAAAATGGGGTTATATCAGCAATAAAATCATATCAAAATTCTCTAAACATAATATCTCTATAGACATAAAATTGAGAATGGAAATGGGGAATGTGTCAAAGAGACAACAACCCGACCATAGAACAGACAACAGCAGAAGGTCACCAACAGGTCTTCAATGCAGCGAGAAATTCCCGCATCCGGAGGCGTCCTTCAGTCCTACAGTCTTTATAAAATTCATGGACCAATTCTTCCATATAACATAAGAACATTTTTTTTTATCAAATAAAGGGTCAAAAGATATGTATTATGTTTTATTAGAAAAAAATAGTACAAGGCCTAGCTGTGAAGATAAATGGTCTCTAAGATTAAATAAAAAATTTGATTGGAAAAAGGTGCATAATATGTCTTTCTACACCACAAAAAGCTCTAAACTTCATTGGTTCCAATACAGAATAGTACACAGAATCATAGGCACATATGAATTTTATTCAAAATTAAGATAAAACAAACAGATAAATGTACTTTCTGTAATGAAGCTATTGAAGATATTGAGCACATATTTTGGACATGCTATAAAATTTCAGATTTATGGATTGAACTTAGTGATTGGATTTATAACCAAATACAAATATTAATTCCATTTAATATAGATATTATTTTATTTGGAAATTTAGGTAACAAAGGAAATAATATGATAAAAAACTTAATAATACTCCTTACAAAATTCTATATTTATAGAACAAAACTCTGTGAAAATAAGGTAAATTTTACAGGACTTAAAAATTACCTTAAAGAATCTCTCGCACTAGAAAAGAATATATTTTTAAAAGAAACCCTTTTCATATGGCCAATATCTGCTGGGACCCCTGGCTTACGAATTAAGAATATTTTTTTATTATACAAAAAATAGGTACATTGTATACCGGAATTACTTTCACTTACATTTCTTTACCTTATCCACATCACCATCTATGTTATGATTTAATACTGTTATATGTTGGTTTATATGTATGCTTGATGTTTTGTCTATGTTTATAACTACATTTATGTTCCTCTTGTTATTGCCTGTACGAAAATAATTGAAAAAAAATCCTTTGCAAGATGTATTAAGAATGCTGTAAGTAAGATATATTTTTTTTTTTTTTTTTTTTTGCTTTTTCCAAAATTCCAAATTTCTGTGATTTTTATTTATTTATTCTTTTATTTTCCTATTCTATTCAAATATATGGATCATTCTATATTGATAATGTATTAGTTGGATATATTATAATTAATAAATATATATATTACAGATAAAATAAACTAACAAGTACTAACCAAATTGATTACTTAGTATATACCACTAACGGTTGACGAGGCCGGGATAAGGTACCGGTATTTGATGTATCCATTAACAAATGTCAAACCTATCAATCAAGTATGAAAAGAAAAAAAAAATCAAATGTTCTTATCAAGCTTTAAAATAGTGCAATCTGACTGAACTCTGAATGATTTTGATTTCTCTTGCTATCTTTAGTATAGGAAAAACGGTAGTATTTATTCTTCCATAGGCGACAATACTAATATTTTTCTAAATTTATCACTTTTTGTAATAAAAACGTGGACAAATCAGTTATGTGTGATATTAATACTTTATTATTCTGTTTTCTAAATTGAAGTCAAATGTTAGCATGACCATCTTCGAACAGATCTTGTTTATGGTATCCATGCCCACCGTCATTTTACATCAAATTTATGAAAATTTGGAAGCCTTTTCGAATAATTCTCAAGAAAATATTTCAATGTGTTTTAAAATCTATATTGTAAATATACACACTGCAGTTATTCATGAATGAATTAAAAAAAATATATACCCTTACATCCAATCACAGAGCTCCTAAGTTGACTTCCATCACTTGCCTTGGGTACACAAAAGACCAACTAAAAGCCAATACTAAAACAACTTTTTCCCTAAAAAGCGGACACTTTAAAATCAATATTACTTAAATATTCTACAAAATAGACTTCAACTAAATGAAAGGTTTTTTAATGAATATGAGTTGTTTATGTTCATTACCTATTATCTGTCTTGAACTAAACATCTATCCAACGAATACAACATGTACAAATCACAAACGCCCAATATTTGTTTTTGGATGTACTAAAAACAGAAAAGAAAATAGTTTCATAACCTAGAAAGCAATATTTCAAGAATTCACGGTTGGAATAAATGTAAATTATACTATGTGACAATGTTAAGAGAAACCAAGGTTAAACATCGCCAAGACTTACATGAGCAAATTTAAAGAAGATTTACATGTAAACTGCTAATTCAATAAGACATCAACCAAACGACACAAAAAGTTTAGACATCAAAAGTTTGGAAAGTACGTAAATATAGCAAACAACTTCAGCAATTTAGGCTTTAAGTTAGTATTTCTCTTAACCCTGTCCTACGACCTTTCTTACATAGACTGATATGTTATTTCCAGTGAACTTTCTGTTTTATTGGTGTAAAATTCGTATGGGGTCATTGAATTCGTTTTTTGAATATAAATAAATGTATCGTTGAATCTTCTGCACATCACGAAAAAAAAGCGCCGAACATGCAAAAGCAAGTATTGTCCTGACTAAAATGGTGTACTCACGTGTGAGGGTCTGGATGAGGAGAATCCTACATTTTTGTATTCTTTAATTTTAAAGCAATTTATTTCTATTCTTTATATTTTTGCCCATTATTCTCTATTCTATATATTTTAGCACCCTATTTGGTCTCTCATTTTTATTGTTTGGTCCAATTTTTTCGTTTATTTTTTGTCCTATTATTTTCTATCCTATAAACCCAATCCAGGGCCTCGTGGGAATATTTTAATACCTGTAAACTCAATTCTGAATACAAGATTTTTCATTACAAATGATTTCTTGGTCATTATTCGCGAGTCGCCTTTCATGTTAAATTTCAACTAAAATCTTTTCATAGTCTTCAGATAAACATTTATTTGCATGATCAAGAATATACTGCGACATCTATATAGCCTCTAATCTAAAGGTAACAAGTACGCTAATGCATACATCTCACGGCCTTATTTTAAATTCCTTCATGCAACTAAAGCACGAGAAACCGGTCTACATATGAATATCTAATAAAAGATTTATCTATAGCTTTAATACTTTATAACCGAAAAATAGATATAAATAAGTACAAACTATAAGCATCAAATGGAAAAAGCTTGACTCATCAGGTCGGTAAGCACACAAAAATACCCTGTAATGTACTTATATTATTTATTTATGTGTTTCTCTGTGCTGAGTGTTCTTGCATTTGTTTGTACTGTATTTCTGTCACGTTGTGTTGTCATTTAGCGGTATTTTTAACAGTGCCAAATAGGCGGGAGGTTTGGCTAGCCATAAAACCAGGTTAAACCCACCATTTTTTTCTTAAAATGTCCTGTACCAAGTCAGGAATATGGCAGTTGTTATCAAATAGTTCGTTTCTTTGTATGTTGGCGTTTGTTTTTGTTGCAGTTCAGTGTTTCTGTTGTTCCGTTGTTTTCCTCTTATATTTGATGTATTTCCGTCGGTTTTATCTTGTAACCCGGATTTGTTTTCGCTTAATCGCTTAACCATTTTTTGGGTGTAAAACATTCTTTTGATGTTTTAGATAAATTACGTGCTTTTGATGGCCCTTTTGATTCGGTTAACAGTTTTGACTTTTCCACTTACTTACTACACTTCGACACAATCTTATCAAACAAAAGTTTTCCTATTTAATTAAATGGTCTTTTGATAAATCTGATTGCAAATTTATTTGCTGCAACTCATATAAAGCCTATTTCTCAAATGAGAAACTTGAAGGTAAATATGCTAGATATACTTACTGGAGGTGTAATGAGATGATTAAAGCCGTAAATTTTCTCCTTGACAACATTTATGTACGCTTCGGCAATAAAGTTTATCGACAGGGTGTAGGATTCCTATGGGCACCAATTGTGCCCCTTTAATAGCAGACTTGTTCCTATACTGTTATGAATCACAGTTTATGGCCAAACTCAGTAAAGAAACGTCTAAATTCTATTTAATTGATAAATTCAACAACACTTATCTTGATGAAATTTGTTCGTTAAATAATCAAGAACTTTCTAAATATACTGCTGAAATTTACCCAAAGGAACTTACTTTGAATAAATCAAACATTCAGCAATAACTGTCCTTTCCTAGATTTAGATACTTCAGTGTTACACCAGAAACTCTACACAAACATTTACGACTAAAGGGATGATTTTACTTTCCGTATTGTTAGTTTTCCTTTTTTGGACGGTTATGTTCCTTTGGCACCGTCTTACGGTGTTTATATATACCAACTATTTCATGATGCCCGTGTCTGTAGTGACGTTTTGGATTTCAATGAGCGTAATCTATGTATTACGAGTAAATTATTATGTCAAATACCCCAAATAACTTAAAACCTTTACTAAATCCATAGATACAAAGATTTGGTTTGCAAGTTTTGCTCTACTCGTAAAAAACTTATTTCAAACAGAATAGTACATCCTAAATTTTACAGTGATGTTGTTAACAGAGCCCGGAAATTGAGATACGATCCGGGTAAACTTATCAATCAATTAAATAAACTTATTCTGAAAGGTTACCAATTCAACACTGTAATTGAATCTTTAAATATTGTTTTTATAGGTATAAATATTGATTTTGTTATCAGTAAATCAAAACCATACTAAATATAATTGTTATATACATATGGTATTTCACGGTACTACAATCTGTCGATACCTATATTTTGGCATTGCACAAGGTCGTGTTTTTCTCTGATTGTTAATGGCGTTTTACACTATACCCATTGGATGTTGGATGGGTTCTACTTGATATTTTAGTCTAAGATACATGATTTTTTTTATTAGTTGTTATCGGGTTTGAACTAGCTGTCTGTAACTGCGAGTACTCTCAGATCTGTACTTAGTGTCTGTTTTGTTGTTAGGGACGAGGGGTGGATAAATACCCTGCCACGTCCGGTCTGTTTTTTTTTTTGTATGATGTTTTTCTGCTTAGTATTGATCTGATGAATTAAGCCTTTTTCAACTGATTTTTATAGTGTGTTCTTATGTTGTGCTGTTACACTACTGTCCCAGGTTAGGTGGAGGGTTGAGCACTCACAATAAAATTGAGAATGGAAATGGGGAATGTGTCAAAGAGACAACAACCCGACCATAGAGCAACAGCCGAAGGCCACCAATGGGTCTTCAATGCAGCCAGAAACTCCCACACCCGGAGGCGTCCTTCAGCTGGCCCCTAAACAAATATGTATACTAGTTCAGTGATAATGGACGGCATACTAAACTCCAAATTATACACAAGAAACTAAAATTAAAAATGATACAAGACTAACAAAGGCCAGAGGCTCCTAACTTGGGACAGGCGCAAAAATGCGGCGGGGTTAAACATGTTTTTTGAGATCTCAACCCTCCCCCTATACCTCTAGCAAATGTAGAAAAACAAACGTACAACAGTACGCACAGTAAAACTCAGTTTAAGAGAATTCCGAGTCCGATGTCAGAATAGGAAACAAAAGAAAATAAACAAAATGACAATAATACATAAATAACAACAGACTACTAGCAGTTACTGACATGCCAGCTCCAGACCTCAATTAAACTGATTGAAAGATTATGTCTTTATCATATGAAGGCACAATCCCTCCTAATAGGGGTTTAGTATTATACCATCATAAAATATATGAGAAGAACATAACCCGTGTCATGCCAACAACTGGTTTTAGAATAAATATGTTTAATTCCGCCGCAAAGACCCTATAAGTGAATCAATATTAAAGCCAAAATATGCAATCTTTAATGACCTGACAACAGTATCGTAACTATATCCCTTCTTAATAAGTCTGTTTAAAGGTTTTGTTAGCTTTTGAGGTGAATACTGACATCTTTGTGCTTTGTAAAGAATATTACCATAAAAGATTGGATGTGAAATACCCGAACGTATAAGATGTCTGCATGTTGAGTTATATTTACGAATGATGTCCTTATACCAATGATAAAATTTAGTAAATGTTTTGACTAGTTTATGATATCGAAAACCCTGGTGTAATAATTTTTCAGTAATACATAAATTTCTCTCGCTAAAATCTAATACGTTGTTACATACACGAGCGAATCGTACAAGTTGAGATATATAAACACCATAAGAGGGTCACAAGGGGACGTCACCATCTAAAAATGGGATCATCTCTTTTATCATAAATTGTTGTATTAAACTTCCCGTTAATGATATATATATATCAAGATCGAGGAAAGGACAGTGGTCATTATTAGTATTAGCTTTATTTAAAGTAAGTTCAACAGGATAAATTTCTTAAGTATACATACTGAAGTCGTCATTATTGAGAGCCTATATATCATCCAAATATCTAAAAGTATTGTTAAATTTTTGTATCAGATGTTGTTTCGATGGGTCTTTGCTGATTTTAGTCATAAATTGTAACTCATAACAATACAAAAACAGGTCCGCAATAAGTGGTGCACAGTTAGTCCCCATTGGAATTCCGATAACTTGACGATATACGGAATCTCCAAAGCGAACAAAAATGTTATCAAGTAAAAATTCAAGGGCAGATAACATGTTTAACCCCGTCACGTTCTTTATGTGCCTGTCCCAAGTCAGGATCCTGTAGTTCAGTGGTTGTCGTTGGTTCATTGTCTGTCATATTTGTTTTTCGTAAATTGTTTTGTTATGAACTAGGCCAAAAGTTTTCTCAATTGAATTGCTTCATATTTTTCATGTCGGGGCCTTTTATAGCCGATATACGGTATGGGTTTTTCTAATTATTGAAGGCCATACGGTTGCCTATAATTGCTTCCATCCACTATTTGAACTTTGGTTGATAGTTGTTTCATTGGTAATCATACCACATCTCCTTATTTTTATATAACTGTCAACCGTCAAAAGCAGGTAATGTATCTACACCGGCCAAAGACCTTTTAACAAACGAATGACGGGTGTGAAAGATGAATGCAAATTTATTTATCTCTTGTGTTTATGACATAACAAAGTGGTATGTTGTAGATGTAAAATAGATAATTCACCAATCATCCCTAAACGCTGATTAAAAATTGAACAATTTATTGAAGGTTGACAAAAACGTTTACTTTAAGTCTATCATTAACATATATATATATACTTGCTTCTTCGAGTTACAAGGACTACAAACATGATATTTGATTTAAATAAAAATTTCATAACATGTTTGTCTTTTATTGTAGTGTTCCATATAATAACACGACTGTCATGTGCCATGATATTTATTCAGTGGAGAAATGTTTTACATGTAATTAAGGAGCGTGAGAAAACATAACCCGTATAATTCAGGTCCTCTATATAATCGATATCTCTTACTCGCTTCGTAGCCATCGTAGATCAGCGGTATTAACGACTGTTTAATCATTTCGGGTTAGAGAGAAAACATACCACCCGCGAAATGTGAAATTGCAAAAAAGCGAAATCAAGAAAGCGTTTCATTTCGCGTATACAATTTTGTATTTTGTTTCGAGTTTTTACTCGTAGTTTTGCGATTTTGCGATATCGCGTTTTTTCCCGATTTCACAGTTTGCGTTTTCACCTTTTTCACTTTAAAATAGCAAAAACTCGAAGTTGGCCGCATCCGGCTTCCATAAACTGTTAAAAAATCAAAGATTTAATTGTAGAGGCATTCACGCGCGCTGGCATTAAGGACCTTCTTAATCCAGGTAATGATGAACAAAATAAATATAAAGTATAGAGGTATAATTGCCAATGGGAAAAATATCCATTGAGACCAAACGACAAAGATGTGAACAATTACAGTCATCGTACGACCTTCAAAAATGAGCAGAGTCCATACCGTATAATCATGCTAATATAGTCAGCTATAAAAGGCTTTGGGGTTGACAAAATTGCAAACAATTTAAAAGAGAAAACCAGGAAAATAAAAAAAAAAGTGCCGATCACGAAAACTTCACACTGATTATTTACGAAGTCGAGGTAAGGTAACCCCTGTTTTACACGTGTGGTTTACGGACATACTTACAAAAAAGTTGTTCTATGAATCATTACTGAAAAACACACAGGATACAAATCAGGTTAAGGACAACGAACATATACCAGAAGGAGAGTTTGGAATATAAGGCTTCATCATAAACGATTTGTAATCTCTATGTAAATAGTGTACACCGTCGCTGTTATCTGATAATCATCTTTATGTCTTGCATTCTGTGACATTTGAAGCAGGCGTGATAATAAATCAGAATAAGATATCAATCAGTACACCTAAAAACGGGTATAGCGTAAATACGTCATTAGCAGTCATTTGTGTAATGCCATCATATAAATATCGACAATGTAGGAAAAAAGTGACCATATTTATTTAGTTATACTTATAAGTCTGTACAACGAATAACTGTGTAACTCATATCTATATTGTACAACTATTAATATAATGGTGTACTAATTTTTAAACATGATTCTAAAAACAAATAGTGTTGAATTCAATTACATTGTTCAAAAGCTTCCATGCTGTTATATGCTCAGGGATCGGGAGGGAGGAGCAGCTGAGATATCCAGTACCCTACCGTTTTCATATATTTTTTTCAATAAAAAAATACATCTATATATAGCTATTATGGTTCCGCTATTTTACGGAGAGATAAAAAGATTTGACGAATATCTGATGCATTTACGACTGTGGTTTTAATCGCATCTTTAAAAAACATTAAGATCGGATAAGTTTCAGATTTTTTAGGTACTTAATAAAGTAATATGATATATTTGATGTCAATTTTTCGATTTAATTACATATTATCACAGGTGACCTACAACCGCGGCTTATCCCTACTACGAGGTTATGTGTATTTCACAACCCAACATATTTACGTTATTTATAACTTCTCCAAAGGAATGCACTTGATATACAAATATACAAATACATAATTGAAGTCACGTGTTTATGTCTCATCGCTTCATTTATCAACCCTAAAGTAAGTATGAATAGAGAATTACATAATTATTCAAAAGGATATTTAGAAATGTAAAATGAGGTGAAGTTATAGGATTTTATTGTGCAGTTTTTTGTATAGTTAATGATTATTTTGGTATTTGGTGTGTTTCGATTAATTTAATTAAAAAGAAATGGCTTCACGGTTTCAACATTTCCCAATACTTGTAAAAATTTGAATGTGTTAAGAAAAGTATCACTGTCCTAGGCTCTTGAAACAGAATGGTCAACTTCAACAAAAATCGTATATATAACAAACGATTAGTAGGGCCAACTTTCCTCGTATTTGTTTTCCTGCTGGGTCAAATATACAATCTAAAAGTTGTTAAAAGTGACTGGGTTATGAATTAAATAAGAGAGTATTGTTGTTAACATTTTAACATATTTCTATAAAATCAAAACGTTATTTACATACCTTCTTTTCAAAACAATCGTGAAGCAACAATGCGAATTTCAAAAAACAATTGGCGCAAATGCAATGCGCCCCCAAACATATATGAATAAATAAATCTTCATATATTGGAAACGAGCTTGCATTCAAAGCGGCCAAATTGTCAATTATGAGGGGGCGGACAGGGTAAAGGGAGACAGGGAGAGAAGGGGTGGGAGAAAGGAGAGAGGGGGCGGGAGAAAGGAGAGAGGGGGCAGGAGAAAGGAGAGGAGGGGCGGGAGAAAGGAGAAAAGGTGTAGATAAGGGAGACAAAAATGTTTATAAAAAATAATAAAAGTGAGTCGGAAATTGATTATTTTATTAAATTAGATAATACAAAGCTTGAAGAAATTGCTAATAAATGCCGTAGTAGGCTTAATGAAAACGACCTCATAAATACGCCAAGCGTCGTCACTTATTCAATCATTACGATCTCTTATATACGGAGAAAGACTAAAAACTAACAGAATATCAATGATTGTATTCTGAATCCGTGCATTTATAGTAACAAACATGTTACCATCCCTGTTTTTTTTAGATAAATTGCGTCAAAGTTGACCGATATGCAAAGAATTTGACAGAAAAGGGATGACGGTTCTGCATATCAAATAACGTTATTTTTACGGAGAGGTATGAAAATATGTAACGGGATATGAATGGTGTTTGTTATTTTGTTTTCATTTCCCCTGTCTGGTTACTTACATTTCGTCCTAACCGGATGCATAATTAGCTTATAAAGAAATTCAAATCTTCAACTTAACCCTACTAGCCAAATTAGACAAGGGTGATGCCACCGCAATTTCCGTGTGTCAAATATTTCATGCATGTTTAGGACGATTCAATACAATTAGAAATAGTTGTGTTCAAAAGACACATTTAATGCAACCATCAAAAAAGGTTAAACATTCTGTTAGTTGTAAAAATGATAGATACAAACAATATCTTGATGAAATACATATTCTTAATCAAGTATACTGTATGGTGTAAACGTGTGATTTTTTTTAATGAGTTTGCTCATTTTAACATTTTGGTAATATATAAAGGCACCTTACAAATTGTA
Source organism: Mytilus californianus (assembly GCF_021869535.1). Taxonomy (NCBI): domain Eukaryota; kingdom Metazoa; phylum Mollusca; class Bivalvia; order Mytilida; family Mytilidae; genus Mytilus; species Mytilus californianus. Next base: position 3,675,732 of record NW_026262668.1, read on the forward strand.
TTCAAAATTTCACTTGAAAAGACAAAGTTCAACATTCTGTCATTCGTGAAAAATTATACAATAAAAAATCCTGAGAATATATATGCACCCTCTTTATAAGTAAAACACTCGGCGCAATATAAAAGTTCAAGCTTGAAATTGTACATGTTGTCGTAGAAGGAGTAAGCAGGGCTATGTATTCTGCGTGTATTTATATATTATCAAAATGCCAAATTCAACAACCTGACATTTAAAACAAAAAACAAACAAAAATCCTGACAATATGCGCACTTCTGATATATATACTATCACCTGGTACATTATTTAAAGTTGAATCTAAAAAACTTAGCAATAAGAAATAAACTGAACAAACCCTCAGTTATATATACCAAGTCAGGAACGGGCGGTCATACGGACACGGGTAAAACAGTATGCTTCCGGGACCAAAATATATATTAAGCGTATCTGGTGATGGTCAATTTTTTAAGGCATTTTGTGACAAAACATAATATTATCTTTGATAGAGAGATGTCTCATAGGCACTACATCTCCTTATTTCATAATGGTTTGAGTTTTCTTCTGAAATACGAGTTGTTTAAAGACTAACAAATGTGTACCTTACGAGATTGACATATGTTTGTATTATAATTAATATGACTAATGTTGTGAACGTGTGATGTTATCATATGATAGATTTTATACTTACTATAGTAAATATACTTATTAACTTTCAATTCAAGGGACCAAATTATCTTTTCTAAATCTACATATTAGCCATATAAAAATTCTCGTCCATCCTGCATTTGTCCTGTGTTATCTAGATGTCTTTGGTTTTTGTGTGTCGTTATTTGGCCAGTTGCAGTCTTATTGAATCTCCCATATCTCCATTTACAACACTTTTATTTAACATACATACTTGTATATGTACTTGTTATAAAATCTCTTTTAAAGATCGAAAATACCCTCTGACTTTTTCCGACGCTCATGGAGTCATGTCGGCAATGTGTCCCTCCCCAAAAAGATACCGTTGTTAATCATTTATGAATCGTTTTGACTCACCGTTTTATGAAATGGTGCATTTTTCATCATCTGTACCTGTACAGCATGTCCAGCTCAAACAAAAAAAAAATACAACCATTCCTGTACACCGAAGCGTAAATTAACTTGAACCTATATTAAAATCAATCAGGTCCAGGACCAATCCAGTATATCTTATTATAATCCTTCGTAATTAATTCCATTTTCTATGTGCATATATTTAGAGTAATTTGGAGCTGGTATACTCAGCATGTGATACATATTTCTTGTTGTGGAATACATTTTTCAGAATTTATTTTCATATTTTTTAAGACATTCACATTTCCATGCTTGTAGTGATAATTATTGTGTGTGTGTATTTTTAGAATAAAAATCCAGATCTGGTCTGTGTTTTTTATACTAAACGAGGTGTTTCGGTTATGGTCATATATACGTAGGCCTATCCTCATGAGGTATACTTCCGAAATCGTATCGAATTTCTTCTAAACAGTCCAATAAATGATATTTGTTTTCCTCTTATGTAGCAGCATTTGGATTTCTACTTTAAAAAAAATCATCGGGAAACGGCGTGCATCAAACTCAGTTGCAAATTCAATGCAAACAGACAGCTTAACAGTCAGTGAAAATAATATTGAAGTTCTTCAAGCAGAAGAAACAGCACTTCTATCTTGAGAAAGGACAAGACAGGGACTAGCTATTATAAAAAAAGCAACAAATTTGATCGATTTTTATTAAAACGAGATTTCTATACATTAGTTTTACATGTTCGAGGTCGGGAGACAAGAAAAAGGGGGTGGGAGAAAGGAGAAAAAGGGCGGGAGAAAGGAGAAAGGGGGCGGGAGAAAGGAGAGAAGGGGCGGGAGAAAGGAGAAAGGTACCCCCTGTCCGCCCCCTCTATTATAGACTAAACTGACTTTGATATAACCCACTAATTTACGTGGGTATACATACATGGACTTCAATGGTGGTGTGACAGAGTTAACAAAATAGTTCAACTTTGTGTTTTTTTATTTCTGGTAGATGACCAGTCAACGGTCACTGCATGCCTGTCGTTTTTGATATCTTCGCCAGTTTCCACAAAAGAACCTTTACATTTATTCTCATTGTAGTTGTTTCGGTTGTCTAATTCATATTCTAGTGTAAAAATATATAATAATAATTTTTGCAATTATTCGATCATATATAAGGTTTACTACTGGTTTGAGCACATTTAATTATACCGATTATCTATTAGTAAAGAAAACAAAAAAGTCAAAAGGTTTAATGAGAATACAATTGTATAGTCTGTTCCTTGGCTTCAATGATTTTACGGAATGATCAGTCATACTTCAGTATACATGTTACTTCTAGTAATTGGTTGCAGGGGCGCAGGTCCAGACACGGTATTTGTTTTGTTTGATCATACAATACAGTATTCAGAATCACAGACAATACGTGCTGCATAGATATTGACATTGGTACTATGAAATGTCTTTACGGACGCCATCACGAGTTGGTTGACCGTTAATGAATACCCGTTTCACAGATGATGACGAATATGTTCCAATTGTCGTAACTAAAATCCCGTCCTCTTTTTCCCGAATGTGACCTACCGAATCATTCGTCATAACTCGGCCGATTCCGTTCCTTCATTTAAGAAGAGTAGCAGATTCTCCCGGGGATTGCCAATTGCTACCGATTTAGACTTATCACCGGGTTTGTACTAACATGAGCAACACGACGGATGTTAAATGTAGAGCAGGATCTGCTTACTCTTCCGGAGCACCTGAGATGACCCTCGATTTTTGGCGGGGTTCGTGTTGCTCAGTCTTTAGTTTTCTATGTTGTGTTTTGTAGACTTTTGTCCTTTTTTTTTTTGCCATGGCGTTGTCAGTTTAATTTCGACTTATGAGTTTGAATGTCCCTTTGTTATCTTTCGCCTGTCTTTTACAGTTGATTTGAATATGATCTGACAACAATTTCATGATTTTGTTAGATTTTTCATTGACTTGTAGAGTTCGAAAGAAAAAAAAAAGTTCGTCACTAGAAATCAAACATCCAATATGGTTCTCAGAAGTTGAATATTTATGTCTTATAACATATCGAATTTCACTCTAAGTTCAAGTCTTGAGGACCATGTTTCAAATAAAATATATAAATGGCAAACAAAACATTTAGAAAGTGTTTTGACGGTAAACATTAATTCATTGTATGACTGCGGGCAATACATTTTGCATTTAAAATAACTCTGAAACACATGAGAGGTTTGAGGGGCCGAAAAACTTCAACCCCAACTTTCCTGTATGAGGCCAGGAAAATGAGCGTCCCCATTCCTTTGATCAATCATCATGGTGTCAGTGATTTTATATACTCCTTTTGATTAACAATAACTGTTATTTCTGTTTCAAAATATATTCATTTTCCAATTAACTGTTTATTGTTTTTTAATTACTTTTATACATATATATTTTTTTTTACATTTTACGATCAAAATAATACTTAAGTGTGTTTTAAAATAACATATTTTTACAGATTGAATAAACACTAGTAGGTGCTACAAGTGTTAACGACAGATATCTAAAAAAAATTAACAAATTTTGGATTATAAAAATTGAAAATGTTTTAATGTTTTCACTCTTATCGCCATGGCGTTGTCAGTTTTTCTTAGTCTAGAATAGACTAGATCTTTATTCTTGTTAACTAAAGACCATAGTCACAGAGATAATAATATACACAATATCATTTCACATATTTTGCAAATTGTGAAAATTACAAAATTAACTGTACTTAGCGCCTTCAAACGAGTTTAACCATGGCACATTCTGTATGTGCCTGTCCCAAGTCAGGAGCCTGTAATTCAGTGGTTGTCGTTTGTTGCTGTGTAACATATTTGTTTTTCATTCATTATTTTGTACATAAATTAGGCCGTTAGTTTTCTTGTTTGAATTGTTTTACATTTGTCATTCCGGGGCCTTTTATAGCTGACTATGCGGTATGGGCTTTGCTCATTGTTGAAGGCCGAATGGTGACCTATAGTTGTTATTTTCTGTGGCAATTAGTCTCTTGTGGAGAGTTTCCCATAGGCAATCATACCACATCTTCTTATTTTTATATTTAATTAGGAGGACAGACTTTCACTGATATATATATATATATATACAAGTCTAAATTGAAAACAACGTTCAAACCTATGATTGCGTTGGATAAAAATCGCAATTTTTATACCTGTGCATGCAAAACAAATTTCTTGTTAGAGGGGTCTAAATACAGCACAAACAACATTTTCCAAAAGACCAAAAAAGTGAAAAAGTGTATTTTAACAAAACGCATTATATATATATATATATAAATGCGTTTTGTTAAAATATACTTTTCACTCTTTTGGTCTTTTGGAAAATGTTGTTTGTGCTGTATTTAGACCCCTCTAACAAGAAATTTGTTTTGCATGCACACGTATAAAAATTGCGGTTTTTCTCCAACGCAATCATAGGTTTGAACGTTGTTTTCAATTTAGACTTGTTTATATATATATATATATATATATATATATATATATATATATATATAATTAATTAATCTACACACAGATTTTCTAGTAAAACAATATTGACTGTAGTGAATACATTATTAAATTTAATGATATTAACATTTGTAAAACAACAGTGTGGTAAATACTTATATCGTTCTTTTCTAAAAAAAGAAAAGAAATAAGGACAAAACATTACAAAATTGCGATGACTGCAGTGTCAAAAGGGTTGCTTGATCTCTCTAGCCTTGGAACATTATGCCACCTTCCTGTCTACACTGGCAACTTCATAATTGTTATAATCAATTTATATGTTACAGTGAATTTGCATAATCAGGAATTATGTAGAATCCTGATTTTTCAGGGATTTTGCATAATTACTAAAATCATTAGTGATTATATATAATTCTTGAAAATGACCAGTGATTTTACATAATCACTGAAAATTTTAAGAATTATTTTACAAATTCCCTGAAATGATAATGGGATTATCAATAATACAAAGATCCTTTGTTTGATTGGAATAAATTAAATATAGGCAAATAAATCATTTTTTTGTTTACCCCTTTATGGTTTGAGTGGACAGTTTTCATTCTCTGTCTATTTATCGAATCGTATAAAGTTAACAGTTTATCCGGTGATATTCTATTTAAATGTCTTGACCGCATTAACTCACCAACAGAAACGTATTTAAAATTTTGTGTGTTCTTTGTTCCAAAGAACAAAGAATTCAAACCAAGCAAAGAATTGCAACTAAAGGTACTGTAACACAAACAGAACAAATGTTTGACAGATTGAACACAATTTTGGAGGAGGTCGCTTCCGCATGGTGATTCGTGGAAAAGGAGACCCCAAAAATGTAATGGCCATTGTTCATAAAAGGACTGAAAATGATTACTGCCTGCGAACCATGAAATTTTTCTTAGATAGTATACAAGCCGTCACAAGGAATAAATTAGAGGTGCCTGATTGACCTTTTTAGCACCTTCAGATGTTTCTGATGAACACTTTAGTTTTCTTTAACGAGCAGTAAAATCTGATTCAAACCTTGTATGCGAAGGTTAAGTTTTTGTTTTTTGTTTTTTGTTTTGTTGCCAAAAAAAACAAAAAAAAAACAACCACAAACAGCCGAGCAAATGATCAATAGTAGAGGGTCTGGATGGGGTTTACAAATAAAGAATGATGGACAAAAATTGCAAAATAAAGGACAAAAAGAAAAAAGAAAAATATACAAAAAAGATAAAGAATAGAGAATAATGGAATGTTAAATTATACAGAAAAGAGAATAATGAGAAAAATAAAAAAAGAATAGAAAAAAATGATCGAAAAATTGAAGAATAAAGAAATGAAGGATCCATATCCAGACCCTCATAATAGATGTCATCCAAATTTACAATGTCGTATGTAAAAATAAATGATGTGTATATTGTGCTTAAAATTTTAATATTTTTATTCCTAAAGATGTTTAAATTTGATTTTAAAGAACAAATTATTTAACTCTTATTCATTGTCTTTTCATTCCAGTTATTATGTATAATTCCTGACATTTTTTCTAGTGATTATGCATAATTTCTGAAAATTTTAGTAGTTATATATAATCACTAGAGTGACCAGTGATTATACATAATCCCTAATTATACACATTTGCTGTAACATATATATATATATATATATATATATATATATATATATATATATATATATATATATATCTCAATTTATATAACATTGACGAAATCTTGTTTTCAAATGTATTATCAAAAAGGTTTCACCAAAATTTCATCATCCATAATTTAACGTGTATAAAATCGGTTAAATTCCCAATAAACCATAGTCATTAAATTAGGAGTTGATCTTTTTATCCACAATACATGCTTACAAAACTAAAATGTATCCTTTCCAAAATATCAAGAGTTTCGTACCCCAAGATTTCGGCTCCTTATAAAAGAATAGGTGAAACAGCCTACTGCAATTAAATCTTTAAAAATTGTTTTTATTGGTATATATATATTGATTTTGTTATCAGTAAATTTAAACCATACTAAATATTATTGTTATATACATATGTACTTTCACGGTACTACAATCTGTCGATACCTATATTTTGGCATTGTGCAAGGTCATATTTTTCTCTGACTGTTAATGACGACTTCACACTAACTCTATTGGATGTTTGATGTGTACGGATTGATATCTTAGTCTTAGATACATGATTTTTTTTTATTAGTTGTTATTGGCTTTGAACTAGCTGTCAGTTACTGCGAGTACTCTCAGATCTGATCTTTGTGTATTTTTTGTTGTTAAGGACGAGGGATGGATATATACCCTGCCACGTCCGGTCTGTGTTTTTGTTTGATGTTTTTCTGCTTTATATCGATCTGATGAGTTAAGCCTTCTTCAACTGATTTTTATAGTTTGTTCTTATGTTGTGCTGCTACACTACTGTCCGAGGTTAGGGGAGGGTTGCGCGCTCCCAAACATGTTTAACCCCGCCACATTCTTTATGTGCAGGTCCCAAGTCAGGAGCCTGTAGTTCATTGGTTGTCGTTGGTTCATGTTTGTCGTATTTATTTTTCGTAAATTGTTTTGTTATAAATTAGGCCTCAGTTTTCTCAATTGAATTGTTTCATATTTTCATGTCGGGGCCTTTTATAGCCGACTGTACGGTATGGGTTTCTCATTTTTAAAGGCTGTATGGTTGCCTATGATTGCTTACATCCACTTTATTTGGGCTTTGGTGGATAACTGTCTCATTGGCATTCATACCACATCTCCTTTTTTTATCAAACACATCGAGATAGCAATCTTTAGATAAATGGTTAGATCTACACTTCTTTATAACACAAAACATGACTTTAATAGCTTGATTTCGAAGATAGTTTCTAGTGGCAAAAAAAAGAGAGATATATTTCAGGAGAATTTAACACCAAGATATTCATATTGTTGTATTTTTGTGAAAGAATTTAGTACGGACATCTAACCCTTCAATTTTTAGTCAAATTAAGACACATTTTAACTATGTTAGATATTCTTTAAACACACAGCATCATGGAGTCCTTGGCAGGATTAACGATATAAAAGTTTTTAAAATAAAATTAAAAAAGTAATATTCAACATTTCAAAACAATTTTCAGTTTTGGAAATTTAGTTACTTTGCTAAATGTAAAATTCCCTTAACAATTAAAACGAGTTTTATTAATAATTTTGAAAGAAATATTAAAAAAATTAAATTCTGAGGACAAATGAAATTTAGAGCTTTTGTGCTAGTTGGAGATGAAGTTGAAGTTGAACTATATAAAAGTTCGTGTTAAAGGTAATAGATTCATGTTAGAATTTGAGTATGAGTTGAAAAATGAATGAACAAAAGTTTTAAATTAAACCATCATAGATACCAGGCTTAAAACTGTGTCTACAAAAGACGCCAATGACGCCAGCTCAATTTAAAAAGTTAAAATAGCCAAATAAAGTACGAAGTTGAAGAGCAATAAGAACCCCATATTCCGAAAGGTTAAATTCGAGGTACGAAGTTGCAGATAAATGGTTAAGAATAGAGTTCGATTTTGTCCTACTTTAAAGTTTGAATAACCACTGGAAATCAACAAATACATATTTTCTATTTATATAGTGTAAATACGTTATAGAGAAAGTCCAAATAACTGTCCATTCCTGGGAAATAATGGAGCGGAGGCTCGTAGGGCCAACGCCCATTATTTCCCAGGAATGGAGCTATTTGGACTTTCGCTAACTTAAAATACACCTTAAATATTAAAAACGAATCTTCAGATTATAACATTTTAAAGAATTTTATTTAATTTTGTAATGGTTTTCTTTTCATTTTCCCCGTGTTGTACCCAAGAATCCGCAGGCAAAATTTAAGATCAAGCTGACCATCTACTCACTTAACGAAGTATTTATACAAAGAAGAATAATTACTATAAAAAGATCTTGAATAAAGTTCATTCAGATTTATATTTAAAGTCATTGGATACGCACGTCTTTCTTGTAGTGGGATTGAAAGGATATTTATTTGTGTCTTTAAGTGGTATCTCGGGAGAGTTAAAAAAAACTAGTATTTATTCATATATGTTAATGGATTATGTGTGTTTTTCTTTTGATAAATATTAGATGTAGAATCGTCTATGAAATGTGAAATGGTACAACTAGAATGAAATTCCAGGTATGTAACACTCTAGTATAGGTTTTTCAACTAATAACGGGGTGCTCGATTTCAAGTCATATCGAAAACAAAATGTGATTATATATTTCAAACCATTTTATTCGATGAAATAATATGAAACAAGAAAACAGTATTTCACGCATAACCCAGTATTTCGTCTTTCCCTTTGCTAATTACAACGAACAAAACTTTTATGCATTTTTAAAAAAGCAATACAAGCAAACTGAAGATATTTTTCATTCTTTCCTTTTATCAGAAAGGAAGCAAAAAAGTTTTAGAAACAAAAATCCGCATGATTAAAAACATTTCTGGATTCCGTTTTGTATGTATTTAACTTAAGTGGACAACTACCTTTTAATTTCATTTAAACATTTATTTCAAGATTAACGCCGTTTATTTGAACTGCCGATATAACTGTTATATTAGCCACTGGACATCTAACAACAGTGAATGAATTCGATTATGTTACGCGTTTCTGTTGAAAATTGAATAAAAACGCCGCCTAATATTTAACACAAATGTTATACATACCCCCTCAAATTGTATTCATTAGTACTATATTTAAATTATAACAACGAACACTCAAATAAAATACCGAATACGCCATTTTGACCATTTCAGTTTCTTGGACTATTTATTCTATTAAACCACAATATTATTGTAGAAACTATCCGAGTAATTTTTGTGTTTTTAATTTATATATATATAAAAATGCAATAAACGATTTTTGCTGTACAAAATCAAAATATTTCAAGGAAATGATATCTTAAACGGTAAAATTAAAATCAAATCTTTATGTGAAATATATTTTTTTCTTACTTTCATTATTGAATCATATAAGTGTGTTCAATATTACAATAGCATTCACTGACTCACACACAGTTAACACATTTGATATTTTGTAGATGCACAGAAGAGGAATGGGACTCAACGGAAAATATTCGTTTTTACCCACTTGGATACTATCCGTGACAAAAATTCAGCCAAGATTTGCATCGGAAAACATATTGTGGATTATATTGTTGAATTTTAGTGAATACGATACTATATTTTACACGATGGAATTACGACTCGCAAATAAAAGCTGTTTGTTAATAATGAGATATTTAGTGTTCATTGTATTTCTACGATCCCAATTTAAAAAAATCTAGTATCAGTCGTTTTAGTAAGATTTCATCTTCATTCAATATTGCGTTACGTCCTCTAGAACTATTCCCATGGATGAACACTTTTTAAGAAAGTGCACATGGAAATATCCTAAGGGCAAAACGTCCGGATGAATGAAGACGAACAATAGAAAATAACTCTAGATTCATGAAAAATAACGGAGAGTTTGAACAAAAGATTTACATCACAGGTGTATTTTAATAATTAATTTATGAATATAAAATTTTAGATTAAACAAAGTTAATTATGTCAGTAATATAGTCACATACCGGTATCTGCACAAATTGACGATGACATCTTTACCAACATTATAACTCAAGCGCCAAGGGCGATACAATGCTGTAGTGGTTGCAAGTGAAGAAAATATAGATATAATGTCTTCCAAATGACACCTTTTTAAATCTTTCGATAGTTGTGGAACACAAATATTCATTCAACCTCACTTCTTTTCTCACGCGCTCGAAGTTTTCAAAACCTTGATCTTATTTCGTAAATTTAATTTTGAGGCTGTTCCTGTAAAAATAAATAACTTATGATTATTCAAGCTGCACTGACTGGAATTGTTCCATATTGTATAACTATAAGAATTACATGTTTAAACTGGAAATGAGGTTGCGGTTGATCTTTTCTGCAGATGAACTATTTATATAGCCCGTTATTGTATACGTGCATTTCTAAAATACTGTCTACCCTGCACAAACACGAAAACACTATATATCTGACCTGTCGACAAGTACTCATCATTTTGACGGTCACTGGAAACTAAATGTTTGATGGGAGCAGACATATTGCCTTGCAACAGGCACCCTTCAAACCCCTAAAAGAATTGTTGAAAGACTGTTACAAAGCGGAGGGGCCCGATTGGGGGGGGGGGGGGGGGGGGGGGGGTCTCATCACGATTCACGACTTGATTTTTTTGTCAATCACGATTCACAGAAAATAAATTTCCATGATCACGGATCACGAAAATATGAAAAAAATCTGTAGAAAAACGGATCACGATAGCGAAAATGCGCCGATCACGAAGAACGAAAATAACCCATCAGGCCCCTTAAAGCGGAGTGAGCGCGACACTATGCATATATACGAGGCATCAGATTTAAAGGCATATGCGATACAGTTACAGGGGAGGTAATTACGTTGATAATGTAAAATGTTATTTTTCGAGACGTCAAACTGAGACTTATCGGGAAAAGACCCTATTTCGACTGATTTTAATCATTAGCTAGAAAACGAGTACATGGGCCCCTCTTTTTTAAAGTGGCCTTTATCTTTAATATGAGTGAAGATTTTTTGTATTAATTTTCATAAACGATAAATAAACAGTAAACAAAAAATGAAGGTTTTTTTAAAATCATGAAAATTTAATGAAATGAATTATTTCCAAATTTACATAAATTTAAAGCATACTTATGTAAAAAAGATCTTACAAATGGTTTTAAAAAAATTCCGCTTGTGTTTATCTTTTGAAACAAAAATGTTTGGTATGTCCCTCTGAAGGATAGAAATTACATTATGTATTGTTCTCTGCTATCTGTCGTTTTGTCATACTGTATATACTTGTCTATTTATTGCCATAGCATGTTATTTATGCTTTTGCAAATAAAATATTCATTCATTCATTCTTTCAAACCTCGATTTTGGGTAAATGTCTAAATTTTCGACCCATTCATCTCTAAAAGTAGCGCATGAAGGTATATTTTTAATAACATACATTTGTATTTTAATTAACGACTTCAAGATTAGCTTGAATACAAATTTTCGTTAAAAAATCACCGTGAGATCAAAATTGTAACTTTTGTTCAGTTTTTCAGTTTCTACACATACAGAGAAGTGCCGGCGGCCTCGGTGAATGACAGTTTTTTTTTCAAGTCAATAAAACCACGAATTTGCTGATTCAATAGACAGTAATTATTGTATAAAATGAAAATAAACTAGTCATTGACTACCTTTAAAATATTGTATTGTAGTGTGTCCCGAGGTCACAAACTGGGTACATTCTATTAAGATTGCCAAAATTGCGTGTCAAACTTGAACGTCTTTTTTTCAAGTCAATAAAACCACGAATTTGCTGATTCAATAGACAGTAATTATTGTATAAGATGAAAATAAACTAGTCATTGACTACCTTTAAAATATTGTATTGTAGTGTGTCCCGAGGTCACACACTGGGTACATTCTATTAAGATTGCCAAAATTGCGTGTCAAACTTGAACGTCTTAAATAAACTCTCAAAGCTATTAAAATTTATTTTTTTTACACTAGTAATTTTTTGGGGCCCTTTATAGCTTGCTGTTCGGTGTGAGCCAATGCTCCGTGTTGAAGGCCGTACCGTGACCTATAATGGTTTACTTTTATAAATTGTAACTTGGATGGAAAGTTGTCTCATTGGCACTCATACCACATCTTCCTATATCTACTTGTGGCATGGTGTAGGCCACAACAATCCACTTGGAGATGGAAGTAGAAACCAGTTTGGTTTGGATTTTAAAGCAGTGGGATTGGTATGTTGAAATCATAACTTTTATACAACACGTATAAAATAAATGATTGTTGTTTGTTTTTTTGACGTATCGTGTTGATCTTTATGACCGTATATACTATATTAAAACATTATGTGCGTTTTGTTAAGCCTGACCGTGATAAAGAGCATGAATTTTAGACTGTATTTGGAAAAGAGGTATTTTGGATACGGATAGAAATTTTGTCTTGCAACAGGTCATATACCTCCGATGGTAGAATTATTGCAAGGGTTCTTGAACGTGCAGACTGCGATTCATTCTCCCGGCACGAGACATTTTATTTCCCAGTTTGCACTAGGTGTACCAAAACAAAACCCTGTAATAATCGTCTGAATGTTCCTGGTTATTGATAATTTCTGCTGTTTTTTTACAGTAGGTTTAGTATGGTAAAAATTTGAAAGAACGGAACATTGAAGCTTTTACATTTAAAGCACTATTCAACCTTTTTGGTCTAACATGTAAAACACATTTTATGGAGTAGTTTTAGTTTATCGCTTAGCCAAAATATCTTACGTTGAATATAAAATAACTGATTCCCTTTTTCATTTTTATTTATCAATGGTCATAATTGATTATACAATGAACATTGAAGCATTCATATTTAAAGCACTATTCAACCTTTTTGGTCAAACATGTAAAACACATTTTATGGAGTAGTTTTAGTTTATCGCTTAGCCAAAATATCTTACGTTGAATATCAAATAACTGATTCTCTTTTTCATTTTTATTTATCAATGGTCATAATCGATTATACAATGACACCAGGCATACAAATATAACTTTTTCCTTCTGTTTTTACCACTTGGGTTGACTGGAATAATCAAAGTAGACATATATTTAGACGGCCTCAGACCACAATTATTCTTCCCCTTTGCTACAATGCATTTTTTGGTAAAAGTCAAATTGAATTAAAAAATTTGCACCGCTTCAAACCTGAAATAAATTTAACTGCTTATAGACCATTATTATTCTAATAAAATATGCTTGTCCCAGGACAATCCATCAGTGCTTTTTCTTTTGAGAGCCCTATTAACATGCCAATGGTAGGATTTGAATCTTGAATAAATGACTAAGGCTAATTTCTACCCTACTTTCATTTTGGCCAAATCACTACTTTCACTTTCAACAATAAATATTTTCCACATGTTTTACTTATTTCAATATATATGCAACTGATAGGATCACTTAAATAGTAAACATTTCAAAGAAAACAGAAGACAGAATACTTAGGAAGAAATACCCCATATAATAATTGGGAACTATATTCCTAGACCACGAACAAAGGGAATTAATTGTGGTCTGAAGCCTATTAGACCTCAAAAATTTAAAGTATTCTTATGAAACTTTACAGTTACTTATCATGATATCTTAGTAGTATAAATGCCACATTTTATTACATTCTGACAAATATTAAAAAAATTTGGAATGTTTTTATATTAGTATATCTGTCTGCGGAACATGCTATTTGCAAAGTTTTAAGAATTCAGTCAAAATTTTATTCAGAAAATATTTGTTTGGAAATTTTTTACCAAAATATGCCTTGATCCAGTAAAAATAACTTGTATTTAAGTGAAAAGAAACAACTGCTAAAGCAAACTGCCTCTTATATGCCAGTTTTTTTCATACTTATATCTCTATGGTTATTAAATCAGAATTGGTCAGTATGATAAGGGTACCGACATAAAAAGCATAATTGTTGGTGAATTAAAACTAAAAAAATGATTTATTTCCTTCTTTCTATCCCACCTATTGGTTATTTACTTCTAAACAACTAAAAATAATTTAGACATGACACTTTTGAATTTTTAAGACATATTGCTTTTCATATTTTTAAATGTGTTTGTATGTCATGTTATATGTCCCAGGATTAACTCATTTTTGTAAAACCTTATTGAGTTTGCATGTATAATGCACTTTTTGGTAAAAGTCAAATTGAATTAAAAAATTTGCACCGCTTCAAACCTGAAATAAATTTAACTGCTTATAGACCATTATTATTCTAATAAAATATGATTGTCCCAGGATAATCCATCAGTGCTTTTTCTTTTGAGAGCCCTATTAACATGCCAATGGTAGGATTTGAATCTTGAATAAATGACTAAGGCTAATTTCTACCCTACTTTCATTTTGGCCAAATCACTACTTTCACTTTCAACAATAAATTTTTTCCACATGTTTTACTTATTTCAATATATATGCAACTGATAGGTTCACTTAAATAGTAAACATTTCAAAGAAAACAGTAGACAGAATACTTAGGAAGAAATACCCCATATAATAATTGGGAACTATATTCCTAGACCACGAACAAAGGGAATTAATTGTGGTCTGAAGCCAGATGCATGCTGAAGAGGTGCATCCGTTCCGCTGTGGAGGATACGACAACACGTGCGTTTAACCGGACCGTTAATCATTGGGCCGTGTGTAGTAAGAGTTGTTTCCAGAAACCTTTAGGGATCATATTGTGGCTACCAACTTTTTTCCACTGACTGCCGAAATATACTGTTCAGCCCGAGGTGGGTCGACCTTGCTTCACCATATCTAAGTACTTGATTTTAATATATAGTTGTCTTACTGACAACCATACAGCATCTCCTTTTATTTCCATTCTCGTCCTAAATAAATAGGTAAAAAATTACCAGTCTTTGAAAGTTAAGCAAAAAACAACCAATAAATGTTTTGTGTTTCAAGTTTGATTGTTCTATCTTAGTTTAAGCAGTATTTATTAATGAAAAATCATAACAATGAAGTAGTACAAAGTTACATGAAAACGTGCACAATAAAAAAGATAATGAATTCAAATATCAAATATTTAATTTCATCTTCGAATACGTTGTCTCGCAGCAAGACACATTTACCAATACGAATTTAAAACTGATTTATAAAATGTAGAACATTGTTGGCTCTGACGGATTACTATACAAAGAATCTAATCAAAATTAATTCTAATTGCATTTAGTCATGGACGCTTGAATTGTGTAGAAAAGATTCTGATGGAGACGGAAGGACAAATGGCGAAGAACTTGGAGATCCTGATTGTGTCTGGAAACAATGAAATTTACCATCACGTTTAACAGATATAACACTAACAGGTAGGATTGAAAAGTGGAGTGAGACATTTTTCGATCAATTTGTATTTATTAAGCTTCATTTCCAAATTGTTTTTTTTTTTTATAAATGTCGAAAATAAATTGTTCGCTAGATTTTTCTTTATGAATGTCTGCTTTTTTTTTGTCCTAAAAGTAAAAACCATTGCAGCGAATTTGTGAAAAGAGTATTAACTGAAACACAGTCACATATTCTCTGGTTCATGTAAGAAATCAGATATTTACGTTCTGTGTGTGCGTGTCCATTCGTTCGTCCGTAACACTTGTGCATCTTTATAGTAGTAACGGCTGCGGACATAATCCATAAAGAAACTTAATTCAACAGCGGATTTTAGATAGCAGGGTGCGTGTGATGTTTAATAATTTTCTGTAAAGTATTCAGCTGACTTCTGATTGTCTTTTCGTTCTTTTTTTTTGTTCTTTTTTCTGTATGTTCCTTGTGTTCTATACTGATGCTATTGGCATCATTGAGTACAGATCAAACATCCAACAATTAAACAAGATCTTATAAATACATATAACTTTTAGGAGTGTGTACGTTATCAGATGGGTCCATTTGTGATGCGGACAAGGGATGGATAGATTGTCAAGTGGAAGATGGACTGAAAAACTGTAATGTTATGAAAGAACCAGGTAAAACCCCAAAAAAAGAAAAAGCAAATATAAGAAGATTTATTATTTTTATGAACTAATTTTATGAGGTTTAAGCAACTTTGATAGCAAGAGTATATTAAAATATACTATTTTCGATCCATACTTTTTGTCTAATTTCTTTTACCCAGTCATTTTCATCGTACCATTTTGTTTTCAGAGACATTAAATACAACCATTCGCTTTCTTGAGACGGCAGTGCCAGCTGAAGAAACAACGTATTTCTGTATGATCTTTAATCTTCCTTCTGACGAAGATTATCACCTGGTGGCATATGAACCTTACATAGATAATGAGATGGTCATGCATCATATATTAATTTACGGATGTGAACCGAATGGTAGGTACAATATGATAACAAAACAAATGTTATGCGTCCGAAGTGTTTGTCTGGATTTAGTTTCATTTAACATGCTCAATGCAAAATTATTTAAAAGCCAAGGATGTATAAAAAGTGGCAAAATATTCCAAATAAAACTCATTACATACAACCAAACAAATACCTTTCACAAGAAGATTATAAGAAGTACAACACAAAGGCCTTATGCAATCTTATTTTTGATAAACATATATATTTGTTTTTAAATGTATATACATGAAAAAAATGTGCAAATTTGTTATGGGTTACAGATAATTTCGTTTGTGCCTTCCCTTCAAGGTTTTGCTGAAGTTTAAACATATGGCTGTTATTCTAACAAGAATGTATAACTTGAAGCAAACACAACATCGACGACAAATAATACCATCCATATTTTTCATATGACATGACTTATAACAATTATTTTTTAGATTATCCGTTGATAAATATAGAAATTACTAGAAAACCATTGTTTCAACTCACTCAGGCAAAGTTGACGTAATATGAATTTGACTATAATTCGTTATTTATCGCTTTTGATATTTCAGTAGTGTCCTATAGGGCACTGTAACTATGTCAGCTTGACATGCTGTCTGAATGTTTAACCTCTTTTTTAAAGTTGATAGTGTCTGAAAAAATTGCTTTAGTTTCTTGATTGGAGCAATTCCCCAGTTATTATACATAATAACCAAACCACTGACATCTGATAAAAAAATGTTGTATAAGTATTAAAATGTAATTGACTCCTTATTTTGACATCATTAAGATGGGGCCACATTGGAGCTCTGCTTCCACTTTTGGAGCACCTGAGATCACCCCCATGATTTGGTGGGGTTCGTGTTGATCAGTCTTTAGTTTTCTATGTTGTGTTTTGTGTTTTGTGTACTGTTGTTTGACTGTTGGTCTTTTTCTTTTTTAGCCATGACGTTGTCAGTTTATTTTCGACTTATAAGTGTGAATGTCCCTTTGAATTCTTTCGCCTCTCTTCTAAGTAATAGTATTCATGATTGGATCAGTACCTTAGCAATAAAACTAGAGACACGAGTATTAATTAATGTCGAGATAAAATAAGTTTTCATTTGAATCTGAGAAGAAATTGAATAAAATACATGTTTATACTTAAACAGAGGACCCAGTGCCAGACGAACAGCTCAATACAGTTACCAAGTGTGGCATGGGAGAAGAGGGTAGCTGTAATAAACTGATCGGATTATGGGCGGTTCGATTTCCTGGATATTGCATAGATGGACCAATGGGATTCTGTTTTGGTCAAAGTTGATTTAAACAGGCCGCATTAGAGGTTTGAAAGTAGAAAAATCTTTAAAATAAGATTTCACAAAAGAGAAGAAGTTATACACACCTACTCGTAGTTCCTCTGATTTTGTAGATCACGAAGTTTTATAAAGATGTCTTATAACATTCTTCTGAAGCTAACATGTTTGCATTAGGCCTTCAAAAGTTATAAATATAAATGGGGAAAAACCACATAATTCATTTCATTTTGAAATTTAATATGAACAATATCTAAAAAAACATTTGACTTCACATCGACGTGATGATATGATCAGCATCGTCGTCCTAACGATGTTAGTCAAATGTATTTTTCAGTAATTTCGTTTCACACTATCATTAACTATTTGTTTAATGACACGTTTTACTTAGTTATAACAATCATAACAGGATAATGTCACAATGAAATCGAAGTTATATTTCGTCAGTACAGTGATCGTAGTGTGTCAGTTTATCATTTGTTTTTTTTTTTTTAAATTATTCAGCTTAAAAAGAGTTGATATAAAAAAAAAAATAAGATGCGGTATGATTGCCAATGAGACAACTCTTCACAAGAGACCAAATGACACAGAAATTAACAATGATAGGTCGCCGTAACCTTCAACAATGAGAAAAACCCATACCGCATAGTCAGCTATAAAAGGCCCCAAATTGACGAATGTAAAACAGTTCAAAAAAGGATAACTAATGCCCTTATTTGTGTACAAAATAATGATCGAAAAACAAATATGTTACACAGCAACAAACGACAACCACTGAATTACAGGCTCCCGACTATGATAGGCACATACAGAATGTGGCGGGGTTAAACATGTTAGTGGGCGCCCCCCCCCCCCCCCCCCCCCCCACCTGGGACAGTGGTGTAACAGTACAACATAAAAACAAACTATAAAAATCAGTTGAAAAAGGGTTAACTCATCAGATGGATACAAATAGAAATACATCTACCAAAAACACAGAGTGGAGGTGGCTAGGTACATCCAAACAACAAAAAGACACTTAAGTACAGATCAGAGAGTACTCGCAGTTACTGAGGTAATTTACTTTGTCAAATCTCCATGAAATGTTATGAAACTTGAACAAATGCTTCCTCATGATAAAAAAAACAAGCATTTGAAGAAATATGTTCAATTAAAATATTTTCCTCGTATTTTGCTGATAAAAGGATTTAGTTTTTGGCAGTCAACTGAAGTGGACACCTGAAAAAGTTAAATCTCAGAAACTATGTTTAAGTTTTGTAAAAAAAAATGATAACTGCTGTTGAAGAGAAAGCGAGAGAAAAAATATTTTTAATCAAAAAGATTTATTTGTTTTAAAAGAGGGACGAAAGATATCAGAAGGACAGTCAAACTCATAGATCGAAAACAAACTGACAACGCCATGGCCAAAAATAAAAAGACAAACAGATAAATAATAGTACAGATGACACAACATAGAAAAAAAAAGACTAAGCAACACGAACTCCACCAAAAGCTGGGGGTGATCTCAGGTGCTCCGGAAGGGTAAACAGATCCTGCTCCACATGTGGCACCCGTCGTGTTGCTTATGTTATTACAATTCCGGTAAATAGTCTAATTCGGTAGGTCACATTCGTGAAAAGGAAAGGGTATTGTAGTTACGACATAAGGAACATATCCGATATCATCTGTGAAACGGTTATTTCATAACGGTCAACCAGCTCGTGATGGCGTCCGTAAAATTTATGAAAGGATGATTTCAATTTCACCATTTGAAACTCTTGGTTTAATAGCTTCCTTGTGAGCAGCAATCCTCTATCAAGGAAATCAGGATAGGAAATACAAGCCCGGGAATATCGTATCAATTGGGAGATGTATACTCCGTATGCAGGCGCTGCTGGAATGTTGCTATATAGAAATGGAAAGTTCACAATAGGGAAGCTGATATCATCTCTTTTGTCGTAAAGTTTTGTTTTCACCGGACCCTCATTGTCAATTTCTAGATGTAAGTCAAGATATGAGGCAGACTTAACTGTTTCTGTAGTATCCTTTATCTCTAGTTTGATGGGATAGATTCGTTCAACATAGTCACCAAATTTTGTATTATTCAGGGAGAGAACATCATCTATATAGCGGAACGTAAAGGTAAATAATATTGCTTACTTCTTATCTTTCTTCCTAAGAATGATAATTTTGTCAATTCATAGTTTCACTGGAACAATCCACAGTTAGTAGCGGATTGGAAAGATTCATCGGGAGTTACTCTTTATTATACTCCGAAACTTCGAGCAAATGATGCTGCCATTATGCAGACTGATCAGTTACATATTGAAATTCCACCTGGACAACAGAGTTACACAGTAGTTTGGAAATGCCATTCAGAATGTTCAAGGAAATTAATACATGCACCAATTAACATATTTTGGGCTACAAACCATATGCACTATTTAGGTAATAATTATGTCTTATTTTAGTAAGCCTGTACTAAAAATAGATGTCAATAATATGCGAATTTGCAAATTCATAATATAAAGGATCAATGTAGTTATTACAGACCAAGGCTGTGTTGATTCCTTTAATTATAAATAACGGCATTTGACATATTACTAAAAGACCACATCGAGTTCGTTGCATCTCCGTCAAAAACTTTGGTTTAAGTGAACATCATTCGTCCGTTGTCATTTCCTTTTCATGTTGAGCAAGCGGTTGAAAAATTAGGATGCTATATTGCACAACTTATTTGGCAACTTAGATTCTTATAATTGATAATCAGCACTGCTGTCATTAGGGAATTGTGATTAAGTACCTACGGAACAAACATTATTTCTAGTTTATGATGTATAATGACGACTACGAAGACGCTTGTAATAGTGCAGGGATATAGGCGATCCCCTCTGTCTAGTAAATGATGTTATAAAGGTGATCATCATTGACTAACGTTTCCAGTGAAGGACAAAACTCAAAAGTGGTCTATTAAACACACACATTCTAATATTTATCACTCCTATAATTTATTCATCACGTTAGCCCTAGAGTCCTATTGATTTTCCTATTATTTAAAATTTTAAAACAAATTACATTAACTACAACCTTTTTAACCAATATAAATTTATAAAACAATTCATTTAGTTATTTATAACAGCCTTTAACGCACATATTCCTTTTAAAATTACATATACATTCCATTACTGCAACAAGTGTGTTACAATATTTCTCCACTCGAGATAGTTAAATTTTAATGTTAAAAGCGCGAGGCTTGCCGAGCTTTTTAAATAATTAAAATTTAACTGTTGAGAGTGAAAAAATATCGTAATACACGAGTTATAGTGGTTAAATCTGTTTCCCTAATGATTTTTATCCTTCATTTTCAAAGAATTTCAGAAAGTTGTGTTCTTTATATGTGACGTCATCAGGTATGGTCTCTTTTTTTCATGACGCCACAATAGGAAAACTCAGAAGAAACAAAGAAATTTGACCTCATAATTAAATTTCGACCAATCATTTGCCCAGAACAGATATTTCACTAGTGAAGAGAAATATTTTTCTCACACCGATCAAGAAATGTGAAAATAGCACAAAAATTAGAGAAAGTGTTTTCTAAATGTCATTAGGTTTTAGCTTCTGCACACTGCTGTATCAGTTGATCACTTATAGTTGTATACGTTATATACATGATAAAGCTGACAACTGGTTAAAACTGAGCATTTAACAATCGAGATGAAACATAAGTAGTTTCTATTGTTTCCTTGGAGCTCGGTATTTTTGTTATTTTACTTTTTTCATTTGAACTCATTAATATTATTCCATGTGCATTTAGATTGTACGGTTGCTTTTCATTCGGATTCAAAAGGCAGTAATCAAACTATGATGATGTGATGTGTAATTGTTTTATCATTAAGTGGTTTACAATTAGTTTGTTCTCTATAAAAAAAATATTTTAAGATCACGAATTCGTTGACCGATACGATGTTTTTATATCTCAACTCAAAAGCGACATGTTTTAAATCTTTAATACCAGAAACGTCATCTGTTCTGTAAATTGTACTGATTGTGTTCTATTCCTGATGGTGATATCTGACTGAGTGTGAACTATTCCTGATGGTGATATCTGACTGAGTGTGGATTCGCATGAGGAGTGATATTCATGTATAGCAATATACACCATGTGGTCGCACCTGGTCTCGATCCGTTTGGAGTCGTGAATTTTTCTCAGTTTTGTTTATCATGTGTTTGCATATACCGTATATACTGATTTAGGAGTTATACATCAGTATAATAATGTTGTCTCTCTCTAACACTCAAGACCTAATACCATTATGAAGTGGACGTTGTTGGTAAATTTTGATTGAGTTTCTGTCATTGCATAAATAAAGGCAACAGTAGTATACCGTTGTTCAAAACTCATAAATCGATAGAGATAAAAACAAAACCGGGTTACAAACTAAAACTGAGGGAAACGCATTAAATATAAGAGGAGAATAACGACACAACTAAAACACAACATAAAAATGTAACACACACAGAAACGAACTATAATATAACAATGGCCATTTTCCTGACTTGGTACAGGACATTTTAAGAAAAAAATGGTGGGTTGAACCTGGTTTTGTGGCATGCCAAACCTCCCGCTTTGATGGCAACGTCAAACACAACACCTAAACGACAACATCACATGATAAAACAACATGGTATAAATTCAGTTACGTTGAAATTGGATTAAAGTAAGTTTTTGTATTTTTCTGTCTGAAGAGTTTTTTTTTTTACGGAGCAAATCTCCTTCCTTGGGTTTTGTTTTGAGTCGGTAGTTGTAAACCATAGTTACTTATTGAACGCTGTTGCATATTATGTTAATGTTTGGTTTCCATTCCTGGTAATAGGATAATTAATACAAAGAGAGAGAGAAAGAGACCTCCTGAAATTTAATTTCTGTAAATGCAAATAAAATGAGTATAAGGGAGAAGCAATGATTAAATTTATTGTGTTAGCATTATTCATAAACAGATAAAAAGTCTTTGCCTGAGTAATCAATAGTGGTAAACAGGAGAGTCTTAGATTCTAGGTGAGTTTTGTAACAAGCTAGATTTGATGAATAAATATAATTTTGTTGTCAAAAAATTTCAGGACATGAAATAAGTATTCAGGTATACAGAGACGGTGTGTTTTATACAGAACTTACAAATGATGCTATTTATAACTATGACAGTCCTGTAGAGAACAAGTGAGTATACAAATCAAGTTTCATTGAGCTATATAAATCTAAAAACCAGAGTTGTGAGTTACGTTATTTATCTTGCTTTTTACTTTTTTTTATCTTTATATATAGATAGTACAAACTCTCACAATTTATTTGCAAGCAATTATACCCGACTCGTAAAGTAAGGACTATAATGCAATAGCCTTGTCCGACTATTCGTCCGTCCGTCTGTTCGTCCAACAAATATTTTTGGCACACGTATCACAAAAACAAAAGAACAGAACAACTCTATATTTGGTCAGCAGCTTTACACTGATTAGTTGTACTGTGCGAGCACTTCGGATCTGACTGAAACTCTCTTGCTTGCTGTTTGCAGACACTATAAAGATTTTAATTAATTGAAGGAGCTTAAAATTTTCGTCTCGCATTTATTCAGTTTACTAAACAGAATGCATTAATAGTTGACCAACAGCTTGGTAAAGATGAGTTTTAACGTATGCTTTTTTTTTTAGATACCTGCTTTCTGCTTGTCGATATTATGAATTTTTCAGCGTATGGAATGATATAAAAAAGCTGAACACGTGATATCTCGTTTCTGATAGTTTGAATTACTAGTGATTAAATACTTGCATTCTTGTAGATGAAATGCAAATTAGGTCTAGTAGACAAATTTCCCTTGATTTATTATTTTTAAAGAAGGCTGTTTTCAAACAGTCTATCAAATCTTGACCTAACTGCACACTTTCACAGCGTCATGTGTGTATATTGAGGTTCTTACAATATTATGGCGTATTTGTAACAATATGAGCGAACTAAATGTGGTTAAATAGAAAGATGAAGATTGCAACAGAAGAGTATATGTACAAAAAATGTATACGAATAACATTCTTAAACAAAACCAAAATTCAAATTGAAGTAAAGTGATATACCGGTATAATTTATCAAGCACAAATTAAAATGTTTTGATTAAAGATCTCCGCGATGTCAACTTTCACCAAATCATTTTAAGTGTGCATAATTGGCCCATCTATCTACAAAGAAGTTATAGAACAGGTTTTGTATCAAATATGAATGGACGAAGCAGTGCTTTGTGAAGTATTCACGTCACAATTAACATGAAATTCATCTTCATCAAGTTACAATTAAAAGTGGTCAATGTTATCGTAAAATAAACTTTCCTCCATATACTTATTTTCTGAATGGGCAATGTTTTAGTATTTGACCAAAATTATTAGAGTTTGGATACCAGTAGAAAAGTAAAGGGCATCATATTCGCTACCACATAAGAAATTTGGATTTTTTATAGTGTATTCTTATCTTGACAAATGATATAACTCGAATGGACTCGCTTTACAGCTTGACATATTTTGTTTATATCTGTCTAATGACTGCATAATACTCTCTATTCGTCTTTTGGTTTATTGTGTAGATGGGTTGTCTCATGGACGTATTTTCTACATCACCCTCTTTCATGTTTGTAGTAATGATGAAAAAAGAACTCACCAAAGATACCAAGCTTATAATTTTGTACGCCACATTCATGGAATTGACCCTTATAATGCAATGTCAGTCATTACACTTCTAGGTCGGATTTGAAAATTAAAGTATTTATACTTAAAATGTAAAAATCAAAACGCAGTAGTGTAGTGTTTATTCGTGTTTTTGTTGATTTGGCAATTGTGATTTCTGTAACAAAATTTATGTCAACTGATTTTAAAACTGCAGTTCAAGTGCTACCAGGAGACGAAATTGTAACGACATGCAAGTTCAAATCCCTTTCAAGGCCAAAGACCACGTTTTATGGTGATGCTACAAGTGACGAGATGTGTTTCGGATTCGTGGCTTTTTACCCTGCTGCAAACATGCCTTTCGCTACGTGCACAGCATGGAAAGATATCTCAATGTGTAATTTGTGGCTTACACGAGAACATAACGATTGCAAATGGTCTGATTTTATATTTGTCAATGTAAATGAAACAAAGCGAGTAAAGGATGAAGTAATGACAAATTGTAAACCGTTCGGTAATTGTTTATCTGAATGCAAAGCGACACTTCAGGTCCTTTTTGCAGAGCATCCATGCATGAAAGGTGACGTATACGAACTGATCAAACGAATGGCTATTCAGTGGGACAATAAGGAAATGCAGGGATTCAATGTAGCAGTTGATTCATGTAAAGCTGAAATGGCTGCCGATTTGTACCTTCAAAATCTTCAAAATGACAATACTAATGGATCTGACCGCTTGGGTGGCATCAGTTCACTACTGGTATCTCTGTTTGTGTATATGATGATCAGATAATTATTCTTTACTCATTGTAGTCTTAAATCAAAAGTTCAAATGAGAGGTAAAATATACATCAAATTGAACCCCGTAATTTCCATTGACCCTCTACCTTCCCCTTCTTGAAAAATCTGTATCTACCACTGATAGGTATGATACACAAAAATCGATGACACAAACCCCTAGGCTTACATTTCGATGGTGTATAACATCCTACTGTGATTCGATGACGCTTCACAATTACCTTTTACTAAATGCAGAAGTCAGCTAATTTAACTTAAAACTTGACTGTGTAAAAAGTCAACGCTTTTATCACCATAGCCCCAACATACACATCACTATAGATGATATCGAGAACAGTTTGATCTGGTATATTTATGCAAACTGTACCTACGTTTACGCTGATCGATAATACGATACGGTACAAGTTTTACTGCACCAGTTATAATACAATACACTATCAAGGATAAAAATACAACTTCGACTTACCACTGAGAGAATATCATATAAAGGAAACAAAAATCGAATATCTGAGACCACTTTATTGCTCATCCCTTTGAACAAAAAGGTGCCATTTTAGTGCATAGAATTTTATTATCTCTTTGGTGCTCTCACATTAAAAGCAAGATAGTTTCCTTTAGATGTAGTAGGTTAGTTCGACATTCTTGTCGTTTATAGTTACTGGTATTCAAAATCTTTTTTGTTTTGTCCTAAATAGTTTTCGAGATACTAACAATTTGATATATAAATGATATGAAGATGTCGATGCAACACGCCTATGAACAAAATGTTTGACAGATTCACGACCTCCGAGGCCAAAACCTATGCTCGGCATTTATTTAGAACCAACTATGTTTTTGCCAATTTCCCCCTGTATTCTTATAATGCAGAATTCAAACAAGATCTTCTCAAGAAAAGTGGAAAGGAGCTTACAATAACCATTGGCTTTACATGTGGAGCAGGATCTACTAACCCTTCCGGAACATCTGAGACCACCTCCAGTTTTTGATGAGGTTCGCGTTGTTAAGTCTTTAGTATTCTATGTTGTGTTTCGTGTGCTGTTGTTTGTCGTTTGGTCTTTTTCGTTTTTATACGATTAAATCTAACGACAACGTGATACCAATATACGACCGCAAAATTTGTTGCGGTCGTATATTGGTATCACGTCGTCGTTCTCGTCGTCAGCGTCGTCTGAAGACATTTGGTTTCCGGACAATAACTTTAATAAATTTAAACACAAGGTTTATAACCACGAAAGGAAGGTTTGGGTTAATTTTGGGGGTTATAGTCCTAACAGTTTAGGAATTAGGGGCCATAAAAGGGGCACAAATAAGCATTTTTCTAGTTTCCAGACAATAACTTGTGGAACGGTGTATGGATCTCGTTGAAATTATACCACAAAGGGATGATTAGGATTTGCTTTGGGGGGGTTATAGCTCAAACCTTATAGAAATTAGGGGCAACAAAAGGGGAAAAACAAGGGTTTCCTGGTTACTGAACAATTAAAAAAAAGTACAATGTTATGTTTGGATTACCTCCCTTACACTGCTTTTAAATTATGTATAAGGAAATGTTGCATTGTCTTGAGGTGATTAGCTGTCAAATTAATTTTAGAAGTTACTATTTAAAAATGCTTATTAAGGATTATTAATTTTAGCCATGATTATTTATGCCATTTTCTATTTTAAGACTTTTATGATGTATTTAAATTGGTAATTTTGGTTGCAAAATCTATTGGAAATTTGAATTGAGATTATGACCATATTGACCATATCTTGAGGAAAAGCATTTTTTTTTGGAAAAAGGGGAGGGGGGAGGTGAAAAAAATTTAGGGGGAGGGTAAAAAAGAAATTGTGAGGTGGGGGGACAATTTTTTCTAATTTCAGATTTCAGAAAGAAAATTTCTTCAAATATTTTTTTTTGGGGGGAGGGGCAATTCGCAACAGCTTAGTGTATTGCACAAAAGCCAAAAAAACAGGGGGGTAAATTGTTTTTTTTTGGGGGGGGGGGGTCAAATTGCAACTGTATTGCACAAAAGCAAAATAATTGAATATAAATTCAAATCACATAACCAATTCTAAGTTCTTTGACTACAAGTTATTCTGTGTCAGAAACCTATTATGTGTCAAATATTTAATTACAATCCAAATTCAGACCTACATCAAGCGCGAATATTGTGTCCATTTTTGCCTCAACTGTTTAGGGTTGGACCTCTGCGGTCGTATCCAGCTGCGTTCGGC
Organism: Mytilus californianus; assembly: GCF_021869535.1. Classification (NCBI taxonomy): domain Eukaryota; kingdom Metazoa; phylum Mollusca; class Bivalvia; order Mytilida; family Mytilidae; genus Mytilus; species Mytilus californianus. The sequence goes on from NW_026262668.1 coordinate 3,703,199, forward strand.
GAAGCAATTTTTTTTTCATGGCATTGTTAGTTTGTTTTCGACTTGACTTTGAATTTTCCTTTGGTATTTTTTGCCCTTCTTTTACGTTCCGGTATATACATAATGTCCTTTCACTGAATGAGTAAATCTTTTCATAGTCATCCGACATACCTTTATTTGCATGATCAAGAATATACTGCGACATCTATATAGCCTCTGATCTAAAGGTATCAAGTACGCTAATGGATACATCCCCAGACTTGGGGGTAATTGTAATTGTAATCATTAATCAGCAATATGATAAAAGATAATAGAACATTTACCTATGCAGCACAAACAAAATTGTGATAAATATGTCTTAATTCTCATATTACTTATTACTTTTTGATTACATTCTGATTACAATGAAACAAATTTTCAAATTGTGTGTTTGGTCTTAAATGAACATTTTGAAGTTGTACAACTGTTATATCTTGACATACAAAGAAAACTTCAAACTTTTTGACACATCTTAAAATAAAGATTATTATTATAACATGTTTGATTTATTAGATTTATCTGAGGTTAATGAGGACAATTAAGAACCTGAGTTTGATTTTTTTTTTAATAATCCAAAAGAAATAAGAATAATATTTATAACAAATTTATTGGATTCAAACATCTACATTTCTGATATAATTGAGATTTGAATTGAAAGGCTTAACATTCTCTTTTTTTTGTAGATCAAAAGGAAGGGAAAATATTGAAGTCCGTTTCATTTTTGATAATTTTTTTTCTCTCGAGGAATAACAATTTTATTGAACATAGGTCTATATTGTTAATAATTCATGCTAGTATTAGTTAAGACTTAATTGATTTATTTACTTCTTCAAAAAAATAAACTGTTGCAGTATTGAATTTCCTCATTAGCCTAAGTAAAAAGTATTCTACATATATTCCAAATTAAAAGATGTATATTTGATAATGACCGTTTTATTTAAGTTATACTTTTCTTTAACACTGAATTATAATCCTTTGTTAATAATGTGATTATAATAACCTTTGAATTGACAAGTAGGAGACCAACAAAGGTCTGTTTTTTTTTTTAAATTACCAATTGTGTTTAGCTGTACCTAGGGCAATATGATAAAAGATAATAGAACATTTACCTAATCAGTACATACAAAATTGTGATAAATATGTTTTAATTTTCATATTTTGGTAAGAATCTTTAAACAATACTTTGACAATTTTAGCTATGTTTTTCACTTGTAACTGAAATACATATAAAATTTGTATGTACCATCCCACGGCTTTATTATAAATTCCTTCACGCAACTATAGAACGACAAACTAGTTTGCTTATGAACAAGATGAATATCTAAACAAAAATATATATCTGTAGCTTTTATACTTTCCGAGAGAAAGTTGACTTTATACCCGAAAATTAATATATATAAATACAAGCTATAAAGTCAATTGTAAAAATACCTGACTCATCAGATCGGAACCAAGCACACACAAATACACTGACCAAAAAGACAACAAGCACAAGGTACAAATATAAGTCTATTTATAGTTACTGAAAGCTAGCCAAATTTCAACTTAATTAGATTTTGCGGAAGTGTAGTGACAATTCATAACTGTCAACCGTCAAAAGCAGGAATTCCTTTATTTTCATGTACTTCATTACAAAAAAAATGATATGTTTAGTTTTCAATTATCTTCATTGAACTACATGTAGTATATTAGTTTAGTTTTAGAACATTTACTATAAAAACCGAGATGAAACGATATTTGACCATTTTTTTGTAGTTTACGATGCCAAAAACAATTCAGTTGAGTAAACTAACGGTTTAATTTATAACAAAACAATTGACGAAAAACAAATATGACAGATATGAACCAACAACAACAACCGAATTACAGGCTCCTGACTTGGGACAGGCACATACAGAATGCGGCTGTGTTAACCCTGTTTTCGAGCGCTCAAGCCTCCCCTTACCTTGGACAGCGGTGTTACAGCTCAACGTAAGAACAAACTATAAAATCAGTTGCAATATTCTCCACTCAAAAGATCGATACGAGGCACAAAAACAAATTTGGTAACTCGGGCACGTACATGTAATGCTCTAAATCCCACAGAGTTGAGTCCACCTTAGTCACTACTAATTTCAGAAGCTATTTTTAGTAAAGGCTGAGAGCGAACGACGAAGAATATAATATGATGAAACCATCTCTGATTATATAAACAAGGTGAGCATTTTTCGTAGAAATTATTGTAAATCCCGACGTACGAATGACGGGAGTGAAAGATGAATACAACAGTATTCATCTCTTGTGATTATGACACAACAACGTGGTATGTCGTAGATCTATTGAAATATTTTAACAACCATCCCTAAATAACTGATTAGAAAATAAAAAATTTTTTGAAGGTTGACAGAAACGTTTACTTAAAGTCTATCAGTAATATATATATATTTGCTTCTTCGAGTTACAAGGAATACAAACATGATATTTGATTTAATTAAAAATTTCATAACATGTATGTCTTTTTTTATAGTGTTCCATATAATAACACGACTTTCATGGGCCATGATATTCATTCAGTGGAGAAATGTTAACATAAAATTAAAGAATTGACAAAACTTAACCCTTATAATTCATGTCCTCTATATAATCGATATCTCTTACTCGCCTCGTAGCCATCGTAGATAACGGTATTAACGACTGTTTAATCATTTCGGGTATAAAGAAAGAAAAAATATCACCTGCGAAATGTGAAATCGTAAAAACGCGAAATCACGAAAGCGAAAACGCAAAAACAGGAAATTTGTCGAGTTTGCACTTTCGTATTTTTCTCGCGTTTTTACTCGTAGTTTTGCGATTTTGCGTTTTTTCCCGATATCCTGTTTGCGTTTTCACCTAAGGTGCTTTTTTTCTTTAAACATACAATGCAAAATCACTCGAAGTCGGCCGCAGCCGGCTTCTATAGACTGTTGAAAAAAATCAAAGATCTAATTGTAGAGGCATTCACGCACAATAGCATTTAGGACCTTTTTAATCCAAGTAATGATGAACAAAATAAATATAGGGTATAGAGAGGTATACTTGCCAATGGGGACAGTATCCATTGAGACCAAAGGACAAAGATGTGAACAATTACAGGTCATCGTACGACCTTAAAAAAATTAGAAAAATCCATGCCGTATAATCGTGATAATATGGTTTGCTATACAAGGCTTTGGGGTTGACAAACGTGCAAATTATTTGAATAAGGCTTCTGCAGAAACGATTTGTAATCTTTATGTAAATATTTCACACCGTCGCCGTTATCTGATAATCATCTTCATGTTTCGCATTCTGTGACATTTGATGCAGGCGAGACAATAAACCAAGTTTATATATCAAGCAGTACACTTTAAAACTGGTACAACGTAAAGACGTATTAGCAGTCATTTGTGTAATGCCAAGTTCTAAATATCGACAATGAAAAACTAAAGTGACCATATCTATTTAGTTATACTTATAAGTTTGGAAAACGAGTGACTGTGTAATTCATATTTATAGTGTACAACGATTAATATAATGTAGTTCTAGTTTTGAAACATGAATCTAAAATAATGCTGTTAAATTCAATTACATTTAAATTATCTATGGTATACAAGACCACGTTTAAAAGCTTTAATGTTAAGTGCTCGGGAATCGGGAGGGAGCAGCAGCTGAGACATCAAATACCCTACCGTTTTCACATATTTTTAATAAAAAAATACTACTATATCAAATGGTTATTATTGTTACGTTTTGACACGGAGAGATAAGAATATTTGACGAATATCTGATACATTTACGACTGTGGTTTTAATCGCATCTTTAAAAAAAATGAAATCTGATTAGTTTCAGATTTTTTCAGCAACGTAATAAAGTAAAATGATGTATTTCATGTCAATTTCTCGACCTTCCTACATATTATCAAACATGTGACCTATTCCAGTGGTTCATCCCTACTACGAGTATGTGTATTTCACAACCCAACATATTTACTTTATTTAAGACTTATCCAAAGGAATGAACTTGATATGCAAATATACAAATACCAAATTGTAGTCACATGTTTATGTCTCATCGCTACATTTATCAACCCGGAAGTAAGTATGAATAGGGAATCACAAAATTATCCGGAGAAATTTTAAAATTAGGTTACAGGATTGTCTTATGCAATGTTTTGTAAAGTTAATGATATTTGTATGTGGTGTAAATTTCGATTAAACTTATTAAAAAAATGGCTACACGATTTCAACATTTCCCAAAATTTGTGAAAAATTGAATGGGTAAGAAAAATAGCACTGTCCTAGGCTCTTAAAACAAAATGGTCAACTTCAACAAAAATCGTATATATAATTAAAAAACCAATTGTTCAGAGAACAATTAAAGGTCTTTCCACATCATATTCTAAATAATTGATAAGCTACTTCCGGTTTACTCAAAGTTACTTTTGACATCCAATTATAGGTTTCTTCATACTGATTCAATAAACATATGGTTTCTATATACTTTTGCCTGAAGTAAGGCAGATCATTTCCAACTTCTGGTTTAGGAAATGTAATTTCCGATCTCATATGATATGTTTATGAATTCTGTAGTTAGTCACCACTTCGGTGTTAACATGTATATGAATTATATGGCCATTTTTATATTTTATAAATTTACTGTTTGCAAAAATATGAATTATTCTAAATACTAAATATATTCTTATCCCAGGCAGATAACTTAGCCGTATTTGGCACAACTTTTTGGAATTTTGGGTCATCATCTCTTCATCTTTAGGCCTGGCACCTTTGTATTGTTTATTTGTGTGTTTCTCTGTCCTGTATGTTCTTCCATTTATTTGTATTGTAGTCCTGTCATGTAATGTTGTCATTTTAGTGTTTTATTTAACATAGCCATTAAAGAGGGAGGTTTGGCTAGCCACAAAACCAGGTTCAACCCACCATTTTTTCTTAAAATGTCCTGTACCAAGTCAGGAAAATGGCTATTGTTATCTTATAGTTCGTTTCTGTGTGTGTTGCATTTTAGTGTGTCTGTTGTGTCTTTCTTCTCCTCTTATATTTGATGTGTTTCCCTCAGTTTTAGTTTGTAACCCGGATTTGTTTTTTTCTATCGATTTTTGAATTTCGAACAGCGGTATACTACTGTTGCCTTTATCTATCATGTACCAATCTGAAGTTATCATTGATTAACCTTAAAATAAAATATTTCAGGGGCAATAACTCGTATAAGATGTCATTGAATTGTTTTAGACCAAATGAATCATATCTTCATCACAAAAAAGCAAACATTTTGCACTAGTTTTTTTTAATAAATATCTTTAAAAGTGTCAGAACAGATCATAAAACAAGGAAAAGTCAAAATTGAGAACATGACTTTGACCTTTGACCTTGACCTCAAATTCATTTGTTTTAAACAAGGACCTAAGATCAAAATACTTAGGTCTCTATCACTTACCATTGATATGATACATAAAGATATCACTTATGTGAAATACAGAAGGGGGAATAACTCTCATATGGAGTGTTGGCATTGCCTCGGTCAAAATTTGACAAAACTTCCTAAGGATATAACGAACTTGGAAAATAAATTTGTCGATTTCTTTCACAGTTACGGAGGAGATGCACCCACAAGGAAAACAGTGTTTGGGGAGAGAACTCTTACAAAGAAAAGTATACGGTTAAGCAGAGTTAGTTTCGAAGGCGTATAAACTATGCGATATCATATACCAGACATCAAAGCGACATCTTACGAAACAAAAGTTAAAGAGGTACTAAAACGCACATAACAAGTTATTCTTATTTAAAAGATCGAAATAATTGATAAAAAATGCAAAAAACCCGATGCAATTTGGTCCACTAATTACAGAGATAATAGCGTGTGAAGTTCAACTATTTTTACCTTCGGAAAATCCAATCAACGCTACTTCCGGAAACAGCCCTCAAACCAAATCTACCGGAAGTGACGCACTGTGGGTCACTTCTTCGGCTTATCTAAACGTTGTTTGATAAATGAACTTTCTTCTGATCGTTGATTTAAAGCACTGCCAATGAATTTCGCTACCCATTCAAGGATCATTCTTCATTATGACCAATTTGTCAAAAGGAACGAAATATGTTTCAGAAGGGAAGTGTATTTATAACGTGTTTCAACAGAAAAAGGGGGGATAGGGTTGGGATAATTCAACATTGAGTTTTCAACTGAAAACGTTGTTCCTGATCGTAGAACTGAGACAAATTGACGGTCAATATATTATTAATCTAGCTATTAACTAAAAATATTATTGAGTCGAGAAAAAATATTGTTAATATTTACATGTACGTAAAGTTGCATAACATCATGGCTTGGCAAGATATGACGGTAGAGGCTTCTGTTCCATGTAATAAAAATAATTAATTGCCAGTTAAAAACCGGGTATGTGTAATACCTTTTTAATAATGTTAATTGTCAAACTATAAAGTTTATCACTTTATAAACAACAGGTGGCATTTCTGCATGGCAAAGTTGTTAAATACCTGAGTGGAGGGATAATAGCTACCGCTTGATCTTTACTACCTTACTGTATACAGGATGTGTACTTATCAGTAGTGTCAAAGTGCGGACTGTTTTAATTAAAAGGATCAAAAGGTGATCGAGAGGATTAATATTTTTTTGTTTGGTCATTTATTTGTCATTGCTTAAATTTCAAATGAATGAAAAGTTCAATATCTTAATCTTAAAAGCAGTATGGTATAATTTTTTTTTTTATTTAAAAAAAAAGGTGTGATCATAACATTCAGGATTTAAGACACAAGTTATTTTGGAATGCGCAACCCTTTTTCTAAAGATTTTATATCAATGGTTTTTGTTGTAGTTTTAAATGCTCAAATATATTTTAACTTATTTAATCATTCTATTCTCTTATATTTCTACGTTATAGGTTTTTTTCTAATAACAAAAAAAATATATATATTTACATATAAAATAGGACTGTGATGGCAAACGTACTGAAAGTTACAGGACAGAAAGTAACAAATTTTATAGTACAAAAGTCACACATACTATTTGTTTAGTTTTGTTTGAAAACATAGGAAAAATTTCTACAATTTTTTTTTTTGGTTACTTGCATTTATTCATTTTGCAATTTATGAAATAGTTCATTTAAACCTAGAGTAATGAATAGATGTCAAATTTTATGCATGAAAAGGATATATTTATTGGCACTATGTCATAATGAAACTATTTAAGTACCAAGCCACTTTGATAAATTGTTATCTTTACAATTATTTTTTATTATTGATTTTTTTCAGAAAAAAGTTTGTTTACAAAGTTGCTATATATATAAAAGTTCTAGAAAAATAACAAAAATTATTTTGACAAATGTTTTTTTATTCCAAAAAAAAAAATAAATAAATAAACTAAAAACTGAATTGTGAATTTTTGTACTGTGACTTTCTATCCTACATTCGTCCGTAGGAGGGACTATGCTCATGATGCTGGTTCCAGCTGGGATCTGATATAACGTTAGTATATATGACACATATAGCAATATTTTTACATAAGGTCCAAGGACTATGACAATCATATATACTTATACTGATTTCCATTTTAAAATTTTGTTTGATTTTCAAATCTCCGTATAGGTAAATTACAAGTCTATCCAGTATTTCATTTTTAATGAAATAGCTTGATCAATACATATTCAGGTTTTTGCTAAACCAGTCAAGCAGATTACTGTGACTGACAGTTCTCAATTCTTCACATTATCTGGAGAACAAACTTATATAATTTTGAAATGCTGGTGTAGCTTACTAAAGTCGTAAGAAAGAGAATTTTTATTTTTTTGTAGCTCAGAAAAACCCACATAGTTTATTAAACAAATCGAACTTCGTCGTCTTTTGGAAGCACGTGTTGGGAATGTCCTATTTTGAATGCCGTTTTTCCGGCATGGAAAATAACATGCACGGTTCTACTTCTGCTTATACGGCCACTTTAGGATGCACATGTTAATATTTTATAGAAAAAAAGGTTGATTTGTGCTTTTGGTTTTTCAATACTTTTCTAATTATAAACATTTGATTAAAATATTTATGCGATTATCAAGCCTCGCGATAAATGGTTATCAATATTCTCAATGTAATAATTGTCACCGCTATATTTCAAAACTGTTTTTTAACTTAGCAAGTCGTGATCTCTTTGCATACGATATAACACACGTATTTGATCAGGGTTACCCACTGTGCGTCACTTCCGTTGGGTATAAGTAGTGCGTTGTAGTGGCGTGTTTTACTAAATCGTTCAGGTGTTCAAATGACAAACTGACAGTAATTATCTCGATAATTATAAGATCAAATTTTATCGGGTTTTTTGCATTCTTAAAAGTTAATTACGAACTTTAGATTAAGGCAAACATGATTTTAGCGTTTTAGTACCTCTTTAAACGCAAGAAATAAATGTGGCGGAAGAAGAAAAAAAAATAATAATTAAAAACCAATTGTTCAAAATTGAGAACATGACCTTGACCTTTGACCTTGATCTCATTTTGTAAGTTAGAATCCAAGGACCTCAAACAAAAAGACTCTAGGTTTATACGCTAACGGTTTATGAGTTACAAAAACATAACAACAAATTTATTTGGTAAAGGTAGATAAATCCTTATAAGATTTCACCGAATCGTTGCATGGATTACATTTTTGAGCCCATCTCCCTGTTGAGGTACCAACCATTTATCTTCCGTGGGGGTCATGGTTTTAATCTCGAAACACACATTTTTTCGACTTTATTCACAAACAAAAATTTTTTCAATAGCACACAGGAACAATATTTTTTTAATCTCAATGCCGTATTTACTTATAAATGTTTATGAAAATAAGGAGAAGGTTTGATTGCCAATAATACAATTATCCACCAAAGTTCTAATAAAATGGCTGTAACTAATTATAGGTCACTGTACGAAAAACTCATACCGTACAGTCGGCTATAAAAGGACAAGACGTGAAAAATATAAAACAATTCAATTGAGAAAACATACGGCGTAATTTATAACCAAACAATTAACGAAAAACAAATATGACAAGCATGAACCAACGACAACCACTGAACTATAGGCTCCTCCCTACTTTAACGAAAAGACAATTCACTTTACTTTCGAAACAAATTATCATTTTTACTCAAGAAATTTAAAATCAAGCAAAACTTAATACTGCTTTTCCAATTATCTGCAAACAATGACGTGTTATTTCTATGTAACGTCATCAAGAATGTTCGTTTTTTTTGTGTGACGTCCCATAGGAAATTCAGAGAAAGACAAACATATTTGACGTTATAATTGAATTTTGACCAATGAAGACCTGAAATCAAACGAACCGCAACTTGAACATAAAGAATAACAAACAGGTCATGAAAAGAATAAATCGACTAAGAATTAGAGAAAGGAATTCAGATCATAGATTCCAACTGATTCTTAAATCGAAATGGTTTGATGTGTTGTTAGTTTAACAAATTAACAATTAATCACTAATTTATCAGAATAGATTTAGCATACCTTTAAAAGTGACAATGGAATCCACTTGGAAGGACACATCGATAACAACGTAGAAGAGCAATCGAAACCAAAATTTCTAAAAAGTCGTCCAAAACATGTATCAGGTCATCTATGCCTGGGATAAAAGAAACCTTATTATTTTTGGTTGATGTTTTCAAGTAATTCAACATTTAGAAAACATTATATTAACCGAAAATGACCGTATCATTGGTATTCAAAAATGGTTTCTTCTCAAAATGAAATTGTACACAGCATTAAAAAGAAAGTTGCTTTGGTCGATAAATAATCTAGCTGAATCAAAAATAATGTATATAGCCTACAACTAAATTGAATGTCCTTGTGATTTATTTTTATACAAGTGTACTAAACATAAACATCTTTTCAATAAAAAAACCATTATAATCACATGGTTTGGATTTGTCGGTCCACTTTCCAACCCAAGTAAAATTTAAATGGGTTGTATATAAAGAGTTTTGTCAACGACCAGAGGAATATTGGAAGACTAGCATAATGAGGTAATAGTTTTAATCCAGTCTTATGTAGTTCAAGATTTTGTTCATAACTAGTATATTTCTTTTTTACATTTATTAGATAGAAATGGCGATTGGTTATAACAGACATGTATATATGTCTCTGATTGTAATAAATCGAGTACTGATCATTTTTTAAGACATTTAAAAATATAATGTGAAATTAAAGATGAGCAGTTTATTGTTCAATCGCACTAGTGGTCCAGAATTGTGATTTCTTTTGTAAACCTGACCAAGAGAATGAGATGTTTTGTCTTTGAAACATTTTAATCTGTTTTTACAGGGAAAACAAAATGAAAAATCGTTCTCGTATTTGATCAAATATAAGTTATCAAATGTTTTTATAAATATTTAAGAAACCAATCTGTTTTTTTATGAAGGAGAAAATATATAACCGAGAAAAGGTAAAATTTAGGAACTTCTTACAAGAATTCGAAAGTGTTCAATATGAACATAACTATGGTTTCAAGTTGTATCAAGTGTCGTAGTTTAGATAATTTTTGATGACTTAATTCACTTCTCCTTTTAAATAATTTAATCGTATTTTCAGTAGTTTAAAACTCGTAAATTCCTACAAACAAATAAAAAAAAATTATTGGTTGTTTCGGTTGCAACCACTCCTGTTAACCTAGAGTTTTAAATTTTAAAACACCTATTGTACAAGGAAAAATGAAAAACTTTTTTTGGCTTCTATGTAAGCGAATGATTATACATTTGGTCAGCAGCTTGATCATGTTTGGTTGTAGTGTGTCAGATATTTTACATTAGCTGTGCAACCGCTTTCTGTTTGCCGATAGTTTTACAACACTCATTTGATAAGGAAAATTTTCTTCATCGTTTTCTTGGCTTCAATGATTTAAGGGAATGATCAGGCATACTTTAGTATACATGTCACCTCAAACAATTGCATTGAGCAGCACAAGTCGAGACACGGTATTGGTCTTGTTTTGTCTAAGCGACATATTGCGAAACAAACATTTAACGCAAGAACAAAATTTGGCGGAAGAAAACAAATAAAATAATAATAATCAGAACAAATACAATAGGTCTTTCCACAGAAAAAATGGAAAGACCTAATAAACCATTAGTAGGGCCAACTTTCCTCGTATTTGTTTTTCTCGCCTGGTCAATATCTAGAAGTTGTTAAAAATAACTGGGTAATGAATTAAATAAGTGATTAATTGTTATTTATACTTTAATTTATTAACATAAAACCAAAATGATTTGACATACGTTGCTTTTCAAAACAATCGTGATGCAAGAATGTGAATATTGCATTTTTTGTAATCAAAAAGCATCTAAGGAAAACTTTAACCAAAATGTATGAATTTGTACCCAAAGTAAAGCATATAATTGCATCTAATGGATTTAGATTTTGATTTAAATTGAATTTTTAGCTGTCTTGTGGCATTTGTAGTAAGGTCTATGTCAAAATTTTGTAAAAAACCCAAACTATGTATATATGAAGCTGTGAACCTGAATTGTAGTTAGACTGAAGGATTTTCAAAAATGACACATACAAAACAATTAATGGAAATTTGGCCTTACCTCGTTTAGTTATTTTTTTTAGAAAAAGTAAAAAAATACCAAAGGAAAATCCGCACCAGAAGTTTTGTTTGTTTGTTTAACACAGTTTTAAAAGCGGGAGATTTGGCTAGCCACAAAACCAGGATCAACCCACCATTTTTTTTCTTAAAATGTCCTGTACCAAGTCAGGAAAATGGCCAATGTTATATTATAGTTCGTTTCTGTGTGTGTTACATTTTAATGTTGTGTTTCTGTTGTGTCGTAGTTCTCTTCTTATATTTGATGTTTTTCCCTCAGTTTTAGTTTGTAACCCGGATTTGTTTTTTTTTTTTCTCAATCGATTTATGAATTTCGAACAGCAGTATACTATTTTTGCCTTAATTTATTTAAGTGGTCTTGGTAATACCAGTTTTTCATTGGAGGAAACTGTACCACACTGCCTTTGTCAAGAAACTGAAAACTATCAAAGTCGAACACACCTCGCCACATGCAACATTTAAACAGGGACATTATCAGGGGTTACACAGGTAAAATAGCTACGGACGTATCACGGATGTGGTAATATACGTCCGTAAAACATCCGTAATACGGATGTATTACGGATGATACGGTTACGTCCGTAAAACGTCTGTAAAAATACATCCGTAAAACGTACGTGTAAAAACTGGTGTAAAACGGATTGTCCGTTTCACGGACGTTTCCTAAACATACGTATTACGGACGTTTCTGAAACATCCGTATTACGGCTGTATCATATTCAAAGATGTATTTTAAGAAAAAATGTATTCCATTATAACAAATCTATACGTCAACAGCATGCATAGTTAATTATGATTAGTTTTACAATAAATGAAAAGGTTTTGATTACTTTTATCATGCTTGAGATATATCTTGACACAAAAATGAGATGACTATGGTAAATAATGCTGAAACAGGTACACCAAGTGTAATATCAGGGCATGAAACACTCACTGGTAATTTTCCATGTGATTTAGAATTAAAACACATATATAGATCCATTCAAGTTGTTCACAGATTGTTTTTCTGTTGAAAAAACATAACACATAGTGGTATTAAACTTTTATACTGTTAAATTTTTGAAGCAATATTGATACACGGTAAACATCAGATAAATAAAATAATTATAAATTGTCTACAGATATAAGATTTATTTTTATATTTCGAATTTGTGTTAGTCAAAAAATGATATTATTGACAGCAATTATGTAATATTTGTGTTATACTTCAATACTTTTGCAACTGTTACCATGGTTTCAGTTTCTAGATTTATGAAATTTTCTGGCGATTCATGAAAACTATTTGCTTTATTATAATAAACATAAAATTTGATATATGTTTATAATCAAACACACATTCAATATCTGAGTACAGGTAATCTATTAATATTCATATTTGTTGAGAAATATTTGGATAAAAAGATTAAAAAATTATAATTTAAGCAGGATCAGCAATTTAATATCAAGACAAAACAATGTTACATCTAACCTGTATAGTGTGACTGTGAATAAATATTTGAAATACATGTTTTTAGATCCTGTTCCAATAAATAGCTTTTCCACAGTAAATTATTTCTAAAAGCCAATTGATGAAAATATTTAAATTTTGAATAATAATGAGGATCATGTCTTACAGGAGCCAAACAAGGGTCAAACTACAAAATATATGTCAGCAAGGTATATATCTTTGCAAATTAATTAATCATATTAACAAAAGCAAATTATGTAAACTTGTGCATACATTTGATTATCATGGGTTATACATTCTTGTAACTTTTGACACAAGAAAGTAATTCAGGATGTGACATTCACAAATTAACAGCTATGGTCAAATCCAAGTACAGTTTGTTAATTCGTATGTACCAAATTTTAAAATTTTACTCCAAACTTTTCACTGTTACTGAGTATGAATATGGAAAAGCAATTTATGCTTTTTAAAAAAATTATTAAAATAATACCATAACATTTTTTTCACAAAATTTGCATTAAAATAACAAATTTAAATAATTTCATAACCATTTTTTTAATAATTTTTCTCACGTACAATTCATTTTGTAAACCTTTTTAAACACCTCCTACATAACAAGATTCATTGCAGTCATAGCACCAGAAGATATTTCTAAACTTTTACAGACAATTGTTCCAACCACCACTGCCCCCTCAAAACTTTTCATACAAATCATGTTATGAAATTTGGAATACAAGGAATATCTTAACTAATACATAAATTTCTGTTCAAAATTTAAGGACAATAAGATAAAAAATTAAGCACATTAAGATGTGTATCCAAGTTTGTAATTTTTTAACCGATATGTTAAGTTTTTATCTTCAATTTGGTCATTTTATACAATTCTCTTAATGTGTGCATTTTAAAACAGGGTCCAAACCTGTTCAATTTAAACTAATAATATGTCACATATCTGGAAAATACTCATATTAAGTTAAGACACTTGAATACAAATTATGTTTATTGCTCAATCAAAGATAAAGAAGTACATTAGATAAGGCCTCAATGCAGTCCTTTTTGTAGCTTAAATTGTCACTTAGGAGTAAATTTCCTTTGGTTTTAGAACTAAAAAGTACAGTGTATATATAACATCAACAAAGAAGATATTTTGATTTTAAGCTTTTTTATAACAAATATTATATATTAATTAAACATTTAGTTTGTCCAACCCTGCACTCTATGTTTCCTAGGCCTAAATTAAGTTGAAATGCAACTGATTTTGTCAAATTTCACCAAACTCTTATTTTTTTGCGTATTTATAATTCAAAGTGTAAATTTACACCTTTTATAAGAAAAGCTCAATAAAAATATTAATTTATAACTTCTCTTCTTCCAAATTCATTATCTTGATGCAATTTTTGTCTTGAAACAATGATATTAATATTTGGTGTTAAACATTTTAAATTGGGGCCTTATGAAACATACTTCTTTTCAACAAGTCAAACATAACCTACTGTACATTTACATTATTGACTAAATGAAACTATATTTATTTAGAACATACACAGTATGATTTTTCTTGTGTTTCAAATGATTTGTTTTTCTTGTAATGTTTTCTTGTTCAATTCTTCCTTCATGCAATGACTTTGAAATGTTGCATGATCCTCTTTTGCAATCATGAAAAAAATTAACCCTTTTCTGTACATTTATAGAACTTAAAATATCAAAAACATTTTGCACATTGTACATGTCACAGTTACAATCCTTGGTGTTGACCTTCTCAGCTTTCTGCAATTTGACTATTAGTCTTGTGCTTCCTCTTTTTGGTGTTAAAATATACCCCTCTTGGAATATACCATAGCATTCCTGCAACAAAAATACAAAATTATCATAGTTGTCTTTGTTATTTCGTTGTTTGTTTGCTGTCTTATTGAAATATTTAACTAACAAGTTCTTTTATTGGTATAGTTCCTCTCTTTTGTTCTATTGGACAATTCAGTGTTCTTACATATCTTATGTTAATTATACTCACTAAACTTGTTAAAATTTGTGGGCAATTAATATACAAAATATGTACTATTGAATACTTGTAGGATAATATATAATTTATTTGTATAACCTAAATAAGGTAAGAAAAAAGTGAGGAGCCGGGGATATACTAAATACCATTTCCTTTTCATAAATAGTTCGTCTTCAATTTATATTGGGTTTGCATGTTAATTAAACACGAAGTTACATAATATTATTCCTATTTGATTCAATTATCTTCAAAATATGTCAAGCTGAAATTTGACTCCCCATAGTATCTTGCATACTCAGAATGTTTATCTTAAGTGTAACTTATATGAAGCCTATAGTCCAGTCAATCTAGCATAAATTTGACCCTAACCTTGAAGTAATTGCAACTGAAGATTTTTAAGTTTTAATCTTTAGCATTATACCCCAAATATACAAAGAAAAAACTAACTTTAGGAAAACTAAGAATCACAAGTTTAAAATTCCTATGGAGATTTGTATTGAAATGGGAGATAACTCTGCAAATAAAGCAGAAATATCAATAAAATTGATACAAAATTATAACTTTACCGCTTTTATTCTTTAGAGTATAACAAACAACTCTAAAGGTGTTTTCATATCTTTTATCCAGCTGCAACCTAGATTTAATAATTCGTTAGTTGACCATTTATTAGATTTTTCAACATGTCAAGGTAAAGAATCTCAAATTTGATAAAAATAACGAAGCATCTATTCTTCTTTTTATGGTTTAAAGTATCTTGAAACAAGGTAGATGCTGAACAAATATAATTTACAGATATAAACAATACCAAATATTCACATTATTTTTTTCAAAATGGTCACAAAACCATAAATTTGCAATTCCTTTAATGAAAAATGTGCAAAAAAAAATAAAAATATGCATAACACTTTGGTATTGTCACATTTCATGAGCTAAAGATTTTATAATGTAGTCAAACAAGAACTTATAACCCCATCAAAGTATCATACTTTACATGAATTTTAAGAAAATCAACCAGAAACTGGTTTAAAAAAAAGACTCATTTTTGCGGAGTTATCTCCCTTTCCAATGTTAATTTCCATAGGAAATTAAAAATGCTGATTTTGAGTTTTCATCAAGTAAGATTTTATTGGACTTTTTTATGTGTATAATTAGGGCTTAATGCTATAGATTAGAACTAACACATTTTCTGTTGCAATTAGTTTGAGGTTCAAACTTGGTTTGAATGGACTACTGGTACATAATCATACAACAGTCAACATGTTGGTACAGTCAGGAATTTCTTTAAGGTTGTTATTTATATAGGCTTAGATATATATATTTTACATAAATATAAGAGATGTGGTATGATTACTTGAAAAGAAAAAAAAATAAACAACTCAGAAAAATAAATTGTTAGTTTTTTACAATTCATTAACAGAAGATGTTTAAATGAATCTTTATTAATGATCATACGGTATTATGTTTGCACCTACATTTTCATTCTCATTTATGTATTGCACCCAATCGCCACTTTGAGCAAGCTCATTTTCTTGGGTGGTCACACCACTTCCTCTCTTCAGGGTATACTGGCTGATGTTAGCATCAATATTTAGTGAAAGAGTGGCACTCAATATTACATCCTCATTTTGGGATTCCTCCAAAACATGTCCATGTTTTCCTCTTTTTAATAATGAAATTTTTCCTGCGACCCGTTGAGTCTGGTGACCCAACCCAAAATACTTTCTTACTTCTGGGGAGGATAATCCAAAGTTGATCACATTTGGTGATGCAGTTTTCCTATGAATGAAAATCCACAAAATGATATGCTGAATAGTAAAAATCTTCAATTACAGTTTCAAGTCGATTAATTATATACAATTATTAATGAGTTATTATAGGATTAAACGCCTTCACTCAAAAATTAATAATATGTTTGTGAGTGACTTGGTCCTGATTTTATACACCAATAAATTCCTTTAAAAAAGCATTTAATCCTTATAATTCTTTTAAATTGGAGATAAGGAATTTATTTTTCCACACTCATAACCTCTATCACAAGTAAATTGTGTATTTGTGTCATTGAATTAGCCTGGCGCATGAATATATTTGTTGGTTAACGCAAAATATGTACTCCATGAAATTTGCTATCTGGTAAAAAAATAAACTACAAAAACTCTTATTGTCATTCAATGAATGTTTTGTGTTTATTATTTAATTTAAACGATTGACGCGCTGTGAAAATAAATATTTTTAATGTCGGCAGCTGGATTGTGTTATAATAGCCGCCATCTTGTTTACATTGGTTACAAAACGAAATTCTCAGTTGAATAGAAAGAGAATTATATGATGTAATAAGCCCAAGTCAATAACCTTGCCTAAGAAAACAACGATAAACATATTACCCATGGTGTTTCAAATTCAAGACTGTTTCTTCCAGTTGCCTGTCTGTGCCAAACTGTTTCATGGTTTGTATGACCCCCAAAAAAAATTTGACCCTTTTCCCTCAACATATTCAACTAAAATGATCTATAATTTTCTGTCTGACCGAATAAATTTAGTCTTACATTTTGTCAGTCAGACACAGTTTAGGATACACCGCAGGAGTGACTGTATATGCTTGTTACCACTTTACAGATTCAATTTGGATTTTACTTATAAATAAAGGAATTTTACTTTCCTCTTCCTTAAATTTTATTACTCACCATGTCTCATGGTCCTCAAAATACCCTCCAGTCATAATATGCTTAGCAACATAGTGCTTTGCAAATTTAATGCTGGTGTCTCTTGATCTCGCTTTCTGGTTCTGTAAAAATATTATATTGCGAATTGTACCGTGATTTTTTTCAAAAGCGTCCTCTAGAAAAGACTGTGGTGGACCATGGCGCTGTATATCCTCAACCTAAAATCAAATCACATCTTAAAAATAATGTGTAGTTTTAAGACAAGTCTGGCAGTATTCCTGAAAAATTTCTGAAACCACCAACCAGATGCTCTTTCTTTAGAAATTATTGTTATATCAGGCTAAAATAAAATTTTCTTATAGCACCTATAATAAACAGCTGCGCCATGAGCGCATGATACGCCCGTCGTCTTGTGTGTGAATTTTTATGCAATAAGCATAAATAGTTTCTGACATACGGCGTGACATGCGAAAACCCCCTTTTTTTTTTTACAAAAAACTCAATATCTCTAAAATAAAATTTTGAATCAAAACCAAAAGTATACAGATCTTTAGATTAATATAACTAAGAAGTGTGTAAAATTTTTAACAATAATCATAAATCATTTTTGAGATACGGCGCGACATGTGAAAAACCCCTCCCCCTTTTTTTTACAAAATACTCAATAACTCAAAAATAAAATTTTGAATCATCACCAAAAAGTATACAGATCTTAAGGTTAATATAACTAAGAAGTGTGTAAAGTTCTAAGCAATAATCATAAACTGTTTTTGAGATACGGCGCGACATGTGAAAAACCCCTCCCCCTTTTTTTAACAAAATACTCAATAACTCAAAAATAAAATTTTGAATCATCACCAAAAAGTATACAGATCTTAAGATTAATATAACTAAGAAGTGTGTAAAGTTTTAAGCAAAAATCATAAATTGTTTTTGAGATACGGTGCGACATGTGAAAAAAAACACAAACCTGTTTTAGTTACTAAGTCCCGTAACTCAAAAAGTTTTAATCTTATTTTCACCAAAAAGTATACAGATCGTTTGACCATCATAAGAAACAACTATTTTAAGTTTCATGAAATTTGGATAAGTCATTCTCAAGTTACGGTGCGACATGTTTACGCCGGACAGACAGACGGACAGACGGACAGACAGACGGACGGACGCCGGACATTTGTATAACATAATACGTCCCGTCAAAAATTTGACGGGCGTATAAAAATTATACAAGCCTGGGCTGGTGGGCATGTGGCCAAACTTGAAAACTGAACATGGAATTCAAAGTTTTCAGTGGCTATTTCAGTTATGGAAAATAAGTTGTACTCTTGTAACTACATTTTATAGCTATACATGTAACCATAATATAGCCTGTCACAGTTTATAAACAATATTAGTACAACTTTTGAAATATATCAACTTTTTTGTATTCAGAATTTTTGAAGGGCTTGGATGTTACTTTTACATCTAATTTTTATATCTGATTACACTTAGAAATAGATGTTTTTTTTCAATAAAGAAAAAATAATATAAAGTGTATATGTTTTCTTTTCTATTTTTTTGTGTTGCATGATGACTGTGTCATTGATTTATATACCATATCTCCTTTCATTAATAAATATGTCATATATATAACAGGCCAGTTTGGTCTACAAAAGACTTGTCAGGGACACTTGAAATTTTTTTTAATAAAAGCATGAAGCATTGAGTACCAAACATTCTGAAAGGATTTTCTAAATACAGCTAAGGTTATCTATTTCTGACCTTATTATTTACACATTACATATTTTTCAATTAGGATTTCTTTCTTTTCCATATCTGAAACCTACCACATGCAACAGAAGATGTGTTTTAGCCTTTTTCTTCAGTTCAGGTGCATGTTGATGCATAAGCTGATGATATGCTCTGATGTCTTCTCTCAGATCTTGAATATCTGTCTTTGTAAAATTGGCCTGGTTTAAGGTTTTCTGAATTTAAAAAAAACATTATTAAGTATCATGTATATGAATTGTTATCTTTGTGTAAGATCATAAAAGACCTAAATTTAGACTCTTTGAGACAGTTCATACAAATGCCTTGAATACCTCAAATTACTGACAGGTGTTAGTCGTTACAATACAAGTCAAGTCTTAAATCATGTTTCCTTCTACTGGATATTTAAGAGAAGATTTTGCCATTCTTATGGAGGAATTATACCTTCTTCAATGGACTTGTGAAAAGTATAGACTTATTAAAGAAATCTTTTGTATTGGGTCTGAATTAGACCAGTGGAGCTGTATTTGCTCCACACATTTAGACTGTTATCTTTACTTAACTAAATTAATATTTTGGCTTCATCGTTTATATGTAAATTTCTGTAGAATATTTAATAAAGTATGTGAACATCTGTATTTGGTCTCATTTGCCAGAGCTCAGTCCCAGTGGAACAAACCTTTGTCCGGCGTTCAATCGACACGAGGGGACGGTGTCGCATAACCATCGAACCCTCCTGTTACACTACCCTACATTGATGGTCATTAAATTTATGTGTAAATCGAGTTGAGATGACCAATGATAATCTGCTTATCAATATGTTACTTATGACAACTATGTTAATGTCATTGACAGGCATGTGTGCCCTTAGTTTCTAGAGATAATTTTCATATCACTCTACTGTGCTGAGTAAGAAAATCATCAGTCAGTAAGATTAAAGGTAAATTTCGTAAAATAGCGATAATTCTTAATATTTTATAGGTAAAATAGATAAAAAATTGTTAATCAAGAATTGAAATAAAACCCTTACTCAAAATATCCATATTATTAGCCAAAAAGGATAGAGCAAATACCGATTTCTAAATCCTTTGTTTATAACAGTGCCAAACAGTAAACATGTTAATGTTATTTTTCAATAATTTTCCTTCATACCTTTGCAAGGTAGGACACCATGCGTATACACTTTCCAGCTACTCCTGCATAACTCATGTTGAGAGGTGCAAGCTGTAACTGAAAAACAAAAATTAATTAGCATGAAATTTATCATTGCTTAATTTTACAGTTATGGTAGTTATTTTTTTGTTGTTGACCTATATAATATAAACAAAACTATGCTTTTTTGTGTTGGATTTTCCCAAGTCAGGAGCCAATAATTAATTAGTTTTTGGTCTGTCATGTTTTAAGTAAATAGTTGTATTGTAAATTACACCCTCAGTTTCCTAATTTGAATTGTTTTACTTTCTCATATCAGGACCTTTATAGCTGATTATACAATATAGGTTTTCTCATTGTTAAAGGCTGTACTGAGGCCTATATAACTTCTACTTCTTTTTAACTCTGTTGGATAGTTGTTTCATTCAGCAACCATAACACATTTCCTCATCTTTACACTAATCTTATATTCAGGATCTATTTTTGGAATAACTTACAAATATTCCTGAAAAAATCAACCTCAATTACAAGCTCATTCAAAAAAAGATTTAAAAAATTACTTGTTGGAACATAAAGAAGCATAATAAATGCATAATAATTTCCACACACTTACTATATATATATATATATGTAAGCCTCAAATCTATGTCTAGCCTCAAATCTATGTCTTTTCTGCAAATCTATGTCCTTTTTAATATTGCGTCATAGACGTTCCAAATTTATGTCCTTTATTGTCTCAGATCTATGTCTTTTATTGTCTCAAATCTATGCCCTGTATTGTCTCCAATCTATGTCCTTTATTAACTCAAATTTATGGCCATTTTTGTCTCAAATTTATGTCCTTAATCGAAATTTAGAGACGTAAGACAGTTACATCGACGTCCCTATCACCCACAGAGTCAAGGACGCATAGAACGCTTCAATAGAACACTGACAGAATAACAGTAACTAAGAATTACGATACTCTAATTATAAATATATAAACATTACAAAGAATTCTATAGTAAATATCTCTTTTCAAGATAATGGAAAACCAATCTTTCTGAAAGGTGTTGATGTTTGTGTTTGTTTCTTAGAGACGAAGTAATAAATAGATACCCCTCCTCGATTTAAATGACTTTTTTAATCATAAAAGTAGGTACAATATCATTACATCAATTATATGAATTGCTTGGATATTTCAGTGACCCCAACATATATTTGTCACACTCTAAGGCTTCTCCTTTTTGTACGAACCCACTCAAAATGTACAGGATCCCTTATAATTTAACTATCCGAATGAAAGTTCATCTTATGGGTAATTGTGTTTTTCACTGTTGTTTAGTTGCTGTCTTGTGGACAAATATCTGAAATCTTCGTTTAATCATCAATAGTAATGGCTTTATTTTTGAGTAATTCCAAATATCCCAGTTGTTTTAAAAAAATTGCAATTTTATTATAGATGTGGTAATTGAATATTTAAATTCCAAATGAATGTTAAAAATATTTAAGTTATCACACTGATTTATATACAGAGATCAAATTTCCATATCCGTGGATGGATGGATGGATTTTTAATGTCCGGTGGCAAATTAAATGTACATTCAGGACGAGAACAGTTTAATGCGATATGAATACGAACTCTATATTCGTGGACGTGTAAAGTTATATAAAAAAGATTTTAATTAATATAGTCAACAGAAAAATAAATTTCATTGAAATAATTTATAATTGTCATTCTAGCTCTCAAAATGATTTTCCGGCATTCTCTCATTTAGTAAAAGAACATGTTTGTATCTTATAATCATGATGATATTCTTTTAAAATACAATGTTTTTTAAAATGAAAACAACAACGATAAAGTTTCAGACACGATGTTAATTGGAGTAAGTTTATTCGGACATTTTAGAATTCATTCCCAATCGTCTCCGTCAGTAGTAGACTAATGAGTGGTAAACAAAAAAGATTCACCTTTTAAAATTTTGATTTGGAAAAACCCAGATCAATTTGAAATGAATGAGGACACGACTTACAATGTATCCAGACTTTAGAAAACCTATTCAATGAAAATAAATATCGCAAGTGCTCAACGGTTTCCGTCAAGGAAAGAGCATCTTCAAAATGAAGATTTCGTTTGGTGTAAAATCCCCCATGGTCGTTAACGTAAATTATCGATCGGAAAACAAGGTAACTTATTTTTTACATTATATTCCCTTAAAAAAGATAGCTTTAGATAATTTCAATGATAATAAAAAATAATAATAATAACATTGTTGCTATTTTTACTTACGAAATAAATGAACGTACAGAAAAAATTATGAAAAATAAATAGATATATGTATTTTCAAACGGTTTAATGAAATTACGTCTTCATCAGGCCTCTCACAAATATACGCATGATGCTTTTGTTGTCTATCCAGACTTACGTTATCATCATCTAAGAATCTAATGTTGTTAATGATACTTTATACTACAAAAAATACAGAATATTGGAAACAGATTTCATAAAAATTAGATTAGACCCTTTCCAACTGATTTTTAGTTTGTTTGTATGCTGTGCTGTAACGTTATTGTTGCATGTTAGGGGAGGGTTGAGCGCTCACAGAAATGTTTCATCCCGATACACTAGTAATCCAATGGTTGGTGTGTTGGTAACAGTCTGTCATATATTGTTTTTCGTTTTAATTTTTATCAAAAATGTTCATGCCGTTGTTTTTTTTTTAAATTTTAAATCGTTTTACATTTTGTGTTCCTGTGGCCGTGTCAACAAAGTTATCTTAGGACTAGGATATATCATAGGACGGTCTAAGGACACGTCTTAGTCCTAAGGCAGGTTAACGAAGACATTCGAAGAATGTTTTTTTCAAAAGATTCAATTGTGTTACATTGTTTTAAATTTGTAGACAATTGTTTTTTGAAATACTTCCAGATATCAACAAGTCGTTAAACTTTATATTTTTCAGTTTCAGATTTTGGAACAAAAAATACCTTGTGTGGTTGTAACATGTAACCTGATGCACATATCTAAATACACTGAGAACTAAAATTGCTTTCTTATATACAAAATAAATTGAAATGACATCCATCACAGCTCTTAAAAATTTATCTTTGACGATGTCATATTATTATACTCCTTTAAAATAATTCGTGCTGCCTTATTTGAAGCTTAAAAATTCTATCAATACTAGCAACATTTTTTGCATCTCTACATGTTTTTATAAATTTAAATAAATGTGTTAGGATGGTGCTAGGACAATTATGGTTATGACTGTCATAAAATAGCTGGTTTTACATCATAAGACATGTCTTAGACACGTCCTAAGACCATTCTAAATAATGTCCTAAGGATATTGACATAGCCCCAGGGTACGACTTTTATTCATGGATATATGAACTAACAATCACATAAGAACATTTATACATAAATATATGGTGTGAATTGTTTATATCAATTACTTTTCTTCTCTTCAAACGGTACATACGTATTGTAAAGGAGATACGGATATAGCTCGACGAGACAGTAACCCCACAATTCAAAAAGCAAAACGACAGCTAAATGTCAACATACAGTTTATACAAAATGTCAAATTCTAAATCATCACCGAGTCTTAAGAAATTTGGATCAAATGAAACATAAACTAATGCTGTAAGAGATAAATCATCAATTCTCGCAATAACATTAAGTTATTTAAAAAGATACCGACTAAAGTGGGTTCTAACATGAGACTAATAACATTAAGTTATTTAATAAGATAACGACTAAAGTGGGTTCTAACATGAGACTAATAACATTAAGTTATTTAATAAGATAACGACTAAAGTGGGTTCTAACATGAGACTAATAACATTAAGTTATTTAATAAGATAACGACTAAAGTGGGTTCTAACATGAGACTAATAACATTTAGTTATTTAATAAGATACCGACTAAAGTGGGTTCTAACATGAGACTAATAACATTTAGTTATTTAATAAGATACCGACTAAAGTGGGTTCTAACATGAGACTAATAACATTAAGTTATTTAATAAGATACCGACTAAAGTGGGTTCTAACATGAGATTAATAACATTAAGTTATTTAATAAGATACCGACTAAAGTGGGTTTTAACATGAGATTAATAACATTAAGTTATTTAATAAGATACCGACTAAAGTGGGTTCTAACATGAGACTAATAACATTAAGTTATTTAATAAGATACCGACTAAAGTGGGTTCTAACATGAGACTAATAACATTTAGTTATGGCATAATACACCGATTGGAGTGATTTCTAACATGAGACATATAACATTTTGTTATGGCATAAGACACCGATTAAAGTGGTTTGTAACATGTAACCAATAACATTTAGTTATGACATAAGACACCGATAACATTTAAATATGACATAAGTAGTGACTCTGCAGCTTTCGCCATTTCAACAGAAGAGAATTTTTTGTGTACCCCAATTTGAAGAATACTTAATACCTATTGAAAAAAAGACATTATTTCTGGTCATCAGTATGGGACATTTTTTTTCGAGGACATTGTCTCCCCTTTTGGCGCGTTTTCTACCCTGGAGGAATTGGCTTGTTTTGATCTTATGGCACTAGACTAAATAATTGTCATATTGCACTTTTGAAATACCTTAGTAATTTAACATATACATAATGAATCACTATCAAACAATTATTATATATGTTAATGTACTATAGAGAGCACGGAGAAGGTCATAGCCGTACCAAAACATCCCATTTCAGCAAAAATTGATGTTCAGAAAATAACGTTATTTCATTCCATAAAAATTTCTAAAAAATGTATATCATGTTTAATGTCATGACACATTAAAAGAATGCTATTCCTTAAAAATATGCAAGAAATAAAATATTAATGTTACATAGTTACCATGCAAACTCATCACGGAGGGGAGTCCATATGAAGTGGCCATAAAAGACATAGCCAGACAGGAAAAGAAGATATCCAAAAAAAAATCAAAAACAGTTGTCTCATTGGCAATCATACCACATCACCTTATTTTTATACAGATATACTATGCTAAACATGGAATAGAGAAAACATTCATTGACAAGTTCTTAAAAAAGAAATCTAAATAAATTTGGCAAATTGTATCAACGCCTTAAAGAATAGCTAACTTTCAACCAAACTATATTATATATGTATTAAAATTTCAATGTAAACCACAATCTTCATTTTTTGCATACAGTTTGACATGACCTCTAGATATATATTGTGATTGAGCTGTTAGGTTGCTGTCTTATTTAAGTTTATCTAACATCTCCAATTGTTTATATTTAAAATACATCAAAAAGAAAATGTGTTTTATTTCAATTTTAAGTAAATGTTATGTCGCCTTTCATTCTTCTGTCAGTGTTTCTTCTACTTCTTCTTCTACTTCTGAAAAATATGTTAATGTATGTTATGTTGTTGTATATTTACATATATAAAGCGTATTCGTAGTTTGAAATCTATACAACAAAAATCAAATTGATTAAAAGAAAGTTTGTTATAAGTACTCAGTCAGCTGTTTTCATCGATTTTCATTTTTTTTTAATCAAAATTATGTTTGTAAATAACTTTTCTTTAATTGCAATTTAGTTATTTCTTTGTCAATCACCACATGTGCTGGTCTGTTGAAACTCAACTTCTAATTTATAGAAGCCTGCACATTTTTTTTCTCACTAAAAAAGTGTGTCTACTAACAAGAATTTTTGTATGATGAGTTTTGTTTTCATGCAATTAAACATGTTGTAATATTGCACTAGAAATAGTAGATTAGCATAACTCAACAAAATTAAATCTACTGAGTAAATGTTCAGGTCAATCTGAAGTTATATATTTCCTATTTTGATTAGACTGTGTTGTTTGTTTGCTGTCTCACCAAGGCAACATATACCAAAATTCAATGCATTTGTTTTATGAGTTGTATAAATAACGACTTACCTGATACATTTTCCAATCTTATTAAGATCTCTAAGTTCGACATCAGTCTATCTACAGTAACTGGCTTGCCTTCAATTCTGCTTATTTGGAAAGTTTTTTTTTGTCAGATGATTGTTCTAGGATTAACTGTATAAATTTTATTTGATTAGTCAGCATCTTTCTTTTCTGTGTTTTTGACTTCTGTTGTAGTTTCATTTCTATTTCTTGCCTTGACTTCCAGAGCCCTTGTAAAAAGATGGCATCCAGTAATTCTCTTTTCTCTTCCTGTTGTTTGGCTTTTTTTGTCTTGCTTTTTTCTTCCTTTGCTTTGCTTAAATCCTCCATTTGTTTTTTTATTTCTTTGATTCTCTCTTTCTCCTGAAACTTGATAATGGGTAACATTCTCTTTGACCATTGAACTAGCTTTTCAATCTCTAGTTCACTTTTTTTGTGGAGCCACTCTGATGTTTTGTTCAATTTGTAAACGATGTGTGCTTCGTTGGCTAGTCTAGTTGAATTTGGTCTGTGTTTAAGGAGCCAATCCAGGTATCCAAATACCCACTCAGGTAATTTGTTGTGTGGAATGACTGATTTCATTTGTATTTGTACCTCTGCTGTAACATTTTCAAATTTTCCACCGGGTAAGTGATCTTTTACTTTTTCTTTTAATGATTTGCATGTTGCGGCAGCCATCTGCATCAACAGACTCACAGTCTCTGCATCATTGGTCTGTTGTTTGACCAAAACTTCCCAGACTTCATCTTTCTTTATCTTTATATTGGGGAATGACCGCCTTTCGCCAGTTAAGAGTTCGTTTGCTGATTCTACATTTGTCGCAACATCTTCTAAAAATTGGATGAGATTATGGTAGTGCGCATTCATGTCTATAATATGTGTATTGTCAGCTTCAATAATTTTCCAAAGAGGTGTTGTTATAAATTTATTGAAAACTCCTAATGCCCTTAATCCTACAATATTGTGACTTCATTTCAAATTTCTCAATACGTCTTTCATCAGCATATTCAATGTATTTGTATTGCCTTCGGATTTTTCAAGGAAGTAAATGAAATGTTCACGAAGGTAATATATTACTCCTCTATTATGGAAGACAATGTTGAATCGGTTACTCTGGAATGCCTTCAATTGAAATTTAACGTTGATTCTTGACAGGTATGTTTTTAGCTCTAGTGATGCTCTATTTTTTTTGTCCACGCCAGGAACAAATGCCTTGCATACTTCTCTAACTGTTTTTATAATTGCAGACTCCCCACCTACTTGTTTGTTCATCACAGTCTGCTCCCATTCTTTGAAGATACTGCACATTAAATCTGCAATATTGACTAAAAGATGAAGACCACAAAAGAAATTATTCATTTTGGTAATCAGTAATTGGTCTGGTTCTGATAGTTCATTAAAGTTATCCATGTTTTCTTTCAGAAGAGTTGTTCTGTAATCTTGCAGAAGTTGCTGGAATGATTTTTCTGTCGCAGCTCTATCAGACATTGTTTTTGAGATATTTTTTAAAATGTTATAAGCCGAACTTGGAGGATTTTCATTTTGCAAATATTGAGTACGATCCTCAATTTCTTTTAAAATTTCTTTCAGTGTTTCTAACTCTGTTTGATGCTTTACTTGACATGTGCTTCAGTCCCAATAAGCAAGGTTCTTGGTTTTCATTGGATGTTATGAAAACGCCATATGAATGTCCATTTTTTCTTGTTTCGTCAGTGTACAATGTTCTGTTTTCTTCTATGCATGTCTCTGCAATGTGAGCTTGACTAATGGCAAGTCTACGGACATTAACAGATGAAACATAATCTTTCTTTGGTAAGGTTTCATCTTTAGCTTTCAACTTGCACAGAGAAAGAACACTTTTTATGACAGTATCAACTCTATCAAAGGGAACATGGCAGTTCAATAATTCCATTATGCATAAATCTGTCTCTGCTGTATAGGTATATCTTCCAAATTTACTGTGCTTTGTTAAATCTATTTCGGCAGTGTGTTCATCTTTTTCTAGTTCCAATTCCAAGTCATGTAATCTGTCTTTTAGATCTGTGATTTCTAAGCGATTTAGTCTATGTATTTCTTCATGGGTTTCTATGGCTGTTTTCAAATTGTCCAGTTTAGTTTGAGTTTGCTGCTTTATTTTGTTAGTTTGCGTTTTCCAATATCGCACTTTCTCTTTATCTCTTTTTGTCTCTAATTCGGTCTTACTTCTACATTTTGTCATAAATTTGAATACTTTGGTATATTTTTTCTTGTTTATTTTGTTTTGAATCTGTAATATTTTCAATTTTCTTTTTGTCTGACTTAACTGTTTTTCGCAGTTTTGAAGTTTGAAATTAAGTTTCCTATTTGCCTCTCTCCATGTGCTGCTTTTATTTCTGTATTTCAATTCATTTGTTTTTCTTTTCTTTGATTTCACATTTGAAATGTTTTCTGTATCATATGTTTCAATGATATGATGCTTCCTTCTTCTTGGATTGTGTGGAATTTCTAATAATGTATCAGTGTCTATCACCAAATTTAAATAATTTTCAACATGTTCACTGTTAAGTTTGCTTTTTTTTAGCTTTGAAACTGTTGTCTTGATTTTCAGTAGTATTGATTTTACCTTTAAATATAAGCTTTTGTTGGTTACATTTTCTTTACCACAAAGACTTGATATCCAGTTGAGGACATCCTGGTATGTGTAATCACCATTGGACCTTTCTTTAATGCTGTTCAATTCAAGAAGTAGTTTATTAGTTATAAATTTGTCTTCTACTTCATCTATCTCCAGTCTTTTATTCACAGAAACTGAAAAGCCTAGTGCTGCTAGGCAAGGAAATTTCTCCATGCTACCTGAAAACAAAATTTAATTAAAATAATTGATGTGTATCATATGTGTGAGTGTCAAAGATGTATATTTGTGTTTTTGTGTGCATAAGTGTGTGTGTTCTCATGTACATGTCCCCAGGGAGACAGAAAATGAACACATCAAATATTATAAACCTGATTTGTAGAAAATGTATTTAAGATGATTTCAGACACAGGGTTTCATTATAAATGTACCAGGTCATTCTTGCTAATGAAAATGGTTTAAAATTTTATTTTATTTTGTAATAGAACTTTATCTAAAAGAGTGCTTACAAATTACTGGATTTTTATCTTTACATCTGTAGTGTCTAGACTCACTTTTAACGGTTTAAAGACCTAAAACAGAAAAAACGTAATTATATGCAGAAACTGTAGTATATAAAATGCAATTAAAAAAAAAGAAAACAAATGAATGTGATAAAAATACAAGCTTCATATACATGATAAGACACTGTTCTATTAGTAGTTGAATTACTGTATCACTAGCCTTTAAACACTGAGGTTGGGAATTCAAAATCCTGCACATGCAGGTGCGCTTTTTGTTTTACTATGATAATTATTTTATTAGTCTAGACTTTTAATCTCAATTGACTCAGATTGTCAATTTTCCTACTGAAGGTTTCAGTACTCTCTAAGCAATCCTGCTTTCTCCATCAATAAATACTGAGTACCATAAAATAGAACACTAGTGTTGAAAGTGGCGTTAAACACAATGAAATCAATCAATCATTGACATAAAACTACACATCTTACAAAAATTTGGATACCTTCAAATGTGGTATGTTTTAGAACTTGCTTTGATAAAGTAAATATTTGTATCATGTATTGACAAAAAAATTTTCTAACATAATACTTACAACTAATTGAAATTCTTGTAGCAGCTGAATATTTTAGAAATCTTTATTGCCTTGTCATACAACATATGATATTATTATTAGATCTGAAAAAGAAATATATGTATATATAAAATTTCAAGTTTTATAGCATAAGACTTTAATATTTTCAAAGCAGTAAGTGTTTGATTTTAACAAACTATGTGTATTGTCTCTAGAATATTTGTTTATTTTCTTTATTATTTTATATTTTGTTGTTTTCGTGTTTTCTTCATATGACCACGTATGAATATTTTTTTAGCACTTCATTTGGTAGAAACTCTGAGGCATTTCAGAACAAAACTATGTCCAAATAATCAAATAAAGATGTGATAATTTTGATTTTAATGCTACTAAAATCTTTTAAATCATTTAGAATATTTTTCTAAATCAAAATTTTATTTGAACTACATCAACTGCATTTAGTTGCTATAAATTTCATATAAAAACACATTTTTTCAAAAAAATATTTTGAAGGCATTTATGGTTGGATTTTTATAAACAAGGCGTTAAAAGACGAAGAATTGTCTACAGAATATTTGTTTATTTGGCCATAGTTTTGTTTTCAGTTGTTTTATTTTATTTTGATGTGAACACAGATAATAAAATTTTACAATTTAATTTGGTTAAAATATATAGCAAATTTCTGAACAGAAAATAATAATTGTGTTTATCTCGTGAGAAAATAAAAATGATCCTCAACAAAAATACAGCCAAATAAACAAATGAACCTGTGACAATTTTGCATCTATTGGTACCAAGTTGTTTAAAATCAAACCAGAAATGACCCCAAAATATTTTTTTGAAAAAATGCAGTTTTATATGAAATATATAGGAAAAAATCTCAAGTGACAAATACTTATGGCCACACTCTGTATGTGGCAAAAATTGAAGGTGACAAATTCTTGTAAAAGTTATTACTTTAGATGTGTAGTGTGATGTAGATCGCACAATCACTGCCTCGAAGCAATGCTGTTTTTGACAGAAAGTGAAAGTGAGTAAAGAAACAGACTATAGATTTTCGAGATATAAATAGAACACTATAGTGGGTTGGGTTGAGGTGGGGAAGGGGGGGGGGGGGGGCATGGATAACATTTTTGAGCCAATCTCCATGTCTAGGTACCAATCATTTATCTGCCGTGAGGGGTCATGGTTTTAATCTCGAAACACACATTTTTTCGACTTTATTCACAAACAAACAATTTTTTCAATAGCACACAGGAACAAAAACTGTTTTAAATCTCATTGCCGTATTCATTTATACATGTATATGAAAATAAGGAGATGAGGTTTGATTGCCTATAAGACAACTATCCACCAAAGTACAAATAAAGTGGCTGTAACCAATTATAGGCAACTGTGCGAAAAAACTCATACCGTACAGTCGGCTATAAAAGGCCAAGACATGAAAAAATGTAAAACAATTCAATTGAGAAAACATACGACCTTATTTATAACCAAACAATTAACGAAAAACAAATATGACAGGCATGAACCAACGACAACCACTGATCTATAGGCTCCTCCCTAGTTTTAACGAAAAGACAATTCACTTTACTTTCGAAACAAATTATTATTTTTTCTCAAGAAATTAAAATTCAAGCAAAGCTTAATCTTGCTTTTCCAATGATCTGCAAACAATGTGTTATTTCTATGTAACGTCATCAAGAATGTTCGCTTTTTTGTGTGACGTTCCATAGGAAAGGCAAAGATATTTGACGTTATAATTGAATTTTGACCAATGAAGACCTGAAATCAAACGAACCGCAAGTTGAAAATTAAGAATAACAAACAGGTCATGAAAAGAATAAATCGACTAAGAATTAGAGAAAGGATTTCAGATCATAGATTCCAACTTATTCTTAAATACGAATTGGTTTGATGAGTTGTTGGTTTAACAAATTACCAATTAATCATTAATTTATGAGAATAGATTTAGTATACCTTTAAAAGTGACACTGGAATCAATTTGGAAGGCCAAATCGAAAACAACATTGAAGAGCAATCGAAACCAAAATTTCTTAAAAGTCGTCCAAAACCTGTCTGTGGTCATCTATGCCAGGGATAAAAACCCTATTATTTTGTTGTTGATTCTTTCAAGTAATTCAACATTTAGAAAACATTATATTAACCGAAAATGACCGTATCATTGGTATTGAAAATTGGTTTCTTCTCAAAATGAAATTGTACACAGCATTAAAAATAAAGTTGCTTTGGTCAATAAATAATCAAGCTGAATCAAATATAATGTATATAGCCTACAACTAAATTGAATGTCCTTGTAATGTATCTTTATACATGTGTACTAAACATTAACATATTTTCAATAAAAAGCCATTATAATCACATGGTTTGGATTTCTCGGTCCACTTTCCAACCCCAGTAAAATTTAAATGGATTGTATATAAAGAGTTTTGTCAACGACCAGAGGAATATTGGAAGACTAGCATAATGAGGTAATAGTTTTAATCCAGTCTTATGTAGTTCAAGATTTTTTTCATAACTAGTATATTTCATTTTTACTTTTATTAGATAGAAATGACGATTGGTTATAACAGACATGTATATATGTCTCTGATTGTAATAAATCGAGTACTGATCATTTTCAAGACATTTTAAAATATAATGTGAAATTAAAGATGAGCAGTTTATTGTTCAATCGAACTAGTGGTCCAGAATTGTGATTTCTTTTGTAAACCTGACCAAGAGAATGAGATGTTTTGTCTTTGAAACATTTTAATCTGTTTTTACAGGAAAAACAAAATGAAAAATCGTTCTCGTATTTGATCAAATATAAGTTATCAAATGTTTTTATAAATATTTAAGAAACCAAACTGTTTTTTATGAAGGAGAAAATATATAACCGAGAAAAGGTAAAATTTAGGAACTGCTTACAAGAATTCGAAAGTGTTCAATATGAACATAACTATGGTTTCAAGTTGTATATTTCTTTATCTATTTTAAGAGTGTCGTAGTTTAGATACTTTTTGATGACTTAATTCACTTCTCCTTTTAAATAATTTAATCGTATTTTCAGTAGTTTAAAACTCGTAAATTGCAACATGTGTATTCCTACAAACAAATAAAAAAAATGATTGGTTGTTTCGGTTGTCTTATATGATAATAATTTAAACAATTATACAATTTCTATATAAATCCCAATATCGTGCGGAGTACAAAAATTCTGTGAATAAAGAAGAAGCTTTGATAATGTCACTTTGTGGTTTATTTAACGACAATTAAAAAGTTACAACCATTGCATTTGTTGTCATTGTGGTTGTTTCGGTTGGCTATCCTGCTGTTAAAATATGTAATGATAATTTAAGCAATTATACGATCATATACAATATACAATTTCTATATAAATCTCTATAGTGCGCGGAGTACAAAGAATCTGTCAATAAAAGAGAAGCTCTGATAATGTTGCATCTTGGTTTCTTTAATTTAATTCATTAATTATCTTTCCAGCTTTTAGGAATGAAGTCTGTTTTACCTTCGTCCTCAACGACGAAAGCATGTTTAGTAACCGCTCAACGATGTCTGTCCGTCTGTCCGAAGAACATTGGGTAGAAAACTTTCGCTTAAATGTTTTATTTATTCATTTTTTATTTATTTTTACTTATATGGAATGGACCGATTTTATATTTAGTCGGTAGCCTGATAATGTTGAGTTGTAGAGTGTAAGAAGATTTTCCATCTGCCGTGCAGCCACTTCCTCTTAGACAATAGATTGAAATTTTGCAACACTCATTTTACAAGATCATTTGAGTCAAACTTTTTTTTGGCTTCGATGAAAGGGTGTGGTTTTATATTTGGTCTGCAGCTGGATGATGTTTGGTTGTAGCATGTTAGAAATTTTACATTTACTGTTCAACCACTCCTGTTAACCTAGAGTTTTGAATTTTAAAACACCTATTGTACAAGGAAAAATGAAAAACTTTTTTTGGCTTCTATGTAAGCGAATGATTATACATTTGGTCAGCAGCTTGATCATGTTTGGTTGTAGTGTGTCAGAAATTTTACATTAGCTGTGCAACCGCTTTCTGTTTGCCGATAGTTTTACAACACTTATTTAATAAGGAAAATTTTCTTCATCGTTTTCTTGGTTTCAATGATTTAAGGGAATGATCAGTCATACTTTAGTATACATGTTACCTCAAACAATTGCATTGAGCAGCACAAGTCCAGACACGGTATTGGTCTTGTTTTGTCTAAGCGACATATTGCGAAACAAACATTTAACGCAAGAACAAAATTTGGCGGAAGAAAACAAATAAAATAATAATAATCAGAACAAATACAATAGGTTTTTCCTCAGAAAAAATGGAAAGACCTAATAAACGATTAGTAGGGCCAACTTTCCTCGTATTTGTTTTTCTCGCCTGGTCAATATCTAGAAAATGTTAAAAATAACCGGGTAATGAATTAAATAAGTGATTAATTGTTATTTATACTTTAATTTATTAACATAAAACCAAAATGATTTGACATACGTTGCTTTTCAAAACAATCGTGATGCAAGAATGTGAATATTGCATTATTTGTAATAAAAAAGCATCTAAGGAAAACTTTAACCAAAATGTATGAATTTGTAACCAACGTAAAGCATATAATTGCTTCTAATGGATTTAGATTTTGATTTAAATTGAATTTTTAGCTGTCTTGTGGCATTTGTAGTAAGGTATGTGTCAAAATTTTGTAAAAAACCCAAACTATGTATATATGAAGCTGTGAACCTGAATTGTAGTTAGACTGAAGGATTTTCAAAAATAAAACATACAAAACAATTAATGGAAATTTGGCCTTACCTCGTTCAGTTATTTTTTTAGAAAAAGTAAGAAAATACCAAAGGAAAATCCGCACCAGAAGTTTTGTTTGTTTGTTTAACACTGTTTTAAAAGCGGGAGATTTGGCTAGCCACAACACCAGGATCAAACCATTTTTTTTCTTAAAATGTCCTGTACCAAGTCAGGAAATTGGCCATTGTTATATTATAGTTCGTTTCTGTGTGTGTTACATTTTAATGTTGTGTTTCTGTTGTGTCGTAGTTCTCCTCTTATATTTGATGTTTTCCCTCAGTTTTAGTTTGTAACCCGGATTTGTTTGTTTTTTTTCTCAATCGATTTATGAATTTCGAACAGCGGTATACTACTGTTGCCTTTATTTATTTAGGTGGTCTTGGCAATACCAGTTTTTCATTGGAGGAAACTGTACCACACTGCCTTTGGCAAGAAACTAAAAACTATCAAAGTCGAACACACCTCGCCACATGCAACATTTAAACAGGGACATTATCAGGGGTTGGTGGGTTGGGTTGAGGTGGGAGAGGGTCATGGATAACATTTTTGAGCCAATCTCCATGTCTAGGTACCAATCATTTATCTTCCGTGAGGGGTCATAGTTTTAATCTCGAAACACACATTTTTTCGACTTTATTTACAAACAAACAATTTTTTCAATAGCACACAGGAACAAAAACTGTTTTAAATCTCATTGCCGTATTCATTTATACATGTATATGAAAATAAGGAGATGAGGTTTGAATGCCAATAAGACAATTATCCACCAAAGTTCAAATAAAGTGGCTGTAACCAATTATAGGCAACTGTGCGAAAAACACATACCGTACAGTCGGCTATAAAAGGCCAAGACATGAAAAATGTAAAACAATTATATTGAGAAAACATACGACCTTATTTATAACCACACAATTAACACAAAACAAATATGACAGGCATGAACCAACGACAACCACTGAACTATAGGCTCCTCCCTAGTTTTAACGAAAAGACAATTCACTTTACTTTCGAAATAAATTATTATTTTTTCTCAAGAAATTAAAATTCAAGCGAAGCTCAATCCTGCTTTTCCAATGAACTGCAAACAATGTGTTATTTCTATGTAACGTCATCAAGAATGTTCGCTTTTTTGTGTGACGTTCCATAGGAAAGGCAAAGATATTTGACGTTATAATTGAATTTTGACCATGAAGACCTGAAATCAAACGAACCGCAAGTTGAAAATTAAGAATAACAAACAGGTCATGAAAAGAATAAATCGACTAAGATTTAGAGAAAGGAATTCAGATGATAGATTCCAACTGATTCTTAAATCCAATTGGTTTGATGTGTTGTTAGTTTAACAAATTACCAATTAATCATTAATTTATCAGAATAGATTTAGTATACCTTTAAAAGTGACACTGGAATCCACTTGGAAGGCCAAATTGAAAACAACATTGAAGAGCAATCGAAACCAAAATTTCTTAAAAGTCGTCCAACACCTGTCTGAGGTCATCTATGCCTGGGATAAAAACCCTATTATTTTGTTGTTGATGTTTTCAAGTAATTCAAAATTATATTAACCGAAAATGACCGTATCATTGGTATTGAAAATTGGTTTCTTCTCAAAATGAAATTGTACACAGCATTAAAAAGAAAGTTGCTTTGGTCGATAGATAATCTAGCTGAATCAAAAATAATGTATATAGTCTACAACTTAACTGAGATTCCTTGTAATGTATCTTTATACATGTGTACTAAACGTACACACCTTTTCAATAGAAAAGCCTTTCTAATCACATGATTTGGATTTCGCGGTCTAATAACCAACCCCAGTAAAATTTAAATGGATTATATATAAAGAGTTTGGTCAACGACCAGAGGAAAATTGGAAGACTACCATAATGAGGTAATAGTTGTAATCCAGTCTTATGTAGTTTAAGATTGTTTTCATAACAAGTATATTTCTTTTTTACATTTATTAGATAGAAATGGCGATTGGTTATAACAGACATGTATATATGTCTCTGATTGTAATAAATCGAGTACTGATCATTTTCAAGACATTTAAAAATATAATATGAAATTAAAAATGAGCTGTTTCAAGTACAATCGCACTAGTGGTCCAGAGTTGTGATTTCTTTTGTAAACCTGACCAAGAGAATGAGATGTTTTGTCTTTGAAACATTTTAATCTGTTTTTACAGGAAAAATAAAATGAAAAATCGTTCTTGTTTTTGATCAAATATAAGTTTTCGAATGTTTTCATAAATATTTTAGAGGCCAATCTGTTTTTTATGAAGGAGAAAATATATAACCGAGAAAAGGTAAAATTTAGGAACTTCTTACAAGAATTCGAAAGTGTTCATTATGAACATAACTATGGTTTCAAGTTGTAACGATAATTTAAGCAATTATACGATCATATACAATATACAATTTCTATATAAATCTCCGTAGCGCGCATAATACAAAGAATCTGTCAATAAAAGAGAAGCTCTGATAATGATGCATCTTGGTTTCTTTAATTTAATTTATTAATTATCTTTCCAGCTTTTAGGAATGAAGTCTGTTTTACCTTCGTTCTCAACGACGAAAGCATGTTTAGTAACCGCTCGACTCTGTCTGTCCGAAGAACCTTTGGTAGAAAACTTTCACTTAAATTTTTTATTTATTTATTTTTTACTTATATGGAATGGACCGATTTTATATTTAGTCTGTAGCCTGATAATGTTGAGTTGTAAAGTGTAATCATATTTTACATCTGCCGTGCAGCCACTTCCTCTTAGACAATAGATTGAAATTTTGCAACACTCATTTTACAAGATCATTTGAGTCAAACTTTTTTTTTTTGGCTTCGATGAAAGGGTGTGGTTTTATATTTGGTCTGCAGCTTGATGATGTTTGGTTGTAGCGTGTTAGAAATTTTACATTTACTGTGCAACCACTCCTGTTAACCTAGAGTTTTAAATTTTAAAACACCTATTGTACAAGGAAAAATGAAAAACTTTTTTTGGCTATTATGGAAGCGAATGATTTTACATTTGGTCATCAGCTTGATCATGTTTGGTTGTAGTGTGTCAGAAATTTTACATTAGCTGTGCAACCGCTTTCTGTTTTCCGATAGTTTTACAACAATCATTGAATAAGGAAAATTTTCTTCATCGTTTTCTTGGCTTCAATGATTTAAGGGAATGATCAGTACATGTCACCTAAAACAATTGCATTGAGCGGCACAAGTCCAGACACGGTATTGGTCTTGTTTGATCATACACTACAGTATTCAGAAACACCGACAATACGTGCTGCATAGATAAGACA
The DNA here is from genome assembly GCF_021869535.1 of Mytilus californianus. NCBI lineage: Eukaryota > Metazoa > Mollusca > Bivalvia > Mytilida > Mytilidae > Mytilus > Mytilus californianus. The sequence continues at coordinate 3,741,571 of NW_026262668.1, forward strand.
TTGGTACTATAGAATGTTTTTGGACTCACTAAATTACAGTAACTGTTGATTTGAATATGATCTGAAAATAAGGTTTCAGGATTCGTTACGACTTGTAGAGTTTGAAATGAAAAACAAAATGTTCCTCACTTTAAATCAATACATGCATCTGGCATGGTTCTCAAAAGTTAAACATTTATGACTTATATCATATTACACACGTTCGCTCAAAGTTCAAGTTTTCCGGACAATTTATTTTCAAATAAAATATATAGATGACTAAGAAATCATTTGAAAAGTGTTTTAACGGTAAAACTGAATTCATTACTACGGGCAATACATTTTGCATTTAAAATTACCGTGAAATACATGAGAGGTTTGAGGGGCCGTTAAAACTTCAACACCAACTTTGCTGTAAGAAACCAGGAAAATGAGCGACCTTCTTCCTTTGTTCAATCACCAAGGTGTCAGTGATTTTATTTATCACCTGTGATCTACAATATCTACAATACCTGTTCCCCAAATAATGTACATTTTCCAATTTACTATTTATTTTAGTGGACAACTTTTTTTATCAAAATAATATTTAGTAATATAATGCGGGTTTGATAACAGATTTTTACAGGTTGAATACACCACTGTAAACGACGGATATCTAAAAATAACTCATGATGGATGATATAAATTATATTATTATTTAATATTTTCACTCTTATCGCCATGGCGTTGTCAGCTTTTCGTAGACTAGACTAGACTAGATTTTACTAAATTACATAGTTACAGAGATGATAATGTACACAATATGACATATTTTGCAAATTATGAAAAGAACATATTATCTTAATAAATTTACACAACTTTTCTAGTAAAATAGTATTGAGTAACGAATTAAACATCATTAAATTTTAGAACACTAGTATTGATATTGTTACAACGACAGTATGGTAAATATTTGTATTGTTTTTTTCTGTAAAAAGAACAATACATTACACAATGGAATCCATTGCCGATGTCACCAGCGTCAACGGATGGCATAATCACTCTGGTTTTGGAACAGTATGTTACCTTCCTGTCTACACTGGCAAGCGTTGATTGCCACATCTTTATTACGTTGATAGTGCTTTAATAGCAATAAAACTGAAAATATACTTTCCAAATTTAATATAAAAAAGAAGATGTGGTATGATTGCCAATGAGACAATTCTCCACAAGAGACCAAATGACACAGAAATTAACAGCTAAAGGTCACCGTACGGCCAACAACTATGAGCAAAGCCCATACCGCATAGTCAGCTATAAAAGGCCCCAATATCACAAATGTAAAACAATTCAAACGAGAAAACTAACGGCCTAATTAATGTACAAAAAATGAACGAAAAACAAATATGTAACACAGCAACAAACGACAACCACTGAATTACAGGCTCCTGACTTGGGACAGGCATTAAGTTAAATTTTGAATAATTCATAACATTAACCTTTTGATGATTGATTTAAATCTGTAAACCATTTTGGTCTACACTGATCTTTTAACTTAATTTGTTCGATGTTTAATAAAATTTGTTGTTTTGAGATTTGATTTTAATTTCGCCTATATTTGACATTCCACAATTATCAAAAATCAAAAATACTCTTGATCAATGACAACCATATTTTTTCAATCCCATAATTCATATATTTGTTCCGGTCCATATGAATATTTGGACCATACGGGTATGGTAATGGTCGTATGGGTATACCCATATGGGCCGACAATTCGCGTATGGTCGGACCATATGAGTTTAAACCTGTTTGACTAGACCATATAAGTATTTTTCGAATAAATTCTTACTCCTCCGCAGTTTATAACTGAAAACCTTACTCTTTGATACATTGTCTAAATCTGTATCTGTTATATTACTTCGGTTAGATCTACACTTTTCGTGTGAATCTTATAGCGCAATATTTCCACTAATGATAAAAATGGAGATAGCGTAGAGTTGAGATCCAAGTGCAACGGTTCTATCCTCCTTTAACTTTAATACGAAATTTCTACACTCTATTAGTTTTTGTCAGAACTACACTGTTCTATCTCCGCACTCCCCTTAGATTTTAATGGGTTATTCATCTAGCTGGTTCAAAGAACAGTATTTTTATAGTGTTGTATCTCCACTATTTCTCATGTATTTTTGCTGTTAAATAATTGTTATGAAAATTATCTTAGTAGTACTTTCATATAATTCCTTGTATTGACGACAATGTGTGGGCTAAAAAAACAGACATAATAGTTAAAAATGTCAAAATTGGGGTAAAGAAGTCATCATTGTGTTATAATCTTAATCACAATAAAAAACAAATAACTATCTCAACAAAGAAAAACAAAATGGCATATAGACACTCCAAGAATAAAAAAATGACCATAGCAACGCTAAAAAGTATATTACCAAAAAATGGACTAACAGTTAAGGTTAAAAAATAAAAAACGAACACTATAACTCGTAATTAAAATGAGGAATAACGTCAGTACCTAGAACCTATACTTCAAGACCGTCATGTATTATTTGTGAAGTTGATACAGAATGTTTATCAACAAGGTCTTGGTATCTTCGGATGAACTTTTCTCTGCTCAGACACTGATAAATGTCAAAAGTCCCCAAAAAGTTAAAACGAGTTTTATTACTGATTTGGAAAGAAAGAGATTTTTGGCTAGTTGGAGATGAAGTTGAAGTTTGAATTTTGTAATATCAGAAATTTTGCCTTTCAACACGCCATCTATGACGCAAAAATAATTGTTGAAGGGTTGCTGCATAGAGGATTTAACTCTGCATACACCAGGCATCGAATTTAACATCCACATTCAGATCGCTGCTTGGCTGCGTATTTATACATTCCACCTATTCAAACAAACGCCACTCATTGGACAAGGATGACCATCTTTCTCAGTCAAACCTATGGGAAAACAATAAATTAGGATCAGACTTCTGTGCCTATATATGAGAAATATTTTTCAGCATTTAACATCGTTCTGATTTATAATTTTAACACATTGTTGTCATTTAATTTCTACTCATACAGAGCAATGCACTGTGCCTCGGTGAATAACAGTTTTTTTTCTGAAGTCATTAAAACCACGAATTTACAGCGTTAAAAGACTTGTAATTGTTCAAAATAAAAGTAAAAAAAGAAACTGTCTACATCAAACAGACTTAATTGTGTCATGAGGTCAAAATCTGAGCACAATTTATTAAATAAGCCAAGCTTGCGTGTCAAACTTGAACGTAACTCTCATAGTGATTTGAATTTAACCAATTGAAAAATGTATTGCGTAACACCAATTCTAACTTTAACGTATCTGAGGTCTAGTTATATGATACCCTTGATTGGCTCGACAGGTGGTACGATTCTCGTCAGGATCAACCAAAATACTGTAAAATGTGTACACATTTATTCGGACGAACAATTAGAAAAATAGAATTGAATATTTTTTAGCAACACATGCTTTTTTACGGAACTCATTTTTTTTTATATGCTAGACTTTCACCCACAAAGTAAGCGAATCGGCTTAAATAAGACACTTTATGATAAAAATGAATAATATTTCTACTGTGAAAATGCATCGCATATGCAACAAAAATGAATTGCTCCTATAATGAAAACGAAAGAATTTTACAATTATTCAACAGTAAACATCAATTGCACAGCGAGAACAGCATAGTATAATTTAGCTCAATATCACAAACGGAATGGCAAAACCATTTTTAAAGTTATACAATTAATTAATGATTGTGTTAAAAGGTATGTTTCGGTAAATAAAATTTTACTGCTGCTTTTTATTCACCTGCATGCTCTGTTCGTGCAAAATACTCAATATTTATTTATATGTTTATCGATTTCACGCCTGCATCCCTGTTGGCAAAGATATAAACACATCTGCATCTCTTATCTGAATCATGAAGTTGTTTAAACAATATATTTGATATATTAATTTTATTTCTGTCTTTTTTTAAATTATCAATTTTTCATCTGGTTATTGATCATTCTACATCAGAAAGACATGAGAGATACAGTAAAAATGCTATTTCAGAATTTGCACTTTGTATATACTCAAAGGGTATATTTGTGATAAAAAGTTGTTATTTTGTTGTACTATAAATGTTCCCTTAATGTTTATAATTATTTGTACATATGTATTTATTACTTCTTTCACTGAACTTATGAAACTGAACGAAGCTAGTTTATTAGTTTTATTCATGTTATAATGGGGAACTCAACAGAATCCCTCGAAAAACCATGATGACGAAATTTGCAGAGACAGTCAGTCTGTGCTGTCCTTTTTATAACACATAAACATGTTGATATTAGAATTATTTTTATAACATGCTGTCTTTTATTTGAAATATAATTTTCTTATTTATGTTTCTACTTATTTATTTGTTTTGGCAGGATTGGAACATTACTCAAAAGTCTTGTCTGTATCGGCATTGTAACAGCCTATCCTAATTTTAAAGATATCCTTCCGAATGGAAACGAAGTACCACATCCATGTAAAGCTAACTACGTGTGGCATGGTGTAGGCCACAACAATCCACTTGGAGGTGGAAGTAGAAACCAGTTTGGTTTGGATTTTAAAGCAGCGGGATTGGTATGTTGAGAGCATAATTTTTATACAACAGGAATAAGATAAGTTGATTGATTGTTGTTTGTTTGATGTGTTGTTTTTATCTATCTATATGACCGTATATAATATATAAATTCACGAGGAGTGTTTTGTAAAGCCTGACCAGGATAAAGAACAGGAAATTTAAACTATCTATGAAAGAGTGGTATTTTGGATACGGATAGAAATTTTGTTTTGCAACAGACCATATACATGCGATAGAGTTGTTGCGTAGGTTCGAGAACGTCCAGACTGAGTTGCACTCTCCCAGAACGCGTCATTTTATTTCCAAGTTTGCACTAGGTGTAAAAAAAATCCTGCAATAATCGTCTCAATGTTCCTTATAATTGATGGTTCCTACCATTTTAACAGTAGGTTTAGTATGCTAAAAATTCGATAGAACACCTCAAGTAAAACACACGTACCAGTAAATCTTCAGTGAGACAGGAAATTAAAAACAAATACCCAGGGACGGAACATTGAAGCATTCATATTTGAAGAAATATTCAACCTTTTTGGTCAAACATGTAAAAGATATTTTATGGAGTAAAGTATATCGCTTAGCCAAAATAAAATGCGTTAAATAACGAATAATTGATTTTATTTTTATTTTTTATTCATCAATGGTCATAATCGATTATGCAATGACATCAGACGTACATTATAGAATTTGTCTTTCTGTTTTTACCGCTTGGGTTTACTGGGATAAAGAAAATAGACATAGATTTATAAAAATGCATCCGTTCAGCTGTGGAGGTTACACCGACACGTGCATTTAAACAGGTCATTAATACTTGGGTTGCATAGAGTAAGAGTTTTGCAATCTCCGCATGTTCAAGAAATTTTGAGGGCCCTACCAACTTTATTCAAGTAAATGCTTAAATATGCTGTTCGGATCGAAGTGGGTCTACCTTGCTGAACCATTTCGAAGTACTTTGATCTTTATATATAGTTGTCTAATTGACAATCATACAGCATCTACTTTTATTTCTATTCTAGTCCTAAATATATAGGTAAAAAATACAAGTTATTGAATGTTAAGCAAACAACAATCAATGTTTTGTGTTCCACTTTTGATTATTTCTTATTTTATCTTTGTCTGTTTGTTCATAATAGAAGAAGTTTAAAGATTTAAGCATATAACTTATAATACGTTCATAATAAAAAAAAGAACATGAATTAAAAAATCAAATATGACGTGTTTAATTTCACCTTCAAAGATGTCGACTCGTGGTGGGACCCATTTACCAATAAGAATTTTATAATGATCGATAACATGTAGAAAACTGTTGACTCTGATGGATTCCATGCATATCTTCTCATCGAAATTAATTTGCATTTAGTCATGGACATCTGAATTATGCAGAAAAGATTCTGATGGAGACGGAAGAACAAATGGCGAAGAACTTGGGGATCCTGACTGTGTCTGGAAACAAGGAACTTTACCCTCACGTTTAACAGATATAACACACCCAGGTAAGATTGAAAGGTGGAGTGAGACATGTTTCGATGAATAGGTCTTGTGATATTCTCGGTTTTAATGGCAATTCGCATTTATTAAGCTTCATTTTCATTTTTTTTATAAATGTCGAAAAAAATGGTTCGCTAGATTTTTTTTGACGAATGTTTGATTCTTTCATTGTATGAGTGTTACCCTTGACCGTTCGTCTTTCCGTCCGTCCGTCCCATTTTCGTTGCAATCTTGAGCGGGGGCATTCGTGTCCTCAGACACATTGTTCTTTTATTTTGCTTTAGGTTGTTTGTGTTTTATACTGATTTTATCGGCATCATTTAGCACATAACTGATATCATATAAGCAAGATCTTATTTAAATAATATGATAATTTTCAGGAGTGTGTACGTTATCAGATGGGTCTATCTGTGATACGGACAAGGAATGGATAGATTGTCAAGTGGAAGATGGACTGAAAAATTGCGATGTTATGAAAGAACCAGGTAAAACTCTCAAAAAATTATTGCCAGAGAATTACACACAAGGTACCTGTGGTAACTTTTTCTGGTTATATATAAAAGAAACAACAAAGAATGTTACGAAAGTAGATACACGTCAAAAAAATAAACAACACGTTATTAATTTCATGCGTCCGAAGGACTTTTCTGGATTTACTTTCATTCAAGAACGCTCAATGTCAAATATTTGAGAGTCAACTGTTTTAATTGGTAGACTTAAGTCATATTAACGATAGAACAAAGCATCAAGAAAAAAGTCCATATATCAAATTTTACATTTCCATTAGTCTCGATTATCCAGCCGCTTAATTTTTCAAAGTGTTTATATATGCGTCTGGATAATCGAGACTACATCTCCATCTGAATACACAAATCTACAAAAGAAAATACAAAAAATTGGAGTATTAATCTAGGAATTATGCTACATTCTAAATAAGAGAAAGTTGTCGAACAAGTTTGGTGCAATGAAATGAAAAGTGCGTGTAAAATAGTATATAAAGTCTGAAAACCGATTTACTCAATATGGCGAAACTAAAACTGTGAAGTAAAAATAATCTCAAAACGAAAAGAAATCTTTTCGCTTCAGAAATGAAGATTTTTGATTTTTTTATGAATTTCTGATGTGAGGTTAAAGTAACTTTGACAACAAAAGAATATTAAATATACTATTTGTATCCATACTTTTTGTCTAATTTCTTTTACCCAGACATTTACGTCGTACGATTTTGTTTTCAGAGACATTGAATACAACCATTCGCTTTCCTGAGACGGCAGTGCCAGCTGAAGAAACAACGTACTCCTGTATGATCTTTAATCTTCCTTCTGGTCAAGATTATCATCTGATGGCATATGAACCTTACATAGATAATCAAATGGTCATGCATCATATATTAATTTACGGATGTGATCCGAATGGTAGGTACAATATGATAACAAAACAAATGTCATGCGTACGAAGCGTTTGTCTGGATTTAGTTTCATTTAACATGCTCAATGCCAACTTATTTAAAAGCCAAGGCTGTATAAAAAGTGGCAAAATATTCCAAATAAAACTCATTACATACAACCAAACAAATACCTTTCACAAGAAGATTATTAGAAGTACAATACAAAGGATGTGATCCGACTTGTAAGTACAATATGACAACAATGCAAACCTCATGAGTCCGAAGCGTTTTTCTGGATTTACTGTCATTACGAATGCTCAATGCCGAACATTTTAAAGTCAAGGATTTATAAAAAGCGGTCCAATAGTCTCAATAAGACTCATTTCATACAACCAAACAAATACCTGTCACAAGTAGATTATTAGAAGTACAATAAAACGTACTCTTACAGTTTTTTTATAAAACATGTATTTCTTTTTAAATATATATTCATGACAAAAATGTGCACGGTTGTTAAAGTTTATAATTACTTTCGTTTGTGCCCCTACTTCCCTTCAATTTGTAACTGAAATTTAAACATATGTTTCTTATTTCGCCAGGAATGTATTACTTCAAGGAAACACAAATCGAAGACAAAAAAATACCATCCATATTTTTTTTCATATGACATAATTTATAATATTCCTGTCCTAGAGTATCCGTTAATAAATTTAGAAATTACTAAAGAACCAAGGTTTAAAATAACTCAGACAAAGTTGACATTATATGGATTCGTTATAAATCACATTTTATATTGCATCAGTGTCCTATAGGGCGCTGTAACTATGCCAGCTTGACATGCTGAACCTCATTTTTTAAGTTGACAGTGTCTTAAATATTTGCGTTAATTTAATTAATCTAAGTTTCAAGATACATAACAGCTGACCACTGATATCTGTCAAAAATTTGTTGCATAAGTATGGTTATTTAATGAACTCTTTATTAAGTACAAGTACTCACGATTGGAAAAGTACCGCAGCAATAAAACACCTCCATTTTACAAAAGTTACCCATGCGTTATAGGTTTGTCATAACAATGTTAATTACTGTCGAGATAAAATACCTTTTCATTTGATAGATAAGTTCATGTTTATTCTTTTACAGAAGACCCAGTGCCAGACGAAAAGCTCAATACAGTTACCAAATGTGGCATGAGTGCAGCTAGTAACTGCAATAAACTCATCGGAATATGGGCGGTTGGATTTTCTGGATATTGCATAGATGGACCAATGGGATTTCGTATTGGTCAAAATGGATTCAAACAGGCCGCATTAGAGGTTCGGAAGTAGAACAATCTTTAAAATAGTATTTTGCAAAAAAAAGATATGATATACTACTACTCGTAGTTCCTCTTATATTGCAGATCACGACGTTTTATAAAGATGTCTAATAACATTCTTCATAAGCTTTCATATTTGCATTAGGCCTTCAAACGTTGAAATTGAAAAAACCCACAATTCATCTCATTTTAAAATTCAAAATGAACAAAACCTGAAAACATAATTGACTTCACATCGATGTGAAGATGTGAACAACTCCCCACTTTGTTACAAAGGTGTCGATGTGAGTCAAATGTATTTTTTTAGAATAATTGCTTATTTAGTTTAACCCTAGTACTAATCATTTGTATTGTAACCGGAGTGCAAGATTAATATTACAAACTCACGTTGTTTCCTCCGGGACTCAAACCCGGGACCTTTGTGTTCAAAGGCTGTGCTCTACTACCCTAGCTCAACCACTTACGGCTGGCTAACTATCTACTAAATGTACTAAGGGAAGCAATCCCGTCACACTATACTGGCACGTTTTGATTTAAATCATAACAATAGTAACATGTTGATGTCACAATGCCATCAAAATTATATTTCGCCAGTACAATGATTGGAATGTGTGAGTGTGTCATTTTTGAACATAATTAATATAGCTTAGAAATGGTAGCGGTCATTTACTTTTAAAGGGCCAATAATGTTTTTTACATTCCATCGGACCTTCATGTAATGGTATGTAACTCGTTTTTTTTATGATGATAAATACAGAGCAAAATTTTGACAATCTTTTTTTTATATTTTCCGTATTTTACTGATAAAAGGACTTAGTGTTTTGGCATTTAACAAACAGATACAGTCTGATTATTTTTTTAAGACATAAACAATTTTGTCAACCTTCATGGAATATTATTAAACTTCAAGATAAAATAAAAATGCATCTGGAGAAAACTGTTCAATTCAATTTTTTCCCCACGTTATTTACTGATTAATGGATTTGGTTTTTTGGCAGCCAACATTATATAACACTTTTATTTCTGACAGCAACAATATTAGGCGAATTTGTTTTTTTATGTCATAGAAAGTTTTCAAAAATGAATTTAATAACAGTCAACAAACACTACATAACATAAACCCTACCGAAAATCTGGGGTTAACTAAAGTGTTAACCAAAAAAATAATAAATCATTAAAAATAATAGAATTTATTAGTGAATTTGATTAAATAACATATTAATGTACAATACATAATCATAATAAAAAGATTTATTTGTTATAAAATATACCTTCATTATTTCATAGTTTCACTGGAACAATCCACAGTTAGTAGCGGATTGGAAAGATTCATCGGGAATTACTCTTTATTATACTCCAAAACTTCGACCAAATGATGCTGCCATTTTGGCGACTGGTCAGACACACATAGAAATTCAACCTGGACAACAGAGTTACACAGTAGTTGGGAAATGCCATTCAGAGTGTTCAAGACAATTAATACAAAAACCAATTAATATATTTTGGGCTACGAACCATATGCACTATTTAGGTAATATTAACTCTTATTTTAGAAAACCTGAATTTAAAAGCTATATACGCTTGGTTTTTCTCAATCCAAGAAATGATGTCAATACTATGCGAATTTGCAATTTCAAAACTTAAAGGATGAATTTAGTTATTACAGATCAAGGCTATGTTGATTCCTTTAATTAAGATAACGGCTTTTGACATTAAACTCTATAGAAATTAGTTAAACTCACACATTATAATACTTGTAGTTCCTATAATTCATTCATCACTCTAGCACTAGCGTCCTGGTGATTTTCATATTATTGAAACTATTGAACCAAACTTACTAGGACGTAATATGGTAAACTGCTGTCCGTCCGTTTGTCCGTATGTCCTTCTTTGACACTTTGGACAAGAACTCAAAAACAATTTCACCAATTTTCGTGAAAGAATTATTTGTGTCTATTGACGTAAGCTCCCTTTCTACTTTTATAAATTAGATCATACGTTTCCGAGTTATGGAATTTTATTCATACCAAAATGGGGGATTTGCCAGTTTTCTGACAATAACTCAAATGCTTTGAGCAATTTTCATGAATCTTTGGTGAATTGTTTATATATAGTGACATAAGCTCATATTTGTTTTTTTTATAAATTTCTGATATCACATTGCTGAGATATAGAACTTTATTTGTTGAAAAATTGTTGAAAATCACAGGATTTCAAGTTGATCATATAAAATCATTTAAGACGGTCTGGATGGGGGGGGTCCTTCATTTCTGTATTGTTATTTTTTTAGGCAACTTTTCTCCATTTTTTGTACTTTTTGCCCATTTATCTCTATTCTTTATACTTTATAACCTCATTATTCTCTATTCTTTTTTGTTTTGGTTCATTTTTTCTCTATTCTTTATATTATTGGCCCATTATTCTCTATTCTTTTAACCCCCATCTACACTCTCATTTAAAGCATAAAGACAAGCTTAAAGGGGGTTGGGCGTATCATGCGCTCATGGCACAGCTCTTTATTCTGCTTTGTATCGATTTGGTGAGTTAAGACCTTTTCAACTAATTTTTAAAGTTTGTTCATTTGTTGTAATGTTACACCACTGTCCCAGATTAAGGAGAGGGTTGGACGCCCTCTAACATGTTTAGCCCCGCCACATTCTGTATGTGCCTGTCACAAGTCTGGAGCCTGCAATTCAGTTGTTTCTGTATATCATATTTGTATTTTGTTCATTGTTTTTTTCACATAAATCAGCCCGTTAGTTTTCTTGTTTTTTCTTTCGGGAATTTTCATAGCTGACTATGCGGTATGGGTTTTGCTCATAGTTGATAGCTGTACGGTGGCCTATAGTTGTTAACTTTTATGTCATTTCGTCTCTGGCGGAGAATTATCTTATTGTCAATTATACCACATCTTTATTTTCATATTTACATTTATTACAACTATTTTACCAAAATAAATTTGTAAAATAATTCATTTTATAATGCATAAATGCAATTAACGCAACTTTTATCTAATATCTGTCATTAGGTCTTAGTTTTTACACACTACTGTATCAGTTGATCACGTATTGTCGTATACGTTACATATATAATATAGCTGAAAACAGGTTAAAACTGATCATTTAATAATCTAGATTAAACATAAGTAGTTTATATTTGAACTCATTAGTATACTTCCATGCGCATTTAGAAGAGAGGCGAAAGATATCAAACGGACATTTCATAAATTGTACGTTTGATTTTCAGTGGGAATCAAAAAGCAGTAAACGAACTATGATGATACGATGTATGAAATTTATAATTTTTTGTGGTTCAGAATTAATTAGTTTGCACCGTATACAAAACTTTTAAGAGGGTAACATTGCTAGTTAGTTGAGAGATACGATGTTTCTATGGCTGAACTCAAAAGCGAATGTTTAAGATCTTTAGGTACCAGAAACGTCATCTGTTCTGTAAATTTACTGCTTGTATACTATTTCCTTTCTTGATATCTGACTGAGTGTGGATTCGCATGAGGAGTGATGATCATGTGTAGGAAAAGACACCATGTCGTCGCACCTAGTCTCGATCCGTATCGGGTGGTGCGATTTCCTAAGTTTTTGTTTATCCTGTATTTGCATATAAATATTGATTTAGGAGTTATACATCAGTCTAGGACTGTTGTCTCTTCATATCAATATTGATTTAGGAGTTATACATCAGTCTAGGACTGTTGTTTCTGGATATCAATATTGATTTAGGAGTTAACATCAGCCTAGTACTGTTGTCTCTGCATATTAATATTGATTTAGGAGTTATACAACAGCCTAGGACTGTTGTCCCTGCATATCAATATTGATTTAGGAGTTATACATCAGCCTAGGACTGCTGTCCCTGCATATTAATATTGATTTAGGAGTTATACATCAGCCTATGACTGTTGTCTCTGCATATCAATATTGATTTAGGAGTCATACATCAGCCTAGGACTGCTGCCCCTGCATATTAATATTGATTTAGGAGTTATACAACAGTCTAGGACTGTTGTCCCTGCATATTAATATTGATTTAGGAGTTATACATCAGTCTATGACTGTTGTCTCTGCATATCAATATTGATTTAGGAGTCATACATCAGCCTAGGACTGCTGCCCCTGCATATTAATATTGATTTAGGAGTTATACAACAGTCTAGGACTGTTGTCCCTGCATATTAATATTGATTTATGAGTTATACATCAGTCTAGGACTGTTGTCCCTGCATATTAATATTGATTTAGGAGTCATACATCAGCCTAGTAATGTTGTCTCTGCATATCAATATTGATTTAGGAATTAAATATCAGTCTAGGACTGTTGTCCCTGCATATCAATATTGATTTAAGAGTTATACATCAGCCTAGTACTTTTGTCTGCATATCCATATTGATTTAGGAGTCATACGTTAGTCTAGGACTTTTGTCTCTTATTAATACTCAACACCTAAGACCATTATGAAGTGAAGATTGTAAGAATATTTTGATTGTGTTTCTGAAATTGCTTAAAACAACAACGTATGAAGTTAAGTTACCGCCAACTTACGTTGAAATTGGACTAAAATAAGTTATATTGCAAGTTTTGGTACTGTTGTATATGAAGAATTTTTTATGGATCACATCTCTTTCCTCGGGTTTGGCAATTTTGAGTCAGTAGTTGTATAAGATAGTTAAAGTTTTTGTTGTATTCCGGTTTACGTACCTTCTCGACATAATTTTTCTTTGGATTTAAAAAGAAATTTATAGAACGCTCTTACATATTATGTTGATATTTGGTTTGCATATGTGGTAATATGTTAATACAAACCAATACTGTTTGGGTTTATTTCATTTTGTTTAAATTTCCTGCCTTTTAGTCGAAAAAGATTATATGAATTGTCTTTGAACGCTCATCTGTGTGGTCATTCCTATAATCGTAATGTATGTCAATTCTCTCTAAGAGTAGTGTTTGAAATTTAGATAGTAACTTAGAGTTGACGAATAAATTTATAATTTTGTTGTTAAAAAATTTCAGGACATGCAATGAGTATTAAGGTATACAGAGACGGTGTGTTTTATACAGAACTTACAAATGATGCTATTTATAACTATGACAGTCCTGTAGAGAAAACGTGAGTTTACAAATCAAGTTTGTTAAATCTTTTAAAAACAACAGCGTTATGGGTTACGTTATTTTTTTTGCTTTTTTTATCTTTATATATAATACAAACTCTGACAATTTATTTTCAAATAATTTTACCCCACTGTTTAGGTGGGTATTTTATAGTATTACCTTGTTCAACTATTCGTCCGTCCGTCTGTTTGTCAAACAAACAGTTTTGTCACACGTTTCACAAAAACCGCCGAACAGAACAACTTTGAATTTTATCCGTAGCTTGACACTGATGAGGTGTATTGAGTGTGCACTTTTCCGATCTTTCAGAAACCTGCTTCAAGTCTGCGCTCACTTTAAAAATTTCAATAATTATAATAAGCTTAAATTTTCATTTTACATTTATTCAGTACTACTAAACAGAATGACTTCATATTTGGCAGACAGCTTTTAACGTATGGGCGTTTTCTTGGATCTGCTTGATACCTAACTTTTGCTTGCCGATACTATGAATTTTCATCATAATGAACATGTTGAATGAATACAAAATATTTTCTGTACACTTTTATTCAAAACTACTGAATAGAATAACTTAATATTTGATCAGCAGCTTGACTGTGATGAGTTGTGACGTTTGAATACGTTAAGGACATGTACTTCTTGTTTTCTGATATTTTAAGTGAAGAGTGCTTAGCACTTCAACGCTTGCATTGTTGTTGATAGATGGCCAATAAGGTCCAGTAGACTTGTTTCCCCTGAAGTAATTTTAAAGACAGCTATTCTCAAACAGTCTTTCAATTTCGACCTAGCTGCATAGTTTCACAACGTCAAGTGTGTACATTGAGGTTCTTACAATATTATGGCGTATTGATAACAATATGAGCAAACTAATTGTGTCCAAAAAAAAATCACAAGTTTTCAACAGAAGAATATATATATATAAATGTATACGAAGAACATTTTTTAGTTAAAATTCCGTTTGAAGTAAAGTGATATATAGTTTATCAGACACAAATTAATCTGATTTTATTAAAGATGTCCTCGATGTCAAATTTGACAAAAAAACATGTAAAGTTTGCAAATTTGACCCGTCCATTTACCAAGAAGTTAAAGAACAGGTTATGTATAAAATATAATTGACCGAAGCAGTAACTTTTAAAGTATTTTCGTCCCAATTAACATGAAATTCATCTTCATCAAGTGACAATTAAAAGTGGTCAATATTATCGTAAATGAACTCCATGTACATAATTTTTGAATGGGTGTTATTTTAGTATGTGACCAAAATTGTTAGAGTTTGAATAACCATAAAAAAAAGTATGTGATATAATATTCGCTACCACATAAGAAATGTGGATTTTTGATAGTATATTATTGGCGAATGGATTCGATTTACAGCCCAACATATTATGTTGATACCTGCCTAATGACTGCATAATGCTCTATATTGGTTCTTTTGAGCCAATCGTGTAATGTCTATCAATGTATTTCTGGGTAGGTATTTTAACATAAAAGCATTTAATTCATACTTAACATGTTCATTCACGTTTTACATGATTGGGCAATTTGTAGATTATTGTTACAAAATGTATGTCAATTGATTTCAAAATGTAAATTTTGGAAAAATAACACAAATTGCATATGTTAAAGGTACTCAACTGCAGTTCAAGTGCTACCAGGAGACGAAATTGTAACGACATGCAAGTTCAAATCCCTTTCTAGACCAAAGACCACGTTTTTTGGTGATGCTACAAGTGACGAGATGTGTTTCGGATTCATGGCTTTTTACCCTGCTGCAAGCATGCCATTCCCTACGTGCACAGCATGGAAAGATATCTCAATATGTAATCAGTGGATTCAACAAGAACATAACGATTGTAAATGGGTTGATTTTATGGTTTATAATGTAAATGAAACAAAGCGTGTAAGGGATGAAGTAATGGCCAATTGTAAACCGTTCGGGAATTGTCTTTCTGAATGCAAAGCGACACTTCAGGTCCTTTTTGCTGAACATCCATGCATGCAAGGTGACGTGTACGAATTGATCAAAGAAATGGCTATTAAATGGGACAATAAGGAAATGCAAGGTTTTATTGTAGCAGTTGATTCATGTAAAGCTGAAATGGCTGCAGATGTGTACCTTAAAAATCTTCAAAATGACAATACTAATGGATCTGACCGGTTGGGTGGCAACTGTTTACTACTGTTATCTATGATTGTTTATATGATGATCAAATAATTAATCTTTAAGCCCCCATCACACTAGACCAAGACCATGCAAATCCCACTATGATCTATATAAAAATAAGATCGAGGTGAGATCGTGGTATGGTCGGCTTGAATATTCAACATTTCAAAGTTTTCACGTTCATACCACGACCTTGTTATGATCCTGATAAGATCCTGCTACGATTAGTAGCGAAATCTTTTCCATTAGCTTCCCGATTGCACCACGATTTCAAATACTAGTACGATGCTTCGTATAGTTTTGGCCACGACTGCACTACGAATGTTTTGATAATGTTCAAATTTGGTCGTTGACCTCCACGATCATGGAGACATTGGCACGTCCTTACTACGACCACCACGATCTTACAACGACTTTCACAAATTTTCATAATTTCATTTCGGAATCGTGGTCTTAGTGTGATGGGGTATTACTCTCAGAATGAAATATTCAGACTTCCTCTTCTTGAAAAACCTGCATCCACATCTGATAGATATGATATACAAAACAACCTGAAACAAAAGATTTGCTTCATAATATAAAATAGCGTCCTTCTTTCCAAACAGAATTAGCAAAACTGAGTTCTGCCACGTGTATCTCTTCTAAATAAGGAACAACCAATAAGAGTCGCACATGCAGACACGAGCTTCTTTACACGAATAAACCACGCCTAAATTATATGTAAGCTTACATCTACAACTGATAGGTATGTTACACAAAAATTGATGACACTATCACTTGGGCTTACATTTCGTGGTTGTATGACCCACTTCTATGCCCCCCCCCCCCTCCCCCCCCCCCCCCCCCCCCAATTCCCTTTCACTTAATGCAGAAGTCAGCTAATTTAACTTAAAACTTGGCTGTGTGAAGTCAACGTTTTTATTACCATCGCCCCAACATACACATTACTATAGATGATGTCAAGAACAATTTGATCTTTTATATTGATGCAAACTGTACGATATACTTGCAATTGAGCGGTTCTATAATACCATACGGTACCATTTTTACTGCAACAATTATAATAAAGTACACTATCTAGTATATAAGACTATAAAACTTCGACTTACCACTGAGAGAAAATCATACCAAGGAATAAACATCGAAGATCTAAGACCACTTCATTGCTCACCCCTTTAAATAAAAAGGGGCCATCTTAGAGCATATAATTTTATTATCTCTTTGGTTTTCTCTTATTAAAAGCAAGCTAGTTCCCATCTTAGAAGCTAATATTTCATTTCATATTTTCAGTGAATTTTACTTGCATATTTTTGTGTTAATGCTTTATGCATGTTTCGGTATTCATAAATCTGAATAAATGATTTACATTATTGTTTCCACTATTTATATTAATTTCCTGATGATATATATAGATGTTCGAAAATTGTCTAATTGAGATCCATCCTTACCTCTTTGTATTCATTCAATATTTCTAAAATCTTAATATTGGCTTCTGATTTTGTTGCAAATTTGCAC
Source organism: Mytilus californianus (assembly GCF_021869535.1). Classification (NCBI taxonomy): domain Eukaryota; kingdom Metazoa; phylum Mollusca; class Bivalvia; order Mytilida; family Mytilidae; genus Mytilus; species Mytilus californianus. Next base: position 3,759,171 of record NW_026262668.1, read on the forward strand.
AGGTGGTCATCATAGAAGTTAAATGAAAAATGTGAGGGTCGCCGGAATGACATGTTCCTGATATTAATTCAACGATATATAGTTTTTTAAAGAAAAATCTATGTATTAAAAATTGGAGATTTTCTGATTTACGACAAATTTAAGAAGTTTTTTCGCCGATTTTATGTGCTTTCTATACAAATGTTCACCTATTTTGAAAGAATTCAATCAGTAATATTTCAGAAAATAAAAGAGATAAATGCATTATTTTTTCGATTTTTAGGTGAAGTTCAACGAGTCAAAAAAAAAAGTTGTGATCAAAATTTTAAGAAAATCTGTGACATAGCCCATTTACTTTAACTTGACCTTAAGGCTGCTTCTTATCTTGATTTACAGCTAAAAATTAACAACGAAGTTTGGTTGAAACTAAACCTAAAGACAACGGAAAGCCGTGTTTTTATTTCAAAATTTCAGATTAAGATTTCAGATAGAAAGTTCCCATGACCGACTGTTAATGCATTTTGTGAATCGTATGGTTAGATTCGAATTATTTAATCAACTGCTATTTTGTGATGCCTAAACACCAAATATGACTCGTAAACGTATTTTAATACTTTGTCGATACTGATGCTAGTGGACTGTAAGTGCTTAAGGGTATCATCAGCTTTGTCGTCAGTGCTTTGGCAGTCACAATTTTAACAACAATTTCCAAATGCCCCGTTTTTAAAAAAAGAAATTGCTCTGAAACTAAGGTTCCTACTTCCTCATGCAAAAATAAACCTTTCACGAATTTTGCGATTCTTTTTCGTCACTTTTGATACACCTAACATTTCTACGTATACATACATTCCTGGCTTTCAAATATTTAGATGTAAGCTTTCCTGATAAAGACTAATAGAGCTTTCTTGAAAAACGCTTTGGATGCACGGAATTTACCGAGTTATTTTTTCATAAACTAGGAGTAGCACGAAGACTATTGGAAAAGTAATTGTTGACCTTTCCCGATCATCTGAATTCATAGCCGGTTTTTTTTTTTGGAGTCTTGTGTTTTCAATCTTAAGTTTCTTTGTAATGTTTTGTTGTCTTTTTGTCATTTTTATTGCGTTTGTGACTAATGTTTCAAAATAGTAAGATTATCCAGCGGGGTACCTTCTTGGTAAAAGCTTCCTATTTCAAAAGGTAAAAGACATTAATTTTTCATATCTTGAATCCATACAATGTCCTACATCCTGAAGTATCCGTTTAGCATGCATCCGTTGTCCTTGACCTCATTGGAATAGTATAGTGTTTTCCCATGTTTATATTTTATTTGGTACATACATTGCAAGATGTATATATGTCAGACAGGGTTAATCTGTCCTCATTTCATAGACAAATGATTATCTTTATGTTTCGTTATAAGGTGCATTTCTCAGATACTAGAAACAATTGGTCAAGTACATTGGGTATATATGTAGGATTCACATCCATGGAGGGTTCCAGGTTTATGGCAGATTTCATATCTATAGTAGATATGACGTCATGCCATCCCAATCTATGGCAGATTTGTAAGAATCCAAATCTATGGCAATTTTTGTTAGTTTCCTAATATATGGCGGATTTTTCTGGTTTCCAAATCTATGGCAGATTTTCTGCAAATGGAGGACAAGTCAATACATATCTCAACAATGACTTGCCTTAAACAAGTAGAAGATTTCTCAATAAATCTTACTTTATCCAACAGTACAGTTATTCGACATAGATATAGCTGAAAATAGTGTAGATAGTTACAATGCATTAGAAATCTATGACTATTGTTTTTAGTATTCAAATCTCAAGAAAGATTATTTGCTATAATTGTAAAGGTAGTTGCTATGATCTATGGAGCGATTCATTTTCACCAGGTCAATTAATTCGTCCTTTGAAAGACATTTTTATGTGGAGTGGCAAAGGCGTTAATCTGTTTTGTAAAAATGATTAGAATTTGAATCGTAAAAACAGTTTCTAAATATTTTCGTACCATTCTACCATTTTACTGTTCATTTAAAAACTTGATCCCTTTTACCGTTCCCATTTAGGATATTCTTCTTTTACTGATTTGCAAATTGAGAGTACCTTAGCATAGTCCCCCCAAACGTTTCTGGACTACGGTCCTTGGAAACTGATCTTTTTTTATTCCCTTCGTTATAACAAAACCGTCATTTTGGAATGGTATTCGAATCTATATTTTTTGTCATCGTTAGCGAAGTCATAGTTAATAGTTTGAAATAACACAATTTCGATATCTGTCATAGATTTGGAGAAAACAAAAAAATGCCATAATTTGTGTGACTTGTTCAGCGTTTGTGACGTCAAAGCTGCCATAGATTTAAAATCTGTTGTAGATAGATCTGGAACCCACCATTGATTTGAGTCCTACATATGTAACAATTTTAAGGGGCACATGTGCGTCTGTGAGCGTTCTTTGGATTACGACCTCATTTTTATTGTATCAGTACTGGTCAATATATTGTTTTCGTTCTAGGCAGTTTCTGAGATAAAATTTAAGCAACGGCAGTTTACCAATATTCACAAATCCTAAATCAACCAAGAAGACACCTCAAGTTGATAAACGAAAACAGAGTAAATTGCAGTAACTGGACAGGGAGCGAGACCGGTTGCGTCGACAGGATGAGCGTCTCATTCCATGCATGCACTAATCGCCATGCAAATCTACACTAAATGTTAAAATATATGTATTACAATCAGGAATAGGTCACAATCGATAAAATTACAGATTAGGTGCCTATGCTGGTATCTAAACATCTAAGAATGCCATAACATGTCGTTAATGTTTTGCTACATAGACACATTGTATTTTATTTCTCAAGAATCATGAATACGTAGTTTAGATTATCCATTTTACTAAAACTTAGCTCAAATTGGCAAAATGTCCTTTGATATAATGTCAACAACGCCATGGGGATCTGGAAAAAAAAGTTTTTAATGATAGAATTAAAGTTACACAAGAAAAGTATACGTCATACACTTATAAGCTCATCTGTCCCAAACAGCCTTTGAACGTTGACAAATGGTCAGGTGAGGTAATGTCATCATTTTATATGCACCTTCGTCTGGAACCTATTCACATTCTAATGATCACAGGATTCTTTACTTTGGGTAATTGGTGTGGATTGGCTGCCATGGCCAAAATTCATTATTATGGACTGAAAGTTCAGAGATCCTATGAGAAGTTTCTTGGCATACTAAATAAGGATATTGCAGAAGGTCCATTGTAAGTTTTTTTTAACTTTTAGTACCAAAAATTAAAATCCAAGACGCCCGTCATAGAAACATAGTATAACATATAACCGTAAACTAATGATAACACGGTGATCCTATACTAATTTGCTACACCTAAGTAAGAAACGACCGATACAATGGAACATAAAAGAAACATACAAAATTACATTCAACCATCTTCTTAAATTGAAAGCTCCACATTAAAACAGAATCTTGAACTTATGAAACTTGACTGTTTGTCTCCTTAATATTTTAAACAAATATTACTAGGTGATACAATACTAATTTTCAATTTAGATCTGAATTCCTAGATGGTTTCCACCTTGGGAGACCCTTTAACATGGAACTCTACAAGAGAGACCAAACAGCTATTTCTCAGAAAAGTTCTCACTTTAAACCGAGTGATGAACAACATAACACATATACTAAATACGCCTTGAAGTAAATTTCACAATTTAAATTTAAAAACCTGCTTGTCATGTTCCAAAGGGGAATAAATAAAGAAGATTATATAGTATGAACATTCCAAGGTTCTGAGGGGCCTCATTGGCAGAGCGGTTTTAGTACTCGAAATACTGCATCACTAGCTTGTAAACACTGGGGTTGTGAGTTCGAATCCCGCACGTGGCAGCTGTGCTCGTCTCCAATCTTAATTGATAAGGATTGTTAGTTTTCCTACCGAAAGTTGTTGGTTCTATCTGAGCACTCCGACTTCTTCACCCAATAAGCATTTGCCGCCACGAAATAGCACAATAGTGCTGAAATTGGCGTTAAACACCAACCAATAAAACAATCTAATTCCCCCCAAAATAAAAACAAAACCCAAACAAAAACAAAAACATTCTTTAAAACAGAGGCAAAAGATACCAAATGAACATTATAACTCATAAGTCGAAAATAAACTAATAACGCCATAGCAAAATAAGAAAAGAACCAAAAGACAAACACCAAAATACAAAACACAACATAGAAAACTAAAGACTAAGCAAACACGAACTCCACCAAAAACCGATAGATCTCAGGTGCTCTGGAAAGGTAAGCAGATCCTGCTCCACATGTGGCACCCGTCGTGTTGCTCATGTAAGTACAAGTATGGTGATGAGTGTAACTCAGTGGGTCACATTCTGGGAAAAGAGGACGGGATTGTGGTTACCAATTGGAACATATCCGTCGTCATCTGTGAAACAGATATTCTATAACGGTCAATCAACTCGTGATGGCGTCCGTAAAATGAGATATAAACTCCATATGCAGGCGCTGCTGGAATTCAGAAGCTGACATCATCTATTTGATCTAGCAGCTGTGTAAACATACATCACATACATCATAGACATACTTGTACAACAGAACTGATCGGTAAATTCAAACAAATATCTAACAAAGACGCCAACTGTATATACAGTAATACTATATTAAAACATAATTTACTCTTTTAATGTATATTGCAAATGATTATGTTTATGTATGTATTTACATGCTGGGAGCTTTTCAAAATAAATTAAATTACAAAACAAACCATTTCTTGGTTACCTAAGCAACAAAAAAATACTTATAAGCCCCTTTTTAAATAAGCTTTAAATACAATTGTATTAAATTATCAGTTGTTATAAGTATACTTATTACCAGTAAAGACCTCATTTTTCAATATTACAATGAAAACACAAGTATCAATTATGAAAAAAAAACTTTAGTGTTCACGTACAAAGTGAACCCTTTTAACAGGTGGGATGTTCCTATTTGTCTAAACTCTTTCACATAGTCTGAGTCAGGGCGGGTGTGATATACATTCATAAAATTAAAATGTTCTTCTTTCCAATAGTTTGACGATTTAAACATTTCAGGCCTTTAACAAACACAGCTGATGTCAAATGAATTGTTCGATGATACACCATTAAACCTGTTACAGCCCTTGGATGGTGTAAACTTCCAAAAAAAACATGTATTGTGTAATGGTGTATGGCATATGGTGCTATGGTAGAAGGTGTATGGTGCTATGGTGTATCGTGTAAGGGGAATGGTGTATAACTATTGGTGTAACGTGCGACTGATTTTTAATTTTATACATTAATTTACAATATTGTGATCAAATATCGTTTTTTAAAATAAATAAATAATTTTGTAGTCGCACGCTTTCTTTGAAATTAAATTGCATTATGGTGGAATGTGTAAGGTGTATGGTGTAAAGGTGTAACGTGTATGGTGTAATGGCACATGGTGTATGGTGTAGTTGTGTGTGGTGAATGGTGTAATGGTGTATGGTGTTAGTGGGAAGTTTACACCATCGAAGGACTGTAGGAGTGTTGTATCTGAATGTTTTGCTTTTCTGAAAAGCATTGTGGAATAATTAGTTGTAGCTTTTTGTTGTAGCAAACATATTTTTGTCCTGTTTTCAAAAAAACAATTTACATTAACGACATATGATCTAGATTGGTAGATGTGGAGTTTTGTTCGCATTTAAAACCTCATCGAAGATTTATGTACTAGGTTTTTAAAATTTGGTACGCAAGACGTGCGTTTCGTGTATATAAGACTTATCAGTGGCGCTCGAATCGAAATAGTCGGAAGCCCAAATTAAATACGAAGTTGAAGAGCATTTGACAAACATGCTATTTTTGTTTCAGGTAGTATCATATTTAGTCAAGCATTTGATATCATACTTAGTATGGAATGAAGATATATATAATGGTTATATTTTTCTTAGAATTCATATAAAGTCAAAAAGTCAATACTCTCCTTAATTAAACCATTGTCGTGACGTCAGCCTATTCATTTGCCGTGGATTCTTTTTCTAGAATCAACGCTTCCTAAATCTGTCGCTGAAATGAACTCACCAAATTATATTCAATTGTTTCCTTTGTGTGCCTATTTTCATTAAGTTTGAATTAGCTAATTTACTGATTTCTGTTCACTAATGGAATTAATTTAAAAACTTACCTTCAATTTTTGTAACTTTTATATGCCATCACTTGGAATCGAACCCCTCCTTGAAATCTGTTATATATGACTGACATCAACACATCCATGAAACCTCTCGGCTACCAATGGGTTGCAAGCTAGATGTCTATTTTATATATATAAATGAACATAGGATACTCATCGCTACAACGGACACACAGGGCTTGTACCTTTATATATACATAATAGGCAACCGTATAGTATAAATCAGTAGCCGCCAGGTTAACGTGGTTAAGATCAATGAGTTGAAGATTCAAGTTAAAGGTAGAGAGAGACTTGTCGGTTTAGGTTCGAATCCCTGTATTCTTTTCTTTTCTTTAGTTTATCCGCTTTTCTTATTTTGTATGTTAGTGTGAATATTTATTTAATAGCTGGTTTTCCCGTTTATGTTTTTGGATTATTGTTGGCCAATTCGGGTATTTGATAAAAAAATGATTACATTCAATTTATCCATTTTTGTTTTATATTTATATAATATGATTTCATCTGTTTTACTACACGTCTTTACAAATGCTTAATCGCAAATACCTATGCGAGTAATTTGTGATGTGCCAATAATAAGGGTTCTTGCTATAAATTTTGGTAACATACTTATTATATATACTTAAAAATAAATTCGAACATGTCTTATTTTGTAAATTAAGGATGATATTCAGATGCATAATAATTCAAAGACGGACGTGTTATGTTATATTTGTATTTCCTTAACTAATTAATTGTGAACCTTGTTAATGCATCGTTGCACATGATAACATGTCTATTTATATTCACTTACAATACCTTCTAATTAAGAAAAGGCTTTAATTTTGAAAAGAAATCAACACAATAGTTTAAGTAATAGATACAATGGATAAGCGTAGATTCATGAATAACAAACCATTCGCCCTCCGGGCTCATGGTTTCTTTTTCAAGAATCTACGCTTATCCATTGTATCTATATTACGTAAATCATTAATGAATAAAACTCCTCGTTCATACAGACTCTGGTAAACGGGTTTTATTCTTAATTTTCAAGTTATATGGATTGTTTCATGATTCCTTCAGGATTATTGTTATAACAGTGTTATAAACTAGTTCGTTTATAAATTAATAGATTATTAACAAACTAAGGTTTCAAACCCCTCTGGCTAAGTTGACCTAAGATGGATTTTGCTATTAATATTAGGCCCGTTTTGGTTATATAGCTTATAAATCCTTGGCTCACAAATATTATTCGTCGGCTTTATGCGTTCCTGGTGAAGGTAAATCCAGACAATCGTTTCGGACACAAACAATCTGTAAAGTGTTGTTTTCATTTGTTTAAGGATATTTCAATTAAGCAAAATGTCTTTCCAAAAGCTGTTAAATTTTGAAACAATCTTTTCGGTACCACCAGGAGCCATCAGCTATATGTTGTCTTCTTTAAAGTCGTTATACTGATTTATTAAGATTGCTATCTGTGGGGATATATTCAGAAAGTCTAGAAGAGTATTTAGACATGTCATCTTTAATGAAATTTTTAGAAACCCCCTATATAAGGCATTTATAACCTCCTTTTATACTATCTTAGCAGAACATCTTTTACCGTTACAAATCCACAGAAAACAAAAGAAAATATTTTGAATTTGATTTATCATATCAACGGCCGTGTTTGATAGAAATGTCAATGACTGAATTATAAAAATTAGAGCTAATGACTTCATAGCATTAGTTTCCTCCATAAAAGTTACGTTTCCGCTGTATACCTATTAGTTAAGAAAAATCTGCATTGATATGTCAACAAATATAACACTCTAAGACATAAGCCCGAATTTCCAGCTACTTTGTAGCTGTGGTCTTATCAGACATCATGCCAATGCCAATTACCCCAGACCATGTATCATGCTGGGTTTGTTGATCTTAATCCCCAAAATAACTGGTCACATACATATCACATTACTTAATATATATTATTTTCAGCATTTATTTTAAAGTACAGTTATAAATGTGTATACATGATTCAAGTTCTAGTGAATATTGATATAGAAATAGAACAATAAAGTTTGATCATGTGAAAGTTGGACATCAGAAGTTGAAATAAAAAAAAAAAACTATTACAGTAATTATATTATTATTTATGATAATATTTTAAAGGGATTAAGTTTCTATTGTAATTTATAGTATGTAATATGTTAATGGTTTTGCACAGTAGCAAATATTACACACTTTTAAAAAAGGATGACATAATTTGATGTTGTCAAACAATAATGGGTATGATGGAAAAGAAGAGAACACATTGATTAACACATTGTATTGTTTTGGAGAAAAAAGGGGGATTGTCATTGGAGGTGTACTTAGTATTTTTCGTTTTCTGGTAATCAAATTGATTTTTTTTTATAAAAATCAGTTCTTTTGACCACATTGATTTTGTGTCACAAACCTATGCTGTGTCAAATATTCAATCACAATCCAAATTAAAAGCTGTTTTAAGCTTAAATGTTGTGTCCATACTTGCTCGGCTGTTCTGTGTTCGACCTCTGCAGGAAATCTGGTTTGCCGTCAGAGTTGCCTTCACTCTGACAGCCTCTTGTTATACTTGAATTTTGGAAATCATTGTTAATTTTGGAATATGGCACCATCATGCATAGATCATAGTACTAAAGGACAAGAAGTTTTTAAAGCCCTCCCCTTTTTTTCAAAATCTGTGTGGGTTTTTTTCTATTAATTTCTCGCTGTGTATAGTTAACTTCGAATTGAAAGTAAGTAGCAAATACAATTTAATTCGGGCATATTTAATTTCATATAGTATAGAAAAAAACGTGAAATTAATTGCAATTGATAGAAAACTAAAAAAATACCAGATTTAAATAAAAGGGGGAGGACTAAAAAAGTAGTTTTTTTAGCCAATATCTATGGCATAGACCAGATCATTTGTCAAGGTTAGGCTAATCGTTTATGGTAATTTTTTTGTTTTCCCTGAATTCACATCAATTTGAAATAATTCAATGCATTGTAAGAAGTTATTTAAGTTAATAAAACACTAATAAAAAGTTTATTTAGAATAAATGTACCATTAATTTTATTCATTTTTTATTGTATATTTTTTTAAGTTTAAGAAATACAAGGAATAAAAAAACTAAAGTTAAGGAACACAATTATTTCATATAAATGCAGGGAAAGTTGTCCATAATATCGCAATGAACTAAACATGCATACTATTTACTATATATATATATAAAAATATTAATTTTCGCGAACCATTTAGGTCACGGAAATTCCATTTTTTGCCATCAGTAAGGAGAGTTGTACAAATAATGTGAATACACAGAACCCCGATCCAATTCATCTTTTGCTTAAAATATTTATCATTTTCTGTTTTATATCTCCTAACATCATTCCATTTTTCTCTAATTTCGATTAAAATATGCCAAAACCTGCAGTAAAAATAGATGTATGCCCCAAATAAACATTCCCAGATTGGTTGAACTACTATGGCGTCGATGTAAAGCAACGCAAGTCTCGATGTAAAGCAACGCAAGCCTCGATGTAAAGCACACGCTTCCCAAGAGTAAGGAGAGTTGTACAAATAATGTGAATTCACAGACCCCCGATCCAATTTATCTTTTGCTAAAAGTGTTCATCATTTTCTGCTTTGTATCTACCAACAAAATTCCATTTTTCTATAATCCCGATTTAAACATGTCGAAACCTGCAGTAAAAATAGATGTATGCCCCAAGTAAACATTCCCCGATTGGTTGAAAAGCTGTGGACTCGATCTAAAGCAACGCAAGCACACGCAAAAATTTCCGTTGATATGTTGAACTTCGACCCCGGGATTCAGCCGATGTAACCTTCAGCCGATTCACATAGAGATTTTCTTGCGCTCAAATGTAATTCTAAGTGAAGAATACTGGTAAAGTAAAATAATATTCTATTACAGAAATATTTACACATTTTTTCATTAATGTATTGTCATGCTTCTGCATATTTACGCTGAGCATTAGTTAAATATAATTCTATACAAATTTTGTTACGTCAAGCATTAAGAGTAAGAATATATTTCGCGCCAAAACAAGAAATTAATCTGTGTCACAAAATAAGTTTATCAGCATCTTTCTGAAATTTTCCATAGATTTAAAATCTGTTGTAGATAGATCTGGAACCCACCATTGATTTGAGTCCTACATATGTAACAATTTTAAGGGGCACATGTGCGTCTGTGACCGTTCTTTGGATTACGACTTCATTTTTATTGTATCAGTACTGGTCAATATATTTTTTTCGTTCTAGGGTAGTTTCTGAGATAAATTAAATTTAAGCAACGCAATTTACCAATAGTCAAATTTCACAAATCCTAAATCAACTAAGAAGACACCTCAAGTTGATAAACGAAAACAGAGGAAATTGCAGTAACTGGAAAGGGAGCGAGACCGGTTGCGTCGACAGGATGAGCGTCTCATGCCATGCATGCACTAATCGCCATGCAAATCTACACTAAATGTTAAAATACATGTATTACAATCAGGAATAGGTCACAATCGATAAAATTACAGATTAGGTGCCTATGCTGGTATCTAAACATCTAAGAATGCCATAACATGTCGTTAATGTTTTGCTACATAGACACATTGTATTTTATTTCTCAAGAGTCATGAATACGTAGTTTAGATTAACCATTTTACTAAAACTTAGCTCAAATTGGCAAAATGTCCTTTGATATAATGTCAACAACGCCATGGGGATCTGGAAAAAAAAGTTTTTAATGATAGAATTAAAGTTACACAAGAAAAGTATACGTCATACACTTATAAGCTCATCTGTCCCAAACAGCCTTTGAACGTTGACAAATGGTCAGGTGAGGTAATGTCATCATTTTATATGCACCTTCGTCTGGAACCTATTCACATTCTAATGATCACAGGATTCTTTACTTTGGGTAATTGGTGTGGATTGGCTGCCATGGCCAAAATTCATTATTATGGACTGAAAGTTCAGAGATCCTATGAGAAGTTTCTTGGCATACTAAATAAGGATATTGCAGAAGGTCCATTGTAACTTTTAGTACCAAAAATTTAAATCCAAGACGCCCGTCATAGAAAACATAGTATAACATATAACCGTAAACTAATGATAACACGGTGATCCTATACTAATTTGCTACACCTAAGTAAGAAACGACCGATACAATGGAACATAAAAAAAAACATACAAAATTACATTCAACCATCTTCTTAAATTGAAAGCTCCACATTAAAACAGAATCTTGAACTTATGAAACTTGACTGTTTGTCTCCTTAATATTTTAAACAAATATTACTAGGTGATACAATACTAATTTTCAATTTTAGATCTGAATTCCTAGATGGTTTCCACCTTGGGAGACCCTTTAACATGGAACTCTACAAGAGAGAACAAACAGCTATTTCTCAGAAAAGTTCTCACTTTAAACAGAGTGATGAACAACATAACACATATACTAAATACACCTTGAAGTAAATTTCACAATTTAAATTTAAAAACCTGCTTGTCATGTTCCAAAGGGGAATAACTAAAGAAGAGTATATAGTATGAACTTTCCAAGGTTCTGAGGGGCCTCAGTGGCCGAGCGGTTTAAGTACTCGATATACTGCATCACTAGCTTGTAAACACTGGGGTTGTGAGTTCGAATCCCGCGCGTGGCGGCTGTACTCGTCTCCAATCTTAATTGATAAGGATTGTTAGTTTTCCTACCGAAAGTCGTTGGTTCTATCTGAGCACTCCGACTTCTTCATCCAATAAGCATTTGCCGCCACGAAATAGCACAATAGTGCTGAAATTGGCGTTAAACACCAACCAATAAAACAATCAATTCCCCCCAAAATGAAAACAAAACCCAAACAAAAACAAAAACATTCTTTAAAACAGAGGCAAAAGATACCAAATGAACATTATAACTCATAAGTTGAAAATAAACTAATAACGCCATAGCAAAATAAGAAAAGAACCAAAAGACAAACACCAAAATACAAAACACAACATAGAAAACTAAAGACTAAGCAAACACGAACTCCACCAAAAACCGATAGATCTCAGGTGCTCTGGAAGGGTAAGCAGATCCTGCTCCACATGTGGCACCCGTCGTGTTGCTCATGTAAGTACAAGTATGGTGATGAGTGTAACTCAGTGGGTCACATTCTGGGAAAAGAGGACGGGATTGTGGTTACCAATTGGAACATATCCGTCGTCATCTGTGAAACAGATATTCTATAACGATCAATCAACTCGTGATGGCGTCCGTAAAATGAGATATAAACTCCATATGCAGGCGCTGCTGGAATTCAGAAGCTGACATCATCTCTTTGATCTAGCAGCTGTGTAAATATACATCCCATACATCAGAGACATACATGTACAACAGAACTGATCGGTAAATTCAAACAAATATCTAACAAAGACGCCAACTGTATATACAGTAATACTATATTAAAACATAATTTACTCTTTTAATGTATATTGCAAATGATTATGTTTATGTATGTATTTAAATGCTGGGAGCTTTTCAAAATAAATCAAATTACAAAACAAACCATTTCTTTGTTATCTAAGCAACAGAGAAATACTTATAAGCCCCTTTTTACATCAGCTTCAAACACAATTGTATTAAATTATCAGTTGTTATAAGTATACTTATTACCAGCAAAGACCTCATTATTCAATATTACAATGAAAACAAAAATATCAATTATGAAGAAAAAAAAACTTTAGTGTTCACGTACAAAGTGAATCCTTTTAACAGGTGGGATGTTCCTATTTGTCTAAACTCTTTCACACAGTCTGAGTCAGGGCGGGTGTGATATACATTCATAAAATTAAAATGTTCTTCTTTCCAATAGTTTGACGATTTAAACATTTCAGGCCTCTAACAAATACAGCTGATGTCAAATGAATTGTTCGATGATACACCATAAAACCTGTTACAGCCCTTGGATGGTGTAAACTTCCAAAAAAAAACATGTATTGTGTAATGGTATATGGCATATGGTGCTATGGTAGAAGGTGTATGGTGCTATGATGTATGGTGTAAGGGGGTTGGTGTATAACTATTGGTGTAACGTGCAATCGGGAATGGTGTGAATGAATGGTGTACGACATTTAAAACTATGCAAAATATTGAGAAAAACTGATTTTTAATTTTATACATTAATTTACAATACTGTGATCAAAATTCGTTTTTTTAAATAAATAAATAATTTTGTAGTCGCACGCTTTCTTTGAAATTAAATTGCATTATGGTGTAATGTGTAAGGTGTATGGTGCAAAGGTGTAACGTGTATGGTGTAATAGCACAGGGTGTGTGGTGTAATGGTGTACGGTGAATGTTGTAATGGTGTTTGGTGTTAGTGGGAAGTTTTCACCATCCAAGGACTGTAGGATTGTTGTATCTGAATGTTTTGCTTTTCTGAAAAGCAGTATGGAATAATTAGTTGTAGCTTTTTATTGTAGCGAACACATTTTTGTCCTGTTTTCAAAAACACAATTTACATTAACGACATATGATTTAGATTGGTAGAGGTGGAGTTTTGTTCACATTTAAAACCTCATCGAAGATTTATGTACTAGGTTTTTTTTTAAATAAGGTACGCAAGACGTGCGTTTCGTCTATATAAGACTTATCAGTGGCGCTCGAATCGAAATAGTCGGAAGCCTAAATTAAATACGAAGTTGAAAAGCATTTGACACGCATGCTATTTTCTTTTAGGTAGTATCATATTTAGTCAAGCATTTGATATCATACTTAGTATGGAATGGAAATTGATATAATGGTTACATTTTTCTTAGAATTCATATAAAGTCAAAAAGTCACTGCTCTCCTTAAGTAAATGATTAATGAATAAAACTCCTCTGACTCTGGTAAACGGGTTTTATTCTTAATTTTCAAGATATATGGATTGTTTCATGATTTCTTCAGGATTTTTGTTATAACAGTGTTATAAACAAGTTCGTTTATAAATTAATAAATTATTAACAAACTAAGGTTTCAATCCCTTCTGGCTAAGTTGACCTAAGATGGATTTTGCTATTAATATTAGGCCCGTTTTGGTCATATAGCTTATACATCATTGGCTTACAAATATTATTCTTCGGCTTTATGCGTTCCTGGTGAAGGTAAATCCAGACCATCGTTTCGGACACAAACAATCTATAAAGTGTTGTTTTAATTTGTTTAAGGAGGTACCCAACACCTTGACTAAAATAGATTTGGCTCGTTTAATTTTCATAAAATTTTGACGAAATGTTTACTTTGACCTGTTGACAAAAAATATAAAAATTTCAATAAATTTGAACCATACAATTTACAGGAATAATTTCATTGGATATATAGAAGTTTGACAAACACTAAGTTTGATCATTGAGAAGCTTAGTTTCTCTTTACTAATAGTATGTGATTAAAACGATCAGCTGGTTTTGAAAGAGTTAACTCCGTTAGGTGTTCTGTACCCCCTTAATGATATTCCAATTAAGAAAATGTCTTTCCAAAAGCTGTTAAATTTTGAAACAATATTTTCGGTACCACCAGGAGCCATCAGCTAGATGTTGTCTTCTTTAAAGTCGTTATACTGATCTGTTAAGATTGCTATCTGTGGGGATATATTCAGAAAGTCTAGAAGAGTATTTAGACATGTCATCTTTAATGAAAATTTAAGAAACACCCTATATGAGGCATTTATAACCTCCTTTTATACTACCGTAGCAGAATATTTTTTACCGTTACAAGTCCACAGAAAACAAAAAAAAAATACTTTGGATTTGATTTATCATATCAACGGGCGTGTTTGATAGAAATGTCAATGACTGGATTATAAAAATTAGAGCTTATGACTTCATAGTATTAATTTCCTTCATACAAGTTACATTTCCGCTGCATACCTATTAGTTAAGAAAACTCTGCATTTATATGTCAACAAATATGATATGCAGCAGCTAATGACAATCACTTAATTACAGGCTCCTGGATTTGGCCAGACACATATAGAATGTGGCGGGGTTAATCAAGTTTGCGGGCGCCAAACACTCTCTCTAATCTGAGGCAGTGGTGTAACAGCACAACATAAGAACATAGTTATTTCATTCTACTACAAGAGTGCACACGCTGAAATGTCTCGCGCCTTCTTTACTAATCATTGATATTATGTTGATAGTTCTAAATATAAAACTTTACTACAACTATCACATAAACTTAACATGATCCAAGAAAATGAGGTCAAGGTCATATAAACCAAACAAGAAATACATGTACACCTTACAATCATTCAATACACTAAATATAGTTGACCTATTGTTTATAGTTTCTTAGATACAGACTAAACCAAGAAAACTAAACATTGACTAATGAGGTCAAGATCAGATGAACCATGCCAGGCACACATGTACAGCTTGCAATCCTTCCATACAACAAATATAGTTGACCTATTGCTTATAGTAATAGAAAACAGACCAAAACACAAAAACTTAACACTGAGCTATGAACCGTGAAAATGAGGTCAAGGTCAAATAAAACCGGCCAGACTGACATGTACATCATAAAATATTTCCATACACCAAATATTGTAGACCTATTGCACACAGTATAAGAAAAACAGACCAAAACACAAAAACTTAACTATAACCACTGAACCATGAAAATGAGGTCAAGGTCAGATGACACCTGCCAGTTGGACATGTACACCTTACAGTCCTTCCATACATCGAATATGCTAGACCTATTGCTTATAGTATCTGAGATATGGATTTGACCACCAAAACTTAACCTTGTTCAATGATCCATGAAATGAGGTCGGGGTCAAGTGAAAACTGTCTGACGGGCATGAGGACCTTGCAAGGTACGCACATACCAAATATAGTTACTCATTATAAGAGAGAAATTAACATTACAAAAAATCTTAACTTTTTTTCAAGCAGTCACTGAACCATGAAAATGAGGTCATGGACATGTGACAGACGGAAACTTCGTAACATAAGGCATCTATATACAAAGTATGAAGCATCCAGGTCTTCCACCTTCTAAAATACAATGCTTTTAAGAAGTTAGCTTACGCCGCCGCCGTCGCCGCCTCCGCTGCCGGATCACTATCCCTATGTCGAGCTTTCTGCGACAAAAGTCGCGGACTCGACAATAAAAATCAGTTGAAAGGACGTGACTAATCAGACCGATTATTAGCAAAATAAACAACAAACCACCTGCAGGTGATCACCATTGTCGCATTTTGCGAAGAAAAAAAAGAAGTTTAACGATTTTATGATAGCTTTCAACAATAAACTCGTTAATTATTGTTAATTGTATGGTTAAATTAAATTGAATGGTCAAATGAGTTCACACGTCACTTAAATACAACTTTTCTAAAAATGATTGTTTTTGAAGTGGGGACTTATTTACAATTGTTCTAACGCTGCTGGTTTATACATAATTTGACGTTTTCACTTAATCTTTTACCAATGGTCCGGAGACGAAAAACATCTTCATCATTTAGAAAAATTATTCGATTTTACAAATTATGAGCACTTTAGGGAGTTACCATTTGATTGTCATGGGGGGGGGGGGGGGGGGGGGGGGGGGGGCTAGGATGAAATTTGAAAAAAATAGGCAGGACAGGAGTTTTGAGTAAAAAAAAGGCAGGATGAGATTATTTGCAAAAAAAAAAAGGCAGGATGACAATTTATGTAAAAAAAAAGTCAGGATAAATAATTAGTAGAGTAAAGAAATAGATAATGTCATGTGGTCTGAAAAAAAAAATAAATGAATGTCAAATCTAGGTTGTTGTACTACATTAGTAAGTAGTTGCATACACAGGTTTGGGATTATCTTCACATATTGGACCAATCAGAAGTCGAAATTAGGTCTCCTCACTTGATGTCATCCAATCACAGTGGAGGGGGGGGGGGTTCAGTTTTGTGTAGAAATATATTTTGAGACTTTGATACCAGGGATAGGTACGGACAAGGCTCTAACTCATTGTTTATCATTTATCTCTTGAAATGTGCCTTAAAATCTTCCCTGACATTAGCAGGGAATAGGATATGTATAAGAGCATCACATTTTTTTGCCTTATTTGCATAGCATTTATAGATTTTATTTGCATATTAGTTTGAATGACCGGTACCTTATCCTGGCTTCGTTAACATTAATAAATATCAATAGTTATATACTGCTATTACTATTTGTTTGTAATATACATACAATATCACATACTAGAAATCTTATATAACATGTGAGAAATATCAATTAAGAAGCTTATCATTCAGATTATCAAATATTATTATCTAATTTAACAAATGCACTGTTATCAAAAATAAAGAGTTTGTGTATTTTTAGTGGTAAAATTTAGAGATATATATTTTGAGTATGTCTGTTGATTTTAAAGCAATCAAAGAAAATTTGTATAGTTGAAAAGTTGTTTTGTTTGTATTAGTTTTATATAAGCACAGATAAAATTTAAAGTATTTGCTCTTAAAATAACCAATGCATCATATGACAATTCTATTTCTACTAAATTATGCACATAAACACATAGTTAAAATAATTGATCAATCACTTAAAAGTATGGCAAAAGCATTCCGATATAAACAAGAAGATGTGGTATGAGTGCCAATGAGACAATTCTCCATCCAAGTCACAAGGTGTAAAACGTTAACAATTATAGGTCAAAGTACGGCCTTCAACACGGAGCCTTGGCTCACACCGAACAGCAAGCTATAAAGGGCCCCAAAATGACTTGTGTAAAACAATTCAAACAGGAAAACCAATGGTCTCATCTATATATAAAACGAGAAACACCTATGAACCACACCAACAAACGACAACCACTGAACAACAGGCGACTTAGGACAGGGTTTAAACGTTTTAGCAGGCGCCAACCTTCATCCTAACCTGAGACAGTAGTGCAACATTACAACATAAAAAGACGCACTATAAAATATCAATTGAAATGGCTTAACTAGATCAAAAAGACATTTAAACAAAAACAAGTAAACATACACCGAACGAATAAGTTTGATATATGACACAATATGAATACAATATTAAAACGATGATGCCTATATAACATAGACGTAATAGATAGTAATAAAAAAGTTGTAGGAAGAGTGTCAATAAGACAACTCTTACCAGGGACAAAATGGCACTCTTATTGAAAATATCTACTCTTTTATTTTTAACAGCAATTAGTTTTTCCAATGCTGTATAGAGACTTTATTTTATTTTGCTCTGCTTGCAATGTGAAAGCTTTTTAAAAATATTTGCAGTTGAAAATATATTGTTTTATTTGCAGATAAATCAAATGAATAGCATCCCTTAAATAATTTTGTATTAATACCCAAACAGAATTTTTTTTATAAAGTACTGTTCGGATTGTCAATAATTTCATTTTATTAAAAATGTGTTCGTACCTAAAATATGCTGGTTTATTCTATATTGTAACCACTGAAATTTGGTATTTGTTGTGACTATAAAAAGGTAATTTGAAGATTACTTTCCATTTTTTCTCATCGGAACCTAAAATTTCATTCCAATAATTTTTTTACCATATTAACTATTAATAGTAAATACATGATAACAATTACCAAACTAATATATGTTTTCTTTATTTATTATGGAAAATACAACATTTTTCTATCGATAGTTAGATTGAAAAAGTATTCTAACCCATTTGCATGTCAGCTTAGGTTGGTCATTTTCAACCCAACTCAAGGGTTTACTTCATTTTACTTGAATCGCGTGTCTTCTATTTCTTGTCGACAGTTTTTGTTTTCTGTACCGTCATATAGTTTATCATGACTATGATTCCTGTCTCCATCAGAACGTATTCTACTCACTCTGTACTTTTCTTTTTCAATAGCCTGCTCTTCAGATTGTTCGCCATGCTGGTTTTCGCTTTTATGTTTGCGCTTACCAGAACGTTTTTCATTAAATGTATCCGTTAGCGGGTCAGAAGAAGTTGCATTTTCTTTCGGAAATTGTGTGCAGACTTCACCGCCATTACAATACCCAACAGCACCTTTTACGGTCGCTTCGTTCGGTATTTCTTCTTTTGCTGTATTCAAATCTTTGTGAGACACTGGACTGTCTCCTTTCTTACGTTTTGTTCTACTGCGATTATGTTTCTTTCGCTGACTAGATTTTTTTCGAGGTTTCTGCCTTTTATCATCATATTTCCCCTTTTCTCTTGGTAAGTCTTGCTTTTCTACATATGGAGAACTTGTGCCATATTTTGCTCTGTAAATTTTATTGTTTGATTTTGCATAAGCCTCATTGTCATGTTCGGGTTTTTCACGTCTGCTCGAACGTTTAGATGCCGATTTGTTATTAGCTTTAAACTCTGTGTCATCATCATTTTCTGCTTCAGATGGTATTACTACTTCTTCTTCTCTGTGTAATGCACTTGATGACCCATGAAGAGGATTTGATTCTCTATCGTCACGTAACTCTTTGTCTGAACCAATAATATTTATCGTAGATAATTCTTCGTGTGCGATCTCTGTAACGTTTTTTTCATCGACAATTTGTGAAGTCACTTTATGTTTTTTCTGAATTTTCTTTTTACCGACTGCTTCACGACTAGGAGGACGATCTTCATCACTTCCCTTATTTGACCTTGAATCTTTTGTGAGCAAATAAATTCCAAGGTCGCTATCATCAATCTGACCACCCTCCAAACTATAGCAACTAGATTTCCTGGATACATCACTATCATAACCAGAATAAGTTTGTAAGTTTCTGAATAAAATGTCTTTAAGAGGAGTATCTGAACTTACAATATTCGGAGGTGGATGAACGAAGTTATCTTCGTTGTCATCATCGTCATATATCGTTTTAAAGCTATTATCAGAAGACGGTGGAATAAATATGGGTTGTTTTAAAGGTTCCATTTTCATTGATTTATTAGTATCGTCATCGCTGTCTACAGGGGTTATTGGTTTTGGTGGAGGATGCTCTATGTTTGTTCCGTCATATAAGATGGTAAATTTGTCATTTAACCCAAGTGGTTCTGGTAACTGGCTTTGCTGTTTGGACATTTGATTATTAAAGCCATCTATTAGTTGCTGTCTTTGATAGACAGTCAGAGCGGTAGGATAAGGAGCTATTTTCGCGGTTGAAGCTTTTTTGTCTTTTTGTTTGATCGTATGACACCCATCAACAATATAACATGGGCATGAGGAAGTTACACAACCAAGACTAATAACTGCAATATACCATCCATAAGATATAGTTTCTGTTTCTTTGTCACGAGTGTTGTGGAATACAACAACAGCGACAATCAAGCAAATCGCTGTAAAGAAAAATATGTAGATTGTAATAAAATAGCGGGAAAATTAAAAACCAATAATTAAACATAATTATATGCATATATATAAATAAATGTACTAGTATATACTTTAGTAAATCCACAAAAACTATGAGACACTTAAAAATTTTGTTTTTTAAATGTTGATATATAATACTTGAGATAAAAACAGGTATGCACTGCATCTTAAACTTCAAATGAAAGTTCATTGTCTTATTATGGCTATTTTCGAAAAATTTTCCATGGTAACATTATCAAATTTGACAAATATTGTTTTAATTTCATGGTACTTGGAACAAAAATTATATTTCATGGCGCTCGGAAAAAAATTTATATTTACTCAAATGTTATATGTCGCATATAACATATGTATGTATTCGCGACACTCGATACAACAACACCTTTATGTATTCACGGCGCTCGATGCCACATCTTTGGGATCGATACAACACTTTCTCTTTGTATTCACGGGGCTCAATACAACATAACAATTTCACGGCGCCCGCGACAACATCTACATTTCACGGCGCTCAAACATCATTTCCATTGATTTAAAGTGCTCTATACAACAAAGCCGTTTATTCATATTCATTTAACGGGACTAGACACAATATCTCTATTTATTCCAAACGCTCCATATAGACCATCTAAATTTATTCACGGCGTTCAAATGAAAATCTCATATTTACGTCGCTAGCTTCATTATCTCCATTGCACGCGCTCCGAGCAAAATGTCTATTTTTTCCAAGGCGCTCAATACAACATATCCCTTTATTCACGGCGCTTACCACAATATCTTATTTTTTCAGAGAGTTCGCTTATTGCGCTAGAAACAACATATACGGAGTGCAATATATCATTTTTTATTTCACGGTATTCGATTCAAACAGCTTCATTACAAGACACTTCATACGACATCACCACATTACCACGCTTTTTAGAAAATCTCTATTTCATTGCGCTAAATACAAATCATCTCGTGATGCACGACACAACGTCATCTCCATCTCATGGCGCTCGATAAAACATCTCCCTTACTCGACGTTTACGGGGCACGATACAACATCTCTACCTGGCGCTGGATACAACGCCTCCGTTTAAAATTACGACCCTCGCTAGAAATTTCACTGCACCTGATACAACGTCTTCATTTTACGGCACTCGACATTCCAATCAATTTAGGATTTTTATATACTCGTCGAGTTATTCGACCATATGTCAGTCACTTACAGAAGTTTATGCAATCTGACCGTGAACACGACTAATCTTAATTGAGTAATATGTATTCTAAATCATAAAATGAACGCTTAATTGCAATACATATTTTATGCTATACTTTAAATGATAACAATCACTAAAAGATAATCACGGATCATGGTATTAACAGGATAACTTAACAAGGAAACGGTGTATCTTTTGAAAAAAAAGTTAAAAATGATTACTTAGAAATGTGATTGTTTGGTAAAGATTTTCTTATTTGTTTTTGGTTTGATTGTCTTTCTAAAGATGATAACAACCAGTTTATATATTTTAAATCAAGTTGCAATTATATTGTCCGTAAATATCAATTTTGTCGAACGTGATTAATACTGTATTGTTACTATGTTGATCTAAAAAAATATTAAAGCTGCTATTAAATGAATACGTCAATAAATAAACGGTTAAAGACTTCTTTATCACAAGTAAACATACGAGCTTTTTCTATATAAACAAACCTTAAACCTTAAATCGTCATAAACAAAGAAACAAAATAACTAAGGATATTTGGTAATTTTAGCCAAATTATCCATTAATCAAGACATTAAGAAGAAATACCACCATTGTTTTCCCTATTTTCAAACAAATGCAGAATTTATCAATCACTCAGTTATTTCATACAACTGTCAAATTCAAGGGAATATTTTTTTCGACCCTTTTTCGTAAGAAACCGGATGTGACGTACATGCTTTTGTGGTATTACATCTTACCCATTACCTGTTAGAAAAGCAAATGATGCAGCAGCAAACTTGATCACTCTTATTTTTTTCAAGTCACGTGTCCAGAAGAACGTCATAGAGGCTAAGACAACACTAATGAAGTAGAAAGAAAGCCCTAGGCCCATAAACACTTGTGGAATCTTGTAACTCCCTGAAATGTATAAAAAAAATAATGATCACGTTTCTAATTAGATTTAATCGTGTTTATCATTAACTTTTGTGTTAAGATATCCTTTAAGGTCGATTTACAGGAGTAAATCCAGTAGCGAATAAGAAGTAACTTGTAGCCTTCTTCATTCTGATCTTGTTATCAACAACACATGTTTCTGGTTTCCTTATAGTTACAAGTTTGTGAATGTCTTTATGTTTGGTAGTTTAAGTCGTAAATAATTTGCCTGGTAATTCTCGAATTCGGGATAAAATTATAAAATATAGAATTAGTTTTCATTATAAAATCATATTTTTTTATTGCATTCGACGGTAACTGAATGTATAACTTTTTAATTAACACAATCAAACTGAAAAACCAAACGTTGCGGTATTTTGCTCAACACTTTCGGTATTAAATGATTCTTAACAGTTTAACTCTCCAAACAAGATTCTGTATTGTGTACATTAATGATTTGCCAATAAGCATACGGCAAACAGGATACACTTCTGTCTTTCTTTTACCTCCGTTAGTCAATTTCTTGTTGTAATTGTTTAAATTGTATGTTCGTCTTGTTGTTTTTCTCTTTTAGCGTTCTTTGTTTTGTTTTGAACCGTGGCCGGAATTGCTTGATTCTTCCCGCTTTGATACTGATATCTACTAAAATTCGGTTATATTATGTCAACCATAAACTGCTTTCATACTATGCATAATAAAAAAAAACAAAGTGAAAGCAGCTACAAGAGATTTAAAATATTCACTTGTCTTGAATAGTTTTAAACTTGACACGCATCCTCGAAAATCATACAACAAAAAGCAGTAATTTGAAGAATTGCATTTGTTCTTCTTCTTCAACATAGTTATGAGGAAGAACGACTTTAATAGGCACTACTTAAGTTTACGGTCACCATCGCGAATTGATTGGTCGATACAATGTGTCTGTGTCTCAACTCACTAGCGATATGTTTTGGCGATCTTAAATCTTAAGAAACCTAAATACCAGGCTGAAGCTAGCGAACAATAACTAGCGAACAATAAGCCAGCGAACAATAAGGCGATATATCTACCAACCGAAAAAATGAATAAGACAGCAACGGCCGTTAAATGAAAAATATTTAAAAAGGCAGACATTCCGTCCAAATATTGCAATCGTAGTCTGTAAATTTACCGATTGTATCCAATCCGGATTGTGAAATTTTGACTTGATCAGAATTCGCGTGGCGGGTGATGCACGTATAGCAGGAGACTTTTACGATTTTTTTAAAATTAGTAATGACGTCATTGATCTTAATGACTTACATTAAAACGTTTAAACCCGCTGCATTTGTTTGCACCTGTCCTAAGTCAGGAATCTGATGTTCAGTAGTTGTCGTTTGTTGATGTGGTTCATAAGTGTTTCTCGTTTCTCGTTTTTTATATAGATTAGACCGTTGGTTTTTCCCGTTTGAATGGTTTTACACTAGTCATTTTTGGGGCCCTTTATAGCTTACTGTTCGGTGTGAGCCAAGGCTCCGTGTTGAAGACCGTACTGTGACCTATAATGGTTTACTTTTATAAATTTTTATTTGGATGGAGAGTTGACTCATTGGCACTCATATCACATCTTCTTATATCCATTTACACACGATTTAGTTTGAGAGACCTGTACGAGCCCCATGCTCTATTGATGAACATTGAGCATTTATACAGTCTTATATAAAAGTAGTAGAAAAAAAGCATTTACAGAGTTTCCCTTACCGAAATATAAGCCCTGCGGCAAACATTTGCCGCAAGTTTGCAGCAAACATTGCCGCAAGCTTGCAGCAAACATTTGCTGCAAACTTGCCGCAACCATTTTACCATGCAAATGAAGGTTGCGGCAAGCTTGCTGCAAACATAATTATGCAAATTAGATTTGCCGCAAGCTTGCGGCAAACTTGCAGGAACTACACATACACTAATGGCATGTGTGTAGACACATTCAATTTATCTCTTCAAATTACACAGCAACATTTTTAAAAAGAATTCCTGTCTGTATACAAACAGTCATTGAAAGAATTCTTGCAAACTTAAAGATCTAAGGAAATACATACATGCATTTGAGTTTTGAAAAAGGGGGCAGGGTCATTCACAAATGACATTGTATACCTGTATTAAGAAATGAAAAAGGATAAATCTCAAATGTGTATTGGGTATAAAGCTAGGTAATAATTGCATAACAGAATTGAACTTAATTTTAATAAGCATGGTACAGTACATCATGCAGTTACAAAATTCAAACTTATAATAGCTAATGTTTTTTCAAACACACATATATATTATATATATAGTATCTTACTTAATTATGTATGATAGTGACATTAATTATTTTATTAAACATGTGGTTTTATGAATTATTTGTACTTACAAAATTACATATTAAATATCCTATATATTATTGAACCAAAATGCCTCTTTGATCTCTTATATTTGAAATGCATTTTCCAAACACAATCAACATGACCTAGCCACAATTTCAAATTGTTAGCTTCCAGGAAGTGCCAACTAGGCATGCCCAGTCAATATTGTGTAATTCTTGCAATGTTCTGGCAAACATATAGAATGGTCAAAGTCTTCTGCAATCTTGCGGCAAACATTCTTTATTATCTTAACTTTCTGGCAATCTTACGGCAAACATTGATGTTTCTGCAAATTTGCCGCAAGCTTGCAGCAAAAAGCTGCAATGTTTGCCGGAAGTTTGCAGCTAGCGGCCAACATCTACAAACACTATTTTCTGTGTTCCTGCAAACTTTTTGTTTGCCGCAAGCTTGCAGCAAGTCTGCTGCAAGTTTGCGGCAAACAATTCAGTTCCATAAGGGTTCACTATATCTGTTCCCTACTCTTTAATTTGGATATATAACTTTAGAAAACACCATAGATATTAGATACTTTGTTTGCTATTGAACGAGTTTATGTCTTAATCCAATTTACACCGTTTTAGTTTATAATCGTTAAATTTACAATTGGAATATTAAATGCGTCAAGGTCAAATGATATATATATGAAACTACAACAAATGAATTAACTTACCCTACTAAAGATTCAACCTTAACCCAAACTTCGTCATATTCCAATTTTATTCATATTTAATTCAACTCTCAATTATCGTCAAAATGTATTTTACATCTCAGCAGTTTTTGACTGAAGTGTACTAAATATTTTCAAATTCATGTAATAGTAACTCACTCAGACGCATCGAATTCTAATGAAACCTTGTAAATATATTAAATATGCGGCCATTATTTGATGCATAATTGTAAATTATTTTTTTGAGTGATTTTTTTAATTTTAATTTGGTATATCGATTTTATAGAATAAAACACTTTCCCTTCACAGATATCTGTTATACGATTGTGTTAACCTTTCCCCTTTACGGATATCTAATATATGTTTGTGTTAACCTTTCCCCTTTACGGATATCTATTATACATTTGTATGAACCTTAAGTTTCCCCTTTACTGATATCTATTATACGTTTGTATGAACCTTTCCCCTTTACGGATATCTATTGTACGTTTTTATGAACCTTTCCCCTTTTAATACGGATATCTATTATACGTTTGTGTGAACCTTTCCCCTTTACGGATATCTATTATACGTTTGTATGAACCTTTCCCCTTTACGGATATCAATTATAAGTTTGTGTGAACCTTTCCCCTTTATGGATATCTATTATACGTTTGTATGAACCTTTCCCCTTTACGGATATCTATTATACGTTTGTATGAACCTTTCCCCTTTACGGATATCTATTATACGTTTGTATGAACCTTTCCCCTTTATACGTTTGTATGAACCTTTCCCCTTTATACGTTTGTATGAACCTTTCCCCTTTATACGTTTGTATGAACCTTTCCCCTTTACGGATATCTATTATACGTTTGTATGAACCTTTACCCTTTACAGATAACCAATTTTATTTGCTAATTGAAAATTAAGCTGAATAAAATAATTTAAGACAGCAGAGAAGATAATTCTGTTTTAATTGTTTATTACTAAGACTTAAATAAAGAGTGAGCTATTTATACTTTAAATTTATGATGTCTCTGTCTGTTCAAAGGGTCAGAGTGTCCTACTTAATCAAACGATAAATTGTTGAAATTAGATAACATGTTTTCACGTGCAGAGTATGTTCACTTATGACCAGTGCATGATTGGATTACATCTCTCTTATTGGTCAATGATTGCCACATGTGTTCCGAATGTTATTTCTTAGTTTGTGATGACAATCTGTTGGGGCTGAAAATCTAGGCTAGTGATTTAGACTCACGAGGGCCTTTAGATCTATTTAGATATACACGTACGTTGATTTCTTACAAAAACAAATCATTAATAGATCACGGTATTATAAATTACATGTATTTTATCAGCTAAGAGCTATGAGGAATGGTGTTTTGATAAAAAAAAAAAAACGACACCAAAGTTAGTATCTGTACCACATTGACGTTACATTTGACGTTATCTTCTGAATGAATAACTTGGTTACGTTCAATAGTAAGGAAAATGCATGCAACAATAGATTAAATGACAGTACAGTTAGAACAGAAGAGTAAAGTTATATATGAGCATCTGAACAGCAGCTTTCTTTTTTTATTTTTTAAAAATTGTTAACTTTATTGTAATGTTTTATTTCTCCAAAAGTTTGATTTAATAGGAGAATCAGCCACAGTATTAGCTTTCTTAATCTCTTACTTAATCATAGATTATATGCAGTGATAGTCTGGTGCAGATTCAGACAGGGTGCATCCGACGCTGTGCATAATATGTAGATGTGCATATTATTTTAGATTAAAATTGGCCTCTTCATTTTGGAAAAAAAAACTAATTATTTGTTTAAAAATTCCAATTTTTGCGAAATTTCTCTCTGTGCTAGGATTGCAATGAAAATGGGTGTGTAGGTATACCTAATATGCTATTCCAAATTGCCTCCTATTGTCAAATTTGCAGTAAAAGCGCAGCTTTTTTTTTTTGCCTATTTTTCTCTATTCCTTATATTTTACCCTATATTCTGCACTTTTCACCTATTATTCTCTATTCTGTATATTCCATCCAGACCCTCATATCTAGAAACAATATGCTATTCCAAATTGATTCCCAGCGTCAAATTTGAAGTAAAAACTTGCTAGTATTTTAATGAAACTGCAAATTAAGGTACATGTATTAGATGCTATCCATAACTGATTTTCTTGTCAAAAATTATCCTTCGAACACCATTTCTGCAATGGCTGCCATCTTATACGTAGAAAATCATAGTCAGCTCAGATTATATGAAATTTTGTATTTCACTTCAGAACATATCCTGATTTTTTTCCTGGTCTTGCGGTAAAAAAACTTTCAAGTACGATTATCTTTCTCCGATACAACTTTATTTCACTAAGTAACATAAAAAGGGGTAAAAGATATTACTTTTGAACCTCCAAGGGTAACTGGGGAATACAAAATACTATGAGAATGGTCACTTATAGGTCTTCTTCCGACCGGCAGTAAAACCCTTGCTACAAAAATGGGGTGTCCGTTTGGCTGTTCAGGATGTGCGCAGCCACGTCCGGTCAGAATGGGAAGTTAAATCCGATGCCTTGTGTAAAGAGAAAGCCACGCTCTTTACACGTTAAGAACCCATGCACCAACTCGTTGAGGAGTCCGTAGATAGTCTGTTGCAAGGCAAAATTTCTATTTCTATCCAATATACCCTCATTTTCCAGTGGCTATTCAAATTTCTCCGACCTAATCCCGGACGGCCTCTATTTCATGACCTACCTATTGTATTTATTGTAAATTTGTTCCCGTCCTGAACATACATGAACTATTTGCCACTGGACTTTTAGCAACCAACAATCAAGCAAACAATATTACTTTTGAGTTTGTTTTAATTGTTTGTTTAATTGATTAAGGTACATTGTTTTTTAGAAATTCTTCTTTCAACAGAGATAGCCCTTATGCTTGCAACAGAGGTTATCTAAAATCTAGCTTATAGTTTTATTGAACATATTTTATGATTAAATCATTTTTAAACTTGCTTTAGCCACATGCTACGCCGATTCTATTTTTTTGGGATGGGGGTGGCGGTGGGGTAAAGAGGGGGGACTTGTAGTTTTATTGCTTGTTTGTGTTATGTAGGATAGTTTAAACATATTAGGAGATATGTTCAGTATCTATTTCTAATTTATATTGCACTTTTAATGCCCTAGTCTCTTTTATGTGTCTAAACTGATTTTGTAATACATTTCATTTGAACCGTAACTTTTGATTCCTCTGAAAAGTGATTTGGAACAAAGGGGAAATGACTTTTATTTATCCAAAACTAAGTAAGGTATAAGATCAAACAAGCAATTTTTACATCTACAGATAGAAACTGGATTTAACCTAATAATTATTCAATTTTAAGAAATTATGTTTTCTTTAAAATTGTTGTTTTAAATTGAAAACATACAGAAAAAATGGTAATAAACATGAAGTGAGGCATATTTTCCTTAGAAGACCAACATTTTTTCATTGTTTTTTTATATAGTACTGTTTTATAACTAACTGTCCTTTCCTAGAGTCAGATATTTCAGTTTTACACGAGACACTCTACACGAAAATTTACGACAAAAGGGACAAATTTTCGTTCTCTATTGTAAAGTTTTATATTTTGGACGGTGATATTCCTTTGGCACCTTCTTACGGTGTTTATACATCCCAACTCGTTCGCTTTGTGCGTGTCTGTAGTGACGTGTTTATATATCCCAACTCGTTCGCTTTGTCCGTGTCTGTAGTGACGTGTTTATATATCCCAACTCGTTCGCTTTGTCCGTGTCTGTAGTGACGTGTTTATATATCCCAACTCGTTCGCTTTGTCCGTGTCTGTAGTGACGTGTTTTTATATCCCAACTCGTTCGCTTTGTCCGTGTCTGTAGTGACGTGTTTATATATCCCAACTCGTTCGCTTTGACCGTGTCTGTAGTGACGTGTTTATATATCCCAACTCGTTCGCTTTGTCCGTGTCTGTAGTGACGTGTTTATATATCCCAACTCGTTTGCTATGTCCGTGTCTGTAGTGACGTGTTTATATATCACAACTCGTTCGTTATGTCCGTAGTCTGTAGTGACGTTTTGGATTAATGAACATTATCTATGTATTACTGGTAAATTATTGAGTCAAGGATTTCCTTACCACAAATTACCATTCCTAATTTCTTCCATAGATACAAAGATTCGACTTTGAAGTTTGGTTGTACCTGTAGAAAACTTAGATTTAGATACGATCCGGGTAAACTTACCGATCCTTTAAATAAACTTATTCTTAAAGGTTACCTATTCAACATTGTAATTAGATCTTTGATTATTGTTTTTATCGGTATAAATATCAGTAATTTAAAACCATACTAAATATTATTGTTATACATATATGTACATTAACGGTTCTACAATCTGTCGACACTTATATTTTGGCATTGCACAAAGTCATGTTTTTCTCTGACCGTTAATGTCGTCTTTACACTAAATCCATTGGATGTTGGATGTGTAATGATAGATATTTTAGTCTTAGAACACATGAAGTTTTATTAGTTGTAATTTGCTTGGAACTAGCTTACAGTAACTGCGAGTATCCACAGGTCTTTGTGTCTTTTGTGTTTTTGTTAGGGTTTTTATGTGCTTTGTATCGATCTGATGAGTTAATTATTGTTTGTTTTTATGTCGTACTGTTACACCACTGTCCCAAGTTAGGGGGAGGGTTAGGTGCCATCAAACATGTTTAGCCCGCCACATTCTGTGTGTGCCTGTCCTGAGCTAGGAGCCTTTTATTCAGTTGTTGTTTGTAACTCTATGTCATTTTTGTTTTATGTTTATTGTTTTGTACATACATCAGGCCGTTAGTTTTTTTCGTTTGAATTGTGTTACATTTGTTGTTTCGGGGCCTTTTATCATGTTTTTAGTTTACTATGCGGTATGTATTTTGCTCATCGTCGAAGGCGTACGATCTATTGTTGTTAACTGTCATTTGGTTTCTAGTGGAGAGTCCTTTTTAATTTTCTAAAACCTTCAAAAAGTCTCAATAATGATTTAATTTCCACCTTCCATATTTCTTAATGTTTTTGTATGTTACAGTATATCTTATACTTATAAATACCAGGGTCGATATGGAAAAGGACCTGTTATAATCTATAATGAATATATCACAAAATTACCAGTTTTTTTTAAAACTTTTTTACCAAGCAATTTAAGACGGAAAAATATGTTGCTGTGTGTTACCATGGCAACACCATATATCTTTGATTTAATTTTATTAATTTTTTTCTATAAGGTTAAGTCCCAAATTAAATAAATCTGAGAATATGAGTGGCCATCAATATTCTATATTCTTTGGTGGTTACAGAGAATGTCTCTTCAGATTTGGTATGGTTGCAAATGAGACAACTATTCACAAGATACCAAAAGACAAACTATGAAAATACGGAGATGTGACATTATTGTCAATGACGCTGAACTATCCAGCAAAGATAAAATTAAATGGATGTAACGTACGGCCTTTAACAATGTATATTTCGCCTATCAAATAATTATAGTAATATTATTACACATAATGTATTAATTTTCTGTTAATATATTAAAATCGAAAAAAACATATATGACATTTGGATAAATATTTTTTTTATATATCTAAATTCATGAAATGTAGGAAACTTACCATCTACGTTGGAATCTTTTATAATTCTGTCACAAGAAACACCACCTTCATGTTGATTAATGCAAATGAAAAATAGTCCTTTTTGTCCAGAAAACGAAGAGGTCTCAAATATCACCCAGTATGGTAATACTATCGACAGAAAACACAGGATAAAGCCAACAATAGACGTTATGAGAAGCAGAATTCGGAACAGCTCAAACAATTTCATCGTAGAGTATTCTAAATATTGACCAATTAGATCTTGAAACAAGACTGGTAAACAAATAAATTATAGTCACATCGGTATATATATAGAAATCAAATTTAAATATATCCGATGCTGAAGTTTAACCTTATACAATGTAATGTGTCATTTGGTTTTTATTGATATACAATCATAATATAACGTGACAAAAAATAAAATTATTGCATTGGCCGAACGCGGGGATTATAGATTAAACATGTTTCGTTTCTTAAGTTTGTCGCTTTCGGTTGTTATCACTAAGTTTCAATATATCTATACTCTTTGTTGCGCAATATTTAACATACAGACGGATAACAATATGGGATAATTGATGTAAATGAAAGCATTATGGTTTTACCTATTTTACTTGCATTAGTCCATAATCCTTTCGTTAATTGACTTTGTTTTATTTTTATTGTGTAAATGTAAATGTCATCATTATATTGTTGTTTATACAAGAAAAGACAAGATTTTATTTGAGTCTCACCTCTTATAAAACATTTACATAATATTACAACTTCACATATAAACACAAAGCAAATTTTGGCAGTATAAAAGTAAACATTTTCATCACTAAATAAAAATACAAATTTATCGTCATCTGACATACTATTAAAATCATGACAAAAAGAATTAGCATGACTAAACAATACAGCACGAAAATCTGCATATAGTTGACATTTCAAAATTACATGTTTCTCATCTTCAATTGTATATCGTTACAGTTAAAACATATTCTTTCATTAATAGGTAAGTTCTGATACCGGCCCGTTTCAATTTTTAGGGGCGCAACACCACAGCGAAATTTTGCAAAAGCACTTCAGTCTATATTTCCCTGCAATAGTTTTACAAATATAATTTTCTACCTTAAATTCGGTTTTAAATAATTTATAAGTACGTAGTTTGGCATATTCAGGCATTCAAAACCAACTTATTATGCCATTCAGTTTTATATAAATCAATAGCTAAGCATTCTATATCCTTAATTACATTTTTAGTTAACAATATATCACAATTACAATATGGTTCAAGATTATACTCTTTAAACTTAGTCAGAACTCTGAAGCACCAGTTTTTAATTGGTTTATTTCCATACTTATATGACCACGTAAATACTCGTTTGTTCGATCTATCATTGTCCATTTTACAAAATCTGGACCATAATCTAAAAACAGCTGTCCTTTGCTTTACATTGCATGGAATCCAGCCCATATCACCATACAGAGATAAGTTTTGTGTATATATTTTAAAGTTTATCCTGACTTTTTTAACCTAAATTGTCATCATGACTTTTATTTTTGCAAGTGTCTCATCCTGCCTTTTTTGTTTTTACTCAAAACTCCTGTCCAGCCTATTTTTTTTCAAATTTCATCCTAGCCCCCCCCCCCCCCCCCTCCCCCCATAAAAATCAAATGGTAGCTCCCTTAGAAAACAAAACTATAAATTATTGACCTACAAAACAATGTTTTGAACTAATTATTCATAAAAAATTTTGTATTTAGGCTAGAAGTTTTCATGTCAAAGTTATACCTTTTTAAAGCAGTGACTCATATTATTATAGTAAGTCAATATTTAATTTTCTTTCACCTAACTGGAGTTGTATAGTAAATATTCCTTTCTGTTTCACTGCACTCTCTTTAAACTAACAACTTTTCACTGAAATAATTTGTTTAAATATTTTAAAAATTGATGAGTTTGTTTGAGAAGAATTCAAACTGCAACTTGGTAAACTGTTTAAGCCATTGCTAATGTGATACCCCAAAGCCTACTGAATAAGCACAGTACAGTCAGGATTCGACTTCGTCAAAATTATCTCCCCATTACGCCACCTAATTTTTATAATCGTAAAAATGGAAGCTATTGTAGTGATGACGCGCTGTTAATTTAGCTCTTGAAAACCGATAAATTTATCCACATAGCATTATTACAATCCCTTTATGCCCGTTGTATTTTAAAAGACAAATGTATCTTATAGCTATTTGGCACCATTTAATGTAATTTTATGCATTTGGTCAACTTAAAACTATTTTCTGATCGGTTGTCAGGGAGAATTTTCGAAAGTTAAAAAATATCTAAAAAAATTCTAATTAAATATTTCGTGGAAGGGCAGACTAAAATTTTTCAGTGGTTGAAGACTAATTACCCTAGATAACACACACAAACAATGAAGTTTTTTTGAAGTTATGCATTTTTAAGATCCACTTGAAAAGTCTGTCGTCAAGTACTTTTAGTAAAATTTTGTTATTCGAACACGCCTACTCTGTTGTTATGACACATTAGAAAGGTATTTCACTTGACCCATATATTTTATTTTCTAGTACTGCAAATTTTTAATATTATATCAACCTAGAGCCTAAATATATAAAAATAATAGAATCTGAAGAGAGGTGATGTATGAAATATTTTTCTTTTATACGTTTTCACGACAGAATAGTCAACTCAAACACGCCTGAACATAAAAAGGTGTACTCGACTTTCTCTTTTTGATGAAATTAGTGCCAATTTGGGGGATTTTTTCCCAAAAAACTGTCGCCGGGGGCAGAGATGCAAATAATGCTTTAAAAAGGTCAATCTATTATCTTTCTTTGGCATTTTTTTCGGCAGAATTTATGCTTATGCAAAAAAAGGATCCACATGTATTTGCACCTACCACAATCGACTGTTTTGTGAAAATTTGTCTATAATTTAAAAATTTACAAATATCTCGAAGCTTCATACCATAATTTAAGTAAAAACACGTACATAAGACACATAAAATCATAAATAAGGCAAATTCATTAAATTTTTAAAGCCCACAGAAACAGATGTAAACACTTCAAATTTACCAACTTGGCCTTTTTTACCTTCTCTAACAAAGAGTTTCATTTCTTTTGTTTAATTTCAACTGGGTTTCCGCCTGGTAAATACATCTTCTTTATAAGTGTAATTTGTGCTTGATAAAATATGATTAATTTTATTGTATGTTACGTGTAAAATACAAGGAACTGTTGAATAGCGTACATGTAAAATACAATTAACTTTTGAATGATGAAAATCGATAACGATCAATTTGGAATGATAATATTGATTGATTGTTGGTTGCTTCAGATCCAGTGGCACTGGAATTATAATACAAGAAATATAAAAACATACAAAATCAACAATAATAAACTTTGGACGAACAATTTTCGTGTCATATTACCCCATCACTGCCAAGCTGATCATGTAATAAGTATTAACGAACATTATTTCAAAATCTACATATTAAAATACAAACGAATTTGTATTTTAAATTACATCTTATTCACAAGCGCCGTTTTATGATCATTTGTCGACTATTATTTTGTTCTATCGAAAATTCTAAAAGCACATGAATTGAAAACAATTGTGTATTAGTACCAATAACACGAATATTTCATAACGCTAATACGAACAATTTGTTTATATCCCAGATGTGCAAAGTTTGCCATCAAGCAAATAACAAACGAGGACTGTCTTTCTCACAGAAATGTGATATTCGAAGCTATACAGTAAAAAAAAAATACTCGTTTATCTTTGCCATCGCATAAAATCATTGTTATGTCAAATAATTCTCCACTTGGAACTTATAGCCAGGAAATTCTCTAGAAATCTAACTTATAATATCTAGTTTCAGGAGCATTTGTCCAAAGTATTTTTGTAGCTCTAAATATTTATGAACACATGTTTGTACTATGTTTTGGTGCTCTTCCCATTGATTACATATATTTAAATGTGACCATGTATCAAAATGTCACTAGATTAATATTAATTTACGCATATACAAAGTGTAAATCATTTCCATTGGTGTTAGGCAGGGAGAGAATCTCTCTCCTTTGCTTTTTTCCATTTATCTAAACGATCTGGAATTGTTTTTACAGAATACTAATATAGAAGGTTTGTGCACTATCTCTGATGAGTTAGAAATAGGGTTAAATGTTTATTTAAAATTGTTTGTCATTTTATATGCTGACGATACTGTCTTAATGGCAGAATCTCAGATAGATTTACAAAGACAACTGGACTCCTTATATGAATATTGTGAGTTATGGAAACTTAGAGTAAATGTGCAAAAAAGTAAGATTGTAATTTTTTCACAAGGTAGACCTCCGCAGAATATTGTTTTTAAGTATGATAATATAATACTAGATATTGTGAGTGAATTTACTTATCTTGGTGTATTACTGTCTAGGTCAGGAAATTTTTTCAAGAGCTAAAAAAAAAGCAATGTGAAAAAGCAACACATGCTATGTACGATATTATTCGAAAAGGTAGAATACATAATCTGTCAATTGAATGCCAACTTGATCTATTTGATAAAATTGTGAAACCAATACTTCTGTATGGGTGTGAAGTTTGGGGTTTGGGAAATAATTCAATAATCGAGAGGGTTCATATTAAATTTTGTAAAATATTACTTGGAGTAAAAAAGTCTACTCCTGATTTTATGATTTATGGTGAATTGGGAAGATATCCATTAGATATTTCAATCAAGTTACGAATGATAAATTATTGGTGCAAGTTGGTAACTGGAAAACATGACAAATTGCCATATATTTTGTATAACTTAGCAACTGTCAAATATGGTACAAATATTGTATGGTTAAAACAAGTCAAATCAATTTTAGACACGTGTGGCTTGTCATATGTATGGGACAATATCTTTTTTGTAAATAAAACATGGCTACATGTAACCATCAAACAGAATTTAATAGATCAATTCAAACAAAAATGGCTAGCAAGCCTACCGAAATCACCAAAAGCATTAAATTATCGTTTATTTAAAGATACTTTGGAGTTTGAGAAATATTTAAATATTTTTGATGACAGGCAGATATCCTTATTTCTTAAATTTCGAACTTTGAACATGAAATTTCCAATAGAAACTGGAAGATGGCAAAACATAGAAAGAGAAAACAGAAAATGTGTATTGTGTAATTCAGATGCCATTGGTGATGAATACCATTACATTTTTAATTGTTCAGCTTTTGATAACTGTAGAAAACAATGTATTGCATTTTACTATAGAAATAGACCAAACACATTGAAGTTTTATGACTTAATGAATTCTAAAAACTGTACAGAACTGAACGAACTATGTAAACTTATTAAGGAGATCAATAACAAATTGAACTTTTCTGGGTGAAGAATTGTGAATGCCTCTATCTACTTTCGTACATTATTTATTTATGTAATTGTATTGAAATATGTATAATTATCTCTATACCTTTGTAATTTGGTTTGTGAGAATAAAGATATATATATATATTCAATATTTGAAAAGGCATCGTTATCATATGGAAACGTTGTCGAAAACGTTGATTGTCAAGAAATATATATAATACATTTGCCAGAAAAAAAATCTTTCTGATTGCATGCACGCTAATTATTTGGAAATACTCGTACTGATGGGGGAAAAAATAGACACCATTTTTTCCTAAAAATATAAGTTCCTACGAATACTTATTGTCACGGGCGTTAGTCTGATGATACGACAGTTTACCTGTGTAGAAACAATAGGTTCAAACTTACAACAAGTATGTTAATATGTGTTTAAATAGACGTGTTAGGAAAGTCAATACGATTTTGACGTTGATGATTAATACCAATACCACTACAGGCTATAGGCAGGACCATCTCAAAAAGCTCAGATAACCATGTATTAGTGTCGGTTAGTGTATGGAAAGGTATATACTATGAAATTTAGAGCGAGGGGCTTGCCCCGAGCTCTTAATTTCATAGTATATACCTTTCCATACACTATCCAATTTAGCACATATTTACAACTTGAGTAATCCTGTAATTAGTCTATTGATATGTTTTGGCTGACTAGGTGTAGCTCATGTACTACGTAGTTTTGTAAATCTACTCACTAGTATCATTGTAAAATATTGAATTCAGAATGAAAGATGGTAGCTGGTGGTGTAAGTATGTTTATTGACATAAAGCGGTGTTTTACTATTCATGTACTTCTTCACATGGTAAGATGACAAAATAGATTGACCAAAATAAGCAGGCAATAATTAAATTGCAGTGGAAGCTTTACATTCTTGAAAACATTTTTTCAATTTCACCTATAAAACTAAAACTATAATAAATTTTACACATAAAGATAGTTTGCACTGGCGGATCCAAAAAGGGGGAGGGGGAGTTCAGGAGGGGGATGGAAAACGCCCTTTTTGTGATGATCAATGCTTTAAAATGAGGACATACAGTTGGACCCCCCCCCCCCCTTTTTTATCTTGGGTTGGAACCCCTTTTAAAAATGACTGGATCTGCCCTGGTATGTACCCATAGGTAGTCTAGTGGATAGTTTACATGCATGAAATATTTGTCACTGGACATTAAGCAACCAATAATCAATCAATTCATGACGAAATATATCAAATTGCTGTAATTTTCCTTCACAAGGTTTCATGGTTCACTCTTTTTTGTGTACAAAGTAATTGCATGGAAGATAAATGATTACAATTTTCAGATGGCGTTGTACTCTAATCAAGGTATAAAAAAAAACATGTGTTACTCTTTATTTAAATTAAAGAAACTTTTAATCGTCAAAAACATTTTTAGATCCAAAGATTAAATAGTAGGATGTTTAAAAATCAATTTGAAAACTAATTACAAACTATTTAGTTTAATTTGGAACACAGCATTTATTTCAAAATAGCCAGTAGCAATTTTTGTTTTAATATCTTGATTACGATACAATGAAATCTTACCCTTGTGGTCATTCATGCGTAGTTACTTAGTACATGGAAAAAGTATGTACTATGAAAATTAGAAGGCAAATATAAGCAATTTGATTGGACGAGAAGTTGTAAGTATGTGCTAATTATAGTTGTACGACTTTGCCCCCAGCAGAGCTATAGAAAAACAGTACATTAACGGGTGTTACACGGACACTTTTTAGATGATACACGGACACTTTTTAGTTGTTACACGGACACTTTTTATGAATAGAATCACTCGTGCATGATCAGTGAGTTCATGGGCACTTTAAATTTCAATTAGATTTGAACTTTTTGTTTCACCGACATATTTCCTGTCTTTTTAATTAAAATATTTACGTAAGCATCAATAACTATATTTTTCTTCAAACAATTCCAGTAACTATTCATAATAGTACACTAAGGGATTGACCATTTAACTTCAAAAGGTGGGTTATGGTTTTTTCCTTAAAAAATATTTTGATCCCCAATTTTATGAGAAAAAATATATAATATATTATATAGTTGAAAAACTAAATAATTTTCTTACTCAGAAAAGAACACACCCCCTTTTGAAGCTAAATGGTCGGTCCGTAAATTATTATTTTTTTCAATATATGGACATGAATAGTATTCTGGACAATGCTGAAAGAAATACTGGTGCCAACGTTTATATTTCAATAAATAAGACAGCATATATATATAAAAGAAATCAAATCTAATCAAAAGATAAAATCCCTATCAACTCACCAATGCACGATTGATCCTATAAATAAAAAGTGCCCGTGTAATACACGTTCAAATAGGCAGCAAATCTTGAAGAAAATCATTCAACTTATGTCATCAATTTTGGACGGTAAGGTCTGATTGGATCATATAATGACACGTGTTTAATCCTGATCAACACTATCAGAGACATATAAAAACCTATAAGCATGAACATTTTTTTTTAATCCAAAATATATGCCTATATATATCTAATAACAAGACAAAATCCATTTTTTCATAACATTTCATTCACTAATGAGATAGGAAATTCATTCTTTTGATACACTTATATTGTTATTGAATTCATATATTTAGCGGCGTACGATTTTTACGAATTTTTTAGGGGGAATGAGGGGGGGGGGGGGGGGGGGGGCAGGGGCTGGAATGGCACAGCCTGCATTCTTTCAACAAAAAAAGGATGAAGCCTATTTATTTTAAATTTATTTTAACTCCCCTTTTTCCCCCAATAAAAATCAAATGGTAGCTTGCTTACCTCTGAAATCTTTTTTTATACATTACTTAGTGCGAAGTTGCATTTCAAAAAGTCTCAAATGTGTATAACATTCACCTTTAACTTGAAATGGTTCTTTTTATAAAGTTATTAGATTCTTGATTTTTTTAAGAAAAAACTCTGGGCTGAAGGGAAGTGAGAAAAAAAAATTGAGTTTAAACTGTAACTTACATTAACTGGTATATGGCCATTTAAGTTTCTAATATCTTTAGTTTTGCTACCTCTTCTAAATGCAAAATGTACTTCTTCCTTCTTGAAACGTCGTACAAGTCAGATACAAAACAAAGGTAACAAAAAACAGGCCGGAAACAACCTGCCGTATAGTTTGTCTGCACTTGTAGTCAAGATCCTCGGCTATCGCCTCGGACCTTGACCTGACTACTCGTGCAGAAAAACAATCCGGCAACGGTTGTTACCGGCCTGTTTCTTTGTTACCTTTGTATTGTATCTAATACTTACCTGTATGGGTTTGTTTGATAATGCTGAGATGATTTTTAAACAATAAAATAATAACAATGTATTCTGCAATACACCGAGAGGGACCCAGCAAACCAACATGATCATTATCAATATTATTATCATAAAAATTTAATTTGTTTCACAGTAGTGATTGATTAAGTTTTAAGATCGTTGTTCACCCATTTTATTTTTTTTTTACTACAAGGAAAATCTGCAAAGTGATCAAAATAAACGAATATAAAAAACACTACAATCAAATCACATCCGAATCCGATTTTTTTACTATACATCAATCTTTGTTCAAAATGTTCGTTTATTTAAAAATTATTTGAAATATACTTTTCATGTCGGGCCTTTCATAGCTTTTGTGCGGGATGGGTTTTGCGCCTTGTTGGGTGCCATACGGTGACCTATAGTTGCAAACATTTACGTTATTTGGTCTCTGGTAGATAGTTGTCTTCATTGACAATCATACCACATCTCCTTGTTTTATATCATTTTCTAGAATAGAGAAATGTGTAGCTTAAAATTCTAATAAAAAAAACTAGAAATTTGTGTACTTAACAATTAAAAAAAATAAAAGACTGAAACAAAGGCGTACTCAATTTTAGTATCCTTATCTTTTTATTTTATCTAGAAAGGTCACTCTGGCAATTTAATGTAATGCTGAAAAATGACAATACCTACAAAAAAACGCTAAAATGTGTGAATTAATTATTCTAATTCACATTTTAACTGACGTTTTCTTTCTATTAACTTTTGTCAGTTAGTTTTTCGGACAAAATAGGTTATCGATCTAATTTTTAAAAGATTACTACATTTTGGTCACTATTCAAGCATGTTAAATTTACGTTTCGGTGAAGGGTCGGAATTTTTTTTTTCTTGGAACCACGGATTCTTCCACCAACAAAACAGAGCACCACGATTAAATTGAGATATTGTTGAAAGTGGCGTTAAACTTATCATAGTTGGGTAAGGAGGATAGTTTGAAAATGGAATATTCATGTTCACCTCTAAGACTTTCAAAGCCTGCTAAATTATATGTCGGTCAATTTTTTTATTTCGATTGTCTTCATTTTGTTTTGCCTAATATTCACTATACACTCCGCTTTCTAAATTGGACGGTACATAGTAATAGGTGGATGGGTCCACCCGTCCGTTCTTTCGTTCTTTTTGTCCATTCATTGCATTCATACCCAGATAGTAGTAGACAATACGAATCACATACGGCTCGTGAAAAGTGGTTTTCTTTATTATTAAAACGATGCGCAGCAAGACAACCTTCTTCCAAGAATTGACACCAACTTGGAATTGGATTTTCCTCCAAACTATGTTAATTTAAGTGATAAGATTTATGCGAACCTTCAACCAATTGATACACCATAGAGAAGACACAAAATAAGACAAAACCGCACAGGGAAAAAAGAAAAATGCAAAAAAAACTAAATAGAAGAATTTCAGAATGTCAAGTTTTTGACGAACACGCCATCAGACGTTTAAAAACATTTAGGGTTATCGGAACTTTGTATAGACATCCAAGACATGAATCTAATCAAATTGTTGAATTGTGTGCTGGACTATTGGAGAGGCAAACTGAGTTATTTGACTATTACACATATTCTACTAATATCATTTAATGTTTATATTTGGACTTGTGGCCATAAAATCCGTCATTCCCATTCTTGACCTTTACATATATATTTTTAAAGACATAAAGACAGGTAAAGTCATCACAGGTCAGTCTTCGCTTGATATCCATGATATCTGAAGCCCAAGGAATGAACAATTTTGCTCTTGTAATCTGTCCTGACTGGTATTTAAAAGTCATTCCATAGCACATTGATATAGTTATATATACCTAAAGGTAAAACATTCTAAAGACATAAAGACAGGTATAGTCATCAAAATTTTAAAGCGCAAATGTCCATAGTGTTTGGAGCGCAAATGTCCTATCGTGTAACAGGTAAAAAAGCGCAAACGTCTTGTGCCCGGTTTTATGTTGGAGTTCCCAGAATTTTTATGTAAACAGTTGGTTTATGTAGGATTATGTTGTAACAATACTAAACTAATGAACCAAGGTAAATCCAGGTAAATCTTGTGGAAAATAAAGAAAAAGAATAGTTTCTATTACAATATTTTATTTAATAATTTCATAGCACATTTTGTGTAAATAATATTCAAGATAATAAAATGACAAATGTAAATCAATTCAAACGAGAAAACTAACGACTAATTCATGTAAAAAATAATGAACAAAAAAACAAATATGTTACACAGCAACAAACCGACAACCACTGAATTACATGCTCCTGACTTGGGACAGGGATGTGGTAATATAGATACAATGAATAAGCGTTGATTCTTGAAAAAGAAACCATGAGCCCGGAGGGCGAATGGTTTGTTTTTCATGAATCAACGCTTATCCATTGTATCTATAACTTAAACTATTGTGTTAATTTCCTTTTCAAAATTAAAGCCTTTTCTTAATTAGAAGGTATTGTAAGTGTGTTCAAATAACCATTTTATCATGTTCAACGATGCATTACTAAATATAAGATCACAACTAACTGGTTAGAAAAATACAAATATAACACAACACGTCTGCCGTTAAATTATCAGGCATCTGAATATTATCTGTGTTTACTAAAAAAGACATATTCGAACTTATTTCTAATAAAATTGAGAATGGAAATGGGGAATGTGTCAAAGAGACAACAACCTGACCAAAGAGAATATATAAATGTATATATAATAAATATGTTACCGAAATTTCTAGCAAGAAGCCTAATTCTAGGCACATCACGATTTACTCGCATAGGAATTTGATAAACATTTGTAAATGTAGTAAAACAGATGAAATCTTACTATATTTATAAAACAAAAATGGACAAATTGAATATAATCATTTTCGTTTCAAATATGTGAAATAGCCAATAATAATCCAAAAATAAACGGTAAAACTCGCTATTATTACAAAAATATCCACAATTACATACAAAATAAGAAAAAAAAACAGAAAAACCAAAGAATAGGGACAACAAAGAGAATACAGGGATTCGAACATAAACCGACAAGTCCCTACCTTTAACTTGACTCTTTAACTCATTGATCTTAACCATGCTAACCTCGCGGCTACCAACTTATACTATACAATTGCCTATTATGTATATATAAAGGTACAAACCCTGTGTGTCCGTTGTACCGATGCATATCATATGTTCATTTATATATATATAAAAGACATTTAAATTGTAACCAATTGGTAGCCGAGAGGTTTCGTCGATATGCTGAGTCAGTCTTACATAACAGATTTCAAGGACGGGTTCGATTCCCAGTGAAGGCATATAAAAATTACAAAAATGAGGCAGGTTTTTAAATTAATTCCATTAGTGAACAGAAATCAGTAAATTAGCTAATTCAAACTTAATGAAATTAGACACACAAAGGAAACAATTGAATATAATTTGGTGAATCCATTTCAGCGACAGATTTAGAAAGCGTTGATTCTAGAAAAAGAATCCACGGTAAATGAATAGGCTGACGTCACGACAATGGTTTAAAGAAAAAGAATCCACGATAAATGAATAGGCTGACGTCACGACAATGGTTTAAGCGGAGTTAAACTCGTTTGAAGGCGCCAACACTCCCCTAACCTGAGACAGTGGTGTAACAGTACAACATAAGAACAAACTATAAAAATCAGTTGAAAAGGGTTAAACTCATCAGATGGATACAAATAGAAATACATCTAACAAAAACACAGAGTGGACGTGGACGGGTACTTATACATCCCCACAACAAAATGACACTAAGTACAGATCTGAGAGTACTCGCAGTTACTGACAGCTAGTTCAAAGCCAATAACAACTAAGAAAAAAATCATGCATCTAAGACGAAAATATCAATCAGTACACATCCAACATCAAATGAATTCAGAGTAAAGACGTCATAAAGTCTGTCATCTATTTCTCTTTATTTTCTCTTTCTTAGAACACGTTAGCTGTATTGGATAAATGTGAGAGCATGGAAGGCTTCTGCTTGTCTCAACAACTTGATCATGCTGAAGATGTTTGGGTGAGGTGCATTGACTAACTTCTTCAGTTTACCATGCCAACCTTATAAATGATTTGTTATTCAAATGATGAAATTAATTAAATCTTTGAAGCTAAGTTGAAAGTGTAGGTTACTATTAAATGCTTTAACTAACTTTTCTTTTAAATAAATTTTTTCCAGAGTTTTATATGCTGTTACTATTTTTTCTTTAAAAAAAACTATTTTCAAGAAATTCCATATTAGAAACACTTAATTATAACACTTGATACATGTTTTCAAACTTATATCTTTTAAATTCATTTGCATATGTTTGATTTATTTTTTGGACACTCAATTTCATGTCCTTATTTGGTTTCGGTCAGTATCTCCATTTGCATATCATTGTTCTTCGAAAAGTTCACAGTGTTAGAACTTCTGGTATTTAAGAAAGTGTATTTTGAGTCTAAAGTGCCAGTTGATGTATATGTCATGGATATCGTACACACAGAAAAAACCGATGGAAGAAATGTATCATTTATGATGGTTACACGTACATAAACTTTTAGTGCTGAACATTGACTTTTAATTGATATATGACCATGTATGATTTTTATCATTTTAAGTTGCTAGTTCATTTTAATCATAAAGACTTATCCTGCTCGAAGTCCTACTTCCACCTCCCTGTTGG
Organism: Mytilus californianus; assembly: GCF_021869535.1. Lineage (NCBI taxonomy): Eukaryota > Metazoa > Mollusca > Bivalvia > Mytilida > Mytilidae > Mytilus > Mytilus californianus. Next base: position 3,803,838 of record NW_026262668.1, read on the forward strand.
TGAGCAGGGGGCAACAGGTTTACCTGGCAAACGGAAGAGGCATACATTAAAAATTAAAATGCGGAAACGTAAATAACCTTTAACAAAATCAATGTAAAAACAATGCGGAAAAGAGAACTATAAAAATGCGGAAACGTGGAAATTTTAATGCGGAAACGTAGTGCCAAAATGCGGAAACGTAAAACGCCGGTAGGAATAGCCAGAATAGTAAAATACAAAATGTAGGAATAGCCAGAAGACACCGTTGCTAACGTTATATGTTATTTTTCGCAACGTCAAACGGCGATATATCGGGAAAGGTGCATTTTTCGAGTGATTTTAATCATTAGCTTGAAACGAGTACACGGACCCCTCTTTTTTAAAAGGAAATTTGACTTAATACTGTATGAAGTTAAGTATGTCTGTCCAAAGAATAGAAATATCCTAGAAACCAAAATTTTAAGTAAATGTCTAAAATTTCGACACGAATGGAATATTTTTTATTACATATTTAAATTAACTAAGTTAAAAGTAGCTTGTATCCAAATTTTCGTAAAAAAATCACCGTTGGATCAAAACTGTATCGTATGCCCTTAAAATTTGGAGTCGACGTAAACCGTGATAAGATTTATGCGAACCTTCAACCAATTGATACATCATAGAGAAGACACAAAATAAGACAAAACCGCACAGGGAAAAAAGAAAATGCAAAAAAAAACTAAATAGAAGAATTTCAGAATGTCAAGTTTTTGTCGAACACGCCATCAGACGTTTAAAAACATTTAGGGTTGTCGGAACTTTGTATAGACATCCAAGACATGAATACAAATACGACCAAAGGTAACCAATCGACAAATTATATAATCCAGAGTCAAAATTCGGTAATATGAAAATAGTCTATTGCATTTTGAGAAAGTCCACACTTAAATCTTGTATCCGTATTGTTATTTAACATCAGCACAGTATTTATACCCCAGTTCTATTGTTATATTTCATAGTTTCTATTTCTGAAACAAGTGTAAATTGAATAGATCTATTGTTACAAATAACAATGGATTTTGACCACAGGGTGAGACGAGCGGGGTTTCTGGAAACCCCTGCTTCTACATCCCGAAAACACAGTCCATTGTTATGCACAACAATAGAAATTGATTATTTTTTTAAAAAGCATGAACATAATAAATTATTAATAGTGTTCACTACAAGTCGTTTCAAAGATATTAAAAAAAAACACATTTTAGGAAATTCCAATAGCGAAAAAAGCATCTATTATTTTGAATTAAAAAACAAATCCTTTAAATACTCCTTTGCTTGAAGGTAAAATTTTTGATTCCAGTCGTATGTTTCTATTCTAAACCATTGATCTAAAAAACGGAGATTCTAACTCCCGCGAATCCAACCCCCCCCCCTCCCCCTCCGGATTGCCTCCAAAAAAGTGAGTTCCTGAATATTCAATCTGTATTTTGTATATTGAGCGTGTCCGGTCGTCGGGTTTCTAGTCCAGACACAACTATCCCTCAGTATGTCCGCACAGTATGGGAACAGAACTGTACGGTTTTGTAATGTTTTGGTCATTCGGGAGACTGTCAAGCGGGGCTCCGTCATTCGAAACAATAACAAGTTGCTTGATGGAAAGTTTGATAAACTCAAATGTTACTATATAACGTTTCTGCTGCAAGTTTTGGTAATCAAAAGTTTCTATATGTAAATATGAACCAATAAAATAATAAAAATGACATATGCATCCAAACGTTTTCCTTACAATGGTGGAGCTCCCAGTAAATCGATCAAAACAGTCACGGAGCAGCGATCAAAAATGTCAAATAAACATCGAAAAACCCATCGTTACTACCAGAATTTTCACATGTACCTTTTCTGATATATAGTCTTACCTGTCTGCAAGTTTAAAAACCATTGTACTAGTAGAAATCCAAATATATTCATTTTCTAAATGTCGGATATTTTAATTGACTGTACAATCGCTTGCAAGTTTACTTGTACAATCACTTGGAGCTTTCCTGTACAATCGCTTGGCCAACTTTGATTAACAAAAATTGAAAGGAAGTAGAAATATCTTAATTGGCTTAATTTGTTTGACTCGTAATTAAATGTTCTATATAAAAACTGGCTTAGCACTGATATTTTCGATTGCAGGTTAAATTGAAGCACACATGTCATTACAATTATTTTGTATCATCATATTTTCGTGATAAATAGCTTTAAAAACATATTTTATTTGATATATATGAAACACAAAATATGATTGCAGTTATACACAAAGAGATTCAGAACAATGTTGCTCTTATATCAATCTCCCTGTTAAAAGAAAAAAGGAAGTGAATGTTTTTTAAATGGTTAAAACGTGTCATTAGGATATGTGTTTCAATGCTGTTCCAAATCGGAGATAAAGTCTATTAAAGAGGAATTCATTATAGGCCAAAAAAGTGAATTGATATCTTAATGGAACATAATAGTTTCTAGTGTTTACGTTTTGGGCATATGAATAATTATGACACCCAAGTAGGAAATGCTTACTGCTATCTATTATTCTGCAACATTCATGAACAGTTTTTACTTTCAATGAGATTTATGTCATATAAATGTTCATTAAAACTACTGCAATCCAATGCAACATAATATGCATGGCATGAGTTTGTTTTCCTTGTTCTGTAACGATTTAATAACAGTTATTTGGTATTGTTATCATTTTTTTTATTTAAGCCTCAATCACACATTCGAAAGTCTCACTAATGTGTGAAGGTTTTATTTTTAATTAAGGGATGCAGTCTGCATTAGCGGATCCAGTGTGCGGGGGAGGGTGTTCTGGTGATTGAAACCCCAATTTTTTCGATTTTATTGATTTTGTGAAAGTTTCATGATGTTCCATGGTTTGGATCACCCTTTGTTCAGAAAGGATGGATCCACTTCTCGTATGCTATCGTCCATGATAGTTTTACGTGATGAAATGATCATTCAATTGATTTTTTTATAGTTTGGTCTTGTGTGCTGTAACACCAGTCCCAGTTTTGGGAAGGACTGAGTGCACACAAAAATATTTAACCCGCCACTATCTTTATGTGCCTGTCCCAAGTCAGGAGCCTGTAGTTCAGTGGTTGTCGTTGGTTCATGTCTGTCATTTTTTTGTTGGGGGAAATTGTTTTGTTATAAATTAGGCCGTCAGTTTTCGAAATTTAATTGTTCGTCGGATGTTATAGTTAGGAATATTGAAAAGTTAATGGAGGGTGATACCGCTTACTATTATGAAGAAATTCATAAAATATAAGGATTTTGTGTTTTATTTGTCTTTTAGATAACAACTTACACCCCTTATCCTTGATACATTTTATTAAGAGAGCTTTGTACCACCAGTAGCAAAGATAGATTTAATCCACCATTTTCTACATAGGAAAATGCCTGTACGAAGTCAGGAATATGACAGTTGTTGTCCATTCGTTTGATGTGTTTGAGCTTTTGACTCGTTTTGCCATTTGATTAGGAACTTTCCGTTTTGAATTTTCTTCGGATTTCAGTATTTTTGTGATTTTACTTTTTTTTTGTATTAAACAGAATATCTTATTGGCAATTATACCACATATATCATGTTTATTGACATATACGTGTATTTTCTTTGTTCCGCGAATAGCTACCACCATTCCACATTCGAATGCATTTATCAAGTTAGAATATCCCTGTCCTCTGATGAAACATTCTTTGTTGTATTGTTAATATACGTATATATTATTTTTTTAAACTGTTTGGGATTAATAAATTAAGTGAACTACAAAATATGATTACCCTTCCAGAGCACCTTCTCACCTTTTCATTTATTTATTTTTGTACGATCACTATTTTCTTTAAAATGGTTTCTTTACATTTGTACTGCCCTTTTATTTTGTCTTGTATGCTTATTGTTCGAATGTTGATTTTCTCTCTGATATAGACACCTTAAAAAGTTTCCTTGATATAATCTTAATCGGCAAAATGACTGAATTCGTACTCATTTTTATTTCAAATACTATAGATGAACATAATAGGACAGACGAGGAACAACCAATGAAACGCATATGTAATGTATTTAATTAAGTTGGCCAAGCGATTGTACAGGATAGCTCCAAGTGATTGTACAATAAACTTGCAAGCGATTGTACAGTCAATTAAAATATCCGACATTTAGAAAATGAATATATTTGGGTTTCTACTGGGACAATGGTTTTTACACTTTCAGACAGGTAAGACTATATATCAGAAAAGGTACATGTGAAAATTCTGGTAGTAACGATGGGTTTTTCGATGTTTATTTAACATTTTTGATCGCTGCTCCGTGACAGTTTGATCGATTTACTGGGAGCTCCACCATTCTAAGTAAAACGCTTGGATGCATATGTCATTTTTGTTGAGCCTTCGACTTTAGTCGAAAAAGCGAGACATAGCGATCCTACATTCCGTCGGCGTCATCGTCGTCGTCGTCGTCTGCGGCGTCCACAAATATTCACTCTGTGGTTAAAGTTTTTGAAATTTTAATAACTTTCCTAAACTATCCTGGATTTCTACCAAACTTGGACAGAAGCTTGTTTATGATCATAAGATAGTATCCAGAAGTAAATTTTGTAAAAATAAAATTCTATTTTTTTCCGTATTTTACTTATAAATGGACTTAGTTTTTCTGCCGGGAGATATTACATTCACTCTGTGGTTAAAGTTTTTAAAATTTTAATAACTTTCTTAAACTATCCTGGGTTTGTACCAAACTTGGACAGAAGCTTGTTTATGATCATAAGATAGTATCCAGAAGTAAATTTTGTAAAAAAATAAATCCATTTTTTCCGTATTTTACTTTTAAATGGACTTAGATTTTCTGCCAGGAAACAACACATTCACTCTGTGGTTAAAGTTTTTAAAATTTTAATAACTTTCTTATACTATTTTGGATTTGTACCAAACTTGGACAGAAGCTTGTTTATGATCAAATGCTAGTATCTAGAAGGAAATTTTGTTTTCTTGCAGTTAACATTACATTCAGTCTGCAGTTAAAGTCTTTAAACATTAATTTATTAGATTCATAAACTATCCTGGATTTTTACCAAACTTGGACAGAAGCTTCTTACAATCATAAGATAGTATCAAGAGGAATATTTTTATTGATTTACTTCCTCATTTTTGTTGAGCCTGCGATTAACAGAAAAAGTAGGCGAGACACTGGGTTCCGTGGAACCCTTACGAATTTTTATTATTTTATTGGTTCATATTTACATATAGAATGTTTTGATTACCAAAAATTGCAGCAGAAACGTTATATAGTAACATTTGAGTTCATCAAACTTTCCATCAAGCAACTTATTATTGTTTCGAATGACGGAGCCCCGCTTGACAGTCTCCCGAATGACCAAAACATTACAAAACCGTACAGTTCCGTTCCCACACTGTGGTCCGAATATGAATGTTTGTTTATTCTTGAGAAGAGGGGTAGGGTTTTTTTTGTTTATAAAACCGTAACATATAAAATACATTTATGATTACATTCATTAAACTGATACAGGTAAGTACTTTGAGTTATAATATTGCCTTTATCTTTAGTCTCTTCTACCAAAGCCAACGCTTGACTCAAAATGTCGTCCGTCTTATACCCGTCCATATTGACAAATGCATACAAGGAGCATAGTGTATTTTTTTTTGCAATAAGAATGCAAAAAACGGTCAACCTTGACCTGCTGATCCATATTAACACATGGATTTAACGGGAATATGCAAAACAGCAACTTTGACATTTGTAAAATCTACTCACTTGTCAAAGTTTGAACGAAGATAGCCAAAGTAAGGTTACAAGTGGGGTTTCATGTAAAACAATTTTTATAAATCATGGTTTGCTATTGTCAATAAATATGCTATCCGCTCTTTTTCATTCAATAATCAATGTTAACAAATATAGGGTTTAGTATTGGGTGTAAGTTAGTTATACACCTAGGGATACGGCGTGTCTGGATAACACGACGGCCGGAGCCTCCGGCCGTCGGGGTTTCTGGTAAGAGTTCCATATGGCACCCCCACCATACTAAAAGAACACAATAATGTATTAGAGTTTATTCCGTGGGGGTACCATATGGAACTCTTTCCAAATGTTTTACCTTTCATACCTTTAATTTCATTGATAACAATATTATGGACTAGTCCAGTGTCCAGTTTGAAGGTCATTTAACTTTACTGTACACGTGTGTGGTACATGTAAACAGATAAGCAATTATAATTTAGTTTCAAGAAAACTAATTTTTCAAATACATTTTGTTGTAAATTTTCAGCTTTATAAATATAAAAAAAGAAATAATAAGGCACCGACAGTTCATCTCTAGGAGACTGGAATTTTTTCTTGATTTTTTTTCTTCATGTTTCATAAAGCACAAACCATTGTTTTCAATAGCATACTGGAACAACAGATTATTTTAATAATTATTTTTAAATGTTTTACGGATGTTATTGACAATCAACACCCTTCTGAAACAGGTATTTGTTTTCTTCAGAAATTTAGAATTAAATTTTGTTTCGGCTGTATAAAAACTTGTATATAGCAAGCCTAGTATGACGCTTTTTCATGAACTTATTTAGCGATTTTGCAAGTTAATCTATATGAAAACATGTGTTCTCTTCGTCAATATGAATGGCTTTTCAAACTTGCTTGAGAAAGACGGAAAACGATCCCGGATACACAGGTGAAGATGAAGCTCTTATAGTTTATTGAAAAATTTAGCTTCACACCTAATTAAGGTATTTTTTTATGTCCTATCAATTGTGTGACGGTCAGTCGTGTGACTTTGTGCCATTTAGTTGTATCTCAGGACTGTGAAAATTACCTTTAAACTGTTGACGGTCGTAACATTTTAAGGGCATATATATGATACAGCTACAGGGGAGGTAATATTTTTTATAACATATCTGAATTGACTAGGTGAAAAATAGCTTGTATGCAAACTTTTGTCAAAATTCACTGTGGGATCAAAACTGTATCGTAGGCCCTTAAAGTCAATCGTTTACGGTTTCAGAGGCGTATAAATCATATAGTAAATACTTTTTTTTTGCAGAAAAAAGTTTGATTATAATCAAGAAGGACAAAGAAGATTCTATTGAAAGAAAGATTTGTAATCATGAAAAATGAAAATTTAAATATGAACTTTTTTGGACATAGTAAGTCGTGAATTCTTTCTACTACTGACACTGTCCTATTATTTTTTTAGTCTTTAAAACACAGTGTCTTGCTGATAGCAAGGATTTACAACTATACAAATCCTTTGATTGGAATGAACATTTTCACTCATGTGATAATATAAATGATATGTATTCACAATTTTTAAATATTTATTCAACTAATGTGAATAAATATATACCAACTAAAGTTGTTACTATACGTCCAGCTGACAAACCATTCAAAAAACATGTTTAACCCCGCCGCATTTTTGCGCCTGTCCCAAGTCAGGAGCCTCTGGCCTTTGTTAGTCTTGTATCATTTTTAATTTTAGTTTCTTGTGTATAATTTGGAGTTTAGTATGAAGTCCATTATCACTGAACTAGTATACATATTTGTTTAGGGGCCAGCTGAAGGACGCCTCCGGGTGCGGGAGTTTCTCGCTGCATTGAAGACCCATTGGTGGCCTTCGGCTGTTGTCTGCTCTATGGTCGGGTTGTTGTCTCTTTGACACATTCCCCATTTCCATTCTCAATTTTATGAATTCCACTATCCGTAGGAAAATGAGACAAAGAAATAGAATTCATTACAAAGCAAAAAATACTAATAATTGTATCCATTGGCAAAAATTTAGAGAATTACGTAATGAGGTGATTGATTTGGTTTATAGAAAATCTAAAGAGCAATATAAACAAAAACTTACAAAGGAAATTACTGACAAAAATATACCACCAGGAAAGTGGTGGGGGATTGTAAAATCTATTTCTAAATTATCAAAGTCTCGTGAACCTACACCTTTTCTTAAATCTGAAGGTCAAATATTTTTACATCCAGTGAATAAAGCTGAACTCATAAACACTCATTTTTCAAATATTTCTAAAATTGATATTGAGCCTAAACTTCCAAATAATGTACCAGACCCACCATTTAAAATGAAGGAAATAATTATCACAGAAGAAGAAGTTCTTGATCAATTAAAAAACCTAAATTGTAATAAACCTTCTGATCCTGATGGTGCTTCACCTAGAATTTTGAAAGAAATTAAATCTGGTGTTGTCAAACCACATTACTTTGTTATTCAATTTTTCACTGAAACTCAAAAAGGTTCCATGTGCATGGAAAATTTCCCATGTCACTCCTGTTTTAAGGGAAACGGAAGCTGTCATGATCCTGTTAATTACCGACCTATTTCACTTACAAGTATCATATCAAAAATTATGGAGAAAATTTTGTCCAAACATCTGTTTAATTACATGAAAGATCACAATTTATTATTATGTAAATTTCAATCTGGTTTTCAACCAGGTGATAGTACAGTAAATAAACTAGCAAAAATATATAATACTTTTATTTCCCATCTTGATCAAGGAAAAGATATACGCTTTATTTTTTGTGATATTTCTAAAGCTCTCGACAAAATTTGGCATAATGGTATACTATATAAATTGAAAGTTTTTGGTATTCATAGTAATCTAATTGATTGGATTGGAGACTACCTAAGTGACAGATGCCAGAAAGTTGTTTTGGATGGGTTTTATTCATCTCAAAAAGGTATCAGTGCAGGGGTACCCCAAGGCTCGGTACTGGATCCCTTCCTTTTTTAAACTAATATAAACGACATTATGGAAAATATGAGTAATCATATTAGATTATTTGCAGATGACACCTCTTTATATGCCATTATTGATGATGACTATGATACTGTTTCTAGGTCATTGACTGATGATCTTGGGAGGATAAAAACATGGGCTGAAAACTGGGCTGTTACATTTAATCCCTCCAAAACAGAAACCCTTTTATTTTCTAGAAAAGACACAAATCCTCCTTTATATTTATGTATTGGTGGGGATCAAATAAAAGAAGTTAAAAGTCACTGTCACCTAGGTCTCAACTTTGAGAGTAAGGCCAGTTGGAAATTACATATAAATGCAGTTTATAAAAAAGCATGTTCTAGATTGCATTTATTAAGACAAGTAAAATATAGTTTGGATCGAAATGTACTTACTACAATTTATACAGCATTTATTCGCCCTATTCTAGAATATGCAAACGTTATTTGGGATAATTGTACTTTACAAGAAGCTACCCTATTGGAAAGTGTCCAAATTGAAGCTGCTCGTATTATTACTGGTCTCCGACGTACAACTTCTCTTGAAAAATTATACACTGAATTAGGTCTTGAAAAATTATCAGACAGAAGGAAGAAGCATAAACTGACTACATTTTATAAAATAAAAAATGGATTCTCTCCAAGTTATATGATAGATTTATTAGAACCTTGTCTTCCCACACAAAATGATTACAATCTTAGGAGAGATTCTCAGAATTATACCATTCCAAGGTGCAGAACAGTTTCCTATTATAGAAGTTCCAATACCATCTGTTGTTAAACCCTGGAATGAATTAGATACTAATGTAAAAATGCTTTGTCGATTAACCAGTTCAAATCTGTACTTGGTAAAATATATAAACCAGAGATTCCTCCTAAATATTTTTGTTCTGGTATAAGAAAATTTAATATTATTCATGATTGTCAATTGCGAAATGAAGCAAGTAATTTAAATTCGCACGTGTTTCATGATTTTTTGATTGAAGAACCTTCCTGTCCTAAATGTTTATATCAATGTGAAGACAATCAACACTATTTTTTTGATTTTTTTTTTGTCCATCATACACTTTAAACAGGATTATACTCCTTGATAAACTGTCTACTTATGAAGTTGATATTGATTTAAAGTTATTACTATTTGGTGATCAATCTATGAGTATTGAAGACAATATTCAGATAGTTAAGGCTGTTCATGAATACATAAAAAATTCAGAGAGATTTGTATAATGAAATATATTTTATAGTCCAAAACTAAATAAACCTTTACTTTGTATGTCTGTATCTTATTTTATAAGTTCTTAGACCCCAACCGGCTGAAAAATAATTAATATTGAAACAAAAATTAAAAAATAAACGACAATATATTGTAATTGATATTATAAAAACTAAAAAACTAATAAATGCACCTCTATTTTTCTATATCATTCAAACCATCTTTTGTATATCTTTAGTTTCTTAAATCTATTTTTATATTATTATTTTTTTTTCTTATAACATTCTAAATTCTTTTTTATATTATTATGATTCTTTAATGTATCAGTATGGTTATATACTCACTGTCGTTATTCTTCAGGTGCGATAAGTTAGTAAAAATAAGTACATGATATCAAACATGTTATTTTGATTAAATAAATTATTAAAATTATAATATTGAACAGCTGACTGGAGACTGTTTAATTTAATGCAAGGCCTCTAAATCAATGTTGGAGTTTATTACCTAGAAAATTAATATATTTTTTTTCTTTGAGTTAACTATATATACATGTATTTGAAGCATCATTCCAGTCAGCTATCAGGTATTTTTGGAAAATTAATTCTGTGTTGCCATTATGTTTGTGTATGTGTTGCTTTGTTTGAATGTTATATTGTACCTTGTTTTATGGAGGGCTTACATGTACATAGGCTATATATATATGCCTGTTGCCCAATCCAATTCAATTTATTTGAATAAAATACTGTTTAAACTAGAAAAAAATCCTTTCTGATAGTTAACATGTAAAACGATTCCCACTGATTAATCAAATAACACATATAGACCATTGCGACATCTATCGAGAATTGTCTTATCTTGCGAACTGGACAATCGATGAGTCAGGCAGATTAGAAACCCAGTTCAAAAGAATTATTTCTTAATTTGAGTTATCTCCCTCAAATGTGTCCGCAATTCTTGTACATGCATATAGACGAATGACAGGTGCCATGTGATATACTAATTAAGTGATTCAAAGAGTCATTTTTCTACCCAACTTGTACATTCAGTATAGAAAAAACAGATTAAACCTATAAAAGTTAATATTAATAACCAAACAGTAAAATAGTGGTATACTTTAATCTTAGGGAGCTACCATTTGATTTTTATGGGGGGGCTAGGATGAAATTTGAAAAAAATAGGCAGGACAGGAGTTTTGAGTAAAAAAAAAAGGCAGGATGAGACACTTGCAAAAAAAAAAGTCAGGATGACAATTTAGGTAAAATAAAGTCAGGATAAACTTTAAAAAAAAGAGGCAGAACCGAATAGAGTGAAAAATAAAAAGGCAGGACAGAGATTACAACAAAAAAAAAAATGCAGGACAAAATTTTTCATCCTAGCCCCCATAAAAATCAAATGGTAGCTCCCTTAGTCGTATGCGTCCTAGTTATTATCAATGCCTTCAGATATGGCTTCCGAAATGCGAGTGCATTCAAATGAGGAGACATCATACGTGTCAACATCTCCATCATCTTCTTCAGAATCATAAGAATGCCCGAAGCTAAATATCAAAGGAGGATTTTCTTTTCTGAATTTTTCAAGTTCACTTTCACGATGAGTTTCCTAACATAAATAAATATCAATCCTCCAAAGAACGCACTTTTTTTACTAGACCTTCCATTGTTTTTTCTGAACTAAGTCAATGCTTTTCTCAATGAGAAATTTCAACATTTTAAATGTGTGATTGATGATGTTATTGGCGACATAATTTTTTTTACCAAATGCCCATGGGTTAGTTGAGGATGATATTAATGGCAAGAAAATAACGTCATTGCCATATTTAGCAGCTATCGAAGACATTTTAAGTTCTCCATCAGGCATGTTGGCAAAAATAACTTTGCGTATTTCCTTGGCTGCTTTCAGATGATGGCATTTCTAACTGTACAGGGATTTCCCTTTTAAACCGCATTTCCTTAAACTGTGCGGCTTTTGTTTTTATCCAATACATTTTTCGACATTCTTGGTTAACAACCTCTTTATGATATGAGGTATTATCTGCAATGAAAACACACTTTCCAATAGCTTGGCATTCTTTTATTAGTTCTTCAAAAAGTTACATGAAATGTTTTCCCTTCATAGAATCATGGTAGTCAGCTGGAGAAATGTAATAAAATAAACTAAAGAATAATTAAACAGATAAAATAGAAATAACAAAAAACTAAGGATTAAAAAAGATAAAAATAAAAGAGTAAAAAAATAAATAAAATAGAACAAACATAGCAAAAATATTAAAGTAAAAGAACCGTCAAGTTAAATAATTTTCAAAAGAAATATGACAAAGAATGATAAATGATAAAATCTTGGAATTATCAACATTAATCTTGGAAATTCCAACTCAATCTTGGAATTTCCAACTTTAATCTTGGAATTATCAACTTTAATTTTGGAATTATCAACTTTAAACTTGGAAACTCCAACTTTAATCTTGGAATTATTAACTTTAAACATGGAAATTCCAACTCAATCTTAGAATTTCTAACTTTAATCTTGGAATTATCAAAATTAATCTTGAAAATTCTACAATAAATCTTGGAGTTACCAACCTCTATATGAAGCATATATATTCATAAATACAAACAGAACACCTTCAAATTGATAAAATACCCTTTCCTGGATCTTGATATCTTTTATCTTTAACGGGAAGCTTAATACCAAACTTTGCGATAAAAGAGATGATTTTTCATTTCCTATTGTTAATTTTCCCTTGTCACCATCTTATGGTGTTTATATCTCAACTTGTTCGATTCGCTCGTGTATGTAACAACGTATTTGATTTTAACGAAAGAAACCTCTGTAAGGCTTATTATTTGAACAATCATGTATATTTATAAAATAAAAACACGAAGAACAATAGTTCTTAATGATGAAAAGAGTAAGTGATCTATTTTTTGCAAGAAAACTTTATTTCGTTTGTCATGGACTCAATATGCTAATTTCATTTTAATAAAGGAACATTGTGATGTGTTGTTGCTTGAATATATTCTTGTCTTTAAAAGAGAGGAGAAAGATATCAAAGGGACATTCAAACTCATATGTTGAAAATAAAATGACAACGCCATGGCTAAAAAAATAAAGACAAACAGACAAACAACAGTACACAAAACACAACATAGAAAACAAAAGACTAAGCAACACGAACCCCACCAAAAACCACTCTCGCCATTGTAGATGGCACGGTAGTATTTGCTTTCCGGGAACTAGGTTGCTCTTTTGTGTTTCCTACTTAGGTCAATGTATCTGAACACTGTGATTGATCAACAAAATACAGCAACTACTGAACATATTTTCTCTAGCTGGGTGATTAATCAGGTGTGATAATATATCGAATAATTTTACACACAGGTGAAAATGATCTTTTTATGAGTTTTTTTACTGTGCATTCACTGCATGATAAAAGACATAAAAGCACTAGTGGCCTTGGGTTTATACAGATAGCATAAAAGGTAAACGGTCATCATACATACTCACATTTATATCTGAATATTATCATGAAAATACTTGAGTTGACTGTATATGTAGGTTCTTTGGCAGTGTTAGAAAGTGGTGAACATTTTGAAAAGGCTATCATAATCCATATGGCAAAGGAAATACTACCGTGCATCCTTAATATACGTTGGGCTGTTATATGGTCGGGTTGTTGTCTCTTTAACAAATTTCCCGTTTCTGTTCTCTATTCTTTTATATATTTTGAATGCAATCTGAACTTTTCAGCTGGTTTCTATGTTGCGGTTGTGTTAAATATGCTTAATCTTTAGAGGAATCGTTATTTAATCAAGTAAAACAACCCAAAAGTACTGTTGCTAAATACAAATTCTACCACTGCATCGTCAGCAAAATATAAAATATTTATATCGCTGACATTTCCCATCAGTTGTTTTGACAGAATTGTTCAAAGTGGTCTTATATATGTGTCATGAAATACATGTGTAGACATCACCAGACTCAATGTGCTATCAATGATCAATATATACTCAGAAAGTCTCTGTTTTATAATTACATAAAAGACTTTTCCATTATAACGTACCATTTTGGTCATATATAGATTCTCAAATATTTATACATGTATTGCTCTCACATATTTTGATTTGACCATATCTGAAGAATGTAAATCCAGAGAAGCTGTTTGGACGCACCGAAATGTTACTTGTATTTTCTTGCACTTGGTCGATACCAATTCTTGTGGACTGTCAATTCCCGAGGGTATCATCATCTCATTGATAAGTGCTTCGTCACTGTCATGGTTTATAACTTTTCATTTATTCAACTTTTCATTGATCAATTTAATATTATTTAGAAACTAATGTAAATTTAGGATAACGCTCAGGACGCACCAAATCTAAAAGGTTTTTGGTTTCTAGCACTGAGTCGATATGATGGCTGGTGGACTGTAATAGTCGAAGAGAGACATCATTCAAATAGTCTCAAATTGTTACGCAAATGACATGTATATATAAAGATGTGTTGAAATATATGCAAACTGTAAGATTAGGTGCCAAACGGTGTGCTGGATTAGGTTGGCAATTGTACGATGAACAATTTAGATTACGAAAATCGCAGGAGCCTGCTAGTTCCTGGGCTGTCATAGACATAGAACTATGGTTATTATATGTGACTAGCTACGATATTTCCAGGCTTATCTAAATTTGGCTTTCTGCATATTAATCTAGTACATAATAAAACATAACACTCTGTCATATTATTATGACCTATTTGTTGCTATAACAATGAAAAGAGTCTTTTTGAATATCGGCATAATGAGACTATTCGATGACGACTTTTTATTATCGAGGGCACTAATTCATAAAATGCAAAATTATTGTATGTTAATGGCGCTTAGTAATCTCCAACAGCTTATTTGAATACAAGTTTCAAATGAATTAAATTTACTACAATACAAACTGTTCTTAGCTGTCTTTTAGAAAATGTAATTTTAACTTGTTGTAATGAAGTAAGTATAAATCTTTTAAAATTATTTTTTATTATTTTTTTTAAACTTAGATTTATGAGCATGTACACCACATATCATGGGAAAAGTAACAGTTTATAAGTAGTTGTTCTCATATATATTTGATACGATGTATTTATTATGATATATTTTAGACTCCATTTATGAAAATCTATAGAGCAGATAGTTTTTATTAGTTTTTTAACAATTTTATATAAATTATGTAGAATCAAATATTTTTCACTTCAGACGATAACGTAAAACTTCTTAGGAATTTATATAGGATGTATAGTTCAGTGCCAGCCTACTGGAACCTACATTATTTTACAGTTAGGGACAATTTATGTAGACAAAAGCGTTGGAGAGGGAGTATTTAGTGGCTATGACTTTTAAAAATAAGAAGATGTGGTATGATTGCCAATGAGACAACTCTCCAGCAGAGACCAAATGACGTAGAAGTTAACAACTATAGGTCACCGTATGGCCTTCAACAATGAGCAAAATCCATACCGCATAGTAAGCTAAAAAAAAGGCCCCGAAATGACAAAGGTTAAACAATTCAAACGAGAAAACTAACGACCTGATTCATGTACAAACCAATAAATGAAAAGCATATACAGAATGTGACGGGGTTACACATGTTTGCTTGTGCTTAAATCATCGGATTAAAAAGTCAGGTATTAAAACAAATGAAAAAAAAACTGTAGGTTATACAACTATTCATTCGAAAATGAAATGTACAGTTAATTACGATTAGTTCGCTCGCTTTACCTAATAGCTAGCTTTGAATTATATAAATTTCAAATGCAAATGCAAAGGTAAAAAGCATTCAAAACATAAATAAAATATAGAAATAAACGTTTATGTCCTCATACAAAATTTCACATAACGTTTATATAAGGAACGTTTATCTATGAAGAAATAACCTAAAAAGGTGGTGCACACTGAATAACCAGCGTAGCGGGTTATTTAAAAGTGTGCAACACATTTTTTTATGTTATTTCGAATAGACAGAAAACATTACAGCCATTCCTTATAATTTAATTCTTAATTCCATTTTTAAGGACTAAATCATGAAACTCGTTGATGTCGTCACGGTCACATGACAAAATTATGTCTATGAGCTGATAGACAAAAAACATTCAGCCAATCAGAAGACGTGTTACATCCTAAATTAAATTATATATAGTTAACGGCGTTTTTCTCACAATGACGTTCTACCTCCATAATCCTGGAAATGTCATGGCGGGTCACATATGAAGCCAGTAGGACCTGTAAATGGACCGAGTCTCATTGCACAAAAACATACACCAAACAACTATCTCAAATGCTATTCATTTAACATGTTTAATTATAATGGGATATGCACATGTGACCGAGCAAAAGATGTCTCTTATTATTTGGACTTTTATCTAAAGTTGTCAATTCTGACATTTTGGACTTAAATTCATTGTGTTTAATAATTTTACTTATATTATGGTTTCTATTTACATTTCTTATCAATAACCTTTAATCAACAGGTTTTGATGTGTTAATTTAAGATTCTTAGTTTGGACATTAAGTGACATGTTTTAATCTGTTACCTAATAAGTGACCTGTGGCACCGTTAAAGTCCACAATTCCGCTAAAGTCCACAACACCGCTAAAGTCCACAACACCGCTAAAGTCCACAACAAATTTCCGCTAAAGTCCACAAACTTTCCGCTAAAGTCCACAAAATGACCTCCGCTAAAGTCCACAAGAAAACGCCGTTAAAGTCCACAATAACAAGTTCCGCTAAAGTCCACAAAAAAACAACGTTAAAGTCCACACAACTTTTTTTAATATTAGAATATCAATTCGCTTTTTTTTATCCCGGGCTTTTGTTCTTGGTAGTTATTTTTTATCAGTTTGATAAATGAAAAAAAAAGTACAGCGTCTGTAGAAGATTTTGTTCCATTAATTTGATCTTTTTATTATGATGATCCGATCAATGAATCAAACAGGCCAATTTGGACATCATTTCTAAAAAGTTATCTAGTCATAGTAAATTCGTTAGTTTATTACATAATTACTGCATTCTTCAAGCACTGTTTTTTTTTCTTATTCTTTGTATATAATCACTTTTTTACGTCACTATAAATGTACAGAGCAAAATTCTCGGGACATGTTATTAATAATGTTTTTTTTTATGTTGATGTTTAAAAACATGAGCACCGACAAGAAATTCGACATATAATTCGATTTTGCTAGTTTTAATAAAATTGTTACTAAACATAAGCACATGGACATGGGGTCATAATAATGTATCCGGCACTCCCCTCCAGCTATTTTTTTCAACTTTTATATAGTTTGCCGATATAAAAATAGCTGGATAGTAAAACAGCACAAATAAGTAAAAATATCAGTAAAGATGACCAGGAATAGATAGGTAAACGTTATTTGTATAAATGGCTTGAAATCAGAACTTTGACAAAATATTGCCTCGTAAAAAAGGGGGAGGATAGGGTACATCATCATGACCCCATGTACCTGTGTAAATAAGATGTGGTATGAGTGCCAATGAAACCACTCTCCATCCAATATTTTTGTATATATAATTGATAATTGCTATCGGATTAACGTATTTAAGAACCTACATTGTATACATAATTATTATAACAAGACTGGAAACACTTAAATGTCTTCCCTGTTTTAGTGTTTATAATTGAAGTTATTTAAAAGTGAACAATTTTTTTTACAACAAGTAATACATCAATTCAATGATCAATGAACATGATGTCAATGTGAGATAAATCTTTTCAGACAGACATGGAGGCCGTATAAATTCATCCATAGCTTAAAGTATCTCGGAAGCAAACATCATCAAGAAATAAGAACTTTGACTAATGAACCATTAAATTAGGTCAAGGAAATATGACACAGACCAGACAGACAGTCATGTACACCTTACAACCATTCAATACACAAGATGTATACACGACTTTAATATCACTTATAATATCTGAGAAACTGTCAAAACTATATATTAAGCATTTCAGTTTAATTCTATCAGTCTTCTCACAAGTAAACAGCTGGCTAAATTTTCTAAAAACTTATCTTCCAACATTATTTGTATTTCAAATAACTTCAATTTCAGTGAGCATTTTAACTCAATTTCATTCTTAATACAGGAGATTAACTGATAAAGTTACAATGTAGCGTGACTTCTGTATTTAGTTAAAGTTTTTATTTCATTTTTTAATTCTAGATTAGACAAATTTCTTAAAATTAGGCAGACAGCACGCGTACGGTCCGACCGTATACGTATTTTGAATAAGTTCGTCTACGGTCCAGACCATATACGCGTATGGTCTAAATGCGCATATGGTCTGGAACATCCGTACATTGGATTTGATGTGATTAAAGTGATTTCAATTTGATAAAATTAGTAGGTGAACCACTAAAAAAATGTAAAAAACAATTACATTATAAAGTTATGTTGATTACAAAACGAGGAAGAAGTTATATTTTCATTTATTTAATGCAGAATGCCTGTCTATCAGTTATTTGCTAGTTATTATAAAAGACAGTGTTAGATTTTTAACACGAAAGAAATAGTTAGATAAGAATTCTGAGTATTCGTACATTTAATTTAGTTTTGAATTTACCTTGTTCACCAATAACGAAGTACATGATTGTTTTACTGAGAATGTGTACGGTACAGGGTCCTAAAGATGTAAATTTCGGTATAAGATTATGAGTAAAGGGTTATGTCGAAGCCATTATTGTACGGTTGAAAGTCAAGTCAAGTACATGACCCTGTTGGTTATGTAAGCTATGTAAGATGTTAGATTTTCCTACGAAGCTTCAGTAGAATGGATGTGAAGATTTTAGTTTAAAGAAATGCATGTCCATGGGGACCGAGCACTAGAGGTCTAAAGTAATACGCTTCAATAGAAAAAGCTTAAACTATGTGTTCCTTAAAACCAACAATGATCATATTTAGGTCAAGTGAACGATACAAGCTTAAGATCACATGATACTCTAGTTTTAATAATATTTAGATATGTATATGTTGTACAGAATTTCCTGTTGTTTATTAAATTTGAATGTTCATTCTATACTTCATTATTATCAATTCTCATAAAACCAAAAAACGATTGTAATGTTGATCGCCTTTCCTATTTTTTTTTATACCAAACAAATCAAGGGAAGGAACTAAGACACGAGCAGCCACTTTGATTTGTTTAGTAATTCCTGGCAAACTTGATATCAGAGTAATATTTTAATTTTAATGTTGTCAATTGGAAATGTTTGCCTACCAGGTCATTCGAACTATTAACTGATTAACTGGAAGTAAAGTGGGTGGTCAAAGGTCTTGTTTAAAGTAATCTGCAAGTTCATGGTATTAGAGTCTGATGATTTTCTCATCTAAATCTGAAACCTAGTTTATGCAAGTTCAGCCAATTTTATTTAGAGTGTTTTGATCAAATGTGCATCTTCAAATTGTTTTACAGTGACCTACAACATATATGTTCCAGATCATATTAGTATTTGGACCGTACGCGTACGGTCTGGAGCGAATGCGTACTTTTCAAAATACGCATACGGTCGGACTGAACGCGTACGGTCTGCCTAATTTTGTGTATTAGATACAAATGTACATTACAGATCAACATAACTGAAATCTTAAATTAATACGAAAAGTTCAATTGCAATTGAAATAAACACTTAAAATTCTAATTATTCAAAAAAGTCATGTTCATTTGATATGGTAATCTTCTGTATTTAGCATGTCTGTAATACACGAAATTGAATTATGCTCGCTGAAATTGAAGTTATTGGAAGTAAACATAATGTGGGAAGAAAAGTTTTTAGAATATTTAGGAACTTTACTAAAAAATGTAAATGGAAAGGAATATGCATGAACAAAACATGTAAATGTAAAAAATCTAATGTTCCTTGTGGGCGAGAGTGCCAAAAAAGAAAATAAATAATTCATTTCAATTGATTGAATGTTCGCTTATTCTCTTTATTCATGTAATTGTAACAATATTAGTTTAAGACTTTAACAAATGCCTGTATTTAAGAATTGAATGCTTCTTTTTGTAAATTCATTGGGGTGTAAAAGCGTTGACCGAAGTACATTTTGTATGAAGCGCGGAAGCGCTTCATTCTAAAAAGGTGCGCAAATCTTTTATACTTGTATTCATCATGGGTAAGACATAACACAGAACCGCATCTGCGTATACTGTATTAAATTCATCTTCAACGCATTCTGAAACAAATACATTTTCCTTTTTGAAAACCAAACAAACATGCAAACTAATGAGTGATCGAAATCTGCTTAGCACCACACAATGCATGTGTGGAATTCTTTTATTTATCATTATTTTGATTTCAAACAAGAACATTATGGTTTAAATAAAATTGAGAATGGAAATGGGGAATGTGTCAAAGAGACAACAACCCGACCATATAACAGACAACAGCAGAAGGTCACCAACAGGTCTTCAATGCAGCGAGAAATTCCCGCACCCGGAGGCGTCCTTCAGCTGGCCCCTAAACAAATATATATAATAGTTCAGTGATAATGAACGCCATACTAAACTCCAAATTGTACACAAGAAACTAAAATTAAAAATAATACAAGACTAACAAAGGCTAGAGGCTCCTGACTTGGGACAGGCGCAAAAATGCGGCGGGGTTAAACATGTTTATGAGATCTCAACCCTCCCCCTATACCTCTAGCCAACGTAGAAAAGTAAACGCATAACAATACGCACATTAAAATTCAGTTCAAGAGAAGTCCGAGTCTGATGTCAGAAGATGTAACCAAAGAAAATAAACAAAATGACAATAATACATAAATAACAACAGACTACTAGCAGTTAACTGACATGCCAGCTCCAGACTTCAATTAAACTGATTGAAAGATTATGTCTTCATCATATGAATATCAGGCACAATCCTTCCCGTTAGGGGTTTAGTATCATACCATCATAACATATATGAGAAGAACATAACCCGTGTCATGCCAACAACTGGTTTTTAAATAATTGTGTTTAGTGCCGATGCAAAGACCCTATAAGTGAATCAATATTAACGCCAAAATATGCAATCTTTAATGACCTGACAACAGTATAGTAACTATATCCATTCTTAATAAGTCTATTTAAAGGTTTTGTTAGCTTCAGAGGTGAATACTGACATTTTTGTGCTTTATAAAGAATATTTCCATAAAAAACTTGGATGTGAAATACCTGAACGTATAAGAAGTCTGCATGTTGAGCTATATTTACGAATGATGTCCTTATACCGATGTTAAAATTTAGTAAATGTTTTGACTAGTTTGTGATATCGAAAACCCTGGTGTAAAAATTTTTCAGTAATACATAAATTTCTCTCGTTAAAATCTAAAACATTGTTACATACACGAGCGAATCGTACAAGTTGAGATATATAAACACCGTAAGATGGTGACAAGGGAACGTCACCATCTAAAAATGGATAATTAACGATAGGAAATGAAAAATCATCTCTTTTATCATATATTTTAGTATTAAGCTTTCCATTAATGATATAGATATCAAGATCGAGGAAAGGGCAGTGGTCATTGTTATATAAAGTCTATTTCTGGAATAAGGGACCGTTTTGGCTGCTGTGGAGCATAACAGAAACTTAATGGATTTCGTTCTTATGTTTTATAGATATTTGCAAAGATATTTGCAAACGAAATTTCAATGTCAAATATAGGCTCCAAGATATGTCAGTGTGAATAAATGGTTACCAAAGAAAATACAAAAAGAGCGCCATAGCTAGATAACTTTTCAGAAATGTTGCCTGTTTGATTCATAGAAAATCACAATACAAAGATCTTTTATGGGGATCAAAATCAGAATCTTTTCATTTAGCAAAAATATAATTCAAGCGGATAAGAAATACTTTCCAAGAACAGAAGTCCATGCTTTTTATTAGATCTATACCATCGGGATTAAAAAAAAAGCGAATTGATTTTTTAATAATAAAAAAAAAGTTGTGTGGACTTTAACGGTGTTTTTTGTGGACTTTAGCGGAACTTGTTATTGTGGACTTTAACGGTGTTTTTTGTGGACTTTAGCGGAGGTCATTTTGTGGACTTTAGCGGAAAGTTTGTGGACTTTAACGGCGTTGTGGACTTTAGTGGAAATTTGTTGTGGACTTTAGCGGTGTTGTGGACTTTAGAGGAATTGTGGACTTTAACGGTGCCACAATGACCATTTACAGGCGGATACCAAGTTGCAATTAAACAAAAGAAATGGAACACTTTATTTTAGAATATAGCAAAGTGCTCTCGACCAATGAAATTGTAGGGTTTGGTGTTTCTTAACTGTGAAGAATGAATGCAATCATGTTCTTAGTAAGGGATTATCCTTTTGTTTAGGCCTACTTACAGTTCTTAGCACATACTTACAACTTCTCGTCCAATCATATTGCTTGAATTTGCCTTCTAATTTTCATAGTACATACTTTTTCCGTGTACTAAGTAACTACGCATGAATGACCACAAGGGTAAGATTTCATTGTATCGTAATCAAAATATGAAAACAAAAATTGCCACTGGCTATTTTGAAATAAAATGTTCCAAATTAAATTAAATAGCTTGTAATTAGTTTTCACGTTGATTTTTACATATCCTGCTATTAAAATCTTTGGATTTAAAAAATGTTTTTGACAATTGCAATTTTTTTTCATTTAAATAAAGAGTAACACATATGGTTCTTTATACCTTGATTAGAGTACAGGGCTATCTTAAAATTGTAATAATTTATCATCAATGCAACTACTTTGTACACAAAAAAAAGTGTGTACTATGAATTATTGTGAAGGGAAATTAAGGCAATTTGGTGATTTTATTAACTTTCTTGGGGAAATTGATCTATTTCGTCATGAATTGATTGATTGATTACTGGTTGCTTAATGTCCAGTGGCAAATATTTCATGCATGTCTTGAATTGAAAAACTGTGATAATGTCTGTAGAGAATGTGCCATCTATATATATATATATATATACATATTCTGATTAATCTTTTAGTTTTTACTTTGAAAAAAAAACATAAAAAACACAAAACCTATAATCTCTGATCTATTGGTAGTTTCTTTTTAATGCTTTCCGCTAAACTATCTATGGGGACAAACTATCTATATGTTTCAAATAATCTTAATTTATTATAACTTTAGTTTTACTGTGAAATTGAAAAGTGTTTTCAAAACATGTAAAGCTTCCACTGCAATTTAATTATTGTCTGCTTTTGGTCAAATCATTTTGTCATCTTACCATGTAAAGAAGTACATGTATAGTTAAACACCGCTTCATATCAATATACATACTTACACCAGCAGCTATCATCTTTTCATTCTGGAGTCACTAGGGCCTTTTGAAATCACATATTTTACAATGAAACTAGTGAGTAGATTTACAAAACATAAAATTCGATAATGAGCTCCGTTTTACAAACACCTGTGATATAAGTAGTCAGCCAAAATAAAATATCAATTATAAACCAATTAAAAGATTACTCGAGTTGTAAATATGTGCTAAATTGGATAGTCTATGAAAAGGTATATACTATGAAATTAAGAGCTCGGGGCAAGCCCCTCGCTCTAAATTTCATAGTATATACCTTTCCATAGACTAACCTAGACAAAACAAAAAGTTTCTATAAACGAGTTACAAATGCCCCGAAGTACATTTATCAGCTTGAAAGAATCTGTGATTTAAACTGACTAAAAGTTGAATATTGAAAAAAAAAAAAAAAATCAAAATAAGATGAAGTTTACTGGTGCAGTAACATTGGTACCGTTAACATTATTATGAGAATATTAATAACTTCAAATCACTAAAAAAAAAACAATATCAAAGCAATGCAAAAAATATTGGCTGTAAAATAAAATTTAGTTGTAACTCAAATCTTGAATTTATTGATTTGAACTGGAAATACACAAACAGATAATTCCTCGCTAAAATGATTTACATTCATACATTTTTATGTACTCACAATCAGGAAACATTTCTTACCATTTTATTGTACTGTTGTGTCATCTAATGCCTAACACACAATCTATTATATTTTCTAAAACTATAAAAAAAAAGTCCTTACATCACTAAAACTAATCCATACATGAAATGCCTAAAAAGGAAGTCATGCATTAATTACAAACATTGCACTGACAATGAAACTAATTCTTAAATACAACAAACAAAAGATCAATTTAGCCTTGAGCACTTTACAATATTTTAAGTATGTAAGAGAATGATAATCCCTTTCTTCATGATAAGTACTCGCTAACGCTCGTACTTAATCATGAAGAAAGGGATTATCATTCTCTTAATATACAGAGAAGGTAAAAGAGGCCAAATTGGTATATTTAAATTGTTTACATCTATTTCTATGGGCTTTAAAAGTTTATGAATGTGCATAATTTAGGATTTTATGCATCATAATTATAATAATATACCTGTTTTTACTAGAATTATAGTATGTAGCTTCGAGTTATTTGTAAAATTTTTAATTAAAGACAAATTTTCGCAAAACAGTTAATTGTGGTAGGTGCAAATACATGTGGATCTTTTTTGTGCATATAAGTATAAATTCCGCCGAAAAACAAATTTGATACATCATCTCGATTCAGGTTCTATTATTTTTTTTTATATATATTTAGGCTACAGATTGATATAATAACATTAAAAAATTGCAGTACTAAAAAATGAAGTATATGGGTCAAGTGAAATACCTTTCTAATGAGTCTTAACAACAGAGTTGGTGTGTTTGAATAACAAATTGTGACTAAAATTACTTGACGACAGACTTCACAAGTGGATCTTAAAAATGCATAACTTAAAAAAAAAAACTTCATATTGTGTGTGTGTGTTATCTCGGGTTATTAGTCTTCAACCTCTGAAAATGTTTAGTCTTCCCTTCCACGAAATATTTAATTAGATTTTTTTTTAAATGTTTTTGAACTTTCGAAAATTCTCCCTGACAACCGATCAGACAATAGTTTTAAGTTGACTAAAGGCAGAAAAGCACATTTAATGATGCCCAGTAGCTAATAGATACATTTGTCTTTTTAAATACAACTGGTATGTAAGGATCGTAATGAAGCTTTGTTGATAAATTTATCGGTTTTCAAGAGCTAAATTGACAGCGCGTCATCCCTATATATGTATGCAATGGCTTACATTTTTACGATTGTAAAACTTATGTGGCGTAATGGGGAGATACTTTTGACGAAGAAGAATCCTGGCTGTTTACCTTATTCATAACTATATGTTCTTAGTTTACGTAATGTTGGGACTATCAAATAATAGGGAAAGTTTAATAAATTGTGATGACACAACAAATATGATTAAATGGTAGAAATTATTTAAAATTCCTAATTACTAGTATGCATATTATTCAGTGAGAAAGTGCCTTTTTGTTTATATACAGTTCAATTCAATATTCTATCTTTTAGTAACAACTAAATCGTATTCCACAGACAATATTTGAATCCAACTCTTCAAATACGATTTCATTAAGTAAGGTAATTAACTAAAATTAAAATGTTCGAGTGAAAATGCCTTTAAAATGAAATACAAAGGTTCAACTTGATTTAACCCCTATATGTAAATACTATTCTTACTAACCGTGGATCCAGTTATCTGAAATGTTGTAATTTGTTAGTGTATTAGCTTTAAAATTTAAGTTTTTATTTTAGTTTAAAGGACTATTCCCTTTCTTTCCGTTTGCATTGCTTTGATAATGTTTATTTTTTGTAGCAATTTAGTTGATATTCTACGGAAGCCGATAAGGGCCATTCAAAAAAAAAAAATTATGTTGTAATTACGACATAGCATGTCGTAATTTCGACATAACATGTCGTTATAACGACATCGCTATGTCGTAATTTCGACATAACATGTCGTTATAACGACATCGCTATGTCGTAATTTCGACATAACATGTCGTTATTACGACATCACTATGTCGTAATAACGACATCGCTATATATATATAAGAATATGTATTATGATTGCCAAGAGACTTAATGACACAGAAATTAACAACTATAGGTCATCATAATGCCCTCTATAATGAGAAAAGCCCCCGCATAGTCAGCTATAAAAGAGGGACGAAAGATACCAGAGGGAGAGTCCCCAACATGACAGCTGTTTAATAATTTAATTCAAACGAGTGAAAATAACGGTTTTAATGTACAAACAAAGACCGAAAAACGAATATGTAACACAGCAACAAATGACAACCACTGTATTACAGACTCCTGACCGCTATGTGATAATAACGGCAACCTTATAGTTTAACTTTTCACTTTTTGATGCGATAGGCATTTCAAAATGGTTGTCAGTAAAGGCAAAGTTTGTAGCGGAAACAAATTCATTTTTTTTTTTAGAATAATGAACACTATATGCAATCAAGCTTAATTAAAGTTATTCACTTGCACCTCAGACTTGCACATACTAGAACTTTATTTATAATCAAGTCAAATGAGACCCAGTTGAATAGGGGAGCAATTCAAGCTCACTTGGAGCCTCTTATTATGTTTGGCATGTACAGATTTGCATAAATGATGAAGTCCTGCATTTCCATTGCAGGTTCTGAATAAGATGAATTTTAAGCTTTTCCCAATAAAGACTATGTTAAACTTTGGACTCATAGTGCTCAGACCCACGGATCTCTGTACCTTCATTTGTACACACTTGAATCTTAATGTACAGTAACTACTGAGGCTTGATGCAAATTATTACTGCATTGCTATTGTTGGTTCTTAATGAGATTCTTCAAGCGTCCTCCCCATTGAAGCCCTATTAAAACTTTGTACCCCAAGTTTTTTTAACCACTGTTCCCCAGGGCAACTATTTCTACAAACTTAAGGTCAGGGTTAGGATCCCGCTAACATGTTTTACCCCGCCACATTCTTTATATATGTGTCTGTCCCAAGTCTTTAATTTACATATTTGTTTTTCGTTTATTTTTGTACATAAAATAGGCCCCAAATAAGACGAAAAAAACATCAAAATTGGAGAGAAAACTGAAAAAAAAATGGTTTCTAACCTTAGGGATATTAACCATTGGCTAATTTAGATTTAATACAATCAGTATGCATCAGCATCAGGGTACAGCTCATTTGCATATCATTTGCATATTTTTACAAATACTCGAAATTTAGACAATTTCTGATAACAGTTCAGCATGCCAAGGGTTAATATCCCTGAGGTTAGAAACCATTTATTTTCAGTTTTCTCTCCAATTTTGATGTTTTTTCGTCTTATTTGGGGCCTACAGAGGTTATCAAGGCTTTGGGATACGCTGGTTTGTTCAAAAACGCCACTCTCAACAAGAAACAAAATGACACAGAAATTAACAATTATAGGTCACCGTACGGCCTTCAACAATGATCACAGCCCATACCGCATAGTCAGCTATAAAAGGCCCCGAAATGACAAATGTAATACAATTCAAACGAGAAAAACTAGCGGCCTATTTTATGTACAAAAATAAACGAAAAACAAATATGTAAATTAAAGACTTGGAACAGACACATACATTAAGAATGTGGCGGGGTTAAACATGTTAGCGGGATCCCAACCCTCCCTCTAGGTTTGTAGGAATAGTTGTCCTGGGGAACAGTGGTTAAAAGAACTTGGGGTACAAAGTTTTAATAGGGCTTCAATGGGGAGGACGCTTGAAGAATCTCATTAAGAACCAACAATAGCAATGCAGTTATAATTTGCATCAAGCCTCAGTAGTACATTAAGATTCAAGTGTGTACAAATGAAGGTACAGAGATCCGTGGGTCTGAGCACTATGAGTCCAAAGTTTAACATAGTCTTTATTGGGAAAAGCTTAAAATTCATCTTATTCAGAACCTGCAATGCCAAACATAATTAGAGGCTCCAGGGAGCTTGAATTGCACCCCTATTCAACTGGGTCTCATTTGACTTGATTATAAATAAGGTTCTAGTATGTGCAAGTCTGAGGTGCTAGTGAATAACTTTAATTAAGCTTGATTGCATTAAGTGTTCAATATTCTCAAAAAAAAAAGATGAATTTGTTTACGATACAAACTTTGCCTTTACTGGCGACCATTTTGAAATTCCTATCGCTTCAAAAAGTGAAAAGTTAAACTATAAGGTTGTCGTTATTATCAGATAGCGGTCAGGAGTCATTTCGGGGACTCTCCCTCTGGTATCTTTCGTCCCTCTTTTATAGCTGACTATGCGGGGACTTTTCTCATTATTGAGAGCATTATGATGACCTATAGTTGTTTATTTCTGTGTCATTTAGTCTCTTGGCAATCATAATACATATTCTTTTATATATATAGCGATGTCGTTATTTCGACATAGCTATGTCGTAATTACGACATAGTGATGTCGTAATTACGACTTGTTATGTCGTAATTAAGACTTGTTATGTCGAAATTACGACATAGCGATGTCGTTATAACGACATGTTATGTCGAAATTACGACATAGTGATGTCGTTATTACGACATGTTATGTCGTAATTACGACATAAAAAAATGTTTTTGAATGGCCCTTATCGGCTTCCGTAATATTCAAATTATAACTTTAATGGTACCAATTTTTACTGTACCAGTAAACTTCAGACTACTAATTCACAATTATTCTTCCACGTTCTAAAATAGTATAAATCTTTTACAGTGAACAAAATCACTCAGATTAATTGTTATTTGTTGTTTATTCTTGTCAGCTTAATTTTGTATAAATACTTCTTTGTAATTTTGATAAATCAGACTGGACTCAGGACTTTACACTGAACATAGTCCATCTGTAATAAAAGTATTCCAAGCTGAATTATTGAATTATTCATCGCGTGTTCCAGGGTATCAAGAGTTAAGTTTGCACCAGAGTTTCATATTCATATTTCCAGGCAACCGACTCAGTCAGTCACCCAACCTGTCATTGTCATTTAGAGTATTCGTCTATTGTGCGATCAGGTGCATCACGCAGTTTCAATAACACGAGGCCATTCAGTCAGACTCTTTGTTACAAAACCTACAAGTCACCAATTTTCACCAGTGACAGATGCTACAATGTTGTACGTACAAGCATGCTTGTTTGAAATCCAATGGTGTACATCCGGTTATATACTAAAAAAAAAAAAAAAAAACCTTAAAATCGGAGCGTCAATGACTTTATTGACACTGAAGTTTGCAAAGTGAAATATTGTCCATATGATCAGGTTATCAGGATGATCTCTGAACTAGGAAAAAATGTACTTTGCGCTAAAATGGACATGAGCCAAGCTTTATCGAATTTGATTGGTACTTGGTATTTTCTTTGATGGAAAATATTACATAAATAAAGGTTTGCCAATATCATGTGCCCTTTTTTGCATAGAATAGTCTCTTGAAAATGTTATAAATTTCATGCGTCCGAAGCGCTTTTCTGTATTTACTTTCATCAGGAACGCCCAAAGTCGAATATTTGAAAGCCAAGGATGTATAAGAACCGAAACAGTTGAAGAGCTATATTACCAAAAAAGGACCTAAAAATATATTCAAATCCATCTATGGTCAGCTCTTAATATCAAATAATTTCAAAATTTATTAACGGACAATTTAAGAAAGGTTTGTTATTAATCATGTCAGTACCGAACTACTGAATACTGGGCTGATGATACCCTCCGAGATTGATAGTCCATCATCAGAGGTTTCGACCTAGTGCTGTAAAAAAATAAAAACAACACGTTATAAATTTCATGCGTAAGAAACACTTTTCTGGATTTACCTTCATCAGGAACTCTCAAAGTCGAATATTTGAAACTGCCATTGAGACTTTAGATCACTATTTGGATGATATTTTCGTTGCTGGGGAAAGTTAAACCAAAACTTATAAAACTTTGATGGACACTTTTGGTGAAGTATTTAGTCAGCTAGGTGTACAATTGGCTGTGGAAAACAGTAGTTCCTACATGTTTTAAATGTTTGGCCCTGGAAAATTACACAGTGCTGACGTTGGTAAAATTCCTCCGAAAAACTTGAAAAACTGAAGTTTAAACTTTTTTGAGATAATATCAAAAAGCAAAATGGCCTTGAAGGAACTTTAATCAGTTACAGGGTGGATGACATTTTGTTCCAGGGCAATTATATCGTCCCAGGCAATCATTCCTCGTTTTCTTGATTTGATAGCTTCTGTTAAGAATGGCAAACCTTATTATACTGTTAGGTTGAATTCAGAGGTCAAAGCGGATGCAATGGTTTGGATAATTGTTTTAGACAGGTTCAATGGTCAGTGTAATTTTCCAGATAGATTTCGGTCGATAAATAATAGTCTGGAACTATTCACAGATAGTACAGGCAATGTTGTGTTACTTATTTTCAAGGTCACTGGGTTCAGTTTTGTTGGCTTAGTATCTGGACAAACACTTATATTTTATTGGATATAACCTGTTTGGAGCTAATACCCACTGTGCTGGCTTTCATGATATGGAATCCTGCTGTGAAAAGCAAAAATATTTTAATGAGAATAGATTATCAGCATAAGTTGGCATTGTGAACCAAACAACATCAAAATCGAAGCGGGTAACAATCTTGGTAAGAGAGATGGTTTTTCTCACTATGTATAAATGTATAACAACGTTCAGTTTAAAGGAGACGTGACACGATTTAAAAAATTTTTTTTTTTTTTATTAGATTGATAAATATTAGTCTTAAAACATATTTTGTACAATTTTGCTAGTCAAAACCTGATCAATCGGCATTTTTTAGGTCAAAAAATCCAGCGCTTGTCATAATGAATGATTTTTAATTAGATAACGGTCACGTGATCGTGCTTACGTCAGTGGTAACAAGCTGGGAAAATGTCTCATGAAGATTACTGTGGTAACAATCCGATCGGTATTGCCTGAAAGATCGTCGTTGTTGGACTTTTCGCATGAAGAATTAATATACTTTTCTTGGTTATTTTCCACACACAATGGCTCAAATTGATGAGGTCAATTGTCTTTGTAGTTTGTCAGTAATCGGGAAAAGTGCTTTCAATACCGTCCATAGTGTATCGACTTCGTCATATAGGTTTGTCTGATGAATAAATTTATTAAACCGCTTTCCTCATTTTTTATTTATTCAAATAAAACTACTTTTAATCATGATTCAAAATATAGATTGTATTATTGATGATCAAATTGTTCTTTTTTCTCTCTGTTACGGTAA
Source organism: Mytilus californianus (assembly GCF_021869535.1). Classification (NCBI taxonomy): domain Eukaryota; kingdom Metazoa; phylum Mollusca; class Bivalvia; order Mytilida; family Mytilidae; genus Mytilus; species Mytilus californianus. Next base: position 3,834,974 of record NW_026262668.1, read on the forward strand.
TGTTATAATTATGTGTGCGCCCAAAGCAGAAAGAAAAGAAGAAAAAAAACGATAGTAAAAGTAAAATTATGCGTTCGCAAAGGGTACGTTTTTTGTTTTGTTTTTTGTTTTTGTTTTGTTTTGGTTACGGTGATACTTTAAATAGGTATAAACTATTTTTTTTTGGTTGGAAACCATACATCACGCCAAAGATTTGTATAGTGACAAATCCTTTATCACACTTTTTCTGCATTAGGATATTCAATTAACAATTTTATTACTTTCCCCCTTTTTATGTAAACAACTCAATTCAATATTTTATTTACGTCTCACCTTATGTATAAAATTAAACAATACAAAACATTTATTGGAGGCTGTTGTATTAGTAATTAAATTATTTTGACACCTATAGCATATACTTGACCAGGTGAAAGGTAAGAAGGCACCTGTAGTGTGATTTAGTCGCGTGTTAAGTTATTTACCTTGAACTACTGTAGTCTTATGTTGAAATAATTAATATAGTTATATTACACTTCTAAAGTATGCAATTCCATCCAAACCCTTATAAATCTAACTTCAAATTTAAGGAATTACACAAAGTAAATTCAAGTTCACACATTTCCACCCTTCTCTTCCAAATATCATTTAGCAATCAATTTGTTTATTGCTACCAGCAAAATGCTTGAGTCCAGGAAAATATTCACAACTTAATATTTCTTCAAAAAGGGGTCATTTGAATAGATGTTAAATTTTCAATCGTACTGAGCATGAAAATGTTTACATGTTACATACTTCAGTCTTCGAATACAAATAAATGTCATGAATTATGTATTATTTGTATTTGGGTTGATCTAGCTTACATTATTTGTGCGTTATCTCTATTGTTTTTACGTTAGTGGTTTCTGTACTTTACCGATCTTTTGAGTTAGACTGGTTTTTATAGTTCTTATGTACTGCTGTAAGACCGCTATCACACGTTTGGAGGGGGGGAGGTAGGCGCTCACAAACATATACCCACCGACACATTGTGAATGTGCCTGTCTCAAATCAGGAGCATGTATACCAGTGGTTCATGTCTGTCAATTTTTTTCTGCGGAAATTATTTTGTTATAAATCAGTTAGTTTTATCGCTAAAATTGTTTCACATTTTCATGTTGAGAACTTTTATAGCCGAATATACGGTATGAAGTTATAGGCTTGCAAGCATACAGGAATATTACTTTTCCATCTCAAGAAGACAATTAAAAAAAATGCGTCTGTTATAAACCTTTTTATTTCTGCATATTCTTAAAAGCAATAAAAATAAGATCTATATATAGGTTGTCTATAATTAGTTATCAACGCTGGTTAGGGTATTTAATTGGTGGTGCATAGGGTATTGTATGGTCGTACTACATGCAGGTATTCATTATTTATTAAGCAGTCTTTAGAACTGAGGGGGTCAGACCCATGTCAGACAAGCTTATGATTGTGTTTTTTACATAAATTTAAAATTGAACTCTTAAAAGATGTTCTATTATATTGTATTGTATTACATTGTATTGCATTGTATTTAAAATGTGTAATTGTTTGTATTGCTTGACCCTTATGGGTGTAATTTTGCAATAAAGATTATTATTAAACATCAGGTAGTTGTACCTGTATTACTGTAAACATAATATATTCCAATCTCACCTGTGCCCTCGGCGAAACCAACATCCAGGATGTACACAAAGAGCTTATAAAGTAATATTGCGTAATAACTATATCTTATCAATCCCCCACGTGGCGTGACATCTGAAGCTTGCAACTTCAAACGAGACCTGAAATTGCGAAACTCAATCACCTGTACCGTTCACCTGTGACCTATGATGAACTCATGGCATGGAACCCGAGACCCCAACTCTGGATTCCTCATGAAAGTGGGCGGAAAGAAGTGTAGTTTGGGCTTGTTAAAAAATCCTATCTTTACACCTTCTAAGTCCGCGTGTCATTCGAAAAACAGAAAATATCATGTCAATATTCTTTTTAATTATATTGTTGAATCCATCGGCATCACACATACTCATTTTTTTATCACTGTCATGCGTTTTGTTGGATAATAATCGAAACTAAATTTGCGCTGTACCCATATCTTAATATGAATGAAAGGAACCACTGACGTAGTAGCCTCGTTCTGAGTGACTTCCGGGATGGAAATATGCATATTTGACAGGTCGATAAATCGTTGCATTAAAATCTCATTAAAATACATATTTTAACAAATATTTGACACTTATATTGCTATCGATGTATTTTTGGGGAAAGTTAAGTATAAATAAACATTTTGAAACACAAATTGAAAATCGTGTCATGTCTCCTTTAAGGCGGTCCATATTGAAGGCAACCACAATGAAATCGCAGATACTCTTTCTCGATTTCAGGAGAACCGTTGTTTGGACTTGGTCCCGAATATCGACAGTTCTCGAGCAGCAATCCTACTGGAATTCATCAGGATGATTTAAGAATTGAAATGAATCATTTAATTGTAAATGCAGTAGTACCCAGTACAAAGAAAATATTTTTGAATGGTTTAGACAATTCAGACAAACTGAGGGTATTTGCGAAGTATGGCCTAATCTTCTTGGTGATTTGATATCATTCATTGTTTATCTGTACAGAAAAACAAATTTCCCATTCTATAGTGTCTTTTTATATTTCTGGCATAAGTTTCTTTAATAAATTAACAATTTTGAAGACAATACACAGAAATTTGTTTGTAATTAGGAAACTGATTGAAGTAATAAAAAGGCTAAGGGTCCAAATCAAAAGGACACAAGATTACCTATAACCAGAGGTTTACTCGAAAACGTTTTGGGGTCACTATCAGTAGGTATGAAGCAGAACTGTTTGTAACTGTAGGTGATTTAACAGTTGATAGCAAACATAAACAGATGCATATAGTGACGGTTGAAAACATTTAACTTTGTGTCGGGAGATTGGAAGTCTTATTGAGATCATCTAAAACTGATCAGCTTAATGTTGAAACAACAATTTGCATTTCTAGTCAGCAAAATAAAAAAGTATGTCCAGTACAACTAATACCAAATTCTATTAAAGTTCGTCCACCTTATTAACGAGAAACTTTGTTTTGTTTTTTTGATGGATTCCCCTTACTAGATACCAGTTTTCAGCATTGTTAAAAAGGTCTCTGTAAGTGGTTGGTATTGAAAATGACGGTTTAAAATCCCATTCATTTTGAATTGGTATGGCAACTATATGTGCATTAAAGGATTTTTTTGATGAACTCAAACGTTGAAAATCACAGGATTTCTTGCGTTATATATATAAGAATTCAAAAAAGTATGATGGGTCAGTTGTTTTTTTTTAATGTAAAGTAGATACTTGGTTGAAATGGTTGTTTTATATAGCAGACACTGAACTGTTCATTTAGATTATATTTGTATTTTTAAATTAATTATGCATGTCTTGCAATCAACATATTCAAGTATTAATTGCTTTATGAAGAATTACGTGAATGCTACAGTTTGGATTGTAGGATCCACTATTATTAAACTTGGTTTCGCGGAAGCAAGAGGGACCTGGGGCTGCAGAGCATGGGTTTAAATATATGGTGGCAAGGAAAAAGTGGAGGAAAAATAAAACAGATGAGACAACAAATTAAGACCAGGCTGAAATACGAGGACCCTCCAACTTTATTAATTTTACATATAGGAGGAAGTGACATTTGGGTGGAAATACTAAAACTTAAATTAACAATACTTGGATGAGTCAATTTACGTTGAACACGATTTTCGTGTTGTCACAAATTATTACCAGGTCAAACCGGCGCTACTCCAAAAATAATGATGATGCCATAGAGAGATGGAAGACTAGAATTAATACCTCGATAGCATAATTTCTAATCAAATCAGAGGATTGATACATTCATTACCCCGAAATAAAAGCTAATGGTACATTTTGATGCAACATGTGGTATATTTGACATCACTGTGTAACAACATATTCTTGAATACTCTACAAGGAGGTATAGAAACGATTGTAAATAACCTAGGTATGAATTAAACTTTTCCTGGTTGTTATAAGGTACAATTTTGAGGTAAAGATATATTGAATCTTAAGATACTAGTTCTAGATAGTTTATGTAGTTATAGTATTTGGCTCAGCTTTAGCGCAGACTCAACACATCAGTGTTAGTGGCGGTTTTTCAATGATCCAGTTTGTTTACCCATCTGATCTTATTGGGGAATTTTGCAAATTTCGCTGCGCTGGATATAACATTCATATATTCAGTGAACAATTATGACAGCCTCTGATTACCAGGGCTCATCAGTCAACCTCTTGTTAACGGAGTACTGACATATTAGTTAAATATATATTTATACTAGGGGTTATTATTAGGGGTTTGCCATGATTTTCGGCAGCAATATTATAAGTTACATCTATATAAAAATACAGACATTTAGAAATATATCTCAGATCATAGATTGACATTTTAAAATACATGTACATATATGTTATACATTGTTTAAGATTAAGCTGTGGCCAAATACTGACAAACTTCACTTTTTGTTAATACGTTTTTAGTATAACAGCCAAGGGCTCTTATGTTTAGTATTCTAGCCGGGTCCATGACTGAATTATAGTATTTATGCCTTATTTTAACCTGGATTTTTAGTATTCGTATTGTCATCTTATAAAGTCATGCAGATTGGAAGGTGTACAGTTTTTCTCTGCTTTCAAAATCTGTCGGTTTGAATCCGTGCCGTTTTGTTTATTTTCTTTCTTTAAACTTAATTTTCCAAATAATAGTGGTTTTGGGGTGGAAGAAAACAGACTTGCTAAATAGTGTACTATAGTGTAACATAAATATAAAATAACTACTGGAAGAATTCCAGGTTCTCCTGACAGAGGAGTGATTTATAGAAGGTTACAGGAAACTTCATGTGACATATACTATTGGTATCGGTATCGGATTCGACCCGGAACTTGTTAGTTATTGGTATTATTTATTATGGGAAAACAAAAGGGCCTGGAATGGTGTAATTTTTTAACAACACCATTGTTCTATAATAGTTTTATATAAAGTTGAATTCTTTGATTACTCGTTTTTACGTCATGCCGGCTAACAAATTGGACCTCATTATTTTAGTAGTATAGATTTATTAATATATTTGGTTACCTCCCTTTACCACAAATATTTTTTTAATAAAAAAAAAAATGTAAATGAGTTTATCAAAGATAATAATAAAAATCTTGTCAAGTATTTATAAAAACTTATAGGTATTCAGAATGTCATAAAAACAAAAAGAAAAATTATGCATAAAATTGTTGCTTCAAATGAAAAATGTTATAAGAAATCCATATATGATGAAACTCAAGACACTATAAGTTATCTTTTCTATGATAGCACAATGTATAATAGATAGACAGTTCTGCAGTTTTACAGTATTAACGTAATTCCTGTTTTCCAAATACATTGTAATTTACTTTTACGACATATGATCTAGATTTGTTTAGACGGAGTTTTGTTCAAATGTAAAACCTCATCAAAGATACCAGGTATATAATTTGGTTCGCCAGACTCGCGTTTCGTCTGAATAAGACTCATGAGTGGCGCTCGAACCAAAACAGTTGGAAGCCCAGATTGAATACAAAGTTGAAGATCATACATGTAATTTTCTCTCAGACAGTCATCATATTTTGCCGAGCATGTGATATTATATGTTGTATGGAATGGAAATTAATGTTATGATAAAATATTCTTCGGAATTCATAAAAAGTTAAAAAGTTACTACTAACCTTCAGTAAATCATTTATGAAAATACTCCTGATTCACACAAACTCTGGTAAACAAAGTGATTCAGTCCTTATTTTCAGTCCATTTTCAAGCCAGAAAGGATTGTAACATGATTCCTTCAGGATTATTGTTGTAACATGATTCCTGCAGGATTATTGTTGTAACATGATTCCTGCAGGATTATTGTTGTAACATGATTCCTGCAGGATTATTGTTGTAACATGATTCCTGCAGGATTATTGTTGTAACATGATTCCTGCAGGATTATTGTTGTAACATGATTCCTGCAGGATAATTGTTGTAACATGATTCCTGCAGGATTATTGTTGTAACATGATTCCTGCAGGATTATTGTTGTAACATGATTCCTGCAGGATTATTGTTGTAACATGATTCCTGCAGGATTATTGTTATAACAATGTTATGAAATCGTCCGTTTGTTCATTGATAAATTATTAACAAACTAAAATTTCAACTCCCTCAGGCAAAGTTGAACGTAGATGGATTTGGCTATTTTTTTCAGGTCCTTTTTGAAAATATCGCTCTTTAACTATTTCGATTCTGTAACATCCTTGACTTTCAAATATTCGGCTTTGATCGTTCCTGATGACGGTAAATCCAGAAGAGCGCTTCGAACGCATCAAATTTATGAAGTGGTGTTTTCATTTTCTATAGTATTGGGTCGATACCGCTGGTGGACTATCAATCCCCGATGGTATCACCAGCTTAGTAGTTACATGCTTAATAAAATACCATCCTAAATATGTCCGTTTATAGATTAATAAGTTATCAAGAAAATAAGGTTTCAGCAACCTTCGGGCAACGTTGACCTAATATGGATTTGGCTATTATTCTTAGGTCCTTTTTGGTTATATAGCTCTTCAACTGTGTTAAATTCTATTCATAATACTATTATTCGGCTTTATGCGTTCCCGATGAAGATAAATACAGAAAAGCGCCTCGGACACAAATATTTATAAAGTGTTGTTTTCATTTTTAAGGATATTCCAATTAATAAAATTGTCTTTCCATAAGCTGTTAAATTTGGAAATAATCTTTTCGTTACCACCAAGAGCCATCGGCTATATTTGGTCTATACTAATCAATTAAGATTGTAATCCATGGGGATATATTCAGAAAGTCCAGAAATTTATTAATGCATGCCATCGTTAATGAAAACTCGAAGAAACCCTCTATATGAGGCATTTGTAACCCTTTCTCACACTAACCTAGCAGAACATATTTTAACTGCAACAAATTCACAGAAAACTAAAGAAAATATTATGAATTTGACTTATCAATATCAACAGACATGTTTGGTAGAACTGTCAATGACTGGATTATAATACTTCCTTGATAGAGGGTTGCTGCTCACAAGGAAGCTATTAAACCAAGGGTTCTAAGTGATGAAGTTGAAGTCATCCCTTCGTAAATTTTACGGACGCCATCACGAGTTGGTTGACCGTTATGGAATATCCGTTTCACAGATGATAACGGATATGTTCAAATTGTCGTAACTACTATCCCGTCCTCCTTTCCCCGAATGTGACCTACCGAATTAGACTTATTACCGGGTTTGTACTAACATGAGCAACACGACGGGTGCCACATAATTTATGGAGCAAGATCCACATACCCTTCCGGAGCACCTGAGATCACCCCCAGTTTTTGGTGGGGTTCGTGTTGCTCAGTCTTTAGTTTTCTATGTTGTGTTTTGTGTACTGTTGTTTGTCTGTTGGTCTTTTTCTTTTTTCGCCATGGCGTTGTCAGTTTATTTTTGACTTATGAGTTTGAATGTCCCTTTGGTATCTTTTGCGTCTCTTTTAGCACTAATGACTTCATATCAGTAATTTCCACCATATAAGTTACATCTCTTTATACCCATGAGTTAAGAAAACTGTGCATTTATGTGTGCACAAATATGATATGCAACAACAAATGACTACCACTTAATTACAAGATCCTAACTTGGGACAGACATATATAGAATGTGGCTGTTTTAAACCAGTTTTCAGGCACCAAACACTTCTTTTAATCTTTTACAGTGGTGTCACACCACAACATAAGAACACCGCCTAGCATTGCGTGAACACCTTATCCCCCCTCTAACTAAAGCTGATAAAAATCAGCTTTCGTTTGGGAAGTGTTACCTTCTCGTTGGTATTAATTAATAACGATTAATCACAGCACACAAAGTATATTTCAGTGTACAGGAATGATCATCTACTCATCTCAAGAGTATAAGAATATGATGCTGTTCTATTTTAAGAAGCATATAATCAGTATGAATTTATATTTCGATATGTCTACCTATGTGTAGTGATAACTGCAAATTATACCTTGTCCATCAAAGATGTATATATATATATATATATATATATAAGTCTTAATTGAAAACAACGTTCAAACCTATGATTGCGTTGGATAAAAACCGCAATTTTTATACGTGTGCATAAAACAAATTTCTTTGTAGAGGAGTTTGAATACAGCACAAACAACATTTTCCAAAAGACCAAAAAAGTGAAAAAGTATATTTTAACAAAACGCTTTTGACTAACAGGTCGAACAACTGATGTTCTTAAACCCTGCTGACTGCCATTGGCGATTGCCAAATAAATTGATCACTAGTTTAAGTCTAAATTGAAAACAACGTTCAAACCTATGATTGTGTTGGATAAAAACCGCAATTTTTATACGTGTGTATGCAAAACAAATTTCTTGGTAGAGGGGTCTAAATACAGCACAAACAACATTTTCCAAAAGACCAAAAAAGTGAAAAAGTATATTTTAACAAATGCATTTGACTAGCAGGTCGAACAACGGATGTTCTTAAACCCTGCTGACTGCCATGGCGATTGCCAAATAAACGGATCACCAGATGTAACAAAATGGATCTTAATTATAAATTTAATACCAAACAGAAAACAATAAACTTGCGGAATAGATGGTATACCGCAAACATGAGGTGCAAAAATTTGTACACCATATCCGGATTTCGACAGTTAATGTCTCTTCAGTGATGTTAGGAATCGAAACGGTATTTGGAAGGCCAGTTAATTTACCTCAATTTAGGATTGACTCTTGAATTTTGAAGAGTCGAAATAGGATGAACAGATCATATAAACCCGAAGGCAAATATAATACAAGCCGAAACGAAAAAAATATAAACAAGTCTAAATTGAAAACAACGTTCAAACCTAAGATTGCGTTGGATAAAAACCGCAATTTTTATACGTGTGCATGCAAAACAAATTTCTTGGTAGAGGGGTCTAAATACAGCACAAACAACATTTCCAAAAGACCAAAAAAAGTGAAAAAGTATATTTTAACAAACGCATTTGACTAGCAGGTCGAACAACGGATGTTCTTAAACCCTGCTGACTGCCATGGCGATTGCCAAATAAACGGATCACCAGATGTAACAAAATGGATCTTAACAAATAATTTAATACCAAACAGAAAACAATAGAACTTGCGGAAAAGATGGTATACCGCAAAAATGAGGTGCAAATATTTGTACACCATATCCGGATTTCGACAAATAATGTCTCTTCAGTAATGTTAGGAATCCAAACGGTATTTGGAAGGCCATATATATATATATACGTCTAAACATGTGACAACTTTATGACAGGCATTCTCCATCGGATAACACGTGGTTATACAGGACTAACACCATAATATATATAAAACTCGTCTCAAATTTAGCCCAACAATGTTAGATCTTCAAATTTGTGTTAGCAAATTTTTGTTCTTCCCTCAGCGGGATTCGAACCCTTGTGTCTGTGACATCGTGGCAACACCGCCTGCACCGTGTCCAGCGCCATATATATATATGAAAAGTTCACAATGGGAAATTTCGTCGTTAAGTTTTGTTGTAACTCATTGCCAATTCTAAGTTTAGGTCAAAACATTAAACAAACCGATATGCATCAACGATGGAAATTTTTATAATTCAAAGTGTTGTACATAGATAAAATATAATATTGGAATATAAGAACATCTATTTTTTTTCTGATATATATATATATATATATATATAGCGATTATTTATAGTTTTGTGTCATCGTTTTCCACATTTAGTGGAATTTTCAGTATTTGTTCAACAATTGCGGATGTTTCATCTTGCTGTATTTGAGCTGTAGGATCACAATCCCCTTTGTCCAAATCTGTTTCAACCTTGTCATATGTAAGTTTCGTACCAACATAGGGTTTAGTATGCTTCTTTTTACTTGAATGGCGTGTCCTCCTGTTTTTGTCGTTTTTTTCGTTGCCGATGTTTTTCTTTTCTTCATCGTCATCATACCTATGTGTCTTGTCTCCATCATCATGTTGTCCGTACTTTTCTTTTTCAATAGCCAGTTCTTCAAATTTTTCGCCATGCTTGTTTTTGCTTTTATGTTTGCGTTTACTAGAGAGTTTTTTATTATCTTTACCCACTGCCTGGTCAGAAGAAGTTGTATTTTCTTTCGGCAATCCTGTGCAGACTTCACCGCCTATACAATATCCAACAGCCCCTTGTCCGGTTGCTTCGTTCGGTATTTCTCCTTTCGTTGTATTCAAATCTTTGAGAGACATTGAACTGTCTCCTTCCATATGTTTCGTTCCACTACGATTTTGTTTCTTTCGCTTACTAGACGGTTTTCGAGGTTTTTGTCTTTTATCATCATATCCCCCCTTTTCGTTGTCTACGTCTTTCTTTTCTGTATATGGAGAACTTGCGCCATATTTTGCTGTGTAAATTTCATCATCTGATTTTGCATAAGCCTCATTGCCATGTTCGGGTTGATGACGTCTGCTCGAACGTTTAGATGTCGTTTTGTTATTAGCTTTGTAATCTGTGTCATCATCATTTTCAGCTTCAGATGGTAATAATATTTCTTCTTCTCTTGGTCGTGTACTTGATGACCCATGAAGAGGAATGGATCCTTTATAATCACTTGACTCTCTGTCTGGACCAATAATATTTATCGTAGGTAATCCTTCGTGTGCGATCTCCGTTACGTTTTTTCCATCGACAATTTGTGAAGTCACTTTATGTTTTTTCTTAATTTTCTTTTTACCGAATGCTTCACGACTAGGAGGACGGTCTTCCTCACTTCCCCTATTTGACCTAGAACCTTTTGTGAGCAAATAAATTTCAAGATCGCTATCATCAATCTGACCACTCTCCAAACTATAGCAACTAGATTTCCTGGATACATCACTATCATAACCAGAATAAGTTTGTAAGTTTCTGAATAAAATGTCTTTAAGAGGAGTATCTGAACTTACGATTTTTGGAGGTGGATGAACAAATTTGTCTTTGTTGTCATCATCGTCATATATCGTTTTAAAGGTATACTCAGAAGACGGTGGAATAACCATGGGTTGTTTTAAAGGTTCCATTTTCATTGATTTATTAGTATCGTCATCGCTGTCTACAGGTATTATCGGTTTTGGTGGAGGATGTTCTATGTTTGTTCCGACATATAAGACGGAAAATTTACCTTTTAACCCAAGTGGTTCTGGTAACTGGCTTTGCTGTTTGGACATTTGATTATTGAAGCCATCTATTAATTGCTGTCTTTGATAGACAGTCAGGGCGGTAGGACAAGGAGCTATATTCGCAGTTGAAGCTTTTTCGTCTTTTTGTTTGATCGTATGACACCCATCAACAATATAACATGGGCAGGCGAAAGTAACAAAACCAAGACTAACAACTGCAATATACCATCCAGTAGTTATAGTTTCTGTTTCTTTGTCACGTGTGTTGTTAAATACAACAACAGCGACAATCAAGCAAATCGCTGTAAACAGAAATATGTTTATTGTAATAAAATAGCTGGAAAATTAAAAACCAATAATTAAACACATATGCAAATATATATATACATATATATTAAAATAAATGTATATTCTTTGGTAAATCAATAAATAACTCTGATACACTTTAAAATTTTGTCTTTTTAAATGTTTATATATTTGAGAAAAGACCAGGTAAGCATTTTAAAATTCAATTACAAGTTCATTGTCTTATTATTATGACTATTTTTGAAATTTTTTCCATGGTAACATTATCAAATTTGACAAATATTGTTTTAATTTCAAAGTGCTCGAATCAAAAATTATATTTCATGGCGCTCGGAACAAAATCTATATTTATTCAAAGCGCGACATATAACATCTGTATGTACTCTCGGCACTCGATACAACATCATCTCATTGTATTCACGGCGCTCGATACCACAACTTCTCTTTATATTCACAGGACTCGATATAACAACTTCTTTTTGTATTCACGGCGCTCAATACAACATATCAATTTCACGGCTCCCGCGACAACATCTCCATTTCACGACACTCGAACCATCATTTCCATTGACTTAAAGCGCTCTATATACCATAGCTGCTTATTCACATTTTCTCGGTGTAGCATTTCAAATCACGGCGCTCGCCACAGCATTTTCATTAAACGGGACTGGACACAATATCTCCAATGATATTAGCAGGATAACGTAACAAGGAAACGGTTATATCGCTTGAAAAATTAAGTAAATGACAATCATTTAGTTGTTTGGGGATCAAATTTTTATTTGTTTATTATTTGTCTGCCTTTCCAAAGAAGAGAACAATCAGTTGATGTTTTTGAAATCAAGTTGCGATTATCTTGTCCGTAAATATCAATCTTGTCGAACGTGATTCATACTGTACTAGTACTATGTTGATCAAAAACATATAAAAGTGGCTTTTAAATGTATAAGTTAATAAATACAAGGTTTAAGAAATTCATTATCACAAGTAAACATACGAGCCTTTTCTATATGAACAAACCTTAAATCGTCACCATAATTTTTTTTAAACAAAATAACTAGGGATAGTTGGTAGCTTTAGCCAAAATATCCATTAATCAAGACATTAAGGAGTAGTAGCACCATTGTTTTTTTCTCTATAAGTCTTTGTTAAATTTGCATTTTTCAAAACATTGTGCAGAATTTATTTTTGTTTCAAATATAGAAATGCTTGACATGAGTAATATTATTTTCTCCTGTTCAGTACTACAGTCAAAATTTCATTGCATATAAGATAATGAACATCACTGAAAGTTAACCAATCGAATTGTCACCCTTATATTCCTGGTTACAAGTGTTAGTAACCATGTCATCTCAAGTTTTCAAAATATTTTATATAAACACCAAATAAAAAAAAAAGAATGGTGCTTTGAATCACCCAAGATATATGTTTATGACTCAGAATTTTTTTTTTTCGATGAAATGCAGGGTTAATTTCCTACAACTGTCAAATCGATGGGAACATTTTTTTTCGACCCTTTTCGGTATGAAACCGGGTGTGAAGTACCATGTGTTGGTGGTATTACACCTTACCCATTACCTGTTAGAAAGGCAAATGATGCAGCAGCAAACTTGATCACTCTTATTTTTTTCAAGTCACGTGTCCAGAAGAACGTCATAGAGGCTAAGACAACACTAATGAAGTACAAAGAAAACCCTAGGCCCATAAACACTTGTGAAATCTTGTAACTCCCTGAAATGTATAAAAAAATATGATCACGTTCTTCATTAAATTCAATCAGCTTTATCACTACTTTTGTGTTAAGGTATTCGTTAGGACTGATTGACAGGAGTAATTCCAGCAGCGAATACACATTCTGGTCTTGTTATCAACTACATATTTTCCTGTTGTTCCATAAGTTTGTGAATGTCTTTATGTTTGATAGTTTAAGTCGTAAATCATTTGTCTGGTAATTCTTAATTTCGGGATAATATTATGATCTATAGAATTGATTTTTATTATTAAATATTATTTTTTTCCATTGCATTCAACAGTAACTTAATATATAACTTTTTGATTATCACAATCAAACTGAAAAATCAAACGTATGTTGCTCAACTCTTTCAGTATTAAATGATTCTTAATAGTTTAACTTTCTATCAAGATTCTGTATTGTGTACATTAATAAATTGCCACTAAGCATACGGCAAACAGGATACACTTCTTTCTTTCTTTTACTTCCGTTAGTCAATTTCTTGTTGTATGTGTTAAAATTATATGTTCGTTTTCTATGTTATCTCCTTTATTTCATACAGTGGTAGTTCGTTTGAAGTACTTTTCAATAGGTTTATGACAAATCATAACTAAACGGGCTATTGAGTATAGATAAATTATTTTCCCACAAGAATATGATAAGAGGAAAATTAATCGAAGAGAGATGTGCCTAAATCTGTAGTGCAAAGTAACAGATTTTTGGTGGGGTTCGTGTTGCTCAGTCTTTGGTTTTCTATGTTATGTTTTGTGTACTGTGGTTTGTCTGTTTGTCTTTTTTAGCCATAGCGTTGTCAGTTTAATTTTTGACTTATGAGTTTGAATGTCCCTTTGGTATCCTTCGCCTCTCTTTTTCATTCGAGCTCAAAATAGTCACTTTAAAGGAATACATATCTAAAAAGTCGTAATAAATTCCATTGAGCACCAAACTAATTCGAATACGATTTCGCTTATTTGGATATTTAGAAAAATATTTTGTTCTATGGCCGAAATTATTTTAAAAAAAATTTATCTAGTTTTATTCTGAAACACTGATTTAAGAATTTCAGTGTACACAATTTAATCATGAAATGTTCCCAGTTTAAGGAATGCGAAACACTTTCTATTTCATATTTTGAAACGGAGAACTTAAGAAAACTTGTTCATTGATCAACTATGACGTAATTGCAAGCCAAGTGGCGGATTAAAAGGGGTGTAAAGAGTTCTTGATTGGAATATATAACTTTTTTTTAGCATAAAATCGTTATTTTGTTTTCGCCCCGCTGCGCCCGGTGGTATTTCTTCTATTAATGGAATTACGATCCTTTCAAAAAAAAAAAAAATTATCCGCCCCTAAAGGTAACAGTACATTTGAACTGTGTAGTATATCTGATGTAGGTAATGCACATCTTATCTGCGCATTATCAAGTTTATAGCACAGTTAGAACAAAGAGATTCTGCCTATACCATGTGTTAACAATATATTGTCTTTTTACAAACAAAGCATATCATCGTCATTTTTTTTTGTATTTTTCCTTTGATAATTTTTTGTGATAATTTTTCATATCATGATCTCTAAAAACTAAGGGCGCACGTGCCGTTGTCAATGTAAACATCAACGACGTCATAGGAAAAATAACGATAAACAGATTATCAATCCATGATAGTCTTTCGATCTCAGGTATGTTTTTCGGTCGCATCTCATCTCATGGATGTCGCCCTCGTTTGAAAAACCATCGATAATCTATTATTCTCTTATGTTTGTGACCTGTTAGCTATTTCTTGCATGAAACAAATATTTCTTGTATTAAACTGGACGGAGTGTGATACGAAAACTGCATAAATTTGATTGGCTTATCCAGTATCATGAGAAGATATTACGACGTTTCCATTGGCTATTAGTTAGGTCATTGACGACTTGTAATGAAGAGACGATCAGCCGGATAGCAAATCTCATAATGGTGGCGATTTTATTATTCAGGTCACGTGATTTTCAGTTCAAAAAATGACATTTTGTTATCACGACAATGACGGCACGACATCGACGGCGTAAAGACATTTTGTGTATTTGCCATGTTCAACCAAACATTATTGGATACGGCAGGTTCCAAACTTTTACTACGTTATTCTTTTTAGAATGAAAATGTCTTATATCTTTGATTATTTTGATTGGGTAAGATTGAAAAACGTGCCGCGGCAGTGACACTTGTCAGTACATAAATTGAAATTGAAATGACACACGGATTGGTAACGAATTTTCATTAAGAAGGATGATACTTCCTGATAATATGAACATGAAATACTTGTTTCTTGTATTGTAAAATCCATATTTGGTCGAATTATTCCAAACTGTTTTCTTATTATCATTTAGAAATAATGGATATTGTTTCAGCCTATTTTGTCATACTCTGATAGAAATAATTGTTTCAATGCATACATTTCCTTAGAAGAATCAAGTATTATCCTTGAATATACACAAATACTTCATATTGATTCATCGTTCAATGATTACATGTAAGAAACAATTTTTTTTGGTAGATCTATATGAAAAAAATATTCTATAAAGCTTATAGGTATGAAATTTACATGTTTTATATATTCAATTCTATTCTATTCTAGTGTAAACATGTTAGAAAATTTTTATTTAGACCCATTGTCAGATATATCTGTGAGCTTATTTGTTTGCACTCTAAATGGAAATGCCTGTACCAAGTTAGGAATATGACAGTTATTTTCCATTCGTTTGATGTGTTCGAGATTTTTTGCCATTTGATAAAGCACATTCCGTTTTGAATTTTCCTTGGAGTTCGGTATTTCTGTTATTTTATATATATATATATATATATATATATGTAATAGTAAAATTAAGATTATTTATCTGAGGTCTAATGATGAACACTGAAATGTAACAACTCCTGGTCACTGGCATATGATGTCCATGACATCGTTTATTACAAATGGAAATATTAAGGTACTCTATAAAAAAAACTTCCCAATCATGAAATATGTAATTTATATGTGTATGTAGGTAGCAACATTACAAGGTAATATAAATTGATAAAAAATAATAAACAATAAATCAAAAATATAATCAATGAATTATTTGAAGACAGAGTGAAAAGTAAAATATGTTCTTTATGTCATTCCTCTCATATTACTTATTACTGTAAAAGGAAGCTTGTCTATGATAGGTTAAAGAAATTAATGACAGAATTCTTTGAAGATTTTTTTGCAGAGGGTTTTTCATTCTAAATATATTTTAACCTTTGGCTCGACGGTGATTGCAAACCTGTCACTTCTTTCTTAAGTGCTGTCTCATTTCAGGAAATTTAACCCAAAAAAAAAACGTTTACAAAATGTTGTCATTTCTGTGTTTAGTTATTCAGAATTTGTCAGGACTTAAAGGAGATACAGAGCTTGACATCTGACATCTACAGTTCGTTTCTATGTTTGTTTGCGTTTGCTTTTGTTGTAGTTCAGTGTTTCTGTTGTTCCGTTGTTTTCCTCTTATGGTTGAAGTGTTTCCCTCGGTTTAAGTTTGTTATCCGGATTTGTTTTTGCTTAATCGAATTATGACTATTAAACAGCGGTATACCACTGTTGCCTTTATAGATAGACATCTATTATTCACAGTTTCCCTTAACTTGTCATGCCTGTTTTTAACAAGATATGTTAAATCTTTAAGGTTTCAACAGAAAGTAGAAACTTCAACTCTTATTATTAAATAAAACCACCAGTCCCTTAATTGTTGAAAAAATCACACTTTAAGGCTCCAACAGAAATGTCAAATTACTTCAGAGAATATGTGTACATACATATGCAATAACAGTTATAGATTGATAATGCCATGAGTGTCAGGGTGTATTCTGGGTGTGACCACTACTATTACAAGTATTTGTTAACTTAAAATCATATCCGCAATCATGTATGTCAAATAACTTAATATTGCAAAACATACAACATATATCATAAAGTAGAATGCCAATATACTGTAAATAATCTCTTTCCACTAATGTTATGAAATTTTGTATCTTTCAATGGATATAAATGTAATCAAATTAAAAAAAATCACAACATGCAAAATAATTATATAATGGGTATTAAAACTTTTTAAAGTCTAAATTGTATCACCAGAGACAAATCAAACCATACCTGGTAACACACACATACATATTTGAAATAATGAAGAATTATCAATAAAAAATATGACACCATGTTGACCTAATATATAATTCCTCATTAAATTCATGTGAATGCAGCTAAACCAATGTAAACATTAAAAGGACTTAATCATTACAAAAATAGGGATTCATTTACGAAAACTGGGTGTAGATTGAACATCATTTGAAGGATTGCTAAAAGAAGATGAACAAGGAATGAGCACACACAATTATATTATGATGCGATATCATCTTTATTCTTTTGTAATTACATCTGTAAGCCACAAAGTAAAGATCTAACTCTGTGCAAATTCGTTTATCTCTGTCTTTTAGTTACGACATTTCAGATCTAAAGATGTTTCTACTAGAGTCATGTCATCCAGAACAAATTCTGACATGCTAACAGATCACAATAGTTTACAACTGGAATTCACTGATTTACGGATATGATTGGGAGAAATGGTATGATTGCCAATGAGACAACGATTCACTAAAGACCAAACGAAATGGATGTAAGAGTCGTGCGGTCTTTAACAATGCATATTTAGCATATTAAAAAAAGGAAAATTACTATACATACTGTCAAATTTCTGTTCACATTTGAAAATCGAAAAACATATATGCCATTAAGATAAATTTTTTGTTATAAAAATTATGTAAATTCACGATATTCAAGAAACTTACCATCACCGTTGGAATCTATAATTCTGCCACAAGAAATGCCACCTTCATGTTGATAGATGCACATAAATAATAGCCCGTATTGTCCAGAAATCGAGGAGGTCTCAAATATTACCCAGTAAGGTAGCACTATCGACAGAAAACACAGAATAAAGCCAACAATAGACGATATATGAAGAAGAATTCGGAACACGATACACCATTTCAAGTTACAGATCAAAAGACAAAAATGTTTCATATTGTTTGACAGCTTAAACAATTCCATCGTATTATATTTTAAATATTGACCAGTTTCAATTTCATCTTGAAACAAGACTGGTAAACAATTAACCTATGATCACAATGGAAATATATACAGAAATCAACTTTAAATCTCTCAGATGTTGTTGTATAACTTTATGCAATGGAATGCATCTTTTGGTTTATTTCAAATTTTGAGTATGACACTGTTTTATGTTAAAGTTGAATTTTCAGTAGGGCAATTCTATTTCTAGTTTATTTCTTGCACATGAATTAACATTGAAGCATTATATAAACCAACAGCAATAATTACGATCTTTGAAGTCATATTTTTAATTCCCTTAGACTCATCGCTACGACTTCAATTAAAACAAGTCATTAGATTTACATATAACACGCCTTGTTAACATATAGATTTAAATATATGCAACCTTATGCACTTAGATTATGTAGTATATCTTTGTTTGGATTGTATTTGTTGTTTGGTTTTTGATTTTTTGTATATCGATTTTGAAAAAGATTTCTTATGTTCCGTTAATTTATTTTACGATCATGTATGAAACTTTTTTTTCCACTGATCGTGATTACAAAAGGGGAAAATGATCATATGCTTTTCCCGAGCCAGTGGTCTTTTTTCTAGTTTAGAAAATAGGTTTCAATCGTAAATCGTAATAAAAGTTGTTTGATTTATCTTCAACGCTTTAGATACGGGACAATTATAACTTGACAGTTCATATTAACATTAACATGTCTTCTAAGATTCTGTGTTATGGTGTTGGCTTTCTGTTAAAATAATTTTACGTCTGCTTTTATTCATATTTGTAAAAGCTTTCTTCTGTTTTGAAATCACTAGTTGTTATATCAAATCATCATAAATAGATATATGACAGAAAAAAAGGATTATGATGTATTAATTCCTGATGCAAACTCCATAAACTCACTTGACAAATCCGTATGATCAACACCTAAAGGTTAAAGTTAGGACTTCGATACGGAATTAAAAACTATATCTTACTGCAAATTATATCGAACCTTCACACCAGTTTGATTACAATGATTTGTTGATATCTGTGCATCGCAGAACACATATATTTCGATTTGCAGTATTCATAAATTAACTGATTGATGTAGCCCCTAAACTGATAGAATGTCAAGAACTTGCGCCTATTTCACTAAAATTTGCATCTTACAACTTTAATAAACAAACTGAAAAAATCCGATAGAAATAGAGAAGGTACCTAGTCAGTTGTTGAATGAAAAACAAATATCACATCTATTTAGCAACTAAACAATAAGGAAACCTTAGTCTAAAAGCTGTCTATAGATTAAATGCGATCAACATATATATATATAATCTCCGACCTTTCTAATATTCATTGAGAGGTCACCATATTTATTTTCGGAACGTAAAGGTAAAGAATAAAGCTAGCTTCTTTAAAAAAAATCCTGAACATTTGTAATATATCATAATCGTATCATATCGCTTGAGCACAGTTTTCAATCTGCTTTCCTCTACGGAGGTTATATTGTTTAAGGAAGAGATAAACAGTCGAGTAGACGGTTTCGAAAAGGCTAGTTTATCTTTGTATTGAATTAAATAACTAGAGTTGATACCAATCAATATCCAATTCTCAGACGTGATGAAAAAAAAGCAAAATAGCAGAAATACCGAACTCCAAGGAAAATTCAAAACGGAAAGTCATTTACTGTGAAAGTACTTTTATTCGTGGGTATCAATTTTCGTGGTTTGAGCAAAAGTTACATGTTCGTGGATTCTTAAGTTCGTGGATTTTAGTTTTTGGAAAGAAACACAATGGGTGAATAATTTGAAGCCATCGAAAACTAAAACTAGTGAAAATAATCATGTGTTGTTTTATAAAATTTCTTTGACATTTCAAAATAAGGTGTTCATTTGCACTTACTTGTTCGTCTTTCATTACTAACAAAATTCATCAAACTTTTAATAAGATAAGTGCTTTCTAAAATAAGCCAATTCATCTATTCTTACAAATGTTCTCGATTGAAGGAAATTGCATGGTAAATATTTTAATTCTTGCACACGTGTAAACAGAAGTGATGATACTAATTAACCCGAGATTGTTCGGTCAACAGATTAACGTTCACCAAAGGTGTTAATTTTGCAATAAAAATGTCACTTAAAGAAAACGGTTACATAAAAAAGCTACACATGTACTTTGAATTGTAGAATAAATTCTTTTGAAATAAAAAAGCAAGCCCCTTATGAAATTATTTATTTTTTCGTAAGAGAATTATGATGAGATAAAATGAACACGTCATCGTCGCATGGTATCATCACCGGAAATTCTGACTTTTATCGATCTAAACTGATTTTCGTGAGAATTAAAAGGTTAAAAGTAGTACAGTTTAGGTCGTTTGAAGCCATCCACGAAAACCACGAAAATTGGTACCCCAAAAAAGTACTTTCACAATATTAAATGGCAAAATAGAAAGCTCAAACATAGCAAACGAATGGAAAACAACTATCATATTCCTGACTTGGTACATGCATTTCCTTATGTAGAAAATGGTGGATTAAACATGGGTTTATAGCTAGCTTAACCTCTCACTTGCATGACAGTCGCTTAGAATTCCATTATATTGACAACAATGTGTGAGCAAAACAAACAGACATAATAGGTAAAATTGTCAAAAATTGGGATACAGCAGTCAACATTGTGTTATAATCTTAATCACTATAAAAACAAATAACTATTTCAACAAAGAAAAACAAAATGGCGTATAGGCACTCTATAGACAATGTACATAAGCTAAAAATGAAAGACAAGAATACAAAAAAATCACCATAGCACAATAACATAATGGCGGGTTGTATAAATACCGAGTCACGCCAAAGAATATTATCAAAAATGGACTAAACAGTAAAGGTTAAAAATATACAAAGACAAATAAAAAGATCACTATAACACGTAAGTAAGATGACAAAAAACGTCAGTACCTAGAATTTATACTTCAAGACCATCATGTATTATTTGTGAAGTTGATATGGAGTAATATCAACAAGGCCTTGGTATCTTCCGATGAACTTTTTTAGAAAAAAAGGACAAGATGTTCTTTGACATAACCCTGGTTCATCAACTTTCTGCTCAGACACTGATGACGTTTTATAAAGTCTGAGTAGCACTTTAATACAGAGAATATGTAATATGCAATAACAGTTATAAATTGTTAATGCCAAGAGTGTCAGGATGTATTCTGGGTGTGACAGCTACTATTACAAGTATTTATTAACTTAAAACCCAATCCCCAATCATGTATGTATAATAACTAAATATTGCAAAACATACAACTTGTATCTTGCAGTGGATATAAATGCAACCACATAAAAAAAATCACAACATAAAACATGGCCATGGGGTGTGCAAAATAATTATATAATGGCTATAAATAACATTTTAAAGTTCAAATTGTACCATCAGAGACATATTAAACCATATCTGGTAACACACACATACATATGTGGAATAATGAAGAATTATCAATAAAAAATATAACACTGATATATAATTCCTCATTAAATTCATGTACATGCAGCTGAACAATTAAAAGGACTAAATCATTATAAATAGGGATTCATTTAGGAAAACTGGATGTGTATTGCACATCATTTAAAGGATGATTCGGAAAAGATGAACAAAGAATGAGAACAAACAATTATATTATGATGTGATATCATCTTCATTCTTTTGTAATCACATCTGTAAGCTACAAAGTAAAGATCTAACTCTGTGCAAATTGGTTTTCCTCTGTCTTTTAGTTACGACATTTCAGATCTAAAGATCGTTATACTGGAGTCAAGTCATCGAGGACAAATTGTGACATGCTAACAGATCACAATAATTTACAACTGGACTTCCAAAAAAGAATGCACTGATTTAAGGATGTGATTGGGAGAAATGGCATGATTGCCAATGAGACAACTATTCACCAAAGACCAAACGAAATGGATGTAAGAGTCGTACGGTCTTTAACAATGCATATTTAGCATATTAAAAATAGTACAGTTACTATACATACTATCAAATTTCTGTTAAAACATATATGCCATTAAGATAAATATTTTGTTATAAAAATTATGTAAATTCACGATATTCAAGAAACTTATCATCAACGTTGGAATCTATAATTCTGCCACAAGAAATGCCACCTTCATGTTGATAGATGCACATAAATAATAGCCCTCTTTGTCCAGAAATCGAGGAGGTCTCAAATATCACCCAGTAAGGTAGCACTATCGACAGAAAACACAGAATGAAGCCAACAATAGACGATATATGAAGAAGAATTCGGAACACGATACACCATTTCAAGTTACAGATCAAAAGACAAAAATGTTTCATATTGTTTGACAGCTTAAACAAATCCATCGTTTTATATTTTAAATATTGACCAGTTCCAATTTGATCTTGAAACAAGACTGGTAAACAATTAACCTATGATCACAATGGAAATATGTACAGAAATCAATTTTAAATCTTTCCGATGTTGTTGTATAACTTTATGCAATGGAATGCATCTTTTGGTTTATTTCAAATTTTGAGTATGACACTGTTTTTTTGTTAAAGTTGAATCTTCAGTAAGGCAATTCTATTTCTAGTTTATTTCTTTATATGATTTACCATTGAAGCATTAAATAAACTAACTGCAACAATTACGACCTTTGAGACTCATCGCTACGATTTCAATTAAAACAAGCCATTAGATTTTCATATAACACGCCTTGTTAACATATAGGTTTAAATATATTCAACCTTATGCACTTAGATTATGTAGTATATCTTTGTTTGGATTGTATTTGTTGTTTGGTTTTTGATTTTTTGTAGATCGATTTTGAAAAGGATTTCTTATTTTCTGTTAATTTATTATACGATCATGTATGAAATCTTTTTCAATCGATCTTGATTACAAAAGGGGAAAATGATCATATGGTTTTCCCGAGCCAGAGGTCTTTTTTCTTGTTTAGAAAATAAGGTTTGGATCGTAAATCGTAAAAAGTTGTTAAATTTATCTTCAACGCTTTAGATACGGGAAAATTATAACTTGGCAGTTTATATTAACACATTAACATGTCTCCTAACATTTTGTAAAATGGTGTTGGCTTGAATTTTCTGTTATTATAATTCTACGTCTGCTTTTATTCATATTTGTAAAAGCTTTCTTCTGTTTGAAATCACTAGTTGTTATATTAAATCATCATATTTAAATATGTGACAGACAAAAGGGATTATGGTGTATTAATTCCTGATGCAAACTCCATAAACTCACTTGACAAAACCGTATGATCAACACTTAAAGGTTAAATTTAGGCCTTCGATACGGAATTAAAAACTATATCTTACTGCAAATTATATCGAACCTTCACACCAGTTTGATTAAAATGGTTTGTTGATATCTGTACATCGCAGAACACATATATTTCGATTTGCAGTATTCATAAATTAACTGATTGATGTGGTCCTTAAACTGTTCGAATGTCAAGAACTTGCACCTATTTCACTAAAATTTGCATCATACATTTTTATAATATTTAATGAGCAGTACAGAATATTTTTTACTGTATATTTACTTTTACAATATACGATCTCTTTAGGCAAAATTGTAGGTTTGTGCGTGTGGAGAACATGAATTAACCTAAAAGCATTTCATGATGTAACAATACAGGGCAGATTAAACCATATAGAAACAGTTGTAATGTCGGAATAGGGAATATTTCAATTTTTTTTTTGTCATCTGACTACAAGGAATAAACAAACTAAAAAAAATATCACATCTTTTTAGCAACTTAACAAATAAGGAAACCTTAGTCTTAAAGCTGTCTATAGATTAAATGCGACCAACATATATATATAATCTCCGAACTTTCTAATGTTCATTGAGAGGTCACCATATTTATTTTCGGAACGTAAAGGTAAAGAATGAGGCTAGTTTCTTAAAAAAAAACCTGCCTGAAAGTTGGTAATCAAAATAAAAAGAACATTATAACACGTCAGTCCCTAGAATCAATACTTCAAGACCATCATGCATTATTTGTGAAGTTGATACGGAATGTTTATCACCAAGGTCTTGGGAACTTCCAATGAACTTTTTTAGAAAAAATGGACGAGACGTTCTTTGACTTAACCCTGGTTCATCCACTTTCTGCTCAGACACTGATGGTTTTATAAAGTTTGAGTAGCAGCTGTAAGATCTTGAATACCGAATGAGTTGGGAAATGTATATTCCATATGCAGGTGAAGTTGGTATATTGCTGCTAAGGTGGGGGAAAATTATAAATTCAAAATTAAAATCGTCTCGTTTGTCATAGATTCTGGTACTAAGATGACTGCTTATGTTAAATTCGAGATATAAGTCTAAAAGTGAGGCGGAGGAAGCCGTGTCTGTTGTTTCTTTAATTTCTAGTTCTGGAGGATATAATTTATCAATGGAACCCAATCAGAAAAGTTTGGATTGTTAATGAAAAGAACATAATCAATATATCTGAATGTGGAATTAAATGATCTGGCTTCTTTGATCATCTTGTTTTTGACATGTGTCTGAAGGAACTCCGACTCATGTGAAAATAAGAAGAGGTCGGCAAGAAGAGACGCCGACAATTGTTGAAAAAGTCTACCTCCAAATTAAAAAAAATGTTGTCAATAAGAAACTCCAGCATACTGATCACTTGTTCCTCTGTGTAGCATGTTTTACCTTTTTGTTCACTATAAAAGAATTCTTCTGTATTATAATATTTCTATAATTTACAAGGTTTGAAATATTTTTTGGGGATGATCGTTGGCTCCCTCTGGATACTTCAACAATATAAATTGACCACCATGTAATGGTTGATAAATATTGCTATAAACACAAAGACACAAACAAACCATCTTTCTGCAGTTTTCACCCCAAAATATAAATTTATTTAACCTCACGTCTTTTCCAAATTGTATTTGCATTATTTGCTCAAGTGCATGCAATTTCTCAAAAGTTGATCGAATTCCGTAAAATTTGTAGGCTGTTTCGGAATAAAATATTTCACTATTCATTAGCTGCTGGTACTTTTACAATTATCCAAAATAAAGAACAAACAACTCTTTAACAGGAAACCATTTTTGTGGTTGTTATTGTAGATATACAAACGAAAAGCTGCAAAATGTTCAATGCATCGATTTATTCAAACATCATTCTTTACGTCTATCAAATAATGAGATAGATAGCAGAGATATACTATATACGGTTTTTTTTTTACTCATGCATGTGAAGTAGTAAAGGTTTATTATACATGTGTGCATTATCCATGTTTTACATTTATTGTTTTGTCTAAAATTCACTATATAGCTATAAGTTATTAAATCATACCCTTTTGTGGCTTGTAAAATTTGCACATTCACAAAAAAAGAGAATTTTGTACTATGACTTTATGTTACACCCACAATATCTGGGATTATGGGGATTTGTATACATTAATTTAATTTTGGGTAGAGTTTTCTACAGTTTATGAGGAGAAAATGATTTATTTGCAGATCTGTTATAAAAATTCTTACTATACCAGGACCATAATAACTCAACAAATTTAAACAACTTATTCACGGTCTTGCAAATTTGGTTACTACTTAGAATGACCCGGAAAGGGTAGGGGAAAGGGGGGTAAAAAAGGGAGGGAATTCTAAATGGTTGGGAAATATTATTTTGAAAATCCTGAATTGCTACCAAGCTCAGTGTGATCTTATTTACTTTATATATTTTTTACAGATGTCTAAAAGTATGATATTATTTATTTGTCAGTATGTTAAAAACACAGGAATGACAAACCATCATAGTATACTGAAAACATTTGACTATTGGATAAAATAACATAATACATCTATTGAACATTTTCGATAAATGAATAGTTTGAAAATAGGTGCTCTAAACTGTAGGGGTCTGTCAGAGGAGGTGAAGAGAAGAGATTTTTTTTCAAGATATAGGAAAAAATATGATATAATTATATTAACAGATACACATTGTACTAAAATAAAAGAAAATCAGTGGGCACATGAGTGGGGGCATAAGGCATTCTCTGGCTGAAGCCACTCAAGACGGGTAGCAATCTTGATAAAAAAATAGTTTTACATTTATTATTCATCAAGAAAAAAGTATCAGGGAGGCAATTTTATCATTCTAGATATGACCATTCAAGATTATCGACTTTCTCTTGTTGCAATATATTGTCCCAATGGGGACTCTCCAATTTGTTTTGAAAATATAAAAAGTCTAGTATCTGGTATAAAAAAATAGCTCCATAATTATGGCTGGAGACTGGAATGTGGTGCTAGACTTTGATAAGGACACCTCAAACTATAGTGCTAAATACAATATAAGAGGACATGATAAAATTTTAGATATGATAGAGTCCCTGGACCTTGTTGATATATGGCGAGCTTAAATCCGGATACAAAAAGATTTACATGGCGTGGACCTGGGCTTAAGCAAAGCCGTTTGGATTACTTTTTGATTTCCTCTGATCTTGAACCATTTGTAAAAAATGTAGACATGGATATAAGTTATAGGTCTGATCATTCTCCAGTGTACCTGGCCTTACAGTTTTACAATCAAATTAAAGGTAAAGGCACATGGAAATTTAATAATAGCCTACTACATGATATGGTCTATGTAACTGAAGTAAAAAAATTGCATTAGGGACTATAAATCAATACTCTCTGCCTGGGAATGATCTAGAAATAGAATTATCAGTAAACCCACACATGATTTGGGTACTCTTAAAATGTATGATAAGAGGGAAAACAATATCATATGCCAGTTATATAAAAAAGAAAAACACAAAAACCGAAAATGATTTAGAACTTAAATTAGCTAAATTACTTGAAAACTATGAAATAGATCCCTCAGAATTAATAAATACAGAAATTAAAATTTTAGAAGGTGAATTTGTTCAACACAGAGAGATAATAGTAACAGGTATTATGGCAAGAGCAAAGGCAAGATGGGTAGCAGAAGGTGACAAATGTACTAACTGATTTTGTAATCTAGAAAAAAGAAATTATAATGAGAAAATAATTCCAAAATTAATCAAGGATAATGGAGAGGAAATTTTTAATCAAGGTGAAATTTTAGAAGAACAAAAATCATTTTATGAAAAATTTTACTCCTCAACAAATTCTATTCTTCATCAAGACCATAAAAATCTAACTTATGATGTAAATAATCCTTTTATCTGCAAACTTTCTGATGAACAGAGGTTACAGGCAGAGGGTAATTTGAATGCTAATGAATGCTTAAAAACATTGAAAAATATGAAAAATGGTAAATATCCAGGGATGGATTGATATACAACTGAGTTTTATAAATTCTTTTGGATAGACCTCCATGAATTTATTATAAAATCTTTTAATTATAGCTTAGAAACTGGAACTTTTTAAGTAAGTCAAAAACAAGGAGTTATAACATGCATTCCAAAAGAGGGTAAATCACAATTTCAATTAAAAAACTGGAGACTAATCACTTTATCAAATGTTGATACAAAAATTGCATCAGCTGCTTTAGCAAATAGAATAAAACCTTTTCTTGGGGATATAATTAGTGAAACACAGCTAGGTTTCATCAAGGGAAGGTATATTGGAGAATGTACCAGGCTTATTTTTGACATTATGGAAAAGGCAAAAGATGATAATCTTCCAGGTCTTTTACTTTTATTAGACTTTGAGAAAGCTTTTGATACTCTTGAATGGTCATTTATAGAATTGGCTCTGTCTTTTTTAGGATTTGGTCCTATTTTTTGTAAATGGGTCCAGACCTTGTATTCAGAATCTCAGAGCTGTATTATAAACAATGAACACTGCTCTCAATTTTTAAATATTGGTCGGGGTGTTAGACAAGGTGATCCTTTATCTCCTTACCTCTTTATATTATCTTTAGAACTTATGAGCGCTGCACTTAAAAATAACCCGGAGATAAATGGTATGAAAATAAATGATTCAGAATATCTACTAAGCCAGTATGCAGATGACTCATGTCTTTATTAGACGAGAATGAGCAATCTTTAGAAAAATGTTTATATATTTTATAAAAATTCTCTGAGTGTGCTGGACTAAGGGCGAATTTTGATAAAACTGAAGGCATATGGATTGGGTCAAAGTTTCACTCAAGGGATAAAATAACAACTACAAGAAATTTGAACTGGAAATTAATGAGGAAATTTAAACTTTTAGGAATAAAATTTGATCTGTTCAGTGAAAATATAACGCTTGTAAATTTTGTGGAAAAAATAAAAAAAATACAGAGCTTACTTAATACCTGGGTATATAGAGATTTAACATATATGGGAAAGATCACTATTATTAAATCATTAGCTCTACCTATTCTAATTCAGTCATTTACAGTTTTGCCAAACCCACCGGTTGATAAAATAAAAGAAAATCAAAATATTTTTTTTAGTTTCTTGTGGTCAGGAAAACAAGATAAGATTAAAAGAAAAGTTATGATAGGGTTATATGAAAAAGGGAGGTTGAAAATGCCAGATATAAGATCTTTTTGTTATTCACTAAAGATGACATGGATAAATAAACTTTCAGACCCCTTGAATATATCCCCATGGAAAACACTGTTAATAGATCAATACAACAGATGTGGAGCAGACAAAATATGGTTGATGAGCCCTGATGGTATCCAAAAGATTTCTACAAATTTTAATAATTTTTGGAAGAGTATTTTACTAAACTGGAATATCCTAAACACTGTCACTAATGACACTGCTGAAGGGATCATGAAACAATCCATATGGCTAAACAAGAGTTTGACAATAAATAATAAAACTGTCTTTTACCAGAGGTGGGTTGAATCAGGAGTTTTCTTTGTAGGTGATTTACTTGATGAAAACAGTGAACTTTTTACTTGAAAGGAATTCTGCAGAAAATATAATCTTAATATTAATTTCTTGGAATACCATTCTATACTTCATATGATACCAAAAAGCCTGAAAAGATCTAATCACTACTTCAGAGAAAATTATGCACATATCTAATGATAAATTTAAGTTTAATTAAAAACAACAAAAAGTCATGTCAATTCTTTTATAAAAAATTCTTGTCGATGTATACAGAACGTCCTACAAAACAAGAAGACAAAATGTGTAAAGAACTAAGCACTCATACAGAAAATTGGGATTTCATTTATAGTTTATCCTTTTGTTGCACTAAAAACAACAAATTTAGTATGTTCCAGTTTAAGATTTTACATAGAACTCTCGCTAAAAATGCATTATTACAGAAATATGGGTTAAAAGAAACTAACTTATGTAGTTTCTGTAAGGAAACTAAAGAAACTATAAGTCACCTTTTCTGGGAATGTACCCAAGTTAGAAATTTATGGTTAGAAATTGCAGCACTTTTTCAAGTCAAAAATAATCTAACTTTAATAATTAATGCGGAAAATATTGTTCTTGGGTCAGAGTCTTGGGATGTTTCCCTAAACCTATTCACTATTCTGATTATTACATTTATACATGTCGCTTTGACACTTCATTGCCGACTCTTACAGGGGCGATAGCTATGATTAAAAATCCCTACCAAATAGAAAAACTATCTACCTCCTTTTACAGATCCTTTAAAGCAAGAGAGAAATTTGATAGTAAATGGGAAGTGATTAAAAACTTAGTTTACATTTGAGGAGAGATCTTTCTTTTTTGTACTCACTTAAGGCTTTATAATAATTCAAGTAGAATTAATAATATGTTGATGCACATCACAACTGGACAGTGATTTGTGTGCATCATAAAAGTGCTATCTATGATGTTTATTGATATTGTTATATATATATTTTGATATACTTGGTTTTGCTTGATTGTATTTGAATTATCTCCCCTTGACTTAGGTTGTCGTTTACTGTTGTTATTTGTTCTGTGATTCTGTTCAACATGTCCTGTCTGACCCTTATCTGTTAATGATCTCTGGTGGCCTCTCCTGGTACCTCTCATATTCAACATCATAGTATTGACAGTGATGCATGTGGTTAGAGAAGGCTGATGCCATCATTAACCTAATCAAAATATTCATGTACTATAATCCAGTGATAAATGATGAGTATGATCTAGTAGATAATTATCAGATAGATGATATAAAATTAGCATTTCTAACTTTTTAACTTTAGACTGTTATTGAAAAATTTAATATTAATACATGTATTATAAATTATCTATGTATTTATGTATTACAATGCTTGGTATTTTTTCAGATAAAATAAAAATAAATTACAAAACAAAAAATTCTGTGGTATACTGTTGGCAAATACTTTTGATAAAGAAAATCAGAAATCAACTTCATCATACAGTTTTTATACATAAAATATAATGAGATAGATAGCAGAGATATACTATATACGTTTTTTTAGTCCCAACTTTTATAGCAACATATTCTCAGTTCCGTAAATTCTTTGCACGCTCCCTTTGCAGAATTGTACAGGGCTCGAGATATGCAAATTAATATTCATTCAATATTACATGGACTGTACAGGGCTCGAGATATGCAAGTTAATATTCATTCAATATTACATGGACTGTACAGGGCTCGAGATATGCAAGTTAGTATTCATTCAATATTACATGGACTGTACAGGGCTCGAGATATGCAAGTTAGTATTCATTCAATATTACATGTACTGTACAGGGCTCGGGATATGCAAGTTAGTATTCATTCAATATTACATGGACTGTACAGGGCTCGAGATATGCAAGTTAGTATTCATTCAATATTACATGGACTGTACAGGGCTCAAGATATGCAAGTTAGTATTCATTCAATATTACATGGACTGTACAGGGCTCGAGATTTGCAAGTTAGTATTCATTCAATATTACATGGACTGTACAGGGCTCGAGATATGCAAGTTAGTTTTCATTCAATATTACATGGACTGTACAGGGCTCGAGATATGCAAGTTAGTATTCATTCAATATTACATGGACTGTACAGGGCTCGAGATATGCAAGTTAGTATTCATTCAATATTACATGGACTGTTCAAGGCTCGAGATATGCAAGTTAGTATTCATTCAATATTACATGGACTGTACAGGGCTCGAGATATGCAAGTTAGTATTCATTCAATATTACATGGACTGTACAAGGCTCGAGATATGCAAGTTAGTATTCATTCAATATTACATGGACTGTGCAGGTTTTTGATTGAGTATTCTCACTTCACTGTGTATGGTCTATATTTGGATAAAAGGGTAGATTTGGGCGTGTGAAAACAGGATTAACCGTACGGTGACCTATAGTTGTTAATTTCTGAATCATTTGGTCTCTTGTGAATAGTTGTCTCATTGGCAATCACACTCCATCTTCTTTTTTTTTTTATATAAAAGCCCTGTCAACGCACAGTGACTTTTTGACGTTCATGCAGTTTGTGTTTGTACCTTGATATGTCTTCTAACTCGATTAATGAGATTTGGACACCAGTAAATTAAGGCTGCCTAGAGGCTAGATTCAACCTAACAACACTCCGTGTCTAATAATAAGACCATCTGGACCATGTGTTTGTTGCTATTGTTTGTCTTAGTACGTCTATTATAATCGACTGAATTTATTTGCAGTGGTCTGTTGTAAAGTCTTATATACGTTAAAATACCCACATCCTTATATGCATTACCCTGAAGGAGAAATATTGCTGAAAAATGTGAATTTAAAGTTAGAAAGGGCGAAAAGCCAGCAGACATGCATTTGATGTAGGAAACAGAGCAGTGTTTTAATGTTTGGTCCTCAATGCTCTTCAACTTCGTACTTTATTTGACCTTTTTTACTTTTTCTGGTTCGAGCGTCACTGATGAGTCTTTTGTAGACAAAACGCGCGTCTGGTGCAAATACAAAATTTCAATCCTGCTATCTATGATGAGTTTATTTACTTGCATTGGGTTTTACAGATTTTACATTTTTTTTAAATGATGTATTCATAAATACTTTTGATATTAACTCACTTCCTTTTACAGAAATATTTGCGTATTAGCATAAGAATTTGGATAATCACTCCACCCCACCGTTTGAAAGTTCTGTTGTAAGATCAAGACTGCTTATGCCGCTGTTGATATCAATTAACATTTTCTTATCTGAAACAAATAGACATTGATTTTGTTTTGTTTGTTTTTTTTTTTTCATTTAAGTAATGCGGAGGTTATTGCAGATATTATTTGTCTATGTTTACTTGTTCCTAAAATTTAATGACTTGAGGCCATTCAAAGGAGTTGAAGATCGAATGTCATTTCAGATTTTTTTTTTTTCATATGATTTGAAAAAGAAAGACCATTCTGCTTGATTAATCTGACCAACAGAAAAAAAACAACAAGGTAACATGCATGTATGGGGTAATCCTCAAAGATTAAAAAAAAAAATACGTCTGAAAAAAATTGCATTATAGAATGCTGAAATTTTGTTACGCCAGAGGTGAAATCAACCAATTGTTTCTATTGATTATTTTATTTCATGGTCTAAACAATATTGACACATTTAGAGAAACGTTGGATTTGTCAAAAAAATGAAAGAATTTGATTAATGAGATTGAGTACATTTTCCCCCAAATTATTTTATGGTATTCAATTAATCAGCGAAACGAAATATTCCCTTTGTCTTCTGAAATGTTTCAATAAACGCTATCTTCTAAAATTTTTATTCTTAAAAACTTTCTTTGTTTTTGTCAGTGACACATATTTTCATTATATGATTTTTACAAGATCACTTGATAATCTGTAGTCAGGACGGGTTAGTATACGGTAATTAAATCTAAGTTACATCATGGGAGAGACCGTGTGTTCTTTACACGTTGAAAAATACTTCAAAGATAACAGGCTTATAATTTGGTATGCCAGACACGCGTTTCGTTAACATAAGAATCATCGGTGGCGCTCGAATCAAAACAGTTCGAAGGCCAATTCAAATACGGAGTTGAAGAGCACTAAAAACAAAAACAAATCTGCATAGTTTTGCCATATACGGCTGAGGCAATCTATAAAAAAAAACATTAGTATTTATAATAATTTAACATTTTATAACAACATCTTTGCAAATGCAAAATAGATCTCCTGTTATAATTGTCATTACATATCATGAGCAGTATTCTTTATTTTCAACCTATTATAATTGGTAATGCATTTACTTGGATCTTGCAGCAAAGCATGAATTAATCAAAATACTAAACATCATTATTTTGGCCCATATAGTTTATATGATCGGAATGGATTGTTATTGACTTATCTTGATGAAATGATTTCTGGGGACAGCATCAAACCACTTAATTTAAACTTAAGTAAAATATGTTTTTATAAGTCACGTTGTTTTGATAAATGTGTGATTATTTCACTCTTATGGCTGGCTGCGTTTTATCATAAACAATAGTGCTTGTCGTTTAATATAGATGTACGTGATCTTAACCACCTACAAAATATCATGATCTATTATTCATGTTATTAACGTTGTTTGTTGATTTAGTTTGACAATATTAAACTAAGCATAACGAATAACATTGATCAGACATTTTCACCGAATTTAAGTGGTATTTCAATACTAGGTTAGATGTGTCAGTTCAAGTATTTCATAAATATCATCAAACGTTTTCAAAGTATAAAGTACTTCTACAATGAAAAGAAATGGTATTAATGTATTTTTAATCAAATGAAATTTATGCAAGTGAATTACATTCAAACATTATAAAATTTTAAGTATGTTAGCAACTAGATTGTATTGTTTGTGTTATTTGGTGGCTGCATGTCCCATTTTCAACTCCCAAGCATAGATGGTCTTAGCCAGATTTGACATAACATGACACTTACAGCCGGACAGCGCATATCAAAATAGCGTCGATTTTATTATTCTTGTCACGTGATTTTCTGTTAAAAAATGACATTTTTTAGCAAACGGCAATGACACCAAGAATTATGCATATGCTCAACAAAATATATATAAAACGGCAGGTTTCAAACTTTCACTATGTTGCTCTTGTAAGACTGATAATATAAAATTTCCTTGATTATTTGTTTGGTAAAGATGAAAAAATGTGCCACGACAGTGACACTTGTCGGTAATTAAACGTTAATTGAAATGACACACGAAATGGTAACGTATTTTCCTCAAGAGGGATGACACCTCGCGATATCAGTTCAACAGGTCTAAAACTGGCAACCGACCAAAGGGAGATAACTCGAATGATAAATCGGTCACAGGACGGCTAATCAGAAACGAGTGAAAATAAGCATTTCGCTCAATTTCAGTAAGGGGAAACAGTGTCTCTGAGCCATAACCAATTATTTATCTGTATGCGTAGTAAAATGCGTAAATATGAAAAAAAAAACATCTTGTAAATTGTAATTAATTATTGTCATAAGGGCACCTGTCAAGTTTCAGGATCTAAAAAGTGAGGAGAAAGTATTACAGAACGGATTTCTGTTCGAGCTGGTCTGTTTTGTTTCTTGTTTTTTTAGATCAGTATTACACTGAAATATTCCCAAATGCTTCTTAAAAGAGAGGCGAAAGATACCAAAGGGACATTCAAACTCATAAATCGAAAATAAACTGACAACGCCATGGCTAAAAAAGAAAAAGACCAACAGACAAACAACAGTTCACAAAACAGACAAAAACCTGGAGGTAATCTCAGGTGCTCCGGATAGGTAAGCAGATACTGTTCCACGTTTGGCACCCGTCGTGTTGATAATCTCAGGTGCTCCGGAAGGGTAAGCAGATACTGTTCCACGTGTGGCACCCGTCGTGTTGTTCGTGTTAGTATATCTTAACATCATCCAGAAATAATTGATATTGCTAGGGAAATTAAGATTATCACATTAAGTTTCAGTTTCAGTTTCTTAAAAAAAATACAGTGTTTTAGCATTATAATACTACACACAAATAGCTAAGAAAAAAGAAGCATGTGGCAAACAATATTTATATATAGTGTAAGGATTTGGACCAATGGATTATTAGGACATCAAACTGGTCCTAAGCTTTGATGAAAATTTCTAGCAATAAAAGGGGAAATGTTTCAGCATATATTCACTGATAGCATGTTTACCTATTTTTTCTCATGCTTTCATGGAAACAACTATTTAAAGGCATACAGCTTCGTAGAAGAATCAAGTATTATCTTTGAATACACATAAATACTTCATATTAAATAACCAATCAATGATTTATAAGCATATGTTTTCTTTATAGATCTACATGAAAAAATATTTCATAAATATTATAGGTTTGAAATGTAAACATGTAATATATATTCTATTCTAATCTATAAATATATTTTTAGAGAATTTCAGTTAAGACCAATTGTCAGTTATATCTGTGAGGTAAAGTTTTTATTTTGTTAAACATGCTAAATGGATGTTATATTATATGTAATATATAACGGTTATGAATCTGAGGACTAATTACAACTTCTGGTCACTGGTCATTTTTAGGGGCATGTGTTGTCTATGACACCAATTATTATAAATGGAAATATCAAGGTACTCTCTATGAAGGCTACCCAGTCATCAAACATCTTATTTCTATGTGTATGTAGGTAGCAATATTACAAGGTAATAAAAATGTAGAAAAATAATAAATAATTATAAATAAATTAAAAATATAATCAGACTGAATGAAAAAAAAGTAAAATCTTTTCCTTATGTTTATTCCTACCATATCACTTTAGGAAGCTTGATTATGATAGGTTGAACAAATTAATGCCAGAATTGTATTTTTCTTCTTTTTTTCTTTATTATTTTTCTTTGCAACGGCTTTTCATTCTAATTTTATTTTGACCTTTGACCTGACAGGGATTTCAAACTATGTCATTTGTTTTGTTGTCTCATTTCAGAAAAAAGGAATTATAAAAAAAAATTCTTTAGTTTCTGTTTTTACTTATTCTGAACTTGTGAGGGCTTGGGATATATAGACATGGAATATATAGACCTTGACACAAGATACCCTTGTCATGCCAGTATTTAACAAGATATATAAAATTTCCAATAACAACTTCAGCTCTTTATATTGTTAAATGAAACCATCAGTCCCCCAATTGTTGAAATCTTAATAATATGATACAAGTTTGTTGCACTTTCGGGCTCCAACAGAAATGACAAATTACATTACAGACCTGTACGTGTAGATATATATGCAAAAACAGTTATTGTCAATGCCAAGATTTTCAGGATTTATACGTGTTGTGACAGCTACCAAGTATCTTTCTACTTAAAACCCAATCCCAATCATGTATATTAACTAACTAAATATTGCAAAACATGCAATAAAGCAATTAAACATGAAAATTGCACTCCACTTAAAATATGAAATGTTGCATCTTTGAGTGGAAATAAATGTAATCAAATTAAAAAGTTTTCAAAAAATAAAAAAAAAGCCATGGGGTGTGAAAATATTTGTTTAATGGGTACAAAAAACTGTTTCAAGTCTAAATTGTAACATCAGAGACATATAAACTATCTCTGGTAACATATTATGTGTCACTAGAGACGGTTTAATACATAAATAAGTGGAATAATGAAGAATTATTAATCAAAACATTGACCATGTTGACCCGAAATCAACAATTCCTCATAAAATGCATGCACGTGCATGGAGCTTAATAAATGCAAACATAGAAAGGCATGACTCATCATTAAGTAGGGATTTATTGATAATTAAAACTTGATGTTACAGTAGATTGAACAACTTGCCTGGAGAAGATTGACGGCAAAATAATTATATAAGAATGTGATATCATCAGCATTATTTTGCTCTTATATCTGTAAGTTGCAAAATAAAGAACCGACTCTGTTCAAAACGGTTTTCCTCCGTCTTTTATTTATAATATATCAGATCTTAAGATGCTTACACTTAAGACATGTCATCAGGACAAATCCTGACATGGTACTTACCTGCACAGATCACAATAATATACAACTGGACTTTCCAAAAAGATTGACCAGATTTAAGGATATGAGTGGGAGCTTTACATATATTCTTATATGGATATTAAATGTATAATATGTGTAACTTTTGCGAAAGTAGACAACTTTTGTTCACATTGTGTAATTTTGTGGACTAAATAACTCCATTAAGGCATGAAAAGGGGTAATATATCACAAAAGATAACAGGTTTGTTTATTTCAATGACAAGTTGACTGTCTTTTCCTATGTGACAAGTTGTCATAATTATGAGATATTTTGGTCAAGAGCAGAGACGTTTTAAGAAAAAAATTACAAAAAGTCTTTGCCTGGTCTTACCGACTTGTGATGTGTATTGAAATTGTGCTCGTGAGTAAACAACGAAGGGTAACGTCACGTGACTATCCTAGATCTGTTATTCATGTCCCAGTTTATCCATATAACCCAGTCACATTTATTTTTCCTAGGTAAACCAGGCATGTGTCAATCGTTCCGAGCTGAACATTTTCCTAGGTAAACCAGGCCTGTTTCAATCGTTCCGAGCTAAACATTTTCATAGGTAAACCAGCCCTGTGTCAATCGTTCCGAGCTGAACATTTTCTTAGGTAAACCAGCCCTGTGTCAATCGTTCCGAGCTAAACATTTTTCTAGGTAAACCAGGCCTGAGTCAACCGTTCCGAGCTGAACATTTTCCTAGGTAAATCGGGCCTGTGTCAATCGTTCCAAGCTGAACATTTGTCAATGAAAGTCGAAAATGTTGACTTTTTATGTTTATTCAAATAATTTTAAAACTGATAATATTATGTATACCGTTCATGATACGTTTGGTTTCTTAACATTTCACAAATGCATGACTTCCTACCGGGTAGTCTTTCACTGGAAATTCTTTTTCTGCACAGCGACATCTGATAACGGCTTTCTCAGAAATTATCTCCACTTGATTCTCGAATAATAAATTCGCGGGGTTTAACGGACAAATCAGGGATTTGCTGTCCGGCTGTTAACAAATTCGTCTATGCCATTTAACTGCCTTTGCCGTATGCTTTGTAAGAATCCATAAAACGTTATTTAAACCACCATATACCTTTAAAATATGTTTCAAAAAGATTCGAATAGTCTCTTTCTTGTGTTAAAACGACTTATCATTGTGAAGGTAGGTGAAATACGGGAAAATAGAGATATGATGTAGGCTGTCGATTTTAACCTCTTTAAATTTTCTTATTGG
Organism: Mytilus californianus; assembly: GCF_021869535.1. Taxonomy (NCBI): domain Eukaryota; kingdom Metazoa; phylum Mollusca; class Bivalvia; order Mytilida; family Mytilidae; genus Mytilus; species Mytilus californianus. Next base: position 3,873,475 of record NW_026262668.1, read on the forward strand.
GGCAATAATATTCCTTATACATGTTACTTCATGTCATTTGGTCGATAGTTGCTTGAAATTTCAGTTACACTTTGTTATAGTTATTGACCAAGCAAGTCATGAAAACATGATGTTCGACATTGAAATACAAGAACTTGAAAATCAGAGATTCAACAAATAACATAAAAAAACTCTTCATACATAAAAGACAAAAACAATGAAAACACTGGTATTGCACCTCTTAGGAGTGAAGGTTTACTAAATACAGATCCCTTGAAAAAAGCAAATATCTTAAATGAACAATTTAAATCAACTTTACATCTGAGACTAATACAGTTATTCCTGACAAAGGTCCATCAACACATCCAATAATGGACAACATAGACATCAACAGAGAAGGCATCTATAAATTAATTAAAAATATAAATCCAAAAAAGGCAACAGGACCAGATAACATAACTGGAATAGTGCTAAAAGAAAACATTAACACATGCACAGACATACTCACTCTATCTTTTACAAAATCAATACAAACAGGAAAAGAACCTCATTATTGGAATCACGAAAACGTAACACCTGTTTTCAAAAATAGAGACAAACATCATCCTGGCAACTATAGACCAATTTCATTAATATGTATTTCCTGCAAATTATTAGAGCACATACTTGCAAGCAACATTATGAAACACCTTGATTCAAACAACATACTTTATAACTTGCAACACGGTTTCAGGGCAAATAGATCTTGCGAATCCCAGATAACTTCACTAATTAACCAGCTGTCATCATATAACGATACAAATATACAAACCGATCTAATCATCATGGATTTCGCAAAAGCCTTTGATAAAGTTCCCGACAAACAGTTATACTAGAAAACCATTCCTCTAACAATTATACCAGTTACATCAATGTTCCTCAGGGCACTGTATTAGGTCCAATACTATTTTTCATATACATTAATGACTTACCTGACTATTTACATCACAGTCAAATCAGGCTCTTTGCTGACGACAGTATCATTTACCTACAGATAAAATCAACATCAGATTGCCTAAAACTCCAAGAAGACCTAGAAGGGGCAATCACATGGGAACAAGACTGGCTAATTCAGTTCCATCCTGATAAATGCAACATACTCCGAGTGACCACAAAGAAAACACCTATTCAGTTTTATGCTTCAAGGAGAAACTCACAAGAGAAATTCTCCTTGACACTTACAAATACCTACATGCATAATCTGTATCTTGTTTTATCTTATACCAAAAATAAAAAAATAAAGATTGAAAAACATTACTTATAAATATAAACATTGAAAAATTATTATGAAATAGAAAAATAAATTTGTAATTATTAACAATACTGTTAAACCAGGCATGCACCAGAAAGTAATCATCAACCAGTTGATTTTTTTCTGTATATAAAGAAGAAGAAGAAGTCGGTATAATATTAGTTATCTTGGTGTAATCAGGGGTGTACAGGATTTTACATCGTTGTTAAAAATTCATACACCCTGAGGCGCCGCCGAATGGGTGTATGAATTTTCAACAACGGTGTTAAATTCCGTACACCCCTGATTACACCAAGATAACGAATTTATTTCTTATGAACAATTCCTTTACTCATTTTTAAACCGGGATGTAAAATTGAAAAATACTAATGAAAAATTTCCAGTGTTACATTTCTTCAACGTCGATGTTGCTGCGCATTGTCAAATACTTTTTTTCTTTATTTTGGGGATTCAGAAAAAAAATTTGTTCTTTTGAATTTTCGGGGAAAATTTTTTTTTAATTTTTTCACAAATTTTTGTCCTCAAATTTATTTATTTTTCATTTTTTATATTATTTTTTTTTTTGACATTTTATTTTTATTTGTTTTATGTTGTTTTTTTTTGACATTTTATTTATTTTTGTTTTATTTTATTTTTTGACTTTTTTTTTTCTTTATTTTGGCAATTTTTTTTAATTTTTTTATTTTTTGGCAAAATTTTATTCATCCCGGGGTGAAGAAGGGTGGGGTGTTATTTACACCGGGGTAATTAACCAATCAGATTGCAGTATTTTTGCTGCATAAGAAATAAGTAATTTAATCTGCACGGCTCGGTAGACCCCACCGTGGAGATTAAATAATATATACCGATTTGATTGGTCAATAACGGTTTTAACAAATTATGCCATCAATTTACTTGATTTTTTTTGGAAATATTCGGACGATATTCAATCCACGGCTTCTAGGAAAATTGCATGTAGGGCAAAGAAAGGGAAAATACGTATTTAAGTATTAAAAGTTTTGGTACTGTTAAATTATATTTTTTTTTATATTTATGCTTTCTTCTAAATTGTCACAGTATATGGAGAATTGTGTTTTAATGGTAAATCTATGATTGTTTCTGTTAAATTTATTCACAATTTTTATATAAATTCGTGACGATCGACTAAATTAAGTTTTCTTTAAATTCGGCTAAATAAATACTTGTAACAGTACAACGTAAGCTCTGATTGAACTTTTGAACCTATATAAACGATTTAGAACTTGACATATTGTGTGGACACTTGTCTATTGTTGAACACACTATATTGTCCTCAGATGTCCTTTTGTGGTTTTTGTCGTTTGGTTGCTGTCTTATTGGCGTATTATCCATATCTTCTACAGTTTTAGTTTCGTATGGTATACTTTTTCGTCGGTTTAAGATAAATCATAACTGAGAGAGTTATTGAGTATACATTAGTTTCTTTTCTTTTCCTCAAGAATATGCTCAGAGGCAGATTAAACGACTAGAGATGCACTTACACTTCTAGTGAAAAGTAAACAACAACAAAAGTTTAACTTTTCCGCCTTCCCTACAGCTTTTCAACTGTATTAATTTTGAGGACATGTCGCATCTAAATGAAGTCTAGTTGATCTCCAAACTACTAGTTTATTTCCCCTGTTTTGACACATACTTAGATATAAAACTCATTAAAATCGTTTCCAAATTAGTCAATAAAAAGTAATAAATATCTAAAAAGTCGTAAAAAAATCAATTCAGCACAAAACTAATCCAAATCAGATCTTAATGATTTGGATATTCTAAAATAGTTTAGGAAATTACCAAAAAGGTTTATCTTTTTTGACTTTGAAACACTGATTTAAGATTTACATTGTACACAAAATATCATAAAATCTTCCAAAGAATAAGAAACACATTCTATTCATAATTTGAAAGGCGAACTTTGTACTTTCAGCTAATACATTTAGCTGTTATTCCACAACTAAAGTTCAAACTCCTCCAGGCAAAGATGACCTTAGGTGAATTTGGCTATTCTTTTTTTTTTGTGTTTCTTTTGATCTGACATATATCTCATTATGTACTGAGGTAGTATGCATGCAGAGTTTTAACATGTTTAGGATTGAGCGTTCCTGATGAACGTAAATCTGACTTGGGACAGGAGGATACAAAATTTGGAGAAGTGAAATGTGTTCATGAGTGCTCAACCCTAAATCAACCTGTCCCCGGACAGGAAGGCATTAAGTACCGATCTAAGATCTCGCAGTTACCAAAAGGAAGTTCAAAGCTCAGTTTTCACTAATAAATAAAAAAGAGCATGCTTACCGTACACGTTGGAGTCCATGATACTGCTACAAGGAACATCACCGCCATGATTGTAGATGCATGTAAAGAATAATCCCTGATAACCAGAGACGGAAGCCATGTTAAACATTATCCAATAAGGCAGTACCAAAGACAAGAAACATAGAATAAATCCAACAATTAATAAAACAAGAACACTAACACGGAACAGCATAAGTTGTTGCATATTAAGTTGTGGCTTTAAAAATGACAAGATTCTAAAGGGTGTTGCATACTGTATCGAATCGTGTTCCTACCGAAAAAGTGGAAAGTGACATTTAAATCCACGACAGATCCGCATTTTTTAACAAATAGTCACAGTTCAGAAACTAACAAAGATAATTTTATTTTTATTATCACGATATATCCCTTTAAGTTACATTTACAGTTAATTTCTATTTTGATTTAGTATTTTCAGTTTATGGAAAGTGCGAAACGAGGAGAAAAAAAGCGTTTCTTTAAGTGAGCAATATTTTCTGTTATGAAATTGTAAATATGCAGACACCTCATGAGAAAAAAAAATGGTTTTCGGCAATGAAAAATGTGTTTGATATATAAAAAAAAAAAAATCAATAGATTGGGTCCGGAATTACTTCACGCGACAAAGAAAGATTTTTATGTCCAGCTATAAATTAATTGAGTCTGAAATCGAATTTACCTACCTTCAAATGTAGTTTTAAGGGAAAAGAAAAAATCAAGTGCATTTATATAACGAGAAAGAAGGCTATATATATTTATATAACGAGAAAGAAGGCTATATATATTTATATAACGAGTAAGAAGGCTAAATATATTTATATAACGAGAAAGAAGGCTATATATATTTATATAACGAGAAAGAAGGCTATATATATTTATGAATATATCAACTGTCAACATATCGTTAAAGATGTATCGTTTAAACCAGAAATATGTTCAATAGGAAAATAATAACAAAAAGTTTTGTCTGTATAAAATTTGTAGTGTTATATTATTCTTGTATAAATAAATGAATTCATGCTATTCGTTTTATTGTAGATGCTGTATTTTTTAAATGAAGATGCATTATTTAATTTTATTGAAGCTACAAATTTTATTTTATGTAAGGTGTCAGCTTTAAGCCTACTGCTGAACGTCAAAATCAATTTTTAATTCATCTTTCGATTATTCTTCGAACATAATTCTATTAGATAAAAGTTATTTATACATTGTTGGTAAAAAATTATTTTAAGCTATTTGCTGGGATGTAGAAATATATCTTCTATGTCCTGAACAAGTGAACGGTAAATATAAAAAAAAAATGATTAGTTTAAACAATATTATTTTATTGAGATAAATCATCACAAAACGATATGATACAATTGAAATGAATATTAAGGATTCAGAAACAAGCAAATTTCCTTTTACAAATCTGTCTCCTATTACACAAATAATACACTTATTGAACAATACATAAATTTATCATATACTTAGCATTAATATGATAGCTTTTGCATATGTGTAATGAACGGAAGTACACAAGCCATAATTTCCCACCCGGGCTGATAACCCATATCAGGGGCGTCTCGTGCAAAAAAAACCATAAAGGTGCCTCTCGTGCAAGTTAATTCCGGTATTTCCGGTATCGTATGTTTACTTTTCCATTGTGGCGTCAGATATTTTTTATTATGACGTCAAAATTTTACGGAAACTTTTGGGATGTCCAGTAATGGCGGACAAATAGCGATAAGGTTTATTGGTAAATCTGTTTGTACAGAACCAGCTGTTATTGAAAAAAAAGATGTTAACATGGCTAAATCCGATGATATAGATTTTCAAAATGATGCTGGTTTACAATTATTACTTGCTAATAAATGCCATTGACAATTATGAATCATGTCATATTGTACAACATGTAGTAATAATGATCATAAAACTGTAAATACTTCCTCCATGCTTCCAGCTTCCAAATTTTTAATGTTTCAAAATGCCTCTATAGGAAATGGTTCCATAATATATATGGAGGTAGTGATGACCACCCCCCCCCCCCCCCCCCCCCTCAGGATGCTATTGTTGGACAATCATATTGTATTTTTTGGATTCATGATTTTACTTCTTTAAAAAGTTTTTGACTGTTTTAGTTATTTCATTTGTTTATTTGCCTTACATTAAACAATTGTCGGAAGTATATGATACAGAGATTAATACATGGCCTTTTCCATATCGGCCCGGGTATCATCCAGAGACCCCCATATCAGCCCGAGACGTAGTCGAGGTGCTGATATGGGTCGAGGGATGATACCCGGGCCGATATGGAAAAGGCCATGTATTAATCTCTATATAAATACTGGGCCAGGCATGCTCTGTAATAAATATATAAATATGAAAAAGGTGGAAAATACCATAGGGAAAAAAAATAAACATGAATTTGTGTAATGTATTCGGTGTGAAATGAGACAACTCTCCACAAGAGACCAAATGACAAGGTCCCGAAATGACAAATGTAAAACCATTCAAACGAGAAAACTAACTGCCTAATTTATGTAGAAAATAATGAACGTAAAACAAATATTGTACACACAGTGTACATTTGTCTCTGTTTGGAATAATACTTTTTGTCAAATGTGAATTCATTTTTAGAATTTGTTGTAAACCGTATTAGATTTATTGTCTCTTTGAATATTTCTTTCTCTTAAGAAATAGTATTTCTTTGTTTGTGTGGCTATTTACAGTATGACATATGATGCAATCGAATAGTTTTGAAGAATAGTGACAGTATCCACGTCAAAATCCCGGCAGCACGTTCCACCATTGAAACTAAAATTACTCAGTAAAACAATAGGATTTATGGATTTGAAGGTGGTAAATACGGTGCAATTCTTGATAGGGTAAACTAAAATTGATCGATTCTTAGTCAAACTCAGTAAAGATCCGTCTAAATTCCATTTAATTGATAAATTCCGTAACATGAGTCTCGTTGTTACCTTGATGATGTTTTTTCTTCTTTAAAATAATCAAGAATTCTCTTAATATGCTGCTAAAATTTACCAAAGTAAATTTCCTTTAGCTAAATCTAATATTAACAGCAATAATTATCCTTTTTCTAGATTAGGATATATTTTAGTTTAACACGGAAAAATCTAAACAAAAATTTACGCCAATAGAGAAGATTTTGCGTTCTCTGTTGTTGATTTTCCTTTTTTGGACCGTGGTGTTCCTTGGGCACTTCTTATGGTTAATATATTTCCCAAGTCGTTTGCTATGTTCTTGTCTGCGGTGACGTTTTAGATTTCGATGAGCGAAACCTATATATCATTGGTAAATTATTAAGGGCATATGAAACGAGTTTCTGGTTATTATAATGTTTAAGAAATTATTGAACCCTGGCATGCATTTATACTACTAAAGGAATAGACCGATTTCATTGAGCCGCAACTCCTCTGAAACCATAAAAAGTCGGAAATATTTGTGCCATGATATGACGTATAAATGTAGTGTTTTGTACTTCCTAAATTTGTGTTTGAAACAATCTTTTATCCACAGAAAACGCCAATTTTTGAGAAAATATCCAAATTCGGAGACCGTTATCGATCCGTGTCTTATACGCTGTCGCGCATGCTCAGTCGACGTACTGCCCGACAACTCCGCCAACTCGCACCACTTAAACACTCTCACTTATTATTACAACTTGCAACACTTTATCATACTCGCACCACTGGAAAAAAAAGAAGAAATATAACAAACTCGAAGAAATGTGTTTAATCATTAGATTGTTTTCTTCTTCTCTTAGTAAATTCCTTCTTTCTCGGAGCACTTGTGTCACACAATTCGCACCTTTCGAAAAAAAAAATACTACAAACTAGCACCACTGAGAAATGTTTCAATCATCAGTGTTCTAGGTTGTCTTCTTCTCTGAGTTATTTCCTCCGTTCTATGAGCACCTGTGTAGCACCGAGACAGAAGCTACTAATTGGACATTCAAACCCCAATGGAAGAAGAACTGACAAACTAATAAAAACTATCAACATAATGCTTCAGTGCATAAAAACCGTTTGAGAAACACGAACTCAAGCTGTGTATCACCATAAACATATCAAGTAGTCTTTCTCGTTTTTTATATATGTTTTCCCGTTTAAATGGTTTTACACTAGTAATTTTGGGGGCTCTTTATAGCTTGCTGTTTGGTGTGAGCCAAGGCTCCGTGTTGAAGACCGTACTTTGACCTATAATGGTTTACTTTTATAAATTTTGACTTAGATGGAGAGTTGTCTCATTGGCACTCATACCACATCTTCTTATATCTATTTAAGACGCACCCGCGAGGGTTTTTTCTAGTATATACTAAACCACGCCCTCATTGGCTTTTTGCAAAAATAATTTGTACGAATAAATTACGTATAATCGACAAAAAATATTTCATTCTTTGATTGTTGATCAATAACTTTGGCTGCTTATTCACTTTCGGGTTTTGGTGCCGAGGTTTACTATTTTTTTTCCTATTGTTAAACAATAAAAACAGAATCATGGAGCACGTGAAAAATAAGTGAGATGATAAAACGATGAATATTGTTTTATTCATATTTTCCATGCGTTCCCGTTTGTAAATCTAACTTTGTCAAAACAGTTGTTCAATTGTTTGGTATATTAACTGGTTTCTTTCAGAATCGATTGATAATATCTTCTTACAACGTTTGTTTACCTTTTCTTTTATCACGGTTTTTCCGTGGTTGTCGAAGTGTCATGTTAAGGTCATTTCATGCGGAAAAGCTGTCGGTCAATTAGAGTACGGGAAGACCATAACTCAATAGCAGTACATTTCTGAAGCTCTGGATAAGATATAGAATTTATTTTTCAAAGATATTCTATGTTCACGTGTTATATAATAAAATTTAGCTACTGAAGTGTAAAAACATATTCACATTTGAAAGTTAGAAGTATCAAATTATTTCAAGTTAGGGATTTCGTAACCATAAATTACTTAAAACGTTTACTAAACATTATCATAGATACAAAGATTTGGTTTTGAAGTATGGCTGGACCTGTAGAATTCGTATCAAACACGGGATATCACTTCCTTATGGTTACGACCCTTATATTTATGATTACGTTGTTTATAAAGTACGTTAATTTAGACACGATCAATGTTAACTTATTGATCCTTTGAATATCATTTTAACACCGTAGAACGATGTTTGAATAAAGCTTTTATCGGTAATGGCATTGATTTTGTTTTTGATAAATTAAACATAACTAATTATGGATTGCTTTACATTTATGAAAATGTATGGTCCTACATCCTGTCAGTATTTATGGCGTCTTTACATTTATTCCATTGGAAGTGTACTTATTGATACTTTAGTCTGGGAGAATATGATTTATTTAGTAGCTATTATAATTGTCTTTTTAACTAACTTACAGTATCTGCGATTTTTCTTAGATCGTTAGTTTATGTCTTATGCTTCATGTTAAATGTTTCTTTTATGTGCTTTGTGCCGATCTAATGATTCAAGTCATTTTTAACTGTTTTTTACAGGTGTTTCTTATATTTTGCTGTTACACCATTGTCCCAGCTCTCAAACCTGTTTAATCCCGCCACATACTGTATGTACCTGTTCTAAGTCATGAGCCTTTAATTCAGTGGTTTCATTAATTGTTGGTTGTTATATCTGTTTTTAGTTTACTGTTTTACTGTCTTAAGGATGTTCGCTACTCTGTTTCAAAATAACAAGCTTTTTAAAAGACTGTTATAAATTGATAGTATACAAATAAAGGAACTAAAAAAGCAGAAAAAAATGAAGGGTCCGTGTGCTTGTTTTCGAGATATACGCAATTGAAAATTTGGCGGGAACTAATTCTCTCTAGACTTTTCATACATTTAACATTGGCACCCTATTTCTTTAAAAAATTATGAAAAAATAACAAGGATTTTATAGCATTTTCAAATATGGCTTTTTAAACTATTATGTAATAAAATTATGAAAAGAAAAGTAGGGGTTAGCGGTGGAAATATCCAAATTCGGAGACTGTTATCGATCCTTGTCTTATACGCTTTCGCGCATGCTTAGTCGAAATACTGCCCGACAACTCGGCCCTCGGCCAACTCGCACCACTCAAACACTCTCACTAATTATTACAACTTACATCACTTTATCAAACTCGCACCACTCAAAAAAAGGAAATATAACAAACTCGAAGAAATGTTTTTAATCATTAGATTGTTTTCTTCTTCTCTTAGTAAATTACTCCTTTCTCGGAGCACCCGAGTCACACAAAGACAGAACTCGCACCACTCGAAAAAAAAACAGAACTCGCACCACTGAAGAAATGTTTTAAATCATCAGAGAGTTCCAGATTGACTTCTTCTTCTCTGAGTTATTTCCTCCGTTCTTGGTGCACACGTATCACACAGAGATAGAACTTGACTCGCACCTTTCGAAAAAAAAGAAATACTACAAACTAGCACGACTGAAATGTTTTACTTATCAGTGTTCTAGATTGTCTTCTTCTTCACTGAGTTATTTCCTCCGTTCTAGGAACACCTGTGTAACACCAAGCCAGAAACTACTAATTGGACATTCAAACTCCTATGGAAGAAGAACTGACAAACTAATAAAAACTATCAACATAATGCATTGATCAGTGAATAAAAACAGTTTCGAGAAAAACGATCCCAAGCTGTGTATCACAATAAACATCAAGTAGTCTTCACGCCGCGTTCGCGCGGGTTTTTTCTAGTATATACTAAACCACGCCCTCAGTGGATGTTTTTTTTAAACATTTTTACAAATTAATTACGAATAATCGACAAAAAATATTTCATTCTTTCATTGTTGATCGATAACTTTGGCTGCTAATTAACTTTCGGTTTTTGGTGCCGAAGTTTACGAATCTTTTCCTATTGTTAAACAATAAACACATAATCATAGAGCACGTGAAAAATAAGTGAGATTATAAAACGATGAATATTGTTTTTATTCATATTTTCCATGTGTTCCCGTTTGTAAATATAACTTTGTCAAAACAGTTGTTCAATTGTTTGGTGTATTAACTGGTTTCTTTCAGAATCGATTGATAATATCTTCTTTCAACGTTTGTTTATCTTTTCTTCTATCACGGTTTTCCCTCACATTTGCGTAGTGTGGTTGCCGAAGTTTCATGTTAAGGTCATTTCATGCGGAAAAGCTGTCGGTTAATTAGAGTACGGGAAGACCATAATTCAATAGCAGTACATTTCTGAAGCTCTGGATAAGATATAGGATTTTCTTTTCAAAGAAGTTCTATGTTGACGTGTTATATAATGAAACCTAGCTACTGAAGTGTAAAAACATATTCACATTTGAAAGTTAGAAGTATCAAATTATTTCAAGTTAGGAATTACGCAACCAAAATTACTTAAAACGTTCACTAAATTTTATCATAGATACAAGGATTTAGTTTTGAAGTATTGCTGGACCTGTAGAATTCGTATCAAACACGGGATATCACTTCCTTATGGTTACGATCCTTATATTTATGATTACGTTGTTTATAAAGTACGTTAATTTAGACACGATCAATGTTAACTTATTGATCCTTTAATATCATTTTGACACCGTAGAACGATGTTTGTATATAGCTTTTATAGGTATTAGCATTGATTTTGTTTTTGATAAATTAAACATAACTAATTATGGATTGCTTTACATTTATGAAAATGTATGGTCCTACATCCTGTCAGTATTTATGGCGTCTTTACATTTATTCCATTGGAAGTGTACTTATTGATACTTTAGTCTGGGAGAATATGATCTATTTAGTAGCTATTATTGTCTTTTTAACTAACTTACAGTATCTGCGATTACTCTTAGATCGTTAGTTTATGTCTTATGCTTCATGTTAAATTTTGCTTTTTTGTGCTTTGTGCCGATCTAATGATTCAAGTCATTTTTAACTGTGTTTTACAGGTGTTTTTTATATTTTGCTGTTACACCATTGTCCTAGCTCTCAAACCTGTTTAATCCCGCCACATACTGTATGTACCTGTTCTAAGTCATGAGCCTTTAATTCAGTGATTTCATTAATTGTTGATTGTTATATCTGTCTTAAGTTTACTGTTTTACTGTCTTAAATCAGACCGTTGGTTTTTTGTTTGAAACGTTTAACAGTTTGTCATGTCAGGTCCTTTTATAGATGACTAATACGGTATGGCTTTTGCTAATTGTTAAAGGCCGTTCGTTGACCTATAATTGCTGAAACTAACGTCCGTTTGGATTTTCTTGGATTGCTGTTTCATTGGCACTCATACCCTATCTCTTTATTTTATTTATTTCATGTACGAAATTTCAGTGTAAGCGATCGTAATTTGCCTATTCCATCTAACCTATCATGAATAAATGCTTTCTTGTCTGTTTGAAATGCTTTGTGCTATATTATCGTAATTGTTTTCATATGAAAAAATAACGCATTTCTATGAGAAATTTAAAGCGTGAATGAGTTTTTCATAATAAAACAATATTGCTATTCTATTAGAAAAATTGTGTAAGAAAATAATCCGTTATCAATTTACTAGTATAACACGTGATTATGGCTTAAAATAAAATCGAACACATTTGAATTGCATTCACTGTCTTTGCTTTATGAGTGTCTTAGTATTTGTACATTTCAAAATTATAGATCGTACACATAGGTTTCATTTAATCCAATCTGCCTATTTCTCGTGCAAATACAACATACTTTGATTGAATGACTGATTAGTGTTTAACGCCACTTAAACCATTATTGTGCTATTTCTTGGCGGTCAGTTTTATTGTTGGAGAAAGCCGAATGAACCACCGACCTTCGGTAGGAAAACTGACGACCCTAGTCATTTAAAATGGGAGTCGAGTGTACCTGCCACGTGCGGAATTCAAACTCACAACCTCAGTGTTGACAGACTAGTGAATACTTTTTTTTTCTTAACTACTTAAACCACTCGGCCACCGATGCTCCTAAGCATACATGAAACGGTATGTACACAATGCATGGGAAGTTATACAAACGTTTGTCCTGTTAATACGTCCCTGTTTAAAAAAAAAAGTAAAAACAATTATTTACCGAAAAATCTTCTTTTGTTCTTACAAATGTGATATTCGACTGTGATTTTCCCACAATGCATAATACAAAAGAAAATATCGCTACTCTACATAAGAAACTGTTTTCTCGATTCGCACTTTTCATAGACTGATTTAAATTCATTATTGTTGATTTTGTTTATTTTTATAGTTCATGCCTTTTATTATCATTCCGAGTCGTCACCGATTTTAATCATTCAAAAGTTAATTGTATTTTACGCTATTTTAAAGTTACATGGGCATTGAAGCTTTAAATATCAGTGTAAATACTAATGGTATGATCTGTACCTTTTGTGACCTTTTGTGACCTATTTCCGACCAAGCGTGAATTTGCATGGCGGTTGATGCATAGGAAGAGACGCTTACCCGTCGACGCACACGGTCCTTCTTATTTCCGATATTTTCTTTTTCTTACGAATGTTTAGCATATACGAATCTTAATTCTTGTGTAATTATTGAAGAGTAATCTAATTATTCAGGTTAGTATGCCACTTATTATTTTAAAGTTTTGTATTGGCATTAAATATGACTGTGCCAAATACTTTCAAATAAATCAGATTATTTCATGTGCATATTACAGACGGTGTGGATGGGGGTTTACAGAATAGAGAATAATGGGCAAAAATTATAAGGAAAAGAAAATAATGGATCAAAAAATATAGAATAGAGAATAATGAGGTGCTAAAAATAAAGAATAGAGAATAATGGGCAAAAAGTATAAAGAATGGAGAAAAATGGCCTAAAAACTTAAAGAATACACAAATGAAGGACCCCCCCCATCCAGACCCTCATTAGAGTATCGGATACTATTAATCAATATGAAGTGTATATGCAACTAGCGAGGGACTTGAAACATTGAAATCCAAATTGTCTATCTTTGAAAATGCTTTCAGAATAAACTTCCCAATAAATGCGTAAAACTAGAAATTTTAAGACTAATAAATGTATAAAGAAATAAAGGGAATACAATGATTAAAACTATCGTAGTAGAAAAAGTCAAAAATGTTTAAGAGAGTTGAAACGTAATGATGCATCAGAATGCATAAGCTTTTTTCAAAGTTTCCCATAGATTAATGCAGATTTCATACAAAACACATAAACTTTATCATATTCTACACTTTTCTCCTTAAAATTAATTCAATTCACATTCAAATTTTGGGAAGAAGAAAAAATATATGGAAGCGTCTGATAATTTTGAATCAATGTATATTTGTTTGGATTTATTCGGGAGCATTTCAACATCAAATGTGTGTTTGTGATATTTATATAAATAATAGATTACTTTACACATCTCGGTAAAGATGCAGTATCGACATATATAAGAATTCCGCTTAAGCCAGTGCTTGGGGCCGTCTTAAACTTGCAGTGAGGTGAGAGTTCTTTTGCTCCGTGTTGATGTCTCACTGTGAGTTTGAGATGAAGAACAGCAATAAAAGCGCTGTTTCTTTGCTTTTTGTATGTTTTTTTTTGTGCATTTACTGATTTTGTGTCATGGATGGATACCCCATATCCTTTGTTTTTCTATTATATAGCAAAGAATGCCGCTCAACCAGTGTCGACATATATATCGAAGAATGCCGCTCAACCAGTATCGACATGTGCATGTATCAAATAAAACCTCAACCAGTATCGACATATAGCAAAGAATGCCACTCAACCAGTATCGACATATAGCAAATAATGTCGCTCAACTAGTATCGACAAATAGCAAAGAATGCCGCTCAACCAGTATCGACAAATAGCAAAGAATGCCGCTCAACTACTATCGACATATAGCAAAGAATGCCGCTCAACCAGTATCGACAAATAGCAAAGAATTCCGCTCAACCAGTATCGAAATATAGCAAAGAATGCTGCTCAACCAGTATCGACATATAGCAAAGAATGCCGCTCAACCAGTATCGACATATAGCAAAGAATTCCGCTCAACCAGTATCGACCTATTGCAAATAATTCCGCCCAACCAGTATCGACATATAGCAAAGAATGCCGCTCAACTAGTGTCCTCTTGATTAACTTGCATAGTGAACATTTGATCAACGCTGTGGCCTTATTATTATTGCCTGACTGTGGCGTTTAGATGAAGAACAGCAATAAAGGCGCCGCTCTTTTTATTTTAATGTCAAAACTACTTCATATCTCTTTTTATCAGTTCTATTAGTATAGTCCTTTTAAAAATATGTAAATAGTAGTAAAATAAAAAGGACGATGAAGTCTGGTTACTCTAACCATGTAATTCTTTTATTGATGTACCAATGACGTCATGAACATTCTATTATTGTTGTAATCATCCAGAATTGAACAATCTGATTAAAGTACAGATCTTATGTCCAAGCTTTGCGTACAAGGAAAACTTGGACACAGAATCTGTATTTTATTCAGGTTGAGAATTGACATTTTTTTTATTGCTTTGATAAATTGTTTTTCATCCAGAATTACTATTTGACAGAATATTACGGAACGCCACAGATGTCTTATGTGGTACTCTTATTTTACGTTTTGTTGTTTTATTATTACTTGATGATATTTTGTCTTTACATAATATGGTTTTGACATTACGTAATGATGTTCTGATATTACTCAATATGGAATAGTCATTACTTAATGATATTTCGATATAACATGATATGGTTTCTTATTGACGTGATATAGTTTTGTCATTAATTAATATGGTTTTGTCATTACCCGATGTGGTTTCACAATTATTTAATGTGGTTGTGTCATTAGGCAATGTGGTTTTAACATTACTTGATGTGTATGCGGCTAAACGTAATGTAGTTGTTTCATTACATGATGTGGTTTTGTTATTTCGTAATGATGATTTGCCAATTCTTTTTATGGTTTTAACATTACATAATGATGTTTCAAAATTTGACGATTTCACACTACATGTGGCGTTCCATGGAATATCGTGCCCCGAAAACATACAACTTATCAACGAACCATGATAATGCGATCAAGGTCCAAAGGAGAATCCGGAAAGACTGACATACCGACATGTGCAGATCGAATATAGTTGACCGGTTATTAGAGTGTGGTTTGATTAAAGCCGGTGAAGCGAATTATAGTCTAAACAACCGATTCTGCAGTCACAAACCAAACATATTTTTGACAATGCTATTGTTTATTAGTATTTAGTTAACCTGAAGACTCAATTCTTTGTATGCAAGTTCGTATCATAGAAAATATTGTTCTCAACTTGCAACACCTCTTCGTCGAAAAGGGGAGAATAC
This sequence comes from Mytilus californianus, assembly GCF_021869535.1. Lineage (NCBI taxonomy): Eukaryota > Metazoa > Mollusca > Bivalvia > Mytilida > Mytilidae > Mytilus > Mytilus californianus. Next base: position 3,889,344 of record NW_026262668.1, read on the forward strand.
TATATTTTCTAACTTGGAACTTGAATAGATACAATCTCTCCGATACCGATACATAAGACTGTATTTGGTATTACCTCGGGCCATTTCTAAGTGAAAAATCTACCCCTTTTAACGGATAAATGTTTCGCTCCTAAGAGATTGGCATTTTTGTTTTACAAAGTCCATACATAATTTTTGTTTTACAAAGTCCATGCATAATAGTGTTTGGCCTTTAATGTAAATGCGAATAGGTCGGATTTTTGGACAGAGTCAAAATATGAATGGGAATATTTTTCGAATGCAAACGGCACCCATGCAACAAAATCTGGGCCATAATCCCACCCCCTGACCCCAGACATTCTAAGTGACATGCGTGTAGTCAAACTGAACATAATTTGTACCTAACATATCTTCTATGCAACCCAAGCCGAAAAAACAGATTATTTTAGCATTCCAGAGATCTATCATTTCTTTAGAAAATCGGAAAATATATGAAATAATGGTCGTAAAATTTTGCGGTGTGTAAATAGTGAAATCCATATTGTGGGGGTAATATGGGCATTGGGATAAAGTGGCTATATGTATACGTATTGTCAACTTTCCGTTGGGGAAGAATGGCAATGATCCGAAATTTAATACAATTATATAACACCGGAATACCTTTAGCTAAAACACATCAGTCGAAAAATATCTTAAAAACATTAAACACACAGTATCATATAATATCTTAACGCCTATACATTTCTAGGAATACCATTGGTTAAAAGCGAACACGTGGAGACCGTGTATATTTAATACTGGGTTAGTGAACGTGTTTTATAGTAATATACGGTTAGAAGCAGTGGTGCGTCCCTTTAAAAAAACTGAAGAAAACTCTGAAACGTTTCTCCCAGACAACAAATTGGTGATAAACGATTGAAAATAAATGAAGAAAAACACATTAAAGGCTAACAAGTTTGTTGTTGGTATTTGTTTTTGTATAAACCAATGAAAGTAGATTATTTTAAATATTGAGAATTGATCCCTTTAATATGCCACTAGTCTAAATTCCACATGTTGATATAGTCGGTAAGATAAATTCGTCAAATCTTATATATCACAGCAAAGTTACTAGTAGGTTAAATGTAGAAAACTTTAGCGAAACTATTTGCCTATTTTCATATTTTCTTTAAAGGGGCACTAGCTGTCAAATTCATGTTCACCGATTTGAGTCAAATTCTCATATTTGATTTATAACAATGTAAAACATTTATCCAAACTATTAAAAGTCTAAAATAAACAGTTAACAGGACATGGGCATGATAACACGTAGCTTCGTTTCGTGTGTATTTTAGTCTAGACGCCATCTAATTATGACCTCCAAAGTCATCCCATGACCATATAAGCGATGTAACTATAAAGCATAAATAAAGATATAAATAGATTAAGCGAACTCGATCGTGCTATTGGATTTTTCTAGGTCTGTTTAATTTCATATTATAGATTGAAAATATATGTTTATCATCGTTTTTACCTGTATAAGAATGATTTTTTGTGGATCGGATCAGTCAATCAAATGATTTACCTTTGTTTCACTTTCAATGTTGACATTCTTTTCCTTTAAATAACTTTACACATACAATTCACGTGTTATCCATCTCTAGCTAAGGGGTTAAATCGAAGTTCACATGAATACGGATCCAATGGGGTCGAATTATTCACTTGCAAGTTAATAATTCATCATCAATGTTTCTTAGCTTATTTTGACAAAATTGAACCATACTGGCGGCTAAAAGCGAATAATTATTTCACTATATCACTTTCATTAATGATTGAAAAAAACAAAAACAAATATTAGATTTTTTATATATCTCGTAGCTAGTGCCCCTTTAAGTTAGCACTGATAAACAACTTCAAAAGCGCAATTTTGTAATTTTCATATTGTCAACCTAGAATGTTTGAGCAATCAGAAATACCTGCACATTTTTATGGTATTACATGTTCGAGTAATCAGAAATACCTGCACATTTTTATGGAATTTACATGTTTGAGTAATCAGAAATAGCTGCACATTTTTATGGCATTTACATATCTCATTCCAAAGTGAAACTGCATGACAAAGAATTGTCCATAATTGATCATAATTACTATTTTGCAAATAGTTGCATACTTTTAACTCAAATACTACTCTAGAAAGATATGGGGAGAACGACCGAAGCTATCAAACCGCAAGATTTAAAGTTGCAATTACACATTGTTCCCGGTAGTTCAAACCGAGGCCTTGGCAAAGATATAAGCTACTTCTATTAAGCATGCGTACGAAGAGTAAGTGCAAAGATTGATCGGCTCGCGTTTAACATACTCTTGCTATGTCTCAGTGTCTTGAGCTTCTGAGACCTTTGCCAATGAATCCACGGTTTATAACTTGGTAGATCTTTAAGGGTTAAACAAATTTAAAGACTTTTACCAATTAGTTTTTTTGTAAATTACACTATCACAGGTTGTGACTCAACATAATTATGTTAACATGAGTCACACGACGGTTGCCAACAGTGGATCAAAAACTGTTTACTCTTCCGAACCATTTAAGGTCTTACCCGGTTTTCTGAAGGTTTCCTTTGGGACCAATCTGATTAAAATTTGATTCCTCATTTAGCTGCATATCATTTGGTTGTTGCTCATGTAAGATATGCAAACACCCTATAAGGAGTCATGGTCAGTGACCTTTTAGCATCCAAACAAATCTTACCTAAAAGTTTTGGTCAACCGTTATATTTTCAGGTAAGATGAATAATATTCTAGAATATAATCTGGAAATTCGATGTTCGATGTTATATTTATAATTTCTTAAACATCGTAAGTTGACAAAAGAATGATTAATTATACAGGCGAAATGATGTTCTAACTTCGTTAATCTATGTTTTCGGGGGAAACATTGTAATACAAGTGACAGCGTGTACCTCGAAATGATTGGCTAATTAAAAATTTGCATAGAAGGTCAACGAAGTATGACCCCATATTAGGTTTTGACAGATCTGATCACGACAAAACAAATCTAATGGAACAAAGTTAAAGATATAATTTCAATCTAATTATTATTTGGTCAATTCTTAGTTTTTAGAATATGTTTGTGAACTGTTCTCTGATGCTTGTTTGTTTTGGGGCCTATAGAATTGCCTATATAAAAAGAAAAAAAGATAAGTTATGGTTGCCAATAAAACACATATCCACTAGAGACCAAATGAAGTTAAAAGTTAGAAACTGTCTTTTTTCATTCCATATTCATATTATTCCGTGCCGTATCTTCTGGTTCTCCCCTGTTTATGGGTAGATCCATGACCGTCTATCTGATAATACATGTAGATTGGGTTTGCCATGTTCATGGATTTAAAAATTGCTACTTCATTTGCATTTCCATCGTAAGACGGGTGTTGCATGATGTCAGGAGATGATTTACTTATTGGTGCAACTGGTCTCTCGAGGTGGAATGGAAAACTGAGATATGGTCGTTTAATATTACCAACAATACTTTATGTCTGCTATTCACCTCTAAGATACAGCGATGCTGTTAACATAAAGTCGAAGCTCGTCATCTTTCCAGTTCAGCACGGACGCTTGTAAGGTGGAATTGTTTGCTGCATGTTGTCAACTCTACAATTCTTCATTGCAGAGCAAAGACTCGTGGAAAATACAAAATAAGAAATTACAGACATTTACTGGCAAACAAATCTACCAAAAACTATCATTATTTGCCCGACAGTCTCAGTGTTAATTACCGAGATATTAAGAAACTTGGGAGGCAATGAATAAAAGTTTAATAAAAACGTTAAATAAAACATTAAATACGTTGTTTTTAAAGCGTTTTATAAAAAAAACTTGTTTATGAAATCTTTAAAAGCTGCATCATAAAATTTAATGATTATTTGCTATATATCCTTTAGTAATTTCGACAAATCTAGATAATTGCAAACATCACTTATCTTTGGTCGTTCTGCTCCATTGAACATTTGTAATAAACGACTAAAAGAAAGTATATGATTTTATCATGTCTACTAATTTTGACATATACATTGACAAAAAAGTGCATTTTTAACCAGAATTTACATAATAGTATTCAATATATATACATATATTTGCAAGATATTCAACATATTAATGTACCATACAAATAACATTCATGCATGACATGAAACATTTTGACTCTGACTGTACGTTTTGCACGATTTAATAGAAAAGAAACAATGTATATAACCGTTTTAATTGTACACCTATACAAATCTTTATCAATCACATTGTATAAGCAGATGCCCCCCCCCCCCCCTACCCCCCCCCCCCCCCCACCCCCACCAGAAAATTAAAAGAAAAGTTATGAAAATTGGAAAAAAAACATACCAAAATATAACAACAAATATCAAACAAAAACAAACAAATCTAACTTTATCTGTATATCTCTGTCCTCTTGTAACAACAAATCTACCATAATCTGTATATCTCTGTCCTCTTGTAACAACAAATCTACCATCATCTGTATATCTCTGTCCTCTTGTAATGTTATTTTATAATTTCTCTTAATTTATGGATATTATCTTTCCAAGAAGGAACCCAGCTATTCGAATAGGAATATAGAAATAAGGAGATTTGGTATGATTGCTAATGAGAAAACTATCCAACAGTAACCTGACGAAATTTTAAACAACCACAGGTCACAACTATATGACCTTCAACAATGAACCAAACCCATACAATTTAGTAAGCTATAAGAGGCCCCGAAATGACAGACAAAGGAATACTTGTGAATATGATTAAGTGTTTGATCACATTACACGGTGACTCGGCAGAAATTAGGTTCCCACAAAAATACAAGGACGCATGACATTGACAGCTTAAATATTCAACAAAATTTGACCAAACTCTTCAGACATGCTGTATAGATAGACTTCCAAATTTGCTCAGATTATATCGAACCAAGTGGAAACTTGCAAAATCTATATATATTCATGTATAATGTTTGAAATATCCTTTGTATATATTCGCTATGAGGCGAAAAACCCTTTCCACCAGAAATAATTTGCAAATTTTCGAAATGTTTTTTCCATCTCTGAAACGATAACTTTAAACGTTTTCATACTTTTAAACATTTATGTGGTTTGATCAAATCTGACTGACATTATGATTTGAAAACCTTCTATATTTGTATAAATTTCAGATCTCCTTTCGTGCTGATCAGTTCGTTATCAGCATCTCAATATCTTTAACTATAATGTTTCTTGTAAAAATTAATAATTGACGGTATTTTTCATCCTACCTTTTATTGTAACGATGTGTCGCATATATAACTTAAGCATTGAAAATAATATATCTAAACTCGGGAAAGTTCTGGCATCTTTCTAAAGATGTTCAAATAGTCGTCACCGCAATCCCGTCCTCTTTACTCCGAATGTGACCTACTAAATTAGACTTATCAATGGGTTTGTACTAACATGGGCAACACAATGGGTGCCACATGTGGAGCAGGATCTGCTTACCTTTCCGGAGCACTTGAGATCACCCTGGTGGAGTTCGTGATGCTAAATCTTTAGTTTTCTATGTTGTGTTTTGTATGCTGTTTTTGTCTTTTGGTCATTTTCGTTTTTTGCCATGGCGTTGTCAGTTTATTTTCGACTTACAAGTTTGAATGTCCATTTGGTATCTTTCGCCTCTCTTTTGTTAACACATAGTTATGAGCAAAGTTTGGTATCAGACATGAGCCAAAAAGCAGATATATATCAACTAAGACAAAGTTCAAGAAAGTTCGTATAGCTGTACTGGTTCTGGTGTTTTTATTGTCTATTGTCCAGTACTTTTCCTAACTGGTTTTATCGAAAGTTCATCGATGTAAGTTAGTTAATCAATTCATAAAGATTAATAGAAGAGCGCTGATTTGTTAGATAATTAGTATAACTCCACTACATTCTCATAATTATACCTATCCAAAATAAAGAACTGTGTCAGAATCGACTTCAGTTAAATCACAACTTCTTTGGTCTTTTGATGAACATATTGTTGATTGCAAAACACATAGTTTTTATTTCCAGTCCCAATTTTTCTACGGTTGTGCGGATCGTGGTTGGTTTAGAATTTCACATACTGTGAGGATATTGTCAATATTAGTAGACCTTATGATGACCTCAAGCTATCTTTTGGGTTCTTTGTGTCGTTTGTTTGCTATCTCATTTATGTGTACCCACATTTTCTTTAATTCATGACATTCTATAAAGATAAAAAGGGAAACTTATCGAATCTAAGTCTGTGCATTTCGTCCAAGTCTTGTTGATTATTTTAGCGTTCAACTTGGTCAGTTGAATGTACATTGAACTCGCTACAGACATTAACAATCTAAGATAACTTACGATGCTGCACACAAGTGTCCGGTGGTGCATTATGTGACTGGTAATGTATAACGAATCTAATTGCACACTGTAGGTAATTGCAATGTGTTTTCAGAGTTTAAGTCGTTGCTTGGCATTCATTTGTATCCAATTTGTTCGGTACCAAAATGAAATAATTCAAAGATTACTATGATACAATGGTATTGATATAACATTTTGTGACAGACAAGCATTTCACAATTGAACATTTTAATTTAGCGCACACAAACAAAGATTACATATTTTGGACTAGAACGAATTTGTTTTATAAACATATATGCCATTTAATTAATTTTTTATCATACATAGCTATTCCTTTATTTTTCCATGGTCTGTTTATTTCGAATCAAAAGAAACACGTACTTATTTACAGCATAATTTCAAACACGACTCCTGATTTCCTTCTAGTTCCTTTGTCACTACTGACAATTTGTTCACATGAAAAAAATCCTGTTTGTTTATCAGCAGCCATGTTGTCTTCGATTGACGTCATACTATTCCCGTCAAACGAAGCTGACCTATTACTCTCGAAAGAGGTCTGCCGACTGTCGTTCCCAAATTTCATTTGTCGAAAGGAAGATGCATAACTGCAATTGTCTAACGATTCCTTTCTAGAATTCGAAACAATGCTATTGTTATCTGAACTTGTGACTTCGGACAATAAACTCGTGGTATCATATGACGTAGATCCGGTATCTGGTATAACATTATCATCACGTGCTGGTTGTCTTGATGTTGAATCAAGATTGTTCGTTTCAGTTGTTAAATCCTTAGGCGATAGCGGTTCTATATTGGGGCTAAGAATATTTTGACCACTTGATTGACCAGAAGAATTAGCATTACTCTTCTTATGCAAATTTTGCAAATCATTAGAAAGGTCATTTTTTATTTCACTGTACTCACAGCTTGACAAGTTATTGGTACTATCTTGCGCCGACAATGTATCGCTATCACTTGAAAGTGTTAGCTCTGATTCTGTATGACATATGTTAAAAATAGGTGATGAACATGTATGGGCCAGTTCATCAGATAAATATGTATCCATTGTGGGAGGAACATTAGTAGAATGTGATCTCGGCTCTACATGTGCGTGTGTTGGTTGCGGTATAGCCTCTCCTGTCGAATGAGAACGTTTTGTGTATTGTAATTTGGGCTTCCGGTCAATGATATTTAAACTTTTCATAATCCGTCTAAGAGTTTTAAGTCCCGGATTTTTCTTGTCTTTCTTACCCGTTGTAAGACTCGCATATTGTTCTTTTTGACATATTCCTGAGGCACCACTTGGTAGATCACAACAAGCAACGCTCATGGCAGGTTTATCCGATGGAAAATCATTAGTCAGAACACACGACATTTTTTCCGTAGAATTTAAATGATCCATTTGTTGTTGGAATGAATTATTTTTTTCAGACTTTTCCATCTGTTGAGTTGCATCACACTGTTTGTGTAAACAAAATTGATCGGTTTTGTCGAAACTGTTCATGTTGAGTTTGTTGGCATTGTTTATTTCTTCATCATTTATAACTTTTTTTAGACGTAACGACGAACCCAGTAAATTCCAAAATCCATGTCCAAACTTTAGCCGCCGGGCTTTAATTGAGCTGATGCCACGTAAGACACGGGGATAAGATACATCTTCATCTAGGAGTACGGGAATAATCTTTCTGCGTTTAGCATCTGAAAAAATACCAATAAAATATTCATATCGTGAATCAAATTAACTGTCATGTGATGGTGATATTATGAAAATAATGTTGAAAATAATAACATACTAAACGGAAATACCACAAAAAAGTCTTTTACTCTACAATCCACACCCACATCGTCCTTTCAAACGTTGATTTTTATTAGTTAACCTTCTGATAAAAAACAAATTAAATTCAATTTAATGGCGCCCTATAATTAATGTCAATAACCTATGTTACTAGATTTTAGCCTGTAAATAAATATACATATATATGAATAAAAGTAAGGGATGATGGGTTTGCTTCAAGTTTTTAGATTCCAGTTAGAAAATCAAAATTAAGACCGATCTCAAATGTATTTAAAATGCGCGTTCAAAGGGAGATAAGTAATACTATACGATATATTAGGTGTTTCTTTTTTTGATTTATGCGATTATAAGATACATTCAAAATCATAGCAAACTTTTACACAAAACTTATTTTTTTACCTTTACGTAGCCTTTTCTAAGATACTTCCTTGCAATTATATAAACTAAGGAGATTTGGTATGATTGCCAATGAGACAACTATCCAACAGAGTCCAAATGACGTGGATTTAATCAACAAAGGAATACCAAACAGTTTGAATAATGAACAAAAGCCATACCTAATAGAGTTTTTTTTTTTTTACTTCCTCAAATAAATAAGGTTCTTTTAACCTATTCTTTTAAGAATTATTTTTTTTTTATACTTTGTCATATGGGGACCTTTTTTAAAGCTCTTTACTATACGGTATGGGTTTTGTTCATTGTTGAAAATCATGTAGTAACCTGTTGTTATCCTTTCGTCTTTGTTGGATATTCATTTACGGTTTTCAAAATTTAGTTTTGAATATTATTGAATTAAATAAAGTATCCCTTAAGAAAATGTTTCAATCATTTTCTTTTTTCAAAATTTCTTTAAGAGGTTGGCATGTGACCTAGTAACCCCGCCACATTCTGTGTGTGCCTGTCCCAAGTCAGGAGTAATTCAGTGGTTTCTGTGTGTATTAGATACACCTATGAATTTCTCGTTTTTATATAGATTAGACCGTTGGTTTTCCTGTTTGAATTGTTTTACACTAGTCATTTTGGGGCCCTTATAGCTTGATGTTCGGTGTGAGCCAAGGCTCTGTGTTGAAGGCCGTACTTTGACCTATAATTGTTTACTTTTACAAATTGTGACTTGGATGGAGAGTTGTCTCATTGGCACTCATACCTCATCTTCTTATATCTATTAACGCTATATGCGTTACTACCAGTCTGTGGAATACCAGTGCTACGGGACAATAAGTTCATTGGGGGTACCTTCCACTTTGTTATCAAGTCGTCGGAACAAAGATGATTGCATGAGTTTTGATAAAATCAAAGTTGATAAGTTTGAAAATTTCACCCAAAACATAATCGGTGAAAAGTTGACCGTTGAAAGGTTGTATGTATAGCTTCGTTTGTATTTATACACCATCGTCTCTTCATCGTGATGAAGATTGTATGTCTGCATTACAGTAATTCAGAAACTAATGTCCGAAAAGGCAAATATGCTATGTTTTGCAAACATTCTAAAGGTTCTTGACATTGTCTACAACTTAAAAATTTGTGACACCTACTGTGTTCCATAAAGCAATAGTATTACACATTGTTTTAAAACTCAATCAATCGAATTAAAAAAATATCTTTAGTTCCTCAGCCATAAAAATGGAAAAAAGAACACTGCTAGAGTAACAAGCATTCTGTGAGTATTGCATGGCAATACATAGTCCCCTACCGGTTACAAATTCATTGTAATGGAACGAAATTCTAACTTGTCATGGTGTTAACTACACAAAAATATCAAGTCAAAATCTTCAAACACGACGAAAAAAACTGTTGAAAACTGATTATTTAAGTGAATTTTCTATGTCCAAAGACCATACATAACTCTGCACAAAATTATCAGACTGGAACAAAATTCCAACTTGATCTGTAAATTGTCACGATAAAACTATATACTAATTATCAAATCAATATCTTCAAGAATGACAAACAAAACTACCTGTCCACTAAATTATTCAAACAATTTACCAAAGAAAAGGAAAAAATTGAAAATGTCATTTTGTCTTTTAAATCTTTTAAAAAATGAGTCATTTCCCTTCGAACAGAAATCTACTAATTAATAAGTATTTCATCAAAAATTTTATTCTAGGGAAAGGGCTTCAACTGAACAAAGAGAAAGGCTAAAATCGTGAAAATTAAACTTGACCTGTAACTTGTCATGATAAATCAATAAACGAAATATCAAATCAATAAATTCAAGCACGAAGAAAAAAAGTCTGGAAAACTGATTTGCCGGACGGACAGACAGACGGACGGACAGACGGACGGAGTGCAAACCTAAAGTCCCCTTCGACGGACTAAAAAAATAAAATTCAACTCGGTTGAAATACAACGACTTTTTCAAAGAAAAAATAACCATTGAAAGTTCATGATTTATCCATTAAAAAAAGATTATCTTTCAAATATTGAGGGCATTCTTAAGAAACAACTTACTAGAGTCGAAACGCATATATTACATTTTACAAATAGTTCAATGTTCTTCAGAATTGTAAATCTTCTGTTTTAGACAGTTACAACCGGAAACGAAATTATTTATACTACATGTACTTTATATTTGTTAACATTCAATAGATACATAATATCTAACATTAAATCAATATAATTTTGTAATTTGAAAAATGCAATACTTATTCAGCCAGGACTGACATGAAATCTTTTTAACAGCTTTATGATTTTCTTTTAAAAAGCCATTCGACATGGTTTATCGTCAGTTTTGCTACCGTTGTTGTGTGACTTACACATGCTATAATTCCCCATGGTATCAGCAGCTAGGCTTTAATACTGGCATGATTAAAATCGTATAATTTGATTGCAATGGTTAATGAATGATAATGAAATGTTTTGGTCTGTTTAAATCGAAGTATTGAAATTCATAAAAAAAAATAAGATTCCTCATAGTAACATAAAATAACTATAAGCAAATATAATCATCGTGTACACAGTACACCAGATGTGTCAGTCTGATCTTTAATAATAAAATTGACATATGTTTGAAAAGAAAAAAAGAAGTTTGCAATTTTGACAAGGCTCCTATACCATGACCCCACCAAACCTTATCCCTTTTGGAAAATACAAAGAGATAGTTAAAATGTGTTTACAAATTGATGCAATTTTAATTGACCGTTTACACGGTTAAAAAAAATACACCAAGAAACCTTATTAATATCTAACATTACGAAAAAAAAAACAATATTAGCTTTATTAAAGGAGAAAATATCAAAGGTCAGTCACAACACTATGGTCAAAAGAAAATGACAAGAAGACCAACAATATTCACAAAAACAAATAGCAGTCCACACAAAACCTTGAAGGTTAGACAACACGAATCCCAACACAAACCGGATGACTCAGATTCTCCGGAATGGTAACCTATTACCTCCAATGCACACAAATGTGTTCACTTAATTTCTTTAAATTCTAACAGTAAAAAAGTTCAATTATGTACTGTATGCAGATTCAGACATTTCTCATCGGCATAAAAGTGATGATGCATCAATGCTCGGCGGCATAAAGCGACAAAGCATCATCGCCCTGCGGCATACAAGCAACGATCCAAAATAAAAAAAATTTGATTTTTCCTTTTATCGTCTATATGTATGTTTTCTTTTGCAGATATTGTCCAAAATATCAATTTTTCCCATCGCCCTCATTTAGTAACTAAGGCATAATTTTTTTCGCTCTTAAAATTGTAAAGGCTTACCTGGATCGAGTGTCTTGACAAACTGTGTTGCAAATACACAAGCAGGACTGGTAAGGTAATGTTTAGAGAGAATAACTATAAGTCTGCTGTCACACCTTTAAATATATTATGAATCACTTACAGAATAATTGACAATTAAATGCAAATTGTCACCTTGTGTGATGTAAAATTGAAAGGTTTATGTCCGAATATGATAAATCATTGACAACGAAACAAGAGAAGGCTTTATAAAATATGGAATCTATCAATTTGATAGGAAAGAAATGAAATTAAATTCATAAATCTAGACATTTTACTTTCTATGTAAAATTATTTTGTAATAAAGTGAACAGAAAATATTATTTGGAAAACCCCTAACGAAATAAGGAAATATTTGATTTTGAGGAAGAAGGAATCTATATCTTGTGATCTTTATTTAAATGCAGAATAATTGTTATCATGTGTTTATAAGTGGAATTCAATTTTAAAATTAATAACAATTTTTCCAATATCTAAACGTTAAAAAAAGAAATTAAAATTCCTTGTTATTAAATAATAAGGTATATTACAAAAGTGCATGACTTCGTCTCTCATATGGACATACCAAAAGCAAAATGGGAGTAAAAAAGTCGGAACAGAAATTCAATACAGATTGATGCATTGATAAGACAGACAAATAGAACACAATATATATTAAATGCATATTTAAAGTATGATTGATATCCCAATATTAAATATGGTGCTTGTAATATCTATTTTTTTTCATGCTGGAGGAGCTTGGGGGAAAACATAAAACATATTTCACCGTTATGGAATAAATAGGTAATTTACCTTGTTTCTATGACTTCCGCTAAGGTTTCAAATTCGTATTTTCCACTTAGCAATGCTTCCTGTGGCAAAAAGAAATCAGCGTTCTGGTCTTTGTATTTCATGATGATTTCATTAGCAAGATTTATATTTTCATCAGCACAACAAATGCAAGCAGAATATCTTTTTAGAAAACCTTCCCCTAAAAATAAAAACAAATAATCGATAAGTTTGATCAACTTAATTTAATTTATTTTTACATTCGCATGGTGGGCGGTACATGCACAGCAGGAGATGTTAACCCGTCGATGCACCTATTCTCACTCTTTTTTTGGAGTTCATGCGATTTCCTAAGGTTTGTATTTTTACCTTGACCTTTATCATTTAAATGAATTTATGAGATATGGACATAAGCAAACTACTATTGCTTATAATCCATAGCTTCTTATAATTCTCTAAGTCTCAGAAAACACTTTGATATATAACTATAATACTCATATACTAGTACTTATTTTATTAATCGTGTATTGTGTATTTGTTATTTGTCAAAATTTTTTGTAGAGTTTAACGCTTTTTCTGAACCGATTGTTTTAAGTTCTTTGATATAACTTGTATTAATACCCTAGTCGGCGTTGTTAAAAAAAAGAGGGGCAACTCCGCCAGCTTAGTGCTTTTGTTATTCATGTTTATTTTGAAAAAATGACGTTGATGGCAGATCTTTGATAGTCTCTATTGACAACTTTGTAAGAATCGTGGTAGTTTATGTTATAATCTCTAAATGTCTTTGCGTTTTTATGTCGTTTGGTTGCTGTCTCATTGCTGTATACCCAAAGTTTTTTTTGTCTATGTAAATGAAGTGTTTACAATGATAAATCCACATTAAAAGTGTCAACAGTTACTGTTCATGTAACATATCAAAGTGTCAACTGTTCATGTTACACATCAAAGTGTCAATTGTTCATGTTACGCATCAAAGTGTCAACTGTTCGTGTTACACATCAAAGTGTCAACTGTTCATGTTACATGACAAAGTATCAACAGTCACTGTTCATTTTAAATGACAAAATGTTAACAGTTACTGTTCATTTTACATGACAAAGTGTTAACAGTTACTGTTCGTTACATGACAAAGTGTTAACAGTCACTCACTGTTCATGTTACATATATGAAAGTGGCAACTTTTCATGTTACATATCAAAGTGTCAACAGTTACTGTGCATGTTACATGACAAAGTGTTAAAAGTTACTTTTTATGTTACATTTTAAAGTGTCAACTATTCATGTTACATATCAAATGTGTCAACAATTACTGTTCATGTTACATATCAAAGTGTCAACAATTATATTACATAAACAAACTACTAATATGTCACTAGGGAAATGGCTGAATAAGTATATGCCTAATTTCATGAAATATTATATCCATTATGATTTCTAGTTCAGATTCGTTATCATAATGCAACTATTACTGTATAATATTATTTCCTTCTGCTGTCTTTTGGCTGTTTTTATTATTCGGCTGCTCTCTTATTACAGGTTTACGGAAGTGCCAGCACCGACTGTTGACACCGACATTGACAAGTAAAACGAAATGGGTCATCTCAAATGTGAATTTTGCGGCGAACTTGATTAATAAGGTATTTTTTGTGCAAATAAAACCAGAGTCTCCATGGTCGTAGTATGTATCGCACCACCGGCAATAAACAGCAAAATTTAAATTTCAATCGAATGTGTCACAAGCTCATGTCTGTACTCATGTATTTGAAGCCAGTTAAGAATTTCTATATGATTTTTTTTACAACTACAATGTCATAGTATACACAAATAAAAAAAAATCCCGTTTTCTGATAAATATATTTACCTGTTCAACAGATCTATACGAAAATAGAGGGAAGGTTAGTTATCCAGGGGGAGTGGGAGAAACGGGAACAGATAATCAATGCTGGCAAAAATTACTTGAAAATTTGTGGCAACCAATTAGAGGCTGTGCAGCCATTCTGACAATTCATGTGCCATGAGACACAATTTGGGAAAATGACCGATCAGGGTTTTAGCTAATGGGCCAATAAATGTTTGACGAAAATTTGTCAGCCAATCACATCCCATGGTGGCCATGTTTTAAAAATGTTTGGAATAGTCAGTGCCAGTTTTGGTGGAGAATAATATCAGGAACATTCTTACCATCTAATTTCAAACCTGCATTTAGTAGTTTTTGACGAGAAGTTAACTACTCAAAGGCTGTAATGACCATTTCTATATTAGATACTTAGGGCTGTCAGAAATAAATTTTGTAATGTAACCTCTCATCTAAAGAGCACTCTTTAGTTATTTACAAAGCTTGGTTCAAATACTTTTTAAGCCGGAAAGGACAAAGGACAACGACGGATGACAAGTGATCATGATAATAGCTTACAAATACCTTTGGCCCAAGTAAGCTTACAAGAGGGGGATAATATTTGTGAAATTGTATATAGAAAATCGGGTTATGTTGTATATAATGTGTATTCGGTCGCATCCATCATACCATGTTTTCTCTGGTTGATTATCAACGTTAGGGTTACAACATCTCAAGCGGAAATTACTACATGTATTCCAATATTTCAAAGAGCTTTGGGGTTTTTCGTGTAGTGGCCTGCTCTGAACCAATGGAGGGGAAAACGAGGTACTTGGCCTAGACTCCCTGCTGCAGTCGGTGCAATAGACGGCACTTCTGCATAAATATATATACAGGCTACAAATTGAGTCGCAAGAAATGTATTTTTCCGGTCATGGTCACTACCACGCCATACATACGCAAGTTATAGTTGACAACGAGGGAAACTTTTGTTACTTTGAAAGCGGATTTTAGGCCTTTAAAATGACACATAGTAGTACGTGATGATAAGACAAATTGGACTGAAGCACGGCTAAATTTCCCGGAAAAATATATGCCGATAGGAGATAAGAATTATTCAAATTGGAATCGCCATTACGTGTCAGCAAATCAATAGAAACCCGATCACCAGAAACGGAAGTGTCGAAAATTCAATCGCATCATTGCGGAATATAGAATTATTGTCCCACGTGCCATTAATGACCTGAAAAATTAATACAGTGTGATGGGTATTTTATCATATTTTGGAGGGACCATAGACAAAAACTCAGACAAATTGTGGAGACCTGTGCATGACCTGAGCAGGACTTGTGAACAGACAGACAGAACCGACGGCAATCCTTATTTAATTGCATAGATCGTTCTGTAAGATCGTGTTTAACAGTTATTTGCAACTTTTACCTTGAAATGCTAGTATCATAATGCATTTTATTTTTATTTTGAGACTTCCCCTACATTTGACCTGTCAAAGTTGGTACCGAGACTTTCCGTAAATCTCTACTACTGTATGTACTTCTCATTTAGTCATATTGCATATTAGAACTGATATAAAAATACTCCAAATTCCGATGAATAATTCATCATCGTTATACAGATACCACAAAAAGCATTAGCAATGATAAATTATAAATTGTGAATGAAAATGTAACTTACTATCGTCTGTAGTTAGAAATCCATCGTCTTCATAAACTGGACTGACTGGTCGCGGTACCAGATAACGAACTCCATCATCTGCACATATGCTTCTCTCTGTGTCTTCAACCTTATCTAACTTTTTGATTTTGCTATTTTCAACTGTCCCGCGTTTTTTATTTTCAACTGCACAGCGAATGTTTATCTCTATGTCTCCTGTATTGTTAATATTGGCAAGTTTAGTTGTCTCATTCCTATTGTGATCTGTAATAGATGTGTTCTCTCTACTAATTCTACTTATTGTACTCTCAACACTATCCACTTGTTGAAGATTCACTGCCTCGTTTTCGTTTCCATTTATTAAGGATCGAAGTTCTTCATCATTTAACGAGCACGTCCTATAGCCTTCATCTTCTTGTAAACAGTTGTCGGATAAGTTGTTTTCCCCAAAAACATTTTTATCTATGTTTAACGATGGTAAACAATTATCGGAGAAGTTATTTGCACCAATAACTTTTTTGTCTGTGTTTATCGATGGTAAACAGTTATCTGACAAGTTGTTTTCACCAACAACTTTGAGATCTGTGTTTAACGATGTTACAGTTTTGCATGCGGTACTTGAACCAAGATTGTTTTCATTATCAATATTCCCTAAAAAAAAAAACAAATATAACTAGTCACAAAAATGATCTGCGTCTATTAGGTTTACTCTGTAGCATTTTAGTATAAGATAAGATAAGATAAGATAAGATATTTTTATTTCCAATTATGGACCCCAAAGGGCATAAACATTACAACATCAATAATTTTTTTCATAATACAATACAAACAATGAGATAAAAAAAAAAAAAAAAAAAGTTAAACAAGAACTATTTAAGTTCTTAAAGAATACGTAGATAAAGAATCTATAGTATGTTGTTTTTTTTAATACTAATGCATTTTATTGCAAGTGTGGTTGATATAGATAACAAACAAGCAGCCCAAAAAGAAAAAAAGAAAAATAGATATCCACATATGTATAGTACACAAAAAGTTGGATCAATTAAATATATAATAATTAGCCAAAAAGAAAGTAGAAATTAAACATGTCCATGACTCATCCTGTGTCAGCAGCAAATAGGAAAGCATTATGGTTTCCTAAAGGCAGCTGACACCAGGGGGCGATACCTTATGGGCCATAGGCATGTAAAATGTGTGTAAATGTCTCTTTCCTACCTGTATCAAAAGCAAACAAGGAAGCATCATAGGTAACTTGAATGCAGTTGATACCAGGGGACGATGCCTCAAGGATATAAGAGAACATTTGAATAAATAATATATCTTAACAATTATTTTTTTTTTTAATCGGCTAGTATGTTTGTGATATTCAGATGAATATAATTTTCTATGTCCAATCAAATGTATATACACACATAGATTTCCTTTAACTAATCTTCACTAAGGAAGATGTTTGTATATAAAATTACATATTATTTTAAGTAACTCAACATTTTCTACACTAAATAACCAGATAATTTTGCTTTGACTGTTCATATGATTAAAATAAGAATTATATTGTGCAATACTAGCTAACATACAATTTCTATCATCCTCAAATTTGTTACAATCAAATAGAAAATGAGCCTCATCTTCGACAGTATTGGAAGAACATTTATTACATATTCTGTTAATTCGGGGAATACCCTGATATCTACCTAATTCTATTTGTAATCTATGAGAAGATACACGTAATTTAGTAAAACTTCTTCTAAGTTCAAAATTCTTGATCAATGTTAGATATTTTTCAAAACCAAAATTTGTTTTATATAAAAGGTAGGTTTTCAGTTTACTGTCTGAAAATTTATCTATTTGTTTTTTCCAACAGCTAATAAACAATATTGATAGCTTGGTTTGTATATATTTCTTAAATTTGTATAAGGATTCACAAAATGGAGCATTTATGGCATTTGTATAGTCAATACCAAGTATTTTAAAAACAACATTTATTGAACCATACCATGATGTTATATTCATGTGATGTAGTGTCTTTGATTGTGTATATGCCTCTTTTAAAAGAGGAAAATTATTACCTAAATTCTCTAATCTATACCAGTACAATTACATTCCTTTTATAATATTAAAATATATTGGAAATCTTCCAAGTTCAGATAACACTGCAGCATTTGTTGTTTTCTTGTGTACCCCAAGTATAAATTTACAAAATTTTATATGAAGTTTCTCACAGGGTAAACCTGAATATAATTTTTCAAAAGATATATCTTCCTTCTTACATTTAGAGGAAAGAGAATTAAACATCCCCCATATTTCGCTACCATATAATAAAATAGGTTTTACAGTGTGGTCAAAAACATGAATACTTGTTTTTACATCAGGATTAAGTGATAAAAGATCTTTCCTTAATTTGAAATGAGCTTTCAGGGATTTTTTGTATAGTTCATTTTGAGCATAACTGTATGAACCAGATGAGCTTAAATATAAACCTAGGTATTTGTATTTTGAAACACATTCCAGATTTATATTCTGAAATGTGAATATCTGTTTTACATGTCTGCCTGCCTTGTTGAAAATCAGCACCTTTGTCTTATTAGTATTCACATTGAGACACCAATCTTTGCAAAATTTATCAAGCATTCCCAGCTTTTCTCGTAGTCCTTCAGCTGATGTAGATAATAAAACAATATCATCAGCATACATTAAACAATGTAGATCTTTGTCATTGACATTAACTGGGTCTCTAGTATCTGACAAATATCTGGGCAAATCATTTATGAATATCTTGAATAAATTCGGACTGAGGTTGTCACCTTGTTTGACTCCAATATCTAATGGGAAAAAATCACTTACTTGATTTTGAATTTTGACACATGATTTGCTAATTTCATACATACTTTTAATAATGTTATAAAAATAAGACCCAGCCCCAATATCTAGTAGTTTAATCTTGATCCCTGTATGTATAACAGTATCAAAAGCCTTCTGAAAATCAACAAAACAGGCAAACAGTCTACCTTCTTTTGAATTACAGTATTTGTTAATAAGACAGTTTAAAATAAACATATGATCTGCAGTTCTGGCTTTCCTTGTGAATCCAATTTGACTATCATGTATAATATTATGTTCCTGAAGAAATTTGTCCAGTCTTAGACTTAATATTCTATTAAAAAGCTTTCCAATTGCACTTGTTATTGTTATTCCTCTATAATTGTTAGGGTCACTTGTATCGTTGTTTTTAAAAATTGGTGTAATATAACCTTCAGCCCAAGATGTTGGGTATATACCTGAAGACAGACAAGTATTAAACATCTGTTGAAAACTTTTTAAAAGGAAAGTCTGTCCATTCTTTATCATATTATTACTAATGTTATCCAAGCCTGATGATTTATTGCATTTTAAGTGTGAAATGGCTTTGGATATTTCAGACTCAGTGATAACGGAGTCCAACTCGTTGAAACATTTTGAGTTTTCTAACTGTTTCAGTTTTTCACATAGCTCTGTATATCTACTTTGAAATTCACCTTTCAGTTGTGACAACTTTTGGAAATGTGATATCAAAGTTGATGGTTGTACTCCACATTTTTTTTTAGTTTCATTTTTTTCCTGTAGTTCATTAATTAAGTTCCAATACAGTTTTGGATTCTCTTCGTGCAAGGAGTCCAGCTGACTAATCAATGATTGTTTGTATTGTTTGTATTTATATTTCCTTAGTTTGGAGTATTCACGATTCAGTTTATAAAAGTGATTTTTGATAATTGGATCATATGGAAATCTTGAATACATTTTTCCATAATTAAGCAAGTTAGTTCGAGCTTGTTGTAAACTTGCGTCAAACCACTTTTTGTTTTTTTGTTTGTTTGTGTGTTTTTTTAAAGGTCGTTTAAGTGATAGATTTGCTGCTGATAAAAAGATGTTTGAAAGTTTTGATGATGCTTCATCTACTGATGTCTGAGTAAATTGAATTGTGCTGTTGTTGAATTCTAGTATGTAGTTTTGTAGTGTATCTGAAGAAAGTGTTTCTTGAAATTTTATTGCTGAACAGTCAGTCCAGATATAATTAGGTGTCATATTTTTCAACTGGATTGGAATATCATTTTCTCCAGGAACACAATATTTTGCAGATAATTCCCACTCAAGTTTACAATGACAATCAGATAATGTGGGAATAAATCTGGATACTTTAAAATACAGTACATTTTCAAGAATTTCTTCCGACACAGCAACATAATCAACCACACTTGCACCATTGGGGGTATAGCAGTGTATGATGAAAGTTTTTTGTTACCACAGAAATACTTAATGCATCAAGTAAATACATGTAACATACTGACTAAACAAGGGACAAAAAGACGATTTACAACTTAACACATTGATTTGCAGTTTAATACATTGTGTAGCAACCTATCGATTTACAGCTTAAAACAATGGAGAAGACACCTATAGGTTTACAGCTTAACACATTGTGTAGACACCAACCGATTTACAGCTTAACACATTACAGATTTACAGCTTAACACATTGTGTAGGAACCTATCGATTACAGCTTAAAACAATGGGGATTTACAGCTTCACACATCGTGTCATCTTCGCTAGCCAAGGGTTACGATCCACTTCCCTCCTCTCAAGTGGATCGTAACCCTTGGCTAGCGAAGATGACATCGTGTAGACAAATTTCGATTTGAAGCTTAACACTTTATGTAGACACTTATCGATTTATTGATTAACACATGCTTAATACATTGTGTAGACACTTGTCGGTTTACTAATAAAAACATTGTATAAACACTTATCAGTTTACTGCTTAACACATTGTGTAGGCACTTATCGATTTATTGCATGCTTAACACATCGCGAAGACAATTATAGATTTACTGCTTAACAACAGCTAGTGTGGTAGACACTTATCGATTTATTGATTAACACATTGCAAAGACATTTATCGGTTTACTGCTAAACACATTGTGTAGAAACCTATCGATTTACAGCTTTAAACATTGTGTAGACACCTATCTTTTGTTCCATAGTGTATTTTATTCTCTAAATGCCTTTTGATTATTTATGTCGTTGGTTTGTTGTGTCATCGGCGTATCTATCACACATCTCATTCAATTCATGAAGGTAATACTCTTCCGAAATGTTCAATTTTTTTTTATCTTCTGTATTTGTTCGAACAACTTGAAATCAATAAATATTGGTTCATTTACTTTAATCATTCCATATTTGACAATTGTCTATTATTTTTTTTTTATATCAAATGTGTATTGAAACTTCATAAATCCAGAGATGAAAAGATATGAGACATATTAAATCATTAAAACTATGTTTGTATAATTTAAACTGAAGAATAACAGCTACTATGTGAAGTTTATTCCAGAAACACGTCTTGTTAAGGATGTTCGCTCCACTGTTTCAAAATAACAAACTATTTTAAAGACTGTTATAAATTATTAGTATATAAATAATGGAACTTAAAAAGCAGAAAAAAATTATAGGTCCGTGTCCTTGTTTTTGTGGTATAATTAGCAATTGAAAATTTGGCGGGAAATGATTCTCTCTAGATTTTTCATACATTTAACATTAGCACCTTTTTTCTTTCAAAAACTATGAAAAAATAACAAGGATGATATAAGATTTTCAAAAATGGCTCTTCAAACTATATGTAATAACATTATGAAAAGAAAAGTAGGGGTTAGTGGGCAAAATTTGTTTAATGGCAATACATGGATAAAACCAGAGGATTCCGAAAATATGGCGAAAATTCAAAAACAAGAGGAGGAAACATCCTTAACACATAAAATTATATAATACTGACAAGAGAATAAATCTTTTTTTCAAGTATCATTAAATCAATAATATGTTCTTACCAATGTTAAGTACCATCTCACTATTTCGTGTTGTCCTTTCGATGTGATTTTTTATATCTCTCACTGCAAAGCAATGGTACAAAATTAAAATGCAAGTATATATATTTGATTCATTAATTTGGTTTTTGGATAAAAACTAAATAAAGTCCCTTTCAATGTTTAACAAGATGAATGGTTCTTAAAAAATGTATAAAGCAACAAAAAGTAATAATAACAATAATTAATATATATATATGAAATTGTGATAGAAAGATAAGACGAGATTGTGTTTTAATACTTCAACATATCAAAATGGGCAGGTTATCAAAGTTTTAAATCTTTATAAAAGGTTTGCTTAATTTGGCTATGGATTGTCAGAAGGTAACATTAGAGGCCGTTGTTATATATATTGATATATTTTTAATACAATATGCTATGATACTGTACTAAACTACGGAAGCTCAGTCGTTATAACGAATTAGCAAAGTCGTTATAACGATAATAAAATTGAGAATGGAAATGGGGAATGTGTCAAAGAGACAACAACCCGACCATAGAACAGACAACAGCAGAAGGTCACCAACAGGTCTTCAATGCAGCGAGAAATTCCCGCACCGTTATAACGAGTTAACTTAGTCGTTAAAACGAGTAACTAAGTCGTTATAAAAAGTTAGCTAAGTTGTTATAACGATTTACTAAGTCGTTATAACGAGTTAGAATAAAAAAACAATTTCATAGCACGTACCGGTTTCCGTACTATACACACTATGCCTAATATGGTACTTACATACGGATTCTCTAATTTCAGAGAGACAGTCAAATCGTTCCATGATAACCAAATTCTTTAGTAGATTCCCGATGGTTCCCGAATGCCGCAATCCCCATTCCTCTAAACAGGCAAACGTTCTGCTATACTTAGTTTCGAAATATCGAATATGACAAAACTCAAACCCAGCTAGTTCTGCCAGTCCAGACATGTCACCTAGAACACCATGTGAAGACGGTATAACTGCTGGTGGATCTAGATGAATTGACATCAACCGTCTAGTTGAAGGGCTAAGTATTCTTATTGGTAGGTCATTATATTCTTCTGAAAGGTTCACTCCTTCGCCCATTACGTCACAATATATATGGCTTGAAAAATTATAGACTTATCCTTCTCTCACTGAAAACAGAAAGAACAAAATTAATGTAAGAAAATCCAATCTATGTTTCCTCTTATTTATATATAAAAAAAGAAACATTAGTTATGTTCATGCGTTTTTAAATTGCTAAATTGCATCACTAACGGAAAAATGAAATGAAAGGAACAAAAAGATAGCTCTTACATTTATAAGAGCAGAAATTATAATAATTATGTTAATTCAAAGAATAATTCTGTAGAAAAAATGAGAAAATTGAAACGTTGTTATATTTTTCGCAAAACTTTTTTGTTAAAATAACTATAAAGATATGACCAGAGGTCCGTATCTGGCCTGCTGAAGACAAAATATCTGTCCATATTCAACATCAGCTATTTGATATACATTTTGTATGACAGTCTTAATCCTAACTTTGCAGAATCTACCTTGTATTCGTCTAAATAATCATGAAATACTTGCCACTGGATGTCACACAAATAGCACTCCATCAATCTAATGGTGCATTACAAAGATGCAAATCAAATACTATCTGTGATACTTTTTAACATGAGTGTATTTCATACATCAAGTTCCTAATCTCAATTTGACAGCGTATAACTATCTATCACCTGCAGAACGTTTGTTGAACTCTATCAACTTTTTAACATATTATGACCTCTATCCCATTTGAAACGTATATGTTGACCTCTATCACCTTATTACCTAGATATGTTTTGGGTTTTTGGTGATGTCTGGTGGTCATATGAATACATTTATCAAAGATAAATATGCATTGATTTTAACCAGAACATCAAATTCTTTATTAAATAAAAAAGGACAATTAGGCCCCACAGTGGGTTTCATAGCTAGGCATTTTCTTCTTTTTTTCGGCAAAGAGAAATTGAAGTGTCAGATGTTTTTTTGTCTTCATGTCTATCTGATTAAAAATAAAACTTTTTTCACATCAGGACAATAAAATCACATCAGGACAATAAAAGATTTTGAGAAGGCAGATATTTTCTGGGTAGGTAGGGTTAGGGCAAACAAACATATTCTTTTTCATGCCCTTAACGGGAACATGCATCCAAATCATGTGACAGGTTAAACTTACTTAGTGAGCAATTAACTCTTTCCTTGTATTTGAAAAATGTGACAGGGTTTAACCCACTTTGAGGGAAATCAAATCCCGCCTCTTCATATCAAGTAACTAAAGCTTTACTGAAAAGATGGACAAAACTCCCGCCTCTTCATATCAAGTAACTAAAGTTTTACTGAAAAGATGGACAAATAAGGACTTGTTAAATGTCTCTATAATCATGAAAAGATAAAGTAAATTTACATTACGACAAAATTGAAAATTATAAAGTAACAAGTGCAATCTAATTTAATTACTATTTTAATTGATTTCATCGCTGCATATTTTTGCATTAATTTACCAGAACAAAGAAAGTCCTTGAACAGTAAAGGTTAATCTCCACTGTCTCGTATGTTCCAAATCAAGTAATTGATTGGATATGTACAAATAACTGATGTATAACTAGGAGAATATGTAACTCAGCTTTATTATTAATAAAGAATGTTTGTATTTAGAGAAATGTCTTCCCGGTTCAATCTATCTTTAAAACAGACAAAATATTATCTGTCAAGATGTCAAATATTGCCAACAAATTATGGAAAACTCAACTCAATCAATCTTTTAGTACTCCTACACAGATGTCAAAGACAGTGTAAAAATTCAAAGATTATGTATTTCGTCGGAATTTATTTTGTCCAATTTACTATAACATATATACTGATCTACAATTAACTTTTTAAACCATTTTCGTATTTGAGGTATTGCGGAATAAAGAGAGTACAACGTTACTCCAAAGCTTATTAAGCCAATCTATCCCTTTCTCTACTTCTAGCAAATTTGACGACAAAATGATGACCCGTAGATAATGTCATAGTGCCCGACCCCCTTACCGCCTGCATAACAAATACCATGCACATGGCAAAAATCGGATGTTGGTGGAATTGTTCTATCGTAGCTGTTGGTCAATACCGTGATGTGAAGGAATAACCTATCTCTGTTTACATCTACATTATACAAAGCCGCTATGTTTAAAACTTGAAACATTAAAAACCACAATAGAAAGCTCTGTATTTGAACTTGACTAAATCACAAATGATTGTTCTTCTTCTTACCCCAATTATGAGATTTGAACATCGATAAAGTAATGTTGCCTATATCTAAAATATCTTACCAAATATAGTTTTTTTCATCCTCCCTTTCTTTTGGAAAAATGATCGGACAAGTTTTAGATAGTAACAAACTCAATATGTCGTTTCCTTTTTCATAATAATCATCAAGGGAACGCCTTTTGACTTTTTTGAATACATACGTCATTTCGCAACAAGTATGTCTTTCAACAGATGTCTATATAAGAGAACAAATGGGAAACAAATAACCAAAGGTTTGTGTGACCTAATTATTAATCTATTCTTCGGATACGCGTTTAATAGCGTAAAAGTTGGCACAGCATATGCCTATCAGGAACATTGGTTTCTACAAATAACTATAGTAAAAATGATAACCTTTAAACATTAAAAAAAATGTAGGTCATTTCGCCACAATTATTTTTTATATAATTGTAGTTAGCATATCTATACATATCTGCCTTTTCAATAACCTTTCATTTCACCTGTTGAAGTGAGGCCGGAGATTTGTCGAATCATTCTACAGGTATTAATTGTTGTATGCATGATTTGCATGTACATCATTGTGTTAGAAATCGATGAATTAATTAAATAAAAAGTCGAATCAAAAGTCATAATTATTATCCTCCTGTGGTTACTTTTCAAAAATAGGAAAAAATGATTGGTGAATCGAGAGAATAAAATACACGTTTTGTTCCTGTACATAAGGAAATAACATTGTAACCTTTACAGAAAGTGCAAGGTAAACACGATAGAATGAAAGGAAATTGTTGTTAAAGAGTGTACACCTTTACCTGGAGCATCGTAGAAAAAAAAAACTAGTTCAGAATTTTGCTTCGTCAGGATCTAACCGGAGGCCACTTGTGAATACAACCAAAAAAACTGTTTTTGTCTCCTGAAAATAAGCAGGCGTTTGTGCAGGTCTTGGTCATATACATAATTAAGATATACTTATGTCGTGTATTAGAATAGAATATAATAGCTATATATAATGAATTACAAAAGCATTCATAATAAACCTTCCGCGTTCCAACAGCTGATTATAACAATACTTTATTTGAACAAATATCCAGTGTCAGATCGGAGAAGAATTGAGATTTTCCGATCAACGAATAATCGATATCGTGCGATCAAGGAAGGCTTCTGTTATCTACCTTACATAATATCCTGCATTCTTTAATAGGGCGTTAGATACGATTTAGATAAAAACAATAAAGTATGTATCTATCATTAGTAAAAGTGGAACATTGAAATAACAATTCGCTATTAGCAGCCAGTTTAGTTTGTAAAAATAAGCTGATAAACATCTCTGTTATTATATTGTCTTGCAAGACAATACTTCGGTCTCATTTGGATTCGTTTGCATGCAATCTTTGATTTTACCCTTGGTTGCACATATGCTAAGCTTGGTCAGTTATGAAAAAGAAAGGATCTTAAAATTTTAAAGTGAAACAAGGGAGCCACCAGGAAGAACCATTTTGCTGACTGACTTGGCCCACAAAATACTATACTTATATAGGTAAAATGATGATTTATATATTTTTTAATCTTCGACATTAAATCAAGTAGACCGCGTGCTTTTCTGTTAATTAATGTCTATATTTATGTTGATATCGGGTCACATGACCATCGGCAGTCTTCTGGTGTCATCGCAACGGTTATTAATATTGCGTTCATATCTAAAATACGCTCAAAATGCAAACTGATACACCATGGACCGTCCGTCAAAAGGAGAATTTTGAAATTAAAACACAAGACACATATTCCATTGAATCACTTCACCTACCCGTTTGGACTTGAAATGTAGAAACGGAACTCCAGACGTCTCAAGAAATTTTAATAAGGAGAAGAAGTATTGAAATACAAATTTGACTTCCTTCCTTACACGCTCATTAACACAGGCACTTGTCTCAGAAAATATTTCTAAAAGTATATAGGAAAAAAATTTCAGAGACAAATGCCTGATCGTATCCATCGGGATTTGAATTGAGTCTCAAGAAATAGGTCAGTTTTACGGTTTGTTGTTATGATTCGTTGCATTGATTACTGTTTCCCATGGAACTTTTAGAATTCTGGTAAATATTTTAGTATGTTATGAATAAAATTAAAAGAGAGTCTGAGTAATCGACGGAAATAGATTTGGCAGCTACTGCCTCTTTAAGATGACACCCAAAGTGTTATTTGTTCGGGTAGTTATATTGAATTCAAATCAATTGGAATTATGATTAATATCGCCTACAGATGAAACATGTAGTTAAAAGTATGTCCGTCATTTCGCATGTCAGTTTAATAAAATTACTTCATTATATTCAAATCACGACAAGTGGACATCCGTAAAGAATTTCCAAGTGATTGTGTAAATATAATCATGTCTTTTTTTTACAAACATGATATTACACATCATTTATATATATATATCTTAATTTGACCCATATATGTGTGTAATCAGTTTTGAATCAATAAAACAAATGTAAAAGGAGACTTAATTGAGAAGGCGTGACAACGGTATTTATCCCATTTAAGATCAGTGGACAACTTCTACTAATTACAGATATAGTTTAATATTAACACACTGGTTAGTAAGCACAATATCCCACAGAATGAATTCTGGTGTATATTTCTTTTCATTTCATCAGAAATAAATTATTATTGGGTTATTTGTAAAGCATGATAGAAGGCCCCAATCTATAAAATAAAATAAAATATTTAGAGAAAAGACAGTGAAAGATATTTGAAAAAAATAGATGAAAAGAATATAGAAGTAGCAATAATAAGAAACATTGTTTGTCTTAATGCTTTTCAAAAAATTTCGGCAACAAAACGGGTGAAAAAAGGGAGAAATTCATTACTTCTCCGCTCTGTTCTATCGCGTTCCGCCTCCCATAATGTAAATATATCCTCTCCTTTGAATTATATGAACATTTTTACAATTCATTGCAACCTTTTACTACAACAATTGGTTAATAAAACTGTTACCTGTACAGAAATAAAATGTATATGACTTTACGAAATTTTTCCTGTCTATTACAAGCTCATTGCTGAGTACGAAAAAGACATTCAAACAAAAAAGGCCAACAAAGCGATCATACTTTCAAAATATCAAGTTTATTTAATTGAATTTCAAGTTTTCAGCGGTAGTTGTCCCATGAGTAATCACATGATGATAACATGACGTCAAAACATAAAGATGTATAATTATTTTCACTTAATATAAATTAATTAGTTGAATTTAAGACATATACTTACAGAAACTTTTAATCAGTTAATCTTATAAAACATCATTCCTATTTCACTATTATTGAAGAAGCCATTTTGTATAAATTTAAAATGAATATTTCCAGTCACTGTACGCAGGTTAACGTTAAGTGAAATCAAGCATGAATGACGGATTAGGAACATCATTTTTATGTTGACATCGTACAACGTAACAACATGTTAGGTACGACGTGGGGATATTATATTATTGGTGAATAATTTTATAGGCAATTTACAATTATTTACTTTTTAATGCCTTTCGTCCACTCGAAACATGATTTTCAATTCTTTTCAGATTGCAAATTTTTAATTTAATTTGAATGCTGAACAAACGATCGTTTATTCAAAAAAATAATTTAATGGTCTAAGCCGTATTGGGAATAAATTTTAGGATTTCTATTTAGTTTTCAATGCTGTTCCCTTTTTTATTAGATGAGGGTTGTAATGGGGGTATCTTCATGACGAATAACGGTAAAAAAAATCTGGCCAAATGACGTTAACGGTAATTTTTGGTGCATGACGATAAAATGTACACTTTCTTTATGACGATAAAAAAATCGACTGATTTTGACGAATCAAGTTAAATTTTTCCAAAAATAACGGTAACGGTTAATTATTTGAGACCTCTGACGAATCACGATAAGGATATTTTGACGAATCACGATAGAATTTTAACCAATTTGACGCTAACGGTAGCCGAAAATGACCGTTTGACGCCTGACGGTAAAGGGCATTACCACCCTCTTAGATAACTGGTTTGATTCGTGTGCCACTTGGGATATGTAGACAAAACGTGCATCTGCGAAACAAACTATACATAAGCTTAGTATCTTTGATATATTTTAGCTTTAACACTCTTACCTAACCTTTTTTTTAACTTTACTCTGTTTAGCTGGCTATTGTTAATTGATTCAGGTCACATCTGCATGGAATGCCTTAAACTGTATTTTTTTCAATTTAAAAGAAAAATGTATTTGTTGTTGTGACTTGTAACCGTGTCTAATGTAAAGAAAAATAAATATTGGGATTGAAATGTTACGGACATAATCTCCTACCTAATGATCCCTTATGAGAGTCGCCTCGGTAAACATTTTAAAATCCATTTTAACATTATTCCACAGAAAGTTCACATAATGCATCAAGTCGAGTTTAAAGACAAGTTAAAAAAGATATTTAATAAAACATGTGTACCGTGTTGGATTTATATTCGTTACGTACATAGAACAAGGACAGTTGGAGATGTACCGGTCACCTTTATTTGGCCCCTCAATTCAATATTATGTAAGACTCCTGTTAATAAACGTACATTTGTAGTAAACAATTTCTTCTATAAGTAAATCGCACATTGAAACCGATCACGCACCTATATATAGGCCAACCCATTGGAACTATATATGTGAGAACGTGATATGATTTCCGTGAACTAGCTTCCATCAGCCCGAGCTTGACACCAAAAGACGAGAATCAACACGTTGGAGAACACTCAACTTAAAAGAGGTTAAATATCAATGTGTAAAAGATCAAGAAAATTTTAAATATGTTGATACAAACAGAGATATATAATTGTCTATACATCTATGATACAAACAAGCTATTACATATATATATATGACTTTGTGTTGTTTCCTTTACATCAACCCAACCGACGGGCGACAAATCAAACATTTGATATGTCTACATTAATACTTAGAAGCATGAATGTTTAATGGTATCATAAGTTTCCGATTAAAAAAAATTACGGAACAAATTTTTTGGTCATATGAAAGCAAAACAATGCAAATCTATACAGACAAAAATAGTCATGTCTACAGTTGCACACATATATCAGAAAAATAGTTTTTATTACTTTTAAAAGTGAAAAGGTTACTTGGTCGTATCCTTCTTGTCTTCAGATATGGTTTTTCCAGTTGTAATTAAAAGTAATTATAAATCGCATATCAACATCCTGAGTATGATCTTATTTGGAGATTGACAATATCAGAATAAAATCTGTATGCAATAAAATACTAATATGATTAAATAGAAACTGGCACTTGCAAAACATGCCTCAGGAAATCTTCTGACTATATGGTAAATGTAACTCTTACTTTAGACATATCATTTTTTGCTAAACCGGATTTTAAAAAAAATCCTTTCATTTTACGTGGATAATAGAAATTTGTTTTTTCTCATAGAAGACCACGGGTAGTTCGAATTTCCACTTACAAACGATGAACCAGGAAATACTCATCAAATAATACAGTTTTCAACACCAATTACTGTCGAAAATTACATTTTGGAATTGTACAAGTTTCTGCTTTTCTCAAGACGATATTGTTTTTGGTCTGGTCAAACATGGTTTATTTATCAGTTGAAATATGCTTTGAACTAGCTTTCAGTACCTGGGACTTTTTTGTCTGTTTGTTAAGTTTTTGTTGTGCTTCGTGCCGATCTGACATGTCTGAATATATCAGATCCCTGACAGTTGATTTTAGTTTGTTCTTATGGTGACCTGTAACAGTTACACCACTATCCAAGGCTATTGTAAGGCCCCGTCATGACAAAATACGAAACAGTTCAAAACGAGAAAACCGCCAGAATTATGCTAAAACAATAAATAAAAAAAACAAAGATGACAGGCAGCAACCAAGGAAAACTGTCTAAATTACAGGCAACTAAGGTCAGCCCATATAAAGAATGCGGTGGAGTTACACATGTATGTGAGCGCTCAAACCTTCCACAACTCTTAAACTCGGACGTTGGTGTATTCAATCGGTTTATTTTTAAAATAAAACTGCTTCTGCCTTTTTCTCTTGATTTGTAATGATCTTTTATGAATGAGGTATATTGTAATAAGCGAAAAATATAAATAATGAAAATGTTCAAAGTAGATAGACTCATAAAATGCCGAAGGGACAAAATAAAATTATAATTCAAATAATAACAGAAAAAAAACCGACGTTGTGTGCATGACAAATCAAAGTACTGAAGTACTGAACATCGGATGACCACAAGTTCTTGAGGATGGTCAAAAGCACTTGTCTCAGAAAAAAAAAACAACATATCTCTTTACCTGAAACTGAGGTTAATGTACAGAGATATATTTTTTTCTGAGACAAGTTCGTGCGTGGATGATGAATAAATGACAGGAAATTCATCTTCACCGTAATAACTACATGTATTATATTGTAGTGATACAAATCAGTATACACTGATTTGTTGTTATATATTATATTAAAATAACAGTTACATACATATATGATTTGCATCCATTTGTATATCATTCTATTCTACTATTCTAATAATAGTGCAATGCAAGTGCATGGTGGACACTTTTCTGTAAAAATTCGATTTTTCTAAGATTGGATACGAGTAGGCATTCATATTTTCCCGCAAAAACAATTACAGAGTTACCGGTCCTTCAAAACGTTCTTTGAGATATTCTTCCGCATGCTTTAGCACAATTTTTCGGTACGTGTGCATTGATATTATCAATGATTTTTTACTTATATATATATATATATCTAACTACAAAACATTTTCATATTATTAATTTATGTTGTAAACAAAAATATTTTTATCAGTATTCATTGAAGAGATGTATTTATATCAAACGATAAGGAATGTTATTTTGCATTCGTTTATGTGCGCATATTTATCATGTTTATAGATCGGTTACAAACCCAAAACTAATTTACATAATGGAAATCTAGGCGATAGCAATACATCGGGATGACCTCAAGGTCATCGCGATGTAAAAAGTTCGGCGATGTGTATCATTTGATGATGCCGTAATCTAAGAACGATTTTGTCTTTCCTATGCGCCGATTGTGTACAGGTGAATGTTATTTTTTATTTATCATTATAAACCTCTTCCGTTAGCCAATTGTACATATAATATGAATTGTCAATCATAACATGTATATAACCAGTGTATGTAATGTGCGAATCCTAAAATGTCATTTTTACTGTATCCGTGGTGAATTTCTGATGTAGAATGATAAATAAACAGACGACAAATTCAAGATTTTTGAATAGAATAAGAAATAATATATGTGTACTGTTTTTATAAATTCATGATATAGGTATGATATGCGGACGGGTTTTCATCGCGCCTACAGCCATCCAGGTGCAAAATTGATACACAAATAGATAAATATTAAGAATAGTTCACGAACAGAGCGTGCAAAAAGATTTAAAAGTAGCAGTTAAGTTTCATTTGCAGAAAATGTACCTTTTAACACAATTATTAAGGCTGTTTAACTTAAAACAGGTTTTGTTATTCAGCTTGTTGATATTGAATCAAATTCCACTATGCCGTTTTTCTTTATGCGATTCATGTTTACTGTCGAATAATGATACTAGACTTTCATTTTCACTGTTGGGCGATTCATTTCTATTGTATATGCGATGCATTTTCACAGAAGGAAATTAATTAATTTTCATTATATAAAGTCTCAATTCAGCCAACTCTCTAATAAAAATTTATGAAGTCAGAAGGATTGATTATATATGCATACTTAGTGAGTGAAAGTCTGAGGTAATATATCAATAAATTCCTTAAACATGGTATTTATTGCTAATATAGTCAATTCTATTTTCTCGAATAATTTGTCCTGATCAATATGTAGGATAAAATTTATTCTTTCCTATGACACGTCATCATTAAATACATATATCTTGGACAGTTAAGCCAATCCACGTCACCGGAAAAGCAAAGTTTCTGTTTCGGTCTAAATCTACATCGCATACTAATAAATTAAACGTCATTAGAGCTAATTTCCTAATGCTTGTAGTTAAAAAGTGTGGTTGGCCTTGCTTGTGTAAATGTACTCTAAGCATTGCAATTAAGATTGAGCAAACGTTTATACAAACAAAGCAAGCAAGCCAACCAAACATTTAAACTACAAGCGTTAGGAAAATAGCTCTAATGGATGTATTTGAGATAACAAAGAGCATTTACAAAACGATCTTCATTTCACGATTGAATGAGTGGAAACGTTTCCATCTTGCACAAACAATTGACGCTTGGATGACTGGATAATTGATATTTATCATGCCATTGTGTATAAATCTTATACAGTAAAGAAAGTTCGAGCAACAGTCGAGTCACCTTAAATATGCTTGAATTTCTTACAAGTCGGAGTTACAAATAAGCCAATACACAATTGTGAGAATACAAAGAAATATTGAAAACAGTTTATTGTTACATGTTTAAATGGTTCTACACCACGGGGTATACATAACCGCCGTACAGTTGATTCCGGCCGTTAATCGCTACATCGCGAAGCAATGTTGGTAGATATACCGTTCTTGTATTTACACCAAAGACTAATCAGATCCGACATTATTGACTTACTGTTCAGTTAAGTATTCAATGCTTATGAAAACAAAGTTTACTGCTCCTGGCAGCATTGTATATCATTTATATTACATGAACACCATGTGACTATTTTAAATAGACAGGTCTGATAATTACTTGTAAATATCGCGAAACAAACACTATGTGTAACTCAAACTTGATTAAACTACAAATAGAGCATAGTTGATTGGCTCTTTCACAAAGAAAATTCGTCGTAGAAAAACGTTATATTCATGGATGTTCTGCTCCAGTAAATTTTCGGATCCATGACAAGCTAATAGCAAACTCACTAACAATATTTGAATATTCATGAAATGAACGTGGTTATACCCGAGTATATTCAAGTAAGCATCTACGACTAGCTTGCATTTCAAATTGTAAATATCATCAATATTAAAGTCATTTAAAAACTATTTTTAGTTGTTGTATGTCGAATAATCATATAAAACGACAATGAAAATTCATCGCACTTCCAAAAATTCCACATCAGAAATGATTGCACTTACAGTGATAATTCATCGCATCTATAGTTAAAATGAACGCATTCAGTAATCAATATTATGGATTCTGCTGCTTAAATAACACCTTTTTGGACGATAATCATGTTTTTATACATTAAAATGAAATTCTGTTAAAATATACATTCAAATCTATTATTTTGTATTTTCAAAAAGAAAACAAACGCAGTTTTCCCATCATCCGTTATTCTACAATAGACATACTCGCATACAACAGTGAAAATGAACTAACTGGATTCGCACTTTATATACACTATATAACTGTTGTCCCCTGCTCACATCGGTAAGCTATGTTATTATGTTTCAGGACACTGACCTGCCGATATGTATGGCCTTCGATGATCAGAGAATTGACTCCTCGGCTCGTTTTAGTGTGCAATATGTCCATCGTGTCACAACGAAGTTCCCGAACAATATGAACCAAAATTAACTTAAACATAAGGGAGCACCGTTTATATCCAGAGTTTACTAATATACCTTCTAGGTATAGTACATGTACATGTATTTACTCACCCGTGTTAAAATGTAAATGCAAATAGAAGCAAATATAGAATCGGTGCTAATGAAAGGATCGAATCGGCGCAAATGAGAGATCTAATTTTTTTCAAATCGGCGCAAACGTCATACGCCCTCTAAGAAAGAGGACGGGTTTTTGATAGTAAGATATTTTATGCAAAGACCCCTAAATGTGTAATAAATCTTCTTATATATTTATTACATTTTAATCATGACCGTAGTTTCACATCACATGAGTCATGTTAAAAGATTCTGTTATTGTATAAACCGCAAAAATCAAATGTTGATACTTACTATATCTTGAAGAATATGTTAATTTAAAAATAAATTTAAACGGTAATGGTGGTTTCTAAGCAGGTACAGATTATTTACATAAAAACCTTGTATACATGATGTTTTTGTAAATCTGGTACCAATGATTCGTTAGCTGCGGAACCGTAGCTCTTAGTTCCTTATGTTATTTTTTTACTATTTGCGGTCTATGGTCCGCAAATAGTCAAAAAATAACATAAGGACCTAAGAGCTACGGTTCCGCAGCTAATGATTCGTACGATAAATGACGAATAATAATAGCAAGGCTCATTAATTTATTTAATAGCAATAAGGCACCATGCAGTAATTTGCTGATGATTTTTTTTTACCCGATCATGAAATTATCCAATCTTTATGATTTTGGCTTTGTGATCAATTTGAAGATTGATCTTTCGGGCACGTTAAATGTAATAATAATCAAAGCTGAAATGTCACGGAATTACACGTCAATTAAATGAAAGATTAGACCTTCCCTCACAGTCAGAGAAAAATATAACGGTGATAAAAACAAAACAAAAGATAATTTAAGGAATAAAATAGAAAAGACCATACACAAAGTTGAATGAAAAAAATGAATAAAAAGTAAAAAGAATAAAATAAACAAATTAATGAGATTTAAACACATAAGTTTTCGTGGTTAAAACATAGATGTATGTGTTTATACATCTAAGGTTAAACTTAATGCATAACACAGTGGCTAATATAAATGAAAGGTTTATTTGTTTCCGTTGTTCTGTTGTTAAATTGTTAATAAATTCAGTCAACGATATAATATTATTCGTAATATTTTTATTTTTAACATGTTAAACAAACTCTAGATCTGCAGATCTAAAGAACACAGATAATTCATTAATATAAATACGACAACCATGCTCTCTTAACCACATACACAATCATTAATGTACAAACTAAAATCATGCTTTCTTAACCACACACACAATCATTAATGTACACAGTAGGACCATACTTCTTAACGAGACACACAATCATAAATGTACAAACTTAAATCATGTTTTTTTTTAATAACAAACACAACAGTTTTCTTCAATCATTAATGTATAAACTAAAACCATGCTTTCTTAACGACACACACAATCATTAATGTACAATCTAAAACCATGCCTCTTATTACCACACAAGCAATCATACTATAACCTTTCTTTCTTAACTACACATACAATTATTAATGTACACAGTAAAACCATGCTTTATTTTTAACCACACACGTAATCATGTATGTACAAAGTAAAACCATGCTTCTTAACCACATAAAACAGTCATTATAAACAAACTAAAATCATGATTTCTTAACAACACACATTATCATTAATGTGTGTACACGTTAAAATCATCCTTTCTTAAGGGCATACGATACAGTTTTGATCCCATAATGAAATTTTGATGAAAATTTGCATATAGGCTATTTTTTACCTGATTAAATCAAATATGTAATAAAAAATATACCATCATGTGCTACTTTTTGAGTAAATTGAGGTTGAAATTTCAGATATTTCCTCAAAATTCGGATTTGTGGACGTTCTTTTCTTTTCGATAGAAATACATAACTTTTTTGTTTTAAAAGATAAACACAAGCTGTTTTTTGTTAAATTATTTGTAATTTCTGTTTTATATAAATGTTCTATAAATTTGTACATTTTATTTTTACAAATAACTCATATTAATCAAATGATCATGATTGCAGAAAAAAAAACGTCATTTTTTGCTGTATATTTATCAAATTTAAAAGAAATTGCAGTATTGACTTTTTCATGAAAATTGGTAAACATAATCTTCATTCGTAATCAAACCAAATGTCATTTTAAAAAAAGAGGGGTCCATGAACTCGTTTTCAAGTTAAATCAGATTGAATGATAAAAATCAGTCGAAAACTGCATCTTTTCCCGATAAGTCACAGTTTGACGTCGCGAAAATAACAATTTACGTTAGCAACGTCATTACCTCCCCTGTAACTGTATCGTATGCCCTTAACCATACACACACACACAATTATTAATGTAAACATTAAAACCATTCTTGCTGAAATATTCAATTATTAATAAAAATTCATTTCGGTCATATGTACGTATACGTGTGGCATAAATGTTTGTCTCATTTGCTTTTACTGAGTGCGTTTTGTATACGGCAAAGAAATTTCATCGCTTTAGACTTTTGCTCTGGTCGTTGTTGTATATTTTGACAGTTAGGTAAAATTTTATTAAATGATTCGTACGATGATGATATTTCTAATTTTCTTTTTGGTGATGAACCATTAATGTCCATACAGTTTTGATTGTCATTCAACATGCAGACTGACATATCGTCGGGTAGGGACTCGGCTGATATCATAGAAAATCTACTTGAGCTCGACTCGCTCGATGATCTACCTGACGACAGGATAGTCCAAGAATGTGTTCTTTTTTCGATCCGTTCAGGGGTACTCTTTTTCAACTCTGGTGAACTATTACTTTGTGGCATTCGTGAATTGTTCTTTCCTTGTTCCGATGACCTGTTAAATTTCTCCATTGATGACGAATTTGATAACTCTTTTCGTTCATGACTGTTTTTAGGAACAAAACTCAATTCCTGTTCAGGATCTAAAGGAGCCCTGATTGAAGAGGCTAAGCGGTCCCAAAACCATTCCATTAAATCAGGTTTAGTATAGTCACAAATAGTAACATGTCTTAAAATATCTGGTATTTTAAGTTTGTCTTCCAATAAAACAGGAATCAATCTTTTCTTTCGTGCTCCTTAAAATGTAGAAAAAAGGAGACAATGAATGTAAAAGTCTGACAGACACAATTATTTTCAGTCATTTACGCGGTTTATTCAGTGTGCACCACATTTTTGGGGCTATTTCGAATAGACAGAGAAAAAATTACAGTCATTCCTTATAATTTAAATCTAAATTCCATTTTAAATAGTAAATAATGAAAAACGTTGATGACGTCACGGTCCAATGAGAAAATTATGTCTATGAGCTGATAGACAAAAAACACTCAGCCAATCAGAAAACGTGCATCCAAAATTAAATTATTAGTAAAATTTATTGTACATGTAGATGAATTATTATATAAAGTGTATTTCTTAAAAACTCCGGTCAAAGCTGTCACTATAACTTTATACCGGAATTGGTTTGAAAGATTCCTAAGGTATGTATTGTTAAATCGGTATTCCAGTAGTATAAGTTAGCGCTTAATCTTTAGATTGTCTCAAAACTTTCATTTTCTTTATTTTTTAGCTTTCTGTGTAGTGGTTTACTATTGCTGTTTTGTCATTTTGTCATTTTACTTTTTTTGAAATGATGAAATTTGACTTTTGATTGCTGATTGCAGCCTTGGTTTTTCCTTCTCTCTTTTTGTCGCTGTTTACGATGCATTTGTCCCTAACACGGCCTACCCTCATGGGAAATACATGTTCATAACTTGGTGAAAGAGTTACTTAGTTTTCATCTTCTTTGAGTAAAATATTTTTTATATGATTATAACAGTTTTTCGCAGATTATATTTCTTAGAAACGTTATATTGCATATTTGAATGAAATTACCTGGCGCTAATGATTGTGCAAATTTAACTTGGAAATCGCAATCTTGGCTGAGAAGAAACTCGTGGCTTAT
This sequence comes from Mytilus californianus, assembly GCF_021869535.1. Lineage (NCBI taxonomy): Eukaryota > Metazoa > Mollusca > Bivalvia > Mytilida > Mytilidae > Mytilus > Mytilus californianus. The sequence goes on from NW_026262668.1 coordinate 3,928,207, forward strand.
TACTATGACCATTCGTCTACATCTGCAAAAAAAAAAAGACAACATAATTATGATTACTTATGCAGCAACCTAATTTATCATAGAGATATCTGTCAGTATCAGCTTTTAAAAATGTTCATTACATGTAATGATGTTGACCATGATATCACACAGTTATAAAAATAATAAGAGAGTAGATCTGAAAATTAATTTTAATAACGTGGCGGTATTTTTTTCAAACAATATTTTCAGGGAATTTACATGCAAATAAGTTTTTTTAAAATTAAGATGTTGTTACTTTCCAAATTATATACCGTCTTTTATTTTCTTGTTCAAGTTAATGGTAATAAAAGATGCAGAATGAATTTTTATTGGTTTTACGACATATATTTAGAAAGGCCAATGAGAAGGATTGCGAGCACGTAAAACTGGTTCATCACCAACCCATTGTGTGCCTGTACAAAATCAGACTATCTTGAACAATTTTTTCGATATTTTCGTCTATATTTTTGAAGGTGTTGCGTGTTGTCCAATATTTTTGGTAATATGTGTTATCCTGTTTTTGTATTATGTAAAAGGTTTTAATACTGAAAATCCAACATCATTGATTGAAGGATGACAAAGTAGAGAACTTGACTAATGTAAGCTGGGAAGACATTTGATATAGCGATAAAGGTTAATGTTCATAAATTTATGACTTTATTTAAAAAGTTTGACACAATGATAAACTTTTATATTAAACAAAAATCTAAAGCAGACCTCCCACATTCAAACTGCCCTCCAGTTCATGTTCTGCTTTGTAAAACGCTAACAATAATTATGTCATAAAAAGAAAAAAATATTGACAATTCCATTCGGTATTGAAGCTATTGGAAATGAGTTATTGAAATCCAGTGTGTCGATTATAAGAAGTTGCGGAAATACATTTGTACAACCGCTTTCAGATATGGCAAAGTCCTTATTATGCAATCGGGAACCTCTAAATTTACTTGGAAGAAACTTAAAACAAGATAGAAGGTTAACAATGTCCAAGAACATACAAGAGGAGAAGATTCATTAAAAACTAAGTAAATGGTTTACAAATACAAAGTTCAAACCGCTGAACCAATAAATGATTAACGGCAATATTTAATGAGTGAGAGGTGCATGTAATAGAAGAATGTAGTACGTTTGAATATATGCAAAAAGGACAAAAAATGGGAACGTAAATGTTTATTCTTAAATATCTACGCATATTATAAATTGCATTTAAAATGCATTTGGTTCCCTCACTCAGAATAAACATTGTCTAACATTTTATTACAAAACATCAATGTATAAACCTCAATTACCTTGCTTTGATCAATTCAGCATCCATCATGTATTTTGCCCCTCCAGCAAGACAATCTCTAATGGGAATACAAAGTTGCAAACCATGTTTGTGTTCAAGCTGTTTAATACATTGTTGTACAAAGTAAGAGTCCTTGCCCTCTGCATTTGGGTTGTAACAAATAAAAGCGTCATATATAACAGGATTATCTGAAGAAAAAAAAAGATAATTATTCCCTTATAGACATTTGTAAACAAGTTGTTGCTTATTCATTATATAATGTACTGGCAAAGAAAGGTTATGACGGGCGTTACCATCTTTACATATATATTAGTTCTCCTTCAATCTATTCGTTTATCACAATACGTCCACAAAATGTGTCCTTATGCAGTATTGGTACATAGATATAGGAAGATGTGGTATGAGTGCCAATGAGACAACTCTCCATCCAATAGATATAGGAAGATGTGGTATGAGTGCCAATGAGACAACTCTCCATCCAATAGATATAGGAAGATGTGGTATGAGTGCCAATGAGACAACTCTCCATCCAATAGATATAGGAAGATGTGGTATGAGTGCCAATGAGACAACTATCCATCCAATAGATATAGGAAGATGTGGTATGAGTGCCAATGAGACAACTCTCCATCCAATAGATATAGGAAGATGTGGTATGAGTGCCAATGAGACAACTCTCCATCCAATAGATATAAGAAGATGTGGTATGAGTGCCAATGAGACAACTCTCCATCCAAGTTACAATTTATAAAAGTAAACCATTATAGGTCAAGGTACGGCCTTCAACACGGAGCATTGGCTCACACCGAACAGCAAGCTATAAAGGGACCCAAAAAATTACTAGTGTAAAACCATTCAAACGGAAAAACCAACGGTCTAATCTTTATAAAAACATGCATTTTCATCACTAAGAGTTATATTTTTTTGTCCAGCTAAATTAACTAATGAATGGTTGCTTTTTCAAGGAGAAATTTAAAGGTCCCAATGAATAAACTCCTCAGAGAACAATAGCTATTGTAAAGGGACAGGTGAACTTGGAAACATCTAAATGGCTTGATAAAGAGGAACTCATTATGGGGAAAGGTTTAGTTTCTTTCGCAACAATTCTTGATTGTAATCGTACTATAACTGGTGACGTATAAAAACTTAAGAAGTACCTGGATTTGCAATATCATGGATTGTCAGGAATTTTGTTTCATCACAAAAATGGTCTCCTATGTTAGGTGGAACGGTTGTTGAAGATACTAAAATATAAATTCATAAAAATTACAGTCAATTAATAAGATAAACTCATAGTACAATGTATCAGTATTATATTGTATACATGAAAAATGTGAAACACGGGTTTAGTATTTCTTTACATGTATCTGAAATTAACCGCGACGAACAAAATGTTGATGATACCTATGGTTGCATAATAAACCCCCCCCCCCCCAAAAAAAAAAAAAACAAAAAAAAAAACATCTGAAAATATCTTTACATTTACGAAAAATAAAGATAAAGAATAACAATGCTGAGTGATGTCTGTTTGATGTATTATCATTTGCAAGGAGAAATGTCTGATTAACTTATATATGTATATACAATACAATACAATATTTTTATTGTCAATCAAGGACGCACTTAGAGAGCAGTATAATTACAAATAATTTATTACAATGATTATTATTAATTCTTAATGATATATAATGACAAAATATAGAATAGAAAAAAAAATAAACACAAAAGAAAAAGCAAAACCCCAGATATGTATATTTATACTGCACTCGTTCTATTTGAGCAGTCAAAATGCGTTGACCGTATATTTCTATGTCATATACAGTCACTGACCTGATATCACTTTTCCTCATGAATATTTAAATAGAAATTGCCGAAATTATAATTAATTATTCATACGACCTATTCAACCTGTTCTTGTTTCCAATGTATGCAACGACTCAAACTTATTTCTTTTGCAATTTTTAGAAAAAAAACATATTTCACTTGTTAATACTTTTGGTTTGCAAACTATAAATCATTAGGTTTTATGCTTATTGTTGATATTTTAGTTCATTCTCAAACAAATTCGTTCACCATCGACTGCGGGTTTCAACAGGCAATGTACATTTCATTGTTATGTATATTTCCCCGCCTGCATGATATGAGGCCTTTTTATAAAAGGGGGAAGTTTCCCAATATTTAAATCAAATAATAACATTAACACATTAAACAACAAATGAAAATGTTTTTTTTTTAGATTGCAGTTTAAGACAATAATAGTGCATTGACTTGACATATCAACGATATAAGGATTCGGCCCGAAACGGGGAAAAAGCTCGGCAGAGCCTCGCATTTCCCTGTTTCTAAGCCTCATCCTTATATCGTTGATATGTCAAGTCAATGCACTATTATTGTCTATATATTTAACATAAAGAAATGTTGAGGCATATATTCAACTGTTTATGGATATCATTAGTGCCATAAAATTCAAATTTGGCCTATGAATGATTCACTGGGTCAGTTAACCAGCATATATATATACTCAATATCACAATGTTGTTATATCGTCACGAAAACATTTCACTTAAACGAAATGACAACTGATATAAGGGAGGTAATAAAAACTTACTGGTGGGTTCTTGTAATGGACAATAATCGTTTTTCAGTCTTTCTTGTTGGTCGATAAAAGTTTGTGCATCTCGTTCTGCAAAATAAACATGTATACATTTTGTATTTAGTGTAATTTTGAAGTTTTTCCTTTTTAAATTTATAACATTGTAGGAAGAATTGAGTAATAAAAAAATTTAAGTGAGGCATTCAAAAATGAAATGGTGTTGATAGGTTTTTCCAAAACCCAATTATATTATGAAATATTGACTTGTGTTTATATTCGAAGATTAACAAATCGGATTATTGACAGTTTGTTTTCTATTTTAGATCATCATGTCTCCATGGCAACATTAAAGAAAAATAGATTTGGTAATTGTATGCTCTTTATTTATTTATTTATTTGTTCAAACATTATGAATGGATGAATTTGAACGTGCCGAATGAAATTTTTCAGAATAATATTACGTGATAGAAATGACGAAAGCGCCAAGAGGCTTTTGTAATTCAAACTCCATAAAGAATCGGCCAATACTTTTTAACCATCGCTTGTTATGTAAAAAAAAGAAGAAAAATTACGCCTGGAAAATTCAAATGTTCCACGAGATACAGTTAACAGTTGTATTTGTAATACTTGTACCGTTTTATCTGTAAATCGTACCAGGTATTCTGTTGTAAAGTACATAATAGTTTATCGCTTGTGTTTGTCTCCTAGTGTATTGAGTTTTTCATTATCGTAACGTGTTTCAGAATATAGAAAGACTGAGACACGTTATATATGATATTCGCCTCTTACCTATATACGATTTGCTATCAGATAAAACGTCTTTCCTATCTAATTTGTGTAAACAAGACCACAAGTGTCCCAAAGTAGAATCCCAATTTGAATTTGTTTCCCATTCATAAAGAAGTTCTTCAGTCGGTTTCCCTGATCTTTCCATTTTTGATATTTCAAGATTGCTGAATCCCACCAGTTCAGCTAGTCCTCTCCAATCACAAAGCATTCCATTATCTACATTAATAGCGGTTAACTCTTTATCCAAGTGCATTGCTATTTGACGACGGGCAGTCGGGCGTAAAGCCTGGAGAGAAATGGACCTGAATTTCGGCTCCAGCATTGTGATTCTATCGTCCTCCTCCATATCACAGTCTGTTATAGTTTCCATTGTTACAGTAAAATGTCCTCGAATCTGTCAAATTGAAAAACGGTGCTGCACTTATTGTGCTATAAAATTTATACACTGAATTTATTAAAAATATTAATATTTTGTGTTTGCATTTTCTTTGTATTCCTATACTAATTCATATGCAATTTGAACAACCACGCTTACAGCTTAAATGGAAGATTACAATTGAACGTAAACTGATTGTGAATCAAGTTTTAAAGTAGTTACGTAAATGACCTAAAATGTGCAATGTATTGCAATTGATCCTTGGCTATATTTAAATACTTCCGTGATCTGCTTATTGGGTAAACCCCTTTTAAATACATCCTAATATGGCATTAAGGTAAAACATTAACACTCCATGTAAACAGGAAGAAAACATACTGTCATATCTGCCATTTAAACTTGGGAAACCCCAAAAGTTTTAAGGCATTGAATTTCTTTTGTATATTTAAAAACCTAATTGTATACACATGTACTAAATTGCAAGTTAGATAAACAAAGATATTGTGTATTACAGAAAATGGCAGGAACACGTCTCTTCTTTTTAGTATTGTTGAATGATTTTTCTTAAAATCGGTAAACACTTGCATTGAACACTGCATGTACAATTGCTATCATAGAAGTCAGTCAGAGAATTTCCTTAAATCATTTATTTGTTCCTTACAAATCCATTTTGTTAGATCAACACGTTTTGCATTTATTCTTTGACCTTAATATGTCGATTTCCAAGTGCTCAAACACGTGTTTCTTTAAGACTTTTACCCCTTTTCGGATGGTGTTTTTAACAAAATCTCAAAGTGCCATGACATCAATACAGCTACGAAACGAATAAAGTAGATATGTGACTGTGTACATATACTTAGGTAATAACATAGTCTTCACAGTTCCTTTTGAACCCAGAGCCAAATTTTCTTGAGCATGGATCCCTACTTCTAGAGCTTGGAACCCTATCTGTGAAGCCGGTAGCCTTATCATTGGAGTTCGGAACCCTATTAGTCGAACCTGGAGCCAATACTGTGGAGCCTGGAGCCCAACGATAATTTAAAAATTAGAATGCAGCCTAGAGCTCAGATATACTTAGGGAACTTCATTCATTTACTGCAATGGTGTCTTTTGTTATTATTTCATTTAATGGAAAAACAAGTTCAATTTATTGTAACTCCAGATAAGATTTTAAAGAAAACCTAGTCATTATAACAGTGAACTTCGTTTCTTAACATTTTGATTACTTTTGTCCATGTTGAGTTACCACTTATAAGTCACGGAAAGTGTCTTATTTCCTTTATTACCCAAAAAAACCTCGTGCTGAGTCATTCAATCAGGCATTCCCTTAATGGAGTACTTGAAAACTTCATTTTTTTGTACTTGTTATAAAATTAATAGCTATATTTAAAAACTTGTTTAAGTGAAATCATCGATAAATTGATTTACTGCTGATTTTGAAATAGAATGTACACTGGGAAGGGCTACGAATTTTCTATAAAATCATATATTTGTCATTGAAGCAACAAATGGGTTCAGAATCATTGTTCTTTTATTTTTCCTTTGATATTTTTTTTTATTTCAGCTTCAATAAAAAAACATCTGCATAAACGAAGTGTGTCTTATTTAACTCAACTGGTTAAAAGGTCAGTGTGGGATATTAATCAATCGGCTACACACCAGGGAAAGAACACGGATTTGGGTTCAACGCTCCATCATAATTTTATCGATGTGCTCTGGGTTCCATTCTTATTTTATTGTTGGGCTCCAGGCTCATTTAAGCAATGTTTTAGTTCCATGCTCAAGTGATAGGGTTTTTGGCTCCACTGACAGGGCTCCATGCTTGGGAGGTATGGATTCGGGCTTAAGCTACGTGGGCTTCGAACCCTATAAAAGTAACTGTGACGCCCGTGTTATTACCCCAACATTTTTGTTCGTTGTTTTAATCATGTCGTAAGGGAGCTACCATTTGATTTTTTTTTTTTGGGGGGGGGGGGGGGGGGGGGGTGGGGGGAGAGAGGGGCTAGAATGAAATTTGAAAAAAATAGGCAGCACAGGAGTTTTGAGTAAAAAAAAAGGCAGGATGAGACACTTGCAAAAATAAAAGTCAGGATGACAATTTAGGTAAAAAAAAGTCAGGATAAACTTTTAAAAAAAGAGGCAGGACCGATCAGAGTGAAAAATAAAAAGGCAGGACAGAGATTACAACTAAAAAATAATGCAGGACGAAATTTTTCATCCTAGCCCCCCCATAAAAATCAAATGGTAGCTCCCTAAGAGAAAAGGGAAACCCAAAGGCGCTCCGAATGAATTTCTTCATGATCTACTTTTAATATTTAAAACATTTCTACAACCATGAAAACATACTTGCGCTTTGGTAAATTTTTCGCTTGGGTTTCATGGAGTCTTCATTTGTTATACAAGCCGTGACTTTCCTCTCTGATGGTTGATTACACGCATATGAAGAGTTTCGATAGACGCACGATAGAAGCCAAATCATATGTCGTGAATTGTTGAGAAAATATAATAACAGAATTTACCAAGGATGCAGAGGACACGCATCCTAACCATCATGAGCTTGTGGTGTGGGCATACAAATGACATGTAGACATGAATATAAAAAATTACAGCTTTGCGCAAAATTGAAAACACATTTTTGCGCGCCAGTGCTTTGCAAGATAAATAAGCTGAGACCTAACATCCATAGAAATTGAATATCCATCTGGAAAAAATGATTAGTATGCATTGAAAGATGACTCCTTAAAATCGGGTTTTTTTTTTAGACTTTTTTAAACAGTTTTTTAAGTACATTCGATACTATTCATCTTGAAAGGATAAGTTATTATTCTATTAATACTTATGACATTGTTTCTATTCCGCGATGAGCATTTTTGAAAGAAAATTAACATCAAGGTACCGAGCCATTTGTAATTTATTTATTTTTTTTTTATGTATCGAACAAATCAGTATTTTCAGATAGTACATTAGCCATATACGTTTTAGTAAGATCAGTCAGGAAACGAGGATATGTCAATATGTGGTTTTGTTACAGTAGTTATTTATAGACAACTTATTCGAAATAGACGAAAATATGAATTAGATGATAGGAGTGTTTTGAGGGATTTCCAATTACTATATATTATATAGGTGTTAATAGTATCTTAAAATATTTAAAGTTATAATTTGTAATATATGATAAAAATAGTGTAATACTACATGTATAGCTGTAGATCTCAGTAGTCATTACGGAACATTTTCTATTGACTACAATTGGCTCGATTTAAATACTAGTGGACTGTGTCCCTAATGATGAAATCTGCTGAGGCTCGATGATAGGTGAACTGAAAGTTCCTCTGTTTGTCTTGTAAGATGACATTATCTGAGGCCCGATATAAATGCTAAGTGAATTTCCACCCTTCAAGGATATTATCTGCTGAAGCTCAATATATAAATTCTAGGTGGACTACAAGTCCCTTAGGATAGTATTCATTGTAGCTCATCACAAATACTAGGGTCTTCCAGTACCTAAGGATGTGATCCGCTGAAACTCTTCATAAATATTAGTGGATTGTCTACCCCAAGAGTTGTTTTTGGCAAAACCTTTCGGATTTTAGGTCCTTAATGCGCTTCAACTTCGTACTTCAACGTTTTATTCGAGCTTCACTGATGAGTATTTTGTAGACGAAACTCGCGTTTGGCGTACAAAATTATTAGTCGGGTGTCCTTTTTATTTCCAAAAGGATGTTATCTGCTGAGGCTCGATACTGTCAGTCCAAAAGGATGTTATCCTCTGTGAGGGTCGATAGATTGTTAGTGTTATTCGCTGATCGAGGTTCGATGCTAGGTGGACTGTCAGTCCTCTATTTGTCCCGAAAGGATGTTATCCTCTGTGAGGTTCGATAAATTGTTAGTGGACTGTCGGTCACTAACGATGTTATCGCTGATCGAGGTTCGATGCTAGGTGGACTGTCAGTCCCTCTATTTGTCCCGAAAGGATGTTATCATCTGAGCCGCGAAGCAAATAGACTGTTGGTCACTAATGATGTTATAAGTTGAGGCTCGACTCGAGGTGGACTGTCAGTCCCTCTATCTGTCCATTAAGATGAAATACTCTGAGGCTCTATACGTTTTATGTTTCTTTAATCACTCTGTAATGTTTATGTCATATTGTTATTAATGTTATGCTCTTAATGGGCCCTTTAATTTGGAAAAATAAAAATATTGTATTGTATTATTGTATTGTATACAAGCGTTAATGGACTGTCAATCTCTAAAAATGTACTATAGTCGCTGCGTAATCGAGAATTATGCATGCACTCGTCATGCATTTTTAAAGTTATCCGAAAATGATACAAAATAAAGTTTCAACTCTCCCAAAAAACAAAATCTTTTCTTCCGACACAAATTATAATGTTGGCCCCTCCTAGTTAAATAGGATCCCATCTATTTGCTCCCAAAGCTTTGTTTTAAAGACCAATACAAGATTGTGTACGTCGGTTTCTGTGGTGCTTCTTCCGATATGGTTATTATCATGTTTTAATGATATATTTAACAATCTATTTCTGAATAAATTAAGCAGAAACTCATTTACCATCAATACAAAATTATTCTCCATTATAACAGAAAACATAATGATATGATACAATACAACCGATCTAATATTGATTAATAATTGTCCAGTGGCAAATATTACAAGTATTAATACTGACGATAATAACAAACTATCAATAAATCCAACATGTAGGTTCTACAAGAGGGTAGACATGGATTAAAGGCGGGAAATTTGAACAGTGACTGAAAAGGTGTGTATGTTGAATTACTGGGACAAATAGTTTGCCTTGCAACAATCCACCTACATACCACTGAAAGAGCTATTGTAAAATATACGCAATCTATGATACATATGTGTACTAATGGATACCAATGTAACGAACAGTTTATTTTAATAATTTAAAGATTTATTAATATTGTTATCATCATTATGTGTATAAAAAACGTTTCCCATTTTGGTTACTTACCAGTCACTATTATTTTGTTTTTAATTTGTTAGGCCTTGAAGGTATAATATTTTATTTCCATTTTCTATAATTTTGTCCATGGGTAAATTTCAATTGTTAAATAATCGAACGTGCTTTAGTGTCTTTTTAGACGGGAATAAGGGCCGGAGGATCATTTGTTCAACAATAATTTGTCAATTTAGCAGTCAGTTTGTTTTTTGTCTCCGGTATATCTAATACACTTTTCAAAATCATGTTTAGAAATTATAGAATATTTAAATGTTATGTAATGTAATGACATTTCACAATAGTATTTCATTTTGAAATATTTCCTAATATTGTTTAGATATACAAGTGTTTCCGTGCACAAGTGCGTACTTTTATAATTGTATAATGTCATGGGCGTATATATATAGTAATATATAAGTATTCGATCAACAATTAGTTTCTGAAAAAAACGATAAATGACATAAATAAATATTCAATTTAGGGCAAAAAGTGCGCATTCTATTACGTCAGTGAGTTTACAATGCGTTAGTACATACTTAAAGCTATTTTCATATATTACTTATAACAAGCCTAGACGATGACATAATATGTTTTAAGAATGATTGCTTTTTGTAGAACAACAATCCTAAAAAGATGAAAACAAAAAACCAGACTAAAGTCAACTTGAAATGTCACGGAGTCAGTTATTATACATTCTAGCTTGGATTGTTTGAAAATGTAAAATAGAAAGTGCAAACTAATAAAAGACAAATCGAAATGATTCTTAAAGTGCTGCACTAAATATATAACGCTTCAAGGAAAACTTATATATGACATTTAATGATAGTTGAGAACAACCTTTAACAATAACAATATTGTTTCCAGAGTAGCATAGAAGACATAAGACAATGGTTTGGGCAAAGGGGACAGGTTAGATCCGCCACTTGTGCATCTTCATTAGAAAGTTCCAATTCCGAATTCCATTCTTTTTTTTTCTTTTCTTTTCTTTTTTGTTTTTTTTTCTTGTCAATTTTTTTTTCTTTCACCAAGACAATACAAATTCTAGAATTACAACATTCCTGGTCCATCTCAAAAGTCTCGTCCGCGTTCACTGCAGCATATATAGTGTACAAGAATAACAGCAATATTGACTATAGTTATATACTGTGTGATAGAATGTGACGACACTTTAAGGTTGACGTTAAGACTTTTTGTATCCTTACAGTAAAGTTAACTTTCAGATACATCAATACCCAATTATTCGAATGATAATCGCTTGCGATATTTGTCACTGAACATGGCGTACTACATAGAAGCTGTATTTTTTAATATACCCTTGAAGTGAGTACATTTATTATTTCTAGTTTTCAGCTCACCTGGCCCAATGGGCCAAGTGAGCTTTTCTCATCACTTGACGTCCGTCGTCTTTCGTCGTCGTCCGGTGTCCGTTAACTTTTACAAAAATCATTATTGGGGTAACTAGTTTAAAAAAATATGTCCGACGACACCGCCTACCAACCAACATGGCCGCCATGGCTAAAAATAGAACATAGAGATAAAATGCAGTTTTTGGCTTATATCTCTGAAACTAAAGCATTTAGAGCAAATCTGACATAAGTACAAATGTTCATCAGGTTTAGATCTATCTGCCCTGATGAAATTTCCAGACGAATCAAGCAATCCGTTGTTGGGTTGCTGCCCCTAAATTGGTAATTTTAAGGAAATTTTGCATTTTTTGGTTGTTATCTTGAATATTATTATAGATATAGATGAACTGTAAACAGCAATAATGTTCAGCAAAGTAAAATCTACAATTAAGTCTAATGACCAAAATGGTAAATTGACCCCTTAAGGAGTTATTGCCCTTTATAGTCAATTTTTAAATTTTTCTTAAATTTTTGTAATCTTTTACAAAAATCTTCTCCACTTAATCTACTGAGCCAAATAGAATTAAACTTAGCCACAATTTTAGACAATTTTTAGATGACCCTGCCAACATGGCCACTATGCCTAAAAATATAACATAGGGGTTTACTATAGAAGTCTATGCATGAGAAAATTGTAAAAAAAAAAACAAATTCAAATGTTCACAACTTGAAAACTAATTTTAATAATGATAAGGGGTCTTCGGTAACTATTATAAGACTACAATGGAATGACCTGCTTTTAATTTAACTACTGGGCCAAATTAAACCAATCTTGGCCTCAATCATTATTAGGGTATCTAATACTATTTATTATGAGTTTAACCTTATTTTACATGATTTCCAAAACCACAGTAGATACAGGTGAGCGACACAGAATCTTGAGAGCCTCTAGTTTAATATGCATACATGGGGGTATGGGGTAAATGAGAATGAAAAATCAACAACAGGTATTATACCATATGTGGATTATTCTAGTATAGTTCGTGCTATACAAATAGGATTTTGAATAAAACATCATGTTCACTTGAAGAAAAGCGATATTCCCCGCGCTAAACGTCGTATGCTTTTACATACATTGTGTTCGATGTACAGTAAAAATTGGTTTCGTTAAATAATTCTCCTTGAGTACATCTTTTTCTCTCGGTATGTGGAATAAAACAATAACCTTTTGTTTCGGTATATATATAGTTAAATTGAAATACTGATATCTATTTCGGCCGTTGGTCTCAGTGAATTGCAGTTTTTCAAAAGTCAATATTATGAATCAAGAATTTACCTCATAAAAAAACGGACGTGATTGCATAAATTGGCATCATACCGAGAATTGACTTTGACAATGTTCTCAAGAATTTGGATGACAAAAGTTTTATCACTATTAATCGTTTCATTGCTATTTCCCACATCCGTCCGCGAACAAATCATCGTGACGTATTATTTATTATTGTCATTTCTGATATTTTGCGTCAAACATATTGCGCGTAAAGGAAATAACATCAATAAAACCCCTTTTCCCGAATGCAGCATATACATATTTAAATGATCTAATTGCAATTAGATTTGAAATAATTTATTATGTGAAATAAATATATATTTATAATTCGTCTAAACAACAGCCCAACAATGTTAAATCTGTAAATTTGCGGAAGCAAATGTTTTGTTCTTCCCTGGCCGGGATTCGAACTCATGCTACTGAGATATCGTGGCACCAAAATATATATATATATATATATATCTTTATTCCCATACAGACAATACATTACTTCAGTACAGAGAAAAACAATAACATGTACAATAAACACAATATAAATACAGTGATGACAGAATCACAATTAAACAAATAACATCAGATACAACAAAGCTGAGCCAGGAGGACAAACACAATCACTTACACATTTGATATGCATACTAAGTTTCTTAAGAATATCTTTACGGTTATAGGACATTAGTTCTAAAAATTTGATTGCGTTATGTCTTTTAGTAAAACAAGTTTTTATATATTTCTTTCGTTCTAGGGGAAAAGCCGTGCATTTCAAAATGTAGTGATACTCATTAGCAACTTGTCTATTCGGACAAAAGATACATAAGCTGTTGTCACTTTCTATAGTTTGCCATCTTCCACGTTCTATTGGCAGTTTGATGAAACAAATTGATATTTGTTCAGTATTTTGAATGAACTGGAATTAATAGGTAGACAGAGACACTTACAATCAAGCCACAGTAAATACAGCTGTTTTACTAACGTCTTGATAGCACGTCTTGATAGCGAGAGAACAATGGAATGTTATCAAATAATAACGTAACCATTCCTATTGATATTTGGTGTGATTAAACAGACATATCTGAAGAAATGGGGCATTTATGTATCTTGAACGCCCTAAAATAATGTAGGTTTATATATTTTAGACCAAATATTTCATTCCACAAATCAATTTTGATCACGAAGAGCACTGAAGGCTCCCGAGAACCTCTGAATATTTTATCTTCTAATCTTGAATATAGACATGTTGGTTTTGGTATTTATCTTGTTTTCAAACAATCGGAAAGTAAACATGGGTTGATATATCAAGTATTGATCATTCATTTTGTTGATTAAATTGATTATAGCTGCAGACGATGGTTACTTAACATCCAATGGCAAAGATGCATGCATTTTTGGCACCATACCATCTTGATTTTATATGAATATACACTTTTTCGTACTTTTCCTGACATGCTATCCTACAAAGTCAAAATCATCTGAAAGACATGTTACCATACACAAACAAATTATTCTGACGCCTATCAGTCTGTACAGTCTCCTGATCACTAAGTGTCGATTGTTTTGTTGAAGTGTAATGATGGTCCCTATTGAAGAGTATTACATTGTGGCCTTCAAAATAGGACATGAACTAAAACAATAGGTCAAACTCTTCATACAATTGATCCTATGCAAGTGGTTAAGAAATTCAAAAGAAAAGTCTATAGATGAACGAACAAGCAATGGGTTAAGCTAGTTTTGTGAATTTTAAGGTTATATTCCCAAATTTACATTAATGGGAGGGTCTTTGGTCAATTTGATGAAATGTTGAGAAAGAAACCAAACACGATCTACGTTGACTTTAAGTACCGGTTCTTTCAACATATTAAATTAAGATAAGAAGCTATTTCATTATGTAGCCTATGTAATCTGCGTTGTTAAAACTATTACTTGTTGTAAGGATTGCCCATGACCCATTTCATGTCATAGATATATGAATTTGAGCGGCTTAAAAATTTAAATGGCAATTCAAATTATATCACAAGATTTACAATACAAATTTAATTCCATTATATCACTTCCTTGTTCCAGGCATGACCCAAGTAGTCACATTTTAAATACACATTATTGGCTAACTTTTGATCAGTTTTAGCCTTTCATTTAGTTTTATTGAATTTTTATGATGCACCACGGGGAGTTGTGTTTATTTGGTTAAATAAGATAGAAGTTATATAGCAATTTTATTTCATTTTATTCCTACATGAACAACTGTATGTCAAGTAAGAATTTTATGTAATCTTAGTGAAAACAGACGACCAATGTTGTTATACACGTAATACATACAGAAGGGGCTTATAAACAAAATTATTTTATATTCGACCTATGCTATATATGTCATAATATATGAATTAATGGATGGCTGCTTCTCATCCAGTGCCCAACATTTATTTTCAGGACGATAAAATGTTGATAACATATGAAAATACCATGTTTATACTAGATCAACGCATTAAATCGGATTGTTGTCATGCCGGGTTAGAAGGTAACAATCCATATGAAGACACTCCAAAATTGACTCCAAGCCGACCTGTATATGTTTTTTTGCTCTTATTTCGTAAATCGCATATGCTTTATGGAGATGCAAAAACAGCAATTTTAATGTTTTTGGTTTGAACCCGCAACCTCCTGCATTCGACGAGGCAAACACGATACCTACATACTATTTAGTATTAAGATCCCTGGTTTGTAAGACAGATTAATTTGGTGTTATTATTGTAGTCTTGTATAATTTAATTCAAAGAAGGGTTCCTTTTGTGTAAAGTGTTCTGAGCAGTCAATAAGGATGTTATCCACTGAGACTCGATGCTAGATGAACTGTCAGTTTCTTGGTCTGTCCATAAGGATGTTATCCTCTGAAGCTCAATACAAATAACAGTGGACTGCCGGTCATTGATGATGTTATTCGTTGAAGCTCGATGCTAGGTGGACTGTCAGTCTATCTATATGTCTCTTAGGATGCTATACTATCAGACCCTATACAAATGTTAGTGGACTGTTGGTCAGTAATGATGTTATTCGCTGAGGCTCGATGATAGGTGGATTGTCAGACCCTCCGTCTGTCCCTAATGATGTTGTTGAGGCTCGATACAAATATTAGTGGACTGTCAGTCACTAATGATGTTATCCGCTGAGGCTCGGTGATAGGTGGAATGTCAGTCCCTTGGTCTATCATTAAGGATGTTATCCCCTGAGGTTCGATGCTTGGTGGACTGTCAGTCCCTCCGTCTGTCCCCTCTGAGGATAGATACACATGTTAGTGGAGTGTCGGTCACTAATGATTTTATTTGCTTAGGCTCGGCAATAGTTGGACTGTCAGTCCCTCGTTCTGTTCCTAAGGATACAATACATTCATAAATGGACTGTCAGTCACTCATGATGTAATTCACTGAGGCTCGATGCTAGGTGGAATGTGTCTAAGGATGTTATCATCTGAGGCTAGATATGAATGTTAGTGGACTGTCAATCACTTATGAAGTTATCCACTGAGGCTCGATGGTTAGTGTACTGTCAGTCCCTCTATATGTCCGTAATGACTGAGGCCCGATACAAATGGTAGTGGACTGTCCGCCCCTTCAAATGTACTAGACGCTGAGTAGACGGGAATTCTGCACTCGACATGCATTTTAAAAGTTCTCTGAAGATGAATACAAAGCAAAGTTTCAACTCACTTATGAACAGCTTTCCTTACATAATCGCAATGTTGGTCCCTCCATGTTAAATAGAATCCCATCTATTTTGTTTCGTTTTCGTTTGTATAATGTTTCTTCCGATATGGTTATTATCATGCTTTAAGTTTGCTAATAAAATAATTACTGACGATAATAACAAATTATCAATAGATCCAACATGTAGGTTCTGCAAGTGGGTCGACATGGATGAAGGGCAAGACATTTGAACCCTCACTGAAAAGAGGTGTATGTTGAATTATCGTGGCAATTAACGAATTTGCCTTGCATCAGTCTACCTACGTAACCAGAGACGACCTTTTGTAAAGGCTCTTCATATCTTCATACGAAATCTATAATACATATGTGTACTCATATTGAAATACAAGGATACTATTTTAATAATCTAAAGCTTTATTATCATTATCATTTGTATAGAAACACTTACTGCTGACTTTTTTTACCTTATATAATTTTGTAATCTTCAAGAAGGGAATAACGTGCTTTTTACGCGCTTCTTGACTTTTTTGGCGGGGGGAGGGGAGTTGTAGAATTGGAAAAAATGATTTATCAATTTAACAGTTAGTTCTTTGTCTGCAGTATGTATAGATAAGACAATGATTGTACAATGAACTCTGCTAAGAAACCAAAATTTCAAGGAACTGCCTTCAATAACAAAAATAAAATGTAGAATCTCTCATACACTTTTCAAATAGAATAATTCCAAAATCACGTTAAGAAAACATAGAATTATTGATACATTATGTAACGACATTTCACAATGGTCTTTCATTTTGAAATATTTCCTAACATTGTTTAGATTTTCTAGTGTTTCCGTGCACATGTGCGTACTTTTATAATTGAATTTAATGTCAACGACGTATATATATATATATATACATAGTATTCGATCAATAATCAGTTTATGGAAACTATGATAAAAATATTAGAAGATGTTCAAACTAGGGTAAACATGTTGTGTGCACTCTTACTTCAAGTTCTTTTAGATTTACCATATCTAGACGATGACATCATATATTTAACGTCAGTATTTACTTCAAGTTCTTTTTATCTATTATCAATATCATGTCTAGACGATGACATCATATATTTAACGAAGAGTTTTCAACAATTGATTTATATAGAACAACCATCTTAAAAAGACGAAAAAAAATAACCAGACTAAAGTCAACTAGAAATGTCATGGTGTCAGTTATAATATATTCAAACTTCGGTTGACAATGTTTCTTCGGGTAACAATCTACTCTTCCACCCTCTCATCTATGAGTTATCTATATATTGGTATTATTCTAGAAGTTTTTCTATACAAACTGGATTTTGAATAAAACCGGATATGTCGTTTGTTGCTGTGTAACATATTTGTTTTCGTTCATTATTTTGTACATAAATTAGGCCGTTAGTTTTCTCGTTTGAATTGTTTTACATTTTTCATTTCGGGCCCTTTTAAAGCTGACTTCTGGTATTGGGCTTTGCTCATTGTTGCAGACCATATGGTGACCTATAATTGTTAATTTCTGTGTCATTTGGTCTCGTGTGGAGAGTTGTCTCATTGGCAATCATACTGCATCTTCTTTTTATATTGACAACGACATGACAACAGTACACAAAAAACAACATAGAAAACTAAAGACAAAACAACACGAACCCAACCATAAATTGGAGGTGTTCTCAGGTGCTCCGGAAGGGGAGGAAGAGCCTGCTCCACATGTGGCACCCATCGTGTTGCTCATGTAAGTTCAAACCCGGTAACAAGTCTAATTCGGTAGGTCACATTCGGGGAAAAGGAGACGGGATTGTAGTTACTACAATAGGAAGATACCCGTCGTCATCTGTGAAACAGATATTCGATAACGGTAAACCAACTCGTGATGGCGTCCGAAAAATTATCGAAGGGATGATTTCAACTTCACAACTTGGAACTCAATAGCTTCTTTGTGACAAACTTGGAGGACAAAATCATTATACTACTAATCGTTTTCATTGCTATTTCCCACTCCCTTCCGCGAACAAAAACGTATTATGTATAGTATTGTCATTTCTGATATCTTGCGTCAAACATATTGCGCGTAAAGGAAATAACATTCGGGGACTACAATATAACCCCTTATTCCCATGCAATATTGACATATTTAAATGATATAATTGCCATTAGCTTTGAAATAAAAAATATATATTTCTTTCAATGCATTACATCGGTACAAAGAAAAACAAAGCATGTACAATAAACATAATATAATACAATGACAACGGAGGCACAATTAAAGAAATAACATCAGATCTAACAAAGCTTAGCCAGGAGGAAAAGAAACAATTTTTTAACCAGATTTTTGATTCCACAAATACATTTGCAGATCTCCAGAGAACATCTTATATTCTATTTTCTAATCTCGAATATAGACATGTTGGTTTTGGTATTCATCTGGTTAAACATTCAAAAAGTAAACAAGTATTGATAACTCATTGTGTTGACTGAATTGATTATGGCTCCAGACGATTGTTACTTAACATCTAGGGACAAAGATGCATGAATTTCGGCACGATACAGTCTGAATGTTAAACGAATATACACTTTTTCGTACTTTACCCGACATGCTACCCTACAAAGTAAAAATCATCTGAAAGACATGTCACCATACAAATCCACCAGTCTGTAAGTCTCTGGTCAATTAATGTCGACTGTTTTTGTTGAAGTGTAATGATGGCCTTCGAAAATGGACATGCGCTGAAACAATAGACCAAACTCTTCATACTATTGACTCTAGGCAGTCGGTTAAGAAATTCGAAATAAATAGTATACGGCTCACAAGCCGGATTAATATATAAATATAAAGAAATGAACGAACAAGCAATGGTGTAAGCTAGTTTTGTGTATTTTAAGGTTATATTCCCAAATTTACATTAATGGGAGGGTCTTTGGTCAATTTGACGAAAATTTTAGTATGAAACCAAACATTTTCTACGTTTAAATGCCGATACTTTCTACAGATTAAATTAAGATAAGAAGCGATTTTATTTTGAAGCCTATGTAATCTGCATTGTTAAAACTATTACTTGTAAGAAATGCCTTTTCCCATTTCTTGTCAAAAATATATGAATTTGAGCGGCTTAAAAATTGGAATGGCAATTCAAATTATATCACAAGTTTTACAATACAAATTTAATTTCATTATATCAACATCTTGTTCCAGGTATGACTTAAGTCGTCACATTTTAAATACATATAATGATGGTTAATTGAGGTAAAATGTTTAAAAGAAATAAATTTTAATATTTCATATAAAACTAAGTGAATCTTCCATTTAATTGTAGAAAATAACTAATTCTTGTACAAAAGTTTTTGTATAAAAAGATGTAATTAGAGTGTCTATAATGTTATGTTACTTTTAATATATAAGTATTTGATGTAAAATTCTTCCTATTTGATTTAACTTGACACTTAGAATATAAAGAAGGTTTGACAGCTTAAACTCTTAGAAGTATTTCCTTAAGCAAATATATCTAATTCTTTTCTATTGTTCACCTAGAATTCTATCTAACCAATCAATCGGATTTCCCCTAATGGTCGTAAAAACAATGTATTGAGTAATTTCAAATACTAAACCCAAATCATGTAAAAATGTAAATTAGATAAGAGAGATCTAACCAATAGAAACTGTTCTCATAAAATTAATTATTCTAAAAGGCATTTTGATTAGTGAATAAAACGAGTCCAATCAGCACGTGTTCTTAGGGTTTAAAATATGAAACCCTAAGGGACCATACATTACTATTATGGTTGGACTCGAAATTAACATACATGTATATAGACATCTTTGTTTTTTCACCAGGTTCGTAAACTTTATAATTTTTGTTTAATGAAAAATAAAACATAACCTTATTTATCTTTTAATGTAACAATTTTATAACAGAAAACTTTCTTTATTAAAGTTACCGTTAATATCATGATAAACTATTTCAATTAAGTAATAAAGTATTTTGATAATTATTAATTTAAGTTCATTTTAAGAATCAAACTCTTTTATTTCATATTAATGTATTTTATATGATTACTCTTATGGTTGGACTCGAAATAAACATTTATAGACATCTTTGTTTTATTCACCAGGAGGCCTCGAAAGAACGCGAACGACAGTCCCCAAAATTGTCGTAGTTAAAAAAAGTTAACAGAGAAATGTAAACCGCAGATCGACAATATAACTCTCAGCGGGAGAGGGGAGACAACTGCTTAGTCTGCCCTTCCTCTCTTTCCCGCATAACATACACAATATTGGCTATTATTTTGATGAGTTTTAGCCTTTCATTTAGTTTTATTGAATTTTCATGATGTAAGATATGGAGTTGTGTTGATTTTGCTAAATGAAATAGAAGTTATATAGCAATTTTTATTTCATTTCATTCCCACATGAACAACTGTATGTCAAGTAAGAATTTCATTTATTCTTAGTGAAATCAAACGACCAATGTTTTATACACGTAATTCATACAGTAGGGGCTTATAAGCAAAATTATTTAATATTTGACATATGCTATACATGTCATAATATATGAATTCATGAATCCAGTGCCCAACATTTATTTTCAATACGATAAAATGTTGATAACATGTGAAAATACCATATTTTATACTAGATCAACACATTAAATCGGATTTCTGTCGTGCCGGGTTTACAAGGTAACAATCCAAATGAAACACTTCAACGTTCAAAATAAACATTTCTCTTCCAAAATTGACTCCAAGCCGACCGGTATATTTTATTTGCTCTTATTTCGTAAATTGCGTATACTTTATGGAGATGCAAAAAACACCAATTTTAACCTCTTTGGTTTGAACCAACCTGCTACCAAACCCGCAACCTCACACACTCGACGAGGCAAGAACGATACCTACATACTATTTAGTATTAAGATCCATGGTGTGTAAGACAGACTAATTTGGTGATCTTAATGTAGTCGTGTTTAATTTATTTCAACGAAGGATTGCTTTTTGGCAAAGTGTTCTGAGCAGAACAATAATTATTTCAATCATAATAATGCCTAATTTTTATCTTTTATTAGTATGCATTTGAATCCTCGTCTCTTCTGTATTTTCAAGTCATAAACTGCTTTTAAGTTTACTTTTCACAGAATATGACAAAATTTGTGATTCATTATCCTGAGAAGAATATTTGTTAAGTTAAAAAATGTTACTTATTTTCTAGAAAGTACACCCGGCTGTATCATGTAGTCAAGGGACAAGCAGTGTCGTTAAACACAAGAAAATTGAGAAGGCCACATGTAAGGTGTACAGAACATGCACCATTCGCAACATATTACATTCTAAAATAGCTTAAATCGTTATATGTAATAACGTTGCATTTTACTTACTGCAGTTTTCCTTTATTAGTATCGAGAAAACGCTTTTTTATACTTGTAAGTTGGTCTTTAAATACTAAAGGGTGCACACTGATTAAAGGACGAGGCGTTTAAGTGTCGGTGATCCTGACAAAAACGCATCGCCAATTGCCGTATAGTGTTTGCCAAACAAACTAAATTGTGATATCTCGCTTATTGCCGTATATTAATGTTCAAACAACAATTGTGATATCTTGCCTTTGGTGTTTTTTGTTGGTCAAACAAGAATTGTGATATCTCGCCTATGTCGTATATTGTTGGTCAAACAACAAGTGTAATATCTCGCCTTTGCTGTAAATTATTGGTCAAAAAACAATTGCGATATCTCGCATATGTCTACATTGTTAGTCAAACAACAATTGTGATATCTTGCCTTTGTTTTATATTGTTGGTCAAACAACACTTGTAATATCTCGGCTATTTGATTTATTGTTGGTCAAACAACACTTGTAATATCTCGGCTATGTCATATATTGTTGGTCAAACAACACTTGTGATATATCGGCTATGTCATTTATTGTTGGTCAAACAACACTTGTGATATATCACCTATGTCGTATAGTGTTGGCCAAACAACACTTGTGATATCTCACCTATCTCATATATTATTGCTCAAGCAACACTTGTGATGTCTCGCATATGTCATATATTGTTGGTCAAACAACAATTGTGATATCTCACCTATGTCGTATAGTGTTGGCCAAACAACACATGTGATATCTCACCTATCTCATATATAATTGCTCAAGCAACAATTGTGATATCTTGCCTATATCGTATATTTTTTGCCAAACAACAATTGTGATGTCTCGACTAGTGTAAAAGTTTTAGTCAAGCGACAATTGTAATTTATCGCCTATGCTATATAGTGTTGGTCAAATAATAATTATGTTATCTCACCTATGTCGTATGTTGTTGGACAACAACAATAGTGGTGTCATATATTGTTGGTCAAACAACGATTGTGATCATATTGTTGGTCAAACAACGATTGTGATCATATTGTTGGTCAAACAACGATTGTGATCATATATTGTTGGGCAAACAACGATTATGATATCTCGCCTATATTGCCGTATAGTGTTGGTCAAACGTCGATTGTGATGTCTCGCCTATGTCGTATATTGTTGATCAAACAACAGTTGTGATATTTCGCCTATGTCGTATATTGTTGGTCAAAAAACAATTGTGTTATCTCTCCTTTGTCGTATATTGTTGGTCAGAATAACTTCGAAGAATCTTTATGATTCGTATCTAGTACATGTAAGTAGAGTATAAAATCTAAGGAACTTTTATTATTTTCTAAGCAAATTGACCTCGTTTTGATGAAATTTCGTTGACAATTACATGTCACCGATTGGTGCACCAAAAATAGGGACATATAATTTTAGCTCGAACTAGAATTTGTATTATGTATTGTAAATACCCACTTCCTGTTTAGTATTTATATCTCAATACAATGAATTTGTTTACGAACCTATTTTTACCTGCACCTTCCACATACATGTAAATAAAAATAATTCCTTTTCTTTTAAAACGTACAATTATGTTTAGTTTCAAATCTTTCAAATTATAAAAACGCTTCCTCAATACGTGTTACTTCTTTTCACATTTATAACATGTATAAGTTAGGGAAACTTTTGAGGTTTTTTACCTTTCATTTAGAACCATTTGTCCATTATTTCCTTTATTAAAGAAGATATCATTCATTTATTTCATTTATTGATTTTTGCTCAACTATTTCATTCATATATAGCACTATGAATACACGAGGCATCGTATCTAACATTCCTATTCTGACCGCTTTCATCTTGTCAGTTATACATGTTTGTTACACTATTTAGTGGGGATGTCAACGAGTACTCGAGTATCGCTCGGTAGGACCGAGTATCGAATACCAAAATGATACTCGACTAATCGGTTTCCGTTAGAATGTTGTTGCCTTCTTAAAGAAATAATATTTTAATTAAGAGGGCCTCCCGGGTAATTAAATGTTCATCAAAATTAAAATACGCTTCGAATGTTTTCGTTTAATTGTCACTTAAAATTCCCTCGAACAGATGTAGGCTATGAACAAGAGCACATTTCTAAGGCTTACACTTTTAGCTTATTGTGTCTTAGTCATTCCACCACCTCTCTACCGTCAGAGCAAATATTTTCATCAGCATGACTGTTAGTTACGTAACAAAGTTGAG
Source organism: Mytilus californianus (assembly GCF_021869535.1). Taxonomy (NCBI): domain Eukaryota; kingdom Metazoa; phylum Mollusca; class Bivalvia; order Mytilida; family Mytilidae; genus Mytilus; species Mytilus californianus. Next base: position 3,952,234 of record NW_026262668.1, read on the forward strand.
AAATCGACTCGTCCAAGAAAAATTTGAAAAGATAATATTTCTTCACAAGAACAAATTCATTGCACCCTGTATCGACCCTCAGAGAATGATTAAAGGCGTCAGTAAGTTCCAATCATCACCCCTTTGTTGATAATTAAATGTGTTTTTTTACGATTCACAAATACTATTGTTTGAGTAAACATTTTTCTATAGATGTTTATTAATTAATTGATTAGATTATTGCCAGTTAACATAATTAGTGGATGTAGTAAATGAGCTATTAATTATGGTATAAAGTTCCTAGGACTATTATCTAGTCCTAAGTAATAATTTGGAGGGTTTTGCGTCCATAAGACAACGACCCACAATACGTAAAATGGGTATAATTTTGTGTTTCCATTTTGTAGATGTTTTTCCGAGCGAGTACTCGAGTATCGCTCGGTAAATCTAACGAGTACTCGACTAGTAAATCTTCACCGAGTTGACATCCCTACTATTTAGTGTTTATTTTGAAACCAATTATATCAGTTGATTTATATGTCAATAAAGATTTGAATTTTGTTAATGACGTCTTTACACTAAATCCATTGGATGTTGGATATGTACTGATTGACAGGTGAGCTAATAACACAATATTTGATGGCAGCCTTTAATGAAACAATATGTAATAGTTCTCCTAAATAAACAAATCTGTGATAATGCCTCATTATGAAACAATCAATGATGGTGCCTCTTAGTTATATAATGTGTTGGTTCTAATTATCATGATACCCCTCAATAAACAAATCGGGATGGTGTTCCTTGATGCATAAAATTGTAAAAAAATCACTAAAAATAATATCTGACAAGAAAAAAGAATACAAAAACAATATTGTGTAATGTCTTTAATGCATTCAGTATTTCAAAGTCAGCAATTTAAAATGACAAAACTTAACAACCAAATCTAACAAAGTACTTATTACAAATCTAAACAATTAAAGCATGGTTTTATTACTTGATGACCTTTTAAAAATGTACCAACTATTTCCTTCCTATGTACAAATTATTTAAGTAGACATGGGTCAACAATTAAAAATATCATCAACTCAATTAGGATCATTGAGAAAAAACATTGAAATGTAAAATGCATGAAGCATTTATTTCCTTTCAACAAAGGGTTAAAAGTTTTTAGTGGACAATTGTTATATCTTAAATCTCATCATAGTCTACTTGGGATAGTCGTTTGTTATACTTATTCAATACTTGAAACTTCAGCTATGTAGATAATGTTTACATATTCTGATAAACTAAATATACTAATATATCTTTTTAGAAAGCATTAAAAAACACAGCACATAACTTATACATGACCAGTCAAGGATTCCGCTGAGCCTGGGAGAAAAAGACTTGAAGGCCAGACGGTGACCAATAGTTGTTAACATCTAGGTCATTTGGTCTCTGGTGGAGAGTTGTCTAATTGGCAATCATACCACATCTTTTCATTTTTTTATAATGATACATTTTCAAAATTTTTATTCTCAATATTAGCTGCATCAAACAAATTTTTTTTTAATGGGGAAGGTTTATTGAGCAAAAAAAAATTCATTCAAGCCTATGACCTTCTCTGGTTATTAATTTTTTTATAAATATATTTGAAGTAAGATGGAGATGTTATCTGTATCCTCATATTGAAATTACCTCATGCTCCTTTTGCTGCATCGTAAGTTTCTCATTAATGAAAAAGACATTTTTTAGGCTAAGTTTTTTAAAATTTGATAATATGATTCTTAATTTTTGTTTCATTAAAACAATTATCTCAGGGACTAATAAATAATTAATAAATTTTGCACTCCTATAAAAAATTATATTTAAAAATGTATGTTTTAATTTTCAAAATGTACTGATGGAATATAAACAATAAAAAGTCTAACAAATTAATATTTCCTGTGTTTTATGTTTCACTGTATATAAAAAAAAATTATAGGGAATTTCCTTTATTTGCTATATTTTTAAGCTTCCATGAATTTTTTTTTGTATGACGAATATTAGCTATCAACATTTAATATCAGAAGAGTGTCAATGAAAACTTTAGATATGCATATTACATGTATAAAAAACTGAAGTGCAGCTATTTCAATTATTTTGACCTGTCCAGGAGTTAGCTTCCTTTTAAATGACGCCCAGTCAGCTGCAATAAGTTATTAAAAACAATTGTTTCATAATGCCTGTTAAATAACAAAATGCTAAAAAAAAAAAAGATATTGGAAGCATCCTGACAATGATGTATACTATGGACACTTCATTCAAATATCTAAATACACTGCTGACTTGGTTAATGTGCAATAGAGGTTCAAAATATATTGATGTATGCATGAAGGGACTAAGGGCCTAGTCTAGGAATAGATATAATGATGATGATGAATGGCTGTTTAACAACCAGCGGCAAATTAAATACATATTCAGGACGAGAACATGTTAATGTAATGTGAATATTAACCCTGCTTTGTACTAAACCGACATGCTGAGCCAGATTTTTAATGTGCAAGGGTAAAAAGGGACTTTTAAAGTCAGTCCGGTTTAGACATGACTACCTAAACAATAATGTATTGTGTGGTTAGTTAAAAATGAAGGATGTTTCAAAGAGTGCTTCATATTACCAATTCAAATGTTGTGCTTAAAATTTGCTCCTTTCTTAATCTGCAAGTTCAAAATATGAATTAGTACTGTGAATTGAAAATTCATTAAAAAAAATTATTTTAAAACATTAAAATACGAGGTTTACCAAATATGATCAGATGTATACCATCATGTTAACATTCATCAACACATGGCCTACTTCTAGCAGTCACCAGATCTACTTGACCCACTCCTGAGAATTATAGAAAATATAAATATATACATGTTTTTTTATGAAGGAGGAAGTAATTATATAAACAAAACATGATAGCTATGAATAATAAATCGAATGACACAAACATTCAAAATTTACATCATATGATAATGATTTTTTAAATATCTAATTGCTACAGAATTCTTATATAAAATATTGATGCAGTGAGCTGAATTTTTTCACAACCACTTACTAAACTGACACATGAATAACAGGACATGAAATTGTACGGTGTTTAAAAACTTTAATTTTTAGAGCACAGGCTATATTCTAATAATGATATCAATAAAGCAAATATTAGATCAACCAAAAAACTTTTTTTGTTTGTTTTGCCAACCATATAAACCACCCAAAAATTAATTTTCATAACAACTTATTTTTGTTAGCCTACTACATGCCACTGAATGTTAAGCAAGCCACATTTAATCAATTAACCTTACTGATTTGCAATTGCCTGCTAGTGTCACTGTTTTTTCATCCTTATACAACTAAAAATAGTTCTAACAGGCACTGTACTATAGGACTCTCAGGACCATATCACAATTTACTATAACATATTTCTGATGTATATATTCAGTCTGGACAGTAGCACCCTCTTAATTGAATACCCTATCTAATGCTTGGTATATAAATGTTCCAATAAGACATTAATATAATGTGATCGCTGAAATAATAACTTTGAAAATTTTCTGGGTCATAATCATAATAAAAGAAAAGATAATTTATTTTATCCAAAATGACAACATGTGTTGTTTTTTCTCAAACTAATTTTCTTTTAAAACATCAAAAACCAAATTAACAAATTTGATCAAAAATGTAATACACTTTTTCTTTGAAAAGAGTGAAATCACTGTTTAAATACTAAATTATTAATATTTAGTGCAGATTTTCAAAAATGACAGATGCAAATGATGAAACTGAGAAAATTCTGAAATGAATATAATCTAAAAATTACTAAATATCCACAAATTTTCATAAATTTGCAATACTTAACAGGATGTAAAAAAACATAACATAACATTATGAAATGAGACAAATAAATATAATGTACAATTTACCTTTATGCACTTTGCATTAATTGCCCTATTTAACTGATATGCCAAAATACACAATATTTCTGATTCTTTATTTCCGCGATGGTGTTTTAAAAAATCATTAATTAACATGCTTTCGCCATTTATATATACATGTATAATTACATAAGAGTGGCAAAATAGAGAAAAAACATACGATAATGCATATAAATATTTTTAGATGTTCAATCATTCAAAAGATTAATAATTAAGTTATATGGTATGTGCTGTTCCTGAATTACATGCATTGGGAGTATTATTTTTAGACCCCAACCATAATATAAAATTTAATTTTACTTATAATTCTTATAAAATTCTAAGGAAAATGCATTCATCAACAATTAGATAATTTGTGTGCCTCCTTTTCCCCGCCATGATAAAAGTTGGAACAGCCCTTTATGAAGATAGCAACCTCGTCTTTGTGTTTCACACTGTGATGTATGTAGAGATAAAATCTTGTTTTTTGCACATGCATATGGTTTGTTACGATAAAAGGATTGAAAATCTGGCAAAAGTGAACCCTGAAGTGTTTTGATATTCATGATAATGCTCATAGCAAAACTTAATGTTATGGAAAAGTAAACAAACAATAGGAACCTTAAAGCAGTGATCATAATAAAAATAAGCAGCCAATCAAAATCCATAATAAAAATTAGTGTTTTTGTTAAAGGCACTGAAGAAAATTTAAAAATATTGACAGAAACCTAGGAAAAAGCTAACATATAAACTATAACATTATTTTTAATACAGTTATAAGTTTACTGTCATGTTAACATTTTTATACTGATCTCAACGCAAAATAACATTGTACACAACTATGATATAAATGAATACATTTCTAAATAACAATTGAACTGGCAGAAAAAATATTTCAACTGTTATCAAAAATTTACATACAAGTGAAACATATCTTTACTTCCTTCCAACCTTGGGAAGTAATAATTAATACAGGAGGAAAAATTCTTTACACATTAACTTACTAAACTAATTCGAAATCAGGAGTTCCTCATTACACAACAACTAAAAAGTTCTCAATACTGAATCTTCTATGCCATCAAGTTGAATCTGACAAGAGAATAAGAAATAACAAGTATTCCATGCTTATTGTATATATTTTCTATATCTTACTTGATACAAGTCAATATATTAAGCTTGTTAAGTTTTTCCTCAGGTTAAAAAATATAGATTATAGGAACGATAACTTTATTATTCCTTTTTTATGTCTGAGTTAGTAGTCTGGTTTAGATATATTTGTTCCTTATAAGAGAAGTTCCTCTGGACACTTTGTTATAAACAATGCTATAATATCTGTTCTTGTTAAAACAAATATTCTATACTCTAATTCTGATAGAAACAAATACTGTGATATATTTTCCAGTGGAAATAACATTTCAGAATATATCTTCTTGTTGGAAGTATTATTGTGATGGAACTTCTATTTTGTGACAGTCACAACTAGTGGTCTGTCCTAGCACTTAAAATTCACCGTGGCTAGTATCAATTAAATATACTAATTGCCTTTACATACAATTAACAAAACATTTTAAAAGCTGACCATGCATAACTTGAAAGTACATATATTATATCATAAATAAATCAATTTTAAGTTTGTTACAATGTTTAATCTTTCGAATTTCAACAAACTGTATCATAACACATCTATTGTGATACAAACTGTATCATAACACATCTATTGTGGTACAAACTGTATCATAACACATTTATTGTGGTACACTCTAACAATTAATCAAGCTTGACTACTTGTATGATTATTGTACTTCTTCCCAGATACTTTTGCTTTTATTTGTCCAAATATGTTGGTACCCTTCTTCTTTTCTCGTGCCTTGCTTGATGAAGTTGGAAAACTCTCTGTAGATAATGATGTATATTCATTACTGAAGCTACTTTGATTTGATTGAAGCGACGAGGCCCCATGAGACTGGAATGACGAAGAGTGAAATCCAGAGTCATTACTTGACATTGAAGCTGACTCCGACAGCTGACGCTGTGCATTCTTTATTGAGTCATTTGAAAGACGGTAATTTTCAATAGAAGAGAGAGATTGTGATGGTGAAAGTGAGGCTTGTGACTGCAGGGAAGATGAAGAAGGTATCGACATCGGTGAAGATGACTCTATACTTGAGCCCATACGAGAAGGTTCAGGGTCTAATGGTGCCTTCACTGACTTAGCTAGTCTGTCCCAGAACCATTCCATCAAATCATTTTTGGTATAGTCACACAATGTTACATGTCTAAGAATTTGTGGAATGGGCACTGAAGGTTCTATGAGGACAGGAATAAGCTTCTTACTTCTTGCACCTACAAAGAAATAAATTGTATTAATGATGCACAAAATATCAGGATCCTTACAAAGAAAAAACATATTGAAGCCTTTATGAATGTCAAATATAAGTTGAAAGGCTGAATGATACAGGTCCAATTTTGTTGTTGTGTTGGTTAGTTGCTGTCTCACAGTCTATTATCATTTACACATCATCTGCTCTTACTTATATATATATAGTTAATATGAATGACAGACTGTTATTTCACTCAATCAGCTCTACAAATTTTATACCTATTAAAGTTACTTCCTAAGAAAAGGCACATGAAACGAAGGTCATAATAAAAGGTCAAGAGGTAGACAGGGGTTTACAGGAAATAACTGTTGAAATCAGTAATGATTTGGTAATAAGCAGTTTCATCCAATTTCTTTAACCATTCATGTGATACATAATTCAAATTATCTGTGTTTCCTAGCTTAGTTTGTACCTTTTAAGATTAAGGTCAAAAGGTATATATATATATATATGTAAACCTTACAACAGAAACAGCTAAAAACAAAGGCATCTAATAGTATAAATGTAAATCAAAATGTATTCAAACTCAGATAATATCAGTGGGCCATAAAATGTTTCCAAGTCATATTGATATTTATATTCAATAACTGTTCTATATTTCTAAACAAAACTTCCACAAGGATCTTCATTTTAGGCTTCTTCCTTATATTATACCTTTTTTAGCAACATACTCCCCATAAACAGGTAGCGATTTATTTTCGCAGAAATTTTTCTGAGGACAGCTGGAATTGCCTCTGGAGATTGAAAATGTAGAAGATTATGCTTATCCTTTGTTTACAAACCTGATCACATTTAACATATGTTTATAAATGTGTGTTAGTTTATTTCTCTCCACTACTGATATTTTTGTGCAAGCTTTAGGCATGTTAGGATAGCTTTCACTTCTGGAAACTATTTATACTTGTTCAAAAATACTGAAAACATATGAATACTCCACTGACATTGTTCCAATAATAAACTGATTTCATTGGTCAATGATAATGTGTTTGTTTCCTCTAACTAACCTTTTCCCTTTTTAGCAATGGGTCTTATTGCAATTTGTTCTCAAACCAGCCAACAATGCAAATTATAGAAGGAATCATAATACATTTCTTAAGGAAGATTACTTTAAACCACAAACATCCAGGCATCAACATTTTGAGAACTTAATACTCATCGTTATGACATTTTTAAGAATAGTTCTTACCTGGTGCTAAAGCATGAGCAAACTTGACTTGGAAATCACAGGCAGAGCTATGTAGATATTCATGTGATAAAACTATTATCATTCTTTTACATCTACAAAAATAAAAAACAGATATGGTAATTAAAGATATTAAATGTAGCAATATGATCTAGTGCCCTCTAAATGAAAGTATTTCCAATGCAAATTACTTCAAAATTATGTCAAATTTACAGAATTATTAATTGGAATCCTGAAAGACCATCCTTTTGCATACATTTTCGAAAACCGACTCAATAAGGCAATTTAAAATTTCCATTTTTTCCAGAATCCATCTTTTCTTAGGAGGTCTCACCATGGTATGATTTTTCTAACATGTCAATTTATGTTTAAAAAAGTGGTGTATTAAGGCGTTTTCATAAATACTTGTATCAAAAAACAATGAAGGCTTAATGTCAAGGAGACAACAACCTAACAATACTAATTCCTGCAAAAAGACAATAAAAGGTCACAACATTATGTTTAGTTAATGGCACCAATACATCATATGACAAGATCTTAATCGCTTAGAGTCATGCATAAAGTTACCAGAAACAAACAAAGATTTGACATCCCTATTCAAATTAAATGAAAAAAGCCAACCACTGACAATTTTTATAACAGGGGACAGATCTATAATCATCCTGTGGGTAAAATTGACTTAGTTAGAAATCAACATTTCCTTATTTTCTAGGAAGAATTTAAATTGCAGTATAACAATAATATATGTCTATGTAATCAGTGTTTATAAACCATTGGTACATGTATATGTAAATTCTCTAACTCGTAACATTCTACACAACTTTCAGCATCAAAAAAGTAAACACCATAGCCTTAATTTTTTTCAGGTAAAATCCTCTAACATATATTTGACATATATATAACATAGAACAAGAATGTGTCCATAGTACATGGACGCCCCACTTGCACTATCATTTTCTATGTTTAGTGGACTGTGAAATTGGGGTCAAAACTCTTATTTTGCATTAAAATTAGAAAGATCATATCATAGGGAACATGTGAACTAAGTTTCAAGTTGATTGGACTTCAACTTAATCCAAAAACTACCTTGACCAAAAACTTTAAACTGAAGCGGGACAGACGGACGGACGAATGAACGGACGCACAGACCAGAAAACATAATGCCCCTACTTCTATTGTAGGTGGGGCATAAAAAGATACCTTGATTCTATAAGTTTAGCATCTGTTACATATCTGGAACCTCCAGGTAGATCATCTCTGCCAGGGACACACAGTTTCAGATCATATTCCTTTTCAAGCTTTTTAATCATGTCTTTCACAAAAATAATATCCTTCCCAGTGGAATCTGCATTGTAGCATACAAAAGCGTCAAACAATGTTATACTGCCATCAACTGAAAAACACGGGTTGTTAATGAATATTTGTTAAACATAACATGTAACAACTTAAAAATGCAGGTCATGAATTAATATTTATAATAAAAAAACAAATTGATTTAAATGATACTAGAGCAGATAGTACAAATTATTTATTGTTTAATTCAATGGTTTCATAGCATTCTCATGTTCTAATTAGAAGCCTAATGGTTACTGTTTCATGGAACTCCTATACCCAGCATTCTTTTATTTATCTACATGTAATTATAATGAAAGTCTAAAAATCCTTCAGATAAATGTTTCTGTAAAAAAAAAATTTCTTCATCTTAGTGCATTTTTTCATCTTAACCCTTAGACTGCTGCATTCATTTCTATTGTACTTTTGTGTATTGCTGAATAAAATTTTAATCACTGATGAAATAAACATGTTTACTTACAATTGCAATATCTTTGTAAATATTGAATATTCATCAATAAAAGTTATATAAAAAAGTATTGTTATATTCTGTATTTTTTATTTATTTTATTTTTGTGTGAGTCTCCGGTCATTTATTACCTGTACAGGTGCAAATAGAGGTAAACAAAGGTAATTTTTTTTTTCATGTTTTATTAACGCGAATCCATCAATGTAAAAACTTTTCAAAGGTATCCATGACTTCAGAATTGAACCAATATTGTTAAAAATCTCTTTTAAGAACTAGTTCCATTGTGATTATCAAAAGAAAAAAGCTTCTTCTCGGAACAACGTTTTTTTTATGCAACTATTTTCCAGTATTTTCCTTCCGACTTTCGACTTTTACTTCCATGTACAAATATGTTTTAACAACAAGTTCATTGATATAACTTTCGTCAATAAATAATCTTGACAAACATAATGTTTGAATCTTTCAATGTCAGTGATCAATATTGATTCACAGTTGAAAGGCGCAATGATAAACATCGCAAATCCTGTTTCATGTCATCCATTTCGAACATCGTCTGGGGAATCCCCGTGGTTCCCGCTTTAAAAGTCTTCTTTTCGCTGTTTTGCTAGAATGTTTCTATTTCTATCTATTATATCTTCTGTTCTCGTCCAAATCATTTAAATTGGCCGCCGCTGTTACATCGTTATCATTGAAATACTTCTGAACGTGTTGGCCATCACTCCAAACAATTTCCGCCATTTTGTTACTTTTTTCATCTAAATTTTTCACTTTTGGTTTCATTGCTTATACCTGATTTAAAGTCAAGAGAAACTCGAAAGTATGCCGAATTTTAACCAATCAGAATCCATACAAGTCTAAACTAGCGCAATCTCATGAATATTGACTCCGCCCATTCCATGGTAACTGTGTAAACAAATGAGATACGGAAACGACAATAGTCGCGCGTAGCAGTAGCGGACTGCTTAATCGGAACGACAATAGTCGCCCGTAGCAGTCTAAGGGTTAAGGGCAGGGCTTCCAAAACGGTCATATATTCCGGACTTGACCGAAACTTTCATAAAAAGACCGGCTGCTCTCAGCCTCAAACGGTCAAATAGAATTGGTGTGCCACATTTTGTTATTCAAGGCATTTTCATGAAACGGTCATTTCAATTTTTACCAACTATCGATCGATAAAAATGTCCGTTTGGGGCTTTGGGCATGTCCGTTTGGGCATTTTAGTTTATAATTGTGGCAATCTATTTCACAAAGATATTTCGGTCATAATTGGGTTTAATAAAACAGAAGCAGCATATTTCAGATACTTTGAAGTGTCTCAGTTAGTCTAATCCTCTGGGTACATAAATGTACGGCTTGGTCTTTAGCTTGTGTGCATCAATAAAAAGTAGAAAAAACACGTTTTCTTTTATTTAAATAACAACAAGCTGTCAAACAATTATCCCTTCAATAAGTTATATTGAAGCCATAAATCATTCACTGATTACAGGTTTGTTACCTTTGATGAGGTGTCCTTAGCTTATCTTTATCAATAGAATTAATGATGCATAACAATGTACATAAAGGTAATCCGGTAAACGAGGTCAAACATGTAAGCGTGTATGGAACAACATCCTATTTAATTACGCTTTATAGATATTATTTTAAATGAGCATTCAGTTTTAAAAGTATCCTGATATTTAAAAGTTATTCTTCAAATAAGGATATTTATAAATGAATAAGTATGATATATATTATTTTATTTAACACTGTACACTGTACATCGTGTTAAATACTGGGGTACTCTCAAGGGGAAAATTTACTAAAATATATAGGAAAAACCAATGGACAAATTTCAGTCAATAAATGATTTAACTAAGTTAAATGGTGCCGTGATCACTTCTAAATTATATCAAGAGAACAATGCCTGCTCCGAATTTATTCAGACAATTTCCAATGTTATAGAGAAAGAGGTGATGTCCGACGTAAAGTTAAGTCCCGCCGTGGGAATTATGATCGACTAAGGTGTAGTCTAGGTATTGACGCTTTAGATCAACTTATGAGGATAAGCTTAGTAGGTGTAGATGTTAAAGACTTTGACCCTGTTCCTGCTATCCGCAAATGGCAATCCGTTCGTAACCGCCATGTTTATCAGAACAATGCATTTAGCAAGCTCATGAATGTAAAATCTTTAATTAGACTAAATGAACTCTAATCTTGTGCTGTGATCTGTGCTTCTTTTCAATGTGCTCATTGTAATATTTATTGCGTGTGTTTGTCAGCATTGTGCTCTTCTGACATTTTATTGTTGTTATATGCTTACATAAAATATCATGTTGTTATTCATTAAATTATTTATCAACTGAGGATGTTTTTATTTATTCCTTATTTTCTAAATCAGGTTGGGAAATTGTACAAAGAAAAATGTTATCACTGTTCAGTAGATTTTACACGGTTTAAAACAATATCCTTCATCGGGCCTCCTCAATGTTATCTATAAATACCGTATCAGTTGTAAAAGTCACGTGGTCAGGTAATAAATACACAAAAAGAAAAGTATCACGTGTATTGATGATCAAGTTGTACTGCAATTAAAGCCAACATCAACAGTTTCAAATAAGATGGCCTTAATTTACAAAGTGTTAAGTACTCACAGAGAGAAGATAGATTATATAAACAGAAACAAAAACATGAGAACAGTCAGGTACTGAAGCTGATTGATGCAATGATGGTTACTGTATTACGATACACAGAAAAATGACACAATACCGAGGATAATATTTTATTTATTTTTAGAATGAAGAAAACAAAACAGTTATAAATAATTTTATTGCATATAACACTACTAATTATTTAGACACATATATCAATTTATGCATCCTCTCGGTTACATTTAAGTATCCAGCTGATCATTGACCGTCATAAATAATTCTTTGAAAAATGTCCGGCTGTCGTCAGGAAATTTTGGAAGCCCTGGTTAAGGGATAGTTTTTTTTTACATTAGAGATATGTTTATAACAATGAAGTATTTACCATATATATATGCACCTATACCATATTGTACAAATATCAACATCAAATTGTAAACCTCAGAAGTACTAATTTAAAGTACAGTTGTTACATTTAAATTTTTTCACCAGGGAACCCTGATGACACTTTGAAATCTCTTAGTTGTTTAGAGCTGATGTCAGAAAAGTTTACCAGGCTGGAAGATTTAACTCTTGTTACATGGGTAATTGAAATGTTCAGGTTTGTTATTGTGCATCATTAGAACACCAGATAGAGCCTGTAGGAATAAATGGAGAATGTGTCCCCATGGACACAGATGATGCCCCCCTTGCATACAACATTATAAAGGGACATAACTCAAGAACAATAAAAGTGACCCTACCCAAATTTGTACCTGATCTGAGTTTTGTGTTAATAAGTATTGTGTAAAGGTTTCGTAATGTTTGGTTGGGGCAAAACTTAAGTTACAGAATGGAAACTAAAAATTTTGCAATTTTTCGATTTATAAAGGGCATAACTTGATAATGATTAAAGTGATGCAACCAAAATTCAAACTTGATCTGTGTTTTGTGGTAATAAGCATTGTGTATAAGTTTCATAACATTTGGTTGAGGCAAACTTAAGTTAAAGAACGGAAACTAAAAATTTTGTAATTTTTCCATTGATAAAGGGGCATAACTCTAGAACAGTTAAAGTGACGCCACAAAAATTCAAACTTGATCTGTGTTTTGTAGTAATAAGCATTGTGTATAAGTTTCATAACATTTGGTTGAGGCAAACTTAATTTAGAGAAAGGAAACTAAAAATTTTGTAATTTTTCCATTTATAAAGGGGCATAACTCTAGAACAGTTAGAGTGACGCTACCAAAATTCAAGCCTGATCTGTATTTTGTGGTAATAAGCATCGTGTATAAGTGTCATAACATTTGGTTGAGGCAAACTCAAGTTAAAGAACGGAAACCAATTTTGGGACGTACGGACAAGGGTAAAACATAATGCCCCCTCAGCTACGGCGTGGGCATAAAAATCGGTCTATATTTATTTTCAGTATCAGTCCCTCTTCAGAGCACTTCATTTACAATAAAATCAACAACACTTACTGTCTCCAGTGACCAGCATTCGTGTTTCATCCACATAATGGTCAGGGGCTGAACTTTGTGATACTGAATAATAAAAAGAAATTTCTCCCATTTAATACTTTTGTCAGTACAACTTAAAGTAAAAGCTAATGAATTTAAAATTTATATATTTTATTTACACTAGGTGCTTCGTCAAAGATAAATGTGTGGGTGCAAACTAATACAATCATTTGAATTGTGTAACAACAGCATGAACAGTTTACTAATTTTAGACAAAGAATACATATCTAAAATATTTCAATTGTTGTTTTTCTTCGTTTACTGTTCCTGTTTAAGTATATCATCATGATCATTCAAAGCTTCTGGGAGTTTCAGTAAATATACCACAATTTGTTTTAGATAGTCATAATTCATTCAAGTTACTTAAACATACATTAACAAAAAGTCAATTAGATGAATGTGTTTTCAGGCATTGTATCTGGTCAATTAGATGAATGTGCCTTTCAGGCATAGTAACCAGTCAATGAGATGAATGTGTTTTCAGGTATTATAACCAGTCATTCAGATAAAGGTATTTTTCAGGCATTGTATCTGGTCAATAAGATGAATGTGTTTTCATGTATTGTATCTGGTCAACCATATACATATGAATGTGTTTTCAGGCATTGTATCTGGTCAATTAGATAAATGTGTTTTCAAGCATTGTAACCAGTCAGTCAGATGAATGTGTTTTCAGGCATTGTATCTGGTCAATCAGATGAATGTGTTTTCAGGCATTGTAACCAGTGAATCAGATGTGTTTTCAGGTATTGCCACTGGTCAATTAGATGAATGTGTTTTCATGTATTGTAACTGGTCAATCAGATATAAGTAAATGTGTTTTACAGCAATGCAACCAGTCAATCAGATGAATATGTGTTCAGGCATTGTATCTGGTCAATCAGATGAATATGTGTTCAGGCATTGTATCTTGTCGATCAGATGAATGTGTTTTCAGGGAATGAATCTGGTCAATGAAATGAATGTGTTTTCAGGCATTGTATCTGGTCAATCAGATGAATGTGTTTTCATTGATTGTAAGAAATATAAATTAAATTATCTATAATACCTTGATTTTCTTGCACTGGTAGATAATCATTGGCTAATCTTTCTCTCATTAAAATGTAGTTCTCTGCATCTTTTACTGAAACGAAAAAAATATTTTTATATAAAAAGAAGATGTTGTATGATTGCCTATGAGACAACTATTCTCTAGAGACTAAATGAGGTAGATGTTTGAAACTTTAGGTCACCACATTATTAGTACAATTTAAAAATGCTCATTTTTATTTTTACCTTCAATAAATTAAATACAACTTTAAAAATGTTACACCTCTTAGTGTTCATTTTCTGTTGATGGTTGTGGGTGAAAATTTCACACATATTGCATCTGACATTCTCATGCTTTGCTAACTAAATCCTTTAAAACTATTCAATAAATTACCACCCACTGAATGTAAATCATATAATCTCTTGTTATATGGAGACCTTTTGACTACATGTACATTTACATTATCATGATAATGGTCTTTTAAGAATGAATGGCCTATAATGAAACAGATGTCTTTAAATGCCCTGCCACAATATATTAATGCAACCAGTCTGGGTTTTTGTTGGATGTTTTCCTGCTTTGTATTAATCTGATGAGTTTTAAGCCCTTGTCAACTGAATTTTATAGTTTGTTCAAAGATTGTGTTTTGCCTTCAAACATGTTTTCTTTTATTGTGATCACACCACAGAATGTGACTTGTTGCAAGATCTTTATTTTACTTGATCAACATGGAAGGAACTGTTTTCCTTGATTGTGATCACATCACAGAATGTGACTTGTTGCAAGATCTTTATTTTACTTGATCAACATGGTAGGAACTGTTTTCTTTTATTGTGATCACATCACTGCTGAATGTGACTTGTTGCAAGATCTTTATTTTACTTGATCAACATGGTAGGAACTGTTTTCCTTGATTGTGATCACATCACAGAATGTGACTTGTTGCAAGATCTTTATTTTACTTGATCAACATGGAAGGAACTGTTTTCCTTGATTGTGATCACATCACAGGATGTGACTTGTTGCAAGATCTTTATTTTACTTGATCAACATGGAAGGAACTGTTTTCCTTGATTGTGATCACATCACAGAATGTGACTTGTTGCAAGATCTTTATTTTACTTGATCAACATGGTAGGAACTGTTTTCCTTGATTGTGATCACATCACAGGATGTGACTTGTTGCAAGATCTTTATTTTACTTGATCAACATGGAAGGAACTGTTTTCCTTGATTGTGATCACATCACAGAATGTGACTTGTTGCAAGATCTTTATTTTACTTGATCAACATGGTAGGAACTGTTTTCCTTGATTGTGATCACATCACAGAATGTGACTTGTTGCAAGATCTTTATTTTACTTGATCAACATGGTAGGAACTGTTTTCCTTGATTGTGATCACATCACAGAATGTGACTTGTTGCAAGATCTTCCCAGGAGAAATAATTTAAAGCAAGTTATAATGTTGGAAAAGGTTTGCTACATGTATATTTTTTAAATGTAAACATATAATAAACTGTTAACACAGAGATATGTCTCACCTTTTTGTAATTTTGATTATGCAAATGTAAACATATAAGTTATGCAAATATTCAAAGTCAATGAACCATGACTGAGGTACAGGGCTAAACAATCTCAATGGAAATGAGATATGCCAATGCTAATACAACTGCATACCAAATACCTTCCAGCTGACTTATTATAAGTCATTCCCTTTAAACAAACCTAAACACAAACATTAACTTGTAAACTATGTAAATTAATGTTCAAAGTCAATGAACCATGACGAGGGGGTGGGGCTATATAATCTCCATGGAAACGATACTTGCAAATACCAATAAATTTGCATACCAAATATCATTGACTTAACATTAAGCAGTTCATCTTAACTGATCTAATCACAAACTAATACATGTAAACTAAGCTAAAGTTTCAAAGTCAATAGACCATGACTGAGGGGGGCGGGGCCAAAAATTCTCCATGGAAATGAGATGTGCTAATGCTTATACAACTGAATACCAAATAACATTGGCCTACCACAAATGGTTCCCCTTGAACTGACCTAATCACAAACAAATACATGTAAACTGAGCAAAATTTTCAAAGTCAATAGACCATGACTAGGGGGCGGGGCTAAACAATCTCCATGGAAATAAGATCCGCCAATGCTAATACAACTGCATACCAAATATGATTGACCTACCACTTGTGGTTCACCATAAACTAGACCTGTTATCACAAACTAATACATTGTTGACGCCACGGCCGAGTGAAACAGCATACCTATAGCTATGTCTCACTTTTTGACTCCATCAAGGCGAGACAAAAATTACATTCCGTAACATCTGTACTTCAACAGTGACATTTGATTGACCCTCATAAATGTATGTGTGATGAATGCCCATGTAGGCTGTACTATAATTAAAACATAGTACATTTGTAAATAAGTTTCTTAAATTAAATCATAGGTCTATTGTTAATCTAACGGATGTTGAGCAAAACACTTAAAAACTTGTATCATTTTTCCTATGTTCGATTTAAAAGCCATTTCCTATTTATTGTAAAAATAAAGTCAAGAATAAACTATTTTTTGAACCATTTAAGGTCCTATTGATCATGTTGATAGAAAATATATCAGTATACATACATTTAGTACAGTACTCAGTAAATACAAAAAGTATAACAGCTGTCATTGAATACATATTACAGCAAACAAATATTGCAATTTAAATTGTATTTCAAAAGCCTGAATAGTTCAGTATACATGAAGATGTGATTTCAGCAAAACTTTGGTTATTTCCTATTTAAAAGTCACTTAGGCAAGTTTTGATAACAGTTTGTACTAGATGTACCTTTTCCATCAGTTAAGAATATCATGAATACATGACATACTTAGCTTAAAACAGCTTTATTTAGTAGATTATTACTTTAGCTTATACAAATGAATGATTAAATGTACCTGAAATAACTGACTCATATATATATATATATATGTATGATGTATTTAATTGACAGATTTAATCAAACAATAATCATGATAATAAACTGCTTTCAACATGTTCAATATGTCAGAACTGTCAATTTATTTTACAAATGTTAAGTCTGTTATACTAGTCATGATAGTGATAATGTACATGGTGTAAAATTTCTATCTGGCTGGAGAGACCAGTTGTCAATATTTTTTTATTCCAGCTACATGTACATGTACATTAAATGTAGCTATAGGTTTTCTATGTGTATTTGTGTAGATGTTTTACAGTGTGCAGTTAACATAAAATATGTATTGGACCTGTTAAACAATGTTGTCAGATGACTATCCTTTTCTGGGTAATTCTTTATGTAATTATAGGACAGTTAATTACCAGAGGCTAAATATTAAATTAATAAATATATATTATTGTCGCATATGATTTCCCACCAAATCTATTCAAATTTGTGTCGCTTGATCATTACATAAGTATGTAGACAGATTCTACCAATTAACCTCATTACATATGATATTTTTTATTTTCAAAATTAAGACTATCTCAAGTGGATGAATGTCATTATTAATGCAGCCTTGTGGTATGAACTATGACACATGTCAGTATATAAAATAATTCCTCAAATAATTCTATTTGTATAAACTTCACAACTTTAATATACTTCATATATATATGTACGCTATAGGATGTATGTATAGAAACATTGTGTGGAGATTCAAGGACCTATTGAAACTACAAAACACATGCAAAATCTGGAAGTAAATTGATCATGATTAAAATAGAATTGTTATGTAACCCTCAGTAAATATCATGCAACTGTGAACAATTGATCAATAAGTTTCTAAAATGCATGAGCATTTTTATTTAACCATTTGACAGCATATATATATATATATATATAGTCAGGACATTGTTGCAGTTAGCAGCATATATACAATAACATTGTTTGAGAGTAAAACTGTAATTTTTCCAGTACATGTATTTGAGTCTCATATTGACATGATTGAGACCAAAGTACTTGATGTTCCAGTATATTATACATTTTGTAATAAACCTGTACACAATAATATTTAACAGGACAAGAAATTTAAACAATATATTCATGTAATAAAACTGACATGAATACTGTGCTATTTAAAAATTGATTTTATTCTTTTATTCTAAAGTATTGACTACATGTATTAATATCTTTAATTTTCACCTGTAAATTTCCTAAAATACGAGGTTATCATGTTTACAGAGCATGCTATTTTGAGGAAGTAAATAGAATTCCCTATAATACAAAACCATTCAAATTCAAAACCACAAAATCTCATCACAGGTATGTATATATATTAAACTTGACACATATCTAAACCATGATATCAGCCATCATTTAAATAATAAACAATTCAAAATTGAAATATCAAAGGAAATTAAAGAAAGTAGATATCATTGAGATGGGAGCCATCTCTGTGGGCCCCGCTGTGAATAATGTGTGGTAAAAAATTTATATCTTTATCATTGGACATGGGGTTGTCAACTGAAACCAAAGTTTTTGACCTTGACCTTTGACCTAGGAAGTTGTACATAAATTATGACACACCCTCTGGTGTTGGTTTATATACATGTCAAGTATAAATTTTGAAATCATAACGGTTCTCAAGATATAGAGCGGACGCGATCTTTACCATAGGACATGGGGTTGTCAACTAAAACCAAAGTTTTTGACCTAGGAAGTTGTACATACATTATGACACACCCTCTGGTGTTGGTTAATATACATGTCAAGTATAAACTTTGAAATCATAACAGTTCTCTAGATATAAAGCGGACACAATTTGTTACGGACGGACGGACAGACTGATCACTATATAGGGCGTCCGCCATTAGGCGGGGCCCTAATAATCAAGTGTACTTATTGACTTCTATTTTCATATTAAATATTTCATTTTTTAAGGCCATAGAGGCAAGATTAATTTGTCCCATATATATAAATTGATCACTATTTTTTGTTTACATACATGTAAAACTATATACATACACTAAAGTATTTGATTTAGGATTGGATGGATAAAAATATCAATGTTAAATAGTTCCACTTCACATGGCCGGTTTAACCATCTGCAACTGTCAAACCACCCATTGACAGCAGCTACTCTTCAAACACAGTACTGTTATTTCTTTATATTAGATTAATTTGTTTGTATGAGTACATTGTACATGTACTTTAAAAAAGTTTGTTAAATTAAAAGCAAAGAAGTCAGTATTTGTATTTTGCAAGGCAAGTTATTTTTTTTTGTCTTTGCTTTAAACAATGAAAACCAAATATACAACATGTTTATGAACTGTAAATATATGTACATTGTATATGAAGAATTCCATGTTTTGCTATCTCTTTTCCTGAACATATTTGTGTTGAATGTATTCATACTGTTTGGGTTGATTCTTCTCTTACTGCTCAATTTTGATTGACAGAGTTTCTGTCTTATCATTATTGTTTTCAAAATAAGCAAAAATGAACTAAAATTGAGATAAGACGCTCTATTGTTCACCTTCATGTACAGTTGTAGGTCTATGTGCATCTTCAACAATGGACAATCTCCAACATTGTGGACTAGAATTGATTTCATGCTAATAAATTTTGCTTTTAACATGTTTAATGTATCCATCTATCTTTTATAATTTTCAAGATAATAGGCAAAAATGTAAAAAAAAATAGCAAAGGGTTCCATGAACCCCTGTGTCTCGCCTGTGATTGCTGCTCAGTGTAAATGTGTATAGTGTGTCCGGATGATGAATTATTTATCAGTATTACATGTATATAATTGTTTTTTAAAAATCTAACTTTTTTTCAGATTCTATTTCTTGATCTTGAATATTAGCATATATGGCAAATTTTTATAACATTCAATAAAGGGATACAAATAATGAATTGATTATGTCAACAAAATTGAATCCCAGACTCACTCGAGCTCACAATCTCTAAATGTAAACTGCAATATAAACTTAGTCTATCTATCAGTATGATCAGTATAATACTGAAAAAGGCAAAAATATATTTTCAAAATGCATGTATTGCTTCAGACATTATTTCTAAAAAATAAAGAAGCTTCTGCCAAAGTTTTCTACAACGGTACATGTATGCCAATGTAATTAATGTGTATTAAACTTTAACCATGTTAACCCCTGACTGTATCTACTTGTTAACTGCTACAAAATAAGTCCTTTAATCATAACATTATGCGGAAATGTAAAAAAATATTTTCATTATTTTGCTCTGGATAATAGTGTCTTATGATCATTAAAAAGCTTCTGTTCAACTACATAAAATTTCATAAAGTTTTGACAAAGTTTTTTGATTACTGGATACATTGTACATGTTGTAACTTAACCTTGGACAGAAATTGTTAATTGTAAAAAAAAACATCAGACTGTTCAAACTTCAACCTATTAATGTTGCAGACTGTGCCACCAATGGAATTTAGAATCCCTACGTCGCTTTCACAATATGAATGTTGCAGACTGCGCCACCAATGGAATTTAGAATCCCTATGTTGCAGACTGCGCCACCAATGGAATTTAGAATCCCTATGTATCACAATATGAATGACGTTGCAGGTTCAACAAAAGTTGTCACTAAAGAGCAAGAACTCCAATAAGAAGTCGACTGACTATTTTGGCCATGCTGACTTTTTTATAAATCTTTATTTGCATATCATTTTTGCTATTTAAAGTGCCTATCTATACATGCATATACATGCAGCTATCTTATTATAGTTTCAAGATAATAGACAAAGTTTTTATCTATCTATTATAAGAAATCAGACAAAAAAATATTGTAGGATAAATAACCAGATGTCTGTGAAAATTTGTTAAAGCTAGTAAAATCTGTATGAATGTACAATGTACACCGATGTAAATAATATTTACAAATGTTACTTACATGTTATGTATATATTTAAGTAATAACTACAATAGCCTGGTTTTCAACATAACTTGTATAGGTAATTTTTAAAGTTATTTGTTTAAGCAAATGTTAAGTATGATGATTATTTGGTAAAATTTGTCCTGGAAGTTTCAAAGAGGAAGATTTAAAAAAAGTTATCGGACGACAGATGCAAAGTGATGAGAAAAGCTTACTTGGCCCTTTGAGCCAAGTGAGCTAAATAAAGTGGAAATGACTTTAAGGATACAATGTTACCATGATTACATATGATATATATATATGGGAAATCCAACATTGTTATAATCATTATAACTACATTTTTTTGTGTAAATGCCACTATACAAATATTAATGTTAGGTCAACATGAAATCATTTATCATATATATATATATAATTATGTCTTATACATATTAAGCAATTTGTTTATATCTATGCCAGGGTTGGCAAAGTATTACCTGGCAGGAAATCCTGGGTGGGAAAACCCAAGTGTTTCCAGACTGGAAATCACTCCCAAAAATAGGGAATATGATTTTTAAGCTTATTCATGTTATTATTACTTATACATTTGTAATAGTTAAGAAATATTAAAATTTAATAGTACATACAAGTACATGTATAAATTAAAACTATCATTTATAGCGTTAATTCTTGAGTATGTGTTGAGAGCCATTTTCAGAGGATCAAACAATTGAATTTCTTTCATTTCTTCTAAAGTTCTATATACATGTACAATGTACATGTTAGCAGAATACAAAATTTGCATATTTTTGGACCTTGTTTTATTCCCAGCTGTGATTGAATAAATCAAGAGTTTGAAAAAATACATTTAGTGAATTGTAAAATGTAATTTCAAGCCCCAAACGGTACCAATCCAGCCCCATAGTAAAACATGAATAATTACTATAAAAATCTGAGGGTTTTATAACATAAATGTATATATGTACAATATATGTGATTCATGGTAAGTGAAATTTGCATATGAAAAATATGTGTACATTGTACATTTTGTACATTTCGCCGATAATCGGAGAAATATTTTAGGAAACAGCACTGACAATCGATGACATTCGGTTTTAAACAAACATGATCATGATTAATTTTCATTATTGCAGTGATAATTAGTACGATTTTTTACCTCAAAGTTGTAATTGGTAATGTTTCAAAAGAATTTTTGTCTTAAGCTATAGTCCCAAGTTGTTCCCAAGCTTATGCAAACATTTCCCTGTTATAAAAGATGATAAAATCAAATACTCAATTTCATATCAAATTTTCAACTTTGTAAAGACGAAAACAAAGAACTACAACTTCTTGCAATGATTGGTGTACATGTATGTATTGCTATATATTGCTAGCTTCCATTCAGATCACACATAACAATCTGAGAGTGAAAAGATATTAAATCTTGAATACGCCAAAAAATCGTTTCTGACATTTTCTAACAATGTCAGACAGGAATTAATAATGACTCAGAAGTTTCAACGAATAGATGTTTTAGATAGCCCTTTTTAAACTTAAATAACATTCAAAACAGTGTCAAGGATCCAGGTTCGTTCTTTCAGGCAAGCTAATTTTCAAAAGTGCACTACCTACATTTGTACGAATCTGGGTCCGTTCGTGCCCATTCACGTTTGCCCCCTTTCACTTTCGCACCCTACAAGTTTGCACCCTTTTAATTGGTTTTGTGTTGTAATCGAGTTTTGGTAAGTGTATTGCTGTAATTTATTTTTTTTCATTATTTCGAAATAAAGTTAGATTCTAACAACGTTTTGTTTGTGTTGAATAAATCTTAATCACGTTTTGGTTAGTGTATTCATGGTATTGGTATATACATATATATATATATATATATTTTTTTTTTCATTGTTTCAAAATAAAGTGAGCTCAAAGGGACCAAGCTGTTAAAAACAATTATCTTTCGTGTTTTTCATTTAAAATCTTCAATGTTTTACTCATACCAAGCTAAATACATGCAGTATTTACAAAGGAAGTTAAAACAATAATCATGATTTTCAAACCCACAACAATAATACCAAATTTAGCTGTGTATAAGTACTAATCAGTAATCATACATAATTAACATTTAACAATTAATCATCAAATTGTTAAAAAAAAACATTTCATATAATAATTCCCCAATTTTTATTTAGGAAAATATAATTTTTTTTGGTATATGCATATAAAAAATTATCTAATAATTCAACTGGAATTTGAATAAAAATTGGGTGCGAACGTGTACGGTGCGAACGGTCATAGGGGGCTAACGTGTGAGGTGCCAACGTGTATTGGGCGCAAACGGACCTGATACCCATTTGTACATGACCTATTGCATGTACATGTATTGTGACTTTTTTCCTATCCCTGCATCATATTTATCTTTATTATTTTCAAAAAGTTAAATCGTATATGACATACATGTATGGCCAAAACGTCTCGAAAGCATCTGTGGGCAGTATAAAGCATAATCAGAAAATTGCTCCAGATTTAGATTCACAAAAGAGATTAGACCCAGTGATAAGACATAATAAGACATAAAGCTTTATTTAGAGTCGGTATGTGCAAATACAAGTATAAAACATAAGCTCTGAAGAGCTTTTAAAACAATGATGTACCCTCATTAGATATTAATGTGCTGAACCAGGGACTTTCTATACTAACGTTAGTATAGAAAGTCCCTGGCTGAACATTGATGACAAATTATTCCAGTCAAACAGTCCTGCACTTTAATAGGAAGTATAATAGTGCCTACATCGTAGACTGAATTGCACACTGCAAATAGTGCAATCAAAAACATAAGAAAATGTTCAGTGATATAAATACTCACTGACAATGCTTCTGCAGTCTTGTAAGACATCAAGACGGCCTAGTTCGATTAAATACTTCCACAAATTTCCAAGTGTAGGATTTAAAGCTGGCGTACTTTCCCAGTCTACCAACAGATCCTGAGTTGGACTTTTTTGTCTACTAAACTTTCTCATTTCCAATGCAGTGAATCCAATCAACTCTGCAAGACCATTCCAATCGGTGACATAACCACATTCTTCGTCAATGATATCACTTTGATCGTCTAAATACAGTGCGATCTTCGATCTCGCGCTTTTTCTCAAAGCATCTAATGGGATAGATGTTAACCTCGAATCCAGGTTTAAACTTTCCCCCGTGTCATCCAAAATTTCCATGTCTTCGTCCATTTTACGCGACATTATGCTTTAATTTGTTTTTTTCATGTTATGTTATTTTAAAGAAATTAACACATTTTTCACATTATAATTGTCAATTACTGCATATTGTAATATATTAAAAAGTTGCTAAATCGCAAGAAAATCACAAGTCATACCAACTTTTTTTCATCTGACAACACTTCCGTGTTGAAGGAAGTGCATTTCACATTACGCGTGCGCACATCGATAGGGAAATTCCCATTCTTTTCGGGACATTACCATAGTTTGCGTTACGACCCCTATGTTCAACATGTTCAATAATAAATACAATAGGATAATATAAAACTAGACAAAAAAAAAGTAACTATTATTATCAGAGACTTAAACTGGGAAACCCGATAATTTGAAACCGTTTCACAGGTAAATATCTCGGGTAACTATTTTAAAGCATATATAGTTATCAAACCATGTCAATGACTTATGTATTAATTTAATAAAATTGAAACTGAAAATCACTAATTTACATATTTCATTATATATCATTTTGTCAATGATTTGTATAGTAAGTATAGTAAGACTATACAAAGACTATACAAATCCTTTATTTTGTGTAAATACATCAATTAAGTTATGTCCCAGATTATCATAGTCACAGTGTAAAACCATCAAAAAATAAACTTGATTACAATGTATAAATACGATCCAATTAATAATTATATAGACCAGTCTCTCTCACCTGCATGCTAAACTAATGGAGCATAATTATAACTAGCCATATTATTTCTCATGCTGATACACACAAAATTATGCAGGGGCGGATCCAGAATTTTGGAAAAGGGGGGGGGGGGGGGGGGGGGGGGGGGCTGGGGCGGAGTATGTAAAGTTCGCCGAGCGGAGTTAGGCGACAATTTTTATGGACCTATTTTTGGCTAAAAAAACATAAAATAAGTGTAAAATGCACTTTTTTAACGGTTCCTGACGTGGGGCATGTATATTTTATAGTTAAAGTGTAAGGGTTGGACATTTTTGATGCCGTATTTTCCCTATTAATTGTCTATTATAAAATGATTGGATGGATCCAAAGCTATGTACTAATATATTTAATGTGGGATTTGTCAGTAAAAAATGGACATGGAAAATTCTCGTTTGTTGTAAGGTTAGTTAACATAACCTCACAGATTTCTTGTTGAAAACAAGATATACGGCCATTCAATGAAATTTACAATAGAATAAAATAGAATAGAATATTTTTATTTCCCAAATTACAGGGCCCATAAAGGGCATAAAATCAGATACAATTGATTTACATAATTGGTAACAACAACAATAATAGTCACTTGAAAATATATATTTAGTATATTAGCATTGGTCAGAATCAGAGCCAAAAAACACATATATATTGTGAATAAAAGAATAAAATTACATTATATGCATTCATTCTCAAATCATTTACTTGACTTAGTGTCAATATGCATACCTGATCTCCTTAATTCAAAACAGTCACAAATATAACAGCCCAGTTTTTCCATAAGAGTTACATTTTCTTGAGTCAAGAGCCATAAAAATTTAGAAGATTTATTTAAATTTTTAAAATTATAACAATTGTCAGATATGTATTGAAAAAAGTCTTTCCTTTGAGTATCATAAAGAGGACATTCTAACAAAAAATGAAGCTCATCTTCAACTTTACCAAGTGAGCAATTTGAACAAAGACGCTCAGATCTTTCTATATATTTTTTTGAATATCTGTCTGTCTCAATTTTTAAAGAGTGAGCACTTATTCTTAATTTACAAATTGACTGTCTTTTTTTAAAATCCTGTAGTTCTAAATATTTTTCTTTTTTAAAACAATTTTTTATAGAAAAATAAGTACCAAGCTTCCCTTTTTCAGAGTTAATTGTTTGATACTTCAGTCTATTCCAAAATGTTAAATAACTTTCACATAGTTTATTTTTAACATACTGACATAAAGAACCAATTGATTGGTCAAAATTTGGAAAATCAATCTCTCTCTGAATATAATCTATACTTGAGTACCATGTATTTACATTAGAAATATGTAATTGTTTACAACATATGAATGCATCAAATAATAATCCTTCTTTCAAACCTTCCAGTCTATGACAATATTTTAACATTAATAAAATTATAGTAAAATAAATAGGAAATCTACCAGGCTCTGACATCACAGCTATGTTACTGGACTTTCTGTTTACACCAAGAATATATTTCATAAATTTGTTATGAGCTTTTTCAGAGGAATCCTGACCAAAAACTTTTTCCAATATATAATCATTATCTTTTTTACATGCAGCTGAATCAGTACGAAACATTCCCCATATTTCACTGCCATATAATAGTATGGGTTTAATTGAATGATCATAAAGATGTAAAAAAGTGGCAATACTAGGGTTAGATGATGACAAGCATCTCTGTAGCTTAAAACATGCTTTTAAAGATTTGTTGTATAATTCATCTTTACACTGCTTGAATATACCACTAGATGTAAATGTGATTCCAAGATATCTATATAATTTTGCACATTCTATCTCTTTACTTCCAAAATGTAAACAGCATTTTAAGAATTTTCCTGGCTTGTTAAAAATTATACTTTTTGTCTTTTTTAGATTAACATCAAAACGCCATTCTAAACAATATTCATGTAACATATTAATTCTCTTTTGCAAACCTTCCTGTGTTTCTGAAAAAATTACGACATCATCAGCATACATAAGACAATCTACTCTACGGTTATTAATAGTTACTGGATCAGGACATGACAAAAACTTGTCAGGTAGATCATTAATAAATGTTTTGAAAATATTCGGGCTTAAAACATCACCTTGTCTAACCCCTATAAATGATTTAAAACATGGGGTCATTTCATTATCAATTTTATAACATAGGTCACTTTTATTATACATATCTTTAATGATAGAATAAAACTTTCCAGTAATATTGTTTGTTAATAGCTTATATCTGATACCCTCATGAATCACTTTATCAAAAGCCTGTTTAAAAATCTACAAAACAGGCAAATAGTTTACCCCCTTTTTACTAATATATTTATCAATAATGGTTTTTAAAACAAAAACATGATCAGATGTAATACGACAGACACGAACAAAGATAAACTAGCAATTTTTATCCAAATGTTTGGTTGAAATGTTTCACCCAACAAGGGAAGTGAGGGGTTCCAAATCAACCAAAGGCTACGAATGAGTCTGAAATGACAACGTAGTTGTGAATGACGGTCGACAAATGGAGACATAAAGGCCACACCGAGCAGGCAGGTTGAAGTTGGGCCTTGATAAAAGTATATATTCAGCATATCAGTCCGGAGAAACAGACATTCCGGTCAGATATGAGATTTATAACATGCAAACCCCGGCCCCAAAAAATTACGCCCGTTTTTCAATCTTCATGTTCATTTAATGCTCAATAATTCTGTTGAAAATCTTTGTTTCTAATAGCAAAAAAGTGGACAAGATTACCGGTATTGTTTTCAATCCAGATACGGCCAGAATTTTTTCTCTAAAATATCTCAGACTGCCCCCTTAAATCAAATGGTCCTTACCTTAGATTTTAAATCTATCTAGAGCTTACTGACTGGGGATTATTATTCAGCAAATGTTATTAATGGGCTGGGGCGTGTGGGGTTAAACATGCATGTTTTCGTAGGTAAAGAATATTGCTGTGGAACTCAGTTTTTTTTCATGAGAGTGTAATAGAGTATTACTTTCTGTTTGGTGGAATTGTGAAATAGAAGTCAATACGTTCTTGCTCGGTCCTTACTCGCTTTGAATGTGTCATGCTTGTCATCCTCAGCCTAAGCAATGTGTTACTGTAATTTGAATTTCCAAATGACTGAGTGACGTTTTTTCGACGCACTGGTCAACTCCACCGTAGCGAATCACATGACTTTGACATAATCAATAATATATTATAGTAAATACGAGAGAAAAATATCTTTATATAAAGTAAAGAATTGTCGCATAAAAATTAAATACACGGGAAATGGCAAAGTTCACGAAGTCAAGTCTGATTAATCATTTTACCAACAACAAAAAAAGTGCAAGGAAAAGGGGGGGGGGGACGTACGCCCTCTACGCCCCCCTCTGGATCCGCCACTGTTATGTATCCACTTCTACATGGGTTTCAAGGGAATTACCATGTGAATCTCAACAAAACGATGAGCCTCCTCATTGGGTTTTTGATTATGTGAATACTTGGTTGTTTTCATAGTGATTATTTGATTATTTGATAATCTAAGACTGTATTTTTGATTATTTGATTATCTTGTTTAAAACTGAGACTATACTATAACACAAGGCTAACTTTAATTTAACAGTTGACTCTGTTATTTCGATAAATCGGTAGTGACCAATCTCTGTGTTACAGTAGTCTCAATTTAAAAAAAATAATTAATTACTAACTTATTATATTGGCAAAATATTTGTGATTATGTGATTACTTGGACACCCCCATGAGATGCCTCTATGATATACAAACAACTTAGACCAAGGAAAACATTAAACAGATTTATAGATTATCGTTGGTTATCTCAACGAGATTGATTTTCTCGATTGAGCCGGTACGGCGAAAGCGAGAGAAAAGCAATCGAGTTGAGATGACCAATATGATAATCTGTTTATCGCTATTTTACCTATGAAGACGTTGTTAATTTCCTTGACAACGGCACGTGTTCCCTTAGTTTCTAGCGATAATTTTCATATCGCTCGACTACGTTTTCATATCACTCGACTCCGCTGAGAACGGAAATTATCAGTCAGCAAGATCAAAGGAAAAATTCGTAAAAAAGGGATAATGTCTCATAATGAACTTCTCTAAGACATTTGATAAGGTTAGACATTGCCTTCTCATCCACAAACTGAAACATTATGGACTTCTCTAAGACATTTGATAAGGTTAGACAATGACTTCTCATCCACAAACTGAAACATTATGGACTTCTCTAAGACATTTGATAAGGTTAGACATTGCCTTCTCCTCCACAAACTGAAACATTATGGACTTCTCTAAGGCATTTGATAAGGTTAGACATTGCCTTCTCATCCACAAACTGAAACATTATGGACTTCTCTAAGGCATTTGATAAGGTTAGACATTGCCTTCTCATCCACAAACTGAAACATTAATATACACTATTTCTGACTTATGTCACAACCTCATCCAATGCAGATATCACAAACCCACAAACTGGCTAAATGGGAAACAACATGGCTTATGAAGTTCCATCCAGATAAATGTAATGCACTCAGTCACCATCTCCAAGAAGCGAACTCCATCGAAGTATAATTACACATTACATGGCCATAACCTCGAACATGTAACATCAGCTAAATACCTGGGATGTACTATTTCATCAGATCTTAAATGGGGGAAACACATAAGCACCATCTGCTCCATTTTAGCTTATAACACTATCAGCTCCAAAGCTTCCTAAAAGGAATGTAAACATCTCCAAAAAGTCTATCAAAGAAAAAGCATACACGTATATCCCTTGTCAGACCTACATTGGAATATGCTAGTGCAGTACGCGACCCATACTAACAAAATGACATCCACAAATTGGAGATGGCAGCAAGGTATGTTACTAACAGATATCGCAACACTTTATATGTTAGTAACATGCTTGAACATCTTGAATGGACTACCATACAAGAACAAAGGAAATATAGCAGTTTAAATTAATAAATGATGTATGAGCTTCAGAACAACTATGTCAAAATTGATAATCTAGTAAGCTGATACCAAATAAACGCCCTTCCAGAAATAACAACGAAAAGGCATTCAGAATTCCATCATGAAAAACAACTATACGGAAGGCGTCGTTTTACCCTAAAACGATCAGAGAGTGGAACACCTTGCCAAACTGTACGGTCTTTTCCCCGAGTCCTGAATCGTTTAATGGTCAGCTCCGTCATTAAATTTAAATGGCATGTTTTTACTTGCAACTGTATATATGTATGAATTGCACCCATTTTTGTTTATTAAATTTCAAAATTTTTCATGCGCTCACTCCTAAAATGTGGCAGAATAGTAAACCAGTTGAAAGTGGTCGGTTACCGGAAGAAGAAGAAATTTTAATTAAAAAAAAATCGAATGTTATTCTTACTTGATTGAATCATAATCTTTGTTCGCGATTCTAAACCTCGGACTAACTTACATTATTGTTCCTAGTCAAAACATAAATTACTTCTTTAACAACATTTGAAAAATGCAATATCAAAATTGATAATGTCATTAAGAAATATATAGCAAGTTAGCAACATTATTTGATAGATGCTGCAAATTTTATCAATATTAAAGGAATTTTTGGCAACTAAGAAAAGTTACGGATACTCTTGGTAGTGTTGAACAATAAATTAAGTGGTTCTCAAGAACAGTAGTCTACATAATGTTCCTTCTATGTGTTGATAGATTGTTATTCAACTTTCAATGTCGTACCGAAATATTGTTTTCTTCAAAAGTTGTAAAAATAACCTCTATAGCACCATAGTAAAAATTACCACCAACAACATAAGTCTAAAGCACAGGTAGGCCTACTTGGTGGGAAAAGACAATTTATTTCGTCCTCCAATTTTTTTTTTTATCAAAATCTGTTATATTTTTATTTTTAATTTCAATTATGTTCGTGTTTTTTCTGTTTTAAACTTACAAAAATATACTTCAAATATTATTTGTTTTCTACTATCTATAAATTGCTAACCACAGAGGTCACTGTTTATATAGAACGCTCTCAATTTATTATCAGTGACCACTTAAACGTATGAATGGCAATTGTATTGACTATGGCTGTAAGTCAGACCTTCCTTTGAGTCGACATTTGAGATCTGCTGACCACAACAAAGGCAGATCTGGATTGAATGACTATTACCATCACTGCCGGACCATACCATGCACAGCTTGATCCAGGAAGTAGAGAATTGTCGACGGGTGTGGAGCAGTATCTGCTTACCCTTCCGGAGCACCTGAGATCACCCCTGGTTTTTGGTTGGGTTCGTGTTGCTCAGTCTTTACTTTTCTATGTAACGTTGTGTTTTTTATACAGTTGTTTGTCTTTTGATCTTTTCCCTTTTTTGCCATGGCGTTGTCATTTTATTTTCCAATTAGCTTGAATGTCCCTTTGGTATCATTCCCCTCTCTTTCACTCGGGAAAGATTTTAGATAAGAAAGTTTAAAGTGATGGCACCAAACCGGATGGATGACAAGATATAGGTCATGATCGTGCAGTGCTATAACAACAGAAGCTGATGTGTTGTTTCTTTTTGGATGTATAAACATGCAGACCCGTCTGTTGTAAATACTTAATTTGTATGAACTTCAAGATTTAAGAATTAAGTAATTTACGTGACGTTTATGAATTCTCATAAACAGCTTCAGACTAAGACGCTGATCAATTCTCATAAACAACTTCGGACTAAGACGCTGATCAATTCTCATAAACAGCTTCATAAACAGCTTCAGATTACGACGCTGATGAATTCTCATAAACAGCTTCAGATTAAGACGCTGATGATTTCTCATAAACAGCTTCAGATTAAGACGCTGATGAATTCTCATAAACAGCTTCAGATTAAGACGCTGATGAATTCTCATAAACAGCTTCAGATAAAGACGCTGATGAATTCTCATAAACAGCTTCAGATTAAGACGCTGATGATTTCTCATAAACAGCTTCAGATTAAGACGCTGATGAATTCTCATAAACAGCTTCAGATTAAGACGTCGATGAATGCTATTTGTTATTCGAAATATAAGTTATTTAATACTTTTCCTTTTTATAATTTTTGTGTTGTTGTACACTTTTTAGAAATACGTCGTACGCTCCTTTAAGATGTCAGCGTTACGAAAAATCTCTAAACCCACAACTTGAAGGAAGTTTTATCGCCGCGATATGTCGTTTAAGGTTTTTCAGAGTCATAGTATATAATCCCTTCTACTATTAATGCTTCCGAATACTGTACCATGACATAAAAAAAATCCTGTGTCAACGCTTTGCGTAACGTCACACAACATCTGTTATTATGAACTATTAAAAATAAAAGTATAAGCTGAAGAAAATATTTGGTATTTTAAAAGACATTTCAATTTATTTATTTTTATTTAACAATGTTTGCCATAAGATAGCATACTTATTTCTTATCTCATGTCCGAAACAAAAATTCTTAGAAAGGTTTGAGGATCGACTGAGATAGAACAAAAATAAAACAACGATAAAAAACAACACCGCTGCACTGCGTCCATCTCTCATCAGAACTGCCTGTGATAAAAAGTTAAGAACAAGAATTTTACCGTTGTAGTAATATATCTTAACATTTATCTTTCATTGAAATTTTGTCACCAAGCCCTGTCAAAATATTACTTTAACTCATGAGCTGCATGTTAATTACTTAATAATTTTTCTCACTTAAAGATTAATAAACGTGCAAAGTTTTGATTTTCAAAATTAAGAGGAAAATTTGAAGGTATCACATGAGCTCCAAAAACGATCCGATACCGTGAACCGAACTTCAAATTGGTATTTTAAAACAGGTTTACCCCCTGAAAACATGGAACCTTACGCTTGCGCAAACTTATCGCTGGTTTTCGATGTTTTATTTGCTATGAATTCAGGATTTCTACTCAATGCTTGATTGTTCTTCTGCTATCAAGGCTAAATTACTATGACTACTATCATAAATTGCTGAAAAAAATAAGTATATAAGATAACAATTAAAATGCATCATTCGTTCCGAATAAGGCAATCCGATTAATGTCATTTAGTAATATTTTAAATAATTAAACAGATAAATGAATCATATTTTTTTTTAATTTTCAGCATTAATTTAACGAGCCAAAGTTATATTCAAAATTTTAACTAAATCTGTGACATAACCCACTTACTGTACCTTGACATTAAACAGAAATCCTGTGTCAACGCTTTGCGTGACGTCACACACCATCTGTATTTTAATTAGAATGCAATGAAGATGAATACATGGTAATTTCTTCGTTTTCGTCAAACTCTCATGTTTTCATCAATTTTTAGCTCACTTGTTAAGGGCCAAGTCAGCTATTGCGATCATTTGGCGTCCGCCGTCGTTCGTATAATGTTGTCAGTGTCGTCGTCGTCGTCCGAAGACATTTGGTTTCCACACAATAACTGGAGTATAAGTGTATGGATCTCTATAAAATTGTAGCACAAGGTTCCATACCACAAAAGGAAGGTTGGAATTGATTTTGGGGGGTTATTGTCTTAGCTATTTAGGAATTAGGGGCCAAAAAGTGGCAAAAAAACTAGGATTTTCTAGTTTCCGGACAATAACTTGAGTATAAGTCTATGGATCTCTATGAAATCGTACCACAAGGTTCCATACCGAAAAAGGAAGATTGGGATTGATTTTAGGGGCTATGGCCCTTAATATTTAGGAAAAAGGAGCCAAAACAATACTTTTCTAATACTATGTATAAATTGCTTATTTCTTGACCAATTTCAATGGGGTTTAATTCAAAGTCTGGAATTCTTGGGGTTCTTGAATGTGCTGAATCCATCCGTGTATTTTGATTTTTGATTTTGGACCCATTATTAAATTTCAACAACAAACAATGAATTCTTGTGGTTCTTTGATATGTAACCGTGTATTTATATTTTTGATTTTAGGCCCAGTTTTCAAATTAGTCCACATCAAGGTCAAAAGTGCCTAAAATTAAGCTTAGTTTGATTTTAACAAAAATCGAATTTTTGGCGTTCTTTGATATGCTTTAAATATGTATTTAGATTTTTGATTTTGGGCCCAGTTTTCTAGAATTGGTCCAAATCGGGGTCCAAAATTAAACTTTATTTGATTTCAACAAAAATTGAATATATGGGGTTCTTTGATATGCCGAATCTAACCATGTATTCAGATTTTTGATTTGTAGCCCCATTATCAAGATTGTTTGATTTCGTAAAAAAATGAATTCTTGGGTAAGTTTGATATGCTGAATCTAACCATGTATTTAGAATTTGGTTATTGAATCATTAAATGTATATGTCCAATTTCAAATTTTTATGTTCTTAGACTACATTCATTCTGTGTCAGAAACCTATGCTATGTCAAATATCAGTTAATCACAATTCAAATTTAGAGATGTATTGCACAATTAGTAGAAATTGAAAGTAGAATCATAGTTAAAAATAGATACAGTATCATATTCTAATTTTAAAAATTATGTATGAATTTAGCTTGAAATTCCCTTTCATAATTAGATATTTTGATAAACGAAGGTAAGTTTTATAGATTGTTTGAAGACATTGTATTAATGATGAATGATATTTTGGAAATTGTTTTTTTCATTTTTTTGAAGAACTTCGTGGTAGGTTTGTTTGTAATTATGTATGAATTAATTTGCAAAATGCTATATATCATTTTTTTATGAAGCGAACCCCTTTTAAATCTAATTTAGTCCATCAACAAATGAATAATTAAATTCTTGATATACTTGGATATGCTGAATCTTACTGTGTATTTAGTTTTCGAATATTGGACCATTATAGGTAAAAGTCCAATTTCAAATTTTTCAGTTCTTTGACCACATTCATTCTGTGTTAGAAACCTATGCTGTGTCAAATATTTAATCACAATCCAAATTCAGAGCTGTATCAAGCTTGCATGTAGTGTCCATACTTGCCCCAACTGTTTAGGGTTTGAACTCTGCGGTCGTATCAAGCTGCGCCCAGCGGAGCATTTTATTGAATACTGTATATATATACCATATAAAAAACAGTTGACGGGGCGTAAATACTCAAATGTCAAGATCTTCCTACTTCCTCTTTGCATCAAAATTAACAGATGACTCCTTAAGTGCCCTTAAATGACAATTTTTTTGTCTAATTTTCATGTTTTTGTTTAATAACTCAATAACTATATGAGGTAGGAGAAACTGGTATGGAAAATATGATCAGCAATACATGATCTACAAAAATGCCAGCATAACCGAAACCATTGGATTAGCCCGAGAGGAGTTATCGTCCGTAAATGACGATTTTTGTGTTTAGTGTTGTTTTCATTTTTTTTTTTACTAATTTTAGTGTTTTGCCTATTATCTCAAAAACTATAATAGATAGGTTAGAAACTGTAAACAACAAAAATAATTAGAAATATAATATATACAAAACATATAAACAACCGAAACAATAAGTTGTCATTGAATGAAAACTTAAACGACAATATTTTACTTGACAATATTTTACTTATTTTCTTGTACATCTTATACTTTTTCAAAGATCTTCTCCTCTGAAACTACTTAACCAATTTCAATCAAACTTGGGGTGAATGACTCTTATGGTATGTAGTAAAGATAGGTAGATATTTTAACATTGGCATATCTCATTTTCTTGCAGATTACTTGGTGTTGCACCCGCAGTCATTGTATATTGACTTTGAAAGTTGTTAAAATTTACGTTAAAGTGTTCCAATGTTAATTTCAAATTACACTCACGAGATACATATATCCATGTCAGTAACTAATTTGCAAAATTCCTCAAAATCAAGCGTTTTTAAAACAATGTAAGAGATTTTAATTTTAAATACTTTTGTTTGCAAAGCCTTACATCACACATTCAAAAAAAAAGCAATGTATATACTACGGTTTCGTGACAGACACTTGCCACCCTTTATTAACAAGATGCTGTGGTATGTATGTCAATGAGACAACTATCCACTAAGAACAAACCAACAAGGATGAAAACAAATTAATAATCAAAACCAGTACCGTATAGTAAACTATATCTTCCCTTGTCATTGGGACAAAATATGTTCCATTTTTGTTCTTATAGGGAGTACTTAATATAATACAATAGTTTCATCAAAATATGAAACTATGCGTGCCAGGCCTCTTCAGAATATTTCTGATGATTACAGAGAATTGCTCTTAATGTTCAACTCTGATATGCAAAATTGATGTCAACCGATTTCAGTTGATATTTTTCCAGAATGTTTTGTTATTGTATAAACTGAAAGTATTTTGTTTAATCTAGAACTGTTGCCCCGTAGAAATACAAAAAAAAACAATGCTGACTGATTGAAATTACCTCAATTGATGAGTGGGTGCTGTATTTACTGAAAACAATTTTACAATTCGATAGTCCGTACTTCCTACAAAAAATGTCTCATACTTCTCTGA
This sequence comes from Mytilus californianus, assembly GCF_021869535.1. Classification (NCBI taxonomy): domain Eukaryota; kingdom Metazoa; phylum Mollusca; class Bivalvia; order Mytilida; family Mytilidae; genus Mytilus; species Mytilus californianus. The sequence continues at coordinate 3,988,893 of NW_026262668.1, forward strand.
TTACGTATAAAGCAAAGATTTGATATTTTGTCTATATCTTTACAAGGCAAGTGGGGCGGTGTAAGCTGTTTGCCGATCTGTCGGGCACTCACTTTTTGCTTGACGATACTTTAAAATTGTATGATACCATCTGATCATGGAATTTTTCCACACACATTTTAAGAGCTTCACTGTTAAAAAATGAAAGTAACACTAAGCCAAATAATTTAAGACCAAAGATGTATAAATATCGAACAACTTTGAGCGCTATATGATCAAAATAGAACTAAAAATAATAATAGCCAATCCATATAGGGTCACAATTTTGCCTGAATAATGTGGAACCTTAGTACACAGGTAAATTTCACGTGAATTTAAATTCACTTAAAACGAGCTTATACATGTACGTGAAACTCGCATGAAATCAGTTCATGTGAGTTTCACGTGAATCTCATGTGAAACTCACGTAAATTTCACATGAAAATCACATGATTTTTTTTTCACGTGAAATTCATGTGCATTTTAAAATGAAGATATTCAAATAAACTTGGCTCACAACGAACAGCAAGCTATAAAGGGCTCAAAATGACTAGTGTAAAACAATTCCAACAGGAAAACCAACGGTCTAATCAATAAAAAACGAGAAACGAGAAACACCTATGAACCACACCAACAAACGACAACCACTGAACAACAGGCTCCTGACTTAGGGCATAGGAATGCAGCAGGTTTCAACGTTTTAACATGCGCCAACCTTCACCCTAACATGAGACAGTAGTGTAACATTACATCATAAAAATACACACTATGAAATATCAATTGAAATGGCTTAACTCGATCAAAAAGATATTTAAACAAAAACAAGAAACCATACACTGAACGAATGGTTTATTTGATAATGGCATTTGACAAATACAGTTTGCCTTTGACATGCAATGAACATTTGTCATGAAACAGAAGTTCCTTCATAATAGAAGTTTCAAATTGAAGAAATATTATGTTATATTCTTTCCACTGTACCAATAATTGCAGTGTTTTTTCCTAACGGAATAAATGGGAATAGAATATTTTTTCCAACAGGAACATATATTATGGCATTGTTTATAACAAAGTTTCCAGGGGAACCTCTGTTATACGGAACAAATATATGTTGAGACCTTGTGAGAAGGTAATCACGAGTCGCATAATATGTTTGGAAAATAAATTGAGCGAAATAAGTTTGAAAACCTTATGTAACTTTTCTTAAATTCTACGTTGACAGATTAAAAAAAAACTATGAAAAAACAAGGTTCCAACTCCCTTGCGTCCTTTTGATTATATTGCGCCTCACGTGTATATTAATTTATACAGTTTTGGTTGTAAAATGTTTGTGTTTAAGCTTTGCTGATGAAGATTAATCCAGAAAAGCTCTTCGACCGCACGAAATCTATGTAGTGTTATTTTTGCAGACAGTCTAACTGATGCACTGGTTACATTAAACTGATCAAATTGAGTAGCTAAGAAGAAAGATGTTTTGGCACGGTCTATGTTACCAAACATCTGGTTAGCTATACCATGACATATAAGTAATTGTGTTTTTGATCCACTGTCTAAAGTGTTCATATTAAAAAATGTCATTCCTGACTAATGTAAAGCTGATCTACACGATGTTATGTCATGTAGGTGGTAATAACATAGAAAACTTGCGCAAATGATACAGGATAAAGCGGTACAGCATCTGTTGTACCATCTAGATGGAGTTCTAGTGGAATAAGTGATGACTCAGTATAAAAATTTACCATCTTAATTATCATCATTTTTACTATTTTGCAAAGTTTTTCTTGATTCATCAAATTTAACAGAGATTCCTGGTTTTGATTTAAAGTAGCATGCCAAAGATAAATGTTCTCATCTGTGCACTTGAATAAAGCATAATGTATTATGTTTAATGATGTTAAGTAATTTTTATGACCATAGTAGAATTAAGCTAACAACAGCCATCCTGATACTGCATCTGATTGTATTCCTATCAGTAGATAACTCAGGTCCATTTTGTACTTGTAGTATTTGAGTTTACTGTTTGATATAGGGTTATTTTGTAAATACGATGGAAATAATTGTTGTGCAGTTGAAAACAATACAATAAAGAAACCTTTTGATAGATCGGTCCTTGAATGATGTAAAAGATCATATAGTTGATAGACGGTATATATAAACAATGCACTTGGAATGGTAATTACTGAATGCAACGAGATGATATATGTACTTAACAGTGAGTTTGTGCCTTCACAATGTACCCTTAAAAAATCTCCTAGGGTCTCTGATTGAGCAAAATAGTGTATTCCGTGATCATAAAATTTCTTCAGGATGAAGATTAATTTTTCTTTGCTTTCAGTGTTTTAAAACATTTATCGACAGGTTTTTGGTAATTCTGTGTGTCCCCTAAAATAGCAGACTTATTCCTGTATTGTTATGTACAGTCAATGGCAAAACTCAGAAAAGATCCGTCTAAATTCTAAAATTTATATATTCAACAACATTTACCTTTAACTAGATGATATTTTTATTGTAAACAATCATGAGATCTCAAAGTGTACTGCCGAAATTTATCAATGGGAAAAAAGTAAAATCACAAAACTACTTTAAATAAAACCAAATCTAACATATACAGCAATAACTGTCCTTGCCTTAATTTAGATATTTCAGTTTGACACGGGAAACTCTATACTTAGATTTACGGCGATGTGGATTTCGTTATCAAAATAACCTAAAACCTGAACTAAATTCTTTTATAGGTACAGACTTGGTTTGGGATTTCGGCTGTAGAAATGGAATATCCCATACATGTACGTATGTTTACGGAAATGCTGTTTATAGAGCCCGTAAATTCTTTTTACGATCCATGTAAAGAGAAATAAAAAAGTGAATTTCGAAATATTTACTTCTTCAGACTATTTTTTTTCTTATAAACAAATAAACAAGATAAAAATGAATGAGAAACATAAATCGATAATACATGTTGACTACGACGTGGGAATAAAACAGATAGACATAATAGGAAAAAAATGTCAAAAATTGGGTTACCGCGGTCAACATTGTGTTATTATCTTAATCACTATAAAAACTAACACCTATGTCAACAAAGAAAAACAAAATGGCATAGACACTTTATAGACAAAGCACATAAGCAAAAATGAAAGACAGTAAGGTCTTGGTATCTTCCGATGATTTGTCATAACCCTGGTTCATCAAATTTCTGCTCAGACACTGGTTTTATAAAGCTGCAAGTACTTGAATATCGAATGAGTTGGTAAATGTATATCCCATATGCAGGTGAAGTGAATTACAATTGTCTCGTTTGTCATAGATTCTGGTACTGAGATGACCGCTTATGTCAATTTTGAGGTATAAGTCTAAAAATGAGGCGGAGAAAGACGTGGCTGTTGTTTCTTTAATTTCTAGTTCTGGAGGATATATATATATATATATATATATATATATATATATATATATATATATATATATATATATATACAGTTTGACTGTCCCTCTGGTATCTTTCGTCCCTCTTTTTTAATGGAACCAAATTAAAAAAGTTTGGATTGTTAATAGAAAGAACATCATCAATATATCTGAATGTGAAATCGAATGATCTGGCTTCTTTGATCTTCTTGTTTTTTCTTTTTCACAAGTGTCTGAAGGAACTCCGACTCGTATGAAAATAAGAAGAGGTCAGCTAGAAGAGGCGCACAGTTCGTTCTCATAGGAATGTCAACAAGTTGTTGAAAAAGACTACCTCCAAATTCAACAAATATGATTTCAATAAGAAACTCCAGCATACTGATCACTAGTTCCTCGGTGTTGCATTTTTTACCTTTTTGTTCACTATTTACAACATCTGTCGTCTGGTATCCAAAAGCAATAATATATAGCGTATACTACCATTTTTATATTGGAAAGCATTGTGGATAATTTCTTTTAGACGATTTTTCAATTGACATGGGGAATGGTGGTATAAAGGGTTGAAAAATCAAAGGTCTTGATATAATTTATTTCGGAGAAAGATAAAGATTTAAAATTTACAGAAATTCTTTAGTTTTTTAGAATCCACATACGGTTAATACCTATATGAGAGTAAACAGTTTTTCAGTATTTCTGAAGACCTTTTTTCACTGCTGACAAAATTGTTGTCAATCTAATGGACAATTTCTTTATAGAACATGCAGATGAGCCGGCAAGGTACCGTTGTTTATACGGAATTTTGTAAAGCTTAGGTATCCAATACAAACAAGGTAAGACCTTAGATTTGCTGTTAAATGTCATGTTCATTGAAGCCATGAAGGACGGGTCAACCAAGCCACCAAAAAAAGGTGCAATCACATAAATCTTTTCTACACCACAACAGCTTTTATACGGACTTCGACAATACACACGTTTTACGGTTATCATTGCGAATTGGTTTACGAAAATGAGGTTTATGTGCTTCTACCCACAAGAACCGCCATGTTTTCGCAATCTTAGATCTTAAGATAACCAAAAAATCTCTGAATTATTAATGCCATTCTCTTTTGTGAAATTAATTAGTCAACGTTTGTATTAGGTTTTTGAATGCCAAATAGTTTACCCTCGAACATCACGTTTGAGTCTGGCGCAGAACAATTGGTACCATACATGTTAGTACTGGATTCTGATGACTGATGATGCATCTTTATCAATGCTGGTTTTTTGTTTGCGCATTTCGACAGCTTATATCTTCCAGTGATGTTGGTGGCTAGAATACTCGAAAATTCGAAATACCGAAATTTTGAAAAGCTGATATAACCGGAAATGGAGACAAATATTAAGATAATTATTGAGATTGTCTAATCACATTAACGGTACAATTTGTTCTGCATCAGATGCGCATTTCGACAAGAAATGTTTCTCAGTGATACACGTGGCCAAAGCATTTGAAAATCCAAACCTTATAAACCAAAAAGGACTGAAAAAGTATAGCCAAAGTCGTGCAAGGAACCAGAGCTTTGCATGATAAAATATGAGCAAACTATAATTCAAAAATGGAATATGTAAAAAAAAAGAGCAGTGTTCTAATATAAATACATTCCCTTAGCTAAGAAAATACAATTACAAAACTATATTGGGCGCTGGTAAATGCATGAAAAAAATATATAGGGAATTCAATTAACTAAAGATTTCTATTGGATGTTAGATGAGCATATTTATATATACCATGTATACTACACAAAGGTAGTTTTGCAACACTTCCTTTGATATTTATTAGGGTCAAACTTTGAGGGCTCATTTTTTGTAGAAAATGCTCAAAATGATCTGCAATTAACATCATTCCTGTTTAAATTTTAAGAAAAAAAAGAAGATAAAAATTGGGGGTAAAAAAGAGCCCCTCCCGATTAAAAAAAAATAATGGGGAGAAAAATGTAATTTCTGTTCATATGTAATCAATTATGTCATCAGATTCACCACTTCGTCAATTTTGTAAGGAAGTAGTATGCATTTTTAAAATAGACCATGTGTAAAAAAAATGTTAAAATTGTGACTTTCAATTTTGACCTCTTCCCTCAAAAGTTTGCAAACAGTGTAGCGAAATTTGAACAACATAAATATAGTATTTTTAAATACACAAATGAATGATGATTAAAAAGTAAAGGTGAAAGATATATCGAGATTTAGTTTAACTTTATTTTCAGTCAAACGTTGTGTTATTAAACTATATGTTTGGGTAGTATACATACAAAGGAAATTCTCGGGGAAGAAGAAGTGTTATGAACAAAACAGTGATATTTCAGAAAGGGGATAATTAGATTGAAGATATTAATCGATTACTGCTCACAGCCTTGTTTGTTGAGGATGCACAATTTTTTCATTTTAATGATATAAAATAATGAAAGGGTCAGCAACTTCGTTTTTGCGGTGTACATCATTCAATGTGGTGTTATCTGTGAAAATATACAACTTAACGTCGAAATAAGCGTAACCTCACCAAATTGTAAACCATAAACAAAAATGATTATATTATATCAGTTTTAAGAAAAAAATTATGGATTTGTAATTGAAGTTTTGATGATTAAAGACAAATTTAAGAATGTTTTTATCGTGGCTTTTATGTGCTTTCTATCTAAATGTATACTTTTGTCGAAAGAATTCATTCAGCGATATACCAGAAAATGAAAGAGATACATATATTTATTTAGTTAAAGTTAATAGATCCAAAGTTGTATGCAAAATTGTACTAAATTATGTGACATACCTTAACTGTACATTGACCTTAAATATATTAGAATGTAAATATAATACCTTAGCTTTAAAAATGATCCAATATTTCCTTCCAGTTAAGTTTTATATTAATTTCCGAACATCCGATAATGAACCACATATTTAGTGCTTTTACTTCAAAAAAGATAAAACAATCGAGAAATCTAACTAAACATATTGTGAGAATCTATTTTACTAATGTTTTTTTCTGTTGGATTATATCTCTAATGAATAATGTTTTGCTTGTATATCAAATATTTGTTAAGACTTCCTCGAAGGACATACATATTAAAATTAATACACAATCATGTACACACATAGATAAATCAAAGCGCGAAAGCGCTGTAAAGGCAGTTAATTACAGGTTGTGTGTATTTTTAGTCCAGTTATATCATTATCTTGTATAGTACAGTGTACTTATCAGAGATGGCTTCCAGTATTTAAGATTAAGAGTTCTCTAATGATATTGAACAAGTTTCATGAATGTCATATTCTGAGCATTATATGAAGGTGATTGTTCTAACTTGTTTATGAACTAGTGCATTATGTCCAGTTTGTACCTTGTTTATCCATGTTTATAGTCAAAAACTGTTTAATATAATTGGGCATTTTCTTTTTAGGAATAAATACCAGTTATCAACTGTATTTTTATTAAACTTTGCAAATGTGGTTTGTTACTAGTAAGCATGGATGATAGTTGTTAAATTGGCAATCATACCACATCTCCTTATTTGTATAATGATCTATATTCAACGACATCAGGTACAAAAAATATATGGAACTAAACTATGATGGGAAACCTTTGACTTCTTTCTTTTATATAAACTTTTGATTTGGTAGCATAGAACTATGTAGAATACTCCTGTTGAACATATCAGACATAGATGACGTTGTCTATCTATCATTTTATATATGTATGATGGTATTTACTTGCTATCCTTGGATTCAACAGCTTTAAGAATATGGTGAACACATGTTTATATGCCATGTATATGCAACACAGCTCATGGTTAAGTATGCCAACAAGAATGCTGGTATTAAATCTCAGTACACTTTGATGTTTAAGGGCAATTTGTATGACTGTTTGATATAATTAACTTGCACATAGTATATGTCTGTATCTGTGGAGTTACATATTGGATATACCAAGCATTTATTTTGGCATGGTTGATGATACATGTAATAGATATTGTGACATAATTACAAAATACACTTTATGTGGATATGTTATATTAATTTTATTTGTAAACTATGGTAACATACAGTCAATCTCAAGATATCTATTTTAATCTTAAAAGCAATGTAAATTTAACAATGGGGTACACATTGTCTTCCTACATGTATACTTCAGAAAATAAATTTGAACCATAGTGATAATCACCGTATATATATATATGATTTTCTGTACCTCGCCATGGTACACACTTTTAAGACATAAAAGAACTTTTCCTTATTAATATAAATAGACTATTCTTTATTATTGATTTATATTAGCATATATGTATTCAATGACTTCCATCCTATGAAAAATAGTTCATAATGATTGCTTAGTCACAGTATTGTGTGTATTGCAAGAACATTAAGTATCATAATGTTAAATGTACATTGCAACATGTCAACTCTTTCAATGACCATACTTTTTCTAGAAACTATAACTCCAAGTAAAATTATTTCCATGTATAAAGTAATTTATGAATGAAAAAAGGAGTTCTTAATTAAGAAAAAAATGACATATGGTTGTTTGGTCACTGTCATAATAGTTGTCTCATTAGCATTTTATTCACCTCTCCATATTTGTAAGACAATAGAAGAAAATGATTTAACCCAAAAACAAAACTTAGTTGTAAGATCCCTGAAATTCTCTACACGGTATGAGTTTTACTCATTGTTGGAGATTATACGGTTACAGTAACACCTGTAACTGCTTATACCCATTTCTTATGCACTTTGATTTGATAAACTCACTAAATATCATACCAAATCAACTTATGCATTACAATTTACATGTAAATATATATATATCAGAACAAAATTCATTGCGCCACTTTCATTTATGCATCCTTTGGCACAATACAAGTTCTAAAATTACACAATATAAAACAACTAAATGTTATTTCAGATGAAAGTTTTGTTTCAGTTCCATTCATAGGATTTGTTAGAATTTTGTATGTTTTGCCAAGTCAAATAATTGGCTCTATAAGCACCTGTTTATTGGAGACTTTTCTATCCCTTATAAGAGTTTTCGAACTAATTTTGTTTCTCTTTTTAAAAAAAATTTGGAATATTGACGACAACATCCATTTTAGCAAACAAATCTGGCACATTAAAACCTTTATCTGCCATCACACTGTCACCTGGATCGCATAGTTGAACTATTCTACATCGTTTAACTATTTGACGGTCACTGGTACAACCAACATATGCATTAGAGACATAGTTGACTAAACCAGCAGGTGTCGAACGTACAAGTATTTTCAGTGTTTCTGTTTTTATATGATGAAAAGGTTGCCTGTTGAGCTCTAGGAGCTTTAGGTTTTTTTCACAGACATTCTGTGCTGTCAATAATAATCCTAGTTAAAGGAAACTTTAATTTGAAGTCAGATGGCGAAACATACCTGACTAAACCGCTAGATGGCCAAGTGTTAGCCTCTCGCCAATGTTTAGACATAAAAACAATCCATGTATACACAATATTCTTAACACTAGATTCAGGTATTGAAAACAATCTAGACAGTTCAAAGTTGGTTGTATAATGCCTCAATTTCATCAGTCATAAAAAACTGATTTTTAACTGACACGCTATCAATTTGAAAATATATGTATCGCAAACAATATGCTGCTGGACCAAGTGTGGTCAAAACAAATAAAAATTTAGTATACGACTCTAAACAGGTATAAAAATGCATGGCTGTGTCATCATTTGCGAAATTCTCTGCTGAAAACATAGGCATTGATGGTGTTTGCGTAATTCCATCAGTGACGCTCAACATTAGCTCGGCAGTTGGTGGTGGACAGTCATAAATCCTTTCTTCAGTATGAATGACTTCTTCAGGAAAACCAACTTCACAATCAAAACTTTCCTCTAGATTTCTCCTACAATATTCATCCAGTTTAGTTCTTTTTGCAGACGATTCAGTCTCTTGCTTGGTCCAGGAAAATAGGCTGGGAATGGCAGTAGACATAAGTCTCTGTAAGGTGAGTTTGCGCTCTGAAAAAGGTTATAAAACATTAGTTTTTCGAAAATTAAATGAACTTCCATTAGCAATGTATACTTTGTACTACCCGGCGAAATATAAACTAGATTTATTCATTACAATGTGGATAAAATTTTAAAAATATATTTGCCTGATTCAATTATGTTTTGTAAATCCAATGGACAAACAATGAGAGACTTATGCAACACACGTATCTAAATAACTATAATATAGATGAGAGCATGTCACCGTTTTGTTCCTGTTAACATTGTCATTGATATTTTTCAAGAAAGCCTATGAGGCATACATGTAGCTTATGCATTCCTGTCATTACTACATCATACATTAGCATAATTACTGCTAAAATAAATCCCAGTATGATATACCTCTTGTAGGGAATCATTATAATTGTAGCATTCACCAAAAAATCTCACACAGATCACATTGAATCGTAATTCAAAAAATTATGACGTCTTGAATTAACAACCCCCTTTTATTCTTAAACGATAATCGCGGTTGTAAACAGACTTTGGTTTATTCGCATGGCGATTATATATGTAACTGTATATATTTCTGAGAGGAAATAAAAGTTTTACCATGAATAGTTTCCTGCATGTATTCGTTTTCAGTAAAATTTGCCTTGCAAACAACAGCTGATTGAGATGGACACCACGATTTCATCGTGTTCTCGTCCAATCTGCGTATGGGCCATGGCGTTGATCCAACTTTTCCTTCTTTTTAAGTCATTTGAAAATGCATGTCCTCCTCTTAAATGACATCCAGTTACACAACAACAAGTACTAGGCACCGTTCATTAAAAATGTAAATTTGCACAGTGCAGAAACCGGAAGTTAAGAAACAGGAACGGCTACCACGGCGCCACCTAATCAGGAACGATAATTTGCTACTTTTTATAACTGATACCGAAATAACAATAACGTCATACGGCTTCACGTGCATAAACAGAAATGCGCTTTAAATTGTATAATATAATTCATGTCCAGTCGACCTTTAATTATTATACCAACGACTGAAATGATTTAAAAACATCTAGATTGCAGATAACACTCGAAATTAACCCGACCTCTTTCCACACGGAATTCAAATAATTTTAGTTTGTCAATCGGTTGACTGCTTATAATGCAAAATACAAATATAGCAAATGTTTTGAAAACTAACAAAACACACTGATCGTTTCTTTATTTCCCAATGTAAATGAAATGAAACAAAAAACATTTTATATCACAAAAAGAAGAGGAGAGAATTCAACATTTCCGGATCTTATTATGGCCAAATGACCCCCAACGTAGATATGTCGGACATCGCGGAAGGAAAGATTAACCCGGTAACCAGAAAGGCATTAAAGCACTGCCTTTAAAAACTATAGAGATGCATGAATAATCCTTTTGTAAACTTAAACATAAATAAAATGCTAAATAGTTAAAAGATGGCGATCTATGAGTTTGACTGTCCCTCTGGTATCTTTAGTCCCTCTTTGATAACTAATGATATTCTGGGATATCTGATATAAAAATAAGGAGGTGTGGTATGATTGCCAATAAGACAACTATCCACCAAGGTTCAAATAAAGTGGATGTAAGCAATTGCATGTATAAGCAACCGTACGGCATTCAACAATCAGAAAACCCCATACCGTATAGTCGGTTACAAAAAGCCCCGACTTGAAGAATATGAAACAATTCAATTGAGAAAATGTACGGCCTTATTAATAACAATATGTTCTTTTCTTGATATCATTATAATGTTTTGTGAGTTCACTCTGGGTTTTGATGGGACACGAGTTGATCAATCTTCAGTTTCTTAATTTCGGGTTTTTCCCCGTCATTTTTATAATTTTGACTACTGTATTGTTTGTTTTTCTCACACTTATTAATTAAGATTTTATATCTTGATATAAATACCTTTTTTTTTTATCAAAAATATACATTTGACAGATCTAAAGTGTAAACATTATGTCAGTTGGCACAATCAGCATCACTTTATTAGGTACGATAATCTGCCATGAGAGAAAGGAATAATTGCAAAAGAATTATTTTATTTTATTACTTCTAGATGAACTTTTCATCATATGAGTTTTACTTGCATTAATTCAAAGTTTGACGTAATTCTTATACATAAATTTAAATTTACACGTATGTACTGATAAATCTTATGTAGACGAAACGAGCGACTGTCGTACAACCACTGTGTCGATGTCACTACTGGTGTACGTTATCACCAGCCAAGTAGTCTATATCATGAATGATTTGTTCAATTTTTGTAAATTTACTGTATGTAAAATGTTGAATTATTCGACACACTAAGGTTTTTGTACCCCAAGGTATAGATTGTCTTAGCCGTATTTGGCACAAATTTTCGTATTAAAAATGTTGAACAATTTCGTATTTGATTTGACCTAACAACTTTTTAATTCAAGCTACGGTGAAACGCGCATTTGGCGTACAAAGTTAAAAGGCTGGTATCTTTGATGAGTTTTTAATTTAAAACGTGGAAGGTGAATTTAATATATGAATGAATTTTCCATCCATGTGACAAATTTGTGAATTATATTGGTTATTGAATACTGTCAGGTGTAAACGTGTGAAGAGTTTTATTGTAACTTTTCTATCCAAAGAATTAAGTATGTAAGGAATATGTTACCAATTTTGAGTATAAATTATAATTCATGTTCTTGTTAATGTAATATTTTATTCTATTTTAGGAATGGCGTATACATATATTTATCTATACGTTACTCTCGTGCATGTTCATACTATGTGGACTTCATGTACTGGCCCAAGGGATGAGACCCTGACACAAAACACAGTTTTAACAGAGTTATGAGGAAAATTATATGTCTGTGTATGTACTCACTAGCGACATATGTTTGCAGTCTTTGGTCTTTAGATATAAGAATAGTCGAAAAGCGCATCTGGTGCATCAAAATTGGTACCATTAGTGTTATAACTACTTCCAGGTAGATACCTCTGCTGGTGGACTATAAGTCCCCGAGGATATCATCAGCCCACTAGTCAGTACTACAGTTCTGCCATGAACATACGGATATTGTGTTATTAGAATTTGCTGTTACACAATTTTGGAGATTATTTAAAATTAAGGAATACATCTCCCTCATGCAAAGTTCTGATTACTGACCTGGCTTTGTCTATACTGTTTGTACGTTTTGGTTTATAATCTCATCATTTTGTTAATTAGTTTTGGAATTTCTAATATTTTAGCCTAAAACATCATCGAAGAGACATTTATTGTCAAAATGCGCATCTGGTGCAGCTAAATCAGCACCGTTATTGTTATTGATTAGTAAAAGAGCGGTGAAACATACCAAAGAGAAATTTAGGGATATTAGTCGAAAACAAACTGACTATGCCATTACAAAAACAAACAAACGACGAAAAGACAAACAAAACTATACAAAACACAACATAGAAAACTCAAGACTGAGAAACACGAACCCCACCAAAAACCGGGGGATATCAGGTAGTCCTGAAGGGTCAGGAGATCTTGCTCCTAATGTGGCACCCGTCGTGTTGCTCATGTAAGTACAAACCCGGTGAACTATATCGGTTGGTCACATTCGAGGAAAAGAGGACGGGATTGTGGTGGGGATAATTTGAATATATCTGTTGTCATCTGTAACACAGATTTTTCATAACGATCAGCCAACTCGTTATGCCGTCCGTAAAATTTCAAAGGAATGATTCCAACATAACCACTAGGCACTCCTGGTTCAATAGCTTCCTTGTAATACATCACGAGTAGGCGCTGTTACAATGTTGCTATATAAAAACAAAAAGTTCACAATTGGTAGCCGAAATAATCTTTTTTGTAGTGAAGTTTTGTCCTCAATCGACCCTTATTGTCAAATTCGGAAATTTAAGTCAAGATATGAGGCAGACTTAACTTAAGTTAAGCTTGTTTTAATTTTACCTGAGCAAATATGTTGTCAATCAAGAAAATCAAGAATTGATTTTTATTAATCCGAAGTGTTATCAGGGTGGCTGATGTTGGTTTATCTTTTACTATCATAATAATTACATCCCTTCGAAAATTTTGCGGACGCCATCACGAGTTGATTGACCGTTATAAAATACCTGTTTCACAGATGACGACAGATATGTTACAATTTTCATAACCACAAACTGTCCTCTTGTACTAACATGTGAAATGTAAAACAACAAAAATACCGAACTCCAAGGGAAATTCAAAACGGAAAGTCTCTTATCAAATGGCAAAATCAAAAGCTCAAACGCATCAAACGAATGGAAAACAACTGTCATATTCCTGACTTTGTACAGGCATTTCCTTATTAGAAAATGTTTGATTAAACCTGGTTTTATAGCTAGCTAAACCTCACACTTGTATGACAGTCGCATAAAATTCCATTATATTGACAAAAATGTGTGAACAAAACAAACAGACAAAATAGGTAAAAATGTCAAAATAGGGGTACAGCAGTCAACAGTGTGTTACATGTTTAATCTTAAATACTATAAAAACAAACAAATATATAAACAAAGAAAAACAAAATGGCATATAGACAAAGTACATAAGCAAAATGAAAGACAAGAATACAAAAAATGACCATAGCACAATAACACAATTGCGGTATATATAAGGACCGATCCACGCCAAAATGATATAACCAAAATGGACTAAACAGTAAAGACAAATAAAAGAACACTATAACACGTAATTAAGATGATAAACAATGTCAGTACCTAGAATCTATACTTCAAGGTATATATCATTTATTATTTGTGAAGTTCATACTGAATATTTATCAATAAGGTCTTGGTATCTTCTGATGAACGATGAAGAGACGTTATTTGTCATTACCCTGGTTCATCAAGTTTCTGCTCATACTCTGGTGACGTTTTATAAAGTCTGAGTAGCAGCTGCAAGCACTTAAATACCGACTGAGTTGGAAAGTGTATACCCCATATGCAGGTGAAGTTGGTATATTGCTACTAAGGTGGGGGAAATTGATAATTTCAAAATTAGAATCGTCTCATTTGTCATAGATTCTGGTACTGAGCTCACCGCTTATGTCAAATTCGAGGTATAAGTTTAAAAATGAGGCGCATGAAGAAGTGGCTGTTGTTTCTTTAATTTTTAGATCTGTAGGATATATTAATGGAACCCAATAACAAAAGTTTGGATTGTTAATGGAAAGGACATCATCAATATATCTGAATGTGAAATTAAATGATCTGGCTTCTTTGATCATCTTGTTTTTGACAAGTGTCTGAAGAAACTCCGACTCATATGAAAATAAGAAGAGGTCGACCAGGAGAGGCGCACAGTTCGTTCCCAAAGGAATGCCAACAAGTTGTTGAAAAAGTCTACCTCTAAATTCAACAAATATGTTCTCAATAAGAAACTCCAGCATACTGATCACTTGTTTCTCTGTGTAGCATGTTTTACCTTTTGTTCACTTTTAACAAAATATGCCGTATGGTATCCAAAAGTAAAAAAAATATGGCATATGCTACTATGTTTATATTAAAAAGCATTGTCAATTATTTCTTTTTGACGATTTTTCAATTTCCCATGGGGAATGGTGGTATACAGGGTGGAAAATTAAATTATCCAGAAGGTCTTTAGAGTTTTTTTCAGAATCCACATATACGGTTAATACCACTACGCGAGCAAACAGTTTCACAGTATGTTTGAAGACTCTCGTTGACTGCGGACAGAATTTTTGTCAGTCTAATGGACATTTCCTTTGTAGAACATGCAGATGAGCCGGCAATGTACCGTTCTTTGTACGGACTTTTGTAAAGCTAAGGTATCCAATACAAACAAGGTAAGTCCTCAGATTAGCTGTTCAATGTAATGTTCATTGAAGCCATGAAGGACTTATGATTCGTCAAAATCTCATCCTTGTCAAATGGTATGTTTTTGTATGTTGGATTACCTGAGTGTTCATTGATTCCTTATTCTTTTACAAGACAATCGTAAAATTACCGAATTGAACATATCACCGGGTTTGTACTTTCATGAGCAACACGACGTAGACAATGTGCTATATCAGTATTTTCGTAATCTGGAGAAATGCATAGTCCATGAACTTTTCTCCTTTCCAAAAACTTGGGTCCAAAATGAAGTCCTTTTAGATATTGCAACTTATATAGTTCATTGGAAAGTTCCCACAAAAGTATTATTTGTGATTTCTTCGAGATCAAAATGTAAAATCTGTGGTTAGGGAGCTACAATTTGATTTTTATAGGGGGGACGGGGGCTAGGATGAAATTTGAAAAAAAGGCAGGACAGGAGTTTCGAGTAAAAAAAAAGGCAGGATGAGCAACTTGGCAAAAAAAAAAAGGCAGGATGACAACTTATGTAAAAAAAGTCAGGATAAACTAATAAAAAAAGGCAGGACTGAATAGAGTGAAAAAAAGGCAGGACAGAGATTACAACTAAAAAAAAATGCAGGTCAAAATTTTTTATCCTAGCCCCCATAAAAATCAAATGGTAGCTCCCTTATTGAGAAGCCGTAGTTGTGTGTAACATGGATGTGTGTCCTCTGTATCCATAACGAGGGGAATCACTTGTGATGGGTGAACAGCATCTGTAACTGATTCGTTAACTATAAATTAAGGGTCAATAAACATAAGGTCAAGATCACTGATTTTTATATCTAAGCCTTCACTTTTACTTTCACTTGTTATTTTGTTTAAACTAGCCCCAGTTCCAATGTCATCAATTGTGTAAGATAATCACCTTAATCTCACTTCCTCTTCAGATCCAATCTTCTGACATAAATACTTGTAAATATTAATTGATAAACTTTTATCTGTACACATTTTCCCTGTCAATCTGTAAAAATCAGTTTTTTTTATAGTCATTCTGTAATAGAAAAAGGAATACCATTGATACTAATGTTTGTATTTTACAGTGTTTTCCACACATTTATTAAAACCTCAATATTAAGCAATTATTAAACACTTCAGCCTAAATAGCTAAAGTCATGTAAGCTTATCAAAGATAACAGGATTATAATGTAGAACACCAGATGCTCGTTTCGTCTGCACAAGACTCATCAGAGGCGTACGAATCAAAACAGTTACATAACTAATCGATTACGAAGTTGAAGAACATTTATAAGCTAAAATTACGAAAAGTTGTGTCAAATATTTTTATAAAACTGTCCAAAAGTGAATGAAACAATTATTTCTTCATAAAAGCATCACACATCGTACGTTCATTTTTAAGAAAACTGGCACAAATTAGTCAAAAACGACAAAGTGCATTTGATGCTATGTTCTGCTTTAAAAATATAAGTATCATATTAATTTACTCATGTAAATATAAAAATAAGAAGATGTGGTATTATTTCCAAAATGAGACAACTCTCCACAAGAGACCAAATGACACAAAAAAAACCCAACTATAGTTCATCGTATGGCCTTCAACAATGAGTAAAATCCATACCGCTCAAAACACAACATAGAAAACTCAAGACCGAGAAACACGAACCCCACCAAAAACCGGAGGATCTCAGGTAGTCCTGAAGGGTCAGGAGATCTTGCTCCTAATGTGGCACCCGTCGTGTTGCTCATGTAAGTACAAACCCGGTGAACTTTATCGGTTGGTCACATTCGAGGAAAAGAGGACGGGATTGTGGTGGGGACAATTTGAATATATCTGTCGTCATCTGTAACACAGATTTTTTATAATGATCAGCCAACTCGTTATGCCGTCCGTAAAATTTCAAAGGAATGATTCCAACATTACCACTAGGCACTCCTGGTTCAATAGCTTCCTTGTAATACATCACGAGTAGGCGCTGTTACAATGTTGCTATATAGAAACAAAAAGTTCACAATTGGTAGCCGAAATAATCTTTTTTGTCGTGAAGTTTTGTCGTCAACCGACCCTTATTGTCAAATTCGGAAATGTAAGTCAAGATATAAGGCAGACTTAACTTAAGTTAAGCTTGTTTTAATTTTACCTGAGCAAATATGTTATCAATCAAGAAAATCAAGAATTGATTTTTATAAATCCGAAGTGTTATCTGGGTGGCTGATGTTGGTTTATCTTTTTCTATCATAATAATTACATTCCTTCGAAAATTTTGAGGACGCCATCACGAGTTGATTGACCGTTATGAAATACCTGTTTCACAGATGACGACAGATATGTTACAATTTTCATAACCACAACCTGTCCTCTTGTACTAACATGTGAAATGTAAAACAACAAAAATACCGAACTCCAAGGGAATTTCAAAACGGAAAGTCTCTTATCAAATGGCAAAATCAAAAGCTCAAACGCATCAAACGAATGGAAAACAACTGTCATATTCCTGACTTTGTACAGGCATTTCCTTATTAGAACATGTTTTATTAAACCCGGTTTTATAGCTAGCTAAACCTCACACTTGTATGACAGTCGCATAAAATTCCATTATATTGACAAAAATGTGTAAACAAAACAAACAGGCAAAATAGGTAAAAATGTCAAAATAGGGGTACAGCAGTCAACAGTGTGTTACATGTTTAATCTTAAATGGCATATAGACAAAGTACA
This sequence comes from Mytilus californianus, assembly GCF_021869535.1. Lineage (NCBI taxonomy): Eukaryota > Metazoa > Mollusca > Bivalvia > Mytilida > Mytilidae > Mytilus > Mytilus californianus. The sequence goes on from NW_026262668.1 coordinate 4,006,868, forward strand.
TAAGCAAAATGAAAGACAAGAATACAAAAAAATACCATAGCACAATAAAACAATTGCGGTATATATAAGGACCGATCCACGCCAAAATGATATTACCAAAATGGACTAAACAGTAAACGTTAATAATTTACAAAGACAAATAAAAGAACACTATAACACGTAATTAAGATGATAAACAATGTCAGTACCTAGAATCTATACTTCAAGGTATATATCATTTATTATTTGTGAAGTTGATACTGGATATTTATCAATAAGGTCTTGGTATCTTCTGATGAACGATGAAGAGACGTTATTTGTCATTACCCTGGTTCATCAAGTTTCTGCTCAGACACTGGTGACGTTTTATAAAGTCTGAGTAGCAGCTGCAAGCTCTTAAATACCGACTGAGTTGGGAAGTGTATACCCCATATACAGGTGAAGTTGGTATATTGCTACTAAGGTGGGGGAAATTGATAATTTCAAAATTAGAATCGTCTCTTTTGTCATAGATTCTGGTACTGAGCTCACCGCTTATGTCAAATTCGAGGTATAAGTCTAAAAATGAGGCGCATGAAGAAGTGGCTGTTGTTTCTTTAATTTTTAGATCTGTAGGATATATTAATGGAACCCAATAATAAAAGTTTGGATTGTTAATGGAAAGGACATCATCAATATATCTGAATGTGAAATTAAATGATCTGGCTTCTTTGATCTTCTTGTTTTTGACAAGTGTCTGAAGAAACTCCGACTTATATGAAAATAAGAAGAGGTCGACCAGGAGAGGCGCATAGTTCGTTCCCAAAGGAATGCCAACAAGTTGTTGAAAACGTCTACCTCCAAATTCAACAAATATGTTGTCAATAAGAAACTCCAGCATACTGATCACTTGTTCCTCTGTGTAGCATGTTTTACCTTTTGTTCACCATTAACAAAATATGCCGTATGGTATCCCAAAGTAAAAAAAATATGGCATATGCTACTATTTTTATATTGAAAAGCATTGTCAATTATTTCTTTTTGACGATTTTTCAATTTCCCATGGGGAATGGTGGTATACAGGGTGGAAAAATCAAAAGTTGTGATAGAATTAATTTCAGAGAGAGATCGAGATTTTTAATTATCCAGAAGGTCTTTAGAGTTTTTTCAGAATCCACATATACGGTTAATACCACTACGCGAGTAAACAGTTTCACAGTATGTTTGAAGACTCTCGTTGACTGCGGACAGAATTTTTGTCAGTCTAATGGACATTCCCTTTGTAGAACATGCAGATGAGCCGGCAATGTACCGTTCTTTGTACGGACTTTTGTAAAGCTAAGGTATCCAATACAAACAAGGTAAGTCCTCAGATTAGCTGTTCAATGTAATGTTCATTGAAGCCATGAAGGACTTATGATTCGCCAAAATCTCATCCTTGTCAAATGGTATGTTTTTGTATGTGGGATTACCTGAGTGTTCATTGATTCCTAATACTTTTACAAGACAATCGTAAAATTACCGAATTGAACATATCACCGGGTTTGTACTTTCATGAGCAACACGACGTAGACAATGTGCTATATCAGTATTTTCGTAATCTGGAGAAATGCACAGTTCATGAACTTTTCTCCTTTCCAAAAACCAAAAATGAAGTCCTTTTAGATATTGCAACTTATATAGTTCATTGGAAAGTTCCCACAAAAGTATTATTTGTGATTTCTTCGAGATGAAAATGTAAAATCTGTGGTTAGGGAGCTACAATTTGATTTTTATAGGGGGGGGGGGGGGGGGGGGCTAGGATGAAATTTGAATAAAAGGCAGGACAGGAGTTTTGAGTAAAAAAAATGGCAGGATGAGCAACTTGGCAAAAAAAAGGCAGGATGACAATTTATGTTAAAAAAGTCAGGATAAACTAATAAAAAAAGGCAGGACTGAATAGAGTGAAAAATAAAAAGATAGGAAAGAGATTACAACTAAAAAAAATTGCAGGACAAAATTTTTTATCCTAGCCCCCCATAAAAATCAAATGGTAGCTCCCTTATTGAGAAGCCGTAGTTGTGTGTAACATGGATGTGTGTCCTCTGTATCCATAACGAGGGGAATCACTTGTGATGGGTGAACAGCATCTGTATCTGATTCGTTAACTATAAATTAAGGGTCAATAAACATAAGGTCAAGATCACTGATTTTTATATCTAAGCCTTCACTTTTACTTTCACTTGTTATTTTGTTTAAACTAGCCCCAGTCCCAATGTCATCAATTGTGTAAGATAATCACCTTAATCTCACTTCCTCTTCAGATCCAATCTTCTGACATAAATACTTGTAAATATTAATTGATAAACTTTTATCTGTACACATTTTCCCTGTCAATCTGTAAAAATCAGTTTTTTTTATAGTCATTCTGTAATAGAAAAAGGAATACCATTGATACTAATGTTTGTATTTTACAGTGTTTTCCACACATTTATTAAAACCTCAATATTAAGCAATTATTAAACACTTCAGCCTAAATAGCTAAAGTCATGTATAAGTTCATCAAAGATAACAGGATTATAATGTAGAACACCAGATGCTCGTTTCGTCTGCACAAGACTCATCAGAGGTGTACGAATCAAAACAGTTACATAACTAATCGATTACGAAGAACATTTATAAGCTAAAATTACGAAAAGTTGTGTCAAATATTTTTATAAAACTGTCCAAAAGTGAATGAAAAAAGTATTTCTTCATAAAAGCATCACACATCGTACGTTCATTTTTAAGAAAACTTGCACAAATTAGTCAAAAACGACAAAGTGCATTTGATGCTATGTTCTGCTTTAAAAATATAAGTATCATATTAATTTACTCATGTAAATATAAAAATAAGAAGATGTGGTATTATTTCCAAAATGAGACAACTCTCCACAAGAGACCAAATGACACAAAAAAAACCAACTATGAGTAAAATCCATACCGCATAGTCAGCTATAAAAGGCCCCGAAATGACAAATGTATACCAATTCTAATGAGAAAACTAACGGCTTGATATAGTTCTTATTCTGTCCGCCCGTTCGAAAATCCTGGCGTCGGTATGTTCACATATTAATAAATGGATTGTCTGACCAACTTCTCTCAGAGTTTAAAGGGTACAATGTTTTAATGTTTTAATGTTATAGAACAATTTAACAGATGCTTGTACCTATTATAAAATACTGTATACTGTACCGATTTTACTGCACCAGATGCGCAGTTAGAGAATTGATGTCTCTTCAGAGATAGTGGAGGCCAAAATATTTAAAAGTCTGAAACATTGAAAAAACTTCTGTAAAAAGGAAAGAAAAACAAAAAAATAGAAACAAAACCGGCCACGGAATCAGCATGATCAGAGCTTTGCACGAAGGAGATTCCCTCCCGAATATGAAATGATTTTTATTTTCGTCTATTTTTAACAAAATCATTTTTCAACTTTTTTGGAAAACATTACTTATATTGAGTGCAGGGTAAGTTTGTCAGATGCCTCCTTTTTTAATAGGTAGAAACTTGTTATTACAGAACAGTTGTACAATATAATGTTTTTCTTTAGATAAACAAAATTACTGGTTGTTCAGTTTATTTTTTATTTCTTTATATTTTTTGGGGGGGGGGGGGGGGTGTATGGAAAAGTATATCTATAAGTTTTTGAAATATTTACGTTATTTCTTGTTTGGTTTGTCCATTTTACTCAGCGTACAGTTTTAAAACTTAAACCTTAGTAGACAAGTTAAAAATGTATTGAAGATGTACCGAAAGTTTGTATTTGGGTTCATTTGTGTACCTTCCCCCTAAACAATTTCACAGACAGTAGTTTCCACCAATGAAAACAGACAAGGAATAAAATGACGACGAATTATGGAAATATAGAATTCAGTAGAACTATTCAAGTGGACTAAAAACTTATATTTACACTTCATTCATTGTATCCAAGAGTTTTTTCTAATAAAGAAAAGACCCACAAAACACATACGTATTGTCATAGCAAATACGATTTATATATATACTTCACATAAATAACGCACCGCATCTTACCTTATATATCAGTTTCACATTTTTTTTTGTTTTTTGCTACAAATGTGTAGAAATATATCATATTTAAAGCAGAAACTTCAAATTAATGCAGAGTTTACAGTGAAATTTAGTGAAAATATGAAAAGTCTGAGATAAGTAAATTTGATATTTGTCATTCGACAAGAGTTGGATTATGAAACTGAAAACCAAAGTCATTTCATTGTTTGTTGGTGAAAAGTTACACATGACTTTAATTTTTATAAATTTGGCAATTTATACAGTTTCTTTTGTATAAAATGCGTTTTTGTTTAGATGTCATAAACTATAACTAAATGAATTCTAATTTTAACAGAATTTGGTGTTTATGTCTTCAGAAACGTTGTTTTGACTCATTTCAATCAAAAAAATGATATGCAATAGAAAAATGAACTCCTAAGAAACTATGAAGCTGGTTGGTTTCGTAAATTGCTGAGCATATATATACATATACATGTTTATAAGTGGTAAGTTGAAAATAGCACAAAATTGTAATCATACAGATTCATACATTACAAACAATAACTTTTACTATAAATCAACTAATAAAATGTTTTTCCAATCGGTTTCTACTCTTGCTAGACAACCACGGCTGACCATTAACAGTAATGACGTTGTAAATGGCATCGTTACGTTATAGTAATAAAAGTACTTCAATCAGGGGAAGTAACCGCACAATGAGACATACTCTTAGTATGTCAGTTATTGCAAAAATGACCTATATAGATGGCTTTTCTCACTTTCGCCGTACCAGCTCAAGTGAGAAAATCAATCTCGTTGAGATGACCAACGATAATCTATAAATAACTTCTCAATGTCATATCAGAAATTTGTATTTTTTACATTATTTAAAGTGTTCAATCTTGTTAGAATTTTAACAATTATCTGTTTTTTTCTTTATGTGTTCTTTGTGACTCCGTTGTACCACCTGAACATTTATAAAGCCAGAATAATCTATAATTCGGGAGTTGCATTCCCTATTAGTTCGATATATTCACTAAACGGAATTTGGCGTGTTGGAGTGTTGAGTGGTTTTGGATTTGCTATCTATGTTATGACATTCTCTTGCGTAATTATAGCATACATATATATATATCAGACGCCTTATCCCCTTTTCTAACTAAAGCTGACATTTATCAATACGAATGAAAAAAACATTTCATGCACAGAACAATATTGTTTCTACACTACGCTTTTATTCTTGTGTAATAGTCTTATCAAGATTCTGGCAACGTTGTCAAGGCATTTATCTATATATAAATATAAGCCCAAACGAAATATATATATAAGTAAATCTAAATTGAAAACAACGTTCAAACCTATGATTGCGTTGGATAAAAACCGCAATTTTTATACGTGTGCATGCAAAACAAATTTCTTGGTAGAGGGATCTAAATACAGCACAAACAACATTTTCCAAAAGACCAAAAAAGTGAAAAAGTATATTTAAACAAAACGCATTTGACTAACAGATCGAACAACGGATGTTCTTAAACCCTGCTGATGCCTGCTGACTGCCATTATATATATATATAATTGTTATCAATATATTTAACACTTTAAATTAGGAGGGACTGTAGCATGACCCCGTACCCTACCCATGCCCAACTTATTCTACTATGAACTTGCAGGTAAATATATTGCACATCAGAATATATAATCTTAATGGGGTTAATGATGTTTCTGTGTCTCAACCCAGAGAGGCATGTACAAAATAAAACCACGTATGCATTTTCATTGTCTGGTTTCGAGGCAGAACTTTCGAACGAAAGAACAAACTGTTTTTGATTATCCCAAAGGTAGTTTGAATATAGGAATGACTGAATATTTTAGTATTTGAGTTTCACTTTTAGGAATTAGTTTAGTTTCTTTAAAATATTAGATTGTAGGTGAAATGAAAATACAAATACCTTGACTTGAACGAAAAAATCCAATATTTCCTTTCAGTTTCGTTTTATATTAATATCCAAATAAATTGAGTCATTTAACGATTTTATAGTTAAGTTTTCTTTCAAATAAGACTATCCAAGTAAAAGCTTTAACCCTCAAGGTTATTGTTAGAAATTTGTATTTTCTCTAGGTTTTGTTTTAATACGGCTTTCCCTGTAAGTCGATTGCTTGCTTAGACCTATGCAAAGCACACACATACACATACTTTTTTATTGATTTTTACTTGTTAAGAAAAAAGTGAATATTATTTGCAAGCCATGCATCTAAATTAAAAGCAAAATACTTGTACACACAAATGCTATTGGTACTTTCCGGAATGGAACGGAGCGGACAGAATATACCATAGGGCACGCAGTGTGGATGACATGAAAATAAAAAAATCTAAGTTATAAAATTCAACAATAAAGAATTAGCTGGTGTTTCTTGTAAACAATTTTTGCATAACAGATGGACTTTAAGTAAAACAGACCACTAAGACAAAGATTATCAGATTAAATCACAACTCATATCAAATATACACAAATCCACATGTATAAACTTCCAGTTAAGCTTGATTGTCTTCTGCTATACTTATAACAGAACACGTTTCAGATGGAAATGTCTACATTTGGCTTTAATGTGTACCGATCTGATTTATGTTAGATTATTCCGTCCCACTCCGTTACGGAAAGTAATGAGGAATTGGTACTTGACGGAACATAACGGGAAAAAGACATTTTATCAAAAGTTGTATGCAATAATATGAATAAATAATAGTGTTTTTTTTTTTTGTGGATTGCATTTGATACTGGAATAAAGTTCTAGATAAATGATCTTAATGCAATTATGCATGTAACGCAAATTTTGATTGGATGACGTCTGCCATCTATTCCACGGTTGACGTTCGGGGTCAATGGCAACAACATTGCATAATCGCCGTCGAAGTTTACGGGATATTCAAAATTGTTGTATTGCATTAGAATAGGAATAACAGTACTGTATTTTGGAATTGACGGTGGTAACTCTTCAAATACAGTGCTGTTATTCTTTAAATCTTTATATGTGGTGTCATATATTAAGATTTAGGGTACTTCGGATGGAATAGGTCTGATCTTAAAAGGTTCCATTTCATTTTATATAATACATAAAACATATCTAATAACAATAGCTTGAACATTTATCTTTCTACAATGATTACAATTGTAATTTTATATTTTTTGTACTCTATTTCCTTAGTGAATTTCAATAGGGTATTAGTCAATTAATTCTAATCCCAAATATGACTGTGTTATAGAAAAATGTTCACCTGGACTTTTTCCATTCCGACAGTAAGACGCTTGCTTAAGTTTGATGTCTGTCCGTAGGTGGCAAATTGTTCCGCATAAGTTTTTTTTTATCATATCCAACATACCCTCATTTCAAGTGGCAGTCAAATTTCCCGCCCTCAACCCCGATCGGCCTACCTTGCAGATCCTACCTATTAAATTAATTGTTCATTTTTTTTCTCGTGGTGAGTAATATTATCGAAGAATATGAATTACATGTCTTTAACAGATAAAACTGTCTTTTAATTTTCTAATTACAAATGTGTGTTCGAAAATTAACTCTTCTTATGATATGTTAAGATAAGAAAATCAATAGTTTCTTTATGTCCTTGACGATACTTACTAAAAGGTAATATGAAATCACGATCTGTTAAACTATGTTGTATTGAGTAAAACATGCATGCATACATATATGTATGTGAAGTAAGCGGCCGGTTCGTTATTCGTTATTCAATATTCAACCGGCTTCTATTAGTCGGTCCGATATTCAAATTTTCTTAGTTGAAAGTCATAAATTTGAATATTGAATATTCGATAGCATTAAAAGCATGATAGTGATAGTTAAAAGGAGTAAAAAGAGATGTAGGTAATCGTTGTGTGACCCATTCAAATTATCGTAAATTTATCGCAGTTTCTTGTTGTCTTATGACAGGGTGGACAGGGGTAAGGGAATAGGTGAATGTGGACCGGGCAGCGGGAGTCAGGGATTCAGGGAGCGGTTACTGGGGAAGAAGGAGAGTACAAATATGGATATTCTGGAAACATTATTTTGACCGATTTTCGTCTTGGAGTAAGGTGTTAGGGAAGCGAGAGTAGGAGGGAGGAAATTGGAGAGTAGGGGGAGGGAAGTGGGAGTTTGGGGTAGGAAAGTAGGAATAGGGATCCCCACTTCTAGTGTAAGGATTTATATTTGAGGACAACGAAAACTTACGATTATCTGTTTGCGTCAGAAAAAAGTTATCTATCGTATTTTTGGGGTGGGTTCTAATATTTTTAACATGTTTATCATATAAAGAATTCTTCTAAATATCCAGTGTTTAAAATATTTACTGAAAATTTTGGAATATCGGACCAGCTGCTGGCAGACGTTTGGATATTGAATATCGAAAGCAACTATAAGTCACCATTCTAGGTTCTTCAACAACTAATTCCAAATAGTTTACCACATGATCAATAAAATTTTGTTTCTCTATTCTGTGTTTGGCTGATAATCACTTACTCGAAAATTTGTAAATGAAAGTCAATTTTTCAAATAGAATTTTCGCTTTAACATGTTTAATACAGTTAAATCAAATGCCAAGTTGTAAATTGATTTTTTGATCCATGTTTTGAAATAGAATCATGTGCAAAACAGTGTAGCCGAGACCATTGATTGGCGCACTAAAATATCCCATTGACTGGGTCAGATTAGGTGAACGTTCGTCTGTAACGCCCACAACTCACGACGTATTTATTATAAACATTTAAACTGTGGGGCTGCCAAAGGGTCTCAGTATATATACGAACTACAGTGTACAGTATATTATATACATATTTTATTTGCGATCATAAAATGTACGAAGTCGTCCATTACTATGTAAATTGGGTCGATTAAAATAAAAGCTGAATATGTTTCTGTTGCCAAGGGTTTTTCACAAGTATAGTAGTTAGCAGAAAAGATCATCAAACTATACATTGTATACTGAACTGCGGCCAAGCTTAGCGAATGGTCGTGCAACATAATCAGTCAAACAAACTTTATTAGATTAACTCGTTAAGGAACGATCGTTTTCATTGGTCAATTCAAACCTTCGACCTCACACCTGCGAAAATAGAACACGCGTACTATAAAGCTGAATGGACTGATCAGTATTCACGTAGCCGGTCAAGGTCGTTAAAAACTTCCATCGTCGTATTCACGTACATGATTGTGTTCTTGATTATCCCATGGCAATTCTAGCTTTTATACATGTGCATGTAAAATTTTAAACTTTAATCTTAACAGTCACGTCGAAATATTTAATTCAACTGTCTCCTCTCAATTGGTTCTGGATTAAGGGAGCTACCATTTTATTTTGATTGGGGGTAGGGGACTTGGATGAAACATTTTGTCCTGCATTTTTTTTAGTTGTTATCTCTGTCCTGTCTGTCTATTTTTCAGTCTGTTAGGTCCTGACTATATTTATTAGTTTATCCTGATTTTTTTACATAAATCGTCATCCTGCCTTTTTTTGTCAAGTTGCTCACCCTGCCTTATCTTTTATCCAATGGACTTGATGAATTAACGTTGTACTTGAAATGAAACCGTACTTAACTACAAAAATAACCAAATTACATACTAAAGATATTGCTCGATTTTTATAGTAAATGGGTTTGTGTTATAAACTGTCATGTTCATTATTCATATTCTTTCATAAGTTTTAGGATAGTGTGATTTTTTTTCTGATTTAGTTTACTTGATTTTGAAAAAAAAAATCCCGAAATTCTAAGTAAATTCAGAACATGTAACCAGCCATGCTTTGTTTAGAGAAAAAATGGAGATGGCAAACCATGGCACACAGTGGAAGGAAATGTACTTTATAAACTCCAGCGATATACTTTCTTAATTTATAATTAACTGTTTTGCTATCCTCGGTTGAAAATTATATATTGTAAATATTTAAATAGTTGCATAGAAAACAATCAGTTTTAAACAGTGTGGTTATTCACTCAATGTATTGATAAAAGGTGACTCCATTTTTGTACATACTTTTACAGTAGTCATCCTTAATTTCTTAATATTTCGTTTATAAGTTTATCATACATGTATGATTTTGTATTTCATTTTAATACGCACGCATGCCACACGTTACTTTGGCGGATAGTTCAACAATGTTATGCAAAGCTCTATTCTTACGGTATGAAATTAAAGGATAAATTTTCAACCAATTAAAGTCGAAAACAGTACATTTATATAGTTCCTTATAAACTACGACATTTCTCACAAGTATTTATTTATTTTTTAGTTCCACACATGCAAAAATAAAATCTTCGCCGATGAAACATTTCAAACCTTTTTACACCAACATGCCTTCACTGAATTCATTTGAATTTCGTGGTGACCATGATAGTACATTGCATAGTACATCTATATTCACGTGCACACATGATACGATCTTTCGGGGACAATTTGCTCGTTTATGACACGTCATTTCTGAATGACCAAACGCTTAGCTACTTTATTTTCGTTTTATAGCATGAAAACAATAAAAGAGGAATGTGCAACCCATCATAAATTTAAAATGGATCAGTATTATGAGATCCTTATTATAAGTAACTACGACATTGTCAGGATAATAACCTAGCGTCAATATGAAAGAAATTAAAGTGGTTCATACATTCATCCGTATAAAGCCGCACATGTATTTTATTTTATCCTTATATTTTTCATAGTGCGGTACAAGTGCTGCATGCATAAAGAATATTACTTAACACAAATTATTAGTATAATATTTCGACCCCACTATTTGAAATTCACAAAATACTTATTTAATTATTTCGACCAAAAATCATTGTTTTTTTACGTTCGTAGTAACGTAGTACATTCCATTGTCGGTCACCTGTGTCAATTCACGTGCACACTACAATTGTTGTTGTATTAAAATCTTTCGGCCAATGAAATGAGACGTTACAAGTTGTTTGTTTGTGATACGCCAGAATGTTATCAATGAATTATCAATCGCTAAACTTGACTGTACCTATTCAAAAACGTTAATGCAAATTTCATAAGGCTTGATCCAAATAGCCTTTTTACTGTCTAATAACTTGCAAGTACGAAAAAGACAGGAAAGAAGTATTATATTTTGTCTATATGTTTTGTGTTTGCACACTTTTTAAAGTTGATCATGCATTCGTTCTAAAATAAAATTTTGACCAGATAAAAGTTAAAAGATGACATAATTGGACAACCGCAATTGTTAAATCGCTTTGACGTCCGAAAAAAAGATAATAATCAACACATCCATTGTAACTTTTAAAGCCAGTTAAATCCTTTTTTGCTGAAAGAACGTCCGATATCATAAAAATTCATTATCAAAACATAACAAAAACACAAGTAAAGAACGTTTAAGTATTCAATATAAATCAAAACACAAAGGTTATTCCTGATTAGTTTTTCGAATTATTTTATTTAGGCGTTGAGACCCTTTGGTGACCCCACAGTTTAAATGTCTATAATAAATACGTCGTGAGTTGTGGGCGTTATAGACGAACGTTCACCTAATCTGACCCAGTCAATGGGATATTTTAGAGCGCCAATCAATGGTCTCGCCTACACTGTTTTGCACATGATTCTAAATAAATTGTGATGTCACGAAATAATTTGTTTTAACGAAATCTTTATAAATGCCTTTACACGCCTAAATAGTGTGCAATATTATAAATAAAGAAAGAACTAAAGGTTGTATAAAACCGTTGGCAACATCCCATTGATACAAGAAAGACATTTTAACTGATTTTTTTCACCAAGGAACACGTGACGACAGTACATATTGTGTTGCACCTGAAGCCATTCGGTTCTGCATCTATGTTGGTGGTTATGTAAGTTGATTAATGATTTGGTTAAGGTATGGAAATTATAATTAGTGATGATATTCATTTCGCCCCATTGTATTGATAAACAATGTCACCTGGTATCGCCGGCTTCAGGATTTTGAAAAAAAAGGAATGTGGTTCAGTTTGTACTGTTTACAATGAATTTACCAACATTGTGTTCAAATATGGCGAAACATTTGGTGAACATAAATAACTAATAATTTAAAACCTATAAATCATTTGAATCCATTAATTTTTACTAAAGGGAAACTGAATACAAATGTATTATTTTTAAATACACTTTACCTATCATTTAGTCCCACTACAATCTGTTCCAACTTTCTGCATTTTTGTAATTGCAAATGCTGTATGAAACATGTAAAAATTCGTAAAAAGAGGTCCTAGTCCGTTGATAGTTATATACACGTGTGTAATATCAATTTCAGGGCGCACTAAAACTGATTCTAGAATATCTCAGCTTCATTCAGAACACTCGATACACACACCTTGAAAACCCACAGTAGAGAAAACAATTCAAAAATCAGGACATCCTAAATCGTCTATGCCGGAACACTGGACACTTTTGATTTGTAAAACACTATATAATTAAATAATGATTAAACACACACAACACGTGACTTTGTACTCTATGCAATGGACACTGATATAGAACATAGCAAATTCAGTCGTTAAATTCATTCGTTCTAAATTTAATTAGTATTAATCACTTATTACCGTATCACCATGGTGATACGGTCTGATTAGTCAGAGGCTGGACGTCTGGAATGTGGTTAATCTGTTAACGGTATCTCATTGGTTATAAATAACATTAAATGGCTGCATCTCAGCTGCTTCCGGGCTGCTTCTGGGGGAAGTGAAGGATATCTTAACGTCTGATTTGCTATTATTGAGTTGTATGCATTATATGTCGACTCAACGCGTCCGTAAGTGGGGTCGGATAAAAATCATGATAGTAGGTCATCGATAGAAATTATAATGAAGTGTTCAATTGCTTTCATAATTTTAGCCAAATTTAGTTCACGAAGCCCTGTCAATTTGAGCAAATAATATCATTCTGTGATGATGAAATTTATGTTATCTTGAAATTTTGTTGCAATTTTGGTACAAAGGTGTGTATTTATGGATTATTAATGTTCTTTCAAAAACAAAACAATAATGCATCTAATCTTCACTTTATAGTGCGTATTGAAACAATAAGTATATTTCGTCATGATGATAATTACTATTTGCTTTGATTCACTTGCTCGAGATAATCAAGGTTTCCCATTTTCAGATGGTGCTGCTATTTTGCTAACCTTTTCAAATCTGAATGAGCTGATATTATATATATAATCATCAATATGCAATGGTGCTGAGTTTAATCTATCGGCTGTATTTGTATAAGTACAATGTATTTGTAATATGTGATATTGGCAGATCGAACTGCTGTAAAGGCTCTAGTTTATGACTTGGATGCGTTAACTATGATGGTGGTTGATAAGGAAATCCAGATCCAGGATGTTAATCCTAAACCGAACAGGTATTTTACGTATATATATTAGAATTCATCCTCCTGAACATAGTACCCATATATAATAACCATACACCTAATCACTTTAAGGAATTCTGTCCCAGCTGACATGATAATCTGTCACACTTCAACCATTGACATCATACTACAATCACTTTTCAATTGTGGCGTCAGATATTTTGTATTATGACGTCAAAATTTTACGTGAACCTTTGCAATTGTGATGGGCAGTAATTGCAGACAAATAGCAATAAGTAGGATTCAAAGCAATCTTTAATAAATCAATTCTAATGAAATATTCTTATATATATAGATGATCACATGACATCATGAACATAGACGTCGCTTTACTAGTCCCGAAAATAATTTTTTCAAATGCATCTATTGAAAATAAATTATTGCATGCCTTTCATAAGTTCTGCTTTGGACATAACTAAATAACAATGCCGAATATAATGGAAGCATACATTAAGGTAAATTTCTTTATTTTTCGCATAGCATCTGACAGCATTGAATGATACGATATGAATCAGCAGATTTATCGTTGTTTTAGAAGTTCAACGAGAAGTTATATATTTTACTTAGTTGGGTGGGTAACATAACATTTATCTTGTCATTATAATATAAAAAAAGAAGATATGGTATGATTGCCAATGAGACAACTCTCCAAAAAAAGACCAAAATGACACAGAAATAAACAACTATAGCGGGTCGATCACCTTATGGCCTTCAACAATGAGCAAAGCCCATACTGCATAGTCAGTTATAAAAGGCCCCGAAATTACAATGTAAAACAATTCAAACGAGAAAACCAACGGCATAATCTATGTTTGCTCATCATTCATCATGAAAACGATCACATTACAAATCATTTTAGGAAAGCACTGTGTAAGCAGACATTTCAGGAAGCAACAAGTCTGTAGGCTGACTGTATATTATCTGAACAAGTTCATTTCTTGTCAACTTCATAATTATTTCAAAATTTAAAAGATGTCATCTAAATTTGGTCCATTTCTTTTAGCTTAATAATCTTGCTTTTTCAAAGTCATGTTCATTTTTTTTTTCAACTGCGCCCAGAAATATGTGGTTACCTTTAATTTCAGAAAAGGATTTAGGGAAAGGTGATCTGGGTCCCCCTTTTAAAACCTACATTTAATGTTAATGCAGACATATTACTTGTTCCAAACCTAACCTTGTCAAGTTTGGGGCCCTGGGTACCCCAACTTTCTATAATTCATCCTTCATCTACTTTTGAATTTGTTGCTTATTTGTTATTTGGTCTATGAATATCTGTCTATATGTTGACAAAAAAGTCAATGAAACCACATCTTGATGGTCCCACAAAAATGTTGATAATGTGTACATTTCATTTTTTTTCTAGCTCCTCTCCGGCCTAAATTAATATAAAGTTTGTTTCCCCAATCCCGACCCTGCCAAGCCAGGTGTGGGTAGGTATGTAGGGAAATAATATTATTTTTCCAAAAAGCTTGAACATTATCGGACGATCTGGCAAGCCTGAAAATCCAAAATGATTAAAATAATATTTGACTTAGTTTTGACAATAAAATTTTACGAGTAGCACCATTTTTGCAGGGTCGGTCGGGATTGGGGAAACAAACAATATTTTATTTTAGGCCTCAGACATATGATAGCAGTACCTTTTTGGTCACTATTCTGTGTTGCGTCTAAATATTAATTGTAACACTTTAAAGTGACTGAACAGGTAAAACAAATACTTCTCAAGAAACAGAAAAAGAAGACTACTTGGAACAGCACCAGACTATGTATGAATAAAAACTCAGATCGGAATAGCATGGATGATATATTTATACATTTTGTACATCATTGTGAATAAGCAAGGAAAGCTATTAATAATGGTGCATTTTTTTAAAGTTTATTGGGTTTTTTTATTCATATTCTGTTCGAATTTTCACACAATCTGTCAAAAAGGCAAAACTAACTTTACTGAAACTTTCAAACAATATGAGAAGTGTTTCATTCACCAAAACACTCTTGCGATTCTGCAAAAAAAAATCATGCATGATTTTGTGAATGAAAGGGGAAAGAAGATCCTGACACAGCGCACCTGAGCATGTCAATTGCGAACTGACACAATAATTTATATATCACGACCAGTCAACTGATACTGACATTATCAGAGAGTACACATCAAAGGAAAAATGCACAAATTACCGATAAATTGTTAAATATGATATCATAGAATTAAATATGTTTTATTACAAAGAAATGTGTTCTCAATCTTGTCGATAGATATAACAGAATGTCATATTAGTACCAATGACAACTCTCCATCCAAGTCACAATTTGTAAAAGTAAACCATTATAGGTTGAAGTACGGTCTTCAACATGAAGCCTTGGTTCACACCAAACAGCAAGTTATATAGTCCATATCAATCATGACAATACACATAAACAAACAAAACAACTATCGCTTACTAATAACCCTGACTATATGTATTACATGAACTTGTTGCCATCAGAAATGAAAATTTAAATATTCCAACTAACAAAAGCATATGCTTACACATGCAACCAAATATAAAGCACTAAATGATAATACCAATATGAAGCTCTCATCTTACAAAAAAAATGTCAAGATTACAAACCGCAACAAAATAATAAAAAATATAAGAAGCCAGCTGACAACATGTTCTAGAAAATTATTTGCAATTAATATTTCATTCCAAATCCATTACCACAAAACATCTTCTTACAGTTATACTACATCTGGAAATTAGTAATAACAACACTTAATCTGTACCTTCAAAACTAATTGCTTCTTCTAAGACAAAAGCCAGATGAGATATTCATCACTTGAGGTGCTCCAGCTAGAAATAGAAAGGGGCAGGGTGCCAGTGAAGGGCAGGGCACTTTTTTATGATAGGAAAAGGCACTTCTCATTTCTTTTGTCTACGTTTCTGTGTGTATCACAAGTTCACTTTTTTTTTTACTGTATATGTTGTTAATAAAGATGCATAAGTTGTTGGTTTGATTATTTACTCTATAAAATTTGCATTAGAAAAGTCATTCATACTACATGTTCATAAAACATGGCAATACACATTCATACATCAGATCACTATTAACCAAAAGAAGCGAAATAAACTTACTATTCCCCCCCCCCCCCCTTGGAAAAAGGCGTCAGGGAGGGGCGCAATTAAAGGCACCCAGGGCGTGGCTAAGGGCACCCAGGGTGCGGCGCCCTTCTAATTTGGGCTAAAGAGACCACTGTCTTCTATACATATAAGATGTAATATTCTCATATTGAACGGCCAACTATAGTAGTCAGAGGCGGATTTAGAGAGTTTTTCAGGGGACCCCCCCCTTTCAGGGGAAAACTTTGGTTGATCATATACATGTAGTGAATCACTGAAGCATGACTGGAGCTGGCCCCCTCTTATGAAAATTTCTAGATATGCCACTGGTAGTCCATTTTGTCTAGCAGTAATCCTCAAAAGTAAATAATAAGTTTTTCTTATCAACTTGATTATAACCTTGCTAACTATTACATAACTGTCAAGACACAGTATGCATGTTAAAACTACTTGCATTGTCATAAAGAGTAAACAATCATATTCCACAAAACAAACAAAAAAGTGTTTGTATCGTTACTTTAGCTATTACAAACCATATATATATATACTATCAAATGTGACTATCAAGTCTCCTTCAATGATAACCCTGATTCACCAATTACTACAACTAAAATAAAAAAACCAGGAGAAAAAAGACACTATATATTCTAATGCTTGGAGTGCAAGATTCCAATAAAAACCCCTATACCCACAAACCATCGATCTCAATACATGTATTAGCAGCTAAAATACGGCAAGCTTTTTAGAAAAGCTAATACTTGTATCACATATTATCAGAAGTCCATATTATACATCCTTGGTTTAGTGAGAATGTGATTGGTTTAACGCCGTCACGTGGTGACCCCCTATGGATCCGATATGGCCTCAAAATAAACCCAAATTAAAAGTAAAATAACAAAAATACCGAACTCCAAGGAAAATTCAAAACGGAAAGTCCCTTATCAAATGGCAAAAACACATCAAACGAATGGAAAACAACTGACTTGCAACAGGCATTTTTGTAGAAAATAGATTTTACTAAACCTCAATAGATCCGTAGGGGGTCAGTAATAAATGATATAACTTATAATATGTAAAGTCAGTACATTTTATACTGGGCATGAGCATAGCTTGAGTCACCATTTAAAATTTTCTGACCCGTATATATATATATATATATATATATATATATATATATCCCTTACATCACTGAAGAGACATTAATTGTCGAAATCCGGATATGGTGTACAAATTTTTGCACCTCATGTTTGTGGTATACCATCTTTTCCACAAGTTTATTGTTTTCTGTTGGTATTTAATTAATATTAAGATCCATTTTGTTAGATCTGGTGATCAATTTATTTGGCAATCGCCAATGGCAGTCAGCAGGGTTTAAGAACATCAGTTGTTCGACCTGTTAGTCAAATGCGTTTTGTTAAAATAGACTTTTTCACTTTTTTTGGTCTTTTGGAAATTGTTGTTTGTGATGTATTTAGACCCCTCTACCAAGAAATTTGTTTTACATGCACACGTATAAAAATTGCGGTTTTTATCCAACGCAATCATAGGTTTGAACGTTGTTTTCAATTTAGACTTTTATATATTTTATCGTTTGGGCTTGTATTATATTTTCCTTCGGGTTTATATGATCCGTTCATCCTATTTCGACTCTTTAAAATTCAAGAGTCTTTCCTAAATTGAGGTAAATTATATGGCCTTCCAAATACCGTTTCGATCCCTAACTTCACTGAAGAGACATTAATTGTCGAAATCCGGATATGGTGTACAAATTTTTGCACCTCATGTTTGTGGTATACCATCTTTTCCACAAGTTTATTGTTTTCTGTTGGTATTTAATTAATATTAAGATCCATTTTGTTAGATCTGGTGATCAATTTATTTGGCAATCGCCAATGGCAGTCAGCAGGGTTTAAGAACATCAGTTGTTCGACCTGTTAGGCAAATGCGTTTTGTTAAAATAGACTTTTTCACTTTTTTTGGTCTTTTGGAAATTGTTGTTTGTGCTGTATTTAGACCCCTCTACCAAGAAATTTGTTTTACATGCACACGTATAAAAATTGCGGTTTTTATCCAACGCAATCATAGGTTTGAACGTTGTTTTCAATTTAGACTTTTATATATATATATATATATATATATGTTGTTTACAAATTGTAATGTTGTACAAATTATAATTTGTACAGAATTTTTGTACAAGTTATCAGTGTTTTATGAACCGCTTAACACAAATGGATGATACAAGCATACAGTCTTTTGTTTCGCATATTTTTGTTATATTTCCATGACTACATGACACAGCCTAATACTGAGCATTGCTACAAAAAAACATTATAAGAACACAAAAAAGACTTTTTATGGATATGATTTTGGTACAAGGAGAAAAATAAAAAAAAAGAATTTAAACCATTCAAGTGTCCTTATTTCCAGTTTTACGACAAGGAGAATGGCACTAAATGTTAGGTTAAAGTATATAAATTTGAATTTAAGACATAAAGCTGATAAATTTTACAAGATAAACTTTTTTATCACCTGGTGCAAAAAGGTATATGTCAAAAAACTTATAATTGGTACAAAAACCCCGTACAAATTATAATTTGTACAAACTTACATCTTGTACACAACATATATATATATATACCATATATGGTCACTGACCGACCATGCGAGGGGTGTATAGCCAGTAAAGGTCGTTAAATACTTCCATCATCACTGACGCCATGTGTTATAATTATATCCCACTGACTAGCAACACAACAGGACTTTTTATTTTCATTTTTGCTGTACACTTGACCTTAAGGTCCTTTGAACTTTTATCACTTGTGATAAGTTTCGATCCCGTAACAGTGAGGTTTTTTTTTATAAATTTGTACCTTACACGTGTTTCACTTACAATAAACGTTGTTTAGGTTTTAAAGTTTTTGTACTCAATTTACCTTTACTTATTACATCATAGCTTTCAGTTTCTCTTTGCATTTCCAAAAAACCTTACCTGACTGATAACGTATATTAAATGAAACCAATGCAGTGCATGTCACCTTGCACAATAACTATCTATTTTTGTTTGCAAATGGCGTACGAGACAACATTATAATTTGAAAAAAAGAAAGGTAAATTCAATATATTTTATTGCAATCTCTCATTGAATATTTTCATATTTCACTGCTTGGTACATATTATTATTCAGATAATGTAACTTTATCATTTTTTGTATTCCAAGCATTATGAAAATTAACATTAAAACACGGGCATTAATGTTTTCAGAAAATATGTCGCATGCCATTGTTCAGTCCTTTTAATACCAAGAAATGAATGTAAAATGGTTATTTTCAGTTAGATTGCAATAGAAAATAAAGCATACTAGCTTCGAAATGTTAACTACTAGTATACAGTTTCCGTT
The DNA here is from genome assembly GCF_021869535.1 of Mytilus californianus. Taxonomy (NCBI): domain Eukaryota; kingdom Metazoa; phylum Mollusca; class Bivalvia; order Mytilida; family Mytilidae; genus Mytilus; species Mytilus californianus. The sequence goes on from NW_026262668.1 coordinate 4,026,743, forward strand.
TTGCTCTTTGTTGAAGGCCGTACGATGGACTAGAGTTTCTACCATCTAAGTCATTTCGTACCAGGTGGACAGTTATCTTCTTGCCATACCACACATTCTTGTTTTATACCTGCATTTAAACAAACATAATTGCGACAGATTCACATATAATTTTTCCTGACACAGTTAATGAGTTTTTCGTTTTGCCTAATAGAGTTTAAGAGTTCCGCCTGCGCTTCGTATTTGTATTCAGAGAAATAGTTCGTTAGTTCAGTTTTAGTCGAAAAGGAGAAGGGTTTTGGAGAAGAAAAAAGCTTGTTAAACAATGAATAATCAAGTTAATTCGATTATTGTCGTGTTATAATTTAGTTTATATTTTGACATTTGTGGATCTTCTCTTGCTGATCAGTTTTTTTTAATTTAAAGTGTACATGTATATCTCTATCTATTATAGTTTTCATGATAATAGGCAAAAATGCAAACACTTGGCAAAAATCGTCATTAAAGGGCAATAACTTCAATAAAGAGTCAACTATAGTTTGGTCTATATTAATTTATTGATCTTGTCTTGTCGATAATTTTTGCCTTCACAGTTTATATCTATCTTTTATAGATAACAGACAGTCTGACAGTTTTGATATAAATTGACAGTAAATAGATCTAAACATTTTGAAAAATTCTGCCTTGACGAACTTTCTCTATCTTCAATGTTTTTCAAGATAATAGAAAAACTTGCATTTACCCGTATGTTTCTATTTTATGCCATGTAAGCCATGTTAGTTGGTAAGAGGAGTATTCACATTTTTTAAACTAGACACCCCAATGATGATTGTGGCTATGTTTTTTTGTTTAAATTTGGCACTGTTGTTTCAAAGGAGAAGATTTTTGTCAAAGTTAACGGACGACGACGGAATACGACAACGGACGACGAACGACGGACGCAAAGTGATGAAAAAAAGCTCAATTTGCTCTTTGGTCCAGGTGAGCTAATATTAATAAACAACTCACCATGGCAAACAATTTGTGAAGTTGCTTTCTGGTAAGCGGACAGAATATGTCTACGTCGTTTATATGTCAATAACGGCTTACCAACAAATTATATTTGATTTTTCATTTATAAACAATAACTTTGTTATATAGGCTAAAGCTTGATCAGTTTCCAGATCATCATTGTTTAAAATACACATATATATATATAAATAAGATATTATAAATCTAAGCAACAGAAATCTCATGAACTCCAAAAGGAGCGAGACCGGGTGCTTCGACAGGGAAAGAATCTTTTGATATGCATGCAACACATGCATTAAAAATGTACCGGCTGTCAAAAATGTATTACTTATAATTCATGATCGACTCAAACAAGGAACCGGAATGTATATGATAATGTAGTGACAGAGTCGTGTCGTGATTAATCAAATAAAACGGTACCAATTTTACTGCAACAGATGAGCATTTCGAAAATCTATGTCTCCTCAGAGATGCTCGGGAGCAAAATATTTGAAAACCAAAACTAAAAAAAAAACACTTGATAAAATCGAAAAGAAATAAAAGTATTGCGAAACACGGTCGTGAAATCTGTGCTTTGCACAAGGAAGATACATTCCTTGATTTCAAATGACTTTCTAGGTTTTACAATAGCAAGTTTTAACAGACTGTTATACCCTGTTCAATAAACAATATGATAACGATTGCACCTCCTGGAATGCCAAGTAGAGCACACATGTACCCCTTATAGTTAATGCATAAAAAATATATAGATAAACGGCCAAAAGGAGATTACGATTCGGTACAATTAATAAATGCTAGGTTTACGTATAATTATGTTAAGCATAACATATACGTACTAATACTAGGTATGAATATAATTTTAGGTGGATCATTGGTTTATATTTCCTCAGATAGAATTTTGTTATACTTTGCCAGAATATAATATTTTTTTCCGCTTTTTTCAAAAATATAATAAAAAGTATGGGTCACCGTGCTATTTTTTAAGGTACAAGTCGTACAAAATTGCCCAATTTTCATAGATGTTCATGAAAAATAAATTTTTGTGAATAAAAAGAAATCTAAGAGATAGAACTTTGAAATAAAATATGAGAAGATAGGTTTTAAATTATGCTTTAAGAAAATAAAAAGAAAAAATGGTGTCACCGACCTTGATTTTTTTTTTTTTTTTTTTTTTTTTTGGATAGAAGTAAAAATCGAAAATTTCTCTATTATTCCTTTATCAAAATTTTACTATTTGAGTTATATCCCCTTAAAAAGCTTAGTTGACAATTTGGTTCAAACAAACACAGATATTTAGTATTTGATAAATCAGTCTGAATAACGCAATAAATCACTTATCTGTGTTTATTCCAATAAAAGCCTAACCCATTAATTGCCAATCTGCCTCAAAATTTGCAGATTTAAGCAAAGAACTATAATTATTGGGAACTGCTATTTTTCAATCCAAGATGGCGGTTTACATTTTATCTACCTTAACTTAGATAAAAACTGTTGCGTCTGAGTTTGAGGGCCAACCATAGTCGAAGTTTATATGGTAACATCAGTGATAAAATTAACATAAATGCCTGTATACATTTCAGGAAATATCATAGACAGTACTCAATCTAACCACCTTAGACATTATATTCACCGCAGATTAAAGATGGCCAGCCAAGCACAAGGCACTAATGCACAGATACCAACAATTAATATCGACAAAGTAAAATTGGCCTTTGTCAAGAAATTAAAACTTGGTTCACGATTAAAAGAAGGAAATGTCACTGGTATTTGCCAACTACCAGATAAGACAGTAGTGCTGTCGAGTTGTGATATGGAAAACAACCAGGGAAGATTATATTCCATTGAGCCTGACGGCACAATATTATCATCAAAATGTGAAAAAGCACCATTTGGAATAACCTTTTTTAATGAAGAATTGCTTGTTTCATATCCAAAAACACAAGAAATCGGGATGGTAGACATCGATGATTTAGAAATGTATCAAACCTTTGCTAAAGGATATGAATTTCGAGGAGTATCAACAAACGGAACTGACATAGTTTCAATTTCAAAAGGAAAGGGAATAAGTTTTATGAATAAATCGGGTTATATCTATAAAGAATTTCCTCTTAAATCAACAAACGGAAAGACTTTCATTCATTTTGATAAGGAATATATCTACTTTACTGACACAAAAGAACCATGGATAAAATGTATGAATACCATTGGAAAGAGGGTCTGGCTTTGTGATTTGATAGATGAAGCACCTAAAGGATTGTGTACCGACATGTACGGTAATGTATTTGTTGCAGATAGAGAAAACGATGATATTCTCATCGTTGCGGCCGATGGATCAAAATATCGCTCTCATAGTGTAGATGAAGTAGACGAACCTACTGCATTATGCTTTGATAAGGAAAATTGTCAGTTGATTGTGGCAGACAAATCTAGAAGTCCTTGCATTTACCACGTTACGTATAGATGACTATCATGTACATTAACAGTAACTCAAGTAGGTTCGCAATGTCAAGTCATTATAATCCAGACCCACATGACTACAAGGTCATAATAAATATTCACTTTTTTTTGTCATTCATTTAAAAAAAAAAATGATATTTTTAAAGAGGATGATTGTGCTAATAAGCAATTTCATGTTGATGTTGATGTTTTTGTAGAAGTGAAGTATTGTAACATGTTGAAAATAATTGTTGATCCATAGTTATTTTGACCGTTTTTATTTCACATGTCTCAAGGAATAAAATAATTTCAAATAAAGTACTTTTTTTTCATTTCACTTTTATACAAACGAAGAAAGCAACAAAAAGATATCATGTTAAAGGCAATTTGACATGTATTTTATATGCTACTATAGGCGGATAGTTCTCTCATTGGCAATCATACCACATCTCCCTTTTTTACATTGAAAACGTCATGGCAAAAAAAAAGAAAAAGACCAAAAGACAAACAACAGTATAGAAAACTTAAGACTGAACAAAACACACCCCACCAAAAAACCGAGGTTGATCTCGGGTGCTACGGAAGGTAGCAGATCCTGCTCAACATGTGGCATCCGTCGTTTGGCTCATGTTAGTACATACCCGATGTAAATATTTGATGGCCTCTTTAATTTCTTCACAGGCTGAAATCTTGGTGACATTAATTAAGACTGTCATAACCTCAGACATTCAAAGTTTTGAATTTTCATAGATTTGCTAATCGCTATTTTAGTAGTTGAAATCAGGATGATCCAAAATACTTACAATTTGTGTCTGGAAGGTAAATACGGACATTTTCTTGGATATTTCACTACTTTGGTATTCACAAAAATGCTGGAACAAGAAACGTTAAAGCAATTACAGGTTACAATGAAGTAAGTATTTACACAGGCGACAATGGATAAGAAATCCATTGAAAAAACTATCAAGGTCTGAATTTTCGACACCTGTGTGAATAAAACTGCAAAACACATATGGTGCCGCAGCGTTGATAGAAAAATGGTATTTTTTAAGGGTACTCTATTGTTCCTGAATTTTTGAAAAAGTAGGAATGAAGAACAACACCCAGTCCTTAATTTTGCTCATCACAAAGAGTTTCAGATTTTAACCTGCAAGGTGCTTTCACTCAGTGATATAAATGATAATTTTAAATCAGCAATAATGTTCAAAAAAAGCTGTGATGAATGGCAATATGTATTATATAAATTAATGCTTGAGTTATCAATGTGCCGTTATATATTCCTCGTTTTTGTAAGTTATCGTTAATAAAAAGTCATATTATTACCCAGAAGCAAAGGAATATGTTGAGGTTATCGAAGATACAAGATCTATATAAACCCTTGCTAATTCCCAAAGCTACATTTACGAAACTGTGCTTTTACGGATGTTTTTTATCCAAAAGTCACAACAGGTCATACAACACAGATTATTACGTTCGTTTGGCAATGAAATAAACTGTATCACATACCTGCCCAATAGATCAAAATTATTTTGATAAAGTTGTAAATACCCGTAACCAGTCTAAAATACATGTGCCTAATTATCGTAACCAGTGTACAATACATGTAACACATTACCTTAACCTGATTAACATACATGTGTCACATTATCTTAACCCGGTTAACATACATGTGTCACATAACCTTAACCTGATTAACATACATGTGTCACATTACCTTAACCTGATTAACATACATGTGTCACATTACCTTTACCAGGTTAACTTACATGTGTCACATTACCTTTACCAGTGTAAAATACATATTTCCCATAACAATAACAAGGTAGATGCTAGTTTCTTCTCGAAGGGAGGAATAAATCGTATTTTCAAACAAACAAAAAACAATTTGATTCAAACAAACAGTTTTCTGAAAATGACATTATCCTGATGCTTGTTTATATAGAAAAGAGGAGATGTGCTATGATTTCAAATAAGACAACTATCCTTTAGAGTTCACCTGAAGTTGATACAAACAATTATAGGCCACCGTAACAATGAAAACAAAACCCATACCGTTTGGTCGGCTATAAAAGGCCCCCACATGAAAAATGTGAAACTATTCAAACGGATAAACCAACGGCCTAATTTGTAGCAAAACAATTTACGAAAAACAAATATGACAGCAATAAACCAACAACACCGACTAAACTACATGCTTGGTACAGGCACATGTAAAATGTGGCGGTGTTGCATATGTTTGTGAGCGCTCAACCTTCCCCTTACCTGGGACAGTGGTGTTACAGCACAATATAAGTAAAAACTGTAAAAATCAGTTGCAATTGGCTTAAATAAAAAAAATCGGTACGAGGAACAAATGCAATTGAAACCATAGCTTAATAGTCATTGCTACAATTCTATGTCCGTGGTCAAAACAAGTGATTAACAAGCTAGTGCTGATAAAGCATTACTTCTTTCCCCATTGGCACCAAGCGCTTACTATAAAGGCTTCTGAGGGTAATTCAAACGTAAAATTAAGTGGAATACATATTGCAATGTGACCTACCGAATGAGACTTATCACCGGATTTGTATTTACATGACGGGTGCCACATGTGAAGCAGGATCTTCTAACCCTTCTAGAGCAACTTTGATCACTCCCTTTTTTTGTGGGGGGGGGGGGGGGGGGTGGGGGGAGGGGGTAGTCGTATTGCTCGGTCTTTAGTTTTCTTTGTTATGTTTTGTGTACTGTTTGTCTTTTCGTCCTTATTCGTTTTATTCCCATAACATTGTCAGCTTGTTTTCGACTTATGAGTTTGAATATCCCTTTAGTATCTTTTGCCTCTTATTCGCAACATAGATATGCATCTCTTTGTCCTAAATTTGTTTAAAATATTGATAACATTTATTATGTGTGTGGGCTGGTTTATTTTTCTCTACTACCAAAATATCTGTGTATGTTTTGGATATAGAAACGTCCTTACCTGGTCTTCAAGCTGGAATACATTTGACTCGAAATTCACGACCAGACTATATAAATGTTCTTGTGATAACACTATATGTATGTATTTGTTTAAAACTGCAGAAAAGAATAGCTATCTTTACCATTAACATTTTGAATGCGACAGGGTTTTTTAATGCATACTTGTACCCAAAATTACGGGCAAATGATTTTTTGAGTTCTCGTATAATCGTATTTCAAATGTCCTTTTAAAACATGATGGCAACACTTTATAAATTGCATGCGTCCGAAGCACGTTTCTGGACTTACCTTCATCAGGAACGCTTAAAGTCGAATATTTGAAAGCCAATGATGTATAAGAACCGAATCAGATGAAGAGCTATATGAACAAACAGGTACTAAAATAATTGCCAAATCCTTCTGAGGTCAACGTTGCCTCAGGGAGTTGAAACCTTATTTTCTTAATAATTTATAAATTTATCATCGGACAATTTAAGAAAGTTTTGTCATAAATGATACTAGATTTGTGTTGTGATAGTCACATTTGTAATGTTTTGTAATTTTTATTAAATGCTGCATTGAACAGAAAATAATAAATTACTTCGACAAACCAAGCCAACGTAATGACTTGCTTCTTATTTAGCGATGTATATGATTAGAAATTTTTAAATTAGTATGAATGTATGATGGAAAATATTACTGATACAACTGCTGCAAAAAAATGATTAAAAAACACAAATAGATGGATCCATGCTGCTACAACGATGTAAAACAATGAGCTGACATGGATTAATGATGCTACAATGGTGTTAACAGTTGGGTGACATGGCAACATGCTGCTACAAGGGTGTTAACAATGGGCTGACATGGATTCATGTAGCTAAATACGTGTAAATCAATGAGATGTCATGAATGTATCCCTTAAAACAATAGAATGACAGAGATTTAGCTAAAGGTTTGTGAAACAATAAAATGACATGAATTTATGATGATAAAGGGTGTTAACATTGAGATGATTTGAATGTATGATGTAACAGGGGTGTAAAACAGTGAAATGACATGGATTTAAACTGCTTGAAGGTGTCAACAATGAGAGGAGATGCATTTATGCTGGTAGGAGGGTGTTAAAGAATAATATGACATAGACTTACGGGTGTAAAACAATGAGAGGACATGTATTTATGCTGCAACAGGGGTGTAAAAGAACAAAATGATATTGATTAACGTTGCTGTAGGGGTGTTTTGTTACAGTGTTATTTGATAATGAGGTGACATATAGATTTATACTACTACATTTGTGTTTAACAATAAGATGTCTAGACATGTATTCATATTGTGAATTAATTAGATGTAATTTTGATCGAACAGGTATGTTACCATTGTATAACATGGATGTATGTTCCTACCTTGGGGTACAAAATTAGATTATACTGCAACAAGGGAGTTAATTTTGATATGACATCGGTTAATGCGGTCACAAGGATGAAAAACAATGAGATGATATGTAGATTTGCTGGTACATTTGTGTTTATCAATTGGATGAGATGAACGTATGCTGCTTCAGTCGTGTAAATCAATGAGCTGAATGGATTGATACTGCTACATTGGTGAAAAACAATGATATGACATACATTTTCTCTGCTACAAGCGATGAGAAGATATAAAGTTATGCTGTTACAGGGATTTAAAACAACGACATGACAAGGATTCATGCAGCTCCATTGGTGTAAAACTTCGATATGACGTAGAATTTGTTAGCTTCAAAGGTGTAAAACAATGAGATGACATGGATTCATGCTGCTCCATAGGTGCAAAACAGTTGGTTATAACAAAGACCTTATTTGCTATACGGGTTTAAAACAATGGGATGTGAAATGGATTTCAGCTGCTACAGGGATGTAAAACAATAAGATGACGTCGATGTACGATGCTATAGGGATGCTAAAGGTATTATTTTTTTTCCTTCTGCACACCATTTTACGACTGATTGTGTAAATCTATTGTGAATAAGTTAAGATGGAAATTTTAAAATGTAAGGAAGAAATATTTTGGTATCAATTTCTTTAGAAGAAAACAAACATTTCCACGATTTTTCAAGATTTTTCCAAACAAATATTTCCTTGATTGCGTATTTTTATGCTTTGTTACTTTTCATAAAATTAAGGATATTTTTGAATTAGTGAATAAGAGCGAAACATATATATCAAACCTTAAGGAAATAAAGTCAATACGAGATTACTGTTTCCAAATTTTCCCTGCAAATTTGAAATCAAATGTATCATGGTATTAAATGTATGTGCTGACAATGAACAGAAGCAAAACTACAGTCTATGATCTCCAAGCAGGTAAGTTTTTATCAGATTTAATAGCATTAAACTATCTCTAATGAATGGCTATTGAGTTTTTAAAGATTTTTTCCATAAGGGTACTCAACTGCTGATAGAACGAGTTAGATGGCAAAACAGAGAAAGGGACTACCGCTTATATGGCTTATTTACTTATAAATAGAGTGGTTTTGCTTACAAGGAAGCAGTTAAGCCAAGAGTTTCTAGTGATGAAGTTGAAGTAATCCTTCGAACATTTTGACGCTCGCCAACACGAGTTGGATGACCATTATGGAATATCTGTTGACGATGTATATGTTCCAATTGTCGTAAACACAATCCCGTCCTACCGAATGAGACTTATCACCAATTTTGTGATTACGTGAGCAACAAGACGGTTTTTTATATAACTTATAGAACGAAACCATATGGGTGAACTACATTAGAATAACCCAGGACTTTCTATCTGACTAAAACAGTAATTAACTAACAGTATGATATAAATGGTTCTTTCTGTTGCTACTACATTAGTCATTACTCTACGCAATATGTTGTTTTGACAGATACAATTAATCTTACCGGAATAAATTATTGGAAAAAAATGAAAACAACAGGTTATTTATTTCATGCGTCCGAAACGCTTTTCTTCTTTTTACTTCATCAGGAACGCATAAAGCCGAATATTTGAAAGCCGAGGAGTATAAAGATAGGGTTTTCTTGCAATTTGAATTGTTATAAATTAGGCCGTTAGTTTGCTCGTTCGAATCGTTTCACAATTGTCATATCAGGGCCTTTAATAGATGACTATACGCTATTGCTTTTTGTAATTATTTGGTCCGTACGATGACCTTTAATTGCCTTCACCCACTTCATTATAATTGGGGGGCCTCGGTGGCCGAGTGGTCTAAGTAGTAATCACTAGCCAGTCAACACTGAGGTTGTGAGTTCGAACCCCGCTCGTGCGGATGCACTCGACTCCAATCTAAATTGACTAGGATTGTCAGTTTTCCTATCGAAGGTCGGTGGTTTTCTCCGGGCACTCCGGCTTCCTCCACCAATAAAAACTGGCCGCCACGTAATAGCCCAAAAGCGGTGCTTAAAAGTGGCGTTAAAACACAAAAAAATCAAAAATCAAATCATTATGATTGGTCTTATTATATAAAAAAGATGTAAAGAACACTAATCTCATTTTGAATTACTTCTATAATTCGTATTTTTTTAAACTAGTAATAGTACAAAACGAAATAAAGAATACAACATGTCTACACTAAGATTTTGATATATCACACAGATCCATGTCTGCGTATTTAGAAGCATTATTTACCGAAACTTCGAAAATTCACATTTTAGAGTAATGATAAATAGTTTAGCTAAACGTTTAAGCTTAACTGATCCGACGACGTACTATTCATCTATAAAAACAACATTTTTTTAGATGCAATACATTCATTATCCGAAAACATCGCACCAGGCTCTGTGATAGATGACCTTTCCCTATAATATTAAACCCTATTTTAAAACAATTTCTGTTAAGACAGGATTAAGATTGGTGGTTAAACTGTAATTTGAACCATAGGGTCCTGATTGGCTAGTTAATTTTAATGATGATTAGAATATCATCAATTTTTATAGATCATGTAAATATCCATATAACAATAAATTTACTATTTAGACCTCCAACATATTATGGTGAAGGGCCTAGAAAATTTAATATACTGCATACAAGACTAAGGCACCAGTGCAGTTCATTAAATGCAGACTTAAATAAGATAAATGTAGTGAATGATTCTAAATGCTCCTGCGGTTCTCCTGTTGAAGATGCCATCCATTACTTTCTAGAATGTCAATTATATTATAACTAAAGAATATCTCTGATTAATGATCTTATAATTATGAACATACACATTGATATTGAAACGCTATTGTTTGGAAAAGTGAATATAATTACGAAACTAACTCTAAAATTTTTGAAAAAGTTCGTTATTTCATTAAACAGTCAAACAGATTTTGACGTTCTAAGTCAGCAGCTTTCGTTCTTTCTTTTTTCTTTCTGTCCTATTTGCTTTTTTTTTTGCCATGCCAATGTGTGACTCCATCCTTTATTTTCTATAACTGTTGATATATTATGTATGTGTTTGCTGTCATCATATATGTGTATTGTATATGTAAGGAGAGGACTTAATATAAGTTGTTATAACTTATGTCCAATCCTATTGCTTGATTAATGCAATAAAATATTATTAAATTAACAATAAATCACGTTTACCATATAACTGCATTCATTATTTTTCATTCATCTTTATGTTTTTCAAAAGTTTAAAACACTAAACTGTCGAATAGTTTTAATATTTTAAACTAAACATGTTATCCTAATAAAGAAAAATTGTAACTAGGATTTTTTTTCATTCTTGACCGATTTTAAACTTTCACAACCGATTGGTTTTGTTTTATCATAAACATCTGGTTTGTTGTTCTCTGTTATCTATAATTCTTAGTTCTTAAATCAGTTATGTCGTCTAAAAAGACGGAAGGACAAATTGGCCATAAAAGCAAATGTGTTAAAAAAATCTCTAGTTTGCAAAATAAAATGTAGTTCGAAATATTTCAATAAAACGTCGCAGTCTGGGTTTAAACAAAGTTTTTTCTCTTTGGTTTTGCAGCCATGAATATAGAAATTTAATTCTTAAAATGACGAAACCGTACAAAGTCTGGACTTTTTAAAATATATATGTAGAAACTAAAAAAAAATGTTCAACGGTATTTTAACGACGAGCGTTTAACTTTGCCAATTCAACGCTCTCAATCCGACCTGGTGTTGCAGTATACATCCTGCAATGCTCAATGGACATCTTGTGGACAAACTGAAAGCTGTTTCTAAACCATAGGATACCATCGGTGGGTAGTTATGATGTCCCTCTGTATCCTGTCAACATCTTCCGTGTAACCCATTTGTTCACCATCGAGCCTTTTGCAAATAAGTTTAGAATACCATACATATAAATCGTCTTAGCATTCTCACTATAACTCATTTTGTTTGACCATTTGAGCACACCCAACCCAGTTTTATTTTGTACGATTTCGTCATTTCAGTGAATTAATTTTCAATTGAATATCAATTTCTGTAGTACAGGAAACAGTTATTATATGAATAAAGTATCATTTCCAGTTTTTTCCAGACATGTTTTTGCTTGATGACGCAAATTCGTGGTTCGTCACTTTTCATAGAATTAAGGACATTTTTCACCTAGTGAATAAAAGTGAAACATATATATTACACTTAAGGAAATTAAATCAAAATGAGCAAACTATTGTCAAATTTTCACTGCAAATTTGTTTTATGAAATAGATGTGCTAACAACAAACCAAAGTTAAACAACTGTACCTTTAAAACTCTCCAAGTAGGTAAGTATTTGTCACTTTTAATTCCATTCAACTATCTTTAATTTACTGCTGTAGTTTATTTTTAAGAACCTCAACCAATAAGGGTAAATAATTGCACAAAAAACGAGACAGGTGGCAAATAAAAAGAAAGGGACAACCTCTTTTGTAGCCTATGTAATAATTGACAATTTGGTGATGAGTATCACTAAATAGTTAAATGCATATTTCTTTCCCAAAAAGCGAAAGACATGCATTAAAACTCATTTTACTAGCAGACACAACACAATTTAATTTTTTGACCTGATGTCCAGTAACCACAAAAACAAATTTTAGATAACTTTAAATTATATATCACGTGTTGATAGTTGTGTGTTTGTTTATTGGTTAAGCTTTGTTATAGTATATGCACTTGTGAAATACCCACTCATTACAGTATTCTAGTTTATATGCAATTGTTTTTTTTCTGTGTACCGATATAATGCTTTAACTGTATTTGAAATTTAACACTGGTCGATTGTGTCCTGGTCATGCCATTGTTCTCTTGGTAAAAATGTGCACACATATATAGCAAAGTATGGATAATGGTCATCTATATATTGAGTGATCAACTAATCTGTATTTAAATTTTTTATTATCATATAAAGATTATGTTCGTGCATAGAACAAGTCTGTGGATGACCAATTGAAAACATCGATTTTGTTTTTATTATTATGGAAAAGTAAGTCGTCGGACTAGTAAACTATTTACCAGAACGGCACAATAATAATATTTTCGACCTATTTTTGTATGCTTTAAACCATGCACGTAAGTTGTGATGCTTTGACGATGTCTTGATTCGTTGATTGATTGTTTTAAAATAAGGAGATTGGTATGATTGCCAAGTGACAACTATCCAATAGAGTTCAGATAAAGCGAATTTAAATAACTATATGTCACCGTACAGCCATTAACCTCTGAATTACAGGCTTCTGACTTTGGACAGGCACATATAGAATGTATTATACTTATTTGTTAGCGCTCAACCCTCCCCAAAACATCAGGAAAACATTAAGCTGTAAAAATCAGTTGTAAAGAGTATGACTCATCAGACCCGCCAGATGCACAATTAAAACAACTAACATAAGGACAAAAGATACAAAGTGCCGATCTAAGAGAACTTGCAGTTACTAAAAGCTAGTTCAAAGTCAATATCAACTAATAAATAAATCATATTCTCCCAGACTAAAGTACCAATCAGTATACATACAACGGATTAAGTGTAAAGTAGTCATAAATAGAGAAAATTTCAAAATATATTTCCATTATATTAAGAGGATGTAAGACCAAAGTATTCGTTATATATAGCACTACAATAGTAAAGTTATGTTATGTTTTAAAAAAATATTTAAAAACCAAACTTAAAAACCAAATACGTATATCTATGAAAGAGTTAAGCAACGGTTCTAAGTAATTTATGGTAATGAAATCCCTGATTCAATGATTTACCAGTTATTCATAGATGACAATCATCAGTTATGAATAAAACATAACTAACACAGGTAAAACTCTAGTAAGTAGGGGATAAAGATAATACAATGTAATAGATTTTTTAAGAATAAGAACAAATCTAAAAAAAAAACCCGGTAGGATTGCTAATTTGACAAATTCCAATAGATCTAAATGAAGCTGGTTAAAGCAAATATACGTCATTCATTGTTGCTTGTATCAACCTGTGGTGATCATGATAGGATATCTTGAGTTTTGATACTAAAAATTTGTTTTCATCTCGATTTAAAGCACGTATTGGACCTTGTTTTGTGGGCTTATTTTTCACTAGAACTAATTTGTAAGAGTTGCTTCCCATACTCCAGGTCTATCCCCTTAAACAGACAAAAAGATGCATTTTAAAAAGAACAACAATCCAAAGTATAAATTGTTGTTTTATTTTAACCTTATTAGAGACTTATTCATGTTTGTAAAATTGTTTAATTGAGAAGCTAAGGTTACTATTTCCTCAGGCAATGTTGATCATAGACTTTGTTGTCTTTATAGTTTCATTGTAAAGTTTTTGGTTCATCTCTGAAATTAATTGGTATTAGTTGTAGATCTTTGGTAATATCTCTTTGAATTGTCACAATTTTTCGGGACTAGGCAATTCAAACTTTATATAGTTTACCTGAGACATTATCTATGCAACTCCTTGGATGCATGTTTTTCTATTATTCTTTAAAAATTATTACATTTCGTTATCTTTACCCTCTACTATGGTTTTACTATAAACTCTTATAATTCCTATATTTGCCCTATGTTTATGTTTTACTTACGTTTGACTACATGAAGGGGTATCCCAGCAAAACCATCAAAAACTACCGGGTAATAAACAAATCCTGGTTTCCCATGATGATGAATTCTGATCATTAGTTCCAGCAAAAAGTTATCCTTATTATCCCTATCTAAGTAAGATCACGAAAGGTTAAAAATACATGGCCCTAAGAGTTTGATGTGTTTTTTAACCAGGCCAAAATACTACAAATTTCACATAGAAATAGTTGTGGTATAACTATCAATACAAAATAACTTCTATTTGGAACATCACATGAAAAATAACGAAGAAATAACCCCTCAAGTATGCATTATTTATGTTGTAAGGTCAATTTTTGTCAAATTTTCAATAATTCTTAACAGTTTTTAACATAACTTACTTATGCCGTCACCCCTGATCCAGAAAGTCTTTATGTCGAGGGATTCAATATCATCATTGGCAACTTTTGTTTACATAAATGTTGGGATCCTAGGTTGCGGCCAAGAGTTTCCTGAAGCTTTGTAGGTCCGAAAAATGCACAAAATCGTCGTTTTTGTTTACATATAAAAATGTGCTGACTTTGAAGCTTACAATGTACTCTAATGAAGAGATTTGTTGAACAAAGTAGGAAGGCTTTTGAAATAGATCCATCTAAGAACCAAGTTATGGAATTTTATAAAAAAAGTTGTAATTCAAGGCCATATTTGGCCTAAAGTGAACCTTGTCTTTTCTGACGTGATGTTACTAAGACAAAATTCCGAATTCTTTCTTGCCCTCATACATTTTCATATCGTGCAGATGCAATAGTTTGTGCGCAATTAAGACAATTAAAACAATGTCGCCTTTAACATGCATCTTTCTCAAGTAATGTATGTCTGAGTATGTGGTTTAGCAATTTCTTTTTCTTACGTTTAAGAAAAATGATTATCGATGTCCGATTCAGATCTATATGAATTCTTCCGTTTCCCATCTAAAACATGAAACATTGGCACTGAACAAAAGTAATGACTACGAAACAACAACGTATCCAATCAAAAATGTAACACAGAGGTCCTAAAGGGTACTTATTTTGGATCCCCCCTCCCCCCCCCAAAAAAAATAAATAAAATAAAAATTCAAGGAACAACAAACCACAACGTACTAAGATGTGTTGATAATAGAATTGTTAATTTATATCAATGACAAAATATATGACTAAAAATAGAAATTTCAAGCAATGGTAAGGCTGGCTCAAGTTTAATCCTCAAATTGTGTTGCATGCTCAACGAATATTATTGGATGGTCTCAAATATCTTTTTTTATTTATCTTGTAATGCTGATAAATTGTTTGATTAATAAAACCCTAGTCACGACCCACATGGTTCAGTAACGATTTGTCTATGTTATCATTATCAACATCAACTGACAATGAACATTTTGAAAATTCGAAAAAAACCCTATTCAATTTAAGTGCTCGCGGATAAGAGGGAGTCTTCTAGCAAATCTAAAACTAAAACCAATTTAATATTCAGTGGTAATGTCGGAATTGAAATGGTAATGTAAGTTACTTTGATAAAGAATAACAAGGCCGTATTGTACGTTGTCATAGAAAGCTTTAACACATGAACAACCCGTGAAATCGAAATAATTTGTTCATAATTTGTTTAATTTTGATTGCTTTTTTTTTTACAGATGCCATCTTTAACAATGTATTATCAGTGTGAAGATAAATGTATATAAAATACGAAGGAAACGTAAAATGTAATCCAGTGTCAAACACGACATCTACAGGTATTTAAAGTTTGTATTTTACAAGAAGGAACATATTATCAAGTTTTACATTAAACCCAAGATAATTGCATTAAAAACTTTTAGAATATTAAAATTTCAGATAACGATTTAGTAACATCACACTAAAAACGTGATCAAGTCTTACATAATGACCCGATATCGGATAGTTTAGGCAAGGAGTTTAGCACTTTAAACCTATATGACAAAAAAATGACATGTAAAGCAGTTTTTTATTGTCTTTATTAGAGCCCGATTTCTTTTCAATAACTTCCATCCTTTTTTTTTGTGTTTTTTTTTGTGTTTTTTTTTTTGTATGGTTCATGTTGCATAGTCGCAAGTTTTCTGTGTAGTGTTTTCAGACCTTCCTTTTCCTCGCAGTTATGGTACATATTCAGGATGAGACAAACATACTTCGTTGCTTTTATTTTCATACAGTTATATAAATACCAGTTAGATTGGAGTATTTTAATAGCATGAAGTCTTTTTTTTTTTTTTTTTATTTGCTTAGAGTACGACCAATTTATTTCTTTTTTTTTCTTTTTTTAACACTCAAATTGATTCTTTACTGCACATATTGCTGTTTAACAATAAAACATGGTGTACAGCATTCCATCAAGTATCCCTGCTAAATTTACCACTGAATATCAAGGGAGAATAGTCAGTAAAATTAACTATGAATAACATTTGTATACATATCTGAATAAATTAATAATTGTTACAAACAGTCTTTGCTACTCCTCAATTAGTATTTTTTTTTATATTCATAATAATATCTATGTTACAATATACAATTATGAATAGCTTGAAGTCTTGCAATTAAGGCATTTCTGCAAACACTTGAATAAAATTTTACCGAGATCAGTGATATTCCTCTGTCAAATATATAACAATTGATTATTTTACAGATTTGTATAATACGGATTGATGCAATTGAGTTCTATAACAATGTCCAAAGATAAAAATAAATCACTTCAATTTTATAAGTATCTCTGTCAAAAGATCGGATCTGAGAAAGAGGTGAAATTTAGAAGATTAACCTACATTATCAATGATATGGCTTTAATTGGGTTTGAAGGCATTCACCATATCACAAGTGGAAGTAAAGGTGAAGGACTAGACATAAAAGGCAGTGACCTTGATACAATGCAGATTGAGACTTTATTCAAAGTTTATGAATCCGAGAAAGATGTTGTTCTATCATCTCAGGGAATTCTTCTGGTAATGGATACAGACAGTACACTTCCATGTTTCACGCAGCTTCGTCTTTTCCGTGATCTTAAATTAAATTCATTTCCTGAACAATGTATGAAAAATACATTTCTGGGGAATAAGTTCTCAAGTGAATTATATAAACTCCATCATTATACGAGACACAATTCAGTAGCATTCCCTATGACTGGTATTTCGACTATAATTCATGGCCCATGCATTTCACCAGTATGTGAAACCCATGATTTAGCATTTTGTCTTAAATGTGACACATGGGTGTCCCAAGCAAAACCATGGATCACTAGACCTCGTAATTCATGGCCTTCTCATGATATTGTTTCCAAAATCATTTCATGTGGTGTGTTATTTGTTCCAATTGGCAGCAGAGGGTCAATAAAGGAAAATCTTGAATGGAGACTATCCTTTTCTATAGCAGAAAAAGTTCTCATATTTTCCTTTAGCCATACCCAGTTATTATGCTATGCTTTGATAAAAATCTTTCTAAAAGAAATTTTGGAGAAGCATGAAGATTTAAAAGGTATCTTATGTTCCTATTTTCTGAAGACCTTGATGTTTTGGATTTCAGAAGAATCAGACCCGTCAATGTGGAGACCAGACAATGCCATACAATGTTTCATGGTTTGCTTAAAACGACTTGTTTATTGTGTAGAATATTCAACATTACTGCATTATTTCATTCCTGATAATAACTTGTTTTACTTACGATTTAATGTTGACCAAAAAACCAAGATGACCAACATTCTTAGAAGTTCTTATAATCAGGGAATTTACTGTTTTATTCAGTCGGAAACCTTGTGTGATTATTTTAGACTGCGTTTTTTAGACATTAAATCACCATTAAGTAATCTGGTTAAATCAATTCATGAGACAATGAGCGTCACAGATCTTTATTGCCACCATCCTGTCAAGCTGCTTTACAATTTTCTACATTATTCTAACACTGGTATATCTAGAACTATTTTTAGTGAATTGCTGTCGCATGTTAAGTTTGGTTTTGTTGTACGCATGTCTAAAATGCAAGTTTCACAAAATCAACCCAGAGTTAACAATAAACTAATATACTACAAGTTCAAACATGACATCAGACAAATGTTGAGTGGCATAAATTTTGATGCAATATCAGGATGGCTGATGTTAGCCTCTTTTTTCTATGTTCATAAAAACTACTTAGCATCATTAAGTGTAATAAATTATGCTTTAAGTAAATGTACAGACGATAAAATTTATCCTTGGCAAGCCTGTTTAAATCAAAATCAGGAAGTTTTGATAAATTTGATGAAGCAAGAAAAACTCTCCACAATAACGAAAACAATGACAATAAAGCATCTTACCTTTATCAAAATGATAACAATTTTTCCACAAGAACTACAACTTAATTTTTATGAACGATGTATTCCTTTTCTTCCTGTAGCATTTGCACATTTCTTAAGTTTTCTGTGTTACTACCATCTACATGATATGGCATCATGCTATATGCCTTCAATAAAGTTACATCAAACAATATATAAATATCTTAAAAATAGCACACTCAATCAAGAGAATGCATTATTATCACTTATTTGTCTTGGTAAAGTTTTCCAAATGATGGATGAACCAACGTTTGGAAGACCCTTGGCAAGACCCATGGCCAGACAAAGTTTCTTCCATGCTACAAAGTTTGATAGATTAAATATAACTAGTGCAGCAAAAAGACTGTCGGATCTTAAATAAAATGTAATATATTCTTTTTTACATTCAATGACCAAGTTATTACTATGATATGGATCTGACACTGATTAAGAAAGTAGTAGGGAGGTTTAAGTACTCAGAATACATTTTCTGATTTTTTTTGTCCTTATATTTCTGTTTTTCTGTGATATGTGACTGCGCCTATCTGGAGAATTACCATGTCAACACATTTAAGATAAAAGTAAGGAGATGAACCTGTGATATCATTACCTATGAGACAACAATATATCCAAGAGTCCACAATGCTGTGACTGTAAGCAAATACAGGACACGTACGGCCTTTTAATCTTCAGGTATGATTTACCGTTGGGCTGTTGTATTCATTTTTTTCAATGATCTGAGATAAATAAACTTCGCATATATACCAAGATTAAAAGTTTAAACGCACGTTTCGTCTAAAAAAGATCC
This sequence comes from Mytilus californianus, assembly GCF_021869535.1. Lineage (NCBI taxonomy): Eukaryota > Metazoa > Mollusca > Bivalvia > Mytilida > Mytilidae > Mytilus > Mytilus californianus. The sequence goes on from NW_026262668.1 coordinate 4,046,229, forward strand.
ACCAGTGACGCTCGAATTATAAAAAGTTAAAAAGGCCACATACAGTACGAAGTTGAAGAGCATTGAGAACTAAATCTTCCGAATGGTTTTGCCAAATACAGCTAAGGTAAACTATTCCTGGGGTAAGAAATCCTTAACCCAGTACAGCACAAAAGAAACAAAATTATACATTAATTATACTTTTATATGCTTTTCTGTTGTATTATTAATTCTTGAAATTCCGCAAATGATGAAATGTAATGACCAACAATAAAACATATGAAATATTAAGGTCATCTTCAACTTGAGTTTATAGCCTTTAGATTCCTTGTAGTTCAAAGTACATAAGAAATATACAAATCGGTAAAACCCGTTTTGATGATACCATGTTTGTGCATTATACTAAACAATAACAATTTTATTTCTGCTCTTCATTTTTTTTTAAAGTTAATAGGAACTTCTTTCCGGTATATTTTATGCTAGACAGCTGGTATTTTAAGATTCAGAATTTTCAATGATCCGCAACTGCCTCACGTGCGTTCGTTTTTGACATAAGGTTATTAATAAAGTTTTTTTTTTTAATTTAAGATGTAAGTAGATAAACTTTTACTCGAAAGTATTAGTTTTGGATTCATATAAGTAAATACACGAATTCATTGGACAATTATTTTGTTTACTGTTATATTGTTTGTTCAATGAGTGAAATAATGATTACGTATGTATACACTGACAATGATATAATAAGTGTATCTGAAATACTGTAATTTCTTGTTATATGAAATTAATAATAATTAATCTAAAAACAATAGTCACGTCTCAATTATTTTTGCAGTTTCAGATATCCCTGCGACGGTTTTTTTTTAATTCTGTACATGGGAATATTTTAGTGTTTTGTACCAACACGTGTTGAATCAAATTTCAAATATTAAATTATCTAATACATATATTTTGATAAGGGTTTAATATAATATCTTTTTTTTCAAATTATTAAGAGTGACAAATAATAAAATCAGAAACGGAATTCTGTGTAAATGAGACAAAAAAAAAAGAATTTTATAATGCTTAATAGAAAAATTATAAATCATACAAATTTCGTTTCAATTACTAGACATTACAACCGAAGGTAGACATTGAAATTGCAGTTGAATAATTATTGTCATAATACTCTGTTTAACTGATCTTGTATTCAGGTACAGTTTTAACGTATACTTAAACAGTTTAATATTCAGACTAGAAACTATTCATTGACATATATATGTTTAATATAATTGTTTTTAAAAAAAATTAAAGAAAATATAATACTTATTGGTTATTTTATTATTCGATTGCATACTTTTACTCATTGACACATGTGACTATTTCAGTTTTCTTATATACCCTCTGCTCAGTCGTATGAACCTTTTATATCTAAATTGATATATTAAGCAAACGCATGATTACTTTATACGGACTTCATTAACAGGGTTGTTCTAACACAAAAAAAATCTTCAAAAAGTTTATAAGAAGAGAGTCTGAAATCGACACTACAAAAGTTTTACGATCACCACAAGAATTGCTTGACCAATACGACGTGAGACGTTTTACCGGGCATTCGAAACAGTACCAGCATAGTTGCCTAATATACAAATTTACCGTTTGTTTTCTGCGTTTGGATTCGCATGACGGATGGCGCATTCAAAGAAGGAGACGCATATTGTGTTGACGCACCCGATCCTGCCAGTCTTGCCCTATTGCAATTCATTGGATCCTCTCATTTCCCCCTCTTGATTTGTAAAATAAAAATGGTAATACTAGTTTTGAACAACGGTATACTCTTTTTGGCTCCGACTCGTGATGAAAGAGAAAGGAGATATATATATAACTGTGTACTGGTGTATGTGCAATGGCATTCTTTGTTTTAAAAAAACCACAACGAACACTTTACAAATCACTTTAAGTTGTACATGAATCTATATCTAAACGATGATGTTAAAGTGGATTACCAAAAATATTTCTTTTCATGTTTTAAAACTAAAAGTCATGCGGAGCTTGAAAAATGATATATATTTAGGTCCAATCTTTTTAGACTGTATGGTAAGGCCAAGAGTGAATGTGGAGTAAGCGGGAATGAAACAACCATCGAACGACAAAAAAAAAGAGACATCGGAAAAAATCATACGGTTTTTCACAACAGGCACGTGTCCATTTAATATACAAAATTGTAAATGGCAAAAAGTCTAAAATAATTGTGAATATACTTACTTGATCTTGACCTTTTTATGGATAATTTCTTAAGATGAACTCTCATGATAACATTATTTTGTCAGCTAATATAAACCCAATTTATAAAGTGTTATTCTGATTTAAAGGTCAATTTTCATAGTTTTGTAATAGACTCATTGCAGGCAGTTCATTTGCTTGTCTAAAGTTAATTTTTTTATGAGTGTTGTTGTCTGGTATAATAAATCCTAGTTATTTTCTTCTTTTGTATCAATTGGGAATGTAATATTGCTGGCAGATCATGCATGACTAGTTTCTCATATATGTGATGATACGTATTTTAGACCTAGTGCAAATATTAAATGGGCACGTGTCTGTTATAGAAAACCGTGTGATATTTTTCGACGACTCTTAGATATTTTGTCGTTCGATGGTTGTTTAATTGACATTTACCCCTAGTTTTTGTTTGTTAGTTTGAGTTGTCTCGTCCTAGTCGATTCACGAGAATTGAATGTTGATAAAGTACTGTCGTCTCAATTTATGTACAAAACAATTAACGAAAACAATATGATAGACAACAACCAACGGCAATAACTGAATAACAGGCTTCGGACTTAGGAAAGACACATATTTAATGTTGTAGGGTTAAAAAAAATTGTGAACACTCAACATTATATAACCTTGGACAGTGGTGTAGCACCAGAACATAAGACGAGCTGTAAAGATCATTTGAAAAGGTTTAACTCATCGAATCGCCATAAAGAAAAATAACTATTTACAAAAAACGTAAGACACAAAGTACCGATCTGAGAGTACTCACAGTTCCTAAAAGCTATTTCAAAGCCAGTTACAACTAAATAAATCATAATTCTCGAATAAAATCAGTCAGCACACATCCAATGTATTTAGTATAAAACGTCATTACAGTCTGAGAGAAATAAAACATTGGGCAATGCCAAAATATAATATCGACATAATGTAAGACCACAAATTATTTATGACTAATGATTCCTAGTTGTAAAGTTTAAGTCATCCATTCAGAAGTTTTACGGACGCCATCATGAATAGGTTGGTCGTTATGGAACATCTGTTACAAAGACGACCAAGTATAAGTTCCAATAGTTGTAGCCATTATCCTGTCTTCTTTTCTTCGATTTTGACATCACCGAATGAGATCTAACAATTTTTGCTCATCATGAGCAACACGGCAGGTGCTAGATGTGCCAGATGTAAAGCAGGATAGGCTTTGTCCTTCCGGGATACCTGATATAACCACCGGTTGTTTTTGGGGTTCTTGTTGCTCTCTTTTGTGTAAATATGTAGTGTTTATAGGATTATTGTTTGTGTTTTTGTAGTTCGTTGGCTAGATTTTGTCAGTGTCTCGTCGGTTTATGAGTTTGTAGTTCGTTGCCTAGGTTTTGTCGGTGTCTCGTCGGTTTATCCGTTTTCATTCTCACTATGATATATTCTGCCTCTTTTCTAACATAAGTTTTACAAGGGTAGTTTTGTATAAGAAAATTGACCAAATACTAAATATTGTGGGTCTGAAGTCCTTCTAAAAATTAACATGTCAGTCTAATATTGACCTAATTTTTATTGATCGTATTCATACAGTGATCATTAAGTAATATATTCATGCATGTAGCTTTAATGTTTGATACAAAAGATGTTACTCTAACAAATACGTTTAAAACAATGAATGTGCATCACACATGAACAGTTGATAACGTGCTTCCAGTTATCATATATACTTGTAAGATTTAGATAAGTGTTAATTATGATATGACCGGTATTGATATTGAAATGACAACTGTATAATTCCATTTTTCATGCTTTCAAGTACGATATGATGCAATGAAATCTGGTTCTAATTGATGTAGACAAAACAAGTTACATTGTTTTGCAATTTTACTTATCCGCTTCTACAGTAAACCCCAACTCTTTTGACCTCCTAAAATGTAATGTTAACCCCAATCAGAAAAATAGTTAAGGCACAAAAGGAGACATAAGGTCGTGTTTAAACAGAGACTCACGTTTTTGTTTAGAATTGTTGCGAACATATAATAAATGTAGTGCGGAGAAAGAAAGATTTTTGATAAGAATCACTAGAAACGGAGTAAAAACAAAAAGTCAGTAAACTTCTATCGGGAGACTTAATAAAAATACCGGTCATATCATAATTAACACTTATCTAAATCTTACAAGTATATATGATAACTGGAAGCACGTTATCAACTGTTCATGTGTGATGCACATTCATTGTTTTAAACGTATTTGTTAGAGTAACATCTTTTGTATCAAACATTAAAGCTAAATGCATGAATATATTACTTAATGATCACTGTATGAATACGATCAGTAAAAATTAGGTCAGTATTAGACTGACATGTTAATTTTGTATTCATCGCATAAATCAAATATGTATAGGACCTTTCACTGGAAAATCTACCTTCCCATAAAAATTTAACGTCGATCAATGAACCATGCACAAAATAGGGTATTATTTGAACCCTGCAAGATGAGCATTTACACTATCATTTTTTCTATTCACTCTCTAATAGTATTATTTTAACATTGTTTTATCAATTGTAGCTTCTAACTTGTAAGTTATAGAATCGTCGGAATTGACATAATTACGACGATTAACGATATTAAATTGAGCAGCCACATGTCTTGCATTCTACGACATTTGTCGCAGGCGAGACTAAAAACAGTGAGAAAATCACATAGTCTTATAATTCTGCTTCACCACTAGTATACATGTAGATAAGGTAAGGGCCTTGTTTTGTTATCTGAAATCCTCAACATTATTTGAATGGAAAACAGAAACAAAGAATGCCCAATAAGATATGTAACAAATTATATTAAAATAGCATTGAAGTAAGATTATTGTTTAAGGAGGAGTGTGGAAAAAAAATGTCTTGCACTTTTATCGATATAGAAAATTTTATGCATAAATATGGAAAATTCAATGATATTGGCATTCAGAAATAAAAAGGAGACATATGACATCATTATACACAGACGAGTTTGTAAAACTACCATTTTAAAGATTCAGTGTCGTTTTTAAAAAGACACGAGGGAACAAAGAACGGACATATGTCATTTGGTATATAAAAGTTGTGACACTCACTGTGATGTATCTTTGGTGAGTTTCTATAGATGTCGTCGAATATTTGGCATATATAATTTGGAGTTTAGTATGACGTCCATTATCACTGAACTAGTATACATATTTGTTTAGGGGCCAGCTGAAGGACGCCTCCGGGTGCGGGAGTTTCTCGCTGCATTGAAGACCCATTGGTGGCCTTCGGCTGTTGTCTGCTCTATGGTCGGGTCGTTGTCTCTTTGACACATTCCCCATTTCCATTCTCAATTTTATATAAGGTCTAATCAATAAAACTAATATGTTGCTCCTATAACATTTTATTCATCGCTAAAATTATATCTAGCTCTGCAAGAATGTTTATGAGAGCAATCTGAAGGACGAGTAAGCAGCAAAGATTGGCTAACTACAGTCCTCATACAATAAAATTTCCTTACAAATGTCAAACTCTCCCCCGTGGAATGGCGAATTGTCGTATAAATATAGATAACAGTCATGCATGTAATATAACCAATCTTCTGATTTTAGGTCCAGAAACAAGTGCATATGACAAAGCATTGTCAATATTTTTTGTTGTTTCACTGTCATCCTTTGTGTAATGAATAGCTCTTTTGCAATTGTACCACATCTACTTCTTTTTATATTTGATTGTTTTTGTTAGTGATTCAATTATACATGCGATTTTTTTTCAGTATATTGCAATGAAGAGTATTCATTTTCAATGTTTTGTTTTCACTTTCTGTTACATCGCATGTAACAAGTAAACAATACTTTTCTCAATTGAATTAATTCATATTTTTCCTGTCGGGGCCTTTTATAGCCGACTATACGGTATGGGTTTTTCTCTTTTTTGAATACCGTACGGTTGCCTATAGTTGCTTTCATTCACTTCAAATGAACTTTGGTGCATAGTTGTCTCATTGGCAATCATACCACATCTCCATATCTTTATATTACTCATTCGAACTACTATTTATTTTATTTATAAAGATGGCATGATATATAAAAATATTCGGGCGCTTGTCAATGTTAGAAACAGGATATATTTATATCCCTTATACATATTTTAATTATAGTTAGTTTTATGTAAATATACTACTAATCTTAGGATATTGAGATTAATTGCCTTAATTATAAATACGCTTGACATATAAGTCATAATCTGCCAACCATATGACATTTAATAAATCAACATATTACATTGAATAAAACAAAACAGTGTGTACACAGGTATGTATATATAAGATGTATATTTTTCCTGCATGACTTTTAAGACGTTTATAATTTGCAGTACAAAATATCTCAGCTATGGTAGTTTTATCGAATGGATTCCTTTTTTGGAACCATATCAGAAATTAATTGAACTTTAATTCAACTAAGGTCAAATCCAACATAAATGGCATTTCACTAAAGCATGGACGTACGCACATGTTAGATAATATTGAAAAACAAAAATATGTCAAACTTTTTTTTTAAATATTATCAGAATGGATACGTTTTTTGTCTCATTATGAATTGGACTGAGTTCGAAGGGCACCGTAACGTTATTATTCCTGGAGAGTCAAAGGTACGAATGAATGACCGGAAATGAGTGTATAAGTTAAATGTCGTTCAGTTAATTTTTCTTGAGTTTGCAGTTAATGAATATTTCCCCTTGATGCATTCTAAGAACAGCAACTTTTTTTTTATAAAGGTCAGAGCCAAAATGTGAAATAAATTGAAATACAATGTAATCAATAAAACTATGTTCAGGCTTACAAAACTTTAGGATTGTTGTTCGATTATAGGAGTTAAGTCGCATGCATTTCATAGATAAATTGACACGGATGCACATGAAAGCGTGAAGTTGCTGCATTGTTACGTGACGTCACTACCTTATATTTTCGAAGTCACGTCCTGTCCATGATCTTAAGACTAGACAAATATTAGGCAGTAGGATGAAAGGGAGAAAGTACAAACTGTCAATTATAATGTTGGTTTTATCACTCTCAAGATAAGATATTAAATATCCATGATGCCACACTTCCTATCATACTTGCTTGATAAAGACATTAAAGTGGACGTTATGATAGTGACACGAGGAAAAAAATTGGTATGCTGCCTCCTTTACATTGAATAACAAGCAACTAGCAAATTAATGTTGATCTGAAACGGTCGTTTTGATCTTAACAGCTCTTAAAAGACTGAACAGTAAAAAAATTCAGTCTTATCCACTGCGGTAAATTCAGTACTGTTCAAACAGTTCGCTAGCAGTCTATATTCAGACTTTTAGGTGCACCACCAACATATTGATTTGTCTGAACAGCTACTTAACAGTACTGAATTGACTGCAAGCGAATTGTCTGTACATTACTGAATTTCCCGCAGTAGATGAGACTGAAAGACTTAATATAACTAAATAATTCATTGTTCAGACTTTTCGGTTACTAGTGCTAGGAGATCTGGAATATGCTTTAATGAGATAAAAACAAAACGAAAAGATATGTAGGGTCAATATGCTATCTTCAGCAAGACACATATGCCCCACTCTTTTCATTCAAATGTAAAAAAAAGTGGCGGAAGATACTAATGGGACATGTAAAACTCGGAAGTCGATGGGAAACTGACAACGCTATGGCAAAAAACGTTCACAAAACATGAAATATGGTGACTGACAATATGAACCCTACCATAAACGCGGGGTTCTTGGGTCATAATAAAGCAACAGCACTACCTTCCCCGGCTTTTCATCTCGCATATCAAGAATGAAAGTATGATTTTATCAAGCGGAGATACGTCCGACATTCAAGCTGCAATACAAATGCAATGATACTTAGACATCTATAATACCTTATATTTCTCTGATGAAATTCACTCTATAAATACATTCAAAATTATACCGTCAAGTCATCTGAATATTTTAAAAAATATTTCAAAATTGACTTGAACGCTTACAATTCGACCATTGACTATGAGTAACGATTAACGACTTTTCATACAAACGTATTTAACTAAGAAACTTAAATAATCGAACACGTAAAGGTCATTTTAGGTAACAAAATAATACTCTATATCGTTCTGATGCATACATTGTCTTTAATTAGGCGGCATATAGAGTAGCGAAAATATTTCTATGTCAACGGAGATGACTGCAATACCTACATTTGGAAAAGAAATCAAGAAAACAGAGTTTACCCTGAAGGATGGAGTGGTGTTCGTTAATCATGGATCGTATGGAGTTGTACAATAAACGCGGGGTTCTTGGGTCATAATAAAGCAACAGCACTACCTTCCCCGGCTTTTCATCTCGCATATCAAGAATGAAAGTATGATTTTATCAAGCGGAGATACGTCCGACATTCAAGCTGCAATACAAATGCAATGCTTTCGTGAAATTCACTTTAATATCATTTGACACATAAAGTAACATACTTAGACATCTATAATACCTTATATTTCTCTGATGAAATTCACTCTATAAATACATTCAAAATTATACCATCAAGTCATTTGAATATTTTAAAAAATATTTCAAAATTGACTTGAACGCTTACAATTCGACCATTGACTATGAGTAACGATTAACGACTTTTCATACAAACGTATTTAACTAAGAAACTTAAATAATCGAACACGTAAAGGTCATTTTAGGTAACAAAATAATACTCTATATCGTTCTGATGCATACATTGTCTTTAATTAGGCGGCATATAGAGTAGCGAAAATATTTCTATGTCAACGGAGATGACTGCAATACCTACATTTGGAAAAGAAATCAAGAAAACAGAGTTTACCCTGAAGGATGGAGTGGTGTTCGTTAATCATGGATCGTATGGAGTTGTACCAACACGTGTACAACAGGCACAAGATAGGTAGGACAACAACTTTATCATATATATTGAATACCTTGATGGATTATAATACTGGTGTATAGAAATATGACTACATGAACTGACAGTCATAAAACTTTCGAGTACAATTATCACACTCAGACTCAGAATCGACTAATCAAAATACTTAATTTGGTGTTTCAGTACAGATTTTGTACTCCGAGTATTGAGTAAAGTTTTATGACCAACATTCCTAGAATTCTCCCATGCGACAGTTAAAGTCATGCTTAAGAAAATGTCCTTTTGAAAGTGCAGGATGTATAGATATGAGTGCATGCCTGGTCGATACTGATGTGTTGTATAGTGAGAGTGCAATACTCTGTGCATGTAATAGAATTCGTGTTACAACTTTTGGAAAGGCTAATAGGTTGCAAGGTTAAATTCTCTCCAAATTTAAGATAACTCCATTTATCATTAGCAGTCATCCTGTCATCCCTGTCCATTCACTGTGGATGATCTACATTTTGCAAAATTTTAACTATTAAAGTAAATAAAAAACAATTCAGAAAAACAAAAAGATGTCTTCATTAAAAAAAAACATGTAACTATTTTAAATTCTCTTCGATGATCTACTATCATTACTGATAATGATTTTCCTACTGAATGATAGGAGTAGGACACACAACGAACCCATCGACACAAACAACTATAAGAGGTAAACATGCAGACGTCAACATAGACTGGTGTCCTTACAATATGTCAGGCTCAATCGCTAAGTGACTGAAACGTGATGAGTTAATGTAACACGACTATATTAGATATTTGCCATCAACACCGGTGTACTGTACACACAAAGTGAAAATTACCATAATGTCTTCAACAACCAGTGTAAACTAACACATTAAAAATGGCGCAATAAAGTAAGAATATCCTTGATCAAAAACCCAATGCATAGGCCTTATATAAAAATTACATCGAAGACATTGAGAGATTGTTCATATTTTTTTTTAATTCTAACCAGAATTATTGGTGAAATGAGGGACCACCCAGACTTATGGTGGCGTCACAATTTAAGATTGAGTATAGAAGAATCTCGGAAATGTGTTGCTGAGTTCGTACAAGCTGATACTGACGATATAGTATTTCTTCAAAATGCTACTTCAGGTTAGTTTAGAAGAGCAATTATAGTATTTGAAAAGTTAACATTGAGTTCAACAATAAACAGGTACACATGGAGTAGGAGCATTTATTCAAAATTTAAAGTTTACAGTGATCTTAAATTTACACTTGCAAGGCTAAGTTTGAACGTGTTCAGAAATCAAAACATGGATTCTACATTTGACGAGTTATCATCATGATCATGACAACAAACCATGGCAAGATATGGGTAATTTTATTTGGTAAAATTTTAGAATTTTTCCTATAGGTCTCATTTCTTAAATAAAAAAACATTAAAAGGTAGCCGGAATTAACAACAATTGCGGACATTTTAATAAACCACACCAACAACTAACATTCAACATCTCCGACAAATACACATGGACCAAAAAAAAAAAGAAAGCTTCTTTAAAATTCTCTAGAATTGTATAAAATAAACATTTTACTTTCATTTTTTATTTGTGAAATTGACGGATATTATGACACATTTATTACGTCAAAACATTGAGCATTTTACTGCCAAGAGTATATTTCCCATGCCATTTTCCAATTTTTTTTAGTTTTTTCTTTGTTAATCATGCATAAAATGGATAACAGAAATAACAAACAAAAAAATATGACAGTACAACGGACCATACCAACAATAAACACATGAATCCACCGACAAATAGTCGCTCAGACAATACGTGGTGTAGATAGTCTGATTTGGTACAGGCCATTAATCATTTAGAATCAATTTTCCTAACTGGTTATCTATATCGATATAGCTCGGCATAAAGAGGTCTCTACAAATATAATGACTACCAATGCCAAAAATAAGCAAAGTTTGTTTAATTCAGCTGCTTGTGTTTTTTTTTCTATATTCACTTAGATTCTTTGTTTGAATTCAGCAGATAATAATTTGCCCTTTTCCCTAAATTCTAATTTTTTTCAATATCTCAGTGCCTGTATTTGTTACTTTGAAATATGTATTGGTTATTATAGGCATATGCAGTGTGTTGAGATCGCTGCCATTTAAATCAGGAGATATCATTCTGTGTACAGATAATTCCTATCAATCAGTAAAATATGCAAGTGAATTTATAAGAGAATCGAGTAATGGCAAAGGTATAGTACTTGATGGCAATTGTCAAATGCATATCCATTAGAAAACCTCCTAGTAAAAAAATGATTTTTTAAAATGTTTCGCAAGGTTCTGGAAGGTTGTAGCAAAGATTTATATAAAAAAAAACATCATTGATAAGTTCACTTTATATAGATCATCAAATTCTTCAAAATAATGTAAACATATGTATGGGGCTCAGCTTGATGTGTTTTCATGATTCATACTAACATTTTGTACATATTTCATTATGAAAAATATATATCAACATGTGCTAAATATACCACATTTCCTGGAAGATTTATAGATGACATTGTTGTCAAACAAAGGAAAAACGACCATATTTATAAATATTGAGCGTATATTTCTTTTCAACGTTAATATACGTCCACATCAAGTTTTACTTACTATTTAACAGGTGTTCTAGTAGAATATTTGACATTAAAGTTTCCAATCAACAGTGAAAATGATGTCGTGGAGCTATACAGGGAATTCTTCAGAAATAACCAAAATGTTAAACTTGTAATAATTGGTTAGTATTGTAGTAAATTAAGAACTAAAAGATAACCTTCCTGTTTCTGGTGAGTACAGTTGCAGTGTTGGGAAAATGTCGGGAGTGAATTCGGAAGGAATATATCGTTTAAAAAAAATAATGGCCAAATCCATCTAAGATCGATTTTACCGGAAAGAAATGGAACCTTAGTTTCTTAACAATATCTATATTTCCGAACGGAAAATTTAAAAAAAAAAAAAAGGTTTGTTATAAACCGAAGCTCTGACTACTAAGTTGGTGATACCATAGGGGACTTGTATATAAAAATAAGAAGATGCAGTATGATTGTCAATAAGACAACTCTCAACCACAGTCCAATTGACATAGAAGTTAACAATTATAGGTCACCGTACGGCTTTCAACAATGAACAAAACTAAAACCGCTCTATAGTCCACTAGCATTTTCAACCCAGTTAGCTGCTATATAAAAAATGAAAAAAATACCTTATAAATTTATGCGTCCTAAGCTTTTTTCTGGATTAACCTTCATCTTGAACATCCAAAGCCAAAGCATTGAATGCCAAGGATGCACAAGTACCGTGTTCCGTGGAGAGTGTTATTTTAATGGAACTGGATGACGTTTGCTGTCAATTCTACGTTTGACGGTTATTTTCAACAACTTCGCCTATTTTTGTATCACTCTCACAATCTACACTTTTCGCATTAAAAAACTGTTAGACAATCTTTACCAAAGATTTGTTCCATTTGAACACGTAAAGGATATTTGTATAACTACTTAAAGTGCTTGATTGTCGTGACTTTGACAGAATAGACTTGACTCCAAGGGTGACTGGGAAATATAAATATACCGTAGTCACTTAGGTCTTCTTTCGACCTTCAGTATTACCCTTGCAAATGTTGGGCGTCCGTTTGGCTGTGCGGGATGTACAAGTTCGTAGCCGACGGCGTGCACTAAGTTGGCGGCAACTGTAAAGTGCGCTTTTCAAAGTAGTTTTAAGCAACCGTTTTTGAAATATCTTTTAAAAAGGAAGTTTTTTTTTGTGATAAAATGATGAATGCTAGCCATTGAAATCCACATTACTAGTAAGGTTATCAAAATTAAATCTATAAAGTATATGAAACGAACATAGAGAAAACGGCAAAAATATGTGAAACTTGTAACATTGAATAAGCATAAAATAGAGATTTTGACCTAAAATTTATACAAATTCAACAGACTTTCCCGCACCAGCACAGCTCCACGTTCGGTCAGAATGGGGACGTCTAATTCGATGCCTCGCGTAAAGAGAGTTACTTCTCTACGCGTTAGGAACCCTTGCAACAATTCTTTGAGGGGTTCGTAGGTGGCTTGTTGCAAGGCAAAATTTCTGTCCCTATCCAATATATCCGCATTTTCCAGTGGCAGTCCAAATTTCCCTGGACTGCCTCTATTACAGGACTTACCAATTGTATTTATTGTTAATTGCTTCTCGTCCTGAACATATATATATACATAACATATTTGCCACTGGACATTAAACAACCAATATAAATCAATCAATCAGAATATACTTGTGTTTTTTTGTATTCAATATTATATTTTTCTATACCGTGCAGGCCCTTTTATGTCGCTAAATGTTTTTATTTCTATTTTACGTCTAAAACTTCTATTCGTTTGTTCTTAGCGTAAATTTTGAATCCAAATAAAATTGAGAATAAACAACCCAAAACCATGCACCTATGGGTCTTCAACACAGCGAGAAAATCCCGCACCCGGAGGCAGGCTTCAGCTGGCCCCTAAACAAAAATGTGCACTAGGTGAGAGAAAATGGACGTCACACTAAACTCCGAAACATATAGATGAACCAAAATTTTTTAAAAAATCCATACAAGACTAACAAAGGCCAGAGGTTCCTGACTTGGGACAGGCGCAAACATGCGGCGGGGTTTAACATGTTTTGTGAGATCTCAACACTCCCCTATACCTCTAGCCAATGTAGAATAAACAAACACATAGCATTACCGAAATCGGTTTTACACAAATCGTATATCGTGAGCATTGAAATAGGTATTAATCGGGTAGTTTACTAATATTTGGTTGGTATAACTGCTTGTGACTTGTAAACCTGCCCAAGAGCAATCGCTAGTGCTGACGATACAAAGTGATTTTAGTTTTTCAGGTTCTATTTTTTTTTAATCTATCAAACTTAAGGTACAATTAACTCTATCGGATAAAATTGAGCTAAGATGTGTTTGCTTTTCAAATCTGGTTTTGTTGTCTTGAGGAGCTCGTCATTATTATCAAATTATATTACATAAACATTTTCTTTTTTGATTCCCGAAATTTCGGTCTCAGGGGTACCTTGACAAATGTAATCAGGAGTACGTGCCTTGAGCACAATAACTATTATTCGTTTCTATTCTTTTAGATTGTAGGGGTGTCCCAATTGAAATGATAAAACAAAATAAAATGGGCGATGTGAACTTACAGGACAAACGAAGGAGCTATGAAGTTCTACTTTGCGCGTAGTTTAATGACACAAAATTAAAGTCGTTGTGGTTGTGAGTGAAAGGTCAAATTGCTCAAATTATAAACAGAATATTTTGTACAAATAACTAGTAGGTTTATTGACCTTTTTAGACCATATAACGAGCCCTTCAGCCATCGTTATGCCTGTAAACAAGCTGGTTGAATTGTGTAGAGAATATGGTATACTGAGTTTAATAGACGGTGCCCATGCACCAGGTCAGATTCCTCTGAATTTGAGACAGCTGAAAGCTGATTTTTATATAGGTAAGCACAAAATAAAGTAGACACATTAACTAAGTCATAACATCAAAACATCGTTTAATACCTTATTTTGTTAGATCATAGTTAAGATATAAATAAGAAGCAAACAAGCCTGCACTAAATTGGTCCATTGCAGACACTAACATATCTTTGTGATAAATATTGCTGCTTATTGGTTCTCTTTATCTATCAAAGATTTCATGATAATAACATACAACACAAAAATGGTTTAAAAGATGCAGAAGCTATTATAAGGAGTCGATCGATCATTTCGTTAAGTTGCATTACGTGTATGTGTATGTCTTATCGCCGATCATTTTGATAACTTGCAGTTTCTCTTTCATTTTATAGTTTCAAGTTAATATCTATAAACGCAAAAAGAGCAATAACTCTTACTGAGGGACGATAACTAATCAAAGATTCCACTGACGATTTCAATAATCGGACTGTCTTGTCTTAGTTTGCTGGTCATTTCTACAGATACCATGATATCTCTTTATCATTGTAGGTTTCAAGATAATTACAAAACAAAACGCAAAATTTGGTACAAATAGTCCTTTTATTTTAATATTTCCTTAAAGAAGTAGAAATATGATTTCGAATCAAAGAAAAGTAATAGTAGATAATGAAGATCTCATCGCTTTATTTGTGTATCTGTAATTTCTTTTTTAAATAAAAGCCAAAAATGAGTTTACTCTTATGTCCTGTTTTAAGCCACAGCTGCGACCATGTGTTGACAGACTTAAATGGCACCAACTTTAAACTAAATACCTAAAATAATTATGGGGAAGTTGGCCCAGATGAATCAATTGATTTTAGACGAGAAGATTTTTGAAAGCGTTTACTTCTACGGACGAAATGGTCCAAAGTAAGTCAAAATGACAATAAAAGATGTCACTTCTGGATCACTGAAGATCACCCCCGGTTTTGACGGGGATCGTGTTGTCCGGTCTTTGGTTTTCTATGTTGTGTTTGGTATACTGTTGGTCTTTTTGACTTTTTGTTTTCATTGTTTGCCATGACGTTGTCAGTTAATCATCCACTTATGAGTTTGAATATCCCTTTGGTATCTTCCGCCTCTCTTTAACGTTTTATTTGTGAGGTTTACTATAGACTACGTTGGAAAAAAATCATAATATATTTTATAGTCTAAAAATCAAGAAAAAAACTAGTTATGAGTAACAAATATAATTTTAATTCCATTAACAAAATAAAAACTGAACGACAAATTCTCATATAGAAATAATATATTTTTTGGGTACGCAGCATTTACAGATTGGAAGTATTTTTTCTAAGTTCTGTGAAATGATATATCATTGCGCTCTTGGAATATTTCTAAAAGTCATTTTCTATGAATACGCTTTGATCACTAATACGAAAATATGTGAATGATTGTCAGTTTTTAAAACCAGTGCATTTTGTTTTATAATTTTTTTTAGCTTAAGCTTTGGATCAAATTCCATTTGAATGCATGTTGTTAATTGATGTATTGATGTATGCTTAAGAAGACACATTGTCGACTATGTAATGTCATGAAATTCAATATTTTAGGAAATCTTCATAAATGGCTCTACACACCTAAAGGATGTGCAATATTATACATTAAAAAAGACCATAAAGATTATATAAAGCCTTTGGCAATATCCCATGGATACAAGAAAGGCATTTTAACTGATTTTTTTCACCAAGGAACACGTGACGACAGTGCATATTGTGTTGCACCTGTAGCCATTCAGTTCTTTAACGATATTGGTGGTCATGTAAGTTTAATATTGATAAGATTTTGTTTTAAAAAAAATATTGATAATGAGGATAATGTCAATACAGGTAAATGATATCAAAGACATACATTGACAAAAAGAAACCAACATAGCAAGGACGGATATCTTCAGCATGCATTTACCACATTCTGATATGGGAAGAAAACCGCAACCGCCACTGCTCAAAAATATTTATAAGCGAACTTATATAAATCCTGATATTCAACAATAGCCATGTTATATTTTATATGTACAAGGACATCTAGATATTATTGTTATAAATACAATATGCTTAGCATTAGGTATTTCTAAGGACTGTTCCAGTAATCCATTCGTTTGATGTGTTTTAGCTTTTGATTTTGCGATTTTATAAAGGACTTTCCTTTTTGAATTTCCCTTGGAATTCGGTATTTTTGTTATTTTAATTTTTAATGAAAAATTAAATCTAAAAACATAACAATTTAAAAAAAGAGAAAGTTGTTTAACAAATAAAGAATATCAAACAATTTATCTTAAAGGACAAGATACAAGCGTATACTGATAAATTATTGTGTGAAGCAGTCAAACTTTTAACTGACGCATGGGGAACTGAGAAACTTGCAATTCCTATGTCCATGGAAGCACCATTCATGAGAATTATAAAACTTCCAAAATTAAAAGTCTTCGCTGGATTGACGACATTCGTAAGTAAGACTTGAGTTGTGACTGAACTTATTTTGTTTCTTTTGAAATACCTACATTTCATAATAAACACTAAAGGAGTTATACGATCCCGCAATAATGATGGTCCCGCATTGATGCTTTTTTTGGAACTTTACAATTATGTTACATAATAATGCTATATTTTCTTAGCTTCCTACATTTCCAAATACTTTGAAATGTTACATATGGTTGTCTACATTCATTTCTTAGCAAATTTTCTGATTTTCGTTTTTGAAGGATCAAAATAAAAAGTGAGCAATTTTATACCTTTTATTTCATAGTTGGAACCATTGAAAGGAAACTGAACGGATGACAAAGTCTAATGATCCTTGTCTGGCCTGTTGATGGTCATATATAACTGCATCATACCGATGTTAGTGTGCACGATATAGGCTTACAAAATAACTGTCATTGGGCAAACTCGATATACAAATTTAAGTAGCCTAATTACAGAAAACATCAGGACAGCCATATTTATGTTAAGTCAGCTTGTGAGCCATAAGACATTTGTGTCATGAATTTACACATTATTGGAAATAATGTAGGGGAAAAATAAACAAAACCTGATTTATTGTATAGCATCATAATATTTCCGACAGAACCCAACGAAAAGTAAGCTTGCAATCTTCAATGGCATTAGTGCAAATATATCTCCAAATTGTCAAAAATATGTTTCAATCAGTATTTAAAAGAAACGAACAACACAATTTATAAGTTCATGCGTCCGAAGCTCTTTTCTGGATTAACCTTTATCAGGAACGATCAAAGTCGAATATTTGAAAGCCAAGGATGTATAAGAACCGAAAAATTAGACGAGCTATATGACCAAAAATGACATGAAAATTATAGTCAAATCCATTTAAGATTTGTTATACAATAAATAAAATGGTTATTGAACGAATATTTGTGAGTTTTATCTCTCGCAGATTTATATAAAGCTTCCTTATATATTGAAACAACGTATGTATTCTAAAATGGAATTATTAGAATTATATATTTTTATTTTCTAAATTATCAAATTTTTACTATATTTTTGTCCGGATGGGTGATTGTAATATTTTATAATTATGTCATATTTTGTAGGATGAAGTTGAACCAATTATCATAGACCACCTGGTAAACCATAATGTTTCAAGTCAGTATACATTTGTTGACGGAGATATATGTATTCGTATCAGTGCTAATATTTACAACTCAATCGAGGACTACCAAAAACTCGCCAACTTCATATGTAATCTGATGCAATAAAGTGCAAACTGAAAAACCACCAGTAACTATATTCACTATGCAAAGTACGATGAAATATAACATCACAAATTTTGCCTTTTAAGTTTTTTATTCGAATGTCATTGTTGAGTCTTCTGTTAACGAAACGCGCGTCTAGCGTACATCATTTTAAGCCCATGTAAACTAATAAGTGTTGTTTTTATTTTATTTTAATCACTCATATATTCTTATACAAAGTCTACTTCTTTAAGAATATGGACTTAAGCTGTGAAAAAGTTTTTTTTTTGTCCGCATATGAACGATGTATGTGAAGTATCATATGTCTAAAGTAGTTTAAAATAAAAAGCGCCGAACATAATTTTTTACTATTTTGTTTTCTTCTACATTGAATTTAGGATAGTTAACCATGTATCACATATACGTTCATATTGTTCTAAAATGTACAAAAAATATCGTTATGTCTGCCTAGCTGTCAAATTCATGTTTATCGATTTGACTCAAATTCTTATATTTGATTTATAAGATACTAAAACGTTTTTCCAAATTACAAAAAGTCTAAAATAGACAACTAACAATGCATGGACTCAATAGAATGTATGAACATTTCGTGTGAATTTCAGTCTAGACACCATCTAAGAAACAACCGATATGACCCCCCTCCCTCGAAGACAACCGACGGTCATCCGATATAAACATAAATATAAATATAAATAAATAGAGAGCACGTGCAATTGCATTTTTCTAGGTGTGTTTGATTTCATGTTATAGGTTATTGAAATATGTTAATCATCTTTTTACCTGTATAGGAACGATTTTTGTGGATCGAATCAGTCAACGAAATGGTTAAACCTTGTTTCACTCTCAATGTTGACATTTTTTCCAGTTAATAGTTGAACACGCCTAGTACATGTGTGACCCATCTCCATCGAAAGCGTGAAATTGAAGGTCACACGAATACGGATTTACATGCGGTTGAATTATTGACTTGCAAGTCAAACATGCATCAGCGAAGTTTTTGAGCTTTTATTTTGATATATTCGGGCTGTCTGCTTATAACGGAATTTCATTTCAAAATTCCGCTTTCATTAACACTTAGAACAAAAAGAATTGTATATTAAATCTTTGTCTAAATCGTAGCTAATGCCCTTTTAACAAATATTATCTGGCAATAAAAAAGGATACTGAAACGATTATATAAATTAAGGTGACAGTAGTTACAGATAATCAAATCTCGTAAATAGATAAGGATGAAATATATAAAGGTGATAAACAAAACTGAGGGAATCGCATTAACCCCAAAAGCAGCGAGAACGAATGCGTCGACAGTGAAAGCGTCTCCTGATTTACATGCATCACCCACCATGCGAATTCACATTTAGTCAAATTGTCACAATCGGGAATAGGACACAACTGGTGCAAATAAATAGCAGAATACTTTGCTGGTATCTTAAGATTAGCACATCTCTGAAGTATCAAATTTAAATCTTAAAAACTTAATTCTCGGATAGCTTTGGTTTTTTATGTTCAGGAATCTCAGTTTAGGAGGTTTCCCTTTAGCATACATATGTATGCCAAATGAAACATTCCTAAACAAGGCATGCAGTTTTTGCAGGAAAAAAAAAGCACCAAGAACTTTTATGACTTTGTAACAAGGACAAACTGTTGAACATCATACGCCAATTTTAGATCAGACAACATCATTTTGTTTATAGGGACGAATTAGATTATTTTAATATAATTATATTTAAAAGCTGTGATTTTCAATTTCAAATTATGAAATACTATTTTCTTACCTAAACTAAATATTTATTAACCTTATTTTCTAATAGTACACTAAAACTGTATCCTAAAACGTTCGGATTCTCCTATGATATATTCTCCACTTCAAACAATATGAATAACGGGGGTGGGGGGGGGGGGGGGGGGGGTGGGTGTTTGAAACAGTAAACTAACGACACAGTAGACTAAACGCAATAAAGATTTATTTCATCTTTCCAATCAAGTTAAAATGAAACAAATTATGGTGAAGATTTATATTCTTGCACCATTTGTTGTATAGTATTTACGTGGAACTATACCTTTTAGGCGCTTGTAAAGGCAAACAGTTGTAAACTGAAATTTTACAGAACAGATTTCTTTCTCTATTTTAGTCATGTTAGTTTTAGTTCAATAACGTGAAATTGATTTCTTCAACTTTACTCCTTAAACATGTAAGACGTCGAATTAACTTCTTTCAGTTATTTGCATTTTGTACTTATTTACCTTTAATATAAATATTTAATAACATACGCAATGAAATACTTTTAATTTGTGTTTGAATTTCCATAAAACTGAATGAATACTTACGTCAGATTTTATTTCAATAAAATCATTAAATCTGTTTGCTCCAATGCACAATATTGATGTATGTAATGTTTACAAATGGCGGAGGGCGCAACATCATAATTAGAAAAACCAAAGGTAAATTTTATTTCTATTGAAATTTTTTATCTGAATTCTGAGTGTATGTATATGTTCCCGTGGTGAAATTTAATCATTTGCATTTTAAAATTCAGAATATTGAAAAGAGTGAAAGCGTGGTGACCGATTTTGGGGAATGGACGATTTTAGGGGGGATGGCAGGATATGATAATACTAGTATAAATAATTTCAATAGTGAAGATTATAAAAAATAAGATTGAGGTATTTCTCGTTACCAACGTTTACAACTTACTATTATTCATATGGTTTTTTTTTTTAATTATTTTTCGCAACTTTTCGAAACATCTTTAAACAGAAAATACGCATCATATCAAATTATCTTCGTTATCAAGTATTGGGCCGAAATAACCCTTTCGAAATCGATCTAGACCAAACTATCTTTTATGAAGTTATCTCCCTATAGCTCTAAGCCGATATATAAACTAACTGTCAACCTTAATTTCGAAAGTTGTAGAGACCGTAAGTCTTTGACGTTACTCTTTTTGATACAGTGACCTTTCTACATTAGAGTTTGCCATGAAATGAACTCGGGAACCGTATTACTTAGCGAAAGTGTAAATTGTGAAAAATGTTTGAACATTAATCAACAATATCTTTATGTTTTACCCAAACAAAACTACGACCACTTTGTAAGGAAGATAACCCCATCGATTCACAAATGAACTACTTAACATGTGAAATTGATAATATCAGTTTTCCTAAAGTCAAAGGTTAACCATGACATATTCATATTCAACCATTTAATTTCAATATGCCGGAAACTGTATGTTTTGACCAAGAAAAAAAAACCCCGCGATATTCCCATTTAAGGTTCCAGAAGTGCAATAACCGGCCATAACTAGGACCAAGTGTTTTCATCATTGGCATATGACTTTAAACAAATGCCCAGATCAAAACATCCTGTGTACCATGTACCTCGTAACTGTATACTTTGGGACAATGATGATATTTTCTATTTGCGGGAACAAGTTTGCTACCAAAATCCTAGTTTTTGCTAAAGTTATTTTTGTTGACATTCAGTGCAGCATTCCTTTCATACGGTACAATTTTCAACCAAAAAGGGCAATTCAGGTTTCGTAAATTTCTTTCAAGTTTACAAAGGTAACAGGCAGCCCTATATTTGTAGAATTCGTAGGGCCTGAACTACCAAATGGGATCATTTTCACCCAAACATGGCACTTTTTAAAATTCTGTACCTAGTTCATATATATATACAAGTAAACATACAACCTACACCCTGGTACTTATATTCTGGCATTGCATAAGGTCATGCTTTTATCAGCTGTTTACGACGTCTTCACACGAATATGGTGGATCTGTATTGATTGATATTTTAGTCTGGGAAAATACGATTCATTTATCAGTTAAAATCAACTTTGAATATGCTTTCAGTAACTACAAGTACTCTTAGACTTTGCTTTTTTGTCTTATTATAAGGTTTTTTCATCTTTACTTCGTATCGATATGATGAGTCTTTCCACTTCTTACAGATTTTTGCAGTGAGTGCGTATATTTCGCTGCTACACAACTAACCCTACGATATTATGTATGTGCTTGATACAAGTGAGAAGTCTATAATTTCAGTGGTTGTCGTTGATTGGAGTCTACCATATTTGTTTTGCGTTCAATTTATTGTTTTTATAATAAACCATGCTAGTGGTTTTCACCTATTTTTAAATGCAGTAGACTTTTATATCTAATTATATGGTATAGATTTTGATTTTTGTTGAAGATCGTAGAGTGACTGATTGTTGTTAACATCTGCGGGTCTCTGGTGGATATTAGTCTCATTGGCAATTATACCACATCTCTTTAGTTTTAGTCTTTTGTACATCCTTTGTAAGTATTCTACTCTTAGCTCTGTACTTCATGTCTTTTGTTGTAAGTTTAGTATTTTGTGTTTCGTGCAAATATGATGGTTTATGCCATTTTCAACATATTTGTAGTTTGTTTTAATATTGTGCACAGCCAAATTAAATTATCATTGATAAGGTCAAAATTATAAACTAACTGTTAATAAAACTTTGAATTTTCAGAAATAATAAGGATTTTCTACCCAATGGAATAGATAACCTTAGCTGTATTTGGCATAACCTTTCGGAATTTTGGCTCCACAATGCTCTTCAACTTCGTACTTTATTTGGCCTTTTTTTTGGACTTTTTTGGTTCGAGCGTCACTTATTAGTCTTTTGTAGACGAAACACTCGTCTAGCGTACACATTTATATATTGGTATGTATGATGAATTTATTTGTAAAGGATGCCATTTGTGGAACAGGGTCTGCTTACCCTTTCAGAGCACCTGACATCATCCTTAGTTTTAGTTGGAGTTGTGTTGATCAATATTTAGTTTTCTTTGTAGTGTTTTGTTAACTTAATTGTCTCTTCGACGTCTCTGGTTTTTTTGGTCACCTTTCCGTCGTCGTCGTCCGTCCGGTGTAAACTATTTCAAACATCTTCTCCTCTGAAACTACAGAACCAAATTAAACCAAACTTTAGCTGAATGGTTCTTAGGTTATCTAAAATAAAGTTTGTGTTTTATTTTCTGTTTCGTCAGAAAACATGGCCGCCATGGCTAAAAATAGAACATAGGGGTAAAATGCAGTTTTTGGCTTATATCTCAAAAACTATAGCATTTAGAGCAAATCTGACTCGGGAAAAATGTTTATTAGGTCAAGTTCAATCAGCCTTGAAATTTTCAGATGAATCTAACAACCCATTGTTGGGTTGGTGCAACTAAATTGGTAATTTTAAGGAAATTTTGTAGTTTTTGGTTATTATCTTGACTATTGTTATAGATAAAGATAAACTGTAAACAGCAAAAACGTTCAGCAAAGTAAGATCTACAAATAAGTTTTATATGACTAAAATTGTCAATTAACCCCTTAAGGAGTTATTGTCCTTTAAGGACAATTTTTCACAATTTGTTTATCATGTTTTCTAACTTTTAAAAATATTCTCCTCTGACACTACTAAACCAAATTAAACCAAACTTAAGCTGAATTATTCTTAGGTTATCTAGAATAAATTTTGTGTTTTATTTTGTGTTTCCTTAGAAAACATGGCCGCCATGGCTAAATTTAGAATATAGGGTAAAATACAGTTTTTGAATTATATCTAAAAAACTAAAGCATTTAGAGCAAATCAGACAAAAAGTTAAAGTAATCATAAGGTCAAGGTCTACTTGCCCTGAAATTATCAGCCAAATCGAATATCTGATTTTTCGGTTATTGCCCCTGAATTGATGATTTTAAGGAAATTTTGCAGTTTTTGATTATTATCTTGAATATTATTATAGATAATTATAAACTGTAAACAGCAAAAATGTTCAGCAAAGTAAGATCTACAAATAAGTTGATTTGACCAAAATTGTCAATTGACCCCTGAAGGAGTTATTGTCCTTTAAAGACAATTTTTCACAATTTGTTCATCTAGTTTGCTTACTTTAAAAAAATCTTCTCCTTTGAAACTGCTGAATCAATTTCACCAAAAATTAGGCTGATTGAGTTTCAGAGTATCTGGTATAAATTTTGTATTTTATTTCCTTGTACGTCAAGAAACATAGCAACTATGGCTAAAATGGAACATAGTGGTAAAATGCCTTTTTTTGCTTTTGAAGAAAATATGACAGATACAAAAAGCATTTAAATGACATTTTTAGGCCACTCATTAATATATATTGAAACGCAAAAATAATCATTGATGAAAGATTTAAGCAAAAAATTACAAGTGGGCGATTCAGGCTCTTGAGAGCCTCTTGTTTTTTAAGGCGTTGTCTTTTTCTCCATGTTTTTAATGCCTCCTTAAAATGGCTTTTCGTTGAAGTCATGCCTTCGAAAAAAAAGTTTGACACCATCCCTTATTGGTTGACCGTTATGGAATATCTGTTTCAAAGATAACGACGGATATGTTTCAATTGTCATAACCAAAATCTCGTCCTCTTTTCAAGACACATGAGTGTTTTATAAACTGGACTTCAATAATAACCCTGGAGAACTATTACACCACGGATTATACAAAACTGTGTTTTATCAAAAAGGAAAAAATAATGCCGCGGGGGCAATCAATAAGTATGCGTCGGAGAAAACCAAATAACGTCTTGACTAATGAAAAAAGACGTGCACTTGAAATAAGAAAAAAAAACCAAATCGAACCCTACCAAAAACCGAGCGTGAATTCAGGTGTTTCTGAGGAGTAGTCCATGCTCAACTAGAATTATCAGTCACAGCAAATAAGAATATCAATTGGGACTAGGATTTTAGCCATAAGTAAAATATAAATGTAGTGGCTAAATAAAAGAGATACAGGTGATACTGAGATCAATACACAGGTTATGTGCACTAGAATGTTACTACATGTACCTGGAAATTGTAAATTTGCAATGAGAAATGTTTTGTTTCCTTTTGGCAAATAATTTAAGGTAATAAGACCAGCATTTAATAGTTCTTTTAAATAAATCAGAATGGATTCTTATTCTTAAAGGTTACAAATTCAACACTGTAATTAAATCTTTTTAAGATTGTTTTTATTGTTATAAATATTGATCTTGTTACCAGTAAATTAAAACCATACTAAATGTTATTGTTAAACACATATGTACATTCACGGTACTACAATATGTCGATACCTATATTTTGGCATACACTAGGTCATGTTTTTAGGACTGTTAATGACGTCTTTTCACTAAATCCATTGGATGCTGGATGTGTACTGTTTGATATTTTAGTCTTAGATGCATGATTTTTTAAATATTGTTATTGGCTTTGAACTAGATGTCAATAACTGCGAGTACTCTCAGATCTGTACTTTATTTCCGTTTTGTTGTTAGGGGTGTATAAATACCCTGCCACATCCGGTCTGCGTTTTTATTGGACGTTTTTCTGCTTTGTATCGATCTGATGAAGCTCTTTTCAACTGATTTTTATAGTTTGTTCTGATGTTGTGTTGTTACAACACTGTCCTAGGTTAGGTGATGGTTGAGCGCTCACAAACATGTTATCCCCTTCATGTGTTCCTCTAACATTCTTTATGTGCCTGTTACAAGTCAGGAGCCTGTAGTTCAGTGGTTGTCGTTTAGTTCATGTCTGTCATATTTGTTTTTCGTAAATTGTTTTGTTATAAATTATGCCGTTAGTACTCTCAATTGAATTGTGTCATACTTTTCATGTCGGGGCCTTTTATAGCCGACTATACGGTATGGGTTTTTCTCTTTTTTGAAGGCGTACGGTTGCCTATAATTGCTTTCATCCACTTTATTTGAACTTTGTGGATAATTGTCTCATTGGCAATCATACCACATCTCCAGATTTTTACATTGGTAAATGAAGACGTCATGATGTGGTCGACCTGAGGGAATATCATGCATTAACACCAGACAGCTTGTGATGCCACTAGCTAATTGGCTTATAGAACATTTCTACAATCATGATAACTGTAATTGGCCTCCAACTTTTGAAAATTTCCGGATATATTCTGGTCAAACGTTCATTATAGGTAGAAACATTCTTACTAATTTCTCATGATGACATTCAATGTGATATTTCACAGAAAATCAGTGTTATTAACACAGTAATGATAATGAAAAAAATGACAGGATATCATTTGGTTGTAATTATTATCTAACATGAAATGAATTTGTCATACAAACTATATTTAGCATACAAGGCGTTATAATTATTCTATTTATTTATAGATAGAAATACATATAAAAAAGGAAATTAAGCAATACTTTTGGGGCATTTAAAATCCATGTAAATAAAATATTATAAAAAAATCTGGCCGTGAAATTTTTTATAGATTTGTACTGATTCACCCTTACAAACACGACAAACGGACTAAAATATCAAAAAATATACTGGACTAGAGTTGCGACTAAACATTGCAACCCATTCTGTCTTTTCTAGTGTATGTATGAACCAAACACACGTGTGTGTAAGCATAGCACGAAATAAAGAAAATCATTTTTTATGTTTACATCTGATGTTAAGGAAATGATATAATTGTATACATTTCAGAAAATATTACATTCAGTACTTACCCAAATCACCACGGAAATTAGATGAAAACAGATTTAAGATGGCGTGCCAAGCACTGGTTACAGACGCAGGGCATAATGATGCACAAATTCCTTCCATAGATATTGACAAAATAAAAATAACTCATGTTAAAACACTAAATATTGGTTCAAGAAGAGAAGAAAGAAATGTAACTAGTATTGTCCAATTACCAGATAAGACAGTTTTCATTGCTAGTTGTGATTTATCAAACGATAGGGGAACATTATATTCCATTTCCTCAGATGGCATGACAACATCATCCAAATGTAAACAAGCACCATATGGAATGACATATTTTGATGACTTTCTTCATGTTTCATATCCAAAGAAACAAACAATCGATATTTATGACAGTGATTTGAAGTTTTGGTATACCTTTGCTCAAGGATATGAATTTCGAGGACTGTCATCAAACGAAACGGACACTGTTTCCATTTCAAAGTTTAAAGGATTCAGTTTTATGGGTAAATCGGGTAATATATATAAAGAGTTTCCTCTTAAATCAACAAACGGAATAAATTTCATTCATTTTAACAAGGAGTATATTTACTTTGCTGATGACGTTAAGCAATGGATAACATGTATCAATACTGTTGGAAAGATGGTATGGCGTTGTAAATTCTTAAATAAAGATCATGAATTCTTAGAGCCAGGTGGAATTTGTACCGACCTGTATGGAAATGTGTTTGTTGCAGACACTTGGAGAAGTAATATTTTTGTCATTGCGGCCGACGGTTCAAAATACAGCCACCATAGTGTAGATAAAGTAAAAGAACCTACTGCATTATGTTTCGATAAGGAAAATTGCCAACTCATAGTGGCAGACAAATCTGGAAGTCCTTGCATATACCAAGTTACATACAGATAACAATTATGTACTATAACTATTTCTATGTACATGTACATATATGCGCTTTATAGAAATAAGAAGATTTGGTATGAGTGCCAATGAGACAACTCTCCATCCAAGTCACAATGTATAAAACGTAAACAATTATAGGTCAAAGTAGGGCCGTCAACACAAAGCCTTGGCTCACACCGAACAGCAAGCTATAAAGGGCCCCAAAATGACTAGTGTAAAACAATTCAAACTGGAAAACCAACCGTCTTATCTATATAAAAAACGAGAAACGAGAAACACTTAAGAACCACATCAACAAACGACAACCACTGAAACAGGTTCCTGACTTAGGACAGGTGCAAACAAATGCAGCGGGTTTAAACGTTTAAACAGGCGCCAACCTTCATCCTAACCCGAAATAGTAGTGTAACATTACAACATAGAAAGACACACTATAAGATATCAATTGAAATGGTTAAACTCAACCAAAAAGACTTATTAACAAAAACAAGTAAACATACATTGAACGAATAAATTTGATCTATGACACAATGTCAAAAAGACAACTATAACCTTGGATAAAATGGCGTTAAATAAAATAACGTAGACAGGTAAATCTAAATATAATAATTTTGTTGTTAGGAGTACGGAGATATTATTTACAAAATAAATAAATTTGTTGTTCATAGTACGAGAACAGCAGTAAAAATGTATCGTCATACTAAATGCTTATCAAAGGTGGTCAGTCTGTCATCAAATATTGACAGTCATTGTCATTGCTGTAAAATTGCTAAATAGTGTGTTAGGGATTTTTTTCAAAAAGCAGTACCCGAAAAAACATTTTGTAAAATTTACGGATTATGCGTTAAATAACGATATATGCATTGTCATTCAAACTTATGTCGCATGTACAAAATAAACTGTATGAATTGCTAGCTTTTCGTTAACTTTGATAGGATAGGATAACACCACTAAAGCAAACAGCATCATGTAGAGAGCATTTCTCATGAAAACCACGACAGGATATATGGAATTAGCATATTTCCAAAAATTAAGAAATAAAAATGAAGAATAAGGCAATGTTTTCCCAAACCATTGAAACCAAATATCATTTTGAAGGCTGTACGGTTGCCTATAATTGTTCATATCCACTTCATTTGAACTTTGGTGGATAGTTTTCTCATTGGCAATCATACCACATACCCTTATTTCTATATCATTAAAGCAAGAATGCAAAAACAAATCATGGTATCAGCATTCTAATCAAATCGCCAAAATGAAGATATATGCACTTCGGCATTAGAGGTAAGACTTGTGTCATCCCGAAGAAAATGATATACTTAAATACGTTAAAAGATTTTAATACATGATTAAGGGGTCATTCTCTCGTTTCAGATTCCATTACTGTTACATTTAAAAGCTGTATGTTACCGTCATTTTAGCAAAGGGTACATTTTTTCTTTATTAAAAAAAAATCACTATTCAAATATTGTGAATCATGGTGAGACATGTCTCGCAAATTAGAACTATACCTGTACCTGTGTGAGTCTTGTAATTGGTTGTCTTTTGTCATATCGTATGTGATTTTGTAACTTTTTACAGTACAATAATTTAGTAAGTCTTCTGTTAAGATAGATAAATTTATTGTTAAAGAGGCTTAGTATGATCGTTGGCAGACATAAATACACTGCCACGTCCGGTTTGTGTTTTTGTTAGATGTTTTTCATCTAAGTATCTCCGTTTTCAACTGATTTTTTATAGTTTGTTCTTATGCTGTACTGTTATACCACTGTCCCAGGTTAGGGGGACAGTTTGGCGCCAGCAAACTAGTTTAACCCCGCAATATTCTGTATGTGCATGTCCCCAAGTCAGGAGCTTGTAATTCAGTGGTTGTCGTTTGTTGCTGTTTATCATATTTGTTTTTCGTTCATTGTTTTGTACATAAATCAGGCCGTTTGAATTTTGTTTACATTTGTCATTTCGGAACCTTTTTATAGCTGATGGGTTTTGCTCATTGTAGAAGGCCGTACGATGATCTATAGGTGTCAACGTCAATGTCATTTGGTCTCTGGTGGAGAGTTTTCCCTCTGACAATCAGACCAAATCTTCTTATTTTTATATAGCTATACATGTACTGTTGATTATATAAGAAGATTTGAGAAGTTGAGGTATTAAACAAATAGATGAATGGTGTTCATTGTGGTTAGGTCTATAAGTAGACTGGACAGTATTAGGTTTCAGGTTATAAGGTATAATCTAATAATGTGTCCACATCATAGATACAAGTTTCTAGGATTGTTTACTATTTCGTCGGTAACTTTGTCAACGTCGCCAAGAAACAGTGTTGTTACATATACATCTTCAATAATATCATAATAAGTCATAGAAAGAGGGGAAAGAGGGGAAAGAAAAGAAAGAAAACAGGAAAAAAAGAAAGAAGACCAAAGATCAAAGATCAAACATGTAGCACTGGTGTCAACGTGATGATCGTAACTGCAATTACGATCATCCCAATATGGCGGACGCAAATTCAGGTAAATTTTATATGGCAGATTTCTCCACTTTAACAAGTTACTTTCAGGTTTGTATCATGTCAAGAAACATCTATATAAGCATTGTCATTGAATGTTTTTTTCCTAAATGATGGAAAAGCAACCAGAAGAACGAAAATTGAGAACACGTTGATGATCGTAACTTTTATTTATTTTTATCAACGATGATCGTAACTTTTATTTAAGATGATCGTAGCTGTCTGTTCCAGCGAAGCATTTTCTGATTAATAAAGTTGTCTGATAGGCAAAAAGGGTACATAATCAGCTATAATCAGCTATAAAAACTGTGATAATAATAAGGGACGATCACTGGAAGGGAGGGTAACGTCCTATTGATTGGTATACATCTTCGCTAGCCAAGGGTTACGATCCACTTCCCTCCTCTCCACCCTTGGCAGATTAAGGCAACATTTGTGATAACAATGTTGCGTCATCTATTGGCAGATTAAAATCACGCCCATTACGAATACATTATTCTTGACCAATGGTAGCACTTGAACTCTTCAATTTGGAGGTAAAAACACGGTAGCGTCTAGATTCTACACACTTGGTAAAGCAGGAAACGAAAATATACGTTGACATTCATGCATTTGTGTAAGAAACATACACAGGAACTTTTATTAGTTGATTAAAAACATTCAAATTGTCACTAAATATAGTCGTATGTTTAGGGATGTAAAGACTTGTTGCACAATAAGCACGTTGCAATTGTTTACATAAACTTTCTACATTTACACGTGATCATGTTATAGACGCTTTTTGATTGGATGCAGCGAGTTTCTACTGCAACCAATGAAAATCATTACCTTGTGTCTCCGAAATTCTATCTCAATCCGCCAAGGGTGGAGAGGAGGGAAGTGGATCGTAACCCTTGGCTAGCGAAGATGATTGGTATACGGGTAAGTGCACAAATAATGGTTTTGTGAGATTTGGTATTTTTTTAATCCAATTCTATATCAAAATGCCTTGGAATTTACAACTTTGTATTGATATCATCTAGCTTATATAAATATGGTATTGGACAATTCATATTAGTAGCCAGTTTGGTAAAATTTGAGATTTTTCTCTGTGGAACAAATTGTAAATGTCATTTGTCTGGTGTTGGTATATAAACACAATATTCTATATAAGTAAAGGTCATTCTTTTTATATACATGTATTTATTTAAGTATTGATACTAATTTGCAGTGAATGCAATATAAAATTTGGAACATTTTTAAGGCAGAAGTGGCACATTTCTACAACAAAATCTAAGTACCAACTCCCCCCTTTTTTCACCAACACACACATACACTTTGTAGGGACAATAGTACCTATCGAGATCCTGATAAATTTTGAGAATTCGGATTTTATAGTTTTCATTAACAGATGCAGGAGCTTTAAAGGAGAGGTGAACAAATATAGCAATATAGAAACGAAATCATATCTGTTCAATGAAAAAAAAATATTTGAAAAAATAAGTTATTGAGATGTTTGGCTAAAACAACTTCTTCAACTAACTTCAATAATACGTGTCATATATTCGTAAGTGTAAAGATTTATCTTGTGTGTACTGTGTGAACTTGTGTGAACTTGACAATTTTATTCGATCATCCCTCTTTTTCTTTTCTTTTCTTTTGTTTTTTTTTTGTTTTCTCTAGAGTAGAAAAACAAAAAAAGAATTATCACCGTGATATTATTTCTTTTATACACTGCTAAAAACATGTTGAACAGGAGCATTATCCAATGGATGATGTATTGGTATGTGTCCTTGATTTCTAGAAATATTTGCAACTAACGTAAAGTACTTGCAATCATTCAATCAATTAATTAATGTTTCCTATAATTGTTAACTTTAAATACACTGTGAGTTGGATGGAGAGTTGTCTCATTGGCACTCATGCCACACCTTCTGGTTCATATTAAGCAGCTATGTGTGAATTATGCTTAACTTGGCGAGATAAAAATGTCATTTTGATTTGATTAGTTTCACACGAGGTTTCACAACCAAATTCACATCTTCATGATTGTTATCAGTTTTATGTTCAAAGAAAGAGGCAGTGTCTAGCTATTGCAGACACAATTTCATTTTACTATTATGATTAAAACGAATTATGTTATTTTTTTTCTATGAAATATTTTGGTTTCATATGAATGTTTATTTTAGGATGAATCTTTGATCAGTCTGAATGGTAAACATTGTGTTTTTTTTTCTTTTCTTTTGTATTGTTGAATTATACAATATGTTGACACTCTTTCAAGTTTACTGCAATTACCACCCATTTTACCATCTGTTAAGAAATGTTTTTGAAGGCTATTTCACTATCATAAAACGTTCTTTAACTGTGGACCGGGGGCTTTTAAAAAAATGTAATTTTTGAATTCTAAAAATTCATGCCGCGTGTATGATTGTTCTTACTTGTTGTTCAAGGTTATGTTTTGGTCACGCATTTAATTGATTCATAAGAAAATAATTTCATTTGATTTGAATATCCTTGAAAAATAATGAAAAATATTGAATACTTACATTACAAATATATTTTTTAAAACTGCGATATTACATCATAGATCATAGGGAGGTAGTTATTGTGAACTTGAAATTGATTATTGATCTTCAGGTTTTATGTTTTATTTCCTTTTTTGAATCTGTTACTGTTAATTATGCCTCATTCTCACGTAATGCGAATTAGAAAAATATTTAACGTTTCGGGAACGGGTAAGAGGGGAAAGGTAGTTAGGGAAGAATAATATGCTGACAAAATAGGGAGAAAACAGGCAAACAAATATTAAAAAAGACAAGATAAATGGAGATATGAGAAAGGAAGGGAAGGTGGGAGAAGAAAAAAATACTCCGCCCCTACCGGTTGTTCATATTAAAAGAGACAAATTAGCTTTTAAAAAATGAACAGAACACATGTTACTAATACAAAATATTATTCATCGTATTGTAATAATAGATTATGTTTTGTAGATATTTAGAGTTGTTTATAGAATGTTATATTCCATGTATCATATCTCAATATATTAATTTAGATGAAATGAATATTACAGGATCCCTCCCTGATCTGTTTGTGGCAGTTGGGTCAGTGCTGTTGATGGATGTATCCATTAACAATAGAACACCAACGAAAAGGGTGAATCATGTCACAGATACCGTACATTTTATTGAAAATGCTTCATTCTTTTATCTTAAATCGACTAAAATATTACTAATTTTTTTAACAATATTAAAATAAATCAAGTACAAGTATTTCTTGTTTCAGGCAAATATCTACAGCAGATGTTTAAATGTGGTTAATGTTTCTTTGTTCTTTTATATCTCAGAAGTATATATCCGATTTTTAATAGTATTTCTGAAACTGTCTAAACAATTTGCATTTCATACTTGATCTTAATTTTCTTTTAAGGGTTCATTTGTGAAACCTGTGGTAAAAAGTATCTGAGGGCCACTGGTCTGAAAATGAACAGCAGGGGTATACTTGTGGGCAGTGCCAGCAAAAGTTCCATTCTAAGACACTGTTTATGTCTCACTTACTTCTCCATGCTGAATGTGACCAGTGTAGGAAAACATATGCCTTCGAGTCTGGCCTTCAACGCCACCTTAATGGCGCACATACTGGTATAATGTATAGATGTTCTATGTGCAACAAAACCTTCTCCTACCGTTCCAATTTCACCAGACATTTGAAAGTGAAACATGAGGATTCACTAGAATAATTTACATTTCTGGCATTTTAAAAATGTGAAATAAAAGGGTATTTTGAAAAAATAAAATTTGCTTCTTTCACCTCATTAAATCTTTAACTTACAAATGTTTATGCTGGTTACAAATGTTTATGCTGATTACAAATGTTCATGATGGTTACAAATATTTATGCTGATTACAAATGTTTATGCTGATAAAAAATATTTATGCTGATGAGAGCTTACTACTTCAGCATAACAGAAGTCACAATGTTAAGATATCAGTGGTATTTATGTATTTAACCAAAATCAGTATACTTGTTCTATAAATTCTGTATCACATTGACATAATTCTTCCAAGAAGCTTGCCTAGCCCCTTAGACGCCTGCATATTGTGGGATCGTACTCTATACACCTAAGCACAAGATATATTTGTTTTTACGTAGATCTTGACCTAGGTGTGGAAACCGATGGTAGTAGAAATTTATTCTATTCGTAAAGGCAATCTTATATAATTGTTTCAGTATTCAATATTTTATTATAAGCCTCATTTCTATTCAAAATTGAAGTTCGTCATCATTCAGTCCAAATCGTCTACTAGTATGTAAAAGGATCTTTTCCTCATTTGCTCTGTGATGGGCTCTAACTCTCTCTGCACTGCAGGTTTTCTAAAGGATGAAAAAGTTCCAGATTTTCTCTTAGGGTGTTTTGTTTTGCGAACCTCACAATCAAATAGATGAGATCTGTAAAAATAAAACATGGGAATTGACTTGGAGAAATTATTTTCCAATTTGGCACAATCGCATCTCATATCTGTATCCCGAAATCTATGTAAATTTTGACACATTTTCCAGGCCTGAGCCCCATGTTAATCAGCCTCTAATACCAGATATATTCAAATGTTTCTCTTAACCAGTACCCATATTTGCTATCAAATTTTAATTTTAATTTAACAGTGAGTGGACAATAAATATACCTGGAATAAATATGGTGTCTCCTGCAAAAATTTAGCCCCCTGAAATTTATTAAAGTATTTATGCACATACCGAATTCGGAAAACCCGATTTATAAAACAATTGGTATCATCAATGGGATGATCATCTAATGGTAAAGACTCGTCAGATTCCAGCAAAGGTCTTGATGGATACACCTTAGTCCTCTGTGAAGGCTTCATTAAGAACTTTCTATAAAAAGAACTAAGTACAGAGTTCGAATATCAAATGATTTTAATTCAACGGTTACAGTTTAAAATTTAAGGTTTCAATGGAACTAAAAAATATCCCCTTTTGCATAACTCTATCCTCATGTCATATTTAGGCAATTTTTGGTACCTTGTGCTATACATTGCTTTTAGTAGATGTTTTGACGACTAGAACTTATTTTATCAATCTTTCCGTTTACAATAAAAAAAATCTGTAAGAAATTTCGTTTTTTGTAAGATAAATAATTTCGAAGGATATAAAGATGAAAGACAATCAATATCTACCTTGTGGGATCAAGTCTCTGTTTGAAAAGGAACACAGCTGATCCTAATGCAGCAGGAATATCGTCGGCCCGCAAAACTCCAGTACCCTTTGGACCTTAGTCCTGCAAAAAATGAATAATTTTGGTTTTTTTTTATCTTATTTTTAGACAGAAATTTGATGAAAAATATACATATCAACCACGTTAAAAGAACAAACACATGAATATTTGTTTTTACGGCCAAAAAAGGGGGAACGAGGGGTAAATGAAATGATATTTTCTGAATTAGAATTCATGTACGGATATATAATGGAAAACTTCAAAAAGGAGGGATCTCTTTTTATCTTGAAAATTTATGGTCTATGTATAAACACAAAACACAAATATCGAAAAAGGTAATAATAAACCTTCAATCTCGGCTTCCGATAAAGATAAAACATTTGCCCCTTATTAAAAAACTGAATGAGTATGATATTCTATCGTATAGTTAAAGATCGAATAAAATGAAATATCTATTTTTCTGAGCTACTTCAAGACAAATCAGATAGCATGATAATTTTTTTAACATTTTTTTTTATATTCATTTATCAAGAGAAAATCTTGTGTGTTTGGCCAATCAAAGAAAAAAATACTAAATAACGATCGCAAAGAAAAGAAAATCATTCAACAAAAAAAAAACCTAGAATTTTTCTCCTTCCAATTTTTTGCTCTGAAGATGGACCTTTAACAAATTAATTTGTTTAATGTCTCTCCCCCCAAAAATAATGGTCCTAACCAAACAACACATTTTCTAATGGTGGCCCTACCTGAAAATCTGAGAAGAAGGTCTCCGAGTCAAGGCTTGAGATCGCCCATTGGTTGTAACATGTCTCTTTGGCCAGAACATACAGTTGCAGTCTACGATCTATGTTACACATAATTCCTTCAAACTGAGCTATTGGCATCACTGCTACGTATGCTCCTACTGGTGGGAAATGTCCTACCTTAAAAATCCTAATAAATGCGTTCTCATTTCCATACAATACTCAACCCGCTTGTCTATACTATTCCAGCTTCGTCGACTGCACTGTACCAGTTTCGGTTCAACTCACACCATTTATATTCATTTTGTTTTCCATTTTTTTTTTCCATTTCGACCTGAACAGATTTTGAGAATGTCGTTTGAGCATAGCTGTTTCTTTGTCGGTCACGCAAATCTTTTGCGATCTCTAATGATAGACCAGATCCGTTCTGTCGCGAACACTTTCCACCAAGCCTCTGGTGATATCCACATACCAGCCATTCCTTTTGAACAACACATGCATCGATTTTTCACAAAGAGATGGTGAGGATCGACTATCGGTTGAAACTAATTTTCGTTCGACGCAGAAGGCCGGGCATACCACTGTGGAATAATTAACCTATTTCCACTCTCCGTTATAATTGTCCATTCATCTTTGAACAAATTCTCAGCCTTCCAATTGTCCAACACAGCAGGAAATGTCATCTGATGTTATCTCCTTTAAACGCTTTGGACCTTAATATTTAACTTCTAGCTTTGACCCATCTCCGAATAATTCTGAAATCAAATTCACAAGTTTTACTTTTTTCTTACTATTTAATCCTTATAGACCACTTTTTGATACAGTGGCTATGTAACGGAGTTCATTAATGGTGAATCGTTTCTTGATATGTGTAGGATCTCTAAATATGTCTTTGAATTCGTTAATCTCAATTTCATTCCACTTGGAATTTTCATCTCCCATAGCTATTAAACTGACAAGAGCTTCTTCGTAAATTTCAAAATCGGTTTGATTCATGATTTCAGATTGTTCATCAACTATTTGACTATTGCTGGAAATGTCATTAATCATCCCTTAAACATAATCACTTTAAAGTATTGGATATTCCACATTTTGGACTACATATTCAGTCAGATCTTCTAAATAATCTTGTTGTATTTCCATACTTGAATGCATTGCACTCTGGGGAACATTTGTATTGTTTTGCTCTGTGCTTTCAATTTGTTGTCGTTTCTTTTTCATGATAGCATCTGTTATATTTCTAGCTGATCCAAGGTGCTTGATTGGTGTTTTGCTCATTATGGTTACTCCTTTCGCTGTATGTCGAATGCACTCAAAGATTGAAACAATATTTTCTATTGTTTCAACTATAGGTAATTTGTACATATCTAGAAGATACTGTGTCTTGGTCTTCTTGTCTAATTTTTTCACCGCTTCCCAATGTTTCTTTATCAGTCGACATATTGTTAAAGACTTCCCATCATCACCCTCTATAGATAGCTCTAGGAACACAACTGCTTTCACATTTAAATCTTTTTCCGACACAGCGAGTAATATCTCGTTTAAAATCTTTCTTACAACCTTCATATTCAAGCTAAATCCACTTAAACCGTAATGAATAAGAACACCAGGCAAGCCTGACTCGTCGTTGGCATGTCTTTCCAGATCGGAAGTTACTGTCACGAGCACTTCTGTGGCTGATCTTCTCATAAGGTCGTATGCCTGTTGGAAATTTTTGGTCGATGATTCTACAGTAGAAAGTACTTTTTCAGAAGATGCAAGGTCTTGGTAAACAGTCCATTTCTTACCATGCTTTCCATATACATGTTGTTTATCGTCCGCTGGTGCACATGAACACGGTACAGCCTGTAAAGCAGGAAATTCGCCCATACATGAGAATGTGTCCGAATAAGTTTTTAGATCGGCAAGAAGAGTTTTGGAATAAGGATTTCTTCGTGTAGGCCTAGGAGGGTTGTCAGTTTCATCCAATTCTTCTGCAAAAGTCATAGTTTGTTCCCAAAGATTACTGTTAATATCTGAATGAATGTAAGAAGCACTTTCATGAGTATAGCTTATGAAGACAAGACTTTTGCATTTCTTGACCGCCATCTGACTCAAAATTTGTGTTATGTAATGAGTTGGGATTTTATATTGTATATCTGTTGTATATGTCTTTCCCGGTACTGGACATTTAAACTCGAATGCAACAACAGAGTCTTCTTCTTCAGAAATACTTGTTCCATCGCCGCTAATGAATGCCATGGAATTTCCAATATTAATTATTTCGCAACCATCTTCTCGATATGATAACTGGAAAATACACGGGTAATATTTTCCCTACAAGTGTGTCAACAGCATTGATTTTCTCTCTTGTTCCGTGGTCGAGAAAAGATTGAACCATTTGACTCATTGGTTTTTCGATGTTTTTATACACTCGATCAAAATGTTCTTGTTGTTCTCGGAGTATACCTAGACTGAGTGCTCGGTATAATGTGCTCCCCGTGACTTTACATTTCTTTCGCAGTTGCATCCATTTATCTGTTTTCTGCTTCGTAATAGCACAGTCTTCATATCCCAACTCAATACCTGGGATGATCTCCCTCAAGCAGATGTAATTTGCCTGATGTTGCAGCAAAATTGTTCCTTTTGTTCCAAGTACATAATTGTTCGACGTTCCATTAATGCATGCGACAGCATAACCTAGCTTGTCGATACTTTCTAATAATTCCCCTATATGAGAATGCGCTTGTATCAATTTAGTTTGCCAGTAACTTATCGCACCTGACAATTTACTTTGTTTCCAATCCCCGTCTACCATTTACATCAGATTTTGTAGATGTATTTTACGTTTAACTACAAACTCTCTTAGTTCCTTGATCCTTTTACTCATATGAGTGATAGATATTAGAAAAACAAGTCTTTTTCATAACGTTTTTTAACTGTTCTTAAATTTCTGTAAATTGTACTATCCCATCACTTATGTTATCAAGTGGAAGAGATGCTGAATTGGTAAGATTATCTTCTTCTGTGCGGAGTCCCTCCATGCGCTCTTGTAGGGTGGGCTGCATCTCATGACCTCCAAGATTTTCATCTCCTAGCTCTCCTAGCCCTAGTGCAACTTTCTTACCGTCAATAGACAGTTTCTCATCTTTGCCTTTATTCATGTTCGCGAAAGCATCTAATGGAATGTTGAGTAGACCTGGATTACCGGCATCCATGTTATACTGCGAAAAGTGTTTCGATAGTGTTTGTTTAGACGGAACAGCAAAGTTTATTCTGCATTTTTTTTTGGGCATTAGTCTGCGGGATGATCCTCAGAGATAAGTCCTTGCACTTTATAACCCCTGAAGAAATTTCACCCTTTGCTTTGAAAAGCTTATTCACTGTCATCCAAAAATCAATCGAAACATCATTGTACCGAATAGCACTTATGCTATCTTTCGAATAGAAACTTCCTACATCTAAAATTAAATGCAATGCAATGTTGTCAGTTAAGATCCCGTCACTAATACATTGAAGTAACGATAGGAAATCATCATAACGTCCCATATCTTTCAGAATGTTAACAACTCCGGGTAGTTATTTGTAAATTTCAGAATCACACGTTTGTTCCGTGGCATCAACTGTTGAATATTCAATTTTGTTCGTTTCCGGTATGTCAGATTGAGCTCTCCTTTTAAATGTTATTTTTCTGGTTTGGCAGTTAATATGGATTTAATACCCATCATCAAGGTGTGATTTCAGTTTACTAATTATAATTGAAAAGTGTATAGATTTGTAAGCGAACCTGCCAAAATTTTCGTCAAACACACGCTGTCTGATGCTGAATGTTCCCGATTGTGCATGTGTATTTATGGTATGGACAAGAATTTAATCAGGACAAGTTGAAATGAAGGAATAATTATAACACATAAAGTTTTCATCTGAAAATTAATCGAAAGATATTTAGGATTTAAATAAGTAAGCAATTATAGTTTGAAAAAAAAACATGGAATTTATTTAATCTAATATGAACGCGTATACCATTAATTTAAGCTTTTACCTCATTACTAAATTCCACATTAGAAAAGAATAGTGATAATGTTCGCAAATAAGCCGGCTAATTTACCCTTATGTCATCTCTTTTTGACACCTTTCGGTGGTCATTAACGCTCATTTTGTTCAGTTTTAAAATCTTACTATTTTTAAATAATACCAATATATCGTGACTGCTAAATATGATGTTCAATGAAAGAAGAAACGCATTGTAAATTTTGAGTTTCGATCATCTTATATAAAATCAAATCCAAGTTACGATCATCAAAAGACGAAGTTACGATAAGCATCGTATTTTTTTGTATCTCGATTTTCGTTCTTCTGGTTGCTTTTCCATCATTAAGAAAAAAATATTCAATGACAATGCTTATATAGATGTTTCTTGACATGATACAAATATGAAAGTAAGTTGTTAAAGTGGAGAAATCGGCCATATAAAAATTACCTGAATTTGCGTCCGCCATATTGGGATGATCGTAATTGCAGTTACGATCATCACGTTGACACCAGTGATGTAGTTAAAACACGGTTTGAGAATTCCAGTTTTCTCAAGTCAAGACCACATTTCTTATTCGTTCCATGAATTGATGTTTTGGAAGCATCTCGTGTTTGTTTTACTGTTGTTAATAACCTTCGATGATTTCATACTACTTTTGAGTACAATTTCTTTGCCCCCCGCTACACAATGTCAGGGGCATATTGCTTTACATCAGACTGATGTCCGTTCGTCGTACATTAGGCAGATGATTGACTGGCTAATTCTTCCCTAAGTGTTCATGCTTTCTTATTGAGAAGGGTTCCATATGACAAACAATCCAGTAATATACTTTTAATGAAGTGTAAGTGCATTTCTATTGACTATGATTTAATAATAATGAAAAAGTATTGTATTGGCATGTAAGTTCAACAATAATAAGCAAACAAACTAACTTGTTGCACCTAGAAATCTTCTTTTTATCAAATTTCATTACATTCTGAAGCGGCCAAGAAGCCAGAAAACGCCCGGTGTTTACGTATGACGCCGGAAGCATACCTATGACGTCATCTAGTCTAATGGCCAAAGAAGATAACATCTTTTCGCGGAATTTTCTTTTATGAAAATTTTACACTGAAATAATGATTGAAATTGAATTATGTACTTGTTTTGCATTAGAATAGAGATAACTGTATTGTATTTGAAGCTTCGCGTCGCCAGGTAAACTAAATTTGCGACAGTAAAACTACCGATG
Organism: Mytilus californianus; assembly: GCF_021869535.1. NCBI lineage: Eukaryota > Metazoa > Mollusca > Bivalvia > Mytilida > Mytilidae > Mytilus > Mytilus californianus. The sequence continues at coordinate 4,087,657 of NW_026262668.1, forward strand.
GACGTCCGCAAAGCTTCAAATGCAATACAGTTATTTCTTAATTTTAATGTTATCGTGTTGGCGACTGCCTGTCGACAACAAAGAGACCACGCAATTACGCAATTACAGTATGTCAGGGGCCTCTCAATTGGGATGTACATAATTACTATCTTTACACATGTTCCTTCATAAAGTAAAAGTTTTTGCATGAAAGTTTATAGGAATTTGTTTTGAATATATTTATAAACTCACAACAAAAAGTTTCTTTTGAAAGAATAAGCATATCAAAGGTGATATAACCAAGTAACCGAGAAAAAAAACGTTATGTTTTTTCTTGCACAAACGTTCTGTATCTCATTAAAAAAATACGAAAACATTTATTAGTACGAGTTGATGTAGAGTAACCTACCATCAATTTCCATACTAAGATTGTTTTTGTTGGTAATAAGAAACCCGGACCTTCTTAAAAAAAATATTAGTCCTCTGGGCTACATGATTTGTTGCACGGAACAAATTTGAATTCCCATCGAAGACTCCAACGATCAGATTTGCGTGATTATTTAAATATGATTCTAATGAAAAATAATACTCGTGGAAATATCAAGAAGCATATGAATCCAGTCTAATGTGCAAAATTTGCGTTGATTTGAGTCGGATATTATATTAGATCAGATATCAAACGCACCATACAAATATCGTGTTTTTCGACAGGTACATGATTCTGGGTTGGCATTAACTTTTTAGGGTTCATTAGCATTTATCTTGTGAAAAATCTGCTTTATTTTCGATAAGTTACTGAGCGTAACTTTTGTTGAAACGTTGATATATATTTTAAATTTTGTAATTACCTGAACACGTACGGTATCTTTATTCTTTTACTGGAAATGAAGCAGGTAATTTCAATAAATGTGGTCTTACTCAACTAAGTTGTTGTTATTTGAGGACGCATATTTGAGACAATTCTGCATAAATATTTCATTTCATTTTTGTTCTTGCTGATTTCAAAGGCCTCTTGTACATCCACCACTCCCTTATTTTAACTGAATTAGGAATGGTCACCCTAAAACAAAACAAGATAGTTTGCTATACAGTTGTTTATTTACGCCAAATGAGCCGATGTGTCCCATACAGTAAATACATAAGTATATATACAGAATATAACAGTTTGTCAAAGTTTCTATTCATTTGACAATACTAGTTTTAATTCTAAAGGTACATGGATGAATATCTATTAAGTTGACTCTAATTGACATGTTTGGACCAAGCTGGAAATTGATAGTTGTAGAATACACGTATGTCCAGTCTTTTAACTAATTGTTATTACAACATGTCACCATCTGGTCTGCATTTAAACATGTTTTTAGAGTTATATGCAACGTAGCGGTCAATTAAAACAACCTTTCCCAAGGTCATGATTTCCTTAATACATATTCCCCTGTATCTATTTTATTCAATTTAATAAACAATTTGAGAATATATAATCATAAATATAAATATAAATATATATATATATATATATATATATATATATATATATTACATCTGTGATCCGTTTATTTCACAATCGTCATGGCAGTCAGCAGGGTTTAAGAACATCCGTTGTTCGACCTGCTAGTCAAATGCGTTTTGTTAAAATATACTTTTTCACTTTTTGGTCTTTTGGAAAATGTTGTTTGTGCTGTATTTAGACCCCTCTACCAAGAAATTTGTTTTGCATGCACACGTATAAAAATTGCGGTTTTTATCAAACGCAATCATAGGTTTGAACGTTGTTTTCAATTTAGACTTGTTTATATTTTTTCGTTTGGGCTTGTATTATATTTGCCTTCGGGTTTATATGATCCGTTCATCCTATTTCGACTCTTCAAAATTCAAGAGTCAGTCCCAAATTGAGGTAAAATATATGGCCTTCTAAATACCGTTTCGATTCCTAACATCACTGAAGAGACATTAATTGTCGAAATCCGGATATGGTGTACAAATTTTTGCACCTCATGTTTGCGGTATACCATCTTTTCCGCAAGTTTTTTGTTTCTATTTGGTATTAGATTAAAATTAAGATCCATTTTGTTACATCTGTGATCCGTTTATTTGGCAATCGTCATGGCAGTCAGCAGGGTTTAAGAACATCCGTTGTTCGACCTGCTAGTCAAATGCGTTTTGTTAAAATATACTTTTTCACTTTTTGGTCTTTTGGAAAATGTTGTTTGTGCTGTATTTAGACCCCTCTACCAAGAAATTTGTTTTGCATGCACACGTATAAAAATTGCGGTTTTTATCAAACGCAATCATAGGTTTGAACGTTGTTTTCAATTTAGACTTGTTTATATTTTTTCGTTTGGGCTTGTATTATATTTGCCTTCGGGTTTATATGATCCGTTCATCCTATTTCGACTCTTCAAAATTCAAGAGTCAGTCCCAAATTGAGGTAAATTATATGGCCTTCCAAATACCGTTTCGATTCCTAACATCACTGAAGAGACATTAATTGTCGAAATCCGGATATGGTGTACAAATTTTTGCACCTCATGTTTGCGGTATACCATCTTTTCCGCAAGTTTTTTGTTTTCTATTTGGTATTAGATTAAAATTAAGATCCATTTTGTTACATCTGTGATCCGTTTATTTGGCAATCGTCATGGCAGTCAGCAGGGTTTAAGAACATCCGTTGTTCGACCTGCTAGTCAAATGCGTTTTGTTAAAATATACTTTTTCACTTTTTGGTCTTTTGGAAAATGTTGTTTGTGCTGTATTTAGACCCCTCTACCAAGAAATTTGTTTTGCATGCATACGTATAAAAATTGCAGTTTTATCAAACGCAATCATAGGTTTGAACGTTGTTTTCAATTTAGACTTGTTTATATTTTTTCGTTTGGGCTTGTATTATATTTGCCTTCGGGTTTATATGATCCGTTCATCCTACTTCGACTCTTCAAATTTCAAGAGTCAATCCCAAATTGAGGTAAATTATATGGCCTTCCAAATACCGTTTCGATTCCTAACATCACTGAAGAGACATTAATTGTCGAAATCCGGATATGGTGTACAAATTTTTGCACCTCATGTTTGCGGTATACCATCTTTTCCGCAAGTTTTTTGTTTTCTATTTGGTATTAGATTAAAATTAAGATCCATTTTGTTACATCTGTGATCCGTTTATTTGGCAATCGTCATGGCAGTCAGCAGGGTTTAAGAACATCCGTTGTTCGACCTGCTAGTCAAATGCGTTTTGTTAAAATATACTTTTTCACTTTTTGGTCTTTTGGAAAATGTTGTTTGTGCTGTATTTAGACCCCTCTACCAAGAAATTTGTTTTGCATGCACACGTATACAAATTGCGGTTTTTATCCAACGAAATCATAGGTTTGAACGTTGTTTTCAATTTAGACTTGTTTATATTTTTTCGTTTGGGCTTGTATTATATTTGCCTTCGAGTTTATATGATCCGTTCATCCTATTTCGACTCTTCAAAATTCAAGAGTCAATCCCAAATTGAGGTAAATTATATGGCCTTCCAAATACCGTTTCGATTCCTAACATCACTGAAGAGACATTAATTGTCGAAATCCGGATATGGTGTACAAATTTTTGCACCTCATGTTTGCGGTATACCATCTTTTCCGCAAGTTTTTTGTTTTCTATTTGGTATTAGATTAAAATTAAGATCCATTTTGTTACATCTGTGATCCGTTTATTTGGCAATCGTCATGGCAGTCAGCAGGGTTTAAGAACATCCGTTGTTCGACCTGCTAGTCAAATGCGTTTTGTTAAAATATACTTTTTCACTTTTTGGTCTTTTGGAAAATGTTGTTTGTGCTGTATTTAGACCCCTCTACCAAGAAATTTGTTTTGCATGCACACGTATAAAAATTGCGGTTTTTATCCAACGCATTCATAGGTTTGAACGTTGTTTTTAATTTAGACTTGTTTATATTTTTTCGTTTGGGCTTGTATTATATTTGCCTTCGAGTTTATATGATCCGTTCATCCTATTTCGACTCTTCAAAATTCAAGAGTCAGTCCCAAATTGAGGTAAATTATATGGCCTTCCAAATACCGTTTCGATTCCTAACATCACTGAAGAGACATTAATTGTCGAAATCCGGATATGGTGTACAAATTTTTGCACCTCATGTTTGCGGTATACCATCTTTTCCGCAAGTTTTTTGTTTTCTATTTGGTATTAGATTAAAATTAAGATCCATTTTGTTACATCTGTGATCCGTTTATTTGGCAATCGTCATGGCAGTCAGCAGGGTTTAAGAACATCCGTTGTTCGACCTGCTAGTCAAATGCGTTTTGTTAAAATATACTTTTTCACTTTTTGGTCTTTTGGAAAATGTTGTTTGTGCTGTATTTAGACCCCTCTACCAAGAAATTTGTTTTGCATGCACACGTATAAAAATTGCGGTTTTTATCAAACGCAATCATAGGTTTGAACGTTGTTTTCAATTTAGACTTGTTTATATTTTTTCGTTTGGGCTTGTATTATATTTGCCTTCGGGTTTATATGATCCGTTCATCCTATTTCGACTCTTCAAAATTCAAGAGTCAGTCCCAAATTGAGGTAAATTATATGGCCTTCCAAATACCGTTTCGATTCCTAACATCACTGAAGAGACATTAATTGTCGAAATCCGGATATGGTGTACAAATTTTTGCACCTCATGTTTGCGGTATACCATCTTTTCCGCAAGTTTTTTGTTTTCTATTTGGTATTAGATTAAAATTAAGATCCATTTTGTTACATCTGTGATCCGTTTATTTGGCAATCGTCATGGCAGTCAGCAGGGTTTAAGAACATCCGTTGTTCGACCTGCTAGTCAAATGCGTTTTGTTAAAATATACTTTTTCACTTTTTGGTCTTTTGGAAAATGTTGTTTGTGCTGTATTTAGACCCCTCTACCAAAAAATTTGTTATGCATGCACACGTATAAAAATTGCGGTTTTTATCCAACGCAATCATAGGTTTGAACGTTGTTTTCAATTTAGACTTGTTTATATTTTTTCGTTTGGGCTTGTATTATATTTGCCTTCGGGTTTATATGATCCGTTCATCCTATTTCGACTCTTCAAAATTCAAGAGTCAGTCCAAAATTGAGGTAAATTATATGGCCTTCCAAATACCGTTTCGATTCCTAACATCACTGAAGAGACATTAATTGTCGAAATCCGGATATGGTGTACAAATTTTTGCACCTCATGTTTGCGGTATACCATCTTTTCCGCAAGTTTTTTGTTTTCTATTTGGTATTAGATTAAAATTAAGATCCATTTTGTTACATCTGTGATCCGTTTATTTGGCAATCGTCATGGCAGTCAGCAGGGTTTAAGAACATCCGTTGTTCGACCTGCTAGTCAAATGCGTTTTGTTAAAATATACTTTTTCACTTTTTGGTCTTTTGGAAAATGTTGTTTGTGCTGTATTTAGACCCCTCTACCAAGAAATTTGTTTTGCATGCACACGTATAAAAATTGCGGTTTTTATCAAACGCAATCATAGGTTTGAACGTTGTTTTCAATTTAGACTTGTTTATATTTTTTCGTTTGGGCTTGTATTATATTTGCCTTCGGGTTTATATGATCCGTTCATCCTATTTCGACTCTTCAAAATTCAAGAGTCAATCCCAAATTGAGGTAAATTATATGGCCTTCCAAATACCGTTTCGATTCCTAACATCACTGAAGAGACATTAATTGTCGAAATCCGGATATGGTGTACAAATTTTTGCACCTCATGTTTGCGGTATACCATCTTTTCCGCAAGTTTTTTGTTTTCTATTTGGTATTAGATTAAAATTAAGATCCATTTTGTTACATCTGTGATCCGTTTATTTGGCAATCGTCATGGCAGTCAGCAGGGTTTAAGAACATCCGTTGTTCGACCTGCTAGTCAAATGCGTTTTGTTAAAATATACTTTTTCACTTTTTGGTCTTTTGGAAAATGTTGTTTGTGCTGTATTTAGACCCCTCTACCAAGAAATTTGTTTTGCATGCACACGTATACAAATTGCGGTTTTTATCCAACGAAATCATAGGTTTGAACGTTGTTTTCAATTTAGACTTGTTTATATTTTTTCGTTTGGGCTTGTATTATATTTGCCTTCGAGTTTATATGATCCGTTTATCCTATTTCGACTCTTCAAAATTCAAGAGTCAATCCCAAATTGAGGTAAATTATATGGCCTTCCAAATACCGTTTCGATTCCTAACATCACTGAAGAGACATTAATTGTCGAAATCCGGATATGGTGTACAAATTTTTGCACCTCATGTTTGCGGTATACCATCTTTTCCGCAAGTTTTTTGTTTTCTATTTGGTATTAGATTAAAATTAAGATCCATTTTGTTACATCTGTGATCCGTTTATTTGGCAATCGTCATGGCAGTCAGCAGGGTTTAAGAACATCCGTTGTTCGACCTGCTAGTCAAATGCGTTTTGTTAAAATATACTTTTTCACTTTTTGGTCTTTTGGAAAATGTTGTTTGTGCTGTATTTAGACCCCTCTACCAAGAAATTTGTTTTGCATGCACACGTATACAAATTGCGGTTTTTATCCAACGAAATCATAGGTTTGAACGTTGTTTTCAATTTAGACTTGTTTATATTTTTTCGTTTGGGCTTGTATTATATTTGCCTTCGGGTTTATATGATCCGTTCATCCTATTTCGACTCTTCAAAATTCAAGAGTCAATCCCAAATTGAGGTAAATTATATGGCCTTCCAAATACCGTTTCGATTCCTAACATCACTGAAGAGACATTAATTGTCGAAATCCGGATATGGTGTACAAATTTTTGCACCTCATGTTTGCGGTATACCATCTTTTCCGCAAGTTTTTTGTTTTCTATTTGGTATTAGATTAAAATTAAGATCCATTTTGTTACATCTGTGATCCGTTTATTTGGCAATCGTCATGGCAGTCAGCAGGGTTTAAGAACATCCGTTGTTCGACCTGCTAGTCAAATGCGTTTTGTTAAAATATACTTTTTCACTTTTTGGTCTTTTGGAAAATGTTGTTTGTGCTGTATTTAGACCCCTCTACCAAGAAATTTGTTTTGCATGCACACGTATAAAAATTGCGGTTTTTATCCAACGCAATCATAGGTTTGAACGTTGTTTTCAATTTAGACTTGTTTATATTTTTTCGTTTGGGCTTGTATTATATTTGCCTTCGGGTTTATATGATCCGTTCATCCTATTTCAACTCTTCAAAATTCAAGAGTCAATCCCAAATTGAGGTAAATTATATGGCCTTCCAAATACCGTTTCGATTCCTAACATCACTGAAGAGACATTAATTGTCGAAATCCGGATATGGTGTACAAATTTTTGCACCTCATGTTTGCGGTATACCATCTTTTCCGCAAGTTTTTTGTTTTCTATTTGGTATTAGATTAAAATTAAGATCCATTTTGTTACATCTGTGATCCGTTTATTTGGCAATCGTCATGGCAGTCAGCAGGGTTTAAGAACATCCGTTGTTCGACCTGCTAGTCAAATGCGTTTTGTTAAAATATACTTTTTCACTTTTTGGTCTTTTGGAAAATGTTGTTTGTGCTGTATTTAGACCCCTCTACCAAGAAATTTGTTTTGCATGCACACGTATACAAATTGCGGTTTTTATCCAACGAAATCATAGGTTTGAACGTTGTTTTCAATTTAGACTTGTTTATATTTTTTCGTTTGGGCTTGTATTATATTTGCCTTCGAGTTTATATGATCCGTTCATCCTATTTCGACTCTTCAAAATTCAAGAGTCAATCCCAAATTGAGGTAAATTATATGGCCTTCCAAATACCGTTTCGATTCCTAACATCACTGAAGAGACATTAATTGTCGAAATCCGGATATGGTGTACAAATTTTTGCACCTCATGTTTGCGGTATACCATCTTTTCCGCAAGTTTTTTGTTTTCTATTTGGTATTAGATTAAAATTAAGATCCATTTTGTTACATCTGTGATCCGTTTATTTGGCAATCGTCATGGCAGTCAGCAGGGTTTAAGAACATCCGTTGTTCGACCTGCTAGTCAAATGCGTTTTGTTAAAATATACTTTTTCACTTTTTGGTCTTTTGGAAAATGTTGTTTGTGCTGTATTTAGACCCCTCTACCAAGAAATTTGTTTTGCATGCACACGTATACAAATTGCGGTTTTTATCCAACGAAATCATAGGTTTGAACGTTGTTTTCAATTTAGACTTGTTTATATTTTTTCGTTTGGGCTTGTATTATATTTGCCTTCGGGTTTATATGATCCGTTCATCCTATTTCGACTCTTCAAAATTCAAGAGTCAATCCCAAATTGAGGTAAATTATATGGCCTTCTAAATACCGTTTCGATTCCTAACATCACTGAAGAGACATTAATTGTCGAAATCCGGATATGGTGTACAAATTTTTGCACCTCATGTTTGCGGTATACCATCTTTTCCGCAAGTTTTTTGTTTTCTATTTGGTATTAGATTAAAATTAAGATCCATTTTGTTACATCTGTGATCCGTTTATTTGGCAATCGTCATGGCAGTCAGCAGGGTTTAAGAACATCCGTTGTTCGACCTGCTAGTCAAATGCGTTTTGTTAAAATATACTTTTTCACTTTTTGGTCTTTTGGAAAATGTTGTTTGTGCTGTATTTAGACCCCTCTACCAAGAAATTTGTTTTGCATGCACACGTATAAAAATTGCGGTTTTTATCCAACGCAATCATAGGTTTGAACGTTGTTTTCAATTTAGACTTGTTTATATTTTTTCGTTTGGGCTTGTATTATATTTGCCTTCGGGTTTATATGATCCGTTCATCCTATTTCGACTCTTCAAAATTCAAGAGTCAGTCCCAAATTGAGGTAAATTATATGGCCTTCCAAATACCGTTTCGATTCCTAACATCACTGAAGAGACATTAATTGTCGAAATCCGGATATGGTGTACAAATTTTTGCACCTCATGTTTGCGGTATACCATCTTTTCCGCAAGTTTTTTGTTTTCTATTTGGTATTAGATTAAAATTAAGATCCATTTTGTTACATCTGTGATCCGTTTATTTGGCAATCGTCATGGCAGTCAGCAGGGTTTAAGAACATCCGTTGTTCGACCTGCTAGTCAAATGCGTTTTGTTAAAATATACTTTTTCACTTTTTGGTCTTTTGGAAAATGTTGTTTGTGCTGTATTTAGACCCCTCTACCAAGAAATTTGTTTTGCATGCACACGTATACAAATTGCGGTTTTTATCCAACGAAATCATAGGTTTGAACGTTGTTTTCAATTTAGACTTGTTTATATTTTTTCGTTTGGGCTTGTATTATATTTGCCTTCGGGTTTATATGATCCGTTCATCCTACTTCGACTCTTCAAAATTCAAGAGTCAATCCCAAATTGAGGTAAATTATATGGCCTTCCAAATACCGTTTCGATTCCTAACATCACTGAAGAGACATTAATTGTCGAAATCCGGATATGGTGTACAAATTTTTGCACCTCATGTTTGCGGTATACCATCTTTTCCGCAAGTTTTTTGTTTTCTATTTGGTATTAGATTAAAATTAAGATCCATTTTGTTACATCTGTGATCCGTTTATTTGGCAATCGTCATGGCAGTCAGCAGGGTTTAAGAACATCCGTTGTTCGACCTGCTAGTCAAATGCGTTTTGTTAAAATATACTTTTTCACTTTTTGGTCTTTTGGAAAATGTTGTTTGTGCTGTATTTAGACCCCTCTACCAAAAAAAATTTGTTTTGCATGCACACGTATACAAATTGCGGTTTTTATCCAACGAAATCATAGGTTTGAACGTTGTTTTCAATTTAGACTTGTTTATATTTTTTCGTTTGGGCTTGTATTATATTTGCCTTCGAGTTTATATGATCCGTTCATCCTATTTCGACTCTTCAAAATTCAAGAGTCAATCCCAAATTGAGGTAAATTATATGGCCTTCCAAATACCGTTTCGATTCCTAACATCACTGAAGAGACATTAATTGTCGAAATCCGGATATGGTGTACAAATTTTTGCACCTCATGTTTGCGGTATACCATCTTTTCCGCAAGTTTTTTGTTTTCTATTTGGTATTAGATTAAAATTAAGATCCATTTTGTTACATCTGTGATCCGTTTATTTGGCAATCGTCATGGCAGTCAGCAGGGTTTAAGAACATCCGTTGTTCGACCTGCTAGTCAAATGCGTTTTGTTAAAATATACTTTTTCACTTTTTGGTCTTTTGGAAAATGTTGTTTGTGCTGTATTTAGACCCCTCTACCAAGAAATTTGTTTTGCATGCAAACGTATACAAATTGCGGTTTTTATCCAACGAAATCATAGGTTTGAACGTTGTTTTCAATTTAGACTTGTTTATATTTTTTCGTTTGGGCTTGTATTATATTTGCCTTCGGGTTTATATGATCCGTTCATCCTATTTCGACTCTTCAAAATTCAAGAGTCAATCCCAAATTGAGGTAAATTATATGGCCTTCCAAATACCGTTTCGATTCCTAACATCACTGAAGAGACATTAATTGTCGAAATCCGGATATGGTGTACAAATTTTTGCACCTCATGTTTGCGGTATACCATCTTTTCCGCAAGTTTTTTGTTTTCTATTTGGTATTAGATTAAAATTAAGATCCATTTTGTTACATCTGTGATCCGTTTATTTGGCAATCGTCATGGCAGTCAGCAGGGTTTAAGAACATCCGTTGTTCGACCTGCTAGTCAAATGCGTTTTGTTAAAATATACTTTTTCACTTTTTGGTCTTTTGGAAAATGTTGTTTGTGCTGTATTTAGACCCCTCTACCAAGAAATTTGTTTTGCATGCACACGTATAAAAATTGCGGTTTTTATCCAACGCAATCATAGGTTTGAACGTTGTTTTCAATTTAGACTTGTTTATATTTTTTCGTTTGGGCTTGTATTATATTTGCCTTCGGGTTTATATGATCCGTTCATCCTATTTCGACTCTTCAAAATTCAAGAGTCAGTCCAAAATTGAGGTAAATTATATGGCCTTCCAAATACCGTTTCGATTCCTAACATCACTGAAGAGACATTAATTGTCGAAATCCGGATATGGTGTACAAATTTTTGCACCTCATGTTTGCGGTATACCATCTTTTCCGCAAGTTTTTTGTTTTCTATTTGGTATTAGATTAAAATTAAGATCCATTTTGTTACATCTGTGATCCGTTTATTTGGCAATCGTCATGGCAGTCAGCAGGGTTTAAGAACATCCGTTGTTCGACCTGCTAGTCAAATGCGTTTTGTTAAAATATACTTTTTCACTTTTTGGTCTTTTGGAAAATGTTGTTTGTGCTGTATTTAGACCCCTCTACCAAGAAATTTGTTTTGCATGCAAACGTATACAAATTGCGGTTTTTATCCAACGAAATCATAGGTTTGAACGTTGTTTTCAATTTAGACTTGTTTATATTTTTTCGTTTGGGCTTGTATTATATTTGCCTTCGGGTTTATATGATCCGTTCATCCTATTTCGACTCTTCAAAATTCAAGAGTCAATCCCAAATTGAGGTAAATTATATGGCCTTCCAAATACCGTTTCGATTCCTAACATCACTGAAGAGACATTAATTGTCGAAATCCGGATATGGTGTACAAATTTTTGCACCTCATGTTTGCGGTATACCATCTTTTCCGCAAGTTTTTTGTTTTCTATTTGGTATTAGATTAAAATTAAGATCCATTTTGTTACATCTGTGATCCGTTTATTTGGCAATCGTCATGGCAGTCAGCAGGGTTTAAGAACATCCGTTGTTCGACCTGCTAGTCAAATGCGTTTTGTTAAAATATACTTTTTCACTTTTTGGTCTTTTGGAAAATGTTGTTTGTGCTGTATTTAGACCCCTCTACCAAGAAATTTGTTTTGCATGCACACGTATAAAAATTGCGGTTTTTATCCAACGCAATCATAGGTTTGAACGTTGTTTTCAATTTAGACTTGTTTATATTTTTTCGTTTGGGCTTGTATTATATTTGCCTTCGGGTTTATATGATCCGTTCATCCTATTTCGACTCTTCAAAATTCAAGAGTCAGTCCAAAATTGAGGTAAATTATATGGCCTTCCAAATACCGTTTCGATTCCTAACATCACTGAAGAGACATTAATTGTCGAAATCCGGATATGGTGTACAAATTTTTGCACCTCATGTTTGCGGTATACCATCTTTTCCGCAAGTTTTTTGTTTTCTATTTGGTATTAGATTAAAATTAAGATCCATTTTGTTACATCTGTGATCCGTTTATTTGGCAATCGTCATGGCAGTCAGCAGGGTTTAAGAACATCCGTTGTTCGACCTGCTAGTCAAATGCGTTTTGTTAAAATATACTTTTTCACTTTTTGGTCTTTTGGAAAATGTTGTTTGTGCTGTATTTAGACCCCTCTACCAAGAAATTTGTTTTGCATGCACACGTATAAAAATTGCGGTTTTTATCAAACGCAATCATAGGTTTGAACGTTGTTTTCAATTTAGACTTGTTTATATTTTTTCGTTTGGGCTTGTATTATATTTGCCTTCGGGTTTATATGATCCGTTCATCCTATTTCGACTCTTCAAAATTCAAGAGTCAATCCCAAATTGAGGTAAATTATATGGCCTTCCAAATACCGTTTCGATTCCTTACATCACTGAAGAGACATTAATTGTCGAAATCCGGATATGGTGTACAAATTTTTGCACCTCATGTTTGCGGTATACCATCTTTTCCGCAAGTTTTTTGTTTTCTATTTGGTATTAGATTAAAATTAAGATCCATTTTGTTACATCTGTGATCCGTTTATTTGGCAATCGTCATGGCAGTCAGCAGGGTTTAAGAACATCCGTTGTTCGACCTGCTAGTCAAATGCGTTTTTTTTTTAAATATACTTTTTCACTTTTTGGTCTTTTGGAAAATGTTGTTTGTGCTGTATTTAGACCCCTCTACCAAGAAATTTGTTTTGCATGCACACGTATAAAAATTGCGGTTTTTATCCAACGCAATCATAGGTTTGAACGTTGTTTTCAATTTAGACTTGTATATATATATATAAATATATATATACATTTTAAGCCCATCATATTGTCACATTCCTCCCTTTCTTAAGAAATATAATTTTATATTTTAGTTAAAATCGGTGACAATATGAATGCTAACAAATTCCACAAAAATAAAACAATATTCATAAACAAAATCATTTCAAAAGTTCAACAACATCTAAATGTCCAGCAATGTATAGTTCATACAATTCTTGTGTGAATAACTAAGTTGTTATAATTCTATCATAACACTCCTCGTAACAATAAATATCGGAACTTCTTAATTCTAGAAAAAAGGCGCAACCATCAACTGCGGACTGTATTCATAACCCCGACTCCGGTAAACTGCTCCTCCGATCGTCGTTGTCAACTCCAACAATCCGTTTGGTTATCTGCAACGCCAATTCCTGTCATTCAGAAGTACTGCAACTACTCCGACTGTCGTTGATAACTCCGACCTCCATATGTGATCCACCATCGGTCGTTGATAACTCTGACCTCCATCTGATCCACCATCAGTCGTTGATAACTCCGACTTCCATATGATCCACCATTAGTCGTTGATGTACTCCGACCTCCATGTGATCCACCATTAGTCGTTGATATACTCCGACCTCACTGTGATCCACCATCAGTCGTTGATATACTGCGACCTCCATGTGATCCACCATTAGTCGTTGATATTACTCCTAACTGAACTAGCTTACCTACCCTGTTGATTCAGGGTCCCTGACTAGGTTGCTGAGTTATCACCGGCTGAAACAATTCAGGCAAATCTACCTGTGATGTTGTAGAACGATTCCCTCTACCAATATAAAGTTATGTGATCGTATAGTTTTATTTACATCTAAACGTCTGCGTTGTGTCTAAAAATCAAAGCCAATATCCAGTGTTCTTGTCCAATCATCATTCTTGTGGTCAGTTAACTTGATTGCTAGTATTCATTGTTTGACAAGTTGAGTACTGGATAATGGTTCTTAGTGGCTGGTTCCAATAGTGGTACAGAAGCTATTTTAACATCTCTGGAGGCAGTACCATCGCCCTCAACATTAGTTGACACCACTTGATCGCCACCAAGGTATCTTGTGACTATTTGAACCTCTTTATTATTACTCATTCTCTTGGCTAAACACCTATTCTTAATATTTTGACGATATTTACAAAATAAATATAACAAAATACCTATAACAAAAATAAATTAATGCATTTACTAAATTTGATAGTTCAAAGTCTTCCTCAATAAGTTCTTACTGCTTTAATTTGGCAAATGAAATTATCAATGTGTTATCTATTTTTAATAAGAAAAAAAAAACAAATAATAAAAACTCTAAAATTGTATGGAAACAAATTTTTCTCTCGGAAGGACTGAAAATGGTTTAAATAAGGTTTGACATTCAACCAACACTTTCCTTCCGTTTTCATAAACAAAGCTGAGATTCAGAGATTACTGATATTAATGGGAATTCTAAACAATCAACAATTTTTCAGCGATCCATCTGAAGCGAGAATTAGAATAAATATGATTAATTAAAACAAAGGTAAATTATTTCATATACACGCTTAAATTTTTGTCAGAAAAAAACTAATTATAAAGAAGCCTACGTATACGTCTACGTCGTGTTAGTCATGCATTTTATTAAGATAACAAGAAATGTTTGAGAGAAATTTTAACATTAATTCGTCTTTCTTTTCAGACTTTTTAACAATTCGTTTAGTTTTCTTTGGTATTCTAATTTCATCAACAGTCATTTTTGACTGCTTTCTGAATTATACCCATCGGAACTATTATTATCTGACATTCCATAACCGGAACCGGAAGTAACGGAAGACTTTTCATCCTCCTTTTCGCGTCGGTTTCTGTTTGCTATTTTCTGCTTTAATTCAGCGAGCGGAATATTGTCCTCGTCGGACGATGTTGCTTGTTCTTGTCGGTAACGATTTACGAGTCTTTCTCGAAGATTAGCGTCCGGAAGTTCACTTTCACTACCGTCACTGTCCTCGGGAGGTACAACATAATTTGTTTTCCTTAATTGCCTACCTTCTATATTCGTTGGAATAACCCATTCATCAATCTTAGCTTTTTTAAGGTGTTCTAAATGGACTTTTCTAGCGACAGACCCATCTAATTGGTTTTTAAGGACAAAAGTTACCGGAGAAGTTTTCTCAATTATTCTGTAATAAGGTTTCCACTTAGTGTCTAATTTATTTTTTCTTAAATTTTTTTTTGTAATATACTGGATCACCAATTTCTAAATTTATTTCTTGTCTATTTTAATCTGCGTTTTGCTTTTGTTTTTCTTTAGATTTCTTCAAATTTCTATGAACTAAAACGAAAGATTTATGTTGTTGTTCTAACAAAATCTTGTGCGGATCTTCACCTACATATTTTCTTCTAGGTTTTAACAGATTATCAATTGGAAGAACGGGATCTCTATTGTATAAAAGAAAAAAGGGAGAAAATTTTGTTGATTCCTTTTTAGGAAACCTAATAGCTGCTATTGTTTGATTTAAGCATACGTCCCAAGTAGAGGCGTCACTTTGCAATTTGTTTGCCATGACGTCATGAAGCGTCCTGTGAAATCTTTTTACTTTCGCGTTTCCCTGTGGATGATAAAAAGAAGTTGTTATGTGACTTATATTCAATTCTTTAAAGTTTCTTCAAATATTTTGGAGGTGAATTCACCGCCATTGTCTGACACTATAACTAAAGGCACTGAAGAGTTTGGAATTATTTCTTCAATTAATAAATGAACAACATTTTCCGAAGTTTTATTTGGAACAGGAAAAGCCAAAGGCCACCCGCTGTAATGACAAACAAAACTAAAAATATACTTATTTCCTAACAACGAGGTAGGATAAGGTCCAGATAGATCTACCCCTATTTTAGCAAATGGAAATGGTGGTATATCAGTTATTTGTAATAAAGGTTTTGTTTTACCTTCACTTTGAGATTGACAGATAACACAGGAATTAATATATGAATTTAGTTCTTTATATAACTTTGGCCAAAAATATTTTTGCCTAATTAAATCGTGACATTTGTCGATGCCTAAATGACTTAAGTTGTCATGATAACTTTTGATGACCTCATTTCTTATTTGTAATAGAATGTAAAGCCTTAATTTTAAATCATCATCGGGGTGAGAAATGTAATAAAGTATATCATTGATAATAATATGTTTATTATCAACACTCCTTGAAGCTTTACCTGTGTTAATTTGATTAATAATTTCCGAAAGTTCTATATCTAAAGATTGTTCAATTTTCATGTCATAACCAGGAATCGTGCATTCCTTAACGCTTAGTTGGTCATCTTCCTTATAGTCACAGCTTGCAAAATCTTTTGGATTGAACTGATTTGAGTTCAAAGTATTGCTCTGAAAAGCCTTGTCACTTATATCTACTTCATTTGTTTCATTTTGGTTTTGATTGTTTTCTTGACCCGGAGGTCTTCTTGAAAGATAGCCAGCAATAGTATTATCAGTGCCCGCAAGCCATTCAATTTTGCAATTATAACTTGCAATACCTAAAGCCCAAAGCTGTAATTTCTTGTTACATTGTGGCGAGAGCAAAAGGTACTGTGGTCAGTTCTGACAATAAATTCAGCCCCATGAAGATAATGATCTAATTTCTGTAATGCATAATGAATGCTAAATGATTCTTTTTCAATAGTAGACCATCTAGACTGTGTATCAGACAATTAATGAGATAAAAAAAAATAGGTTTTTCTTTTCTTAAACATGGTAAATGAGTTTCTTCCTCCTCGCAAGGTTGCGTAAGACATGCACCTATGGTATCATTAGACGCATCAGTATATAAAACATAAGGTTTCTTCAAGTCTGTGTATGCTAATAAAGGAGTCACAGTTAAACTATATTTTAAAAAATCAAAAGCTTTTTGACATTCCTCATCCCATTGAAACTTAGCATACCTTTTTGTTAAAGCAACTAAAGGTATAGAAATCTTGAAAAATTTGGAATAAATCGTTTATAGTATGAACACGCCCCTATAGAACTTCTCACTTCCTTAACTGTAACAGGGTTTGGTAAAGTTTTTATTGCTTCGACTTTGCTATCGTCCGGTTTTCCACCGTCGATATTGATTTTAAATCATAAATAATTGGTTTCTTTCTGTAAAAATTGACATTTTTTTAATTTCAACTTCAAATTATGTTGCCTTAATTTGTCAAATACTTGCTGAATATGATCAAAATGTTCTTCTAGAGTTTCAGAAAATATCAAAATATTATCTATATACGAGATAGCAAATTTTAGATCTTGTAAGACTATCTCCATCAATTGACTAAATACAGCAGGACTATTTTGTAACCCAAATGGCATAACATTAAATTCAAAAAGTCCTCGATGACAAACGAATGCTGTTTTTGATTTATCTTCGTCTGCCATCTGGACTTGCCAAAATCCACTGCGAAGATCGATTAGGCTATAGAACTTTGCAGCCCCTAAAAGGGTCAATATATCGTCGATAACCGGTAACGGATATCGGATCGCTAATGTATTAGAGCTTAAATTTCTGAAATCAATGCAGAAACGTGTGGTTGTATCCTTTTTATCCACTAATACTACTGGTGACGAATAATTACTGTTTGACCTTCGAATAATGTTTGCTTCTAACATGTCAGTTATTGCCTTATTGACTATTTTCCTTTTATGTAATGGAGTTCGATATGGTTTCAATTTAACCGGGGGATTATCACCCGTGTCAATTCTCATTTTTACAGTGTCAGTTTGACCTAATTCAGTATCCTTAAAAGCAAAAACATCTCTATTATTGTTCAATATTTGTAACACCCTACCCCTATAAGCATCAGGAACATTAAGATCAGTTTCAAAAACATTCTCAATTTCAGAGTGTTTTTGAGTAGATTCAAGTGAGACAACATTTTCTTCTAAAACCGGTGAAGCCCTGCCTATTGCTATGCCCCTTCTAAATTTATATATTCTATTCGAAGTATTAACTATAAGAACTGGCATTTGACGTTTTTCATTTATTTTTGCAACTGAATTAGCAACCATTAAACCTGGTTGAGAACTCAAATGCCCCTTAGTAATTGGTGAAATTTCAAAAGATTTAGAACTTGAAAAGGTATAATTTTTATTACCTTTCACATAACAGATATTGCTAGTCTGAGGTTTGAAGACAGTGGTATGAGCAAGTCTAACAATTGAAACTATGTGAATATCTTCTACTAATGGTACATAAGTTTTAGTTACCCTTAAACACCCCAAATCAAAATAAACTCTAACATCAAATTTAACTTACTAATCAAGGCTCAAAATTGCATTTCTGTTCATGTCAGATACTACATAAAAGGTATGATTCATTTTGTTTCCTTTCATGTTAAAGTCTAAATTTATACTTCCCAAAACATTTAAAGAAGCCCGTTAACTCCTTGTAAATTGACTTTTCTTTTTTCTAATTTTGGTAATCCTTTAATTGAATTGTAAATTTTATTATGCAATAAAGATACTGAAGCTCCACTGTCAATTAAACTTCTAACTTTCATATGTGCTATTTTAATCAAACAAAAATTTGGATTTCCCGCTAAATTAATTTCAAAAGTTTCTACTTGATCAGTTTCACTTTGAGTTTTCTTTTCGGTTATGTTATCCAAAGGTATTTGTTCATGATAAGGTTCAATGTTTCTATTTTGTACGTTTTAATTTCGCGCTCTAACTACTTTATTTCTGTTGAATTTTGAATTTCGTGCCATTTGTTCTTCTTTTACTTCAGGTTCTGAATTAAAATTTCGCGCCATTTTTACTTTGTTTATTTCCGGTTTTGAATTAAAATTTTGCGCCATTTTTACTTTGTTTACTTCCGGTTTTGAATAAAAATTGCGCGCCATTTTCACTTTGTTTATTTCCGGTTTTGAATTTGAATTTCGCGCCATTTTTTCTTTGTTTACTTCCGGTTTTGAATTACGATCGTTAGAATGTTTATAATAACTTTGATTCCAGTGATAGGTAAAATTGTTAGAACATCCAGTGTTAAAGTTTGTTGATTTGTTATTTAAATTTTTTAACCATGATTCATATATATTATATACAGGTTTTGTATTTCCATAATTAATTTTTCTCTCAAACATCTTATTTCCCCTAATTCTCTTAAAAGTCTCCCTTGTGGCTTCAGCATAAAGAGACCGTCTTAGTTTAAATTTTCTCTTGGTTTCCCAAATTGTTCATTTGGTCTTGCCCTACAATTTCTTTGACAATGACCGGATTGACCACAGTTCCAACAGAAGAATGTTCCTCTTGTTTGTCCTGTTAAGTTAGGTTTATTGTGGACAGAATTAAACCTTCTAGGAGGATATGAATTTACATTATTGCTTAGCGTGTTGTCATTAAAATTCCTTCGGGGCACATGTAATTCGGCACGCGAACTTACTGTGTTTACGTGAAATTTTGCTTTATTATCCCTACAATAATTTGCCTTGTGGCCAAATCGCTTACAATAGTTATATTTTACACCTATTTCTCGGTAATGTGATATGTCCATTGGTGTTATATTACGCTCATTACCGTTACTTTTTTTCATGTCAAATTTTCGTCTTAATTGCGTTTCAGCCATCGCCGAGTTTACTGCTCGAGCCAAAGTTTGTGGATTTTCACGCATTATTTTCCTTCTCAAATAATCTTGATACAACCCGTTTATGAAAAAGTTAACTAATTGAAGTTGAACAATTGGTTGATTAATATCTTGCTCTCTAAAAGCATCTGTTGCTAAAGTTAAAATTCGTTCTCCAAATATGGGAATATTTTCGCCAACTTTCTGATTAACCTTATTCAGAAGTTCAAATGCATATGATGCATCAGGAATATGCCCATAACGAGTTTTCAATTGAGTTTTTAGATTATCCCAACTGTTATTTCCTACATCTGTTTCTCTCAACCACCTAACAATGAAATCACTTACTGGCCCTACAGAAGTTTGATAACATACCATTTTACAATCGTTTGGATTTAAATTGGTAATCATTGCATATTTTACTATAGATCGAATCCATTGAGAATATTTTTTCTGAATTTGAACCATCAAAGCCTTCAACTATCGAATTGACACCGTTTGCAGTTAATTTTTGAGTAAGACTTTGAACTTGTGTTGCTAAATTTTGAAAAACTAACCCTACATTAAATTCTTGTTCAGCCATTTTTGAGAATATAATAATTAAGATTATCAAATAAAATTTCACTGTACCTTTCTTTAGAATTCGTCCTGGCACGGTACACCAAAAAAAGACAGTAAAACAATACAAGATAGTTAGTTATACAGTTGTTTATTTACGCCAAATGAGCCGATGTGTCCCATACAGTAAATACATAAGTATATATACAGAATATAACAGTTTGTCAAAGTTTCTATTAATTTGACAATACTAGTTTTAATTCTAAAGGTACATGGATGAATATCTATTAAGTTGACTCTAATTGACATGTTTTGACCAAACTGGAAATTGATAGTTGTAGAATACACGTATGTCCAGTCTTTTAACTAATTGTTATTACAACATGTCACCATCTGGTCTGCATGTAAACATGTTTTTAAAGTTATATGCAACGTAGCGGTCAATTAAAACAACCTTTCCCAAGGTCATGATTTCCTTAATAGATATTCCCCTGTATTTATTTTATTCAATTTAATAAACATTTTGAGAATATATAATCATAAATATCAATATAAATAAATATATATATATATATATATTTTATGCCCATCATATTGTCACAACCCCCTTACCATTTAAAATTGTCCTCACTTCTTTTTCGGTTTCTGTGTTTTAATATCTATACATGAATTCAATAATAATTATGTTCACAATACATTTGTTTTGGAATGATAAATCAAGTGCACAAGACTAAACTGGTAAACCGTAACACTTGATAATGTACAGGTTATTGTGTCAACATAACCCGTAAGAGTGTAGTAATAACCTTTAAACTGGGTGTTCTTGTTTAACTATTCTAAAATAAAAGTTATTGTGAAAATTGTTAATTCAGGGATAGATACTGAAACTCAAATTAAAAAAAGTAAGTACAATCCTAAATCCAATTGCTGTGATCCGTCCATTCGTTTTTCAAATCAACAAAACAGCTGCATTTAACAGGTCGGGCACATTTTCTTATACGGACATGCGTTATTTTGCATACTTATGCTCCCGTCAATACATGTATTAGTGTTTGTTTGCATTTGTCTATAACTGACATACTACTTAATTTTTCATTTATTGCCAGAAAAGATTTTTTCTTACTTTTTCTTCATTTGTATTCATATTTACAGAACACGATATATATTTAGTTCTACGCTCATATTTGCTCATATTTGTTTCGTTTCTTCGAAAAGAGTGTTTTAAATCCACTCATATCATGGATAAATAAACCAACAAAAATCAGATATCCATTCACGAGACAGCAATCAAACGACAAGACCCCTAAAAGACATAAGTTGAACTTACATTCTGGTTACCAAAACAACGGAAGTAATTTCGTAAACTTTAGAAAACGAGTGACAAATATTCGTTAAATGAACACAATAGATTTTATGATCTATCATTACAAAAATCAAATTAGCAAATAAAAGAGCCATGGCTAAAAGACTTCAAATGAATGCACTGGAAAATGAATGCACTGGAAAGTGCATCAACAAACAAACAAAAAACTTCTGTGACAAGACAGAAAAGGCCGAACCCTGAAGATAGTGAACAAATTTTAAAATTTGAGCGTGTAGATTGAAGACTATGCTATATACATTACATTTATTACACAAGACGAGCAAAACGAAAGAAACGTGGGATTTCGAGCTGAAATGTAAAAAAAAAACACTTTTCAGCCAAATTCCACGTGTTATTAGTTATAGTAAACTCATAGTAACCCACAATTCATTGTGTTTCATTGTGTCGATTGGACAATTTATCATGGACATGTTTACATTTTGTATTTTTAAAATAAGCATGCCCATGTATTCTGACGTCAAAACACTGTTGGTATCGACGTGTTTAAAGCAAAATCTTTTCATTGTTACTATTTCTACATTTTCTTTTGTAAACATTATTCTCGTGGAATGCGTAAGGGTGTTGTCAGGCTCATTGACCTATACCCGACATCTCCTTTAATATCGTCCTGAACATGCATGAAATATTTGCTACTGAACGTTAAGTTACCAACAATCAATCAATTTCCTTAAATTATATTATACAGTAATCAAAACCCTAGATCTTTCCCTTAACTGTATAGATATTGCTACAACGAAATACATTAAAAATAACGAACTGCGTTTTTTTTTTTTTTTTTTTTGTGTGTTCAATCAAAATATCATATTTTTTTTTAATGATTTATTTTTTTGCACGTAAACGACCAGATTCATATGCTTCTTGCATGATTTTTCCACGAGTGAAATTTTTGTTAGCATGATATTTAATAATCAAGAAACTCTGATCATTGGAGTCTTCTAGCTGTAGATTTGTGAGTATATACCGTTAGGAATTTATTCGAATCGAATCATTATTTGCCTACTTAACACGTAACTCATCTTACCTCTGTTTTTCTCCCTTTTTATTTGAAAAAAATAATTAATATAAGAATGTCTTTATTATCTGTTTCATTATTCAGCACTTTTTACCACAAAAATGTTCTAGTTCACCCATAATCAATCAGAGAACATTAAAAGGTTTGAAAAATTCAAGTATAGAATGAATTTCATAACAGCGTGGACATGGACACATGGTATTTAAATGTTATCGTGTGTATCACTGGCTGTCGACAACAAAGATTTCACTCAATTACAGTATGCCAGGGGCTTCTAAATGGGGATGTACAAAATTACTATCTTTCACATTTCTATTCATGAAATGAAAGTTTTTGCATAAAAGTTTGTAGGAATTTGTTTTCAATATGATTTATATAATCACATAAAAATATTATTTTGAAAGATTATATCATTAGAGGTTATATCATCAAGTAATCATAAAAATGCTATATATTTTTCTTTTCACAAAACTTAAGTTCTATGGCTCATTAAAAAAAATACGCTAAAATATATTTGTACGAGTTGAACATAAGAGTAACCTACGATCAGTTTTCTTTTTAAATTCTTTTTTTTTAATAAGAACCCCGGACATTCACGAAAACCATTTTAGTCCTCTGGATTAATAATGTTTTGCACGGAACACATTAAAGACTCCAATGATCAGAGTTTCTTGATTATTAAATATCATGCTAACAAAAATTTCACTCGTGGACAAATCCTGAATTAAAATATTAGAATTGTATAGGTAAAAACTGTTTTACTACGTCATGAGTACACATATACATGTATCGATATTTAAAAATTCAACAGAAATACTGTAACACGTACGGTGCCTTAAATATAAAACTATATTTCTGAGAAAAAAAAACTGTGAAACATGAAATAATATAACTTGAAATGTCAATTAATTTTGCGACATATGTTTAGTTAAATTAAATCTTTTTATCTTGTTTTCACTCAACCGTAATACATCTCCTTATTCTAATATTTGTTATCAGGCGGGATTAAAACAAAAGGTAAATATTAACTTTCATCATGTTCATGTAGTTCAACAACCGACATATTCATTGCATGCACGTGTTCACGCTTCAATATCTTATAAATACGAGCTATGAACAGATATTTATAAGTCATTAAACAGTCAATGACCATTGTAGACGTGCTACAAATAATTTATTAAACTAAACGATGCTTATTTTAAAATCTGAAAACACTTTTGGTATTTGGTCGTTGAGTTACTTTTTCATTCTATATCAAATTTATTTTTTATTCTCATGATGTTCATGTATTATTTTTAATCCTGATAACTTCTACTTATCACGTATCTATATATGTATTATATGGAATACACAACTTAAGATTGAAAGTACACATGAAATGCGTCACATAGTAGCACGCGAACTGCGATTTGACAAAGGCCGATCGACCATGAGGACAAAGGAGAAAATGGCACATACATTTCAAATTATTAATTGGCAGTCAAAATGTATATCAATAATTCAAACCAATTCTTGTTTATTACTAACATTTTAAATAACAAAAATGCTTATTTTCATCCTTGCTCATTTTAGACACATACAAATATGGAATTCGGTCATAATTCATAAGAAATACATATTTAACAGGTACGCCACCTACCACCCAATTTTTTCTTTTTTTCTTTTCTTTTTTTTTTGTTTGTTTGTGGGGGTTCTCTGATGGTTCTCTGGATAAACAAATTTTCAATATATTTAGAATCAAACATTTATTCAAAAACCAGTTGTTGGCATGACACGGGTTATGTTCTTCTCATATATGTTATGATGGTATGATACTAAACCCCTAACGGGAAGGATTGTGCCTGATATTCATATGATGAAGACATAATCTTTCAATCAGATTAATTAAAGTCTGGAGCTGGTATGTCAGGTAACTGCTAGTAGTCTGTTGTTATTTATGTATTATTGTCATTTTGTTTATTTTCTTTGTTTACATCTTCTGACATCAGACTCGGACTTCTCTTGAACTAAATTTTAATGTGCGTATTGTTATGCGTTTACTTTTCTACTTTGGCTAGAGGTATAGGGGGAGGGTTGAGATCTCATAAACATGTTTAACCCCGCCGCATTTTTGCGCCTGTCCCAAGTCTCTAGCCTTTGTTAGTCTTGTATTATTTTTAATTTTAGTTTCTTGTGTACAATTTGGAGTTTAGTATGGCGTTCATTATCACTGAACTAGTATATATATTTGTTTAGGGGCCAGCTGAAGGACGCCTCCGGGTGCGGGAATTTCTCGCTGCATTGAAGACCTGTTGGTGACCTTCTGCTGTTGTCTGTTCTATGGTCGGATTGTTGTCTCTTTGACACATTCCCCATTTCCATTCTCAATTTTATTTTTTACAGAGTTTGTCCTTAGTGCCGTGTGGAGACAGTAGAGTGCCTCCCCGTGCTTCAGGTTTATGCTCTTATAATATACTAGATTATGGAGTGTGTGTCCGAGCGAGAACTTCTCTAGTTCATTACTTTAGGAATATTTATCAAAAAGTAGTATTTCAATATTCAGCCCCATTCTACTATTTAGTCAGACGTCAGTCGCTACCCTGATATACCCTTTCTTTTTCGGGTAATTAATACGGATAGCGTTTGACATCTTTAGCCGAACAGATTTATCATTTTTACATAATTTAATTCATTGTATGCTGGTTCATATTCTGGACGCCAGTCTTTGCTCCTTTCTAATATAATTTACAAACAAAAAACAAATATGAAACTTAGAAATGGAAAAATATTAAATACTAAACTCGTTCAAAGGGTATCTACACGTCTCAAACTTCAAAATCGCTAATCTAAAAATACTACCATCGCTAACATTTTTAACAATAAAAATCGTGGTTACCCTTCTATCGATAAGTGTCATGCCAAAAAATGACTTACATGTCCCCGTCTTTCCACCAACAATACGGTAAGGTCCATGTTTAATGGTCGCACATTTTCTTTAAATTTTGAAACTGATATAACTTGAAAAACAAACAGTATAATTTATTTACTCACATGAAACAAACCGGGATGCGGTATTCAGTACGTAGGTGAAACTGGACGATATTTATCTAAACGCACTCAAGAACATCTGTATCGTTTTAAAAGACCCAATAAATTCAAAAGTATCATTTATCAACACCTTAAGAAGCACAATCATCCTATTAAATATTTAGCAGTTCAACCTTTAGAAGTAGTAAATAAGCAGCCTGGTGAATCTCATTCAAAGTTTGTACGATCGCGGAAAATAATTGAATTAAATTGGATTAAAAAATTACAGACAGTCTACCCTCTCGGTCTTAATGATAATATCATGGGAATTGGTAATATATCAAGAACCGATTCTGTTAACATTTTGAATATAGTTTCTAAAACTGTTCGTAAAAACCGTTCTCATGGTCGTAGAAAAAATCGCAATCAAAGAAAATTTCGGACCAATCATACCAATATTTCGGACCTAATTTCTATTTCAAAAAACAACGGCAGACATTATCTGTTAACAAAGCTCTGTTCATTACCGGTTAATAAGTTAAATAAAATTTTAGAGGATTGCAACACAATTTCATATAGCAGTCCTAAGTAAGAAATCGTTCAAATTACAATGGCATATTGTTATTCTAAACTGTTTCCCAAAATTGATCGCCCTGAAGATCATAAAAAACAGTTTATTAAAATAAAGTATGTCAATAAAGGTTTTGATTTTGTAAATATTGCCGGTATTTTTAACGACCATTCTGTTAAAGAACAAATTCCGGGATATTTTGATAATACTGAGCTCCCTCTTATTTGTTATATTTACAAGAAATCTACCCGGAAATTTGTGTTTAATTATAGCCAATTGTGTAAAGATGTTAATATCAGTGAAAATACACCTACTTCATGTAATTGCAGTAATTCCGAATACATTTATGGACCCATTTCCCATGTTATAACAGGAGATCTTAACATCGTTCAAGACCGAGAGTTAAAATCATTCCTCAGTAAAGGACCTAAATATCGTCCCTCGTCAATTATTAATTGGAATGAGTGTCGTAATATCATCCACGACTCACTCCATACTTACTGTTTGAAATGGATAAAACGGGAAAAAGCTGACAAAAAATCTTTGGACTCTTTTTTTAAATCAGTAATGAACATAGTTGATATACGTATTCAACATTTTAAAGAACATTTTACTCTTAACAATAACCACAATAAACCTATTTCTCGTATCAAACATAAACTAAAAGAACTAGCCAAGGAATTTGTTTTTGTCCCGGCCGATAAAGCTGCTAATAATATTATTATTGTTTGACGTAAATTTTACATTGAGGTTCTGAAAAAAGAAATCACCAATTCACCAACATTCCAACTGACTCCATTTTCAGAAAACGACATCTGTAACAAACATAAACTTTTAGCTACCGCTCTACAAGCAGAACCAAATACAATGAAAGTCCCAACTATGTATTGGCTTCCGAAGCTACACAAAACACCTTACAAATATAGATTCATTTCGTCTTCAAGCCATTGTTCCACTACTAAATTGTCTATTCTTCTTACCAGTACACTTGGTACAATCAAAAACCTGATAATAAATTGTTCAAATAAGGCCTTCGAAAATAGTGGAATTAATTACTTTTGGAGTGTCAAGAACTCGTTGGAAGTACTTGATAAATTGCATGCATATATTGGTGATTTTGAATCTGTTCAAAGTTTTGATTTTTCTACCCTATATACCACATTGCCTCACATTCTCATTAAGAAAAAATTCACACACCTAATTAAATGGGCATTTAAAAAGTCAGAATGTGAATATATATGTTCAAACTCTTTTAGGTCATTTTTTAGTAGCAATAAACAAAAAAACTATGTCAATGGTACATGCTTTGATACTATATATGCCCTTGAATTTTTACTAGATAACATTTTTGTTCGCTTTGGGAATTCCGTATATCGTCAGGTTATCGGAATTCCAATGGGGACTAACTGTGCACCACTTATTGCGGACCTTTTTTTGTATTGCTATGAGTTACAATTTATGACAAAAATCAACAAAGACCCATCGAAACAACATCTGATACACAAATTTAATAATACTTTTAGATATTTGGATGATATTTTGGCTCTCAATAATGACGACTTCAGAATGTATACTAAAGAAATGTATCCTGTTGAACTTACTTTAAATAAAGCTAATACTAACAATGACCACTGCCCTTTCCTCGATCTTGATATCTATATCATTAACAGAAAGCTTAATACTAAAATATATGATAAAAGAGATGATTTTTCATTTCCTATCGTTAATTATCCATTTTTAGATGGTGACGTTCCCTTGTCACCATCTTACGGTGTTTATATATCTCAACTTGTACGATTCGCTCGTGTATGTAACAATGTTTTAGATTTTAACGAGAGAAATTTATGTATTACTGAAAAATTATTACACCAGGGTTTTCGATATCACAAACTAGTCAAAACATTTACTAAATTTTATCATCGGTATAAGGACATCATTCGTAAATATAGCTCAACATGCAGACTTCTTATACGTTCAGGTATTTCACATCCAATTTTTTATGGAAATATTCTTTATAAAGCACAAAAATGTCAGTATTCACCTCTGAAGCTAACAAAACCTTTAAATAGACTTATTAAGAAGGGATATAGTAACGATACTGTTGTCAGGTCATTAAAGATTGCATATTTTGGCGTTAATATTGATTCACTTATAGGGTCTCTGCATCGGCACTAAACACATTTATTCAAAAACCAGTTGTTGGCATGACACGGGTTATGTTTTTCTCATATATGTTATGATGGTATGATACTAAACCCCTAACGGGAAGGATTGTGCCTGATATTCATATGATGAAGACATAATCTTTCAATCAGTTTAATTGAAGTCTGGAGCTGGCATGTCAGTTAACTGCTAGTAGTCTGTTGTTATTTATGTATTATTGTCATTTTGTTTATTTTCTTTGTTTACATCTTCTGACATCAGACTCGGACTTCTCTTGAACTGAATTTTAATGTGCGTATTGTTATGCGTTTACTTTTCTACTTTGGCTAGAGGTATAGGGGGAGGGTTGAGATCTCATAAACATGTTTAACCCCGCCGCATTTTTGCGCCTGTCCCAAGTCAGGAGCTTCTAGCCTTTGTTATTCTTGTATTATTTTTAATTTTAGTTTCTTGTGTACAATTTGGAGTTTAGTATGGCGTTCATTATCACTGAACTAGTATATATATTTGTTTAGGGGCCAGCTGAAGGACGCCTCCGGGTGCGGGAATTTCTCGCTGCATTGAAGACCTGTTGGTGACCTTCTGCTGTTGTCTGTTCTATGGTCGGATTGTTGTCTCTTTGACACATTCCCCATTTCCATTCTCAATTTTATTTTTTACAGAGTTTGTCTTTAGTGCCGTGTGGAGACAGTAGAGTGCCTCCCCGTGCTTCAGGTTTATGCTCTTATAATATACTAGATTATGGAGTGTGTGTCCGAGCGAGAACTTCTCTAGTTCATTACTTTAGGAATATTTATCAAAAAGTAGTATTTCAATATTCAGCCCCATTCTACTATTTAGTCAGACGTCAGTCGCTACCCTGATATACCCTTTCTTTTTCGGGTAATTAATACGGATAGCGTTTGACATCTTTAGCCGAACAGATTTATCATTTTTACATAATTTAATTTATTGTATGCTGGTTCATATTCTGGACGCCAGTCTTTGCTCCTTTCTAATATAATTTACAAACAAAAGATAAATATGAAACTTAGAAATGGAAAAATATTAAATACTAAACTCGTTCAAAGGGTATCTACACGTCTCAAACTTCAAAATCGCTAATCTAAAAATACTACCATCGCTAACATTTTTAACAATAAAAATCGTGGTTACCCTTCTATCGATAAGTGTCATGCCAAAAAATGACTTACATGTCCCCGTCTTTCCACCAACAATACGGTAAGGTCCATGTTTAATGGTCGCACATTTTCTTTAAATTTTGAAACTGATATAACTTGAAAAAACAAACAGTATAATTTATTTACTCACATGAAACAAACCGGGATGCGGTATTCAGTACGTAGGTGAAACTGGACGATATTTATCTAAACGCACTCAAGAACATCTGTATCGTTTTAAAAGACCCAATAAATTCAAAAGTATCATTTATCAACACCTTAAGAAGCACAATCATCCTATTAAATATTTAGCAGTTCAACCTTTAGAAGTAGTAAATAAGCAGCCTGGTGAATCTCATTCAAAGTTTGTACGATCGCGGAAAATAATTGAATTAAATTGGATTAAAAAATTACAGACAGTCTACCCTCTCGGTCTTAATGATAATATCATGGGAATTGGTAATATATCAAGAACCGATTCTGTTAACATTTTGAATATAGTTTCTAAAATTGTTCGTAAAAACCGTTCTCATGGTCGTAGAAAAAATCGCAATCAAAGAAAATTTCGGACCAATCATACCAATATTTCGGACCTAATTTCTATTTCAAAAAACAACGGCAGACATTATCTGTTAACAAAGCTCTGTTCATTACCGGTTAATAAGTTAAATAAAATTTTAGAGGATTGCAACACAATTTCATATAGCAGTCCTAAGTAAGAAATCGTTCAAATTACAATGGCATATTGTTATTCTAAACTGTTTCCCAAAATTGATCGCCCTGAAGATCATAAAAAACAGTTTATTAAAATAAAGTATGTCAATAAAGGTTTTGATTTTGTAAATATTGCCGGTATTTTTAACGACCATTCTGTTAAAGAACAAATTCCGGGATATTTTGATAATACTGAGTTCCCTCTTATTTGTTATATTTACAAGAAATCTACCCGGAAATTTGTGTTTAATTATAGCCAATTGTGTAAAGATGTTAATATCAGTGAAAATACACCTACTTCATGTAATTGCAGTAATTCCGAATACATTTATGGACCCATTTCCCATGTTATAACAGGAGATCTTAACATCGTTCAAGACCGAGAGTTAAAATCATTCCTCAGTAAAGGACCTAAATATCGTCCCTCGTCAATTATTAATTGGAATGAGTGTCGTAATATCATCCACGACTCACTCCATACTTACTGTTTGAAATGGATAAAACGGGAAAAAGCTGACAAAAAATCTTTGGACTCTTTTTTTAAATCAGTAATGAACATAGTTGATATACGTATTCAACATTTTAAAGAACATTTTACTCTTAACAATAACCACAATAAACCTATTTCTCGTATCAAACATAAACTAAAAGAACTAGCCAAGGAATTTGTTTTTGTCCCGGCCGATAAAGCTGCTAATAATATTATTATTGTTTGACGTAAATTTTACATTGAGGTTCTGAAAAAAGAAATCACCAATTCACCAACATTCCAACTGACTCCATTTTCAGAAAACGACATCTGTAACAAACATAAACTTTTAGCTACCGCTCTACAAGCAGAACCAAATACAATGAAAGTCCCAACTATGTATTGGCTTCCGAAGCTACACAAAACACCTTACAAATATAGATTCATTTCGTCTTCAAGCCATTGTTCCACTACTAAATTGTCTATTCTTCTTACCAGTACACTTGGTACAATCAAAAACCTGATAATAAATTGTTCAAATAAGGCCTTCGAAAATAGTGGAATTAATTACTTTTGGAGTGTCAAGAACTCGTTGGAAGTACTTGATAAATTGCATGCATATATTGGTGATTTTGAATCTGTTCAAAGTTTTGATTTTTCTACCCTATATACCACATTGCCTCACATTCTCATTAAGAAAAAATTCACACACCTAATTAAATGGGCATTTAAAAAGTCAGAATGTGAATATATATGTTCAAACTCTTTTAGGTCATTTTTTAGTAGCAATAAACAAAAAAACTATGTCAATGGTACATGCTTTGATACTATATATGCCCTTGAATTTTTACTAGATAACATTTTTGTTCGCTTTGGGAATTCCGTATTTCGTCAGGTTATCGGAATTCCAATGGGGACTAACTGTGCACCACTTATTGCGGACCTTTTTTTGTATTGCTATGAGTTACAATTTATGACAAAAATCAACAAAGACCCATCGAAACAACATCTGATACACAAATTTAATAATACTTTTAGATATTTGGATGATATTTTGGCTCTCAATAATGACGACTTCAGAATGTATACTAAAGAAATTTATCCTGTTGAACTTACTTTAAATAAAGCTAATACTAACAATGACCACTGCCCTTTCCTCGATCTTGATATCTATATCATTAACAGAAAGCTTAATACTAAAATATATGATAAAAGAGATGATTTTTCATTTCCTATCGTTAATTATCCATTTTTAGATGGTGACGTTCCCTTGTCACCATCTTACGGTGTTTATATATCTCAACTTGTACGATTCGCTCGTGTATGTAACAATGTTTTAGATTTTAACGAGAGAAATTTATGTATTACTGAAAAATTATTACACCAGGGTTTTCGATATCACAAACTAGTCAAAACATTTACTAAATTTTATCATCGGTATAAGGACATCATTCGTAAATATAGCTCAACATGCAGACTTCTTATACGTTCAGGTATTTCACATCCAATTTTTTATGGAAATATTCTTTATAAAGCACAAAAATGTCAGTATTCACCTCTGAAGCTAACAAAACCTTTAAATAGACTTATTAAGAAGGGATATAGTTACGATACTGTTGTCAGGTCATTAAAGATTGCATATTTTGGCGTTAATATTGATTCACTTATAGGGTCTCTGCATCGGCACTAAACACATTTATTCAAAAACCAGTTGTTGGCATGACACGGGTTATGTTTTTCTCATATATGTTATGATGGTATGATACTAAACCCCTAACGGGAAGGATTGTGCCTGATATTCATATGATGAAGACATAATCTTTCAATCAGTTTAATTGAAGTCTGGAGTTGGCATGTCAGTTAACTGCTAGTAGTCTGTTGTTATTTATGTATTATTGTCATTTTGTTTATTTTCTTTGTTTACATCTTCTGACATCAGACTCGGACTTCTCTTGAACTGAATTTTAATGTGCGTATTGTTATGCGTTTACTTTTCTACTTTGGCTAGAGGTATAGGGGGAGGGTTGAGATCTCATAAACATGTTTAACCCCGCCGCATTTTTGCGCCTGTCCCAAGTCAGGAGCTTCTAGCCTTTGTTAGTTTTGTATTATTTTTAATTTTAGTTTCTTGTGTACAATTTGGAGTTTAGTATGGCGTTCATTATCACTGAACTAGTATATATATTTGTTTAGGGGCCAGCTGAAGGACGCCTCCGGGTGCGGGAATTTCTCGCTGCATTGAAGACCTGTTGGTGACCTTCTGCTGTTGTCTGTTCTATGGTCTGATTGTTGTCTCTTTGACACATTCCCCATTTCCATTCTCAATTTTATTTTTTACAGAGTTTGTCTTTAGTGCCGTGTGGAGACAGTAGAGTGCCTCCCCGTGCTTCAGGTTTATGCTATTATAATATACTAGATTATGGAGTGTGTGTCCGAGCGAGAACTTCTCTAGTTCATTACTTTAGGAATATTTATCAAAAAGTAGTATTTCAATATTCAGCCCCATTCTACTATTTAGTCAGACGTCAGTCGCTACCCTGATGTACCCTTTCTTTTTCGGGTAATTAATACGGATAGCGTTTGACATCTTTAGCCGAACAGATTTATCATTTTTACATAATTTAATTCATTGTATGCTGGTTCATATTCTGGACGCCAGTCTTTGCTCCTTTCTAATATAATTTACAAACAAAAGATAAATATGAAACTTAGAAATGGAAAAATATTAAATACTAAACTCGTTCAAAGGGTATCTACACGTCTCAAACTTCAAAATCGCTAATCTAAAAATACTACCATCGCTAACATTTTTAACAATAAAAATCGTGGTTACCCTTCTATCGATAAGTGTCATGCCAAAAAATGACTTACATGTCCCCGTCTTTCCACCAACAATACGGTAAGGTCCATGTTTAATGGTCGCACATTTTCTTTAAATTTTGAAACTGATATAACTTGAAAAAACAAACAGTATAATTTATTTACTCACATGAAACAAACCGGGATGCGGTATTCAGTACGTAGGTGAAACTGGACGATATTTATCTAAACGCACTCAAGAACATCTGTATCGTTTTAAAAGACCCAATAAATTCAAAAGTATCATTTATCAACACCTTAAGAAGCACAATCATCCTATTAAATATTTAGCAGTTCAACCTTTAGAAGTAGTAAATAAGCAGCCTGGTGAATCTCATTCAAAGTTTGTACGATCGCGGAAAATAATTGAATTAAATTGGATTAAAAAATTTCAGACAGTCTACCCTCTCGGTCTTAATGATAATATCATGGGAATTGGTAATATATCAAGAACCGATTCTGTTAACATTTTGAATATAGTTTCTAAAACTGTTCGTAAAAACCGTTCTCATGGTCGTAGAAAAAATCGCAATCAAAGAAAATTTCGGACCAATCATACCAATATTTCGGACCTAATTTCTATTTCAAAAAACAACGGCAGACATTATCTGTTAACAAAGCTCTGTTCATTACCGGTTAATAAGTTAAATAAAATTTTAGAGGATTGCAACACAATTTCATATAGCAGTCCTAAGTAAGAAATCGTTCAAATTACAATGGCATATTGTTATTCTAAACTGTTTCCCAAAATTGATCGCCCTGAAGATCATAAAAAACAGTTTATTAAAATAAAGTATGTCAATAAAGGTTTTGATTTTGTAAATATTGCCGGTATTTTTAACGACCATTCTGTTAAAGAACAAATTCCGGGATATTTTGATAATACTGAGTTCCCTCTTATTTGTTATATTTACAAGAAATCTACCCGGAAATTTGTGTTTAATTATAGCCAATTGTGTAAAGATGTTAATATCAGTGAAAATACACCTACTTCATGTAATTGCAGTAATTCCGAATACATTTATGGACCCATTTCCCATGTTATAACAGGAGATCTTAACATCGTTCAAGACCGAGAGTTAAAATCATTCCTCAGTAAAGGACCTAAATATCGTCCCTCGTCAATTATTAATTGGAATGAGTGTCGTAATATCATCCACGACTCACTCCATACTTACTGTTTGAAATGGATAAAACGGGAAAAAGCTGACAAAAAATCTTTGGACTCTTTTTTTAAATCAGTAATGAACATAGTTGATATACGTATTCAACATTTTAAAGAACATTTTACTCTTAACAATAACCACAATAAACCTATTTCTCGTATCAAACATAAACTAAAAGAACTAGCCAAGGAATTTGTTTTTGTCCCGGCCGATAAAGCTGCTAATAATATTATTATTGTTTGACGTAAATTTTACATTGAGGTTCTGAAAAAAGAAATCACCAATTCACCAACATTCCAACTGACTCCATTTTCAGAAAACGACATCTGTAACAAACATAAACTTTTAGCTACCGCTCTACAAGCAGAACCAAATACAATGAAAGTCCCAACTATGTATTAGCTTCCGAAGCTACACAAAACACCTTACAAATATAGATTCATTTCGTCTTCAAGCCATTGTTCCACTACTAAATTGTCTATTCTTCTTACCAGTACACTTGGTACAATCAAAAACCTGATAATAAATTGTTCAAATAAGGCCTTCGAAAATAGTGGAATTAATTACTTTTGGAGTGTCAAGAACTCGTTGGAAGTACTTGATAAATTGCATGCATATATTGGTGATTTTGAATCTGTTCAAAGTTTTGATTTTTCTACCCTATATACCACATTGCCTCACATTCTCATTAAGAAAAAATTCACACACCTAATTAAATGGGCATTTAAAAAGTCAGAATGTGAATATATATGTTCAAACTCTTTTAGGTAATTTTTTAGTAGCAATAAACAAAAAAACTATGTCAATTGGACATGCTTTGATACTATATATGCCCTTGAATTTTTACTAGATAACATTTTTGTTCGCTTTGGGAATTCCGTATATCGTCAGGTTATCGGAATTCCAATGGGGACTAACTGTGCACCACTTATTGCGGACCTTTTTTTGTATTGCTATGAGTTACAATTTATGACAAAAATCAACAAAGACCCATCGAAACAACATCTGATACACAAATTTAATAATACTTTTAGATATTTGGATGATATTTTGGCTCTCAATAATGACGACTTCAGAATGTATACTAAAGAAATTTATCCTGTTGAACTTACTTTAAATAAAGCTAATACTAACAATGACCACTGCCCTTTCCTCGATCTTGATATCTATATCATTAACAGAAAGCTTAATACTAAAATATATGATAAAAGAGATGATTTTTCATTTCCTATCGTTAATTATCCATTTTTAGATGGTGACGTTCCCTTGTCACCATCTTACGGTGTTTATATATCTCAACTTGTACGATTCGCTCGTGTATGTAACAATGTTTTAGATTTTAACGAGAGAAATTTATGTATTACTGAAAAATTATTACACCAGGGTTTTCGATATCACAAACTAGTCAAAACATTTACTAAATTTTATCATCGGTATAAGGACATCATTCGTAAATATAGCTCAACATGCAGACTTCTTATACGTTCAGGTATTTCACATCCAATTTTTTATGGAAATATTCTTTATAAAGCACAAAAATGTCAGTATTCACCTCTGAAGCTAACAAAACCTTTAAATAGACTTATTAAGAAGGGATATAGTTACGATACTGTTGTCAGGTCATTAAAGATTGCATATTTTGGCGTTAATATTGATTCACTTATAGGGTCTCTGCATCGGCACTAAACACATTTATTCAAAAACCAGTTGTTGGCATGACACGGGTTATGTTTTTCTCATATATGTTATGATGGTATGATACTAAACCCCTAACGGGAAGGATTGTGCCTGATATTCATATATGTCAGTTAACTGCTAGTATAGTCTGTTGTTATTTATGTATTATTGTCCTTTTGTTTATTTTCTTTGTTTACATCTTCTGACATCAGACTCGGACTTCTCTTGAACTGAATTTTAATGTGCGTATTGTTATGCGTTTACTTTTCTACATTGGCTAGAGGTATAGGGGGAGGGTTGAGATCTCATAAACATGTTTAACCCCGCCGCATTTTTGCGCCTGTCCCAAGTCAGTAGCCTCTAGCCTTTGTTAGTCTTGTATTATATTTAATTTTAGTTTCTTGTGTAGAATTTGGAGTTTAGTATGGCGTTCATTATCGATGAACTAGTATATATATTTGTTTAGGGGCCAGCTGAAGGACGCCTCCGGGTGCGGGAATTTCTCGCTGCACTGAAGACCTGTTGGTGACCTTCTGCTGTTGTCTGTTCTATGGTCGGGTTGTTGTCTCTTTGACACATTCCCCATTTCCATTCTCAATTTTATTTTATAATTTATAGAAAAAAAACAATTAATCGTTACATTGAAATCGTTATTTATCTTATTAAAGTCTTTGTATTTTAGATTAGAATGGGAGATATGCCTGACTTCGGTAAGGAAATGCGTGAAAAAGAATTTGACCTGAAAGATGGCGTAACATTCATTAACCATGGATCCTTTGGTGTTGTTCCATTGCGAGGACAGGAAGCACAAGTCAGGTATGGGCCAACTGATCGGTAAATAAAAAAAAATCTGTCATATGTTGCTGACATATAGTACAGGCGGTTACCATTAGAAAGTTAAGGTAAAATAAGTCATATCACATCTAGAATTTCTTTAAGGGTATATTTCAAAGCACATGAACAGATTCAAGTGAACACGACAAAACATAACATACTAGTTTATGTATTTTGCGTTATCCAAAACACAACTCGAGTTAGGTCAAGATAATTGTAGATGCAATGTATTAGCTGTCAGTTTCAGTCTTTAAACAAAACATTAGAGTGCTACAGTAATGTTGTATAAGTCGACATTTTCACTACTGTCATTCGGTATATCGAGGCAAGTGGTCATATAAAAAATAAATACTGGTGGTCAAGTATATTGCGATAGGATCGTGAATGCTATTATGTCTATTTAACTTCAAAATCTGTGCAAAAAATCTAGCTGTAGTTTTATCAAGAGGCTGAACAAATAAAAAAAATAAATGGTTCTGTCAAACTGTTTAACTGCGTTCTAATGTAACGAACAAATGTAGTATACTTTTTAAGGAACAAACAAAGGCGTCATATAACTAACCCTTGCCAATTATTTATGAAAAAAAACACGTTTCAGAATCTATTATGGTATCATTCAAGTGCTACATTTAAAACTAAACCGCTCGTGTTTGAGATAGTTCAGTAAAGTGTTATTGGTTTGTTCCTGGAAGGGGTTCAGACATTTATTCGTTACCGTAAAACGCAGTATTTAAGCGGAATGTCATAATATTAAACAGTTTGACAGAAACCATTTATTTTTTTTATTTGTTGAGCATCTTGATAAAACTACAGCTAGGAAATAGGAAAAAAATGATTTTGATAACTCTTTATCATGATAATTAGTCGTGAAAGATCAGTCAACGCACTATTTGATCGGGATTGGCAATAACTATATTTCTTTTTTCAAATGATATACTTTTAACTGATTTACGAGTGTATATTTATAATGACTTAATAAGAACGTAAATGAATGGGTTATCTTTACAATTTGTCTTTCTTTTATATGTATAATTGACCACCACGTCATTTTCTACACGAGCTATCAAATAGCAAAATAATACTTATATCTATATGCAGATAGTACCTTCAGGGCTATAGACAGAAAAATGTATTTGAAGCATTATTACTTTTAGTGTGGGACAATTTAGACCTGTTCCACTTAAGGTGGCTATGACGTCTTAATTAGAATTGATAGAATTTTTTAATAATTTGTCAAAATGAAGTATTTATCATGCTTTTTCAAAAATATAATAAAAAGTATGGGTCACCAGACTTTTTTTCATGCTACAGGTAGTGCAAAATTGTCAGATTTTGTATAGATTATGCATGGAAAATCAAACTTTGTGTGATAAAAAGAAAACTACCTAATAGAATTTTAAGATATAATGTGAGAAGATAGCTCTTATAACATGCTTTCAGATAAGAAAAAGAAAAAACGGGGTCACCGATTTTGTTTTCTTGCGACAGATTAAAATAGGTAAATTCACAACACTTTCTATTATAAAAGTGACTTTATCGGAGTTATCTCCCCTTATTTGGCAAAGTTGAAAAAAAATTAATCAAACACAAATAGGGTGTTTTTGAGAAATTACAGCAATAATTATGATAAAACATACAATTTTCTATAATTATATCAAAAGTCTTACACATAAATTGCATACTACTCTCAAAATTTGCACATTTAATCAAAGATCTAGACCAACGTTATCTGCTACTTCAGAATCCAAGATGGAGGAAGACACCCGAGCCACCTTAAGAGATAACGATATATAAACGTACAATATAAATGAGGCCACCATAGTCGTGCATAATAACCAGACAAAGGTGAATTTATAACTTATGCTAAATGCACTTGTGAATGTGCAAAGCGAGAATGGGTCTTTGGAAATACATAACTGCTTTTTTGCGAGAGAATTGTTACTCTGCCCAATTACCGTATTATCAGTTATAAAAAGCATCCTTCGGACGTACAATGATATAGGTCAAAGAACCAATGTGTAATAACTAGCATACGAGCCGCGTGTGTGGTGAGGGTCGTGGGTAAAATCCCCGGCAGATCAATTATGCTCTATTCCAAATCTTAAAATATTATCTGAGTTTTGCTTAGAATGCCGTTTGCCGGATGATGCATGCATAGCAAGAGACGCTTACCTTGTCGACACACCATGTGCCAATACGTTTGGAGATAATATGATTCAATCCGGGTTTTTCTTTAGTTTGTGTCTTCAAAATGGATTTAATCGAAACTAAACGTCAATTCCTTGACGCTAAGAATTCAGCACTAAGGAATAACAGCAGACTTCCTCTAATCAAAATAATGCATCTGGTTCAATGATGTAAACTACTCCATGTTAAAAGAATCACAAGTAATTTTGGTAAACTTTAAGGGACATTTATTTTAAATTAGACACACTGATACTTTTCGGTAAAATTTTGCATCACTTTATCTTTCATAAAATGGTCACTTCTGTTACGAATTTGTCACTAAAACAGAAAAAAAGACTCAGAAAATATATATTTTTTTACTTTAGCGAATGAAAATTTGTAAATTGTATGAGACTATGTTAATATATTGATCTAAAATAAAACCATTTACGACAAAAAAGAGATAAAAAAAACAACGTTTTTAAAACAAATTTCATCATTTTTTAACATTGGTGAACTACTTATTTTGCCTTAATTTATCAATGTGTAAAAACATGAACGAAAGGGAAATTAATAATATATAAATCCATGGTCCTTTGACGGAATTCGAACCGTTTCATAAACAAATGTCTTCTTTAAAGACATTGAACATGAAGCTTTTGCTTGAAAGCTTTCAAACAAACATATTCTTCATGAGTAATTAATTACTAATTCTACGTAGTTACGTCAATAACTTTTTATAGCAACCACCAAAACAATTATTAAAATTAACAGGTTAATCAATTTAGTTTGGCATCTAGAAAGCAATATACAAAAGAGACATATTAAAAAAAAACAACCAGACAAGTGCAAAGACAACAAAGAAAAAATACTGCACGAACGCCGAACTCATGGAGCTAAGTTTAAAAGCACTTTCGGCGTTATGATTCTAAACAATTGTACAATGTACCTGTTAACACCAAGCGGCTCTGTTTATCAATAAAACCAATTAAATATGGATGAGAAAAGAAATAAAAGAGGCATGAATTGCTTACGGAATGGTAACGAATACATGTCTTTTATATTGTTGTACATGTATTTAAGGGTTCTGTATGAAATCAACAGCTTTCCTGGTCTATGGTTCCGAATAAACATACGAGTAAAACAAGACCAATCGCTACGATTAATAGCTGAGTTTGTAAATACTGAAGCAGATGATTTGGTATTTGTTCAAACTGCTACAACAGGTCTGTTTAAAATGTGAAATGATGACAAAACTTTAGCAACATATATCTTTTCGTCACATAATCTCATTCAAGCTGTGTCTATGATGAAAATAATTGTGAAGCTTTACAATATTAAAAACAAATGTTTATTTTTTAAGATTCACAACAGAAATAATTTTCATGTAAAATATTTTTGAAGAATAATTGTTTTACTATTTTTCAAAGTTCTATAATGTTGGTCTCATTCTTTACTCACACGAGTTTAGCATGGGCTTGTTTCACAATGTTAATGTTATCATTTATTCTTTTCCTTTTAATGCAGTAACCGTGAAATGCCAATTTCAAATATAGAATTTCCGAGGCAAAAACTTAAAAAGCCTTAGTCAAATGCAAAGAGACAGATGAAGAAAAAACATGAGAAGAAGTTTTGCGGAGAACGAAAACTAAATGCTCAGCAATACCTACTCATATTGGATAGGTTTACCCTGCATCGAAAGCAAAACTCTTGATACATGGCATCACTTTCTCGTGTTAAGCGTACGCAGAACTGGAATTTAATAGATATGCTTTACCCACAGATATTGGACAAGTTAACTTAGTACTAATATATTAATCTTGGAAGGTTGTATTTACAGAAACTCTATTTCAGGGGCGTAAATACAGTCCTTAAGTTGTTCAAATTTGACCAAGGAGACGTAATTCTGTGTACTGACAATACTTATGCAGCTATCAAAAATACATGCAATGCAACTGCAGAGCTACCTGGTGCAAAAGGTAATAATGTTATCATAGATATCGACATCTTCTAGTATTCTAGCCAAAAATATATAACAACAAATACCAGTAAACAGTAGTGTCGTGAAGACGCAAGAAATGTTTACCGACAAACAGTAAATGTAAGTCAGTATAAATTAGTCTAACAAAGACGTCGGATATACGTCAACAGCAAAACAACCCCACAACACAACAAAACACACCTACATGTCTACATATTGATTTCAACAATAGGCAAGTGTCTAAACCATGTCAAGCACCGCAGCGCCCGAGCTGAGGCAAAAATCTGTCATCAACATCAAATCAAAGAACAAAATTTGAAAACAAATTGTTGAAGTCCATATGAAAACAAATGCAACATCTGGCGAATACATTAATATCAGCCGATCGACAAAAATATAAATTTTCATATACCAATAGATATAAGAAGATGTGGTATGAGTGCCAATGAGACAACTCTCCCTCCAAGTCAAAATTTATAAAAGTAAACCTTTATAGGTCAAAGCACGGTCTTCAACACGGAGCCTTGGCTCACACCGTACAGTAAGCCATAAAGGGCTCCAAAAATTACTAGTGTAAAACCATTCAAACGGGAAAACCAACGGTCTAATCTATATAAAAAACGAGAAACGAGAAACACTTATGAACCACATCAACAAACGACAACTACTGAACATCAGATTCCTGACTTAGGATAGGTGCAAACAAATGCAGCGGGTTTAAACGTTTTAATGGTACCAAACCTTCACCCTTTTTCTGAAACAATAGTGTAACATCACAACATAGAAAGACACACTATACAATATCAACTGAAATAGCTTAACTCAATCAAAGGACATATCAACACCAGTTAACATACACTGAACAAATAAATTTGACCTATGATACAATGTAAATACAAAATAAATAAACTAAGGGAAGAATAATAAAAGTAACATGTAATACCGGTACGAAATGTTAAACAATTTAAGAAAAACAATATGCTCGAACAAAAATATGCTCGAATAAAAATATGAGCCATTTTCAATTAATTTAAACACAGGTAAATGAAAATAATTTTGTTGTTAGATATACGTGTACAGTTCCAATAGAGAAAGGAAATATTTTTACAAAATAAATAATTTTGATGTTCATAGTACGAAGTGAAAATTTATAGTAATACCAAACACTTATCAAAGATGGTTTATAGAACCAGATATAACCCTGAATAACATTAAATAACAAAAAAGAATTAAAATT
This sequence comes from Mytilus californianus, assembly GCF_021869535.1. NCBI lineage: Eukaryota > Metazoa > Mollusca > Bivalvia > Mytilida > Mytilidae > Mytilus > Mytilus californianus. The sequence goes on from NW_026262668.1 coordinate 4,130,208, forward strand.
AGTATCAACAGGTCAAATAAACAAGAAAGTACGATTTGAGAGTACTCGCAGTTACTGCATGACAGCTAGCTAAAAGCCAAAACAATTAATAATAAAAAATCATGCACCAGAGACTAAAATCAACTAAAACACATCCCAGGGATTTAGTATTTTAACGTCATGGACAGTCAAAGAAGACATGACTTGTGCAATGCCAAAAATAAATGTATCAACAAACAGTAGCATAGTTAGGAGTTTAACTTCTACATAGATCAAAATGAACGTGGGTGTGTCTTTATACATCACGTTTGAAAAGAATACAAATTTAGTTATGTTTTAATTTGCTGATGACAAAATCGATATTAGTGCCAATGTAAACTATATTCAAAGATATAATTACAACATTGGTAAGATAACCTTTACCAATAAGTTTGTTTAAAGGTTCGATGAGTTTACACGGATCACATAGTGATTTCCGCGCTTTAAGTTTGCTTTTATAACTCACTAAAAATAATTGATATAATGACCCCTGACTGATAATTTATCGTATATATTCATAAATCCTGAAAATCTATACAACTGCCTTATAACAAACATACGACAAAGCAAGATATCATTTATAGCTTAGATTTTTAGGTTTCAGAGAAGGAGTAGAAAAATCGTGGACAGTCATGAAGTAACGATCGGATACGAGGACATTTTTGTTTGTTTTTTTTTTTTTCATCAAGAAAGTGATCATAAAACATTTAGTAGAAAATGTAATTTCTACTATTTCTAATTTATAGAATCTCCCCAAATAAAATTTCATTCTTTTAACACATCAATATTGAAAAATCGTCATTCTAAAAATAGATCAAGAAGCTGCTATGTTTTTCTTAAAATGTTAATAACTACACATCCCTACCAAACAGTTGTTATGTGTTCATAAAACAGAAATAAGAACTAAAACAAACGAATTACAATATAAATAAGCAGAAATAAGAACTAAAACAAACGAATTAAAATATAAATAAACGGACAAGTAAACCTCACACACATACATATACACGCACGAACACTGCAGCATTAAATTACATTAAATAATTGTTTTTTGCTAATACATGTCCTACTTTATGACTTCAATACGATCATACAGTTATCCATAGGCAAACCAACTCATTCAGAATATGTGTTGCCTAAAAGTGTTTTTATCATTAATTTTAGTAATCTCATTTTTCCAGATATTCGCGCAGAATACATAGACTTAAAATTTCCTATCGTGAATGAAGATGAAGTTGTAGAAATGTTTCGGGAATATTTCAAGAATAACCCGACGGTTAAATTAGCAGTAATAGGTAATTATGTCTTTCACGTATACTTTTACGAATATACCAACAATCATTTGAAATAAAACATCGTGTAACTATCCGGATACAAATATTGAATAAAAGAAATGAAGTAATTACTATAATACACAACAAATAATATTGAGAAACGATCGCCATTTACGAAGACTCTGAGACTTTACATCATTACTTTCGAAGACTTAGAATTTTGTCATTGGTTAGCTGATAGGGGATCGTATGGCGTTCAACAATGCGGAAAACCCATACCGTAAAGTCAGCTATAAAAGGCCCAAACATGAAATATGTGAAACAATTCAAACGAGAAAACTACCAGTCTTATTTATAGTTCAATACAATTTACAAAAAAAAACAACAAATATAACATACACGAACCAACGACAATCACTGAATTACAGGCTCCTGACTTTGGACAGTCACATTAAGAATGTGGCGGGATTAAACATGTTTGTGAGCGCTGTGCCTCACTAACTAGGGACAGTGGTGTAACAGCATTACCAAAGAACAAACTGTAAAAATCAGTTTGCAAATGGCTTAACTCAATATATCGGTACGAAGCACAAATAACCAATTAACATAAAAACAATGAACAAAGTACCTTTATACATGTTATTGTTATAAGAGAATTAGCAGTTATTAAAAGCTAGTTCAATGCCAATTACAACTAATGCATATATCATGTTATCCCAGACTAAAAAATCAATCAGTACACATCCGACGGATAGTTAGTGAATGTTTACAAAACCAAATAAGGCATATAGTTTCAAACGTCGTTATAATATGTCTTTTTGATTGAGTTAAGCCTTTTCAATTGATATTTTTTTAGTGTGTCTTTATATGTTGTAATGTTACACTACTATTTCAGGTTAGGGTGAAAGTTGGCGCCTGTTAAAAGGTTTAAACCCGCTGCATTTGTTTGCACCTGTCCTAAGTCAGGAACCTGTTTCAGTGGTTGTTGATGTGGTTCTTAAGTGTTTCTCGTTTTTTATATAGATTAGACCGTTGGTTTTCCGGTTTGAATTGGTTTACACTAGTCATTTTGGGGCACTTTATAGCTTGCTGTTCGGTGTGAGCCAAGGCTCCGTGTTGAAGGCCCTACTTTGACCTATAATTGTAAACTGTCTACACATTGTGACTTGGATGGAGAGTTGTCTCATTGGCACTCATACCAAATCTTCTTATTTCCATTTAGTATCCAACCTAAAATGCCTCCCTGAACACTGATATATACCATGACTCAAACACCATCGACATAATTAAGCACCGAATTTCAAATCTTTATTTTCCAGGAAGTTACCAATGGGCATGCTCAGTCATTTTATGTAACTCTAACAATGCTCTTGCAAGCATATAGAATTGTCAAAGATTTCTGCAATCTAGCTGCGAATATCCCTTATATTCTAGTTTTTCCTACAATCTTACTGCAAACATAATTGTTTCTGCAAACTTGCCGCAAGCTTGCAGTAAAAAGCTGCAATGTTTGCAGGAGGTTTGCAGCTGCAAACATTATTCAAAGAGTTTTTTTGTTTGCAGCAAACCTGGAGCAAGTCTGCTGAAGATCTGCAGCAAACATTTCAGTTCTGTAAGGGAACTCACTAAGTTGCATTATTCGCATTAATAAAACCTCGCAATAATTTCTGAATTTACATTAATTAATTTCACAAAGATGCCAACAAAACAGTTTTTGTATTTGATAGTACATACAGTATATAGTATACACTTTCTCGATTAAGTACACATTATGCAAATTATAAATACAAGGGTATACAAAATGAAGAAAAAACTCTGTTAAAACCTCTGGTGTCCGAATCGCACCTCTGGATACACCTGCACCAGTAACACCCAAAGCCAAACATCCGATAGCTGGATTCATAATTACCGAGTCACGTCAAGAGTCATACGACCAAAATGAGCATAATAACATAGAGATAAATGAAGGGAACACTGATATGTAAATAAAAAGATTCACAAATTCAGCACCTAGAATATATACCTCAAGACCGTCTTGTATTATTTGTGGAGTATTTATCTATAAGGTCAAGCTTGGTACTTTCCGATGAACTTTTTGAGAAAAAGGACAAGACATTCTATGACAAAACCATGGCTCATCATTTGTTTTGTCCAGGCACGTTTTACAAAGTCTGAGTAGCAGCTGCATGCTCTTGAATATCGTATGAGTTACGTTAATCATTGACATCATAGTGAATCAAATTGAATTTGCGGCGTTCAAAGCATTTTCCTATACAAGATTTTAACATTAGACAAATGTGGCAGTCTGTACTTTATACCAAGCTTTAAATCGCCATGAACTCCTAATTCTAAACCACGACTCGTGAAGTGCATAGAAATGAATTGAAAAAAAAGATGTAATGAAAGTCTAGGAAGTTGTGAATCAATTAAACACATACAAAAATTTACTATAAAATGTCTGCTATAATTGCTTTGTTTCCCAAAGAACAGAAAAACATCCAGATATAAAAAAGAAATCCACTGCTAAAATTCCTTACCAGATCTGTCACAAGACCATATATGTGGTTAAACTCGATTTTTTTTTATCTTAACCATCATCCTTTTTATCTGGAAGGGTGGCACAAGAAAGGGTGCATAAGGAATGTACAGTGAAATTAGTCCAAGACAGACACTGAACTCCAAGATAACGGTATGATGGAATATAAACATGAAAAAGTAAAAGGAATACTAAATCAATTTGTATCAAAGAATATTGGGAGATTCTTCATGAAAAAGTCTTGCCGTCCTTTTTAAAATTTCATGATACTTCTGTTGTAAATTTTAGTAGACCGTTTGAAATAAATGAGAACAGTAAAAGAAAACAACAATAACATATGTTTTATAAAAACTTGCCAATTATATTGTGCCATAAGTGCCGTTTCAATAATAATTTAATCTAACAGCTGAATATTCAATTCATGACTTTTAGACGTAAACAGTATTTCGAGATACTTTGTAACTTTATAGTTGCTGTTTTACAATTGAAAAATTACTTTTGTAATGTAAAATTTCTTTATCTACTGAATTCTCAAAATTTGATTCTTCAGAACCAAATAGAGGGCATTAAACCACCATGCCTCAAAGATCAGTCTGTAACCATTCATCTCTTATACCTATACCACACCTATTGTAACCAAACTTAATGGATCTATGAAAACTGGTGTGCTTTATCTATACTATTAGAGACCTTAATGTTGCCTAGCACTTGTCCTACCTCCATGACAAATATGTTGTTGTCCCCGCAGACAAAGCCCCAAACAATATGGTTTATGTAAATCACATTATATTAAGTGCTTGTTAAAGGAATTGATAATTCACGTACAAACCTTGCATACAATCTCATGGCACTTACTTAATGGATTTAACTACACGCATTCCATAAACAAATACACCTAAGATTATATAATCAAAATGCTGGAATTTTTTAATCAACAACAGATTTGTTGAGTTTGGTGGATCGAAATTTCAACAGACAATCGGTATTCAATTGTAACTAATTGTCAACTCATACAGTCCAACGTGTTGTTGTACTCATATGAAGCAGAACTCATACAAAACATTTTACCTAGACAAAAGGTAACAAAAACTTCTTTATATGATCTTTAATTTCACATTCAAATATATAGGTGAAGTATTTTCAGTGAGTACTTGCATCTTATATTTCCCAGTGAACATAGGATTAAGGATACTACCGAAACTATAAGGTCTGCTTTATATCTTGATTTTGTCCTTGATATTGACACATATGGATGTCCTCAAATAAGAATCTAATACAAATGCTATGATTTCAGATTTCCGAATGTAAACTTCCCATTTCTCAGCAGTGACAAAACCTTCTACCTATTGTCTGGCGTTATATATTTCAATTGATACGATACAGTCTTAGATACCAAAATAGTTGACTTATCGGTTATTTTGACGCTTGCTGTCCGATAACAAAGATCAAAATACTTCACCAGTGACATAGACAATTTTAACCTTGGTTTCATCAGACAGGGCACATAATTTAACTTGTATTTGACCAATTTTCCAATTCTATGAAATGTACATGTAGTATGGATATGACAATTAAGGTGTATAAGTTATAAGTCCGTTCTATGTATAACATTAGATCGAATCATGAGTTTGTATCGCATGGAATGTATAATTCATTGCAGATAAACTGAGAAAAGCACGTATGTGGAAGAAAGATAAAACGAAAAAGAAATCGTTTTAAGATTAGCTCTATACTCTGCTGACAAACATAACACTTTGGAACAAAGACATCTATTCAAATATATTCGTTTCCATTGAGTTGTAATCTAAATAACTAAGACAGGGATGGCTGATACTGAGGGGGAAATCGAAACTCAAAAGTCGAAAAAAAACCCTAGAAATCCTTTTTGAATTTGCATAAAGAAAAAAAGAAGTCGGAGACCCTATTATCATTTTGCATCATTAAAACGGAAATTAACGTGCTTCCTATGTATATATTCATGTGTTTTGAAATAATTCATTCAATTATATTTCAGAAGATAAAAGAGAAAAAATGTATTATTTTTTTTCAATTTTCAGTTAAAGTTCAAAGTAACCAAGTTATACCTTATTAAGATATACATAACTGAACATGTCTTAATTAGATATTGTTCTTGTGTCGTTGGTTTGCTGTTTTATTGGAATATACCCGAAATCTCCCTGAATAGATTTTGTACATTCATCACAAAGGAAGTCAAAAATTGGTACTTCACAAATATTCAGTGAATTTTTTTCCTGATACATGACTTTTTCTCGAAAACGACTTACAACCTGAATATCAACTGGTTCAGCAACCTGTGAATGACATATTAAGTTATCCTTTTCACAGCATTAGATGATTAACAGGAAGCTGCTAATTATTAACAGGACAACATTCCCAAAATATGTAGACTTCCTAATTCCTTTTGTATACAGTTATCTCTATTCACAGTTAAGATTTTTTCCCACTCTTTATATGACACTGCCATTTCAATATATTAAACAGAAGGATAAGGTACGCTGCATTTGTTTGCACCTGTCCTAAGTCAGGAATCTGATGTTCAGTAGTTGTCGTTTGTTGATGTGGTTCATAAGTGTTTCTCGTTTCCCGTTTTTTATATAGATGAGACCGTTGGTTTTCCCGTTTGAATGGTTTTACACTAGTAATTTTTGGGCCCTTTATAGCTTACTGTTCGGCGTGAGCCAAGGCTCCGTGTTGAAGACCTTACTTTGACCTATAATGGTTTACTTTTATAAATTTTGACTTGGATGGAGAGTTGTCTCATTGGCACTCATACCACATCTTCTTATATCTATGAAAAGGCTACTTTTTGGTCAATTGATTTCGAAAATCAAATAGCATTATAAATCATCCAAATAACATACTTCAGATGTTCATGAAATATAAGTCAGATATCGGTATTTATATTTCTGAATTTTGTCTTACATTAAGGCTTCAAACTTCTTATATTTATTGCAAATCTGCGAACTGTATTCTGAGATAGGGTAAAAAGTAAAATAACAAAAATACCGAACTCCAAGAAAAATTCAAATCGGAAAGTCCCTTATCAAATGGCAAAATCGAAGGCTCAAACGCATCATAAGAATGGAAAACAACTGTCATATTCCTGACTTGGTACAGGCATTTCCTTATGTAGAAAATGGTGGATTAAACCTGGTTTTAAAGCTAGTTAAACCTCTCACTTGTATGACAGTCGCATAAAATTCCATTATATTGACAACAATGTGTGAACAAAACAAACAGACATAAAAATGAATATCAGTATGATCTCAATATTTTGTGACTGTAACGAGTGGTGCTATGAATAGTCATGGTTTCTGTTCTGTTATTATTTTTTTTTGTAATTTGTGACTTTTTTTAAAGAGTTAGTTGCTGGTATTGTAGAGGGAGATTAAGATTCATCAAAAGGAAGTGAAAAATATGGCCGTGTTTATACCACAAAATCTACTCTGAGTACAGATAAAGCGATGCATCTAGGAAAGTTTTAATGCATGGCTGGACCTAGATATTATAAAAGTTATATATACTTTATGAATCAGAAAATTAAAAACTTGCGTGGATTTTTATGTGCATTTTTTTCCAGTCTGCAGAAGATAGCAAAATAAACAAACACTTGAGTTTCATTTGATACGGTCCACTCATTTACACAGTTTAAATCACCTATTGTTTGCAGGTTTCTATTTTCCATCTAAGGTAAATCCAAAAAAGCGCTTCGGACGCATGAAATTTATATAATAACGTGTTGTTTTCATTTTTTACAGTACTGGGTCGATACCTCTGCTGGTGGACTATCAGTCCCCGAGGGTATCATCAGCTCAGTAGTCAGTACTTCGGTACTGACATGATTTATAACAATCCTTTCTAAAATTGTTCGTTAATAAATTTTTAAATTATAAAGAAACTAAGGTTTCAACTCCCTCAGACAAAGTTGGCCTTAGATGGATTTGGCTATTTTATTCGGTTATTTTTGGTCATATAGCTCTTCAATTGTTTCGGGTTTTATACACCCTTGGCTTTCAAATATTTGACTTTGAGCGTTCCTGATGAAAGTAAAACCAGAAAAGCGCTTCGGACGCATGACATTAATATAACGTGTTGTTTTCATTTTTTCCATTTAAATCAAAACTACTCACGACATTTATTATGAGGGGAGCTTCTCAAATCTCTTTCCCAACTTAGTTTATTTTGGGACCTTCTGCAGGAATGAAAAAAAATGAATAGCAAAATCCAGTTAATATAAGTTTTTAATATTCTGAAATTAATTTAAAATGCGTTTAAATTTTATACATCTAGGTCCAGCCATTCTCTAAAACTTTTCCAGATGCACAGATTTGTCTTCATCCAGATTGAAATTTGTGGTGTAATTACGGCCATATTTGCGAAAATGATGTACCTAAAAAAGTAGTTTTCCCGTTTGATATTGCTTCATTTATTCATAGAAAAATCCATAAGATATGTATTAAAATATAAGGTTATCATGGTTATGTTTATATTTTGAACGGTTCACTGATTACAAGTGAACTAATTTAAACTATCTGAATTAAAAGCTAGAATCAATATATTGTTGTTGAATTACAATGCAATATGAAGGAATCACAGTTAGCACCCTTTAGTTTTAATCGATAAATATTTTTTAAGGATTCAAAGTAACAAAAAAATATAAAGCCAACTGAACTGTAAAAGGTTTAGGATATTAAGGAGGTACCCAACACCTTGACTAATATTAATTTGGCTCGTTTAATTTTCCTAAAATTTTGACAAAATGTTTACTTTGACCCTTTGACAAAAATATAAAATTTTCAAATAGTTTGAACCAACCACTTTATCAGAAAAAATTCACTGGTTATATAGCAGTTTGACAAACACTAATTTTGATCATTGAGAAGCTTAATATTTCCTTAACAATACAACGTGATTAAAACGTTTAGTTGATTTTTACAGAGTTATCTCCCTTTAGTGTTAGGTACCACCTTAAACAAGCGAAGAATAAATGGAAACAAAATAAATGGGTTCTATGTTTGGTTGAATTTGCAAAACATAAAATGTTAAAATACCACACAATATCTACTTTATATTTTAATAAAACGTTTATGTTTTTTTTTCTTTGGCAAACGTGCACATACCTATTGAAGGTAACTGAAGGTATGTGTACCAATTTTCCCAGACCAATGTAGACACTAGAGTCCACCCCGATGGACTGTGGTATCCAGAGCCCTGAAGGACGAGAACCCATGAAATATCGTAGCTATAAAGATTCTCTTTGATTACTTCAGGAAGGTAAAATGTTGTCACAGCGATTACTGGGAGAGTGGAAATATGTGAGAGAGTGGGTGAGTGAAAGAAAGAAAGAAAGAGAATGTGACTTGGGTTAGACAAACCTTAGTGTTTCGAATGATTCAACATTATATAAAGAGTCAATTCACGAAAATCAACATATTAATGATTTTTCATGCCAAAACAAAAGTGATGACTCCTATGCTGGTGATACCCCGGGGGACCAAACATCAACCAGCAGTGGAATCGACCCAGTAGTTGTAAAAACTGATCAAGATACCATGCTTATATTTTGGTACAAAAGACGCGCGTTTCGTCTACTTTAGATTCATAAGAGTCGAAACAAAGCACTTGGAAGGCCAATCATATACAAAGTCAAAGAGCATTTTAACACCTTAAATTTAGAAGAAAAATTATGCCAAATACGGATTAGGCAATCTTTGCCTGAGGTGAGAAAAATCCTTGTTTCGAATAATTCAACATTTCATCAACCGTGAATTTATAGAAATAAATATGTAAATGATATTTCATGTCAACACAACAGTGCGGACCCGCGGAGTCGAAACGTCCACCAGCAGTGGTATCGACCAAGTAGTTGTAAAAACTTATCTTAGATACCAGGTTTATAATTGGCTAAACCAGATGCACGTTTCGTCTCAATGAGACTCATCAGTTGCGCTCGCATCAAACAGTCTGAAGGCTCACATAGTTGAAGAGTTTAGAAAACGAAAATGCCGAGAAGTTGTGACAAAAACTGCTCAGGCTTAACCAGACGGGTTTTTTTTCCATCTATTTTCTGTCTGGTACTCACAAAAAGGATGGAGAAACAGTTTTCGTATATTTATGACAATGAATAGTCTATTTGAAGACATGTTTCAAGGAAAATATAAGCATTGACAAATAAACATGAAGTTAGCTGTACTTTCAATGATGATTTAACCATTTTTATAATGCAATTGAACTTAATTTTCTCATAAAAAGGAGAGTACCTAGATAACATCTTTTAGACAGGTCACATCTTGTATGAAAAAGTTGTATTTGCCAATTCCAAAAACCTCAGCTGTTGTAGTTTTCTCAGAATTTTATGATTTCGGTTTATTTTCAGATAAAAAAAAACCCAGTTTCATCAACCTTAATAATCAAACTAGTACACCCACTAGTTTTGTCTTGATTCTGTTACAAGTAGTTGGCGGGTCAGTACGTAAGAAAATAGAAAATCAATTAGTCTTGTGTAAAACTGTAATTTGCATTATCTGCCTGAACTTAGCTTCATTGACAAAAAAACTCCAGCACTTTTGTAAACTCGTTGCCTTCAGGTTGTTGATATATATATGTCTGTATACCCTTGCATTTGATAATACAATTTCACATCTTCCGTCATCCCATCTTACTGAAACACAATTAGGAAGTATAATGTACGGCAGTTCGTGTTCTCACATAATTTGAATCAATCGTCAAAACCTATATAATCTAAAAAGTATCATTACTTAACCTAAATGTGTCTTGCATGAAAAATTTAACAGAAAATCTGTGTCGTCTACGATTTTAATATTTATTTCATTAAATACAGGCCAAGGTTTTGTTTAGATCAATAAAGTCCTCCGACTAGCTCAGTGAAATCCTCTGAGTTCTTTATAACACTAGCTCAGTGTCGTCAGAGTCCCTTACAGTACTAGCTTAGTGGAGTCTAGTAAATTCTTTAGAAGACTAACTCGGTGTCCTCTGAGTCCCTTACAATACTAACTCAGTGAAATCCTCTAAATTCCTTAGAAAACTAACTCGGTGTCCTCTGGGTCCCTTACAATACCTACTACGTTAATTCTTCTTAGTTTCTCTTAGAATACTAACTCTGTGTTCTCCGAGATCTTGACAAATCTCACACAGAGATTTTGAAGTTCATGATTACTTTTTAACGTATAATTGATTAAATTTAAAAGTTTGTAAACATTTGTTGGACATACATTTGAGAGCTAATGCCCTTTTACTAATCACGAATTTTGAATTATACTCTTGAAAAAGACCCTTGGAACTGACCTAAAAAAAATGAAATATTTACAGAAAAAACTCCCCTCTTCTTGATTTGAATGTTTCAGTTTCATGGGGAAATCCAGTGTCTCCCTAGAAATTTAGGATAGCATCACATTCAAAATATAAACCAATTCCAGAGGGGGATAAATTTCCATCGACATCGTTTTTCGTTCTGTAGTTTCTCTGACTTTGTATATAATGTATAAGTCAGAGTAATACGTGATAATGTGGATAGGATTATTTATAGAGTGAGAGACTGATCAAAGTACTCAATTATTTGTGTTTTTCTTTAAAAAAAAAATTATGTTCATTTGGTCCATTCGTTTATTTTCTAAATCATCCCTTATGTCTGTGTCTGAAATGATGTTTTGAAATTTCAATGAAAGTAATTTATGTATAAATTGTATATTATAAAGTCAAGGGCTTCGTTACCAAAAATTACATAAAATCTTTACTTAATTCTTTCCTAAATAAACAGGAAATCAGCCGTACTTTCTACAATGCGGAAAAAATAATGATTCAATAATACATTTTAATATAAAAGGGAGAGTTACTAGATAAAATCGTTTAGGAAGGCCGCATATGCTTGATTTAGCATTTAAAGAAAAACTTCCGTATGAAAACGTTTCATCTGTGTTAGTTTTCTCGGAATTTATGAATAAAGTAATTCTAATAAAAAAAAAAACACTTCATCAACTTAAATAGCAATCTGGTTCAGCCACCAAAGTTAGTTTCGAGTCGCTGGTGTTACAAGAAATTGAAGCTTTAAATTGTAAGTAATAAACACCTACTATGTATTAATCTATATGCTATTTTTTGCATGAACTTAGCTTCATCGCGAAAGAGAAACCAACGCCTTTGAAAAACTCTTTGCCTTTAAAGAACACGACTATCTCCCTAGCAAATTGTATCCTAAAAATATTTAACTCAACTAAAACAGCAATGTTCTAACAAAAATTTGCATTCTAAAGACTCAATGCTTCTTGCATGATACTTTTAAAAGAAGATCCGTGTCATGCGTAATTTTAAGATATCTTTCATTAAATTCAGACCTTCAAGTTCTTAAAATAGTTATCGCATTAAAGTCATCCAAGTTCTTAACAGGAATGACTCAATGCAGTCTTCTGAGTACCTTACAACTAACCCAGTGAAGTCTTACGAGTTCCAAAGAATACTAACTGAGTGTCCTCTAAGTCCATTACAGTGCTCACTCATTGAAGTTCTCTGAGTTCTTAAGACGATTAAGGAAGCGATTGATTTAAGAATTCGTGGGCTTACTTTATTCATAGAGATTTACTATGAGTCAATTTTTGTTTCCTTTTATGGTAATTGATGTTCATTTGATCCATTCGTACTGTGTTTGTATTTTCCAACAAGTCCCCTATGCCTTTGTTTGAAAAGACGTTTTAGATTTCGATGAAAGTAATTTATGTATAAATGGTAAAGTATTAAGTCAGGGATATCGTTACCAAAAAATACAATAAAACTTTACTAAATTCTTTCATAAATACGAAGATCTGGCTCGGGAGTTTGACTCTACCTGTTGAAACCTAATTTCATACGGGATATCATATCCTAAATTATATTGCGATTTTGTTTGAAGAGCTCAATTCAGATACGATCCTTGTAAACACATTGATCCTTTGAATAAACTTATTCTGAAAGGTTATCACATTTAACATTTTAGTAAGTAAGATCTTTGAATTTTGTCTTCATCGGCTCTTACATTGATTTCTTTTTTATAGTTTGATACACAACATAACTTGTATTGCTATCCTGTTATTAACACTACATCATGTCGATACCTATATTTTTCCATTGCACAAGGTAGTGCTTTTCTCTGATTTCTTATAACGTCTCTACACTAGATTCCTTCAAGGTGTACCGGTTGATATTTTAGTTTCTGGGAAAAGATGGTTTAATTATAAGATATAATTAGGCATTGAACTAGCTTTCAGCAGAAAAGAGGCTGATGATATCAAGGGGATATTCGAAGTTCGTAAGTCGAAGATAAAATGTTAACGCCATTGCAGAAAAACGAAAGACAATGAAAGGACAAACTTGCCCACCAACACTACATAGAAAACTAAAGACTGAGAAACACGAAACACACTTGAACCTGTGGGTGACTCAGGTAGGATTGTTAATGCCATCAGTACCTGCGAGTTTTCTAAGATCGGTACATCCGATTGTTATTTGTTTTTTTTTTCTACTGAGTGAATATCTGATGAGTCAAGCCCTTCCAACTGAATGTTGCACTTCGTTCTTATGCTGTACTCGTCCAAAGATAGCCTTTTTACGAACTTTATGTGATGTTTGCCCTTATCAACCAGACTATTTTGCTCTAAAAGTAGATGATTTAATTTTAAGATGATTCACTTTAAAAACTGGTCAAAGGAACTCCTTTAAATCTAGTCAGTCATTCAAGACGGTTCATGTAACTTTAAATGTGCATTTCTAGACAAAAAAATGACAAAACAATCTGAAATGTCAAGTATGATTTTATATCCTGCTATCAAAACAAAAACCAAGAGTAGAAAAATTGGTGTTGAATTATTTTTTGAAAAGTCACTGTTTCTGAATATGGAACAGGAACTGCTTTCTCTTTCGATCCTGAGTCCACTACGATTTGCGGTAGGTTTTTCGTACCCGATCTTTGGTTTTCTGCATATTGTTCTTTAGAATGTTGTTTGTCTTTTTTCAGCCTCTCTTTGACGTAAGTTGTGTTAGCTTTTAATTTATGTTCACAAAGACAAGTTGATATCAGAATTGGTCAATGCAATTCATTGATGAAATATAGACATAAACCATTATATTTATAATATATATAGACCAATCTTTAGTTTTTGAGTTTTACTGTGCCTTTTGACAGTTTACTTTTAGAGAGAGAAACAGAAAATGGCGCGAGCACTATCTTAAAAAGTTTTATCCCGCTTCGTTTTCACAATCTTGCCAGAAGCAAGAGTAGTGTTCGACATTGTGTTTATCCACCCTTTTTACTTCCTTCTGGGATGACACATTGTCGGTAGTTCCCTTTGAATTCATGTACGCCGTGTCTTAAAGGATACATTATATAAACACTTGCTTATCGTTTGTATATTGGTCCTCTTTTCAGTTTGAGTTGTATCAAACCTGCAATGTGTGGGTTGTTTGTTTTTGTTTTAGGGTTTTTGTTCTTTCCTTCTTTTATTAGGGTTTCAATTGGTAATTCTCATTTTTCTATTTTTCTTTGGCAATTGTGGGAAGGATTGCATATGGGTAATATGATAATTTGTTCCTAATGTTTTCTTTTTGCAAGTTTATTGTTTTGGTGAGCAGTCACAAAGTTCGGAATGTAGCTAATGGCAATCGCGAAAATGTCAAGTAATTCAGACGACAGACTATGTATTGTAATGGAATTAGGAACTTTCTGTGCGTAGTAAAACACTTCTACATTACACATGAATAAAGTATAAATATATATGCGTTTTGTTAAAATATACTTTTTCACTCATTTTGGTCATTTGGAAAATGTTGTTTGTGCTGTATTTAGACCCCTCTACCAAGAAATTTGTTTTGCATGCACACGTATAAAAATTGCGGTTTTTATCCAACACAATCATAGGTTTGAACGTTATTTTCAATTTTGACTTGTTTTTATTTTTTCGTTTGGGCTTGTATTATATTTGCCTTCGGGTTTATATGATCCGTTCATCCTATTTTGACTCTTTCAAAATTCAAGAGTCTATCCTAAATTGAGGTAAATTATTTGGCCTTCCAACTACCGTTTCGATTCCTAACATCACTGAAGAGACATTAATTGTCGAAATCCGGATATGGTGTTCAAATTTTTGCACCTCATGTTTGCGGTATACCATCTTTTCCGCAAGTTTATTGTTTTCTGTTTGGTAATAAATTAATAATAAGATCTATTTTGTTACATCTTGTGATTCGTTAATTTGGCAATCGCCAATAGCAGTCAGCAGGGTTTAAGAACATCAGTTGTTCGACCTGCTAGTCAAATGCGTTTTGTTAAAATATACTTTTTCACTCATTTGGTCTTTTGGAAAATGTTGTTTGTGCTGTATTTAGATCCTTCTACCACGAAATTTGTTTTGCATGCACACGTAAAAAATTGTGGTTTTTATCCAACGCAATCATAGGTTTGAACGTTGTTTTCAATTTAGACTTGTTTATATTTTTCGTTTGGGCTTGTATTATATTTGCCTTCAGGTTTATATGATCCGTTCATCCTATTTTGACTCTTTCAAAATTCAAGAGTCTATCCTATATTGAGGTAAATTATATGGCCTTCCAAATACCGTTCCGATTCCTAACATCACTGAAGAGACATTAATTGTCGAAATCCGGATATTGTGTACAAATTTTTGCACCTCATGTTTGCGGTATACCATCTTATCCACAATTTTATTGTTTTCTGTTTGGTAATAAATTAATAATAAGATCTATTTTGTTACATCTGTATTTAGACCCCTCTACCAAGAAATTTGTTTTACATGCACACGTATAAAAATTGCGGTTTTTATCCAACGCAATCATAGGTTTAAACGTTGTTTTCAATTTAGACTTATATATATATATATATATATACATAGAAGTCTATAAAAAGGACCAACCAGCAAATTTACTATGTACCGGATCGTCTAGAATAGACGATACTGTGCAGATAAGGAAAAAAAATTTTAATTGTTAAAATAATTGACACCGAAGAAGGCTATTTGTTAAGCTGAAATATTTGTCAACACGATCTATTAACAACATCTTCGTATAATACCATCTTATATTAGTATCGTTGTGCAAATCTCTAGACTTATATATATATACATATATATATATAGAAGTCTATAAAAAGGACCAACCAGCAAATTTACTATGTACCGGATCGTCTAGAATAGACGATACTGTGCAGATAAGGAAAAAAATTATATAAGTCTAGAGATTTGCACAACGATACTAATATAAGATGGTATTATACGAAGATGTTGTTAATAAATCGTGTTGACAAATATTTCGGCTTAACAAATAGCCTTCTGCGGTGTCAATTATTTTAACAAGAAGGCTATTTGTTAAGCCGAAATATTTGTCAACACGATTTATTAACAACATCTTCGTATAATACCATCTTATATTAGTATCGTTGTGCAAATCTCTAGACTTATATACATATATATATATATATATATATATATATATATATATATATGACTCGTCTAAACATCAGCCCAACAATGTTAGATCTGTAAATTTGCTTTGGCAAGTTTTTTGTTCTTCCCTCGCCGGGATTCGAATTCATGCTACTGAGATATAGTGACAATAAAACGTCTGCACTGTATTCGACGCGCTAGACCACACGACCACCTAGGCATCACATATATATATATATATATATATATAAAATTAAAGTTCAAAATGCTCATAAAGTCCTTTAATTTACTACATTTTTCTCCAACCGGTTACACATCTTTGTGATAATCATGGATGATAATGGATCTAATGAAGTCAATGGTAAGGTAACGTCACGATCATGAGTCCGTAACAATGCACAAAAGGGACGTAGATGACTGTTTTATATTGCGGACATTCAATTTAGAGAAATTAAATGAATTTAGAAATTCAATCAATAACATCAACATAATTATCCAGTTCACTATGGAATACTATAGGATTAAACGCCTTTTTAAAGGAATTTATTGGTGTATAAACTCGACCAATTCACTCACAAACATATAAAAGTCCGAAGGACTTTTATGATATGTTTGTGAGTGACTTGGTCCAGTTTATACACCAATAAATTCCTTTAAAAATGCGTTCAATCCTTATAATTCTTTAAAATCGGAGATAAGGAATTTATTTTTCCACACCCGTAACCTCTATCACACGTTAATTGTTGGTTGACGCAAAATATGTACTACTTGAAATTTGCAATCTGAAAAAAAAATTACTACAAAAACTCTTACTATCATTCAAATGAATGTTTTGTGTTATTATTTAATTTAACGATTAATGCAAAATGAAAATAAATATTTTAACGTCGAGCCAGATTTGTGTTATTATCGCCGCCATCTTGTTTACAGTGGTTACAAAAAGAAGTTCGGTCAACGTCGTCTATCAAAAAATAAACAACGTCAAGAACAACTACCGGAAGTCCTCTCGACCAATCATATCAGCGTTTTCTCTAATATGTAAATCATATAAGAATTATATAGCGATAAACAATTACCTTTTCTAGATATTTTGATAATAAACAAAATATACTAAAATTGAAACGGATATTTACTTTAAGGATGTATTCTTCTTATGTTTCAGTCTCATTGAAATCTCGTTCTGGAATTATTTCCAAAACATGTGATACAAGTGGAAAATATCAATGAATTTAAAAAAATATTATAATCAAACTTAACTCTGTGAAAAAATTGTATATTAACAATAAGTAATTTTTAAGCAATAAAATTTTCAAATTTTTTTGTAACCAATCAAGTCAGTCTCATTAGCCAAAATGTTGAGAAAATGGGAGAGGGGTACAAGAAATGATTTTACCAGATACATGTACATCCCATATTATTTTTTTCTTTTCAAATTTCTTAGATATGTAATTTTTCAATCATTTATAACAAAGAAGTTCAAATAATATGCTTTTTGTTCTATAAAAACAGAAAAATCCCAACTTTACAAAATTGACAACATGGTAAATTTGACACGAGAAAGCAACAACATTTTATAAAACTTTCTTATATTAACACCTAACCATAATTTTTTTAAGTTAAATTTATTCAGATTAGTCCACTTCATCTTAAGTGAGAGTATGAAAAAAAGTTTAATTGTGAAACTGTGATTTTTTTCATAATAATAGCCCCAAAATGGGTAAAAATCATCAACATTGGGTACTTTCAAATGGCTGTAGCAAATAAAAAAGTGCACCACCATATGATTTTTTCTTCACCAATTATATTTTTACAGTCATATAAATCCAAAAATCAGGTTAAGAAAAAAAGTTTAATTCTAGAAATTTTTGGCTCCTCAGAGGTGGACATCCTTAAACCCACAGACTCAAAACAAATACTTACTTTTTAATTCTTGTCATCCAAAACACACAAGAACAAACATACCGTTCAATTTGGCGAGAAGAATTTGTACTATTGTCTCTAGTATTTAAATGAGAAATGAATTAAACGAAATACTGATAGTAAGACAGTATCCACAAACTTTGATTAATAATGGAATAGAACGTGCAAAAGAAATAGATATCCAAGACCTAAGAAGACCGAAAAACACGGTAAATAATACAGAACAAGTATTACCATACGTATCATCATAAAACCCGAGAAATACAGAAGCTTATAACATTATTAATGGAAATATACCAACACTGATGAAAGAGCCCTTGCCACACAGAAAATTATAAAAAATAAAAGACAGTCAAAATCTTTCAAGAAGTTTCTCACCAGTCCAAAATTAAACATAGATGATAAATCTCCAGCTGTCAAAAAATGCGGACGTTCAAAGTGTGGTACTTGTAAAAATGTTTTGGAACGAGTATCGTATGAATTTAGGTCGGGAGAGATTTTCATTATTAAGAACTCTTTTGAGAAAAATGTAGTGAATTAAAGGACTTTAAGACCATTTTGAACTTTATTTTTTTTAACATTTATACTTGTGTGGACACATAATTTGATTTAAGTATATATATATATATATATATAAAGGTCAATGTGCTTATAAAGAGGAAAGACAACAGATAAAATCTTTCACGGATGTAACTAATGATTGATTCAACAAGTAAGAAAAAAAACTTCCTTTCAATTTCGATTTATAAGTTTCATATGATAAAGTGTTCTGAGAATTGTTTGAATTCAAGTAATTTTGAACAAAAACCCCAGTTACATCATTTTTAAATAGTTATCTGATATAGCCTCCAGTGTAAGTTTGTGTTGTATTATATGATAAAGCCTTCAGTGTTAATATTGTTTTGCTTATGGTGCTATTTACCTGCGATTAAGAATGTTAGTTATAAACAATTATCAAAACTTGTATTAGTTTGTATTTTTCGGCCTTAACTTTGCTTCATCGAAATGTCCCACTCTTGTCAATTATTTGCCGTTGGTTTCTCATATAACTTCTGTATACTCTGATAAATTGTTGTCTCATTGGAAATCATACCACAATCATAACATTTGTATTTGAAAATAACAGACATCAATCAGTGATTTTACTTTCACAACTTGAGGATAGTTCCCCAATAAGTAACTACTCCTGAAACGAGTCATAAACATAAGAAGTCTTTGTTTTCAAAATGGTACACTTTTTTTTGCCGACGAACCAATTGATATTCTCTTTTAAAAATTATGTTTTAATAAGGTCTGAGTTAAATGTTTTAACTAATTTTGAAACTATGACTGTGAATGAACTCACAAAACGATACCTTTAAACATGTTGGACCTTTATGACCATCTATATATCTATATGGACAGACACACAAACAGACGAACAAACGAACGGTTATTCATATATTCCCCCAAAAACTTAGTTGGAGGGGGTTTGATGATATTATTTATCTCATTTGAAAAGAGACTCCATTTTAGAAATATGCACCAAATGTAAAATATCAGAGAGATCTAAAAGCATTCCAAGCTATTCAAAAGGATTTTTAATCTCATTTGAGAAAATATTTCCTATTTGACAGATTGTACTCAATCTGTTTGATACTAAACAAATCGGATCACAGAAAAAAAACAATGATATTTGTAGTTCAGACATTTAATTTTGCCCACATTGTTCTATGTATCTACCTAATTATACACTTGGCATTGATTTTGTCCGTAGGTTTCTTGTTTTCGAGTTTTGATTGGTTGATTGATTGATGCTTGCTTAACGTTCTGTTTTGAACTTTATTTGGTATTTGAATGACAACTTGGCCAGTTACATGACCTTTCACTAAAGTTTCAGTTTTTTAGAAACTGCATGCAGAATTTTTAATCAGAAATAGTAGTAAAAGTTTCCTTCTGTTCCATATATGATAGTGTAAAATTACAATTTTTAGTCACCTTGTCACCAAGGTCAGTGTCAGCTATTTTCTTCACTTGTTAACAGTTGTCCATTTGTGTGAAACTCTTCACATAGTATTCCATCCTACAAAATAATTAAACATTTTCAACTTTGCTAACTTTGCCGAGTGAGATCTAATTTGTGGTAATCCAGTGCTTTGTCATACTCCTGGAGGTTGAAATAACTATGCCGCGCTGATTGTATATAGCACTGAGGGTTTTCAAATCATTTGTCCCTGTCTGGGCTGCTCCTTCAAAAAAAATAAATGGACCCCTGTCCGACAGTTTCCAGCCTTACATAGTTTCTATCCTTCCACGGCCAGTTCCAAACATGAACTGTCGATCTATAAAAGTGAAATATAGTAAGATAAACATTTGTAATTGAATCTCTTAACATTATCCACATTCCTGCTCTTCTGGACAACAAAATGATCATGTAACAAACTTAAGGAGTACACGTACTACTTTGTTGTCCGAAAGCCTAAGAATGAATTATATCGCTTTTAGGGCTAGTTATACATATAAACCGAAAATGTACTAAATTAAAAAATGGCTGGATTGCGTATAATGTTTCGTTAACAATGGTGAAAGGTTTATAATGAAAATTTGAATTACATTACGTTCCAGATCAAATTACAAAGCATTCCTAAATATGGAAGCTGAGAAATATTTTACCAAAAAATTCATGCGCAGTGGGTATAAAAAAAATCTAAAGTATGTGTCTGCTTGGTTCATCTGAAAATGATTTCCTCGGTCTTATAAACCTATAGACCAATTAGCAAATTACTCGTTAGAGGAGTTAAGATTATTAAACAAAAGTTATGAATGAATGAACAACAAAATCAATAGAATAATGGACTGACAAGGTCATTGCTCTATAATATTCACTCCATGAGTGGTGATATAATAATTTTTTATAAGTCTATCAGTGTTAATTGGATAGTTTGCGATCAAAACTTAAAAAAGGACACCATAATGCATTTGATTACCCTTGACATCTCACATTATTTGAATGGCTGTATTTTAGTATGGTAATTTGATATCTTAACATTCAATTACCTAAAACCAGCTAAAAGTCCTACTCATTATGCGGCTTATTTTAAGGGTTAGTAATAGTTATCCCATGAGGACGCGGTGTGTCAGTGTAAGATCACCCCGATGGCCGGAGGCCAGAGGGTGATCTTACACTGACACAACAAGTCCGAATGGGATAACTATTTTACATCCCAGCTATTCTAGATTAGATAAAAAAAAACCATTTACGCTTCATAGAATTTAGTTTAGAACGCCATACAATTATTATAATATACTTTATATATAACTATATAGTATATACCCTTTATGAGCCCCAGACACAATGTTTAAATATGTTAAATTAACAGAGAGTTTGTATCTAGTCGTCCTGGTGTAGGGGTATGAATCTTGGGTCTTGAGTTCGAATCCCAGCATAGACACTGGATTTTTTCTACATAGACAATAATAGTGTCTTGACTTGCCATATCAACGATATAAGGATGAGGCTTAGAAACGGGGAAATGCGAGGTTCTGCCGAGCTTTTTCTCCGTTTTGGGCCGAATCCTTATATCGTTGATATTTCAAGTCAATACACTATTATTGTCTTTATACTGCAATCTAGAAAAACACATTTTTAATTGTTGTTTATTGTGTTATTGTTATTTATTTGATTTAAATATTTGGAAAAATCCCCCTTTAAAAAGGCCTCACATCTGGCGGAGAAACATACAGCACAATGAAATGTACATTAATTTACCTGTTGAAACCAATCGTTGGTGAACGAATTCGTTTGAGTATTAGTATGGACTAAAATATCAACAATAAGCATAAAACATAATGACTTATAGGTTTTAAACAAAACAAATTAACAAGTGTAATATGTTTTTCTAACAATTTTAAAAGAAACAAATTTGAGTCGTTCCACGCTTCGTTGTAAACATTGGAAACAAGGACAGGTTGAAGCGCTCGTCATGAATATTTAAATATAGTTTTGGCTCTACGTACTATTTAAATATTCATGAGGAAAAGTGATATCGGGTCAGTGACTGTATATGACATAGAAATATACAGTCAACGCATTTTGACTGCTCAAATAGAACGTGGGCAGTATAAATAAATTTTGATAGTTAGTCTTTTTCCGTATAAATTATTCTAAATTTTATTGTGGATTTGACATTCCCGTCAAAATGTTACAGAACAAAGGAAGCATGCAGAACAAAGAAACTCAAGCTAGGATGATCTGGTAGGGGTGATCCGGCTCAGATCACCCCTTGTAGAACAAAGGAGCTGGGATGTAACGTGTCAGACACTTGGAGTATGAACTATTTATTGGTGATTATGTGTGATAAATTTTTTATGTGTTTTGTAAGGATATTTCCTCGGCGCATATTACTAGGGACAAAAAAAGGGTCCTTAGTCGTACAGTGATATTTTTTTACAGCTGACTGTAAAAAATCAAAAGAACTATCCAGGGTCATTTGAAATTCCCACTGTATGTACTACATACTGATATCAATTAACATAATCCAAGTATATCGATACTCCTTTTGTTTTCTGTTGAATAAGCTATTACTCCTCTCAAAATATGTCAATTTGACACTTTCAATATGCAAGCTTTAATAAGTGTGTTTAAAACTATGATAAAAGCTATTATTTCGTCTCTGAAATTGTAAAAATTATCCTATCCTTTCACAATTATACTACTGATAAATAAATAGGATGATATAATCTGGACATTTCCGTTAAGAATAGTCGGTTGTATCACCTTATATAGCTATTATGTCATAAACATGTTCAAAATGATGTAGCCATTGCAGAGCAGTGAAATTAAATGACTGCATTATTATTGGGATTATATAAATGAGAATCAAATTATCTTTAACTTTCTTGCTGAGAATAGTGTAAAAGCACCCATCAGTCGGATGACTACCAATAAAAGACCTCTTGTCGTTCTGGATTTTTGTGTATTGCTGGGTTGGTGTCTTACTGAAGAATATCCTTCATCTCCTTTTGTTCATAAGTAAGAAAAATTAAATTTCGATGAATTTTTCTTTTCAGATTGAAAATGTCCACAGCTAAAATGCTATCAATTAATTACTACAAGTATCTCTGTCAAAAAATAGGATCTGAGAAGAAGGTAAGATTCAGGAGATTAGCATACACAATCAGTGACATTGGAACAGATAACAACCATATAACTAGTGGAAGTAAAGGTGAAGGACTTAATTTCAGTAGCAGTGATTTTGATTTAATGACCGTTGATTACAATTATAAAGTTTATGAATCTGATAGACATGATAGAGACGTTATTTTCCATGATAACAAAATACCTCTAATTATGGACACAGATGATTCACCACCCTGCTTCACTCTGCTCCGTCTTTTAAACAACACTTATGAGCAAGATTCTCGACTCAATCAAATTATCGAAAATAACTCTCAGGGAAGTCTTCTTTCAAGTGAACTATACAAAATCATGCATATGGATCGGATGAACCTAAGCTCACCATTTTTTAAGAATAATAAAATCCATGGGCCTTGTATATCAGATGAAGACGATATATTCGATTTTGCATTCTGCCTAAAATGTGACCATTGGATATCTCAAGCCAAACCATGGATATACAGGCCACGTGCAACGTGGCCATCAGCGGACCTCATTTCCAAAATATCCTCGTGTGGTGTGTTAATTGTTCCAATTGGTTGCAAAGGATCCAGCAATGAAAATCTCCAATGGAGAATATCGTTTTCGGTATCAGAGAAATCTCTGCTGTTTTCCTTCAGTCATACCCAGTTATTATGCTATGCTTTGCTAAAAATCTTGCTAAAAAAAATTGTGGAAAGACATGATGATTTGAAAAGTTTATTGTGTTCCTACTTTCTAAAGACTTTGATGTTTTGGATTTCCGAAGAATCAGACCCATCAATATGGAGACCAGATAATATTATACCATGCTTCATGGCTTGTTTTAAGAGACTATTGTACTGTGTTGAATATGAAACACTATTACATTATTTCATTCCTGACAATAATTTGTTTTATTTAAGATTCAATGTTACAAATAAAGACAAACTGACTAAAGTCCTGATTAATTCATACAAACAAGGAATTCAGTGTTTTCATCATTCTGAGTCTCTGTGCGATTTTAAAGGACTAATTTGTGAAGTCGATTCAATGAAAGAAATTAATCATATATTAAAGTTAAATACAGAAGGATTGTTCATTCTTTCTGATTATAATAATCTGCTATACAACTTGCTACATCATTCTAAAACTGTTCTTTCCAGAGATATATTTACGTTATATCTGTCAAAGGCACACATGTGTATACCGCAAAAGTCACAAAACCAACCTATATCAAACAACAAACAGGAATACTACAAGTACAGACGTGATCTTAGTCATCTGCTGATAGGAACACAATCAGATGCATTATCAGGATGGATGTTGTTAGCTTGCTTCTTTTACGTTCATAAGAATTACTTGATATCATTAGATATCATACATTATGCTTTGACCAAATGCACCGATGAGAAAGAACCTGTCCTTGTCAAAGACATCCAATTAAATCAAAACCAGAAATCTGTGTTAAATTTCATGAAACACGAAAATCTTTACACAGCAATGAAATTAATAACAGTCCAATGTGTAATGTTTTGTTCAAATTCACAACTTCTTCCATCAGAACTGCATATATCCAGTATGTTTCAAGTGTATTATAAGAACCAAAATTTTCCTTTTTATCCTGTTTATTTGGCACGTATCCTAAGTTGCTATTGTTATCTACATCTTCATGACATGACATCGTGTTTACAGGTTTTGCATCTGTTTATGAGGACTGAAACTGAGATATTTAATAGAGACGAAGATAGCAGCAACTACGAAATGTATTTAAAGAATGAATGTCACCACGATAACAGCAATTATTTATTGAATGGATATTTCCGCACTTTGTTTTTTCCCAGACAATTAGTATAGCTTTCCAGGTGGTGGATGATACAAATAGAGCAACAAGACTTTAGTGTTTAGTTAATTTGAAAGATAATAATTCAACAAGTGCAGCATCAAGGCTTCCAAAACTTGAATAAACTCATTTAGCTTATACATGTAGAACATGTCAAGTTATTTAACAGTCAAGTTTTCATTAAACTTCATCACATGTTTTACCAAATTCAATCATGGAATGATAAAACTATCAACTTTTCAATAATTGCGAGTTCAATCCAGGACAGGATTCTTGTATAAGATTGAAGACTGGTGTAGAATCTGTGAAACTTGATTTAAACATGGTTTAGTGGGCTTTTTCTAGAAAATTTTCAACTGAAAAACACTTGAAAGTCATGAATATTTCAGTATAGTTTACAATCGATGTTAATTGTAAAATGTTTCGGCCATAGTTTACTTTGCATTATTCAATTGGATTGAATACCTAATATTTCTAGGAAAAATAGAATGAAGAATATTTTCCGACCAACTTTTTAAGGTCTACTCGAGTACTACTCTTAGAATCTACCACAAAAAAAGAACACTCATGAATCGACTTGTTTCGTTTTCAGTCCTTCAAATAATATAACAACTGCATGATATAATCATTTCAGATTGAAATGCTTTGTTAATTTTTTGCGAAATGACGCCGTTGTCAGACCACAATGGAAAAATAAAGACAGTAAGTTCACACAGAGCCAATACTGGCTCTTTAATTCCACGAAATTGAAATAAAGTAATTATTAAAAACTTCGAATAAAAACCGGTCACAAATGCCAAATTAAAAGGTGTTGACACGTTTTAGATTAACCGTTGAATGCCGTTGTGGTGATCTCATTAAAACATGTTTACATATATGATTAAATCATAATTTAAAAATATTGACTTATTTTGGTCTAACTGTACATGCACAAAGGACCAGGTTCACTTTTGCCAAACTATTGCCTTGAATTTCAGCTTTATCATAAAAAATCAAAAAGTCCACACTTTGGTTCTTAAATGGGTCGATTTCAAAAAGCCTTAATATTGGCTTAAAAGTCAGCATATTATAAATATATTGTCAAAACTCGATGATTTTGTTCAAATTTGACTTTAAAAGCTTTAAAGAAACTATGGCTGTAACTTACGATCCAAAATGTTCAGTAACCAAAAGGTGCCAAGGTCAATATAATGAATCACTAGACACAACTATTGTCCGAATCAGGGCTTAAACCTGACTAGACTCAAGCTAGCAGCCACTCGCTAGCAGCCATTCCGCTAGCAGCCAGTTTTCAGATATGTCTATAAACCAAAAGTTGCATAAGATTCAAACTTACTAAAACGTTTTTATTTTATATAACCACTACAAATTTTTTTTTTATCTTGAATTTAGCAGTCGAAAACACTATTCAATAAATTTTGAAATTTCATTTCCTGTTCAACATTTTAAAAACAATAGTATGTGATTTTAAAATCATGCTGCACGCTTTAAGACTTCAACTGTCACCACTGAAAAAAATTATTTAAATGTTGGCCAAATTTTCTTGTTACATGGGATCGACTTTTCCATCAGAATATTATTGCGATATTGTGTGAAATAGCTTTCCATATTCTTGGAATCCTGTAAAATAGTTCCTTAAAAGTAACAATATTTCTACGCTACAAGAATACAAAGTTGCGTTCGTACTTTAATACGTTCATGTCAGACAAATCTGTTTTCGCAAATTATTCTCTTTCTGTATCAGTGGGTTTCGCTTAGTTTTCATGACACGTAGGGTTTATTTTAAGTAATCAAAGTATGGTATACAAGGACATTAATAATTAGCAATATTACCAATTTGAAATAAACACCGTGCTATACCCCACCTGGATTTTTTAGTCAAGCATGCCTAAGGGTCCCAACATTCATTTGCACCTAGTGTGGAAAAAAGTATTGCCGTAGGAAAATTTTTATTAACTTTGAAAGTTAGGGTGGGGTAGGGTGTCGGACCCCAACTTTTGACCAATTTAAAAAAAAAATCCGTGCTATACCCCACCTGGATTATTGAGTCAAGCATGCTTAAGGGTCCCAACTTTCATTTGCACCTAGTGTGGAAAAAAGTATTGCCGTAGGAAAATTTTTATTAACTTTGAAAGTTAGGGTGGGGTAGGGTGTCGGACCCCAACTTTGGACCAATTTTTAAAAAATCCGTGCTATACCCCACCTGGATTATTTAGTCAAGCATGCCTAAGGGTCCCAACTTTCATTTGCACCTAGTGTGGAAAAATATATTGCCGTAGGAAAATTTTTATTAACTTTGAAAGTTAGGGTGTCGGACCCCAACTTTGGACCAATTTTTAAAACAATTCGTGCTATACTCCACCTGGATTTTTTAGTCAAGCATGCCTAAGGGTCCCAACTTTCATGTGCACCTAGTGTGGAAAAAAGTATTGCCGTAGGAAAATTTCTATTAACTTTAAAAGTTAGGGTGGGGTAGGGTGCCGGACCCCAACTTTGGACCCATTTTAAAAAACATCCGTGCTATACCCCACCTGGATTATTGAGTCAAGCATGCTTAAGGGTCCCATCTTTCATTTGCACCTAGTGTGGAAAAAAGTATTGCCGTAGGAAAATTTTTATTAACTTTGAAAGTTAGGGTGGGGGTAAGGTGTCGGACCCCAACTTTGGACCAATTTTTAAAACAATCCGTGCTATACCCCACCTGGATTTTTTAGTCAAGCATGCCTAAGGGTCCCAACTTTCATTTGCACCTAGTGTGGAAAAAAGTTTTGCCGTAGGAAAATTTCTATTAACTTTAAAAGTTAGGGTGGGGTAGGGTGTCGGACCCCAACTTTGGACCCATTTTAAAAAACATCCGTGCTATACCCCACCTGGATTTTTTGGTCAAGCAGGACCAAGGTCTCCGACATCCGTTTGCACCTATTGGTAGGGTAGGGGGTCATGTCCAAATTTTGGAAAAAACTAAAAGATACTAGACCCTGGATTTTTTTGCAATTTTTTTTTGTTTCTTAGTTCACCATCTGCTGTTTGTACCTGGTACCTGGTATGGAACAATTAACTTTTATGCCGATAACTAATATTTTGTCATCTTTATTATAAGCAATCGCTCAGATTGAGCCGTATGTTTCAATTGAACAATCACCCTGGCGAGGTAGTCCCTGGTATCGTCGCCCATCGATAACATGCTTTCAACAAGCTCATAAACCGTTTCATGTTTGCGACCAATTCGTTAAAACGCTTTGCATTCCAGCCTTAGGTCATGGGCTCATCTGCTGACTTTGATCAGGTAGATTACTGATTGAGTAGTTCTGCATTATTTAGATCTGTCTTCATCATGTTCATTTAACCAAAGTTGGTTGACACACATTCAGACTGGTCCACTTTTATCGTTGTTTTCTTTTTGTGAGTGCCCTTAATCAATGTTGATATTTATCCTCCATAGCCAATACAACTATTTGTGTAAAAGCTTTCTTCACTTTATCAAAAGATTGACCGTCTGATGGCATTTTTGAAACATACAAAAAAACATGTTCACACACAGAAAGTGTTTGGCGAAATTTCACTTGAGCCGGAATTGTACAAAGTAAAACACAATTCGGAGAAATGGTAGGAACATAACAATAATAGACATAGTGGACAAGCGAAAGTGAGAGTGCATTATGAATTATCCGGATGATTTCCAAGGGCTTGCTACATCAAACGAGTTATAATAGACACGACTACCAAGCTAACGTGAATACGCGACTATCTAGCCAGCACCAATGCTGAAGGGGAAAGTCTAATGCGTTACTTCCAGTAGAAGGTTTTTTTAGGATATTGTACTGGATTGGATATTATTTAATACTCCTGATCATCATTCTACTCTTTACACTCTTTTTCATCTGACACTTCCTAGTCCTCTTCATTCGATTTCATTCGACTCTAACCTGTCATTTGTAGTGTCAAGCTCCGCGGCAATATACGTCAGAAACTTATTTTCTTTTCAGTATATTCAATTCTCCATTCCAATATAAAAACACTTTCCTGGAGACGTGAGGTATTTAGTAGTTTTTGTGATTGCGTAAGTCTACTGCCGTCAAATCACGACTCCATTCAAGAGCTTGTTAAAGGGTGAAAAGGAGTTCGAAGATATCTTTTTTATTTACATCTACATATCCATTTAGTTTGTAAGGGCCATATAATCTCTGCACAGCCATATAATCTAGGTGTTTCAAACTTGTACCACCCAGTTCGTTGTATGCAAAATGTTAATAACACTTTATAAACGTTGATGATTTATTAATTTTGTGCTGTCTTAGGGTTAGATAAAAGTCAATTACCAATCCGCTATTGCGTGATGCCGAATCAATTGGTTTAGGTAATGAACATATTCTATGTTGTGTTTTGTGTACTGGTGTTTATCTTTTTGTCAAATTTTGTTTTTTGCTGTGTCATTGACAGTTTTTTGTTTTCGACTTGTGAGTTTAACTATCACTTTGTTATCGTCAGCCTCTCTTTTGGTCACTTCCAAAGTGAGCAGACCCTAACCTAGCAAAGATAATACTGTAATTAAAAGATGACTGCAAATGTAACGGTGCCGGATCAAGGAGCATAACAAAATTTTAAAACAATATGAGAGCAATGAAAGGAACATAACAATAAGAGAAATAGTGGACAGGCGAAAGCAAGAGTGTATTGCGAATCATCCCGATGATTTCCAACTTAGGGCTTGCTATATCAAATTAGACACGACTACCCAGCTAACATGAATACGCGACTACCTGGCCAGCTTCAATGCCGAAAGTGTAAAATTTTTTTTTAGGATACTGGACTGAGGTACAACTCGGATTGCGAAATATAACCCGGAAAAATTAGACACACACTTTAATTTGCAAAGACTACAAGTATAATATTCACACGAAAAATGGTCACCTAATCTTACTGGCCTTTACTGTGTCGAAAAAAATCTTCCTCAGCTGAGGCAAAGATAAATCTTTGGTATTCGATGGATTAATAATTCACAAAGAATATATATCACACGACAGACTGCCAGGATTCATCAATGGTGTTCCAAGAAAGTAAAACGTAATTGATTGTGACATCACGTTTGATGTTTAGGAGATGGATGGAGATATGATAGACAATGATTTTCCAGTGGCTCTACAATCTTTGCAAATTAACGGAGCCGAATCAAGAACCGGTAGCTAATCCTTAGAACAAGACAACATATGTGGTGCATCATGTGAACTTAAAGAGGTATCTGGCCCGGGGATTGAAACGAGGAAGATACATAAAGTTATCATGTTCAACCAAATCCCACAGTTGCAACCTTACATTGACACGAAAATGAAACACCCGAGCCGAACATATGGCAACATTTAAAAAAAAATTCAATAGGATGATGAAAGTGTTTGCAAAAATCATGGAAAATATCCAGAACTGTGTTGGTATCCGTAACAACACGAAAGCTTTAAAACAAACAATCATTCCCAAATTCAAGAAACGGACTATATTTAACGAATTATTAGCTGTAATCTACAGGACACGAACCAAGTTGAAATTTGACAAACCAATTTACCTAAGTTTTGAGATTTTGGACCTGCTTAAACATTGATGACTGATATTGAATAAGACTACCTCAAACCCCAATACAAAATGCGAGCCACAACCTGCTTCAACACAATACTAACAGTCTCAATTGCAATATTCAGACCACAGACATTTACAAATACATATATAAAAATGTGTATCAGAGGTACGAGATCTCCAATTATCCGACTGACCATAAATCCAAAGCTTAGACTAAGGTCAACAAGAACGTTTTTGGAATCTTTAATGAGCCGGCTGGCCAAACTAAGATATTCTCCACGTCGCCCATGGTATCAGAGATCAAGATAGACATTGACTCTAAAATGGCCAATAACACTTATGCCCTAGACCTGTACGAATTAGTGACCATAGTGTGAGGGTACCTGGTGTGTCACATAGTCCAAATAACTATTGCCGACTGGCCAAACGTAGACATATTTAAGCCATGGTACTAGAGGTAGAAGGAGACTTTGCCTCTAAATGGTCTTTAGCCCTTATACTCTAGAGCCGTTGCTTATTTTCCTCCGATATCTCTTTGAACATTTGATATTTATCTTTCTGGTACAGAGCTAAAAAACCTTCCTCAAGTTTATTCACAAAGACCTTGACCACATCTTCCCTCTCTTTCTGCATTGTACAATTTGCATAACAAAGTGGTTCTCAAGTTAACACCCTGTCGTCATAGCATTTAATGATAACTTCCGGACGGTGTGTGCCTTTGGGCAGGGTTTGGGTTTGGTGTCTGGTTTGCAGTGATTCATTCGGCACCTGCGACTCATCATTTCTTCGGCCGATATCTCTTACTGTTCCTTGATTTATTTTACAAAGTCTTGGATTTTTTTCTCTACGATTCCTCAAACTTTTTTTGACTTGACGTCCTCAGGAAAGCATTCAAATTCTACATACACCACAAAATAATGGAACCTTCATTGATCTCATGTGGATTTTAAAATCTTAGGCACCTTGATCTGGCATATTTACATTCGCAGTTATCTTGATATTACCTTACTCTTTTTACTGTGATAGGGTCATTTAGAAAGTGATAAAAAGAGAGGCGAAAGATACCAAAGGGATATATGAACTCACAAGTCGAATACAAACTGACAATTCAATGGCAAAAAACAAAGCAAAGCACGACGAAAAAATAAACAAGTACACAAAGCAATGTGTCAATCCGTCTTTCGCAATCTTCAACAAGTCCAAATTCAGTTATATTTTATCCGAAATCGTTAGTGGGTAGATCTTTTTTCTTTTCTAAACCATTCACATTGATGAATATATTCGATTTTTTTTTCTCACACTTGGTAATATTCTTGAGATTCGTTTGGAAATCAATCCTTTCAAACGTTAACTTTTCTCCCATCGCTGGTACTTGGTCACGAATATAGTCCCTAGTGTGGACAGTGTGTTACTTGCCAATTTTTTTTATACCTCTTCCAAATGTATTTCTTCATGTTTTATGCCTCAAATAGCAAGTAGGGGGATGAAATTACACTGTAAAAAAATTTGGGTCATGAATTTTAAAGTAAAGTAGTGATTTGGTCCAGCTGAAAAAGGTTAAAAATAAGCACTTCGGAAGCTGTCAAAAGATTTCAAGACCCCCTTAACATAAAATTGTACATATTTTGAGTTAGAGCCGATGAAGTTTCTATAATTTTGATATAATTTGTCCCAAAAGTAGAACTACACACTGTAAAATTATTATTGAGAAAGCGCAGGTGGGATTTTTTTTATTTTCATTTAATCTAAAAGAAATGCACAACGAAATAACTGTGTACTCGGACCACCCGGTCAACACTTTTAAGGTCTACCTACCCTTTCGTGGTGTATTGACGCCAAATCCGACCACTTAAAATATAGCTCGTCCCATGATGGCTTTATTGTCTGCCGAATACTTATGTAAGACCTAGTATTGAGATCCGGCAATTGATCTATATTTGCCGATATCACATTTTATACTTATCACCTCTTTCAGTGCCTTTTCACTTTTTCATCCTATGTCCGACTTGCAAATTTCTTTCCAATAGATATAAGAAGATGTGATATGAGTGCCAATGAGATAAATCTCCATCCAAGTCACAATTTGTAAAAGAAAATCATTATAGGTCAAAGTACGGCCTTCAACACGGAGCCTATTATATATCACTTTCAACATATCTTCAAAGAAGTTGGTCGCCTTTGTGAGTACTTTGTCCAGCAATTAATGTTAACGCTAAGCTTCTTCCTTTTCCTTCTTAATAACCATCTTTTCAATCATGCAATGTAAAATCACATTTACTTTTGCACATTTTCGTTTTACCCCATTTATAATTTCCATTCTGTTGAAACGGGTGGTATTTTGAAATGTCTCTGGATTCATCTATACGGTGGGTTTAAATGTACTTGAGGCAATAAACCCTTCAAAGATTTTTTCCTAGGGTTGACTACTTTGAATTTTTGTCCCTGTTTCTCCTAGTTTTCTCCACAATACTTATGCCCTAGACCCGAACGGTTTTGTCAGCATAGGATTAAGAGGGGGATATCTGGTATGTCACGTAGTCCAACTTAACTATTGCGGACTGTCCAAGACAAGAGATTCTCCAAGTTCGCCATGGAACCTGACGTAAAAGAAGTGGAAAATGCCTCTAAAATAGTTTTTTTCACTGATGTCCTTGACCCATACGAGCTTGTCAGCATAAGGGGTGGTGGAACTTGGTATGTCAAATAGTCCGACTGGCAAAAATAAGAGATTCTCCATGTTGGCCATGCTACCAGAGGTATATGTAGACATTGACTCTTAAATGGCTTGTGACACGTATTCCCTAGACCCGTATGAGTTTGTCTGTATTGGTGAAAAGGGGGGGAAGCTGGTATGTCACATAGTCCTATTTAACTATTCTAAAAGATTATTTATAGGGTTGGGGGTACCTGGTTTGTCGCATTGTCCAACTTTACTATTGTCGGCTTGCCAAACTAAGAGATTCTGCACGTTGGCCATGATACCAGAGGTAGAAGAAGACATCTCCGCTACAATAGACCTTATCACTTATGCCTTTGACCCATACAAGCTTGTCACTATTGAGTGAAGGAAGGGGGCTAAAATGGCTCATAGCACTAATGCCCTAGACCCGTACGATTTTGTCACTATTGGGTGAAGGGTGGGGGTACCTGGTATGTCACAAAGTCTGACTTAACTATTGCCGGCTGGCCAAACTACCAGATTCTCCACGTGGGCTTTGTTTCCAGAGGTAGAGGTAGATATTGCCTCTGCAATGGATCATTTCACTTATGCCCTAGACTCGTACGAGTTCGTCAGCATACGATAAAAAGGGGGCACCTGGTATGTCACATAGTCCAGTTTAACTATTACCGGCTGGCCAAACTAAAAAATTATTCGTTTTGACAATGCTACCAGAGGTATTGATTTGCATTGCCTCTAAAATGGCCTATAGCACATATGGCCTAGACCCAAACGAGTTTTCACCATAGGGTTAAGAGACCTGGTATGTCTCATTGTCCAACTTAACTATTTGTGGCCGATCAAACTAAAAGATTGACCACGTTGGCCATTATACCAGAGGTAGAAGATAACAATGCCTCTAAATTAACCCATATGACTTGTGCCTAGACCCGTACGTGATTTTACAGCTTGCGGGGTGGTCCTGGTATCCTAGTATGTCACATAGTCCGACTTATGTATTGCCGGCTGGCCAAACTAAGAGATACGTCACGTTTCCCATAATACAAGAGGTAGAAGAAGACATTGCCTCTAAAATGGCCCATAGCATTTATCTCTAGATTTTGTCAGCAGGTGGAAAAAGGGGGGGGGGGGGGTCCTGAACTTCTGATGTCACATTGTCCAACTTCACTATTGCCGGCTGATCAAACCTAGAGATTATTCACGTTGGCCATGGTATCAGATGTTGCCGCTAAATTGGCTCATAGTACCTATGCCATAAACCCGTACGAGTTTGTCAGCATAGGGTGGCGGTACCTGGTCTTATCATAAATCTGAGCTGTTATTTATGGTCGAAAACGATTGTATATAATATGAGTACTGTGTAATTATGAAAGTGGTTTAAAACCAGTAAAAAATGTCACGTCGGCATGTAAGAGAATTTAATAAGAACCATTTTGTAATTTTGTATGGAATGTGTCTTTACTAGGAAGCATCTGTAGATTGTATTTTTGGTTCAGCTTAATAATGTTAAATATAAAGGGCTATAACTCATTGATGTTTCAATTGACATTTTTTAGAATTTAACGACAAATATTTGTAGTTATCGGTTTACGTAAGCGTTCTCTTTTTATAATTGATTAAGTTAACGCAGACCTCGAAGACGATACCCACTGAGTTCAGAATTTATTATTATTTATAGCAATATCAAATATAATCAGCAAACATGATTTTATCCTTATAATCGATTGTTTCTTACAACACTTCATCGAACCCAAGTCATCTCACGACTTATCGCAGACTCATGAATATTATTGCAGGTTGGCCTCATGAATAGTAAGCGGTCGACTGTTATCGCCAGTTAGTTTCACAATTTTTATAGTCATCCATGTTTACCGGTTTTTATGCAGGCCTATTTGGGGGGCCGGCAAAGCCGCTCGAAAATTTTCGTACACAATATTTTTTTTATTTTGGGTAGAATATTCATTTCATCCTGTTTTCGACAAGATATGTTTAATATGTTCAGTTCTCACTTATTACTTCTCTAGGCCAGCTTATTGGTTTCATTACAGTGGTATAGTATTATAGTATAGTAGTTTGTGATAATATTTGTCAATGTGATATCAATGAAAGCATGAAGGGATATATTTCTAGGTTATTTTTATCTTCATTTTTCTATAGGATTATTTTTTTTTCTCTTTTAAAGATTAATTTTTGTTCTTTATTCTATCATTAAAGATTAATTAATGACGATGCAGATTCCGGGACTTTCAAAAATAGTTATTCGAAGTTTATATAAAAATAAGAAGATGTTGTATGATTTCCAATGAGACAACTCTCCACAAGAGTCCAAAAGACACAGAACTATAGGTCACCGTACGGCCTTTAACAATGAGCAAAGCCCATACCGCAAAGTCAGCTATAAAACTAAAAGGCCCCGAAATGACAAATGTAAAAATATTCAAACGAGAAAACTAACGGCCTGGTTTATGTACAACATAAGGAACGAAAAACAAATATGATATACAGCAACAAATGACAACCACTGAATTAAAGCCTCCTGACTTGGGACAGGCACATACAGAATGTGGCGGAGTTAAACATATTTGGCTGGCGTCCCCCGTCCCTTCCCCCTAAGATGGGACAGTGGTGTAACAGTACAACATATGAACAAACTATAAAAATCAGTTGAAAAGGGCTTAACTCATCAGATAGATACAAAGCAAAAACAAGTAACAAAAACAGAGTGGACGTGATAGGGTACTTATACATCCCCACAATAAAAAGACACTAAGTACAGATCTGAGAGTACTGGCAGTTGCCGACAGCTAGTTCAAAGCCACTTATAAAAAAGATCATAAAATTAAGACTTAAATATCGATCAGTACACATCAAACATCCAATGGATTTAGTGTAAATATGTCATAAACAGTCAGAGAAAAACATGACCTTGTGCAATGTCAATATACGGGTATCGACAGATTGTAGAGCCATGAATATGCACATGTATGTAAAAATAATATTTAGTTTGATTTTAATTTACTGATAACAAAATCAATAATAATACCAATGAAAACAATATTCAAAGATCTAATTAGTGTTGAATTGGTAACCTTTTAGAATAAATTTATTTCAAGGATCGATAAGTTTACCCGGATCGTTTCTAAATTTCCGGGCTCGGTTAACAACATCTCCGTAAAAAATAGGATGTGCTATCCCGTTTGAAATAAGTTTTCCACAGGTACAACCAAACTTTAAAACCAAATCTTTATAACTATGGAAGAATTTAGTAAAGGTTTTAAGTAATTTGTGGTAACGAAATCCCTGACTTAATAATTTACCGGTAATACATAGATTACGTTCATTGAAATCCAAAATGTCACAGCAGACACGGGCATAGCGAACGTAAGATGGTGCCAAAGGCACATCACCGTCCAAAAAAGGAAAATAACAACAGGGAACGAAAAATCGTCCCTTTTGTCGTGAATTTTATTGTAGAGTTTCTCATATGAAACTGAAATATCTAATTCTAGGCAAGGACAGTTATTACCATTTATATTTGATTTACTTAGAATATGTTCTTTTGGGTAAATTTCGGCGGTATATTTACAAAATGATAGATTTTATCTCTTATTGATAAAGAAAATCATGACTATTTAACGATAAATATCAATTTAATCACGAAGGGTGTTGTTGAAAATATGAGTATTCATAATAAATATCATGAAATAAGCATACAATGAAACTGAAAATAGCTTAATTATATAGAATTTCTGCAACTGTTTATTACATGATTATTTATAGTCAATAAACAAATGATTGACACCTCATGATTCAAGTATTTGTTGTTCTACGCATCAAAGAAGACTAAATATTTCAATTATTCTAAAGTTGTAAGTTATAAAGGGAGGTAAATCATATTTTTTAAAGATTTTCAACAAACATTTTATTCCACATTTCCATACTTTTTAGGGTTAAATTGTTTAAGAAAAATGCTGCTTAACATTGTGTTTTAAAAAAGAAATTCCGTATTTCTCCACTCTTGCAGTGTTCTCTATATTTTTTTATTTATTTCTCACCCTTTCAACGTGCATCGCGGTGTGCTAATAAAACATACAAATGTCTTTAAATCCAGTCTTGATCAAGAAATGAAAATGTAAAAGTCAGTGGCGGATTCAGATAAGGCGTGGTGTGTGTACGTAACCCCGTCAACCTCTCCTTTTAAAGGAAAAATATCTTCTTTTTTCGGCATTAAATTGTTCAACAATTTTTTGCATCCCTCCAATCGGCGGTATATCGTTTTTTGGCAATTAGCCTCCCCCTTTTTTCCCTTCAAAAATGCAGGATCCACCCCTAAAACTCATGCATAGTGTATTCGATTGTTAAATTAAAAAGCGTTATATATCGTATAAAAAAAACATTTGAGTCTTATGCAACTTTTGGGTTTATAGACATATCTGAAAACTGGCTGCTAGCGGAGTGGCTGCTGGCTTGAGCCTAGCTAAAACCTGTCATAATTATGAAAAATTAGACCATAACTCATGTTACAACCTTAAATAATCCATAATTTAGGGATCATATCTTCATAAATTTATAATTTGATATGCATATAGAAATTGTTTTGTATTATTAGTTATATTGCAACTATTTTTAGGTCTTTCCACTCCACTTTTCTGTGGAAAGACCTTTTGATTTTGTTCTGATTCTTTCTTTTCTTTCCGCCTAAGGTGTTTTGATTTGAGGTCCTGGATCCACCAAAAAGAAAATTAGGTCAAGGTCAAAGGTCAAGGTCGGGTTTTGATATTTTGCTTTGCTTGTGCATGCTTCTCCTAAGAAAGTGTAATATATATCGACAAAGGATTTTCACTAAATTGTTAGTTGCGATATGTCGTAACAGGATTTTTTTTTTATTCGAAGCAGTACGGTTACATTTACTAGGAGTTTTTTCCCCTCGAATGTTAAAAATAAGTTGTATGGTAATAGAACTTATTTACAATACATAGGAGAGACCTAAGCTCTTTTGATATAAGGTCCTTGCTTGATAGATTTTGATCTTTGCTATAACTTCATATTGATACATGATAAAACCATGTAGACGTTGCAATGAAACCACATATCAAATATAGTTATCCTATTACTCATGAAAGCGAGAAATTCATAATCAGTCGCTGAACTAAAAAACATGTAGTCAAGGACAATGGACATATGACAGACGGAAACTTCGTGACATAAGGTATCTGCATAAAAGGTATGAAGTATCCAGGTCTTCTTCCTTCGGAAATATAAAGCTTTATACAAATAGTTTACATCGGCGCCGCTGCCGGATATTAATACCTCAATATAGCTCGCATACTGCGACGAAAGTCACAGGTGAGGCAATAAAACTAACTAAGGCATATTAAGAAACTTAAAAAGGGACATAGAAAATCGTCATTTGAATATAACTTTTCTTCAACATGCATTTACCTACTTCCCAAATGTTAAGAAGACGATTATCAACACTGCTTTAAGTATTATGAACGTACATATTTACTATGTATGATGTAAAACCTGTTAATTGATTTTTATAGCCATTAACGTTTTATGAAAGGAAATATAAATAGTATTGTTAAATACAATCTGACTAGCAAAAAGGACTACTTAGAATTGTTCCAACAATCGCATATTTGTAATGAAAAATGCAGTATAAAAAGAAATTTAAAAAAAAAAGTGTTAAACAAATCAAATATATCAAAACATTTATTTTGAAGAAGAAGATACACTCGTATGCTGATAAACTGTTACGTGAGGCAGTCAAACTTTTAACTGACGCATGGGGAACTGAAAAACTTGAGATACCGGATTCTATGGAAGCCCCATTCATGAGAATGATAAAACTTCCAAAATTAAATCTCTTTGCTGGATTATCGACATTTGTAAGTATAGATTTTGTAATGGCTTAAAATGTTTGATAGCCCTTGAAATAGTTACTTTTCATCATACAATCGAAATAAGTTTTAGTGCTCGTAATATGCTTTTGTTTGTAGTTTTAATTCATATTTTGCAATGAAATAGTCTCATTTATTTGGAGTCATTATAATATGTATTTAAGGTGTATTATATACCTTGTATCAATTGTTATCCGTTAGCGTATTACATACGTTTTCCCTTCATCCCTATCCTTAAACATTTTCGATAGGTTTCTACATCGACTTTTCGTTGTGAGGGGATGTTCCTGTTAACCAAACCCTTGTTATAAAAGTGGAGTTTATTTCTTTAGGTTAAAGCATTAGAAACATTTTGAATCAACTTCCCGTTTCCTGTGAAGCAATATTCGATCAGCATTGCGTTTAAGCTCTCAACACATATGTTACATGAGATTTATTTGCCATTACAGCGAGTTTTTAAGCAGGGCAAAATTGCTAACCAAAAAGCTGCTCGAACAGGGATTTGTTGTTTCTCGACTGAAGTTGCCCATTTGGAAGTTTTACTGTCGTTATCACGAACTGATTAACCAAATATGTGAAGATGAAACAAACACTTCTTTTAAAACACCTAATGTACTGTATAAGCTTACCTACTGCAACTTATGAAATCTAAAATCTTAAATTTAAACTGGGTATAGTATACTATATTAATATATTATGCCCTAGATTGAAGCAATGTGAAAAAAACCTTGAAATGAATATTTAAAATTTTTTATTCAGGGATTTGCAATATTTGATTATTTTCTTAATTCTTGTAGGACGAAATAGAACCAATTTTAATTGATCACCTGGTGAACCAAAATATATCAACTCAGTATACTTGTGTGGACGGAGATATTTATATACGTATAAGTGCTAATGTTTACAACTCACTAGAGGATTACCAGAAACTTGCCGATTTTATATGCAATCTGAATGAATGACTGTACATGTTATATTATCTGTTATATTGTAGAATATTGCACAATTATGTTGACAAATATAGAACTAGTATTTAATTTTAATTACTCAAATCAAGTACAAAGCAGTTAAATCTGACAAGTAAAAGCGTTATTTTTGACGAATGATACCAAAAAACGTACATCACAGTGTCAATGTTAAATCGTCAAAATATCGTAAAAATATCAAACTGCAATTTGTTATTCGTTATTTTTTTCCTGAATTTGGTTTCTTGGCAGTGCACCAGGAAATAACATTTGTACTCATACATACATTGCAATGCCAAATTAAAGATTTCTAAACAAAAAATACGACAAATATGTATTGCAGTTATTTGTTAATAGCAATATGCAAGAAACGCACCTTACCGATTAACCAGAACAATCCGTCAGAAACTGAAAGAACAGTATTCGACTTTGACAGCCTTATCAAGGAGAAATGCAAAAGTTAAATTGAGGGGAGTTATTAATCTCCAAACTTGGCCCCTAAATTATAATATTAAGATGAAGATTCAAACCTTGTTGGCAAGCATTTATCGTTATAGTGCAAGTATCTATGTTACATGGCGTTGTCAGTTTGTTTTCGATCTATGAGTTTGACTGTCCCTCTCGTATCTTTCGTCCCTCTTTTACAAATCATATCAGTATCTTACATGACTTCTCACGTGATCTATACAATTTTCAGTTATTGTTTACATTCAACAAGAAAAGTTGTTACCTGGATATGGCACTGTTCGTGTACATTACGTATCATTAACATTTTCATTGTTAACTTTGCAAATTTTGATTTACATAGTTTGAAAGGACTAACAACAATACATTGCCCTAGATAATGGAATAAATCATCACTTTGAGGGGGGATCAAATGTGTCTTTCAGACATATCCGTTCCAGGTTGTACTTAAAGTTCCTTTAATGTTCATCACTTTACTGGATCTAATGTTTATGCTTATAGCGGGACCACCTTTCTTTAGTCTGTGTTCTTTCCTTTAAAAATAATAACAGAATCGATTAATAATAGTTTATAATAGCAGACACACCACTAAGGGAACGACCATTTAACTTCAAGGAGGAGGGGTATGGTTTTTTCCTAAAAAAATATTCTGATCCCCAATTTGATGAGAGAAAAAAATATTGTGGTCAAGCAGATGACCAAAAAAAATATTCTGAATCCAGATTTTCCCCATACCTTATAGTGTTAAATTTTGAAAAAAAAAAATTTGATTGATAGCGTCGAAAAACTAAAAAATTTCTGACTCGGACAAAAAACCAT
This sequence comes from Mytilus californianus, assembly GCF_021869535.1. NCBI lineage: Eukaryota > Metazoa > Mollusca > Bivalvia > Mytilida > Mytilidae > Mytilus > Mytilus californianus. Next base: position 4,171,776 of record NW_026262668.1, read on the forward strand.
AACCCCCCTCCCTTGAAGTTAAATGGTTGCTCCCTAAACATCAATGTAACCAATTATAGGCAACCGTACGGCCTTCAACATTGAGAAATACCCATACCGTATAGTCGGCTGTAAAGGCCCCCAACATGAAAAATATGAAACAATTCAATTGAGAAAACTGATTTATAACAAAACAATTAACGAAAAACAAATATGACAGACATGAACCAACGACAACAACTGAACCACAGGCTCCTGATTTGGGACAGACACTTAATTAATGTGGCGGGGTTAACCATATCCATTTGCTTAAATTGGACATTGCAGTTTTAATACAATATTCTTTTTTTTTTATTTCCTTTAATAATAACGTGAAAAAAACTGGCTACAAAAAAAAATAAATTCCTTCAAACTTGAAAGTTTTCAGTCTTTTACTTGTTCCTAGCAATGACGGTATTGATGATTCGTGCACTAGGAAACTTTTGTGGTAAAAAGAAGTAATGAAAAAAAAGAAAAACACGGAAAACTACCAATGGACATACAGAGGTCAATATAGAGTCTTCATCAATTGACAGTTATATTCTTCAATCAGCCAACTATTGTACAAATAACAGGTATACACATGAATGTCAGCTTGTTCAAATAAAGTCTCCAGTTATCCTGCTCAGTATGAACGAACGGTAATGTTACTATTACTCTATACGTGATAGTTCATTTTGGTGTCCTCTTCGCGGTCTGCGTTTAATTATAAGCCCGGTATCTTTGATGAGTTGTCGATATTCATAAAAAAATCTTACACAGCGTTTTGGAATTCAAAAGGTAAACATTCATTTTATTAGGGTTGAATTGAAGCATAAAACAATGTATGTACATTGTAGCAAAATAAAGAATTCATTTGTACTCGGCGAGCCTCCTTTTTTATCCAGTTTTTAAAGCTCGTAAAAATATTTCCTAATTCCTACAATTACTTATATAGTATTTTAATATTTCAAGCTCTTAATCGGCCCTAGTCTAAAAACTGGTAAAACAATTTATACAGAAGAAATATAAGGAAATATTGTATGATAGCCACTGATGTTCGTAAAACAAAACTAGCAAAGAGACTATCAAAGATTTGCCGTTGACACCAAATTCTCTAAATACTTACAATTATCAAGGTATCTTTTTTTCTACCCCTACATGCCACGTGCTTGGCTGAGAAGTGGCAAATAAAATTTTCATTTCAATTAGTTTTTATTTAAACTCGGTCAAGTATCGTATCGCCGACCCTCCGTGCTCGGGGGAGTACGCTCCCCAGAGTTGTATGGAAGGAACGTAAGGTTTATACTGTTGTTTTTTTTTTTGCGGTATGCACCAAAGATTTGTTTTCGGTATGCATCAAAGACAATCAATACAAAATCAGCCTCACAAGCTTAAGTTCGTTTTCGTGGTAGATTTGAAGAAGACATTATATTTGCATAGTGCATAATTTTATGGGATAACTTTAGGAAATAATTTGAAATTAAGGAATGTATCCCTCTCATGCATTGCTCCGATTCATGTCTGGATTTGTCAATACTTTTGGTCCTTTTCGAGTGTATCAGCTATTCAACTTTTTTTAGGTTTTGTGTTTAAAATAGTTTAGCCTTTATCATCATTTAAGAGCCATTAATTGACGAAAGGCACATCTGGTGCAGTGAAATAGGTATCGTTTAATATGAGGAAAAATAATAAAATTATAGTTGCAAAAAATGATTGTTACCGAAATAAACCAGATTGACTATCATGCTTTAAATAATTACGAAAAGGTATACTTATCATTTCTTCAGCACTATCAAAAAATGAAATAATAGAATCACTTGACAGTGTATTGCAGAAGTATTAACAATATTATACAACAGATATGCATTTTCGAGATAAATATGGACTTTCTAATATTTTAGGTGTAATACCACCAAATCAAAGTACGTCACATCCTGGTCGAAAAAAATATTCCCTTGAATTTGACAGTTGTAGGAAATTAATCCTACATTGCATTGGAGTAAAAAAAATTCTGAGTCATAAACATATATCTTGGGTGTTTCAAAGCACCATTCTTTTTTTTTATTTGGTGTTTCTATAGAATATTTTGGAAACTTGAGGTTACATGGTTACTAACGCTTGTACACAGGAAAAAAGGGGTGAAAATAAGATTGGTTAACGTCCAGTTTTTTATTTAATAATATTTTATTGCATTAACCAAGCAATAGGATTGGACACCAGTTATTACAACTTATATTAAGTCCTCTGCTTACATATACAATACACATATATGATGACAGCAAACACATACATAATATAGTAACAGTTAAAGAAAAAAAGGAAGGAGTCACAAATTGGCATGGCAACAAAAAAGGCAATGAGGACAGAAAGAAAAAAGAAAGCTGCTGACTTAGAACGTTCAAATCTTTTTGACTGTTTAATAAAATAACGAACTTTATCAAAAATTGTTAGAGTTAGTTTCGTAATTATATGCATCTTTTCAAAACAATAGCGTTTCAGTATCAATGGGTTAACTTCCAGTGATGGTTATTATCTTATATGCAATGAAATGGTATGTGAAATTTTGTCTGTAGTACTGGAAAGGATAAAACTTTACTCATGCCAAATATTTCTTTCTTTGAAACAAAGATAAATTCTGCACAATTTTTTGAAAAGTGCAAATTTAACAAAGACTAATAGGGGAAAACAATGGTGGTATTACACTTTAATTAATCAAAAGTTGAATAACAATTATACAATTAATCAACACTTATTCCTTCCTGAATTGAAAAATTATAATTGTATATATATATATATATATGCAAGGGTTAAAACTTTTACTACATCATGAGTACACATGTATCGATATTTAAGGTAGCACAATACAAAGATTTTTTTACTTCCAATCTCCAACCTTTAAAATGATGTTACTTTCTTATGACTGCATACAAATTAATAAAAGAGGTATATATAGATAGATAAAAGATTAATCTTTTAAATGAATGCAATATTTTTGTTATGCAATCATTATGTAATCAATTATTATGCAATTAATGGCAAAATCTTGGTCAGTTCACTTGAATGAATTTAGCTCTGACATCTCTATAACTACACAAGAAATTTTAACATTATCTTAATCAACACTGCAGGAGCTACAAAAGGGTGTCTCAAATTATCGCTATCGTATTCCATTCTCTCATAAATCTGTAATTAGTGTAAACATCCTTACCACATAAAAGTAGAGATTATTTGATTAGGTGTAAAATTTGATCTATTTATTCTATCCAAAATCTGAGACACCCTTTTGTAGATAATGGCTCTAGGAACAACATATTATAAAATCAACCCTCTCGGGGTATCCATGAAGAAGCTAATTTCAATTGAAAGTGGAAATTTCTTGTAAAATTTTGTAGACACAGTTAAAATTATAATTAATTACATAATTGTTGTATAATACTAACATTGCATTAATTTGAAAGAGTAATCTGTTAGCTATCCATAAATACCACTTTTATAAATTTTCAAGCATTATAAAGAAAGTTACAGCATTTTAAAACTGGGGAGTTGGAGGTATAAAATCTTTGTATTGTGCTACCTTAAAACTTCAACAGTAATACTGTTACACGTACGGTGCCTTAAAATATAAAACTATCTCTGAAAAAAACTGCGAAACATGAAATGATATAACTTTAAATGTCAATGAATTTTGCAACATATGTTTAGTTAAATTAAATGTTCTTATCTTGTATGAACTCAACCGTGGTACATCTCCTTGTATTATTATTGAACCTAAAGGTAAATATTAACTTGCATGTAAATTAGTTCAACAACCGACATATGCATTGCATGCACGTGTTCACGCTTAAATATCTTATTTATTTAAATCCGAGCTATGAACAGGTATTTACTATTATAAATCATTTAACCAGTCAGTGACCATTGTAGACGTGTTACACATAATTTATTAAACTAAACGATGTTCTATTTTAAGATCTGAAAACACTTTTGGTATTGGGTCGTTAAATTACATTTTCATTGTATATCAAATTTATTATTTTATTCTTATGTTGTTCATGTTGTATTTTTAATCCTGATAACTTCTACTTATCACGTATCTCATCACGTATATACATGTATATGTATTATATGGAATACACAACTAAAGATTGAAAGTACACATAAAATGCGTCACAAAGTAGCACACGAACTGTTATAATAATGCGATTCGACAAAGGCCGATCGACCATTAGGACAAACAGAGACATATATACATGTATATATGTCTCTGGGACAAAGGAGAAAATAGCACATACATCTCAAATTATTAATTGGCAGTCAAAGTGCATTTCAATAATTCAAACCAATTCTGGTTTATGACTAACATTTTAAATCATAAAATGCTTATTTTCATCCTTGCTCATTTAGACACATACAAATATAGAATTCAGACATATAGTTCATAAGAAATACATATATAACAGGTACGCCACCTACCATCTATTTTTTTCTTTTTTTCTTTTTTTTTTGTGGTGGGGTTGAGGGGTGGGGGTTCTCTGATGGTTCTCTGGACAAACAATTTTTCGATATATTTAGAATTAAACAATTAATAGAAAAAAAGACAATTAATCGTTACATTGAAATCATTATTTTTCTTATTAAGGTCTATATTTTAGATAAGAATGGGAGATATGCCTGACTTTGGTAAGGAAATGCGTGAAAAAGAATTTGACCTGAAAGATGGCGTAACATTCATTAACCATGGATCCTTTGGTGTTGTTCCATTGCGAGTACAGGAAGCACAAATCAGGTATAGGCCAACTGATCGGTAAATAAAACAAGTTGCTTTCTTTAAAAACAAGAAAAGCAATACGTGAACCTAAGACCGCTGACTGGTCACCAAAAGATTGTTGCTGAATTTTTGTTTGCTTTTGAATTGAAATAATTGACTGTGAATAGAAGGAGATAATGATGAAGTTAAACTACCTTTATTAAAAATATGAAATAGTGTGTACATTCTTGCACAAGTCAGTTGAAAGCAATGTTGGATAGGTGTGAATAGAAAAGTGTGTATACAGCTACTATTTGAATATACATTTTAAAGCTCGACTATTTCATTTATTACTTGGGATTGTACATCATTTTTTTATAATCCTATTGCAAATCCCAGTTTCTACAAACCGGATGTTAAATGCAAATTGCACAAACCAATCGCAATATAAATTTAAGCACTCAGTTTGCTTTATAATCTGGATGCATTTATTTTATCTATCACATCTTTATATTTTGTTTCCTGCATGGATGCCTTCATATTCTCAACTCGTTATTGAAGTTGTCTGTACTCATGGTAGATGTTGTACCGTTAAATTTAAAGTCCATTTTCCATGTGAAGTGAAACCCTGTGGCATGCAACTTATAAGAAGGTTTCGTATATTTTTCTTGAGAGTAACACACCAGCTTCATTTGGACTTCTCATATAGAGACTTATTTTGGTCTCAAAAAACACTCAAATTTTAAGGATTTCCTGATTTCACTTAAATCAATCTAAATATTTTACAGGGAACTTGGTTTTGAAGAATATCTTATTTTCAGAAGTTTTATGAATACCTAAACATACTCTCAAAAGAACCAATTTATATAAAAAGACATGTAGATATAAAAAAATACCAGGATTAACATGTTGTACGCCAGACGCGAGTTAAGTTTACAAAGAATCATCAGTGACGCTCGAATAAAAATAGTTAAAAAGGCCAAATAAAGTACGAAGTTAAGTAATCTATTCCTTGGGCATTTCGAAAATGTCAAAATGTAAAAGGACAGTGACTCAAAAAAAAAAAAAAAAAGAAACAGCTAGAGGTCAGAATACCGTAAGCAATGATGACCGTGCTTGAAAGTCACATGGCAAGCTCTTATTGCCGTGTCCTGAATTAAGATAAGAAAAGCGAAAATTCGCATTCGCGAGTGAAATTAATATTTATGCATGAACGTAGTATTTTTGCGCAAGATATAGAAAATAGAAAGCATACGCACTGATACTCTGGATAAGAATACGCATTTGCGTCATCACATATATTAATCTAATAGTTGAATTCGGATGTCAAACTACCTACCTCAAGTGTTTTGACTCCGGATTCATTGACATTTTATCCGGAATTTTTGTGAACGCAAACCGATAGTGTGCGTGGGAAAAGGGTGATGTATAATGTGAATGAATCAAGACGTGTAGGATAGCTGACCAACACAATGAATACAATTTTAAAAAACCGTACCATAGTTCAAATATTTAGATGCTATAAGGTTAAACTAATAAAGAAAAAGAAAAAGAAAAACAAATAATTAACATTATAATAGTAATTAAATTTTGTTTTGATTATTGTAAAATATTAATTACGTTTTTTGTGAGATGCAATGATTTAAAATCCTTGTGAATTGAAACCACGCCAGTATTTTTTTATTCACGACCGTTTAAAATTTAGATATTCAGCTAACTTTGGGTACGCATCTTTGCTCATTGGTGCTCATACGTGACATATAATTTTCATAAATGTAATGACTGATCAAACCTGTGAGACATCATGCACGTATACATTACAATTTTAATTATATTCTATAATTATTAGGAATAAATTCAGTCTCAGTTTTACCTATACAATGATTATTCTCTTAGTCTGGTGGTATCTATTAATGAAATTAGATATTTTTGTTCAGTAAAGTGTTATTGGTTTGTTTCTGAAAGGGGTTCAGACAATTTAGGGAAAAAAAGGATTTTGAAAATTATTTACCAGACTCAGTGAATATATATTTTTTTTTAACTTTAGCGAATGAAAATTGTAAATTGTATGAGACTATATTAATATATTGATCTAAAATAAAACCGTTTACGACAACAAAGGGAGAAAAAAAATCAACGTTTTTTCGAACAATTTTCATCATTTAAAAAAATGGTAAACTACTTTTGCCTTAATTTACCAATGTGTGAAAACATGAACGAAAGGGAAAGTAATAATATATAAATCAATGGTCCTTTGACAAAATTCGAACCGTTTCATAAACAAATGTCTTCTTTAAAGACATTGAACATGAAGTTTTTGTTTGAAAGCAGAGAATGTTGCCTGAAACCCTATAAATATATTTCAAACAAACATATATTTTTCATGAGTAATTAATTACTAATCATATGTAGTTAAGCCAATAACTTGTTTCAACCACCGAAACAACTATAAAAATTAACAGGTAAATCAATTTAGTTTGGCATCTAGAGAGCAATATACAAAAGAGACAAATTAAAAAAAGCAACCAGACAAGTGCAAAGACAACAAAGAAAAATTACTGCACGAACGCCGAACTCTTGTAGCTAAGTTAAAAAGCACACTTTCAGCATTATGATTCTGAACAATTGTACAGGTCTGTAAACAATAAGCGGCTCTGTTTATCAATAAAACAAATTAAATATGGAAGAGAAAAGAAATAAAAGAGGGACGAATTGCTTACGGAACGGTAACGAATATATATTTGTTATATTGTTGTACATATATTTAAGGGTTCTGTATGAAATTAACAGCTTTCCTGATCTATGGTTCCGAATAAACAGACGAATAAAACAAGACGAATCGCTACGATTGATAGCTGAGTTTGTAAATACTGAAGCAGATGACTTGGTTTTTGTTCAAAATGCTACAACAGGTCTGTATAAAACTTTAGCAACATATATCTTTTCGTCATATAATCTCATTAAAGCTGTGTCTTTGATGAAAATAATTGTGAAGCTTTACAATATAAAAAAAAAAATGTTTATTTTTCGGGATTTTAAGATTACACAACACTATTGTTCTTTTATGATAATGGTCGTTTTATTGGTGTAACAATTTATAATACAACAGAAATTAAAAAAATATTTGTTTATGAATAATTGTTTTACTATTGGTCTCATTCTTTACTCACACGAGTTTAGCATGGACTTGGTTCGTAATGTCAATGTTATCATTTATTCTTTTCCTATCAATGCAGTAACCGTAAAATGCCAATTTCAAAAATAGAATTTCAGAGACAAAAACTTAAACAGCCCAAGTAAAATGTAAAGAGACATATGAAGAAAAAACATGACAAGAAGTTTAGTTGACAACGAAAACTAAATGCTCAGAAATACTTACACATATTAGAATTGAGGGTTAAGTATACCCTGCTTCGAAAGCGAAACTGGCTCCTAAATAAAAATGTGTACTAGTTCAGTGAAAATGGACGTCACATTAAACTCCAAAAACATATAAATTAACTAATTTTAAAAAACATACAAGACTAACAAAGGCCAGAGGCTCCTGACTTGGGACAGGCGCAAAAATGCGGCGGGGTTAAATATGTTTTATAAGATTTCAACCCTCCCTTATACCTCTAGCTAATGTAGAATAAACAAGCACATAGCAATACGCACAGTAAAACTAAGTTCATGGCATCACTTTCTCGTGTTAGGCGTACACATGACTGGAATTTAATAGATACGCTTTACCTACAGATATTGGACAAGTTAACTTAGTACTAATATATTAATGTTGGAAGGTTGTATTTACATAAACTCTATTTCAGGCGTAAATACAGTCCTAAAGTCGTTCAAATTTGACAAAGGAGACGTAATTCTGTGTACTGACAACACTTATGCAGCTATCAAAAATACATGCAGTGCAACAGCAGAACTACCTGGTGTTAAAGGTAACAAACTTATCATAGACATCTGCATCTTCAAGTATACTGATTAAAAAAATGTATAGAGTAACAAACAACAGTAAACATTAGTGTAGACTGACGAAAACGTGAGAACTTGTTACCGGCAAACAGTAAACATTAGTGTAGACTCACGAAAACGTGAGGACTGGTTACCGGCAAACAGTAAACATTAGTGTAGACTCACGAAAACGTGAGGACTGGTTACCGGCAAACAGTAAACATTAGTGTATCGGCAAACAGTAACCGTAAGGCAATATAAATTGATAAAGATGTCCGATATACCTCATCAACAAAACAACCCCACAACACAAAACAGATCTACATGTTAACACAAAGGTTCCAACAAAAGACAAGTATTTATACTATGTCAAGTTCTATATCGCACGAGTCAAGGCAAAGCAATTCGTCATCAACATCAAATTCCTGTATGGATCGAAGACTTTTCAACAAAGTGATCATAAAACATTTAGTAGAAAATGTAATTTCTACTATTTCTAATTTCTAGAATCTTCATTCTTTCAACACATCAATGTTGTAAAACCATCATTTTGAAAATAGACCAAGAAGGTTCTATCTTATTCTTAAAATGTTAATAACTACACATCCCTACGAAACAGTTGTTATGTGTTCATAACACAGAAATAAGAACTAAAACAAACGAATTAAAATATAAATAAACAGACAAGTAAACATCACACATGCACGAACACTGCAGCATTAAATTATAGTAAATAAATCTTTTTTTGCTAATATATGTCATACTTAATGACTTCAATACGATCATACTGTTATCCACAGGCAAACCAACTCATTCAGAATATTAGTTGCCGAAAAGTGTGTATATCATAAATTTTAGTAATCTCATTTTTCCAGATATTTGCGTAGAATACATAGACTTGAAATTTCCTATCGTGAATGAAGATGAAGTTGTAGAAATGTTTCGGGAATATTTCAAGAATAACCCGACGGTTAAATTAGCAGTAATAGGTATGTCTTTCACGTATACTCTTACAAATATACCAACAACAATTTGAAACAAAACGTCGTGAAACTATCCGGATACAAATATTGAATAAAAGAATTGAAGTAATTATTATAATACACAACACATAACAATGAGAAACGATCGCCATTTACGAAGAATCTGAGACTTTACATCATAACAGTCGAAGACTGGTTAGCTGATCGGGGATTGTATGGCCTTCAACAATGCGGAAAACCCATACCGTAAAGTTAGCTATAAAAGTCCCCAACATGAAAAAACTGAAAAAATTCAAACGAGAAAACAACCAGCCAAATTTATAACAATACAATTTACAAAAAAACAACAACAAATATGACATACACGAACCAACGACAATCACTGAATTACAGGCTCCTGACTTGGGACAGTCACATTAAGAATGTGGCGGGATTAAACATGTTTGTGAGCGCTCTGCCCCTATAACTAGGGACAGTGGTGTAACAGCATTACCAAAAAACAAACTGTAAAAATCAGTTGCAAATGGCTTAACTCAATATATCGGTACGAAGCACAAATAACCAACTAATATAAAAACAATTAACACAAAGTACCTTTAGACATATTATAAGAGAACTAGCAGTTATTTAAAGATAGTTCAAAGCCAATTACAACTAATACATATATCATGTTATCCCAGACTAAATCAAAGTACTGAAGTACTGAACATCGGATGACCGCAAGTTCTTGTGGATGGTCACAAGCACTTGTCTCAGAAAGTAAATCACATCTCTACACCTGAAAGTGAGGTTAATGTACAGAGATATATTTTTTTCTGAGACAAGTGCATGCGTGGATGATGAATAAATGACAGGGAATTCAACCTCACCGTAATAACGATATAATATTGTAGTAATATTATATCAATATTTGTATATAACAGTTATATGTATATATAATTTTCATCCATTTGTATATCATTCTATTCTACTATTCTAATAATAGTGCAGTTCAAGTGCATGGTGGACACTCTTCTGTGATAATTCGATTTTTCTGATAGATTGGATTTGAGCAGGCATTCATATTTTCCCGCATACGTTCTTGAGATATTCTTCCGCATGCGTTCAGTACCACAATTATTCTGTACGTGTGCATAGATATTAATGATTGTTTACTTATATATATTTTTCTAACGACAAAACATTTTCATATTATTAATTTATGTTCTAAAACAATATTTTTATGAGTATTCATTGACCAAATGAATTTAAAACAATCGACAAGGAATGTTATTTTGCACTGGATAATGTCCGCGTATTTATAGATCGGTTACCATTCAAAAAACGAAAGCTACGCATGTAGAAATCTCTGTGGCAACAATACATCGGAATGCCCTCACAGTCATCGCAATGTAAAAATCAATCAGTACACACATCTGACGGATAGTTAGTAAATGTTTACAAAACCAAATATGGCATATAGTTTCGTATTCTCTTACTTTTAAGTAAAGTGGTATAGGAAACGTTCAGATAAGATTTTATATTCGAGGAACTTATTAACTTGATGACATGCGCCACAATTTTAGCTTTGTACATGTAAGACAGAAAGAAAATTATTGATTTCTGACACTTATTTAAAATGTTGTTATAGATCACATTACTAGTCCATCCGCCATTAGAATGCCTATTGAAAAGTTAATACCACTTTGTAAAGAGTTTGGAGTATTGTCATTAATAGACGGTGCACATGCGCCTGGACAGATTCCTCTCAATCTGAAAGAGTTGGATGCGGATTTTTATACAGGTATTTTAACAGGAAAAGAGCTTTGAAAACTGAGAAAGAGACTTACTAGTATTAGGATAAAAAATATATGCACATGTAGTTACAAACTATTTTTGAATATATATATACGGATCACGTTGCTGAAAACAACCACAATGTAAGCTCGAGTTATTTTGTAGACCACAAAATGGCTAATACAACTCTTGAAGTATTTGTTTAAGGACTATGAACTTTACACCTTTAAACATTGACACAATCTCTGCAAATGATTGAAAACCGATGACACTTTTATTCCCGTCCGTCGATAACCATAAAAAAAAATATAGATAAAATTGGGAATTGAAACGGGGAATGCGTCAAAGAGACAACAACCCGACAAAAGAGCAGAAAACAGCCCAACGCTCCAATGAGTGTTCAACACAGCAAGAAAATCCCGCATCCGGAGGCGGTCTTCATCTGGCCTAGATACAAAAGAGATTTGTAAAATACTTAGTGCAGAAATCCTGAAACGGTCTGAATGGTGGCCACTTTTATAGAAAAAAAACATGATTAGGAAAATAGGAGCACGAACTTTCAAATGTGCTAAGCAATCATCTAAAGACATAAACCCTTTAAAAAAGGATCAACCTCTTAGGAAAACTTTAAAGCAATGCTGAACTATACGACGGAGGTGAACCTTTAAAACTGAGAACGAGAAAGTTAATTTGAAGTAAAAACTTAGAAAGTCTTAAATGTACCATGAGAACTGGCTTTTAAGAGATGACAGCCTCTTATAAAACATGATACTAGCAGATATAGTGACTCGGCTGTATATAATGAAAATACTATTTTATTTTGGCCTTTTTTTACTATTTCTTACAACCGATATAGTAATTTTTTTCTTTTTTATTTTATTATAATAGAGCATCTTTAGTTGTGATTTCAGATTAATGTGTGGTATACTGTGTAGATGTGATTGCACACATCTATATGTGTGTTTATCTATTATGACAAGTGTTAGTCATTGTGTAAAGGAAACAGATGAGGATACAAAACACATATTTTATATTCAGTTATTTTCGTTGTGTTTAGAACTGGTTATGTTTTACAAAACCCGTGGTCTGTTTGATTTCAGGCAATTTTCATAAATGGCTGTACACACCACGTGGATGTGCAATACTTTACGTTAAGAGGACGCACCAGGATTGGGTTAGACCTCTTGTGACGTCACATGGTCATAAAACAACATTCCAAAATGACTTTTTCGAACAGGGGACACGAGACGACAGCCCATACTGTGTTGTACCGGACGCTTTGACATTCTACAAAGATATTGGCGGTTATGTAAGTAATCAGAACACATCAGGATAATAGCCAAAATAAACAATGTAACTCGTGGTTAAAGTTGATAAGTAGACATTTTTAGTAACAACAGTTAGTTACTGGAGTAAAATCTTATAACAAACTAAATGATAATGGCTTCTGTTTATCCTTAGTTATTGGTTTTGAATGGGATTCAATGATTTTATTGAATCGTCTGATAAGTATGTAATATTTGCCACTGAACGTTAAACTTGCATCCATCCAAACATCCACTCAGTTTTTTGGTTACAACTTTATAGAAAAACAAGCAACTAATCACCTGCAAGATTAACCTATACCCAGGACATAGGAAGAAAGAATAAACAAACGTATATTCTCTGATTTAAAACAACATGTGATGGTTTTGGTTAGATATTTCTCTTAGGTTGAACAGAAAATTGATTCCCGATTCTTTTAAGCCCGTTTAGGACAAAACACTCTCGATATTTTTATTCCTCCTTACGATCACAACTTTTAATTCTTCGTACTTGATGATGTTTTATCCCAGAAATGTGCATCAACTCCAAAACGACAACTCGTTTAACTTTAATTCAAACAAAAAACAAAGATTTCTATTCCCTCTGACAATTACTTAACATTAATAAAAATAAATAAGTATTGTGTTCAATTTAGATGCGCTTGGCATATCTTAAATAAATAAAGGCAACTCTGGTGATCTGTGTTAATGTTATAAGCAATTCTTATGGAGAAGACAATTCTAAGTAACTGTTGTATAACTTGTGTCCGATCCTTTTGTCATGAATTATTTCGACAATAAAAGATGTTTTAACTAAGCAGCTCTTAACAAATAACCTTGCAAATAAAATTGTCTTACAGGATAAAATTTACGGCTATGTAGATGACCTTTTGAACAAAGCCACCAACATGTTAACAACCTCATGGAAGACAGAAAAGCTGCAAATTCCAAGATCAATGGAAGCACCATTTATGCGAATGGTTCGTCTACCAAAACTGAAGGGACTTTCATCAGGCGTGAGTAGTGTGTTTTATATTGTTCATGTTCATTACACTGGTAATACTTCCACTTGAACCCTTTTTATTTTAACGGAATAAGCATAGGTGCATACAAAAGGGGTTCAAAAAGAAGTTTTGCCGTGATACCTATATTTATCTTTGTATGCAGATGATCCGTTATTTTTTTAATATTCCTAACTGAAGTAAGGTGAAGTCTAGGAGTCCAAATTAACGTACTAAATTTTTGTAGGATGAATGTGAAAACCGCATTAAAGACAACATACTGAGGCATAACATAGTTTGTCAAATATCATCAGTACATGGAATCGCCTATTGTCGTTTGAGTGCCAACATTTATAATACAGACGAAGACTATCAAGTACTGTGTGAATTTATTCGTAGCAAAAATTAGGTAAAGCATACTCACCAATAATAAACGATATAAAACTCTGTAGAAAAAAAGCCTTATTTTTGCATATAGAATTGCACAAAAGATAAGGATTGGTAGAATCCAAAGCATCTGATGGAATTCCAAAAATCTAGATTGGGTCAATACTGCCTTCATCCACTATGTTATGTATTCAAATAAAAATTAACAAGAAATCGAGGAGTACCGAAGGGTACAAAATAATCATGAAGAGGGACATACAACAACATTGACAGAAGGAAAAAAGCCAAAGTTTAAAATATGAGGACCAATGATAAAAATGAGCGTTACCGATAGAAACAACGCTTGTAGAAAAAAATAAAAGAACGTACAGCATAGAAACTCAAAGTAAAGCAACATGAACCCCACTAAAACAAGCGATATTCTCTGACAATGCGAATGGATCAGCATTTCTTTGTCCACTAGTTGTATCTTTCATGTTGCAGTGTTGTAAACTATAAGGAGTTCTAATTATATATGCACAGAGACGTTCATAACTGTAAGTGTCAGTCGTATTCTGAATGCCTTTGAATAGAAAAGCAACACATAATATTCAAGCCCCGTTCGAATAACAATTTAAAAGGTGTATTTTTAATGCATTTCTCAAACATTTGGCTACACGTTTCTTTAATAGTTTGTTCTCTTTTCTATTTTTTTCAGTTCAGAAACTGGCAAATTGTCCCATGAAGATCAAAATGAACACTCACAAATGTTCATTCAAATTTGATCACACTGGACAAAATACAAAGGGAAATTGTTCATCTGCATAATGTTTTTCATAAGTTTTTCACTATTGTTGATCATTTTGTCGGAAATATGACATCCAAAAATTTATATTTTTCGTTTAAAATGGGGTATTTATAACCGTGAAAATCTGAGTTTCGAAAAGCTCTATTAATTGATTGAAATTTTCTGTAGACATATCCGTAGAAGTTGTCAAAATCTTAAAACGGTTGATCAACTTTCGAATACAATTCTGTTTACATGAATTTCTAAATGTAGTGGATTAGTTTCATAGTTTTTCTTAGTATAGAATGCATTCGTAATACGATGAAAGAAGGTTCAAAATCGTTTTGTTAATAAGCCCGTGAACCAGAAAACAATGTCAACATCACATATGCATTAAACATATACGAGATAGGCTAAATACTTAGCTGAAGTATAAGTTTGATCGTTTTTATTTCTGACGTCTCTAATATCTCTCTAGCAGTGTTTTGATTAATTGTTGAACTCTCTACGTCATACTCATTTAATCCTGAAACAAATATAAATATATGATTTTGTCATTTTTTAATAAAAATCTTAAAAATATGATTTTTCAATAATATTAAGATTATCGTAGTTAAAAAAATATGTAAATAGTTCTTCTTGATGAGATCAATATTGTCAATACTTTACAACTGAATTCTGTTGAAAACGTACATTCAGTCAAAATATTTTGTTTAAAAAAATCCTTTTTATGCTGACAATATGTTTTTTATAAAATTTATATAGATTATTAAGTTTGAGGAATTTAGAAACAAAAAACTTGTATCATAAAAAAAAAAGATGGACATTTAATCTGACTTAGCTATATAATAGGATGTTCATAATGTTTTATAGACGGACAGCAATCAGTACATAGTGGATACCATATTGAATTACCGTATTGTTGTGGCTACAGTATTCATAGACGATGACTTCTATTGCCGACTAAGTGCGAATGTCTACAACACAGAACTTGATTACCAAGCATTGCGTCATGCAATAGAATGTCAACTATTTGATTAAAGGAAGGTAAACAAACGTCCGAAATGCCAATCAAAATGCCTTTCATTTATATCAATCCAGATTTGCTTTATAAAATTTCTTTTGCTGAGTCACCAAAGTATCAAAGATTCTTCTGTTATTCCATAGGTCTTTTACATCATAGTGAATCTATTAAATTTACAGCGTTCAAAGCATTTTCATAATCGGAATTTTAAACAATAGACAAATGTGTCAGTCTGTACCTTATACCAAGCTCTAAATCGCTATGAACTCCTAACCATAAGCCTCGACTCGTGTACAGAAAGGAATTGAAAGAAGACTTAGGGTATACGACAACAATTCATGGACACAAAAATGGTAAAGACTTCTTAAGAGGTCAATATAGAAGGTCAACAATACACAAATGTCTGAATATTTTTTCCAGCTATATATCTATACAAGTCTAGGAAATTAATAAATTAAACCCAGTCTATAAAAGGGCTGATATAATTTTTTTTCCATTAAGAACGGATAGGTGTCCTTGTTGTTGTTGTTGTTGTTGTTGTTGTTGAAAAAACATCCAGATGAAACAGAAAAACGTTTTGTAACTTAGGGCTGACACAAGAACATATATATGTGGTTTTCCTAGATTTCCGAGATCTTAAGCATCATACTTTTACTGGATGAGAGACACAAAAAAGGTTGCACAAGGAATGTACAGTAAAATTAGTCCAGGAGAGGCATTTAACACGGAAATAAAAGGTACGGTAGAGAACATAAAGATGTACATGTACAAAAATACTTAATCATGTTGTATCAAAGAACATTGTCAAAGTTCCTTAACGAAAACGTCTTGCCGTCCTCAGATGAAGCCTCGAACAATATCGTTTCTGTTTGTAAATCACATTCAATTAAGTTCCTGTTACAGACATTTCACGCTGCGTACAATCCCACGACACCTACTAAAGAGAAACGTCTGAACAACCAAAAGGTGCCTGTTATAGACATTTCACGAGAAAACGCTGCGTACAATCCAACGACACCTACTAAAGAGAAACGTCTAAACAATCATAGGGTGCCTGTTACAGACATTTCATGCTGCGTACAATCCCACGACACCTACTAAAGAGAAACGTCTGAACAACCATAGGGTGCCTGTTACACACATTTCACGCCAATTCCACGACACCTACTAAAGAGAAACGTCTGAACAATCATATGTACGGTAGAGAACAAGTAAGTTCCTGTTACAGATATTTCAAGAGAAAACGCTGCGTACAATCCCACGACACCTACTAAAGAGAAACGTCTGATTGATCATAGATAAGATAAAGAACAAGTAAGTTCCTGTTACAGATATTTCAAGAGAAAACGCTGCGTACAATCCCACGACACCTACTAAAGAGAAACGTCTGAACAATCATAGGTACGGTAGAGAACAAGTAAGTTCCTGTTACAGGCATTTCACGAGAAAACGCTGCGTACAATCCCACGACACCTACTAAAGTGAAACGTCTGAACAATCATAGGTACGGTAGAGAACAAGTAAGTTCCTGTTACAGACATTTCACGAGAAAACGCTGCGTACAATCCCACGACACCTACTAAAGTGAAACGTCTGAACAATCATAGGTACGGTAGAGAACAAGTAAGTTCCTGTTACAGACATTTCACGAGAAAACGCTGCGTACAATCCCACGACACCTACTAAAGAGAAACGTCTGAACAATCATAGGGTGCCTGTTACAGACATTTTACGAGAAAACGCTGCGTACAATCCCACGACACCTACTAAAGAGAAACGTCTGAACAACCAAAAGGTGCCTGTTATAGACATTTCACGAGAAAACGCTGCTTACAATCCAACGACACCTACTAAAGAGAAACGTCTAAACAATCATAGGGTGCCTGTTACAGACATTTCATGCTGCGTACAATCCCACGACACCTACTAAAGAGAAACGTCTGAACAACCATAGGGTGCCTGTTACACACATTTCACGCCAATTCCACGACACCTACTAAAGAGAAACGTCTGAACAATCATATGTACGGTAGAGAACAAGTAAGTTCCTGTTACAGACATTTCACGAGAAAACGCTGCGTACAATCCCACGACACCTACTAAAGAGAAACGTCTGAACAATCATAGGGTGCCTGTTACAGACATTTTACGAGAAAACGCTGCGTACAATCCCACGACACCTACTAAAGAGAAACGTCTGAACAACCAAAAGGTGCCTGTTATAGACATTTCACGAGAAAACGCTGCGTACAATCCAACGACACCTACTAAAGAGAAACGTCTAAACAATCATAGGGTGCCTGTTACAGACATTTCATGCTGCGTACAATCCCACGACACCTACTAAAGAGAAACGTCTGAACAACCATAGGGTGCCTGTTACACACATTTCACGCCAATTCCACGACACCTACTAAAGAGAAACGTCTGAACAATCATATTGTAGCGGGCAGGGGCTTGAAATGCTTGACCCAAAAGTTTTACCCAAAATTATGAGTATTTTGGAAATTGCTAAGTCAGTATGACAAGATATGATCTGGTCAGTATAATATAGGCATTTGTTAAAAGTAACATATATAAGTTTCTATATTTTATTCATTTTGAGAATCAGAGATTTTCATTAATATTCAGGATAAACAATAATTTTAAGTAGTAAGATAATTAAATTATAGACTCTTAAATGATATGACAAGAATCTATTCAGTATACATGTAATAATTTATCTCTACACTCAAGAGATGATTAATAAAATCTTTATGATTGCAGGATAACTTTTTCCGTGCAATTCTAAAAAAAATAACACTTGCTATTACCAATATAATTGTATGTTGGTATGTTAGAAAAATACATAAAAGGCTGAGTCCTGCTATATAACTAAGAAAATAAATTACCCTTACAGAAAATACTAATTTCAAGTGAATTTAGTCAGAATACCTTTTTCTGACATTTTTGTATATAGTAATAACTGATACCTCACCAGTTACATAAAAAAATGTTTATTATTATTAGTTATATTCAGAACCTTTCCTGAATAAAAACTAACAATGAAATACAGTTTATACCTTACATAAACTGTTTTGTTTATTATAATTTCCAGACCTTTAGGAAATTATCCCTTAATTGCCAAATGTTTTCCTATTTAATTGTATTTATTAAAAAAATACGAACGTTAACAGTAACATGAAATACAATGAACAATTTCAATAATCCTAACTTTAAAAGATAAACTAGAAATAAAGCTTTGCCAGCAATAATACGATAATTAACTTAAAAGATATTCTAAAACAATTTTAAGAACTTTCCGAAATTTACCAAAAGAATAAACTACTTTAAGCAATAGATCAAAAATGTAGGAGTCCGGCTCCTAAGAGTCCGCAAAAACTGAAATATTCCTTTTAACTTAGAAAACGCTAAATTTACTATTTTCCTTTACAATTTAACCCCCAAAAAAATGAAGTTTGTGAGAAAAATTAACCATTTTGACAAAAATTACTGATGAGCGAAATAAAATACTAACTGTAACGACCAAAGATTTAAGCAGAACTGACGAACAAGCGTCGAAATTACGTCAATGTTGGATTGTTGGCAAAGTTGGAAAAGTTGGATCGCGCGCTTGCTGTCCAACGAAATATTTGAATTCTCAAATAAATTACAAAAATCATAATAATATACAATTTTAGTAACAGTCATATAATAAACAAATTTTGCATGGTACTAAACAAATTTCTATAGTAGCTAAAAATACACCAATAAAACTTCACCGGAAGTCACAATACGTAAACAACATTGCCAAAAGTTATGTGTGTCACCGGCTAACCAAAATGACAAATATCAAGGATAGTGAGCATTAACATCTGCAAAACATTGAAGACGTTGACTACAAATACAAAATGGAATTACAAAGATTATTTTAAAACAGTTGCCGAAACGTAAAATTAGTGTTTTTATTGAAAAATCGTCCCAAGTGACACATGGGTTCCACTGCGCATGTCAGTACATTTCATTCATAAAATTCAAGCAAGGTGCGTGGATTTACTACGAGATTTACTACGATCTACTACAGTTGCTACAATTGGATCATCACAAAAATACAAGACATTCAGTGGATTATTACTATGAACTGGTAAATTATAACATGAACTTCAAATAGTTTATCAAATATTCAAATGACAGTAATTCAATATTTCTAGAAAATCATAATATTGTAATTGTTCTAACTTTACTTAATTAAATGTTAATTAAAACTTATTTGCTTCAATTATGAATATGTTTCAGACTACAATCATTACAAGTAATATAGTACAAGTTATTTCACACAGTTACTGTTTCCTACATAATAAGACTTTCATAAAAAAATACAGAATATTAAACAATATGCTTTATTAATACCAATTAAAACATACATCAAAAATATCTTCTCCCTGTCTATGTAAACTTACATGTACATCACACATGTCACAATAAAATACATGTACCTTAGTCTTCGTACTCTACAATATGTACGGTAGAGAACAAGTAAGTTCCTGTTACAGATATTTCAAGAGAAAACGCTGCGTACAATCTCACGACACCTACTAAAGAGAAACGTCTGAACGATCATAGATAATATAAAGAACAAGTAAGTTCCTGTTACAGATATTTCACGAGAAAACGCTGCGTACAATCCCACGACACCTACTAAAGAGAAACGTCTGAACGATCATAGATAAGATAAAGAACAAGTAAGTTCCTGTTACAGATATTTCAAGAGAAAACGCTGCGTACAATCCCACGACACCTACTAAAGAGAAACGTCTGAACAATCATAGGTACGGTAGAGAACAAGTAAGTTCCTGTTACAGACATTTCACGAGAAAACGTTGCGTACAATCCCACGACACCTACTAAAGTGAAACGTCTGAACAATCATAGGGTGCCTGTAACAGACCTTTCACGAGAAAACGCTGCGTACAATCCCAAGACATCTACTAAAGAGAAACGTCTGAACAATCATAGGTACGGTAGAGAACAAGTAAGTTCCTGTTACAGACATTTCACGAGAAAACGCTGCGTACAATCCCTATACACCTACTAAAGAGAAACGTCTGAACAATCATAGGGTGCCTGTTATAGACATTTTACGAGAAAACGCTGCGTACAATCCCACGACACCTACTAAAGATAAACGTCTGAACAATCATAGGTACGGTAGAGAACAAGTAAGTTCTTGTTACAGACATTTCACGAGAAAACGCTGCGTACAATCCCATGACACCTACTAAAGAGAAACTTCTGAACAATCATAGGGTGCCTGTTACAGACATTTCACGAGAAAACGCTGCGTACAATTCCACGACACCTACTAAAGAGAAACGTCTGAACAGTCATAGGGTACCTGTTACAGACATTTTACGAGAAAACGCTGTGTACAATTCCACGACACATACTAAAGAGAAACGTCTGAACAATCATAGGTACGGTAGAGAATCAATTCGAACAAGTAAGTGCCTGTTACAGACATTTCACGAGAAAAAGCTGGCCTGCGTAGAATCCCACGACACCTACTAAAGAGAAAATTCTGAACAATCATAGGTCTGTTTATGTTCCTTTCGAATTTTAACTAAATATGAAGAACTTGACCTTCCTTCACTCTTCTGAATACCTAAATTACATACGTGTATTTTATCAACTACGTTATATATTGCTTGGTCTGTCAAATGCTTGAAGACACATCTTACCAAACTATTGACATCAATTTTGTCAGCAAGCAAAAGCTCATGAAAGTAAAACCAGGCTTCAGATTTGGTGTGAAACGACTTACTCTAAAATATAAATCAGATGTTGATACTAAAAAAATAAATAAAAGATCTGTTAAAGTACTTACAATCTAAGTCCCGCTCCATGTACAATAATATCAAAATACTTGACTTCTTTACTCTTAACCCTATTTGTCCTGCAGAACTGCACGCATTCAAAAAACAAATACACAGAAGAAGACTTAGGGTATACGACAACAATTCATGGACACAAAAATGGTAAAGACTTCTTAAGAGGTCAATATAGAAGGTCAACAGTACACAAATGTCTGAATATTTTTTCCAGCTATATATCTATACAAGTCTAGGAAATTAATAAATTAAACCCAGTCTATCTATAAAAGGGCTGATATAAATTTTTTATTCCATTAAGAACGGATAAAACATCCAGATGAAACAGAAAAAAGCGTTTTGTAACTTAGGGCGGACACAAGAACATATATATGTGGTTTTCCTAGATTTCCGAGATCTTAGTCATGATACTTTTACTGGATGAGAAACACAAAAAAGGTTGCACAAGGAATGTACAGTAAAATTAGTCCAGGAGAGGCATTTAACACTAAAATAAAAGGTACGGTAGAGAACATAAAGATGTACATGTACAAAAAATACTTAATCATGTTGTAACAAATGATATTCAGAATTACGTAACGAAAACGTCTTGCCGTCCTCAGATGAAGCCTCGAACAATATCGTTTCTGTTAGTAAATCACATTAAATTAAGTGCCTGTTAAAGACATTTCACGAGAAAACGCTGTGTACAATCCCACGACACCTACTAAAGAGAAAATTCTGAACAATCATAGGTCTGGTTATGGTCCTTTCGAATTTTAACTAAATATGAAGAACTTGACCTTCCTTCACTCTACTGAATACCTAAATTACATACGTGTATTTTATCAACTACGTTATATATTGCTTGGTCTGTCAAATGCTTGAAGACACATCTTACCAAACTATTGACATCAATTTTATCGGCAACCAAAAACTCATGAAAGCAAAACCAGGCTTCAGATTTGGTGTGAAACTATTTACTCTAAGATCTGTGTAAATCAGATGTTGATACTAAAAAAATAAATAAAAGATCTGTTAAAGTACTTACAATCTAAGTCCTGCTCCTTGTACAATAATATCAAAATATTTGACTTCTTTATACTCTTTACCCTAGTAGTCCTGCAGAACTGCATGCATTCCAAAAACAAATACACCGAAGATATAATCAAAATACTGGAAATTTTTATCGACTACAGAGTTTGATGGATCGATATTTCAACAGACAATCGGTATTCAATTGTAACTAATTGTCCACTTCTACAGACCAACTTGTTTTTGTACTCATATGAAGCAGAATTCATACAAAACATTTAACTTAGACAAAACGAAACAAAAACATCTTTCAAAAATCTTTAATTTCATATTCAAATATATAGGTGAAGTTCTTTCACTCAAAAATCCACTTTTCCTTTAGTGCTTGCACTTTAGCATCAATACACAAACTTCACCTGCATATGAGATATACATTTCCCAACTCATTCGGTATTCAAGAGCTTGCAGCTGCTACTCAAACTTTATAAAAAGTGTCTGAGCAGAAAGAAAAAAGTTTTTGCCTATTATCTTGAAAACTAAGAAAAGTGTGGCAAAGTGTAATTTTCAGTAGTATTTTACCCTTTAAACTCAATAACCGTATGAACTATGTAAAATCCGTTGACATTTCCAAAAGGGATCAAAATGAATAACACATTGGAAAAAGTTCCATCTAAATCGGATGAAAAATATAAAATCTATACCACTTCCAGTGGCGGATCCAGAAGTTTTCATAAGAGGGGGCCATTGACTGCCTAAGAGGGACCCGCTCCAGTCACGTATGCTTCAGTGATTCCCTATATAATCAACCAAATTTTTCCCACAAAAAGGGGGATCGGGCCCCCTGCCTCCATCCCCTAAATTCGACTCTGGCTTCATCAGGTATCAACCCCTCTTGTATTTCAGAAACCATTGACGATACTCCAAATCAGAAAATTAGGTCAAACTTTCTTAGCTCTTGGAATAGTCGTGCCATTTAAAAAAAGCAACCTTCTGCATTTCGGGGTAAAACTTAATTAGGTCCGGGAATTTGTGAACTGACAGTATTGCTAGGGATCATTATAATACTGAAAAATCGAATTGACATGTTTAAGGAAAACAAATCATGCTAGCTATTCCTAGTCCGATAATGTTTTGACGTGTGACGACCTTGAATCTTGGCAAATTTTTTTCAGGGATTGAAAAGTCTCATATCCCTTTATTTATTCTAAATTTTCTAATTATGGTATTGCACAAGCTGGGCTATATCATGGATTCGAAGACCTTTAACGTTATTTTATAAAAAGGTATTATTTTTCTATATTCATGCCACACTTAAACCCTACTTTAGTTCGCACATGTATATATAATTTAAAATAAGTTTGAAAAAAAATCACAAAAAATTATAAATACTTGTGAACATTATACATAAGAATATGTGGTTTAAGTGCCAAAGAGACAACTCCGCATCCAAGTCACAGCAAATTTAAGCTAACAATTATAGGTCAAAGTACGGCCTTCGACACGGAGCCTTCTTTAGCTCACACAAAACAGCAACTATAAAATGACCAGTGTACAACAATTCAAACAGTAAAACTAACGGTCTAATCTATAATTTACAAAACGAGAAACAAGAAACATCTATGAAACTCACAAACAAACGACATTCACTGACCAAAGGGCTCCTGACTTGGGACAGATGCATATAATATAGCAAGTTTGAACGTTTTAACAGGCGCCAACCTTCGCCCTTACCTAAAAAGTAGTATATGTATGACATTTCAACACGAAAAAAAGCACTATAAAATATTAATTGAATATAGTGGTTTAACTCTATCAAAAAGACGTGAATTACACAAAAACATGTGCCTATAAAACAAAGACGTACATGTAGTAATAAATCAAGACGCATGAAGCAACTGTTATCTGTTTAGAGAGTTCCATTCTGTAATAGTATTGAATTCTCTATTAGATCTATATTTTAATAAAAGTTCCATATCTTGAATATTGAAAACGGGTTTATCTACTTGCATTAATATTGATGTAAAAATATCCAGTTCGGTTTTTTTCTAGATATGAGCAAAAACCAACTCTGTTACACTTAAACAATTCAGTGAAAAATTAAAAGTGTCACATGGTGCTTCCTTATGTCGTCTGAATTGCAATGTATGTAATTGTTCTGTAATTTAAATATTCGCCATCCGTAATAATTGTTTAAATGTTTATTTGGCATGCCATACTCGACAGAAGTGCGGACGTGATAGAAATCACTCTTCACCAAAAACTTCAACGGATATTACATTTCACGCACGGAGGTTACATTTCGACTATTTCGTCTTTTATAAAACATAATACGTGTATCTGAAGAGAGAAGTTGTATTAGAATTAAATGTTGACACCGATATAAATCTGTTGGGTGTAGAATTCATTTTCAAAATTATTGTTTGTTTAAAAAACAGAGTCTGAGATAACATGCTGGACAAATTTTTGCATTTTTCACCTTTGTTTCAAGACTGATATAATTTGGAATAAATGACCATTGATATAAACAAAATTATTCAAGGTAACCTTATAACTCATACCACACTCTATATTGTGCTAAATATTTTGTCAAGCTTGGGTCTTTTAAAATATCCGTTCACGGAAAATACAGGTTTACGAAGAAAACATTATTACGGCCAGTACGATGCAATATGTACTTAACTTAATAAAAATAAAGAAACATAAAATCTCATATAAAAGTATAAAAAGCTACATTTATAAAAAAACTGGGCTGGATGGAATCATATTTTGGAGGAATAGTCCTTGGAAACGGGTTTTGATATTCATTAGACTTCAAATGACAATTTTTATTTAGCTTTTTTTTTTCAGTTGTCAAATTTTTTCAGTTTAAAATTTTTTGGAAATTCTTTTCTTGACTTCTGTGAATCAGATGAGCGATTACAGACTCCTTGGAGCCTCTGGTAAAAATTCATTAACCAATCACCAATCAATAATTCAATAATATTTGTTTAAATTTTAATAATATAATTGCCGATTTCATGCCGTATAGATAATTTCGGAAGTTGCTGCGTTTAGATAAAAGCACTTGTTCAAATCTGCTTAAAATCGAATGGAAAATCGTATCGTGTGAACAGAACGCTGTACGATTTAATAGTACCTGTGCGACGGTATCAAGTCGGATGGAAAATCGAACGGAAAATCGTATCGTGTAAACGCACCTTTAGAGTTATTGCCCTTTGATGACGATTTTTACCAATTTTTTGCGTTTTTGCCTTATATCTTTAAAATTATAATAGATAAATATAGATACTTAAATAAGCAAAAATGATCAGCAAGACAAGATCTTCAATTAAGACGGATGAAGGAAATCGTCCGATGACTCCTTATTGGAGTTTTTGTCCTTTAATGACGATTTTTTACCATTTTTTTTGCGTTTTGCCTTTTATGATAAAAATTATAAAAGATAAATAAATACTTCAAATCACAAAAGTGATCAGCAAGGCAAGATCTACTAACAAGTCAAATTTTGCCGATATAGTTAGTAGACTGTCACTCTTTATAGGATTGATTGCTCTTAAATGAGGATTTTGTTTACCCTCTTTTGTGTTTTGAGCAAAAACTAAAGAAGATAGAGAGAAACTTAACAGACTAAATAATCAGCAATACAAGATCACCAAAACAGAGATTTTTGTCTTGAATTCTGTTCTCGTCTACAATGTTGGATTGTGTCCTTTGTTGAATATGCACATAGACCAAGCTGACCGTTTTTTTCCCTATTATGTCTGTTTTATTGCTCACACATTGTTGTCAATATAATGGAATTCAATGCGACTGTCATAAAGTGCAAGGTTTAGTTAGCTATAAAACCAGGTTTAATCCACCATTTTCTACTTAATAAGGAAATGCCTGTATCAAGTCAGGAATATGACAGTTGTTTTCCATTCGTTAGATGTGTATGAGCTTTTGATTTTGCCATTTTTGTCGAGCCTGTGACTTCTTTCGCAGAAAGCGAGACATAGGGATAGTGATTCGGCAGCGGCCATGGCGTCGTTAACAAACTTCCTAAAAGCTTAATATTTCAGAAGGTAGAAGACCTGGATCATTTATACTTTTGTTTATAGATGCCTTATGAAATTTGAAAAAGGCAGGACAGGAGTTTTGAGTTAAAAAAAAAAAGGCAGGATGAGCAACTTGGCAAAAAAAAAAGGCAGGCTGACAATTTATGTAAACAGTCCTTTGTTAATTTATGTATCATTGTCATTTTGCTTAGTTTCTTCTGTTACCTATTCTGACATCGGACTCGAACTTCTTTTAAACTGAGTTTTACTGTGCGTATTGTTGTGTGTTTGTTTATTCTACATTGGCTCGAGGTATTATGGGAGGGTTGAGATCTCACAAAACATGTTTAACCCGCCGCATTTTTGCGCCTGTCCCAAGTCAAGAGCCTCTGGTTTTTGTTAGTATTGTATGGTTTTTTTTTAATTTTAGTTCATTTATATGTTTCGGTGTTTAGTGTGACGTCCATTTTCACTAAACTAGTTCACATTTTTGTTTAGGGGCAAGGTGAAGCTCGCCCCCGTGTGCGGGATTTTCTCGCTGTCTTGAGGACCCATTGGTGACCTTGGGCTGTTTTCTGCTCTTTGGTCGGGTTGTTGTCTCTTTGACACACTCCCCATTTCCATTCTCAATTTTATTATCTACCAGAATAGTCGCTTATCTGTTATTTTGACGCTTGTTGTCCGATAATAAAAGAAGCAAATGGTACATAAGTGACAGAAATTTTTAACTTTGTTTTCATCAGATAGGGCAAATAATTACACTTGTATTTGGCCAATTTTCTTATTCCTCTTAAATGCAAAGGAAGTATGCAGATGACAATCAAAGTATAAAAGTTATAAGTCCTTTCTTGGTATAACATTAGAGTCGAATCAGTTCAAATAACATGGAAAGTGTAATTCAAGATAAAGAATCTGAGAAAAGCACGATTGTGGAAGTAAAAGAATAAAACAAAAAAAAAAAAACAAAAAAGAACTCGTTTCAAGATAAGCTCCGTACTCTGTGAATCCCAAAAGAATTAAAACAGTGAAGGCCGATACCGAGAGAACAATCAAAACTCAAAAGTCGAAGGCGGGCAGACACTAATCAGTGTTCAAAATAGATAAACAAACGTTAAAAGAACAAAAGTACACAATACACTATAGAAAGCAAATAAAAATGATGTTGAACTTGTCTATTCCGGATGGGTCAGCAATATATGAACAACTATTCATATCATTAACCTAAACTGACCGTTGTCCTTCAAGGTTATTAATATAAACGAAAATATCTAAGTTCCAGGGCCGAAACAACACAGAAACTAAAGATTCACCAATATACATTTTAATAACATCTAATGTAAATTGATATTTTCTATACATGACTTTTGTCTAATATATGCCGTTTCATGCACCTTTGCAGCACAATTGTCTATGAGACAATACAACTATCACACTGTTCCTGGTTTTTGGTGTCTATCACAGGACATACTTCTGGTATATTACACCCCAATTCTGACAAATATAGAAGCAATATTAGTTAGGCATCAAATATGAATATAAAGTTAGTATAAGAAATAGACAAGAAATACACACAATTATTTATCTTTAATGGTTTGGCGTACAACAATTTAATCCTGATATCTTTAATTTGGTTATTTTATTTTAATTTTTATATTTTGTTCATCTTTTCTACAGTTCAATTTTATGTTCTGTTTAAGTTTGTTTTGGTGTTGTATATTAGTCTTGGGGTTCCCATTTTTTGTAATTATTTTCTGACAATCACACTGACTGTGTTTAAAAAACACCAGCAAAAATGTTTCGACTCGGATAGTATTTCATATACATTTCAAATTTAGAACGGTGATGAACCAGTAACGAACAGATAAGAGGTAGGATATCTGTTTACTTTGTGTTATTTGTTTGAAATTGTAGACAATAAATACAAATATTACTTTTTTCGATTGTGAGATGTAATATTTTCTATAACCGATAGAGAAAAAAATAAAATGCACAGCAAAATGATGAATAAAGTGACCCTTACCTCGATTGTGTTAATTCTCATTAAATTGCGAAGTTGAGATTGTGGTCCATTAGTTATTGGCTTTCAAAATCTGGCGTTCTTGATGAAGGTGCTATTTTCATTTTCTAGTACTGAATCGATATTGTTGCTAGTGGACCGATAATTCTCGAGATATTATCAGATCAATAACAAAGGTACGGTTCTGACACGAATTATACGAAAAATCCGTTGATAAATTTGGAAATTACTAAGATCTCCCTCAGGCAGAGTTGACCTTTGATGAGTTTGGTCATTATTGTGGGGTCCTTTTGATTTTATAGCCCCTCGGGTATTCAATTTTGTCTTTTTCAACCCTTAGTTTTTAAATTATGGTTTTTGAGCATTTCTGGTGAAGGTAAATCCAGAAAAGCGGTTCGGACGCATCAAATAAACTAGAGGCTCTCAAGAGCCTGTGTCGCTCACCTGATTCTACTTTGGTTTTGGAAATCATGTAAAATTAGATTAAAATCATAACAGATACCCTAATAATGAGTGAGGCCAAATTTGGTTTAATATTGGTCCTGTAATTTAATAAAAAATCCTGGTGGCCATCTTGAACAGTAAATCGGCAACAAAGTAGCAACACTTAATCAGCACCTCATAAGAAACATTTATGCCATGTTTTGGTTTCATTCCATTCAGTGCACCTCTAGAAGAAGCACTTGTATGTATTTCCCATAGGGTCTTATGTTAAAGGAAGTCCCCCCATTGGCGGCCATCATGGATGAAGGATCAGCTTCAAAGTAACAAAACTTAGTCAGCACCTCATAAGGAACACTCATGCCATGTTTGGTTTCAATCCATTCAGTATGTGGTTCTCTAAAAGAAGACATTTGTATGTATTGTCCATAGGGTCCTTTGTTAAACATTGTCCCCATCTGGCAGCCATCATGGATGAAGGATCAGCTTCAAAGTAACAACACTTGGACAGCACCTCAAAAGGAACATGCATGCCATGTTTGGTTTCATTCCATTCAATGGTTCTCTAAAAGAAAACATTTGTACGTATTTCTCATAGGGTCCCTTTGTTAAACTAAGTCCTCCGCTGGCGGCCATCTTAGATTATGGATCGGCTTCATAGTAACAACACTTGGTCAGCACCTCATAAGGAATATTCATGCCATGTTTGGTTTCATTCCATTCAGTGGTTCTCTGAAAGAAGACGTTTGTATGTATTTCCCATAGGGTCCCATGTTAAACTAAGTCCCCCGCTGGCGGCCATCTTGGATTATGGATCGGCTTCAAAGTAACAACACTCGGTCAGCACCTCATAAGGAACATTCATGCCATGTTTGGTTTCATTCCATTCAGTGGTTCTCTAAAAGAAAACATTTGTATGTATTTCTCATAGGGTCCCATGTTAAACTAAGTCCCCTGCTGGCGGCCATCTTGGATTATGGATCAGCTTCAAAGTAACAACACTCAGTCAGCACCTCATAAGAAACATTCATGCCATGTTTGGTTTCATTCCATTCAGTGGTTCTCTAAAAGAAGACATTTGTATGTATTTCCCATAGGGTCCTATGTTAAACTAAGTCCCCCGCTGGCGGCCATCTTGGATAATGGATCAGCTTCATAGTAACATCACTTGGTCAGCACCTCATAAGGAATATTCATGCCATGTTTGGTTTCATTCCATTCAATGGTTCTCTAAAAGAAGACATTTGTATGTATTTCCCATAGGGTCCCATGTTAAACTAAGTCCCCCGCTGGCGGCCATCTTGGATTATGGATCGGCTTCAAAGTAACAACACTCGGTCAGCACCTCATAAGAAACATTCATACCATGTTTGGTTTCATTCCATTCAGTGGTTCTCTAAAAGAAGATATTTGTATGTATTTCCCATAGGGTCCCGTGTTAAACTAAGTCCCCCACTGGCGGCCATCTTGGATTATGGATCGGCTTCAAAGTAACAACACTCGGTCAGCACCTCATAAGGAACATTCATGCCATGTTTGGTTTCATTCCATTCAGTGGTTCTCTAAAAGAAGACATTTGTATGTATTTCCCATAGGGTCCCGTGTTAAACTAAGTCCCCCGCTGGCGGCCATCTTTGGATTATGGATCAGCTTCAAAGTAACAACACTCAGTCAGCACCTCATAAGAAACATTCATGCCATGTTTGGTTTCATTCCATTCAGTGGTTCTCTAAAAGAAGACAGTTGTATGTATTTCCCATAGGGTCCTATGTTAAACTAAGTCCCCCGCTGGCGGCCATCTTGGATGATGGATCCGCTACAAAGTAACAACACTTGGTCAGCACCTCATAAGGAACATGCATGCCATGTTTGGTTTGATTCCATTCAGTTGTTCTCTAGAAGAAGTTCAAAATGTAAAAAGTTAACGCCGACGACGGACGACGGACGACAGGCGCCAAGTGATGAGAAAAGCTCACTTGGCCCTTAGGGCCAGGTGAGCTAAAAAGTGTTATTTTCATTGTAAGTGAATTTTTTTTTTAATTTATATATTTTTTTCATCTTTTTAAATTTGAACCATTTCGCTTTCTTCGAAATGTTATTTAATATTTACAGGCAAAATGCATACTTACTTTGTATTGAAACTACTAAAAATATAAATAAGCAAATGTATGATTACCCATTTGAAACATAACAAAAAATTTGCAAAAGCAAATTTACAGATCTAACATTGTTGGGCTGATGTTTAGACGAGTTGTATATATATATTTAAGAACATCCGTTGTTCGACCTGTTAGTCAAATGCGTTTTGTTTAAATATACTTTTTCACTTTTTTGGTATTTTGGAACATGTTGTTTGTGCTGTATTTAGACCCCTCTACCAAGAAATTTTTTTTGCATGCACACGTATAAAAAATGCGGTTTTTATCCAACGCAATCATAGGTTTGAACGGTTGTTTTCAATTTAGACTTATTTATATTTTTTTCGTTTGGGCTTGTATTATATTTGCCTTTTATATGATCCGTTCATCCTATTTCGACTCTTTAAAATTCAAGAGTCTATCCTAATTGAGGTAAATTATATGGCCTTCCAAATACCGTTTCAATTCCTAACATCACTGAAGAGACATTAATTGTCGAAATCCGGATATGGTGTACAAATTTTTGCACCTCATGTTTGCGGTATACCATCTTCTCCGCAAGTTTATTGTTTTCTGTTTGGTATTATTGAATTAATAAATCAAATAAAGATCCATTTTGTTACATCTTGTGATCCGTTTATTTGGCAATCGCCAATGGCAGTCAGCAGTGTTTAAGAACATCCGTTGTTCGACGTGTTAGTCAAATGCGTTTTGTTTAAATATACTTTTTCACTTTTTTGGTCTTTTGGAACATGTTGTTTGTGCTGTATTTAGACCCCTCTACCAAGAAATTTGTTTTGCATGCACACGTATAAAAATTGCTGTTTTTATCCAACGCAATCATAGGTTTGAACGTTGTTTTCAATTTAGACTTATTTATATATTATAGGATTAAACGCCTTTTTAAAGGAATTTATTGGTGTATACACTCGACCAATTCACTCACAAACAAATAAAAGTCCGAAGGACTTTTATGATATGTTTGTGAGTGACTTGGTCCAGTTTATACACCAATAAATTCCTTTAAAAAGGCGTTTTATCTTATAATATATGCTGTCAGAAAAAATTTATGAAACAACAACCTACATTGACAGACTAGTGCATTATTGTCTTTGATATAGTTTTAATTGACTTTTGAATAGAGAGCCGATATTCGAGCGGATGAATTAAGTCGGTATGAAAAATAACATGCCGTTACTAGTATTCCATTTATCAACAATGTGTCTTAACATAATATTTCTTGGTGTGGAATATCGTTTCGTTGCTGAAGTATTTTGCTTAATATTTTTGATTATAACGTATTGTACGTGATTTAAATCAAACATTGACAGAAGGATCAAATTGAAAATACCCATTAATTAGAATATTTCACTAGAGTGTGTGTGTGTGTGTGGTTTTTTTTTCTATCAATCAATCAAAGAAATGCATGAACAATTTAAGGTATATATATATATAGTTATTCAGAAAGCTTACTATGCACCGACACTGCAATAGGTGTACAGATACACAGAAAGCTTACTATGCACCGACACTGCAATAGGTGTACAGATACACAGAAAGCTTACTATGCACCGACACTGCAATAAGTGTACAGATACACAGAAAGCTTACTATGCACCGACACTGCAATAGGTGTACACATGCACAGAAAGCTTACTATGCACCGACACTGCAATAGGTGTACAGATACACAGAAAGCTTACTATGCACTGACACTGCAATAGGTGTACAGATACACATACTATACACGTACACTACTAGTATTCGTACAGAGTCATCATTTTGCACAAAAAAGAATCTAAAATAGGTACAAATTCATGAAAACTAATGAATGATTTAAACTTTTATGATATATATGTTAATACATACTTGATTTGCAATCTGAAAATAGTTAAAACCAATATTTTCGTTATCCTTATTGATATCATTTTTATTACCATTATAAATATTATTATTATTATAATCATCATAACTCTGATTTTAATTTTAGTTTTAATTATAACCATAGTTACAGTTAAAAAAGAAGTATCAATATAAGATATATTATAGTTCAACCGAGTCTGGTATCTCAAAGCTTACTTTGTCTTCTAAAATGGTCCAAATATCGCCAATGTCTGATTTTATAGATATTATAGCAGGTATTTATCAACCTTCGTCTACATCAATTGCACTCAGCACGATTTTAGATTGATTGATGCAGAGTACCTAAATCTACCATTCTGATATAAAACAGAAACTATAATTCAAACCTAAGGGTACAAGGTTACTGAACGACAAGAGAAAGAACCGCGCTTCATTGGCAATATCTACAGAAGCAGCTTTTCAGTTGAAACTATTCTTTTGTAGCTGCAAAATTTAAGAACAACACGAATGATACATTCTTTAACAATTTCAACATAACTTTAGTAAAGATGTCTAGCAGACTTAGCACATTATTAACATGTTGAAATAATCATTTATAAAGAAGACTATGCCTTGCCTAACACAACAAAATAAACCGCCATTAAGATAATGACTTACCGAGAGTGACATCTGAAAAAAAACGTATTCATATTGAAACACATGTCAGAAACTGATGAATAGTTATCGTTATACGAAATGCCTGAAATATGAAGCTCTTTTAGCAATGTATCAATATAGATGCAGTTGCGGATCCTTTGGGGGTTGGAACACCCCCCCCCCTCCCCTTTTGTTGACGATCAATGCATTTGAATGGGGACATATAGTTGGAACCCCACCCCCCCCCCCCCTTTAATAAATGGCTGGATCCGCCCCTGAGATGGTAGTTATTGTCCAGTGGTAGTTTTAAGATGTTTTGACTGCATATACATGTGACTATCTTTATTTATAAGGAATAAAGGCCAACTCTGCACCTCAGTATTTCGTACAAAACTCATAATACTTGATTACAAATAGGATTTTCTTCTACAGAAAAATTAAATATTCCACACTTAAATTAGTTCTAACAATCGCAAAATAAACCACATAAAAGACTAATTTATACCACATCTTCTTATTTCTATAAGCAAAACTTAAGATATGACGCCGAATTTCGTGGGCACGCGTTAAATGTTTCTTGGCTAACGAGGAAAGCGCTTCGGACGCATGAAATTTGTCATGTGTTGTTTTCAATCTTTATCATGGTAGATGGACACGAAATGTTTGAAAAGCCAAACGTATGTAATTTGAAATTTAAATGGCAAAAATACAGAACATTCGGAGCTATCGATATCAACTTTGCACAAGAGAGTTACACCTTATGTTTTAGTACTGTTACTGGACAAAACAAATAAAATGAATCATTATAATTTTGTCGTTGCCATAGCACTGACTCCTGCTCTGATGGTACTGTCTAGAATATAAGATCACCAGCAGCGTTACCGACCTTATTGTAATAAACATAACTTACGATACCAACTTTCGTGTGCATGGCACATATTTCTGAACTAAACTCAATCAGGTATGATCAAAACGAAAGGTTCAGAACGACAAACGTATATACCGGTTTAAATTTAAAAAGAGATCCAAACAGATAATTTACACCGAACTGCAGACTTGCATTTAAAATGAATAATTTAATGCCATAGCACTGCATTCTGGGATTATGATCCTCAGGGAACTGTGAGATGTAAACAAAACTTATGATATCGATTAACGTGTGGAATAAGCGCGTTTCTTTATAAAAAAAGGTTTGATTGATTGATTGGTGTTTAACGCCACTTTCAACACTATTGTGCTTTTTCGTGGCGATCAGTTTTTATTAGTGGAGGAAGCCGGAGTGTCCGGAGAGTAGTATGAAAAGGCCGATTCTGCCGCAATCGCATTTTCAAGGGGAAATCCTGCATAGGACCCCCAGCCCCGACGGCCAAATGCAAACGGACGGCATCCCTATTGAGCATAGGGTAAATACAAGAATGTCTTTCAGTTTAGCACAAAACCCAAACACCTTAGAAGGATGTAATCCTAGGGTAAATACAAATATGTCTTTCGTACAAAAGATGGAGGAACTCAGAAGTCCACAAATCGTAGACAACGATTTTATGAACGATAATGTTTTCGAGGAAAAGGCAAAGGATCAGAGCCTGGAAACCCTGAAATGGAAGGAACTCTCAACCGGTGTGATCTATAAAATCCTGGAAGTGGTGGAAGTAGATGGTAAGTTTGGAAAGAGTAAGATCCTCACCTTGAAAAACAGAGAAGGAGAAACGAATAGGGTGTGGGCCTGCAGTGGACTGAACAGAGAGACAGGACCCATGGTAGGAGCCTTCGTGAGAAGTACAGGCTTTAAAGTCAGCAAAAAGACCAAGCAGGAGTACTTCTCTTACGACCTTGTGAGAAATTAAGTCCAAAAAAAAAAAAATAATGGGCCGGGTGGGGTACAAAAAATTTTTCCGATCCAACATTTCTGCCGGATTGGAAAAGTTTTTTTTTATGCTTGAAACGGAGCACATCATGAAGTGAAGCGGAATGGAGCACATCGTGAAACGATGTGTGGAGTGAAGTGTAACGGAATGATGTGTGACGTTTTTTACGGCGCATGCGCATTTGATACGCACAAGATTTTAGTAATGCCCTTATTGTATAGCCAGTACGTCAATAGTCCTTTTTACGCGGGCTTTAAGACGTTATCGTTTTGCAGTGTTGCTAACTGCCTTTGTGACGTTGTTTTGTTTGGATTATACAGAAATGAACGGAGAAGACTGGAAGGTATTTTGTACAATCATGGATGATTTCAGAAACTACTTATGCAACGCTTATCCTAGCGATCAGGAATTGAACGAGTACTGGACAAAACTCGAGCGCTTTGCTGAGCAATCAGCGAAAATATCGAAATGTGAAAAAGAGAGGAAAAAAATTGCACAGAAACGAACGAAGCAGGAAGAAAGGGAAATGTTCAAACGAAAATTGATGGAAAGTTACCAAGAACAAGAAGATGATGATTTAACAGAATTACCGCCTGATTTGCGAAATGAAAAGGACTGTATCACTAGAATTAAAAATCTACAGAAGAAAATCGATCACACAAGACGAAATGTACTGTTCTATACGTTCGGACAAGGAGAAACTATTTTTGTTTTGAAACAAAAATTGAAGCTACATAAGGATGAGTTGTGTCCCTACTTCGCAAAGCACGAACTTGTGTATTCTGCTAGTTATATTTATAAACTGGTCAAATTTTACCAGATTGCTGATCTACATCAGAAAATATTGAAATGTAACTTACCAGTAAGAGACATTTTCAAACATCTCGACATGTTACATGAAATATGTATTGAACTTGAATGGTGACTTTTGATTAAATCAATACATGAATATCTCGGTCCTTTTAAGGACCACCCACATTATTAAAAAAGAGTCTTAATCTTGTATCACAGGTTTTTTTTTTTTTTACAGCGTGAAAATAGTATTACGGTGTGAGACTTTTTATGGCGGGAAAGTAGTATTACGGCGTGAGACTTTTACGGCGGGAAAAGAGTATAACGGCGTGAGACTTTTTATGGCGGCAAAAGAGTATTACGGCGTGAGACTTTTTATAGCGGGAAAAGAGTATTACGGCGTGAGACTTTTACGGTGGGAAAAGAGTATAACGGCGTGAGACTTTTTATAGCGGGAAAAGAGTATAACGGCGTGAGACTTTTACGGCGGGAAAATAGTATTACAGCGTGAGACTTTTTATAGCGGGAAAAGAGTATAACGGCGTGAGACTTTTACGGCGGGAAAATAGTATTACAGCGTGAGACTTTTTATAGCGGGAAAGTAGTATTACGGCGTGAGACGTTTTATAGCGTGAAAGTAGTATTACGGCGTGAGACTTTTACCCATTGGAAAGCCTTTTTTGGGGATTAGGAAGCACACTTCGAAAGCTCCTCACTGAAACTGGATAGGGGTTGTCGCAGCTGATCTTTCTCATTGTAGTAGTTCTTGAGGCAGGTAACGATCTTCCCAAACTCAGCATTATCGATCTGTTCATCGTCAGCCAAAGAAGTACTAATATATTGTTCAACCAAAAATTTTGTGGACTGTGCCAATTGCAAGGTGTCGCGATGTTTTTTCTTCTTTTTCATGATACGCCTTGAGATTAGTGTGAGTACCATCACGCCAGTGGCACTCAAGCACGCAAGGGATCCTAGGGGAAGGGAGGCTATAATACCTATACCGGTCAAAGCTGAACCCATGGTGCAGCTGGTTAACACCAAACTGCCCACAGAACAAACACCCAGTGCTACAGATACAACTTTGTCCAGACGTTTGTAGATCTTCAAGGTATGTTGATACTTATGTATATCCGCGTTGAGTTGATCTTCCATACATTCGACTCTGGTCTGTCGGTATCCAGAATCTATATCATCCATTTATTTATAGGAGCATACCGAGGAGGGGAATATTTTTGAAGGGGCTGTTAGCACCTAAGATTAGACCAGCTCCGTCGTGGAATTGCTGACCACGCTTCAAGTAGAGTCCATCACCATAGGTGATCCGGGCGTTTGAAGGTTTGAGGTAGAGACCGTTGCCACTAGGTTTCACGGTGCAAACGCATCCACCACGTTTCAGGTACAATCCAGACCCTAAGGCCTTGTTGACGGCTACACCACCAAGACCACTCAAGGCTCCAACACCCAAGGCGGGTAGAATGGTTTTTGCTAACATGGGGAGTGCCCTCATTGCCAGCCCCGCCAACATGGGTAGGAAGCCACCCACCTTCTGCATGTTTTCCTTTAATTGGGTCGCACTCAACTCTAGGACCATACCACCAGTACCCTTTTGTAGGAGCTTGGCGATCTTTTGAACCTGGCGGGTGGTGAGCAACATCTTGTGTTCACCTTGCAGGTTTGCGTGGGACAAACGAATGGAGACCGGACAACCTTTTTTGGCAGCCCGTTGTAGTTTATCAGCTTGACCTTTTGTCAAGTTTAAACCATGTTCGTGATAAGTCATTTATTTATACCTCACGAAGATGAAAGCGGATGGTGAGATGTTCACCCCTGAAATCGATGGGCCTACCATCTTGATCGGTGAGATACGTTTGCATGCGATTGATGGTTCGCAAGATCACCGGCAAGTATACTAGATTCTTTGGGGTTTGAATGATCTTCATACCAGGACCGTCTGCGGGAAAAAAGCTGTAGATGGTAGACTGCTGTGTACCATTTACATAACTTCCATGGATGATATCACTATTCACCAGAATGCTGTTGATGCTGATGATATTTACAATGTGTTCCCCTTCCGTATAGCCGTTTGTGATCATATCGAACGTGTAAATCTGCCGCTCGAATCCCAAGACGGTGTTGATGCTATTGACAACGTTGAAGTCTACTTGATAGTGTCTGGCGAGGGTCAGCGTTGCTCTTAGGGTTGCCCGGTTGGCATCGATGATGATCTTCGTTTTGTGTTTGTTGAGCCGCAGCCGCCGCTGGATCTCATTGTTGATGTCTTCGATGTCATAGGAACCTGTGCTTAGTGCGATGGGAAACCAGTTGGCACCATCGTCGGGGGAGTAGCGGAAGGAATTGTTACCTGTATGAATGTTGGGGATGGAGTTATAGGTTTCCAGGTTTACTAATGCCATTTCGTAGGTCTTAGATTCCTTGAGTTGTAGTGGGGGGTTGAACCGGGTAAGGATTTGGTTATCGTTTCCAGAGACGATGAAGGAAAACCCATGCTTTGGGTCGGTGTTATTAGCAATTTGCTGCAACAATGTGTTATCCATTTATTTATGGTAGACCATTGTCACATATTTTTGCTTCCACTCTTCGATACCGTCATACTGCTCCTTGAGTTGTT
Organism: Mytilus californianus; assembly: GCF_021869535.1. NCBI lineage: Eukaryota > Metazoa > Mollusca > Bivalvia > Mytilida > Mytilidae > Mytilus > Mytilus californianus. The sequence goes on from NW_026262668.1 coordinate 4,211,008, forward strand.
TACTAGCCTTCACTACGATCGCATAGACTTCGGCGGGGTGACTGGCAAAGAGGAGTTGTAGGTGAATTTTATCCATTTACTTTTAGTACACAACGTTCATCTTTTGACCATCGGATTCAAACTGTAGGATTCTGTCGGAAATGACAAGTGCAAACGCCTCGGTGTTGGCTGGAACATTACGGGCGAATTCGGCTCTGATCTGAATATCCACCGTGGATTCTTTGAGACGCTCAGACTGATGACTCACATCAATCACAAACAAGGGGTACAAGTCGATGAAATCGGAGGGATTAATCCCACCATTACTGAGGAGACTGTCCATGTTATGGAATTTCTTTCTGAAGTCGGAGGCCTCTTTGAACACTCTGGCGATCCTATTTTCGTTGAAAGCTGCATTATAGTCGACTGCTGGATAACGTTCAGCGTTGAGGGTGACATGGATATTTCGCAATCGACAGTGATCGAACACGGCAGCATTATGGGTTTGGTCACCACTTTTGTCGGTTTGGAAGGCAACAATGATATATCTAGGCTTTTCGCGACCACTCTTGGCAGCTAGGCGCCAGTTAAACTGTGAGGCTTGGGGAACGGCTATGGAATCACACTGTCTCATGCGAAATCCACAGTGGATCTTGGATTTACTTTGGATGGTTTTGTACAGTTGCATCTTATTTTCGTCTGAGGGGGTGATGTGAGGGACGAACCACGATAGTTTACTCAGGACGATCTTTGCCGGATCGTTGACGGCAGCTGCTCTCAAAATGGCATTAGCATTTGAATCGCGAACGAGTGAGAGTTCGTGTCTGAACCCGTACACTATTTTGTTGTAATCATCTGCAAATCCAAAAATATGTTTTAGGGGGATGGCAAACGAAAACGATCCTTTGTTGGTGGGCTTGGTGATAATGTATCCATGGCGGGCTGCAAATCCAGTGTTCTCAGCCTCAGCATCGGTGGAAGAATCCTTATACCACAGTTGGTTGAGACCCTGCGATTTGGAGAAGTCGTCGGGGTAGGTTAACATTCCAAGCATAGTGGTGGCAATGCCGGGGTCGTTAATATGTTCGATCTGCTGACCGGAAAGCCTGTAACTGATGCTCTTGAAGAGATACATGATACCATTATGGGTGAGCGACACAAGATCGCCATCGGCATATGCTGTGTCATCATTCTTGAGAAGTCGACCTTCCACCACGAGATAACTTTCGGCGGGGTGTAGGAACAAATCCTGGGTTTCGATGTTGATTCGGATTTCAGCACCGGGATTGTTCAGCTGGGCACCGGCTTGTGGTTCGTATTCTCGAACCTGATATTCCTGGAGACTTTCGTCGAAGGTCAACCCTTCGGTGATTGTAAGAATGTTAGACATAATGTATTTATTTATAGCGTTGGACGAAGTCGTGGATGGTTTTGATACCAGAGCCGGAGATTAGATTGTTTAACCGAACTTGCTCTGGCTTTTTGCGTTGAACACTAGGCTGTTGAGGGGTTTTACTGCGTTTTCTGGGGCGGGTCACTTTATCAACCACATGGTCGACGGCTTTGGAAGCCCCTTTTTCAACACCTTTCAAGGCCGCATTGGTGGCAGCACTCACGGCCTTACTTCCTAGGGTCTGGGCGGCAGAGGAAGTAAACATGCGTGCAGCCAAACTGGCGATTGTGTCAAACAGTCCTTTACCACCGTAGGCGTACTTTCGAGCGTAACCTTTCTTGATTTGCAACATTTATTTATAGGATGCTACGATGCAGTGCCTTATATTCCTCGATGCTGATATGTCTACCCCTTTTCATAGCATCGATAATCGACACAATTTCGTTGCGCACACCATTGTTTCCTGCTCGGTATGCTGCAGCACACAGTTCCAAGCGATCGAGAAGCTGCTTGAAGTTGGAAGGAAGAAACACGGTTTGCAGCCCACTGCCAAACTTATCCTTCTTGTAGATGTGGGATACGATTTCCTTCCACTTGTAACTCTTATTCGCCTTCGGGGTTCTCGAGAGGGTGGAATTGCCTTGATACATGGCACCGGAACTTTTCAGGATCTCTGCATAGTCGTAAAGGTCGTCGGGCTCAAACGATTCTGGTTTCTTTTTCACCATGAGTTCCCAGAGGCCAAGGGTTCCTTTGTACCTCACACCATCTACGAAAATATCATCATCGTCAAAAGTAACTGGTGAGCTTCCGATGAAGATACCATCGTTTTCAGATCGCAATCCAAAGGTGTGGTCGGCGGAAGGAGTCATACTGAGCTGCAAATACTGCTGTGCTCGAGGTCCGAGGACGGTGTCTGTAGGTGGTGCGATGGGTAGTGGGTCGGCAAACTCGGGCGGTGGAGGAGGGAGGGCTGGCACTGCTGGAGGTAAATCTTCGATTGTTTTGGTGATTTTTGAAGCTGCTTCCCGCTGAGCCTCAACCACAGGCTTGAACACCCTGGAAAGGTCTCGGCTGAGTCCAATCTTGTCGAGACGATGCTGCATATTACTGGCTTGAATCTTCCGCTTGGTGTCTTGCAACTCCCTAGCAAGTGCCTCACGCTGCTTAGGGTCGGTAATCTTGATAAAAGTCATTTATTTATAAGATCGAACGCTGTCGAACGCCCCTAAGCGTTGGTCCGAACGCCCCATAGCGTTGGATCGAACGCCCCATAGCGTTGGATCGAACGCCCCATAGCGTTGGATCGAACGCCCCTAAGCGTTGGTTCGAACGCCCCGAAGCGTTGGTGTGAACGCCCCGAAGCGTTGGTTCGAACGTCCATACGCGATAAATTGCACATGAAGGTATTACACAGCTGATACGGATCCCTTTTCTTCGAAAGATTCAAGTGTCTTAGGCAAAGGTCTTTACGCGATAAATTGCACATGAAGGTATTACACAGCTGATACGGATCCCTTTTCTTCGAAAGATTCAAGTGTCTTAGGCAGAGGTCTTTACGCGGTTGGCATGGGTGTGTGCACTGGTGGCCTCGAATCGTCTTGGCAGGGCATTGGGGTTGTGGGGGACGTTGCACCTTACCATACAGACGGTCAGAGTTCCATGCGTCGAAATCACCTCTACTGCTATCGATCGGGCGGATGATCGTGCGACCGCATTTCCAACACATACTTGTCATATCGACCGAGTCCCACTCGTGCTTGCATTCAGGGGGTGGTCGTGAGGGCTTGGGAGCATTCTCAAACTCCCGATCCAAGTCCCGTTGATTCTCCAGGAAAAATTCCTGAAAGTGATCCATTTTTTTATTTTATACCTCATAGAACTCTTCTAATTTGCATCGGTATTTCCCTGCTGACTTGGGGCTTGTAAGATCGATGGTTACAAATCCATAGGGTTGGGACCAGCAATGCTTACACAGAGCGTCAAATTGTTCCTTGGTAAGATCGTTGCAGTGATCGCGCCGAATATGGTCGAGATTCTTTGCGTCCTGCTGGAAGAGGCAGAGGAAGTTTGCATTTTCTCGGATCGATTGTCGGGGTAGTTTGAAGTAGTTCTGACACAGGTAGAAACAATCGACGTTGTTGTGGCGACCGCGCACGTAGTAGTCTTCACACGTGTTCTGTTTGCTCAGCATCAAGTCGTCGAACACCATGAGGTTTTTTCGGCTGGGATCAAGTTCCCGGGGGTCTGGTACATCGCTCCCTTGCTCGAAGAAAAAAGTGTCGATACCACTCGGGTGTCGTGGTGGTGGTAAGGCGTCGACCACATCGATCAACGAGTAGGGTGAATTGCTCTTACACTGTAGGAGGTCTCGAATATCTTCCTTAGGGAAGCCTTTTCCCAGCGCTTGCTGCAACAGCTGGTAGATGGGCTGGTGAAGCGATTTTCCGAAGACGTACAATCGATCGTAGTCGAGCCATCCATCGCGCAGGAGTAGGTTGTTCAACAGCGTTGTCTTACCACAGTCCGACTTCCCAATGATCAACCCTCTGATCGACCGCTGCGGTAGGAGGTAGTGATTGCTCCTCTTGGGGGCGTTGGCACTGTAGGAAATGTCTTCAACGTTCATTTATTTAAATAAAATAACGATGATCTTCTGCGTAAAATGTCGTAGGAAGACGGACACAGTTAACCCTGGTGAAACAATTACCAGCAACGGGCGACGTAGGAAGGTTGGCAACTGCAAGGTGTGCGGTGCCAAGAAGTCTCAGTTTGTTGCTACAACCGGTGCAGGGTTCATGAACAAACTAATCAACCGATTACCCATGGAAATGCATCTCCCCGGACACAACTTCACCGGGCCAGGGACTAAACTTAGCAAGCGACTACTCCCCGATGGCACCCCAAAGGCTTGGTCCAAACCCATTAATCGAGTGGACCAAGCTGCATATCACCACGATCTTTGTTATGCCCAGCACAAGGATACAACCGCACGCAACTCCATCTGTGACAAAGCTATGCTAGCCTCGCTTAACACCATTCCCAACCCTACCACACGCGAACGCATGGACCGCAGCATCGTCGGACCCATCATAGGTACCAAAGCTCGATTCGGTCTGGGTGTTAAAAAAAAAAGTTCGCTTGACCGATGATTTAGCTGAGGAGTTGCACAAACCAGTTCGACGTAAGTTTCAGAAACGCCGTGTGGTAGTGGGTGGTGTGGATGAGACCTGGGCGGCCGACCTTGTTGATATGAGTGCCTTTTCCAGGGACAACAAGGGAAATAAGTTCATCCTGAGCATCATCGATGTCTTCTCCAAATATGGCTGGTTGATACCACTCAAAAACAAGAAGGGGGTGACGGTGCGGGATGCCTTTCAAGGGGTGTTCAAGGAGCGTATGCCCAAGAAGCTTTGGACAGACAAAGGCACTGAGTTTTACAACAAGGATGTAAATCAGTTGCTTCAAAAGCATGATATTGAGCTCTACTCCACCGAAAATGAGGAGAAGTCGAGTGTGGTTGAGCGCTGGAATCGCACCATGAAAGAGAAAATGTTCAAATATTTCTCGGCCAACTCTACACGCACCTACATCAATGTTTTGGATAATCTTGTTCGCCAGTACAATACCACCAAGCACCGATCCATCAAAATGACCCCTGTCGCCGCAAGTCACAAGGAGCATGAAAACAAGGTGTATTGGAACCTTTATGGCAGCATACCTCCCATGAAACCACCACGATTTCGTGCTGGCGACAAAGTCCGAATCACCAAGAAGAAAGGTACATTCGAGAAGGGATACACACCCCGCTGGACCGAGGAAGTATTCACCATTTCCCTAGTGTTGAACACTCAGCCGCCCACCTATCGTCTCAAGGATTTTAGTGGCGAGGAAATTCAGGGATCCTTCTATGAGCCCGAACTTCAAAAGACTGATCAAAACATCTACCGCAGCGAGAAGGTCTTGCGTCGGAGAACCCGGGGAGGAGTGAAAGAGCTCTACGTCAAGTGGAGGGGGTATCCCACGGAATTCAACTCTTGGGTCAAATCCACAGATGTGCAATAGACTAGTCAAGTTTTCTTGTCCTAATTCATAGGACAGGAAAACTCTGCTGTGTTACCTTATAATTTCATGAGTTCCGCCTTGAGTCTGTCGATGCGCCCGTCCTCCTCAGATATGGAATCCAATTCGCGCCGGCTCCTGTCCGTCGTGTGATAAGACTTCACCTTCTGTTCGATGGTGTTGATTTTCTCTTGAACCGCCATGCTTAGATCCACATAGTTCTTTGCATACCATCCTTTGGTCACCGGTTCATGTGCCGCCACCCCCTCTGGAAGATTGACGATCGAGTGTCCCTGCATATCCAGGACACCACTCATCATACCGCCGGCCATAGGCAAACATTTCGCCACTTTTTTCTCGATACCGTCCAGGTGTTTTTTCATCGCCTCGAGCTCTTTCGAGATTGCTTCGAGCGCAGCCTCTAGGTCATTGATGTCTTTTATACCATCTTTCAACTCTTGGGTTACCCACCGTTTTGTCACAGCATCCGAGCTGTCCTTGGGATGTCCTAGGCTAGTAATGCGATTGTCGTTCATATCCAAATCCTGCAGCATTCGCCAAAGGGATGCGCGCTTTCTTGCATGAGATCCAAACTTATCCATTTATTTATAGAGTGAGAAGACCGCGTCCTCTAGCGACTTCCCCGCCGACAGCATATTCAACACGTACAAACAAAAGTGGCCACACACCACCGAGCCTCGCTGCTGTAATTCATCGGTGCTATATCGAATTTCAGGCTGTAAGTAGTTCACCATCTCGTCAGGCGGTGGCAATCCATAGGAGTCAAAGTAATACTTTACCGGCCCACGTTTATACCAGCAGGTCCAATGCGTTCCAGGACCTTCCCAGCTATCGTGATTCAAGATTCCACATTCGATGCGGCGCGGGCTGGGTGGTAGGGTATCTCGCATGAATACGCCTCTGAATCGAGGGATTCTTAGGGTTGTGGTAGCTTCCTCCAGCTCTAGATTCGAGAGAGGCTTGTGAGGGAGGAGGATGTCGTGCACGCGAATGATGCTCATTTATCTAGGTATGGGCCAAGTGTGGGATGGGCATCCGCACCCGTCAGAGTCTGCTAAGTGCGGGATGGGCATCCGCACCCGTCAGAGCCTGCTAAGTGTCCTCACCCGTGAGTGATTCGATAGTGGCCGTGCGAGAGGGTGCTGATGCCGTCGGGGAGGATGTGACGCTTATCATCTTTGGCGGAGAGAGCGATTTTGTTGATCTCCTGCGCGTAGATCTGATGGAGATGGCTCCGGAGGATATTCATCGGTCGATGGATCTCTTGCTGGGTGTCCAGGCATCGCTTGTAGTCCTCGAAGGCGATGCTGCGCTTGATGACGCTCTTCGTGACTCCCTTCGCCTTCTTGGTGGCCTTACCGTCATCCATCCTGAAGGCGTATAGCTTCGCCCGGAGCCCCACGAAATCGGTCATGGTCTTACCGCCGCACTCGTCCTTGAACATCCCGAGGACCTTCTTATTCTTGCCGGTGGGGATGCCAGAGGGATGCTCAGGAGGATAGTTGGAAGTGTCGAATTTAGCCTCAACGTGCGGGGTGATATCCTGGTAGAAATCGTCGGTCTGGATCTCATAGGCCAAGCTGTCGGTGTCAGTGAAGAGCAGCCGGGCCTTACTGCCGTAGGTCTTCCTCACGAATCCGTAGTGGAAGTCGTACATCAGGAGCTTCGAGATATCTAAGATGCAGGCTCCAAGGTAGATCGGCTTATCAAACTTCAGCTTGGTCTTCTTCATGTGGACGGCTGCTAGATTCTCGGTGAAGACGACGCGGCGATCGAAGTTGGGCTTGGCCACGAGCTTCAGGGCCTGCTTCTCGGTGGTGACCAGCCTAACGTCTACCCGCTTTCGGATATTCTCAATGGTCTTGCCAAAGACGGAGTTGACCATCAGCTTGAAGAAGTCTTTTTCGGAGTCGGTCTTGGCCTTGGCGCGAAGAGCAGTATTCAGATCCACGTAGTGCTTGAGCCATGGGGATTGTCTGAATCTGATGATACGACGGCATTTCGTAAGCTTCATCCCCATCTCCAGATACATCTTGAGATTTCTGTAGTGGAGGGTATACTTTTCGCGCTTGCCTAGATGGGGCACAAGCTTACGCACCTTACCGATCTCCACGTTCTCGGGCGCGAGAGGGTAGTCATTGTGGGCGTCGTGAAGATCCTGCGGATATTCGAGATCGCATTCTACCATGGCGCCATATTCGTGGTCGTCAGGATAGCTCAGGATCTCGTCGATCTCCTCCGGCTCCACCCACTCAAAGTCCCCCGTGGGAAGAGGCTGCGCCATCGCCCACCCGTAAAGATTATTGGCATCGGGGTAGGTGAGATACTTGGTGGGCTGGGAGCGATCGTAGGTCTCCATGTAGGGGTTGTTGGCCTTACCTTGACGATGAGAGATCATGGCCACCCCTCCCCTTGTCCCGCTCTCGAACATCATCAGCATATCTGGATCGGAAAGAAGCTCCAATCTAACCCCGGTGGTTTTTAGCATGGCATCGAAGGATAGCCCGGGGGAGGAGAAGTAGTGGACAGGATCGAGTCCATAGTTGGCCATGCAGATATCCCTAAAATTCTCGAAGATGTCGGCTAGCAGTAGCACGTCAGTCTCGAGATAGAGGTCGTGATAATCGCGTAGGGTCTTGCACTCGAAGGTCTCCCAGACTCTCTGAGCGTGTGCGTAATCCTTATCACTGATATGCTCTCCGGAGAGCGTGCTGAAGAAGGCTTCTTTATGTGGGAGCTGAGTCTCTTCCAGCTTGGCTGGTCCATCCATATAATCGTAGGGAAATACCCCCTTCCGAATCATCAGCTCGTGGCGATCGCTGAATCTCGTCTTCACGGTCGCGAATTGGTCGGGGGTGAGATTCTTAGCTAGGGTATCCAGGCTGTTGAGCATAAACCTGCACGAGTCGATGAACCTCATCTCCAGATCACCCACCTGCTTGGAGAAGCTGATGTACTTCTCTTCGGTATTGGGGATGCAGTTGATCTTACCCTCGGTGTGGCCAAGCTCCTTGACGAAGATGTGGGCGTCGTACCCGCTCAAATTATGGAAGAGGATGGGGACGTGCTTCGGAAGCTGGAAATCCAGATTGCACTGGTTGTGCGCTGCGCCGCGATATTTCCCGGTGAGATGGTCGTGGTCCCGGACCTTATCCTCTCCCAATTCGTCTCCGCAAATGTAGCAGTGCGTGCTTTCTGCGAAGCTCACCTTATCGTCGTCAGTCAGCTCCATGGGCTTATTCTCCTTGTATAGCTTGGCGATGGCCTGCACTTCTTCCTCCACGCACTGCACGAATTTCTTTGCCGCATCCTCCCCGCAGTAGACGACCGGATCCTTGTAGTCTCCGTGAGCATATTTCACGTGATAGCAGAAGCCTGAGGGTCGCTGAAGCTGGTAGGCATTCGTGTAGGAGTGGGATGGATCCGGCTGGCAGGTGTCGAGCTTCTCTGTGAAGCACTCGAAATCCGCGTAGATCGCGAAGGGGACTCTCATCATCTTTTTGATACTATGGAAGGCTATGGTGGTCCCCTCTTCCGGCATCTCGATCCTGACTGCATCTTTCTTGCTGCAATATTCCATATGCTCGTCCAAGATATCCTGCCTGGAGAAGTGGGAAAGGCATCTGCGACAGAAGAAAAGCTCATGACCGTGCTCAGAGATTTGAGAGCTCAAGAGTCGTGAGAGGCTCTTGATCCAGCAGTAATGCTGCTTACCTTCGCGAGTCAAGAAGAGGAGATCTACGTGGGTGGGGCCCGTATTCTTAGATATCCTGAGGGGGTAAATCTGAAGATCCTCTTCCTCATCCTCACCCTTCTTTACGCCGTTGAAGCCATAGACGTTGACGTTGATTGCGGGATTCTGCCTCTCAAATTTATCGATCGCCCTGAGCGAGACTGGGAAGTCGATGCCTTCGAATTTTAGCTCTTCTTCCCATTTCTTGTACTGCGATACGCGGTTGGTGGATTTCTGGTCGACTTCCTCATGGTGAAGGGCTGCCAGCACTGCCCACTGGAGGCAGCGATCATCCTCATTTTTCACATTGACGATCGCCTTCTTTTTCACGAGAGCCGATGGGGTTGATATGAAGGAGCCCCCCTTGAGTGGCTTGAATTGGTTGAGGTGGATTTCTAGCTTCTCGACGCTGCTGAATGTCCACCCGCTCCCTTCCCGCATGTACTTTGCCATATTTTCCTTGACCTTCTCCATCATGAAGGCAATCTCCAATTCGAGGTCGTCAGATTCCGTGATCATTGTCGTGCGTGATCTGAAGGTAGGGGTGATGTAGGTATTTTCTCCGGTCGTGAGGTTGGTCTTCACCAGCTCTGCTAGAAGCACTAAGTGCACCTTCAATCCCTTCTTTTGAACGAGTACATTCGAGATGGCGCTGGTGATGGTGCTCCGACTTACCTTCAGAAAAGTGGTCATATCGTGCGGCTTCGCGGGTTCGATGACGACCGTGCCAAATACGCCATTCAGAGCTTCCCGCCTATCGATGACCTTGATCTCATCCTCGACTGGAGCGTTTTTGATGTCCTCTTCCACCAGCTGGATCAGATCGTCTCTCTTGAGTTGAGAGTACTTGGTGAGGCCACGATTCTTTGCTAGTGCTTTGAGCTGCTTCTTGCTGAAGACTTCCTGGCGGACAAATTTATGGGTGGTTTTCTCCTCGATGAGCTTCACCAAGGCCTCCTTGTTCTTCCTACTGACCCCCCTCAGACCCTCATCTTTAGCTATTTGACGGAGGGTCTTCATGGTCTCTTTTACCACCATCTTACCCTCGACTGGGATGGTCTCCTCCTCCTCCTGCTGGCGTGGTTGCTTGCTATGTCTCCAGCAGAGACCATCCTTCCCAGGCTTGCTCTTGCAGAACTGACCCTTCTTCCTCTTGAGCGGAACATTGCAAGTGGTCTTTTGCTCCCCTGGTTGATGATGCTCAAATCGCAACTTGGTGGATTGTGAACCGCATTTTTGACACTGCTCGGTATGCTCATCCATCTGCACTATGTTTGGAGCATTGCAGCACTGCTGCTGCCTTTGGGGGGTTGGGGTGCTATCCTCCAAATCTTCTTCATTCTCCAGAAAGAAATCCATCATATTTCTTTCGGATGTCATATCTTTATTTATTTTAATCTGTGACATCCTTCCCTTTAAGGTATCCTTATCCCCACTATCCTCTGGAGCGACTTTTCTACCATCGAATACATATGCCATTCTTGTATTTACCCTATGCTCAATAGGGATGCCGTCCGTTTGCATTTGGCCGTCGGGGCTGGGGGTCCTATGCAGGATTTCCCCTTGAAAATGTGATTGCGGCAGAATCGGCCTTTTCATACTACTCCGGAGAGAATCGCCGACCTTCGGTAGAAAAACTTCCAATCCTAGTCAATTAAGATTGGAGTCGAGCGCACCTGGCACGTGCGGGATTTGAACTCACAACCTCAATGTTGACTGGCTAATGATACAATAGTTTGACTACTTAGACCACTCGGCCACCGAGGCCCCTTAATAAAAATAAGGAGATGTGGTATGATTGCCACTGAGACAACTATCCACCAAACTTCTAATGAAGTGGATGGAAGCAATAGTAGGCAACCGTACGGCCTTCGGCAATAAGAAAACCCATACCGTATAGTCGGCTATTAAAGACTCACGACATGAAAAATATGAAACAATTCAATTGAGAAAACTAACGGCCTAATCTCTTACAAAACGATTTACGAAAAACAAATACGACAGACAAACCAACGATAACCACTGAACTACAGGCTCCTGGCTTGGGACAGGCACATAAAGAATGTGGCTTGGTTAAACATGTTTGTGAGCGCTTAACCTAGGACAGTGCTGTCACAGCACAACACAAGAACAAACTATAAAAATCAGTTGAAATAGGCTTAACTCAACAGATCGATACAAAGCAGAAAAACATCTAACAAAAACACAGACCGGACGTGGCAGGGTATTTATACATGCATCCCTTACAACAAAAAAGACACAAATTACAGATCTGAGAGTACTAGCAGTTACTGGCAGCTAGTTGTTAACTTTCGCCAGTTACACTTAATATCAAAATTCGAAAAGCAGAAATCGCAAAACGTTTGAGAGCGTAAAACCACAAGGAACTTAACACAACATTCAATACCATTTAAGTTAACTTTACTGAAAGAACTTAAATTTTTCGTAAATCTAATGAATGTGCCCAAAATCATTTGAACCCTTATCAAACCACAACAGCAAATATCCAAACAAGACGGGTGTTGCCTTTTATTCAGGATTGCACCCCCCTACGGAAAACTTTAATTCGAACCATTGTTTCAGGTAGACATGGTAGGGTTCGTGTTCCCCATTCAAAAGGTTTTCGTTTGTATTTGTAGACTGTTGTTTGTCCATGCGTCTTCTTTTTCTGGTTATGGTGTTGTCTAAGCTTTTCTAATTCTAATTTGTGTTTGCTTCTTTTGATTTTTTTTCTTTCTTATAATATTAATATTGGCAATAAGATATAGTGGTTTCATACCTTTCAAATCCTCAGGGAAAAAGCCTGAACCTTTACATACATCACAGATAGTTGGCGATGGAGGAAAATTTTCTGAAATATTTTGTTAATAATACAACATAATCGATATAAAAACTATTAATAAAACGTGGAATAGTCAATTGATGAAGTACCTACTAAGATATACAAAACGAAGCATTTGCCTTAGATAATCACGCTCAAATGACAAAGATTTGGTAATACTTATATTGCATAATTTGAATTAACATGTACTGCTTACTTGGCCGTCCAGCAGCAGCTGTAAATACCAAGTAGTGGTAATAGAAATATGCGATTGCAATTTTAGTTCGAATGATACGTGCATCGGGAATTCACTTCATTTGTTCAGCTCGAGAAAAAAGTAAAATAACGAAAAATACCGAACTCCAAGTATTCCGAGACTAAAAGTTTCGAATGGCAATAACACATAACTTGTATGCGAAAATATACAGCAATTCCACATATATAGTACAGACTGCAAACCATGATGGAGTCAGAACTTAAGTTTTAGTTTAAAGATTTGTAATCTGAAAATTAGGTCAAAATGTTTTATTTAATGAATATAACGCTCTATACATTTGGTGCATTCGTAGCGCTTTTAAGAATTTATCTTTATCAAAACAACTCAATTAAATAATGCCGATTCTAAATTATTGTCCTCTAGATGGATGGACGGTACTCCTAGGGACAGGCAGTCCATCAGCAGCGGTAACAACCAAACGATATACATATAGTTATAAACGTATATTTCTAACTTAAGTGCAAAATGATATCCCTGGAATAACCTTTATCATGTATGATCTTGAGTCCAAAAGTCTGGAAATGCAAATACATGAAAACTAGTGGGAGCATTGCAACAAGTACAGCCAAAACCGATAATTTAGATGCAACCAAAGTAACCTACATATTTCATATACTTAAATTTTGTTATAAATCGATAATAATTGATTTTTCTATATCCACAAACTCATGGGGAGATTGTAATTTTGCAATTATGTCTGATGACTACTTTAAATGATGCAAAATGATAGTGAAAATGTTTAGAACATAATGTACATCACGGCTGTATGCAATGCGTGTGTTTTTGGGTATTTTGTCCAATACACATGACTTACTTACCCCAGGGTGTAATGTAATATAGAAAGGCGTCATAGTTTGTATCAAGGAGCATATCCTTTGCACAACTGTATTGCCATTTATTATCCATACGTCGCCTGTAAGTAAACAAGAAAAACAATAAAAGAAAATGGAAAATATGTGTATATATTGTAAGATAACTTAATTAACATCTAATCTTGTTCTGTTTTGTTCATATTGGTGTTTTTCGTTTCGTCACGCCCGTTTCTAACTTTATTGTCTCTCCATCTTAGTATAATTCTGGTGTATTTAAATGTCTTAAGAAGATTTTGTGTCTTAAGACATGGCGTAAAGACATATTAATGTACGCCTTTAATTCATTTCTAAATACACACAACTGTCTAAAGACATTTCAAGATAAAAATGAGCCATCTTTTAAAATAAGTGAGCATATGTTATACACATGTACAACGACGAATATAACAGTTGAAGCCTGTTCTCATTAATACATTTAATAAATCGGTCTCGTGATATCTGCTTTTAACAAAAATGTTAACACTGAAATATTTACATTGCGCTCAGCTTTTGCATTTGCTAGAAAATACAGCAACATATGGAACAAAGACAACGTGTAATTTACAGATCATATCTGCATATAAATCATCAATGATAGTTGCTTCAAAGAGTAAACTCGAACACTGAAAAAAATATAAGTCGACGAATAACCGACAATACCTTTAAAAGAAAATAAACGTAAAACAACAAAAAGACAAACAACAGTACATGAGGCACCTATCAAGTTTATCATATTTCAAGTGTAAAATCGTTAATAAGTCTCAATTGGTGGTGTCACAATAGAAGAAAGGGGTACTGGATTGTGGTTACGAAATTTTAAATATATCAGTTGTCATTTGTGTTGTCGTCCGTAAAACTTTCCAGCTCTACCATGTCTACCGCTATCAATAGTTGAAACAGTTTGTTCTGACAGATGGATGAAGTATGAATCCGGATTATGATATTTCAATAACAATGTACATGCAAGGTAAAAGTAAGTTTCCTCATTGTCCAAGTGAGTGTGAAATTTTAGTTTGAGAGATGATTATATGATTTGATTGGTTTGTGTATTTGCTGTACGGTTGAGTTTGATTGATTTTAACAGTGACCTTGACCTATGTTATGGTACGGTATTATCAAAAATGACGTAAACACATTAAATTAATGTAAACAAGTCAGATGATATTATGTTTTTTTTATAAATGATAGTACCTTTCTGTAAAGACTCATTTGCCAGTGTTTAAAAGAATCTTGGGATTAACTCCCCTGATTATGAACATTCATGAAGTTAAAAAGGTATATTGATGATAAATGATAACTCATTTATACTATGTTCAAAGGCATCAATTTGTTTGAAGTTGATGTTTATTGTTTGTAAATCTACGTTCTGATATTTTCCAACCGCATACCGTGTATAGAATTAAAGATGATAGCATGTATTCAGTCTGGTCGTTTAATAGATTGTTCTTCTGCTGTAAATGAACGTCTTTAACCCCAGTAGAGTCATAGAATAACAGTACAATAACGGATGGTACAAGGACACTCTTTAAGTTGTACTTATCGCCTCGGACTTGACATGAGTACTCGTGCAGAAAAACTATACGGCAACAGTTGTCACCAGCCTGTTATTTGTTACCTTTGTTCTGTGTCTAATACTTACCATAAAGGACAACATGTCGGATGTATTAAATATATAAGAACATGTAAACTCTAAAGATATTAAAAGTGTAATGTTTCAGGGGCGGATCCAGCCATTTTTAAAAGGGGGGATTCCAACCCAGGAAAAAGGGGGGGGGGGGGGGGGGGGGTTCCAACCATATGTTCCCATTCAAATGCATTGATCGGCCAAAAAAAAACCCTGAACACCCCCAGCCCCTCCTGGATCCGCCACTGTGTTTAATACTTTATCATACTGAATTGTATCGTGTTTATTTTAACACTTTAACCAATGTTAATTTGTTATTCCAGGGTTTCTGTATATAATTGTAAGATGAATGAAATTCAATGTGATGTACAATTGATGACTAAAGAACCCTTGAACTCAGATGACTTAATTGTATTTGAATGATGAATCAGAAAATTATACTTTTACACATATAACATCAGTATTAGTTAACTTCCAAAAATTTAATCTTACCTCAAAGCATAGAATTCTCCTGCGCGAGCATAACAGTATCCTGTATATACAGTTCCGGTACTGGTGAAGGTCAAGTTATAACCAGTTGGATCGTCGGCAAGGAACTCAGAAAGTATGTCTGGAAATAGTTTGGACTTGTAGCTTCTACCTCGGAGGTTACACGGGAAGCTACAGAATCCACTTGCTATAGCTGTAAATATAGACCACGTCATCGGTTGTGTTGCGTATCATTTGAGGATAACAATTGATGTGAACCGAAGGTAAAACTATGGCAACCAGTATAGTTTTAGGAATTTCCAAAAACTAATATGATGTGTATTTGAAAAATAGGTTAAAACAGACCAAATGAGGCTTTTGTAAGACAACGACGGGTGCCACAAGTTGAGCAGGATCTGCTTACCCTTCCGCACCTTAGATCACCACTTTTTTTTCAACATTCGATTTTAACATTCAACAAACGTTTTTTAACATTCAAGATTCAATTTTTTCATTTTTTTGGTGTTTTTTTTTTCATTTTTATACGACCGCAAAAAAATTTTGCGGTCGTATATTGGTATGATGTTGGCGTCGTCGTCGTGGTCGTCCGAAGACACATTAGTTTTCGCACAATAACTTTAGTTTAAGTGAATGGATCTCTATGAAATTTTACCATAAGGTTCAATACCACAAAAGGAAGGTTGGGATTGATTTTGGGGGTTATGGTACCAACAGTTAAGGAATTAGGGGCAAAAAAAGGGGCCAACAATAAGCATTTTTGTAACTTCCAGACAATAATTTCAGTTTAAGTGTATGGATCTCTCTAAAATTATACCACAAATTTCCATATCACAAAGGGATGGTTAGGATTGGCTTTGGGGGTTATGGCTCAAACCGTTTAGGAATTAGGGGCAGAAAGGGGGAAAAACAAGGTTTCCTGGTTAATGGACAATTTAAAAGCAGTGTAAGGGAGGTAATAAAAAACTCTACACATTTTTTTTTTGCAAAAAAAAAAAGGGGGGGAGGGGGTCAATACGCAACAGCATAGTGTATTGCATAAAAGCCCCCAAAAATGGGTTAATTTTTTTTTGGGGGGTGGGGGGGGGGGGGGGAGGGATGTCAATTCGCACAGGCACAGTGTATTGCACAAAAGCAAAAAATTGAATAGAAATTCAAATCATATAACCAATTCTAAGTTCTTTGACTACAGTTATTCTGTGTCAGAAACCTATTATGTGTCAAATATTTAATTACAATCCAAATTCAGACCTGTATCAAGCGCGAATATTGTGTCCATTTTTGCCCCATCTGTTCAGGGTTTGACCTCTGCGGTCGTATCCAGCTGCGCCCGGCGAAGCAATTTATTACCATTTGATTTCAACATATAAAATTCGTTTTAAAAAACATTCAACATTCGTACTTAGACGTCATCTAGGAAATAAAACATGAAGGATTCAGAGACTGTCACTTGAATAGAAGAGCCATTATTACGAATTCGAACAAACGACCTCTTGCACTCGAGGCGAACACGCTACCACGTGACCACCGAGGCGGTGATTTTGAAAACGAACGTTGAATGTTGACTCGAATGTTCAAAAAAAGTAAAATAAAAATAAGATACGAAAAAAAAATATGTTGAATGTTGAATGTTGAAATGGAATGTTGAATGTTGAAAACGAATGTTGAAAAAAAAAATTGAAAAAAGAAAAATGTGTAAGAAATCCTCGCTAAAAATTCCGGTCTACCTCCTACGGCACTCATTAGTAGCTAAAGATTTGATTTTCATTCAACAAATTAATTTATGACCTTCATGTACGTTTCGCTTAGAACACGGATATATACCAAATGGTCAATATTAATCATCCATGTAATTTGCTCTAAGGGGTGTTTGCAGAATTTAAACGGAGGCAATTTCTTGGCATGTTTTTGAATGTTGAATGTTAAATTGAATCAACTTGACATCCGTATCACATTCTTGGTAATTGGCTATTCGCACTTATGATGAAATAAACATCTTCATACTTATATCAATCTAATTCAGATACCTTTATACTTTTGTTATAGCGAAGAAATTATTAAAATTTCACTTTATGACATTGATTCGCAATAGCAAATTAAGATAAAATGTACTTACCACCCGTTATCATGCAGATAAAGACGGATATCATGGCAACTTTCATTGCACTAATTTTATCTAAAACAAATAATAAAATATAATAATGACCAACTACGTGTATAAAGTTCGATATAAATAAGTGAATTTGATATTAATACGTTTTTGATAAAATTATTTCCTCTATAGAAGTTATAAACATATGTGTGTCATTAAATAAATTGAATGTGTTTATGAACGTTTCTATCTGAGAATTCGACTTAAAATAAAGGGTGTTAATAACACGAATGATACGTGTATTTCAATATGAATATAATTAAGTGTTTTTCAATGAGAAAAACTGCACCAAAGGTCAAAGGACAAGGATGTAAATAACTATAGGTCACTTCAACAACGAAAAAAAACCATACCGTTTTACAGTACGGCTTAACAAAAAAAAAAGCTCTGGATAACAAATTGGAAAGTAAAACGTGTGTAAATATCTATACAATATTTCTTCTATAAAGATCGCCAAATCTTTAGTATTTCTAACATACTGATGGTGGAACAACTTTGTATATCAAAATTACAATGTAATTATCTGTATAGAAGTTTTAGTTCTAACTTAAGTAGCTTAAATTGTCTTTAAGTACAAAGTACCTGCATGATATACCATCAAATAACCACAGGTACTCAGTTAGCAGATTAACATTTTGTTAATCTTTTTTTGTTCAATTTCTTTGCATTTCCTGTCTATTTGTGTTACATTATTAACGTATTTAACGTTCACGTCAATATTTCTTTATTTTCTAGCAATGTACAGTTTACTATCTATATCCGTTTAATAAAAAATCCTTTTGATAATGTAATACAAATAGGCAAAACATACAAAAAAAAAAATGAAAAACATTGATTAACAAAAATTTTAATCTGCTAACCGAGTCCCTGTGCAAAGAAATTAATTATAACTGATAATCATTACTGTTCTTTTCTATTCGGTAACTTAAAGTTGTCGTTCTGTTTGCAGAATTATTTTAATTCAACTTATCGTTCACTTTCAATATTGATATGTCATATTTTTGTTGACACATTCACTTTTTCAGTGATTTAAATGGTTTCATTCAATGCCACATTTTCATACAGAGTCATACAAATCAGGGATAGTCATGCTATAAATTGCTCAAAACGTCAACTTATTTTTTCTTTCTTAATCTCTTCCTGTTGAAGTATGTTTCAACTTAATAAAAATTAGTATTTCACGCCCAGCTTTTAACAGTAATATTATTAATGGAGCAAAGAAATTCTCCATCAAATCCTTTTATTTTTGTTAAATTCACTTGTTGATCACTAAGTCTCATTTTACATTTCGAAACACAACTATAAAAACTAGTAGAATTTACTTTTTTTGTTTCTGCATTTAATTTTTATTTTTGCACCATTTTGAATATTTTTTCTGACAGTACTAGCAGTTACTGGAAGCTAGTTCAAAACCCATCACACCTAATAAATACGAGAATGAGGTTCTCTCCGACTAAAGTATTAATCATTTCACATTAAACAGATTTAGTGTAAAGACGTCGTAATAATATTCTGTTTAGGTCCTGTTGGTTTTTAGGATCCCAACGATTTTTGTTTTGCCTCACAAAATTATTGTTTTCCGATGGAGTTTAATCAAGGAATATGTAAAATCTATGTTAATTATTTTTATTTAATTCTTTTAACTTAAAAAAATCCTACAAACATTTCGAAAAGACATTTGAAAATATGAAACATCTGCTAGGGAACATCCTTTAGTGACTTGGCTTTGATTTATATCTTTAAAAATTACATATCAATTTATGATTAAACTAAAACTAAAACAACATCACTTTATTTAGAAATGAAGCATTACATTTTTACTAAAATATTTGAATGAATGTTTTATGTCAGTGGCAGATCAAGAAATAAAAAAAGGGAGAGGTCCACTTAGAAATAAGGCGAAGAGATCAGGAGTCCAAAATCTTATAAATAATGTTCCACCATAAGGTCCCCTGGCACCAACCACCTGGATCCGCCAAATTCTATCTTACAATCCAGAAAAGCGCATGAAATTTATAACGTGTTGTTTTCATTTTTTTCATAATAAAGGAAGAATAAAATTGATACTTCAAATATGCAGTGCTTTTTTCCAGAATGACCAAGACTTATCCTCAAATACGACTTACAAACTAAATAGCAACTTGTTCAGCTTTCTGTGTAGTGTTATGTAGAATTTTATCTTTCGTTCTTGCAAAGTTAACATTGCACTACCTCCACTGAAAGTCAAAATCGTACATCGGCATGTCTCAACAACATATATAACATGGTATATTAAGTTATCCTTTTCAAAGCTTCAGATGATTAACAAAAAGCTGCAAATTATTAACATACAACATTCCCAAAATATGTAGACTTCCTAACTCATACCAGATACCTCCGATCTTTATCTGTGTCCTATGAACTAGAAATATTTCTAACTATCCTTAGGCCACTTTTGTGCAGACTTATGGTGTAATTATCGTAAGGTTACTTTTTACAAAACCTATGCTTTAACTATCGTTAGGCCACTTTTCTACCGACCCATGCTTTCACTATCGTTAGGCCACTTTTCTGCAGACTTATGCTCTATCGTTAGGCCACTTTTGTAATATTTCCACATGAGTGGTATTCACTATATCAGGAATGTTAATAGTTCGTTGAAGTCCTTTTGTATACGGTTGTCTCTATTCACAGTATATATTTTCCCACTCTTTATACGACACTGCCATATCAACATATTTAAGAACAGACAGGATAAAGTATGGAAAGGCCATTTTTTGCCAACTGAATTCGAAAATTAAATAGCATTATAAATCTGCAAAATTAATATACTTCCGACGTTTATAAAACATATCAGATTATAGCCTTTATGTTCCTTAATTTTGTCTCACATATTGACATTAGGGCTTGAAACTCTTTGCATTTAGTGCATATCTGCAAAAACTGTCAAAATGTCCTCGTTTTGAGATCTTGTCTTGAGTATTTAGATATGAGCCTAAGCTTTACCCAACAAGTTAGTTTGCTGTTGAAGGCTAAATTATTTGTCATAAAGTTGTGCGTGAAATTGTCTTTTTATGCCAAATCCATTCATTTTGAAAGATTTTAACGTTTTTATGCCAAATTCATTCATTTCGAACGATTTAAACGTGTAACTATATTCAATGTATAAAATCAACTACAATGTTAGTACAAACTTTAACAAAGTTGACAAGAAAACAACTCATAGTTTTGTTTAACATGTTATAATGGAAGAATTCCAAACTAGAAAGTGAGAGAAAAGAGTGTGAATAGGAGAGAAGAAGAGAGAATAGTCAGTGAGACATTTCGTAAAACGCGAGTGACAGGATGAATGAATATGGTGGAAGTGAGTAATTGAGAAGAAATAGTGAATGAGTGAGAGAAGAGAGAGAGAGACAGAGAATGAATTAGTGCCCGGGTGCGAATGGTCGAGAGAAGAGTTAGCGAGTACAGACAAGAGCTGGGTGAGAGCAGAACGAGTGTTTGCGAACGAGAGATGAGACGAAGAAAGAGTAGACGATAGGAGAGATTGCAACTGAGTGAGTCAACGAGAAAGTATGTTAGTAAAGGAACAACTGACTAAACCTGAGTGAGTGAAGGGAGAATGAGACTGAGAGAATCGGTGAATGAGAGTGGGTGAACGAGAATCCGAGTGAGTGAAAGATGTTCAGAGGGTATATCGGGTGTTTTTTTCTGAGCATCCCTTTGTCTTTTGGTTTCTTCCGCCTCTCTTTTAAATTTAAAGATCGACATATTGTATCGACTCAAATCCCTTGGTAGTTGGTTTGACTATAGTGGATGGAATAGTAAATGCCCAGGTTCATCACCTGGTACAGCAGTTTCATTCCTGAAGGCGTCTCATGTTACAAAAACACGTTAAGCACACCAAGTTACACCAAGTTACATCATGTACACTGTACCTCTTATTGTCAAAAACAAAGATTCTTTGAATGATGATGAGGTAATCCTAGAATTCGAAAAATGGAGTTTGGAAAGATCAAAAGAATCTCCTTATATTTAATTCTGGAATGTTATCCTGCAATTTGAATAGACAGTATAGATACATGAGGCTGACGCTTTGTCAACGACGAACAACGTCTGTCTTTGATATAATCAATAGGAATAAGTTACCACTTTTTTAAACACCACCTCCAAAGAAAACTTCGACTTTCGAATGTTCCAGGAAACTGGCAAGAATTCTTGCGTCAAGATGATGTTAAAGTTGAGGACTCTCATTTGCTTGCTCATAAAAAAATTAAAACTCACTGGCATAGAAAATAAGATCGTAGTAAATGACAAGGACAACACCATTGAAAATACTGCAGAATACAGCTATGAATAATTGAGCACATGCTCCCATGAGCAGACAGATACCAGAATGCTGTTGCATGCCTTAGATGGTACCTAGAAAGGTCACGACAGAACATTGATCTGAACTGTTGATACGGATGATGTGGTATTGTTTTTGTCTTGTTTCAACAGACTGCAGATTGAACAGTTGTGGATAGTTTTGGCATTGGAAAGAACTTCCGATATATTTCAGTTCATAGAGTATGCCTTGCTCTAGGACCTTTAAAATCGAAAGTCTTATTTCTGTCCCATGCCTTCAGTGGTGCGACACAGTACCAGCTATTTCTGGTAAGGGTAAGAAATCAGCTTTGGACACGTGGTCCGTTTAAGAGGAATTTTCAGAAGCATTTGTGATTATTGAAAATCCTAATGAAGTGGAAATATTAAAATTGATAAAAGGTATAGAACGATATGTTGAGCTTCTTTATGATCGGTCTACTTCATTTAATACAGGGAATTAATTAAGAAAACATCTATACACACAGAAGACAAGAACTATTGACTATATTCCTCCAACACGAGATGCACTACTACAACATACGAAACGTGTAGCTTACTTAGGTAGTGTTATTTAGGAAAAATTATTTACAAATCCTGATATGAGGTCACCAGATTTATCTGGTTGACAAAAACTTGATGGTACGTGGGTACCATTTTGGTCAGGGCTTGCAGAAGCTACAATGTCATGTCAAGAGCTCATCCACGATGTAAGAAAGGATGTTGAGGGGCATATAAATTCTTGAAAGGAGCATTGAAATACAGGCATTATTTACTGCTCACCCGACTGTTAGAGAGAAACTGATTGAGACTGTGCTTAATTTTGATTATCCTGCAGTTGGATCTAATTTGAATTATCAATAACTTGAATATGTTCTATAAAGTTGTTATGCCGAATACTTACTTGTGAGGCGCCATTTTTATTTTCGCTCCCATTTTGAAAAAAGAAATACTTTTCTTT
This sequence comes from Mytilus californianus, assembly GCF_021869535.1. Taxonomy (NCBI): domain Eukaryota; kingdom Metazoa; phylum Mollusca; class Bivalvia; order Mytilida; family Mytilidae; genus Mytilus; species Mytilus californianus. The sequence continues at coordinate 4,233,712 of NW_026262668.1, forward strand.
TATCTTTGTAGGGTTTCATACATATTTTTCATTGGTAGTAAATTGAGAGATTTTATGAAGTCATGTAAACATTAACTATAACTGTGTAAATTTACACATTTCCGAGACGCCATTTTGAATTGTACCGGCCATTTTTATTTCATAGTTTATAACACCTCTTACAAAAAAATAATATGTTGGTTTACATTTGTATCCAAATAAATGTTTCATTATTTTTGCATCAATTAATACCATATTTTTACAAAAATAAACCGTAAACTTTTGACATTTTTGACGGCGTTATTTTGCATTTTGCCGCCATTTTGGAAACATAATCTATGTCCCCTGGTATAATTAATGAATTTTAGGAATGTGTCTATATCACATGATCAGTTTCACAAATTTGTAAACTTTATGTACCACATTGATAGTGTTTAATTGTATATCAATACCGTCAAACTCTGACATTTTTTACGGTGCCATTTTGATTAACTATGTATTTATAGAATTAAAAAAAATAATTATTGGCATATTTTAAATGTATTTCCTTAAATTTGTGATATCTACTGAACTTTTGCATATTGGTAGACTTCATCAAGTGTATGATGTTATATTCCCAGTACCTTGTGGCAGCTATCTTTAATTTGGCGGCCACATTGGATTAACATTTCACTATGCCAAGTTTCATGCTTTTAACATAAAATGATCAATTATTCTTATATCTGCTGGACTATAGGTAGTTAAGTGAATCCCAAAGAATAAAATGAAATTACTTTTCTTATCAATACTAATTAATTGATTTAATTTAATACATTCCAAAAAATTTAGGACATCGATGTTTTGATATTCCATGTAGTGGAATTTTTTTAGTAGGTTTTCCTATATGAATTGAATTTTGAATAAACCAACAAATTCAACTGTAGATAAATTAAATGAAATGCGCTATACGCCACGTTTGTTTGTTTTTTTAACATGTTAAGATATGATAAAATGTCAGTTTATGTACAATTGGTTTTGGTAAATATTTGTTGTTAATTGCATTTTTTGTTGTCGCTCGGAATATGAATATGGAATTAAACTATTACAGTTTTGTTTTTGTTTGTTTCGGTAAATATATGGTTTTATTGAATGGTGATCTCGGTGAAGCAATAAGGGGTGGGGGTAGTATTATACACAGCGCAAGGACGTTATGCTTATTTTGCCCTTTTAACTCCTTATTGAGACAAATTAATTTACCGGGGGGAAAATTAATCCGACGACCCCGTAATAATTTTATATAAAAAATATATAATACATATAATATACGCACATACATCTCTCTCTCAATATATATACAACATTTCATCAAAATTTGAAATACAGACCAACAACTTATATCTTGCCAAACGCAAATTTAAATTGTCAGACATTAAAGTTATTTATAAAGATTTTAGCTTTAAAATTGAATTGCATAAAATTCGATAAGTATATATGTTAATTACTTTCATCACGTCTGATGATTTTTCGACAGAATGTTATATATTTTAACTTTTTGTTCTTCTCTGTGGATACTTAATTGCCATAAAGTTAAATGTCATCGTCAGATGTATAATGGAAGGCGATAAACACTTTAGTATATATACCACCTGCTGTTACTTCTTACCTGGACACAATTCTTATTACGTAATAATCTAATTTTGGATGTAACATGTCTTCTGATTAGCAGATGTTTTTTGTCTATCAGCTCATAGACATAATTTTGTCATGTGACCGTGACGTCATCAACGTTTTTCATGATTTACTCCTTTGAAATGGAATTTAGAACAGACAACTTTCGAGTTCGATGCATTTCCGCCAAAAACTCTGGTTTTAGTGAACATCATTCGTGCATTTAGGGGCATCGTTACTTCCGTTCCAATGTTGAGCGAGTGGTTGGAAAACTATAATGCTATATTGCACGAATTATTTGGCAAATTAAATTCTCATAATTGAAAATCAGCACTGCTGTCATTAGGGAATTGTGATTAAGTACTTACAAAACAAACGTTATTTCTAGTTATTCCTGCACAATGACGATCACTAAGACGCTTGATAAACGTTAATAGTGCAGGGATACAGGCGATCCCCTCTATCTGGTAATTGACGTCATAAAGGCGCGCATAATTGACGAGTTTTTTCCGGTGACGGATGAACTCGAAAGTGGTCTATTAAGTTATATGGACTGATTGTAATATTTTTTTTCTGTCTTTTCGAAATAACCTTTAAAAACATGTGGTGCACACTTTAAAGTAACCTGCGTAGCGAGTTATTCAGTGTGCACCACATTTTTGATGTCAAAAACTTAAACTGCTGGTCCCAAGCCCGGATGAAGGAGGAGTGAAGTCAATAATTAAGTAGATATATATAGATAAAAATAAATGATGAAATTGGCGCAATTGTACGATTGTTTTATTGGCGCAAATGAAACCTATAGTTTTCAAAATATAGTGGCGCAAAAGTAGCATTGGCGCAAATAAGTTGTGGCACAAATGATTTTGTTTTTGGCGCAAATAGATATCGGCCATCAGACAGTAACCCAAAAACTAAAAAAAAAAGAAATTCTAGTGATAAGGCAGTCCAAAATAAAATGGAATATCCTCTTTGCGGACAGAAATATGCAAAATTCATCAATTCATCAAAAAATACCGAATGCATCAACAATTCTAGTTTGTGCAAACGGTTTTTGATGACTTCAATGGTTAGAAATTTCTTTGCTGAAAGAAACAACAAAGTTAGAAACTTGCGTAAAACTATGAGAATATTCCACGACAGAAATGTCTTCTCTCAGACCTCAGAAGAAGTTCATAAAGTTGTCAGTTTAATGGAAGAAATCTCTATTATTCATTACAAAATAAAGTCATTGGAGCAGTAAGTTCATTGGAAGAAATTTATTTTATCGGGCGTATGACGAAAATATATCATTTATGGCAGCTAGTTCGTTGGAAGAAATTTTCTTCTATCAAACGTAATATGAATTACTTCCAGGTGATTGCTTGTTTAAGAAATTTCTTCTTTCAGATGTAAACCTAAAATGAAATATTTATTCTGAGCCGTTAGTTCGTTGGAAGAAATTTCTTTATCAAACCTGACCTAAATGTAATATATGTGGCATTTAGTAAGTCGGAAGAAATTTCTTCTATCAAACCTTCAGTGAAATATTTGAAGCAGTTAGTCCGTTGGAAGAAATTTCTTCTATCAGACCTACATGTAGATCTAAAATGAAAAACATGTAGCTGTTAGAAAGTTGGAAGATTTTTTTTTCAACAAACTATCAGACTTAGACCTAAAATATAAAATCTTAATTAGAATATTTGGAGCACTTACTTCGTTGGAAACATTTCTAGCTTTAAACAAAGTTAGATCATTGGTAGAAATTCTATTCACTATGAAGCAAATAACGTGACTGTGAGTAACATAATAATACCCAGGAACTGCTCAGATGACATCATGTACGCGTGGCAATTTATTTTCAAATCACATGAATTTACCTGACATTTTGGCATCAAACAGTATAAATGAAGAAGTGTAGCTGAACATAATTAGGTACGGATTTGTTTTCCTATTTTGGGGAAGGGTATTTTCGAGTAAAACAACTTTAAATTTTAATAAAAAAAAATCCTGTTTGACAAGCAAATATTTTTTTTTAAAAAGCATCCCACCTTTGCACAGACAGAATAAGAATGATCGGTGCGTTCGAAGGATATGCCCACATTACATTTTCTAATTTTAAAAACAAAAGAATTGTTGAATATTTAATTGCATTACCTGTTCTCAGAGACACTCAAAATGTAATGGCGTTGAAATACAATATTGTTATGAGAAAGTTAATGATACATGAAAGCATGCTGATAAATCGATTTAAGTAATGACAGCTTTAATAAAAATCGAATGAGCATGTCTTTCGACACGTTTAAAATCGCAGTACATGTACTTGAAATATGTCATTTAAGGCTAAAAATAAAACTTTGATAGAAGCCATTCCTTTCCACTTACTAACTGCTAAAAGTATTTCATTTTAGGTGTATGTTTGATAATAGAAATTTCTCCCATCGAACTAACAGCTACATGTATTTCATTTAAGATCTAAATGTAGTTTTGATGGAAGAAATTTCTAACCATTGAAGTTATCAAAAACAGTTTACAAAAATTGGCAAACAGTTGATGTATTTGCACTTTTTTTTTTTGATAAATTCATGATTTTTGCATATTTCAGTACGCAAATAGGACATTCCTGGATTTTCCTCTTTTATTTTGGATTGTCTTTGATCAATATTTAACATTCGTCAGCAATACGCAATGGTATTACAGTCAATAAGACATGTTAATTAAGGAATTCAGTCGAATAAGTTGTGAATAAAGTAAAAGAGTGTTATCAATCCTTAATGCTTGGTGGGTAAAAATACAGTAATCAGGAGTTACCTATTTTGCATTAAACCACTTTTCAAAAGAAAATTAGAAAATGGCTCCTGACAGTATTTATAAGAAACTGTTTTTTCCTGTTTACGTAGCTGTCTTACTTGCACTGTGTCTCGCCTGAGATTGCTGCTGTCGTTGTAAAAGTGTAATGTTGACTTAAAAAGTGTGTACAAGTATTGAAACTTTTTCTTTAGATGCTATTTATTGGTCTTGAAGATTAGGTTCTGTCCAAGTTTCATAACAATCCATGAAGGTTTACAAATTTATCATGTCAAAAAAATATATTCCCAGACAGTCTGTAAATGTAAACTACAAAAAACGAAGTTCATCTATCATGTCTATCAGAAAAATACTAAAAATGAAAAAAATATATTTTCAAAGGTTTGCTTCAGCAAAAATTATCTTTTCATCATTAAAAACTTCTGCCAAAATTTTATAAAACTCTGTTAAGGTTTGACAAAGTCATTGATGTGTACCAAACTTTAACCCCAGAATGATGAATCTACTTGTTACATGTAGGATGCTGTTACATAGTCTCCCAAACAAAGTCCCCATAAATATAAACCCCTAAAGACTCTTCCTATTGAATAAATTGAAAAAAAGTTCAAGGTCAAAGGTCAAGGCATAATTGATCATTTACCTTTCAAAAGGCCATATGTTCCCGTGGTCATTACTTAAGACCCATTTGTCTATAACTAACTGTTCTCAAGTTATAATCATTTGAAATGATAAAAAATCTTAAAATCACATAGGGTTCTATAGTAAACCCTTTCCTTCTTTTGACCCCTCAAAGTACCCCTTAATAGACCCCAATGCACAAACAAAACCCTGATTGCACCACTAGACATGTTAGTCTATTTAGTAAAATACTGAGTAAAAATTTGACAAAATTTGGAGAGAGGCAATACATAATTTTATCCCCAACTTTAGAAAGGGACAATAGCCGGCTGCAACGCGAGTGCTGTCTCATTTTACCTAACATTTCCTGTATTATAGTGTGCATACCAACTTAATCCTAACAGACAAGACAAAGATGATGTAAATACTGCATGCATGAATAAAGTACTTCAAACATTGGATTTAGTAAATAGCGATGTTGTACAATTTGAGTTGACTTGTTTTGTCTAAAACACTGCATTCTATGCACTAATCAAAAAAGATTAATCATTCTGTTATTAGTGGAAAATTTCACGAAAATGAATATCTTGATAAAATGCACACTCTTAATATATTATACCCTGTACTATATAAAAGTTCAAGTTATAGGACGAGTTAGTAGAACAAACCTAGCTTGCACCCTGTATGCAAAATTTCACCAAAGGCCACCAATGGGTCTTCAACGCAGCGAGAAAATCCCGCATCCGGAGGTAGGCCTCAGCTGGCCCCTTAATAAAAATGTGTACTAGTTCAGTGAAAATGGACGTCAAACTAAACTCCAAACCATATAAATGAACTAAAATTATAAAACATACAAGACTAACAAAGGCCAGAGGCTCTTGACTTGGGACAGGCGCAAAAATGCGGCGGGGTTAAACATGTTTTGTGTGATCTCAACCCTCCCACTATACCTCTAGCCAATGTAGAAAAAAAGAAACACACAGCAATAAGCACAGTAAAACCCAGTTTAAAAGAAGTCCGAGTCCGATGTCAGAATAGGTAACAAAAGCAATTAAGCAAAATGACAATGATACATAAATTAACAAAGGACTACTAGCAGTTACTGACATGCCAGCTCCAGACCTCAATTAAACTGATTGAAAGATTATGTCTTCATCATATGAAAATCAAGCACAATCCCTCCCGTTTGGGGTTTAGTATCATACCATCATAAAATATATGAGAAGAACATAACCCGTATCATGCCAACAACTGGTTTTAGAATAAATGTGTTTATTTCCGATGCAAAGTCTCTATGAGTGAATCAATATTAATACCAAAATATGCAATCCTTAATGACCTGACAACAGTATCGTAACTATATCCCTTCTGAATAAGTCTGTTTAAAGGTTTGGTAAGCTTTTGAGGTGAATACCGACATTTTTGTGCTTTGTAAAGAATATTACCATAAAAGATTGGACGTGAACTACCTGAACGTACAAGATGTCTGCATGTTGATTTATATTTACGAATGATGTCCTTGTACCTATGATAAAATTTAGTAAATGTTTTGACTAGTTAGTGATATCGAAAACCCTGGTGTAATAATTTTTCAGTAATAGAGATTTCTTTCGTTAAAATCTAATACTATGTTACATACACGAGTGAATCGAACAAGTTGAGATATAAAAACACCATAACATGGTGACAAGGGAACGTCACCATCTAAAAATGGATAATTAACGATAGGAAATGAAAAATCATCTCTTTTATCATAAATTTCGGTATTAAGCTTCCCGTTAAAGATATAGATATCAAGGAATGGTCAGTGTTCATTGTTAGTATAAGCTTTATTCAAAGTCAGTTCGGCAGGATAAATCTCTTTAGTGTACATACTGAAGTCGTCATAATTGAGAGCCAATATATCATCCAAATATCTAAAAGTGTTATTAAATTTTTGAATTAGATGTTGCTTCGATGAGTCTTTGCTGATTTTAGTCATAAATGTAACTCATAACAATACAGAAATAGGTCCGCAATAAGTGGTGCACAGTTAGTCCCCATGGGAATTCCGATAACTTGACGATATACGGAATCTCCATGGCGATCAAAAATATTATTTAGTAAAAATTCAAGGGCAGTTATAGTATCAAAGCAGGTCCAATTGACATAGTTCTTTTGTTTGTTGTTACTAAAAAATGACCTAAAAGAGTTTGAACATATATTTTCGTATTCTGACTTTTTAAATATTTAGATATATAATATTAGTTACATGGTGTGTTAGTGACCTTATACGATATATATGGGGTCAGTAAATTCCATATGGAGAGAGAGCAATACTCGAATCCCCATATAAAATTTTCGCTCTCACCCCATATGGAATTTACTGACCCCTTGTATATCGTATTAGGTCACTAGCACATCGTGTAACGAATTTATCTTACCGACTATCTTCACATATGGTATTTAGACTAGCGGCCTATCAAAGTGATTAAGTCTTCAATACGTCTATACAAAAAAACAGATGCCAACAATAACAACATGTTAGCTTTAAATTTGTTTTACGAATATATTTCAATCGTTCATTATCAATTTCTTCGTCTGTTGAAACCTTTCAGATTTCTTTTTTGTTTTGAAAGGGAAGCAACTCCTTACTAACCCCATACCATATTTTTGAGGACACCCTATATCAAATATATAGCCACGTGTAGTCCTTTAACCAATCATATCCCTAAAAATCTATAGCAGGTAAGATAGATATATATATATACCATGCATGCCAAATGTTCCCGAAAGCAATCTGTCATTTGTGGAAAATGCAAAGAAAATAAAATCCTGACAATATACACCCTTTTAAAATATATAATAACACCCTACATAATGTGAGCGTTCTAGCTTGAAACATGTAGAAGAAGTAAGCCACACAAACCATGTACCCTGCATGCCTTAGACGTTCAGCAATCTGTTGTTTGTAGAAAATAAATAAAAAACAAGACAAAATCTAGACAATATGCACACTGTTTGTATATGTTCTAACACCTTACATAATATAAAAGTTCTTGCTTGAAAATTGTAGTCCTGAGGAATCGGCCAAACAAATCAAATACCCAATGTGGGATCGACAAATGGACTTTGTAACACGATGTTTTGTCGCAAAGAGTGGTGGCCGGGGCATGATAAATATATATTTTTTATAATGATGTTTTATTTTTTAAGGCTATCCTTTAGAATAAGCAGTTCAAGTTTAAATAGTAATTTGAATATCTCAAAATGTAGCAATGTAAACGATGCAATGCATGGATTCCCCCTCCCCCGAAATATGTACTAGGAGACTTAAATGTGTTTTTTTTATTGGTATAAATATTGATTTTGCTATCAGAAAATTAAAACCAAACTAAATAGTATTGTTATATACATATGATATGCACATTCACGGTTCTACAATCTGTCGATACCCGTATCTTGGCATTGCACAAAGTAATGTTTTCTCTGACTGATAATGAAGTCTTTACACTAAATCCATTTGATCCGTTTAAACACTTTAGTATATATACCACCTGCTGTTACTTCTTACCTGGACACAAATCTTATTACGTAATAATTTAATTTGGGATGTGACACGTCTTCTGATTAGCTGAGAGTTTTTTGTCTATCAGCTCATAGACATAATTTTGTCATGTGACCGTGACGTCATCAACGTTTTTCATGATTTACTACTTTAAAATGGAATTTAGAATTATATTATAAGGACTGCATGACTGTAATATTTTTTTTCTGTCTTTTCGAAATAACCGTAAAAACATGTGGTGCACACTTAAAAATAACCCGCATAGCGAGTTATTCAGTGTGCACCAATTTTTGATATCAAAAACTTAACATGCCGGATAGTGAAGTCAATAATAAAGTAGATATATATATAGATAAAAATAAATGAATTGATGAAATTGGCGCAATTGTGCGATTGTTTTATTGGCGCAAATAGTTTTCAAAATATAGTGGCGCATAAAGTAGTATTGGCGCAAATAAGTTGTGGCACAAATGATTTCGTTTTTGGCACAAATAGATATCGGCCATCAGACAATAACCAAAAAACTAAAAAAAAAAAAAATTCTAAACATAATGATAAGGTAGTCCAAAATAAAATGGAATGTCCTCTTTGCGGACAGAAATATGCAAAATTCATCAATTCATCAACAAAAAAAATACCAAATGCATCAACAATTCTAGTTTGTGCAAACGATTTTTGATGACTTCAATGGTTAGAAGAAATTTCTTCTCTGAAAGAAACAACAAAATTAGAAACTTGCGTAAAACTACTGAGAATATTCCACGACAGAAATGTCTTGTCTCAGACCTTAGAAGAAGTACATAGAGTGGTCAGTTTAATGGAAGAAATCTCTATTATTCAAGACAAAATAAGTCATTGGAGCAGTAAGTTCACTGGAAGAAATTTATTTTATCAGACTTATGACGAAGATATAATATTTATGGCAGTTATTAGTAGCTATCAAAGGTACCAGGATTATAATTTAATACGCCAGACGCGCGTTTCGTCTACATAAGACTCATCAGTGACGCTCAGATCAAAAATATTTATAAAGCCAAACAAGTACAAAGTTGAAGAGCATTGAGGACCCAAAATTCCAAAAAGTTGTGTCAAATAGGGCTACGGTAATCTATTCCTGGGATAAGAAAATCTTTAGTTTTTCAAAAAATTCAAAGCTTTGTAACAGGAAATTTATAAAAATGACCATATAATTGATATTCATGTCAACACCGAAGTGCTGACTACTAGGCTGGTGATACCCTCGGGGACGAAACGTCCACCAGCAGGGGCATCGACCCAGTGGTGTAAATAGTTATCAAAGGTACCAGGATTATAATTTAATACGCCAGACGCGCGTTTCGTCTACATAAGACTCATCAGTGACGCTCAGATCAAAATAGTTATAAAGTCAAACAAGTACAAAGATGAAGAGCATTGAGGACCCAAAATTCCAAAAAGTTGTGCCAAATAGGGCTAAGGTAATCTATTCCTGGGATAAGAAAATCCTTAGTTTTTCGAAAAATTCATAGCTTTGTAACAGGAAATTCATAAAAAGTTAGTTCGTTGGAAGAAATTTTCTTCTATCAAACGTAATGTGAATTACTTCGAGCTGATTGCTCGTTTAAGAAATTTTTTCTATCAGATTTAAACCTAAAATAAAATATTTAATCTGAGCCGTTAGTTCGTTGGAAGAAATTTCTTCTATAAAACCCTCATTTAGATCTAAAATGAAACACATGTGGCTGTTAGTGGGTTGGGAGAAATTTCTTTATCAAACCTGACTTAAAATGTATAATATATGTGGCATGTAGCATGTTTAGTAAGTCGGAAGAAATTTCTTCTATCAAACCTTCAGTGAAATATTTGAAGCAGTTAGTCCGTTGGAAGAAATTTCTTCTATCAGACCTACATGTAGATCTAAAATAAAAAAAACATGTAGCTGTTAGAAAGTTGGAAGAAATTTCTTTCAACAAACTATCAGACTTAGACCTAAAATACAAAATCTTAATTAGAATATTTGGAGCACTTACTTCGTTGGAAACATTTCTAGCTTTAAATAAAGTTAGATCATTGGTAGAAATTCTATTCACTATGAAGCAAATAACGTGACTGTGGGTAACATTATAATACCCAGGAACTGGTCAGATGACATCATGTACGCGTGGCAATTTATTTTCAAATCACATGAATTTACCTGACATTTTGGCATCAAACAGTATAAATAAAGAAGTGTAGCTGAACATAATTAGGTATGGATTTGTTTTCCTATTTTGGGGAAGGGTATTTTCGAGTCATACAACTTTAAATTTTAATAAAAAAAAATCCTGTTTGACAAGCAAATAATTATTTTTAAAAAGCATCACACCTTTGCACAGACAGAATAAGAATGATCGGTGCGTTCGAAGGATATGCCCACATTACATTTTCTAATTTTAAAAACAAAAGAATTGTTGAATATTTAATTGCATTACCTGTCCTCAGAGATACTCAAAATGTTAGAGCGTTGAAATACAATACTGTTATGAGGAAGTTAATGATACATGAAAGCATGCTGATTAATCGATTCAAGTAATGACAGCTGTAATAAAAATCAAATGAGCATGTCTTTCTATACGTTAAAAAATTGCAGTACATGTTCTTCAAATATGTCATTTAAGGCTAAAAATAAAACTTTGATAGAAGACATTCCTTTCCACTTGCTAACTGCTAAAAGTATTTCATTTTAGGTGTATGTTTGATAAAAAGAAATTTCTCCCATCGAACTAACAGCTACATGTATTTCATTTAACATGTTTAAGATCTAAATGTAGTTTTGATGGAAGAAATTTCTAACCATCGAAGTTATCAAAAACAGGTTACAAAAATTGGCAAACAGTTGATGTATTTGCACTTTTTTTGGTTAAATTAATGATTTTTTGCATATTTCAGTACGCAAATAGGACATTCCTGGGTTTTCCTCTTTTATTTTGGATTGCCTTGATCAATATTTAACATTCGTCAGCAATACGCAATGTTATTACAGTCAATATGACATGTTAATTGAGGAATTCAGTCCAATAGTTGTGAATAAAGTAAAAGAGTGTTATCAATCCTAAATGCTTGGTGGGTAAAAATACAGTAATCAGGAGTAACCTTTTTTCGCATTAAACCACTTTTCAAAAGAAAATTAGAAAATGGCTCCTGACAGTATTTATAAGAAACTGTTTTTTTTGTTGTTTTGTTTACGTAGCTGTCTTACTTGCACTGTGTCTCGCTTGAGATTGCTGCTGTCGCTGTAAAAGTGTAATGTTGACTTAAAAAGTGTGTACAAGTATTGAAACTTTTTCTTTAGATGCTATTTATTGGTCTTGAAGATTAGCTTCTGTCCAAGTTTCATAACAATCCATGAAGGTTTACAAAATTTATCATGTCAAAAAAAAAATAATCCCAGACAGTCTGTAAATGTTAACTACAAAAAACGAAGTCCATCTATCATGTCTATCAGAAAAATACAAAAATGAAGAGAATATATTTTCAAAGGGTTGCTTCAGCAGAAATTATCTTTTCATCATAAAAAACTTCTGCCAAAATTTCATAAAACTCTGTGAAGGTTTAACAAAGTCATTGATGTGTACCAAACTTTAACCCAAGAATGAACAAAGTCCCCATAAGTATAAACCCCCAAAGACTCTCCCTATTGAATAAATTGAAAAAAAGTTCAAGGTCAAAAATCAAGGCATAATTGATCATTGACCTTTCAAAAGGCCATATGTTCCCATGGTCATTACTTAAGACCCCATTTGTCTATAACTAACTGTTCTCAAGTTATAATCATTTGAAATGATAAAAAATCTTAAAATCCCATAGGGTTCTATAGTAAACCCTTTCCTTCTTTTGACCCCTCAAAGTACCCCTTAATAGACCCCAATGCTCAAACAAAACCCTGATTGCACCACTAGACATGTTAGTCTATTTAGTAACATACTGAGTAAAAAATTGCCAAATTTGGAGAGGGGCAATACATAATTTTGTCCCTAAATGTAGAAAGGGACAATAGCCGGCTCCAATGCTAGTGCTGTCTAATTTTACCTAACATTTCCTGTATTATAGTTTGCATACCAACTTAATCCTAACAGACAAGACAAAGATGATGTAAAAACTGCATGCATGAATAAAGTGCTTCAAACATTGGATTTAGTAAATAGCGATGTTGTACAATTTGAGTTGTTTTGTCTAAAAGACTGCATTTTATGCACCTATCAAAAAAGGTTAAATATCTGTTATTAGTGGAATATTTCATGAAAATGAATATCTTGATATAATGCACACTCTTAATATATTATACCCTATACAATATAAAAGTTTAAGTTGTAGGACGAGTTAGTAGAGCTTGCACCCTGTATGCAAAATTTCACTAAAAAATACAAAGTTCAACATTCTGTCATTGTTGAAAATCCCGAGAATATACACCCCCTTTTTATATGTGGAAACACTCTGCATTATATTGACTTGAGTTAATTTCAATATGATAATAAACGAGCCTTCGTGGAGTTTATTATCACTATTTAAATTAATTAACGAGATTTGACATCAAGCGGTATTTTCACTAGTTGTTTAACCTATTTCACTTATGGTCAACACTTTATGTGTTAAATTAAAAATTCTGTGAATCCTTGATCTAGTCTTTTGCACATACCAGTATGATATCATGTCTCCTTTTCCGTCGTAAAACTTTGACATCAGACATTTTAAAACTTTTGTACGCTTCAGAATGTAATAAAATTTGACAAAAAGAAGATTTCCAGGATAAAAATGTGAGTGTTTCAAGAAACATATGTCTATTAACGAAATGTACACGTCTTATTAACCTTTGAAAGTTATCAATGACTTACCAAATAGCCAATGGAAATGTTGTTATATCATCTTATGGTGCTGGATGAGCCAATCAAATTAACGCAGTTTTCGTATCACACTCCATGCAGTGTGATACGAGAAATATCTCTTCATGCAAGAAATAGATAACAAGCCACAATCATAAGAGAATACCTCTTTATAAATTTTTGCATTCAGGGCGCTTTTCTATATTTACTTTTATTAACCAACTGACAATTCATTTAATGTGGGGCATGGGTTTTCAAAATAGATTGTTTGATTTTAAATTTCTAGAAACTCATTTATTTATGTTTCAAATGAAAACAGTGATTTTCAAACTAAATTCTCTTTCTGTATGTTATTAAACCAATCTTGTTTGTCCCAAGCAAAAATCCATGTCCCCCCCCCCTTTAACACACACACAAAAGATAAAAATGAATGGTTTGTACCTAAATAATTATCTAGCTATTATTTGTTTAACTACAAGAAGGAGATATGTGTGACTGATGCTGTATTCTAAGAAAAAATATATATGTGTATTGCATAAAAACAAAAAAGATTGTTATATATTGTAGTATATTTATCATCAAAATATATATATGATGCATCACAGACAATACGTGGACGGATGTAATATTCTACAAAAAAATAAAATTTGTTTACTACAATGTAAGATAATGTAATATGTATGCAATTGTCTTTAAATGATATCAGTGATAATATGGTTACCTCAAAAATATTATACTTTTATCTAAATTGAGATATACCTTGGACTGCAATTTTCAATTATAAAATAGGACTGTATAAACTAGTGCCACATATTACAGACCACAATGAACAATGTATAGTTCATACAGGGTTTTATGTTCAATATCTGTTACCGTAATAAATGTTTTTGGTAATAAACATTAACGATTGACGTAACAAACATTATATCATTTACAAAATTTTTCTTACAAAAGATTAATTCTATTTTGACTGATATTGTATAGATGGAAATCAACAAGCTGTTGAAATAAAATCTGTAACAGTGTACTCTGGTAGACTGTTCTTAACATGCTTGATTCATGTACTTTGATTTCAGCTTTATAAATAAATCCATAAAAAATAAGAGCAAAATTTGCTGAACACAGAAAATCACCAGGTATATTTCTTTGATACCTGTATTCATTTATTCATACTATAAAACTTTAAACCCTTTATTGTATATTAATAACACTTACAAATTTATCAATGCCAAATAACATGTCATTTTGATTTACATACACAAACAAAGTCGACTTTTATATACTACAAACTGTGAGTCTAGAAATTCTTTTTAAAAAAATTGTCCAATATAAAAATATGAAGATGTGGTATGATTGCCAATGAGACAACTCTCCACAAGAGACCAAATGACACAGAAATTAACAACTATAGGTCATCGTACAGCCTTCAACAATGAGCAAAGCCCATACCGCATAGTCAGCTATCTAAGGCCCCGAAATGACAAATGTAAAACTATTCAAACTATCTAAGTTTGTTCCACCACATCATTTGCTTAATGTCCTTAACATTTCAATACATTACCGCTTATAGTGTTAACGAACGTAATCATAGAAACAAAGCATATGACCAAACCTTATACATGTACAGCCAAAAATATAGTGTAACCAGCTGCTAAGTGTAGGTCCTCAGTTTGAATAAGATAATTGTTTATTTGAATATTTCTTTTCCTTTACTCCATCAAAAGCATTCCTTAACTCCATCAAAAGCATTCCTTAACTCCATCAAAAGCATTCCTTTACTCCATCAAACCTTTACTTCATCAAATGCATTCCTCTAACACTTTTATTGTAATGCAACAACATTCCTGGTAAAATGTATCCTACAGTTAGCATGCACTATTCGATGGAAAAGCACTTGTGTAATACTGCTTAAAAACACTTACATCATCAAAACATAACTTTCTAGTCATTTCAAAAGTTTTGCAGTACATGTTGTACAACAAAAAGGTTATTGCATGAATATTAGTGAAAAATATTCCAATAAATTGTCCTTTGGACTTTCGAGATCATGTAAATATAATATTCTACTTAAAACAATTTTCACCAATATTGGTGCAATAACCTTACAGAATATCATACAAATTTAATTATTTCTAGCCCTAAAATATAATTTGTTCATCATCAACATATTCCTGGTCCTGATATTCATCACACAACTTTTTCCACCAGGGTTGCCGTAGTAATCGTAATTGTTCAATATGATTTGTTTTTGCTTTAGTTGCTACTGGTAACAAACTACTTGAATACATTTCTACATCTTTATCTGTAACGCTGTTTAATGGTGGTGCCACTGAAATTTAAGTAATAAAGTAAAAAATGCATGTAAAGAAAGACACAAAAAAGCAAAATTTAGGAAAACAAATAATTTCAATTTTAAGAATGTAACTTTAAAAAAATGTAATATAAAAAAACAATATCAAGAAACAGCAACAAAATAATGAAACCATGATTTAATGATTTATTTATAGGTACAGTTTTCAATAGCTATGTTATCTATAAAAAAAAATACTCATACTGAGACATAGTCAATTTCTGCTGAGTTGGCATTAAACTGACGTTTACCAATCAGCTGTTATGAGTCTGGAAAAGTTGGAAATAAATTTAACAAAGAGCTTTCATCAATTTTGATAGCACGATGTTACAAACAACTACCACCACTGTTGAAATACGTGGCATTTGACAGGCATTTTACAATTAGTAAGGTACGACTAATAATGGAGCTTCTTTCAAATAATTTTGTTGGTTTCCAGGCTGAGCAGCTCCTGTCCAAATTGACATTATTGTCCCCCGCGTTACACGTTGCAGGGGACATGGAAATACTGGGCATCCATCCATCCGTGTGTCCGTCCGTCCGGTATTGTATCGATCTCACAGGTACAATTCTTGCCAGATTTTTATAAAACTTATACTATACAATTATGGCCCGTTGAAAAGGTGAATATCCAAAATTGTCAACACGAGAAGGTTATTTCACTGAGGGCGCCGCCCGAAGTGAAATAACTTTTAAGGGTTGACAATTTTGGATATTCATTGCTTCTAAGGGGCCACAATTGTTTTATTATACCGAACTAACAGTGGAAGGGCATTTTGAATCATTGTAAAAGCACTTACCCTTACTTGAGTCAGTAACAAACACAAGTTGACGTTCAAAAATACATGTAATTTGTGTCTTAGAATTCTCGTATGTACAACAAAGGTAGATACTTTTTGTAAAATATTGATGGCCCTGAAAAGGACCGTTATTAGAGATATCATCGGCACAAGATGCACGTCAAAAGCCTTATTTCCTCTTCTCTCGATCAATGGGCTTCCTGTAACTTGAACTTTGAAAAGGTTATTCGCCAGTGAATAATAGGGTTATTCAATGCTGGTGTAAATTTTAGGGTTATTCGTTCTTCCTTGCAATTGAATGAAAATTAACTGAATTATTCCATGTCACGTGATAACGTTTAACCCAATAGAATTGTTTGAAATATATGTAAGGTATAATAATATAGGTTAATATCAGCAATATCTCGGACAAGTTGTATAACGATGGCAATCGACTTTTTCAAAAAAGAGTCATGCCCCTTGGAAACATTTAATTTATGAAAAATGGCCTCTTTAGCGCTCTCACGGGTACAATTCTTCCCAGATTTTTATAAAACTTTTACTTTAGGTTAATATCAGCAATATCTCGGACAAGTTCTATAATGGTGGATGATGGACTTTTTTTAAAAGAGTAATGCCCCTTGGAAATATAAAATATGTGCAATGTGGGGGACATTGGAACTCTGTTCTTTTATTTCAGGTTACAGATAGATAAAGGGTACTCATCTTTCCTCTTAAATAGCATTTTGAGGATTGCAAACTACATATTTTTATATAAGACCTTGTTTGTTTCTAGTTTGCAACTGAAATGAAATTGGGAATAAGTAAATAAAGCAGTAACTTGGAGGATATATGTTCCAACTGGTTGTTTTCACCAGTTAGAGAATTATTAAGAATTAATATTTCATTTTTCAAAAATTGTTCTAGATAAACTGGAAACACTTTGATTCACAAAACATCATGAATAAAAATATGCTATGTCTGTTGTCATTTTTACTATACATATTACAACTGATGTTATACATAGACATTTTTGTCATTTCTTATTCCAAGTTTCAATCCTGTTGATGACCAATGTTTTTTTTTTCCTATCTGTTATCCTTTTTCGTATATATATATCTCAGATACAGCAAAACTACAAAACTTATTTAAGATACATAAAAAAAAATTTTGTTTTCCAAAACAAGAAAAATAGACATTGTCTTTACTGATAAAATAAATCTACTGTGGATTCATTTATTTTCGTGGGAACCAATTTTCTCGGATTAAGGAAACTTACATATTCATGGATATTTAATTTTGTGGTTTTGCCGAAGTCTGCATACAAGCCTATATAAAATTTATCATTTGTTGAACATTTAATTTCGTGGTTCACCTGTACCCACGAAATCCACGAAAATTGGTATCTCACGAAAAATGATGAATCCACAGTATAAAAAATAATAAATAAATATTCAAGAAAATAATCCTAGATGAATGATAAAAATAGAAAAAAAACATAGACATCTCATATTAAGTAGTAAACTTTTAACTATTAGAAAATCACACAAAATTTAGGAAAGTGGTGATAAAAACTAAACTATACTCACAATGTACAAGTTCAGAATCTACATTTAATCTGGCTATTAAAGCTTCCCTGTGGTGCTGTTTTTCCCTGTTTACTCTTGCAGATTTATAATAACGAGCTAACATTTCTGCTGCTTTCTTATGTCCTTGTTCTAACTCTTCTCTTGATGTATACACAGTCTGAAGTCAAAGTTCATAATACCTTTTTTCATAATTCTTTCAAAACATTTTTTTTTTATTTACATAATATTTGATTATATCACATATGGTGTAGCATTCTTCTTTTTCATTGGTAATTACGATCTACAATTATGATTCAAAGGGTAATAAAGTATATGGACGCTATGTTTCTATTTATATGTATATTAACAGTCAACATTGAAAATCTTCCAAAATTCAACGTAAAATACGCTATTCAATGTAAAATATGTTATGTATCTATTCATATAACAGTCTTTATTAAAAATCTTGCATAATGCAATGTAAAATACAGAGAAAGAACATTAAAGTCGATTTCCATAATACGTGTACACGGTTTACATATGTAATATATAAATTTTAAAAGGACTTTCACTCAGTCAATATGTTATATATGGACCTTTTACATTATATTGACACTCAGAATTCATCCTCGGTCAACATAATCTGAACAGGTCCATATATAACGTATTGACATTGTCAAAAGTCCATAACTAATTTGTAAGTTCACATCTAAACTATCTATCATATGAATCTTTTCAATCTTTTTATATCTGAAAATTTTATCTTTTATCTTAAAATTCTGAGGATGTTTTGCTTAATCAATGTGAAGAGCATTGATAAGGCTGTCCAACACCTACTGTGATATTTTTCAGTTACTCTTTTTATCTTAAGCAAAAGTGATCATTTAAATCTGGCATTCTATATGCTATAAAAATGTTAGACCTATTGTGTGTCAAATAGTCTTTGGAGAGTAACTTTTACGAAAATATCTGAACCAAAGAACAAACATGAGCAGTAATAGTTCAAAACATGTAGGTAAGGGTCCGGAAACGATCATATTTGCCAGTCATGACCGAAACTGAAAACTATTTTTACTAGATAACATTTTTGTTCGCTTTGGAGATTCCGTATATCGTCAGGTTATCGGAATTCCAATGGGGACTAACTGTGCACCACTTATTGCGGACCTTTTTTTGTATTGCTATGAGTTACAATTTATGACAAAAATCAGTAAAGACCCATCGAAACAACATCTGATACACAAATTTAATAATACTTTTAGATATTTGGATGATATTTTGGCTCTCAATAATGACGACTTCAGTATGTATACTAAAGAAATTTATCCTGTTGAACTTACTTTAAATAAAGCTAATACTAACAATGACCACTGCCCTTTCCTCGATCTTGATATCTATATCATTAACGGAAAGCTTAATACTAAAATATATGATAAAAGAGATGATTTTTCATTTCCTATCGTTAATTATCCATTTTTAGATGGTGACCTTCCCTTGTCACCCTCTTACGGTGTTTATATATCTCAACTTGTACGATTCGCTCGTGTATGTAACAATGTTTTAGATTTTAACGAGAGAAATTTATGTATTACTGAAAAATTATTACACCAGGGTTTTCGATATCACAAACTAGTCAAAACATTTACTAAATTTTATCATCGATATAAGGACATCGTTCGTAAATATAGCTCAACATGCAGACTTCTTATACGTTCAGGTATTTCACATCCAATTTTTTATGGAAATATTCTTTATAAAGCACAAAAATGTCAGTATTCACCTCTGAAACTAACAAAACCTTTAAATAGACTTATTAAGAAGGGATATAGTTACGATACTGTTGTCAGGTCATTAAAGATTGCATATTTTGGCGTTAATATTGATTCACTTATAGGGTCTTTGCATCGGCACTAAACACATTTATTTAAAAACCAGTTGTTGGCATGACACGGGTTATGTTCTTCTCATATATGTTATGATGGTATGATACTAAACCCCTAAGGGGAAGGATTGTGCCTGATATTCATATGATGAAGACATAATCTTTCAATCAGTTTAATTGAAGTCTGGAGCTGGCATGTCAGTTAACTGCTAGTAGTCTGTTGTTATTTATGTATTATTGTCATTTTGTTTATTTTCTTTGGTTACATCTTCTGACATCAGACTCGGACTTCTCTTGAACTGAATTTTAATGTGCGTATTGTTATGCGTTTACTTTTCTACATTGGCTAGAGGTATAGGGGGAGGGTTGAGATCTCATAAACATGTTTAACCCCGCCGCATTTTTGCGCCTGTCCCAAGTCAGGAGCCTCTAGCCTTTGTTAGTCTTGTATTATTTTTAATTTTAGTTTCTTGTGTACAATTTGGAGTTTAGTATGGCGTTCATTATCACTGAACTAGTATATATATTTGTTTAGGGGCCAGCTGAAGGACGCCTCCGGGTGCGGGAATTTCTCGCTGCATTGAAGACCTGTTGGTGGCCTTCTGCTGTTGTCTGTTCTGTGGTCGGGTTGTTGTCTCTTTGCCACATTCCCCATTTCCATTCTCAATTTTATTTGTCCTAAACCATGTAAACGGCAGATTAGGATTTTTAGGTCTAATTTTATTTTTTAAAAGAAATAATAACGGTCATGTTATTGAGATTAGGTTTCTTAATCGCCAAATTTCACTGAATTTTGTTTTGAAATGCTTTTTAGGTTATAAATTGCCACTCCAGTATAGTATGACAATCCTCAGGGCCCTCAAAATAACCATATTAATGCCTCTAGGAGATATTGGCTAATGATCCCTAATCTTTTTTTACCTGTGTTCCTGACAGTTGTGATCAAGCTCAGAGCTAATATTTTAAAGAAATTCTATTCCATTACAACTAACTTCATCATTTGAGAACTTTTCAGTAAAGACAATTGCCAATTTTGATTTAAAAGTTAAATTTTTTATTAAATGTATGCTGAAAAAATTAATTGTTCACTAGTCAAACATGTGCTTTATTTACTTTGTAATATTCATGTGTGAAATTGTTTTCACCAGGCTTGTCTCCAGGGACAGATCCAGTCATTTTTAAAAGGGGGGTTCCCAATCCAGGATAAAGTGGGGAGGGGGGTGGGGGTGTTCCAACCATATGTCCCCATTCAAAAGCTTTTGTCGTCATTTGGACTTTATTGCATTATTGGATTCTATTAATAAAACTAACTGGTTTTAATTCTCTATTCTGGTTAATAAATCTTTGTATTTCTACTCTTCTTTCATCAGTCAGTCCAGGAGGTTTGAGTGAAGCTTTAACTTTATTTCTTTTGTCTTCTAGCTTCTTCAACCATTTCCTAACCTGCATGTGAAAAAGAACATATTGTTTTAGTTACAAAGAACTTTTGAGTAAAATTGTGTAGACATTATCAATCACTATCAAACAGTTGATACTAAATGTTATGACCTTGCTTATGACTATCTTGACCTTGCTGATGTCATCTTGACCTTGCAGAAGGATATTAGATCTGAAATGCATTGACAAGGACCTTTTACCGTCAAGCTAATGAACAGTGACCTATACATAGAATTTCATGAAATTTTTTTCATGTACAATCAAACAATATGCTTTCATTTAGCATTACTTTGTATTTTCATAACCATTCAAAATTTATTATATAAATGAATCATTATAGATTGAGCATTGGGAGAAACAAAATGTACAAATGACCCACTCTATCAATAACATAATATACTGTTATTACATTTTACAATTATTAAATTTTTACAGACAACTTAGAAAAATAATTATATATAAATATATATAAACTAAAATTTTATTATTTTATATTCTACAAACACAACTTATATACTTACAGCACGCTGGACAGTAATGGCGGCTCTATAACGTTTAACAAATACTTCTCGGTCCTGCATGCTCTGTCGGGCATGATGACCCCTCCAGGATTTCTGTATAAGAACAGCAGATTTATTCTGTTGTCTCTGCATATATCTTTCTAGCATGGCTACAATTATAATTTTAAAAAGTTTTGACAAATACTGTACTGAAAAAAAAATTGAATCAAGTAATATTTAAACTGGTACCTAAAATTTAAGCATAACATATTCTCATTTACTATATAAGCATATTTATCTATGGTGTACTCATTTGTTGAATTTAGTTGCCAACAAAACAAGAGGCTCTAAAAAGCATGTATCGCTCACCTGCATTTTCAACATTAGCCATTTTTTGGTAAAAATAATCATGAGAGGGCAATAACTATATAAAGAGTTAACTGTCAATTCAGTCATGTTGACATATTTGTAGATCTTGTCATGCAGATCATTTTTGCTTCAAACAGTTTCTACATATTTATTATAGTTTTCAAAATTACAGGCAAAAATGCAAAATATTGGGAAAAATCTTCATTAAAGGGCAATAACTTCAATCAGGAGTTAACTGACGATTTTGATTATGTTTGACCTATTTGTAGATCTTGACTTGTTGATCATTTTGGCTTTTAAAGTTTCTTTCTATCTATCATAATTTTTAAAATATAAGGCAAAAACGCCACAAATTGGTAAAAATCGTCATTAAAGATCAATAACTCCAATAAGGAATCGTCTGATGATTTCAGCTATGTTGACATATTTGTAGATCTAGTCTTGCTTATAATTTTTCCTAATAAAAATTTCTCTGTATCTATTATAGTTTTTAAAAAAATGATAAAATTTGACATTTAAGGGCTATAACTCATATAAGAAGTCATCCGACAGTTTTAACGTAAATGGACAGCAGGTAGATTTCAACATTCTCAACATTTGCGCTCTTGTCAGATTTTCTCTTTTCATAATGGTTTCCAAGATGATAGACAAAACTTGCATTTTACCCCTATGTTCTATTTTTAGCCATGTAGGCCATCTTGGTTGACAGGCGGGGTCATCGGACACATTTTTAAAACTAAATACCCCAAATATGATTGTTCAAGTTTGATAAAATTTGACCCAGTAGTTTCAGAGAAGATTTTTATTAAAGTTAACAGACAACGGTCAACGGACAAGGGATGACAAGCGATTACAAAAGCTCACTTGGCCTTTTGGCCAGGCGAACTAAAAATGAAATTTGATACCCTACAGTAACATGTTATATCTGTAATGTATAAAGTTTATTAGCACATATAAAAAAAAAAAACAATTACCCTGGGTCTTTCCATAAACTTAAAATGAAGGTATTTGAAGTTAAAAAAGCTCAGTATATCTTTGTTTCTTTTTCCATAAATATATAAATATCAGATGAACAGGTAATACTGAATTTATGTAAACAAAATTACAAATATTAGTGTCTTACCAATGAAATTCTATACTAAAAAAGGCTTTTGCAATCAATCTATACAAAAATGTTTTTATAAGCTAAAAAAAAAACTATCTACAAATTCAGAATTTGTTTTAAACTGAATATACTTTGCAATTATTTACCTTCAGAACTTGACCAGAAATAAGAAGCATTCAGTCAGTGAGATATGTATGTGTATTAATTCTGAAGTGCTTAGGTAACATAACAGATATGTCTGCCTTGTTAACAATTAGGAAAGGTCATGTTCTGAATCTTACTACATCTTTCCAAACAAAGTTTTGTGAAATTAACTATGTTCAAAAGAAAAGGTGTATTTCTATAAAAATTTGAATCTCATGGTGAATACAGACTTTTCAAATTTATATTTTGCATAAACCATATTTTTTTTTTGAAATGACATATACTGTGGATTCATTTATTTTGGTGGGTACCAATTTTCGTGGATTGTGGAAACCTTGCATTTTCGTGGATATGGGATTTCGTGGTTCTGCCAATAGAAATTTGTATTTCGTTGAACATTTAATTTCGTGGTTCACCTGTACCCATGAAACCGACGAAAATTGGTATCCAACGAATAATAACGAATCCACAGTATATCAGTTCTTTATCATTCATAACGTTACCTGCCGGTAATATTTCTACAGTATGTAATTGTTTTTCTTTGAATTCCCTCATTATTCTCTGTCTGTTTAACTTCAGTTGTCTCTGTAATTCTATGGCTTCCTTTGCCTGTACTTTTCTGTCTTCTAATACTCTTTTCTTTAATCTAAAATATACAATTATTTAGTCTGGTTCTCTTTTGTTACCAAAGTTGGAAGTATTTTGCACATCAGGTCGCTTAAAACATGATTAATGACATATGTTTGTTTCATTTAAAAAAAGCAAGGTAAAAACTATATTTACTATAGTATGAACAGGTTTCATAAATTTTGATTTTAGACCTCATGTCTACCTTATCCCAACCTTCTATACTTTGTTCTAATTCATAGAGATCAGGTCTAGGCAGTAGAAAGGAGTATATCTGGGGTAAATCAACTATCTTTGACATGTAACTAATATAACTCTATCAAATAATAGAAGAACAAGTGTAACTAAAATCTTTTGCAAATAGACGAGTTTCTAATTTCCATTCTATGAATGAATGTTCTTCCATAGTTGACCTGCAGCCATTCATAGAATAACAGGCCATAGGTCATTGTGACATGAAGATGTTTGCTTTGCGACTTCATATGTTTTCAAGAAAATTGCACTAAATAGATAATTGTGTGCAAGATATACACATAGTATGGACACTTGTCTATCAATGAGGTATAGGTAATGACCTATAAATGTCCTTTTTGGTTTATTGTATAACCCTGTTCATCACCTATGTCCTATCAATTCAACCCTGTTCATCCATGAGGCCTTCATTTCTATATTCTTTAATTTTTTAGGCCATTTTTCTCAATTCTTTATATTTTTTGCCCATTATTCTCAATTCTTTATATTTTAACACCTCATTATTCTCTATTTTTTATATTTTAGAATCTCATTATTCCCAATTCTTTATATTTTAGCACTTCATAATTCTCAATTCTTTATATTTTAGCATCTCATTATTCTCAATTCTTTATATTTTAGCATCTCATTATTCTCAATTCTTTATATTTAAGCACTTCATAATTCTCAATTCTTTATATTTTAGCATCTCATTATTTTCAATTCTTTATATTTTAGCATCTCATTATTCTCAATTCTTTATATTTTAGCACCTCATTATTCTCTTTTCTTTATTTTGTTGGTCAATTTTTCTCTATTTATATTTTTTGCCCATTATTCTCTATTCTGTAGTCCCCATCCACACCCTCATAGCAAATGCTCTTCAGAACTACAAATACTGTATTACAACATACCTATATTGTTGTTGGAATTTTGAGAATGTTTTGTTGGCTTTTACAAGCTTCTTTCTTGTAATAAATCCTTTCCATACAGCTTGGATAGTAATAGCAGCTCGAAAAAATCTCTGGAAATAGAAATATTACCAAAACTTACAGCATATTGACACCATTATTAGGCCATACAGATTTTTTACAGCTTTTAGTCCAACTTTCAATAGCAAAGGTATTAAAGTATTTGGAATGCTGATAAAGAAATTATATAAAAATAGAACAAAACTAGAGGCTCACTTGTATATACTGTGGTTTTGGAAATCATGTAAAATAAGGTTAAAATCATAATAAATAGTATTAGATACCCAAATAATGATTGAGGCCAAGTTTGATTTAAATTGGCCCAGTAGTTAAATTAAAAGAAGCAGATTTTTGAACAAAAATTTACAAAAATTACCAATAAATTGCAGAAAATGACTTTAAAGGACAATTACTCCAATAAGATGTCAATTGAAGATTTTGGTCATGTTGAATTATTTGTTGATCTTTCTTTGCTTGATATTTTTGCTATTTGCAGTATATCTCAATCTATAATGATATTCAAAGATAATTAACAAAAATTGCAAAAGGATGCTGTCATGAAAGTCTCCCAAACAAACACCAATTGAATACCCCTCCTCTCCAAAATTTATTTCACCCAGGGCCTGTATAATGCTGGAAATGCCTTTAAATGTTTTTTGGGAACGACCTTCAAAAACAATTTGGGCAGGGGGGCATTCACCCACCCCCCCTGAAAAAATTGCACCCTCCAATGGAAAAAAATTAAGTCATCCCATTGTAGTCTTACAATAGTTACTGAAGACCCCTTATCATTATTAAAATTAGTTTTCAAATTGTGACCATTTGAAATTGTTTTTTTTAATTGAATTTTCCTGTAGACTGCAATAGTAAACAACTATGTTCTATTTTTAGCCATGGTTGCCCATGTTGGTTGGATGGCAGGGTCATCGGATACAATTTTCAATCAAGATACCCTATTTAAAATTGTGGCTCAGTTTAATTCTATTTGGCCCAGTAGATTAAGTGGAGAAGATTTTTGTAAAAGATTACAAAAATTTATGAAAAATTATTAAAAATTGACTATAAAGGGCAATAATTCCTTAAGGGGTCAATTGACAATTTCGGTCATGGAAACTTATTTGTAGATCTTACTTTGCTGAAAATTATTGCTGTTTACAGTTTATCTCTATCTATAATAATATTCAAGATAATAACCAAAAACTGCAAAATTTCCTTAAAATTACCAATTCAGGGGCAGCAACCCAACAATAGGTTGTATGATTCGTATGAAAATTTCAGGGCAAATAGATCTTAACCTGGTGAACATTTTTATTTCGTCAGATTTGCTCTAAATGCTTTAGATTCAGAGATAAAAGCCAAAATCTCTTTTTACCCCTATGTTCTATTTTAGCCATGTCGGCCATCTTGGTTGGCAGGAGGGGTCATTGGACACATTTTTTAAACTAGATACCCCAATGATGATTATGGCCAAGTTTGGTTAAATTTGGACCAGTTGTTTCAGAGGAGAAGATTTTTGTAAAATTTAGGCCTGGTGAGCTAAAAAGGGAGTCAACTATTGTAAACAACTACTAATCCACTTGTCCATTTTTAATTTTATTCTTTAATCATTAATGAAGTCAAGGTCACCTACTTTAAGTGTGGACCTTTGTCATAAAACATAATGCATTGACTGACAGAAAAGTTATCCTTCATTTGTAGTTGCTTAGATTTGGAATTTATCACAAAACTTAACTAAGATTGAAAAAGAAATATACACAGAGACAAAATCCTATATTCCCTCCCAAATGTTGTCAGATATATATCATTATGATATAAGCTGGGACAAATAAAGTTATTATATCACTTTTATTGTAAAGTGTACATAAAAAATTTTTTTTTAAATTTTATTCCTTTTACCATTGTTTACCTCAAGACATGTTAAATCAGTGCAATGTATATACACCAATAATTCAATCATATTACCTCATTTTCAGCTTTCTGTGCATTTCCTGCTTGGAGTAAAAGATGGAGTTCTTTTAAATCTCGACTAAATCCTGCTCCTTCCCATTTGGCTAATAATGGCCTTAAGCCTCTACAAAATTTTCAAATTTATTCTATGTTATGTTAAAAATTTCACATGTGATGTATGTAACTATTCGTTAACAACCTAGCATTTTAAATTTTGATAGAATTATTTGTATGCAACATTTGCTGAAATCTCAATTAATGTGGTGGTTTAGGGTCTGTTGTTCTGTTAGGATCGATAAGAGGGGGTGTCATCAGGAATTCCCCCCAAAAAAAAGTATTCTTTCCCATATCCTGAAAAATTAATAATTCCCAAGTCCAGATAGCTGCAAATCCCCCAAATCCCACGAAAATAAAGACCAAATGCCAAATTTCCTCAAAAAAAGGACCAATCCCAACGTCTCAAAAACGGTCCTTCTGCCCTCTTCTGTTGTTTGCCTTTTAGTCTTTTCCTTTTGGCCTTGTTAAATTTTTTTACTTATGGTTTTTGATTGCCCCCTAGGTATCTTTTAATCATCTTTTACTCATCTTTTACTTAACAATTCCAGTTCAGTTTGTTCTTCAATCTTATCCAATTAATTGTCGCTGTCTTTAAAAGATTTCTACTTTCTTTGTTAACAGGAGATATGAACCTAAAACAATGATTACAGTTATCTTGAAGGACAACTTAGAGGATGATCACTACTTACTTATATCTTGTACACAAGGTTTCTACTAAAGGTCGATGACTCTCACAGATTCTCAAAACACATTTACATGCAGACCTAAATATATAAACGAAAAATTACATGCATAAATTCAAAAGAAACAAACTCTTATTAATAGGAAATTTTTGATTTTCTGTTGTATTAAAATTCTATTTCTTGTTTTATGATTTTGCTTCATACATTTTTTTTTCAACTAGTATTAGATATTGTTTCATAATTAAAAGTTGATGTATTGCAAAACTAAATGATTAGTTTTTTTATGCTTTTCTCAAAAAAATTTATTATACATTTATCAGTTTATTAATCATTTTATCTGTTTAACTGCAAATTTTTTATTGAAGTTATATACTTATTAAACATAGAGATATGAAAAGTGAAAGAATGTAAAGAATCATGATCGAGACATTAAAATGACATCTTGCACAACTTGATGCGTTATTCTGAACTTGATTCCTTTTGAAAAATGTAATTTTTGATGTTACAATAAATACAATATCTTTATTTTTGCAAATCTTGAAGATTATTTTTAAACTGCTGCCAACTGCTTGCAATAATCTGACTACATTAAAGATGTCAATTCAGACATCACACTGCCAGAATATACATTTCATAATTGGAATAGTAAACAAAATTTAAAAAAACTTAAGAACTCATGAATATTAGCATCAACCTTAAACAGATTTTATTCAGACCAATAAACATGACTAATTTTTAAATAAACACCTGGAACACATAATCATACCAAACAGAGTATGTCAGATTTAAATTACTTAAGACTTTTCAGAAAAAGCAAGCATATTAAGTCATTTAATCAATTGTTTATTTTATTTCTTATTTTTTTTCAACTCTTCACAAATATCATGAATATCATAATACATCATGGTTTTGGATACTTACGCTCCAACACTGACTTCATTACTAACAGACAGTTTATAAATTAATTCATCCATTATACTGAGAATTAACTTCTGGTTCAAACTTCTTAGGACAATTCTGAAAAATAACAAACATTTATAAATTGATGTGGCACAACTAATATATGAAATTATATTTGTTAAATTGTATTTCTATTTTTCTTTACAATGGATTTAGATATTATAATGACAATGGTCAGGTTTCTTCAATTTAGAAGGATGTTATGCTCTGATACCCTTAGTCAGTCCCTTTTGCTTTTGAACCATGCTACAAAATTATCTGTGTCAATTTTAAAGGAAATCAACCATTTCATGATAAATTCAAGGTAAAGTTTTATATTGATATCAGACACTCCAGAATAAACAATCATTTTTTTCAAATTTGGCTTCTAAGAGTTAAGCAATATGATTTACCTGTTAACTCTGAGTATTTTAGGTATGAGATCCATGATAGCTACAACTGTGTCTGTGTCATCTGTGATCAGCAGTTGTAATAACCATGGACATTCCAAAACTGCAATATATAAACAGTAAATATAAAGTATATTCCACAACTGTCACACATGTACATACATATATAAATGATAATAAAAGTACTTGTACATGTCAATCTAAATAAGGTATAAAACAATTCTACATAGTTAAACAGAAGAAGAGAAACATTTTCTTTGCATCCAAAATATACATTTTCACATCTATTTAAAAGGTTTTATATCTTTTTCTGGAAAATTCAATTATTCACATAGGATTCTGCAGTTCAA
This sequence comes from Mytilus californianus, assembly GCF_021869535.1. Classification (NCBI taxonomy): domain Eukaryota; kingdom Metazoa; phylum Mollusca; class Bivalvia; order Mytilida; family Mytilidae; genus Mytilus; species Mytilus californianus. The sequence continues at coordinate 4,263,477 of NW_026262668.1, forward strand.
GAACACCCCCTCCAAAAAAAAAATATAATAATTAAATTAAAAAAAATATAGCTTTTGAAAAAAACAAAAAAGCACTTATTATATATAATATGTGTATAGAAAGAAAAAAAATAAGATACCATTAATTGAAATAAACAACACAGGTATTTGTTCCCTATACATATTATTAAATAGCAATGTAGATAAGTTTTTACTTCTAATTGATATTTCTTTCCTTCTGGTTTGTTTGTATTTCTTGTTTATCATTACTAATTTTTCAAAACTATAAATCAGTATTGGGGCCATATATATATTAAGATGGATAATCACTATATATTTCCTCAGATAAATTTTTTTAAACTTAACTAAAATGTAGATATTACCAGCTTTTTTCAAAAATATAATAAAAAGTAAGGGTCATTGTGCTGTTTCTCAGGTTATAAGTTGTGCAAAACTGCCTTATTAGGAATAGATTATTCATAAAAATAGAAAAAATCTGTAAGATAATTTTTTTAATAAAATATGAGAAGGTTTTATGATATGCTTTTAGTAAATAAAAAGAAAATAAATGTGGATAGTGTTCACATTTGGACACAGATGATGCCCCCCCTTGCATATCATATAGTTATAAAGGGACATAACTGAAGAACGGTAAAAGTGACGCTACCCAAATTTGAACTTGATCTGAGTTTTGTGGTAATGAGCATTGTGTGTAAGTCTCATAACATTGGTTGAGGCTAACTTAAGTAGAGAACAGAAACTAAAAATTCAGCAATTTTTCTATTTGTAAACTCGCATAACTCTAGAACTGTTGTGTATAAGTTTTATAACATTTGGTTGAGACAAACTAAAAAATTCAGCAATTTTTATGTCTATAAAGGGACATAACTCAAGAATGGGAAAAGTGTCACCACCAAATTTCGTACTTAATCTGTATTATGTAGTAATAAGCATTGTGTATATGTTTCATAACATTTGGTTGAGGCAAACTAAAGTTAGAAAACGGAAACAAAAAATTTGTACTTGATCTTAGTTTTGTGGTAATGAACATTGTGTATAGGTTTCATAATGTTTGGTTGGGGCAAACTTAAGTTACAGAATGGAAACTAAACATTTTGCAATCTTTCGATTTATAAAGGGGCATAACTCAATAATGGTTAAAGTGACACTACCCAAATTCAACTTGATCTGTGTTTTATCTGTGGAAGTCAAAATTAAACATTGCATTGTATTAAGCATTGATTGTAGTTGATTCAACTATAATCATGGACAAAGGAAGATAACTCCAATTTTAAAAATTAGTTGATATTTAGAAGAAAATAAAATTTTGCAATTTTTCCATTTATAAAGGGGCATAACTCTAGAACGGTTAAGGTGACGCCACCAAAATTCGAACTTGATCTGTGTTTTGTGGTAATAAGCATTGTGTATAAGTTTCATACCATTTGGTTGAAGCAAACTCAAGTTAGAGAACGGAAACAAATTTTTGCTACGACGGGGGAATAAAAAATGGTGTCACAGAACTTGTTTTTTTGCTACAAGTAATATTAAAATTGTAAATTTCATTAACATTCCTTTATAAAATTTACTATAAGAGTTATCTCCCTTATATGGCTAAGTTAAAAAAAATTGAATAAAACAAAATAAATACTCAGTATTTGTCAAAACAGCTTAAATAATGCAATAAATCACTAAATTTTCTTTATTTAAATAAACCATTTTACACATAAATTGCCATTCTGTCTCAAAATTTGCAGAATTAAGCAAAGAACTAGATTGTATACTGCTATTTTACAATCAAAGATGGTGGTGTACAGTTCAACCACCTTAAGAGAGAAGTCAAACAGTTGTATGACATCAGCAAAATACTACTTCTACTTCTCTAAACAAACTTTAATAAAATACATAATGAACAGGATAGTCTGATTAAACAGAAAACATTCTATTTTACTTCATTCAAATTCAATATTGTTTAAGTATATTCTAAATACTATGCCATTAAGTTATTAGATTTACCTTTCTTTGGCACACTAGTGTGACCTGAGGCTAAATATACAACAGATTCCAATACACCTCTGTAACATGCAAGTAATTTATTTCTCTCTTTCATGTGGCCCTAGAAATATCAAAAATAAAGTCTAAACATCACACTCCATCATAGCATATATATGTTATTAATAATAATAATAATCAACTATAACTTCATTAAGGTACAGTGTGTTCACCAAGTATAAATATGGTTATGAGTTGTCATGAAAAATGTCTATTTAGCCAGTATGCGATTAGTCATCAAGGCATATACATTATCAGACCTGTAAATGTCTGGTTCCCAAGATTATAAAATATAAGATTCTATCTGGAATCTTGACATAATGTAAATTGTATACATCTCATCAACAGGAACATATCATTAATCTAGCTTGTATACGTCTAATGACTAAGGAAATATAATTTATCTGGGGTGTATGTGATTGGTCAATAAGAATATATTACTTACGGCTCTGTCCGGAATCTTTGCATATCTTGCTTGTATGCGCCTGGTCACTAAAAACATATTACTGACAGCTTCAAGTAGCACCTCATCCTCAAACTTCTTTACTTCTGCACTAGGAAGATCTAGGCCTGTGCATACTTGACTAAAAAATGTCAATTTTTGAAAAGTAAATTATAAGTTGAATTAAGTCTATTTCTTAAAACTTCATCTATTTCTTAATAAAATCCAAAATGCATAACAGTAAACCATCAACATTACATAAAAAATATAAATCTACATGGTAGAATTTTAATTTTTTACTCAAAATGTGAAAAGGATAGTTGTTGTACATGTACTTTGTTTATATATAAAATAAAATATGCATTGGTCATTATAAATTAAAGCATACTCTTTACTTATGTGTCTCATAATTTGTATTGGTTTGTTTTGTTCACAATGTATCACTGATGTTTAAATATGAGGGGGGGGGGGACATTATTTAAGGTGATCATTGGAAAACCCATAACATTAATTATTGCAAATCTGTGTCTGTAAGCAAATTCAGTGGTGTTCTTTATATTACTAACCCAGTATTACTTTTTTGAGGTGTAGCTATTAGATGGAGTTAAGGCTTGATATAATCATTATGCTCAACTTAAAAAGGAGTTTTTCTTTATTTTTTAAGACAATGTGAGATGTAAGGACACATCTTAAATTTGAATTTTGTTGTTCAGACGATCTAGCCAATGACTTATGACAGAGTATAGCCATACATGTATGCAATTCAAGAATCTATATTTTGTAACAGACACTTAATAGTACATGTATATATATCTGAAAACAGTTGATAGGAACCATTACATATATAACAGTAGTAAACAATGATTCATACCTGAGTATAGCCGCCAGCGATGCTGCAATTTGCCATTCTCCATCCACAATGGTGAAGTCCTGTTTTAAAACTAGAACTAGGGCTTGCAAAAGATTGTATTCCCATATTTCTTTCCTTATTCTCATACCATCTTTGCTTCCAGCTACAGCTGTGCTGAGAATTTCTAACAGAAAAATAAAAAAAATTTAATTCATGTCAAAATATCATGAATATAAATTATATCATTACATCATAAATATGTGATTTTTCTGTTGAAGCTTAAGTTAAAACAATTTTATTTAAATTCAACCCATCAATGAAAATGCATTTGTCAATGTTCGTAAAAAAAAATGCACTCATTGCTTAGATTCTTTATTGTCCTTTATTTTCATTAATTTCAAACTACATATAATGTATGTACCCGTATTATCATGATTATTCTAATCTAGGCTGTATTAAGGAGGATGCTTTTCCATGAAGTTTTCAATATCTGATAACCAATTGTTTAAAATATATGATAGAAATAAAATTGATAAAAATAACCAATAAAAATAAACATGATAAAATCTGTAGCCTTTCCTTATGAACTAAAAAAGATACATGTACCGTTGCAGTCTTCATAATAAACTTTAAAATCTACAGGCCCAGATCTCAACTTTTGGAAAATTTTAGTTAAATTCTGTTGGCCTGTAGGGATGATTTTTACAAGCCTGGGCTGCTGGGCCTGTGGTACAGTGTGAAGACTGCCGTTGATAAAGAATGATAAATTGTTTAAGCTGTCAATAAACGGTCTGAGTTATCTTTCTCATAGACACTCATTTAATCATTTACATAGTCAAAACTTTTCATTTTTACTTAGTCTTAGTTGGTGATGTAGACAATCCGAGTTGACTTTATTGACAGTCAATGTTTTCATAGATGGCCCGAGTTGTCTTGCACCAAAAACAAGCATTGTATAAACAGCAAAATTTATGTTCTACACTGATACAGACAGATCATACATGTAAGATAAGGATAGTTTTATATTTTCTTATTTCCTTGTCAATACCAGTGACATTTTTCTTCATTTTGAAGAATATATCAATTTATGGTGAAAATTTTTTGTTATACAATGTTATACAATACAATAAAATACAATACAATATAATACAATATATGTATATGTTTATTTCAATAGAAGTCCCTCATTGGGCAATGACAAAGATACAATCATAATTCAGTTATACAAACAATACAGTACAAGAATAGAATATGTATATAATACCGGTGTGGTAAAAACAAAAACAATATAAGCCGATTTTAAATGATGAGTTCTCTGCAATAAGGATGTTTGCAGCAGTGTGACCTAAGGGAAGACAAACCGTTTGGTAAATTGATTACTTACATTTTGTAGCTGGAGGAGACACCAGGGGACAGTGCTTAAGAATCATATGCATATATATATGAATATCCCTGTGTCTAAATCATCAATGCCAACAAGACTTAATAAAATAGATAAATAGTGGCCATCTATATGATTGCTGAACTACATGAAGAGGAGAGTCCGAGACACCAGGGGGGTAATGCTTAAGTTAAGAATTGTTTGAATATGGTTCTCCCCGTGCCAAAATCAGCCAAGCAAGCATTTAAAAAAACAGAAAATGAAATGAAATATGAGTTTAAAAAATTTGTTTTAATGATTCAGATTATATCTAGGTTCAACTCTTTGTGGAAGAGTTTTGAGCATGACTGGTCTTGTTCATATCAAAATTGAATGACTATTATTACCTTTCAGCCTCAATAGTAAAATTGGAATACGTCTATCCCGTGTCTCTGCTACCTCAGATGCTAAATTAATAACACGTTTATCTCTTGTCGGACTCGGCTGTCTCGACATTTTAAAAATATAAGTTGAAACTTGCCGAAAAAAAGGTTGTTTACTTGGTCATTTAGGCGCTTCCGACTGAATCAGCAGTACGTTTTATTATCTAGCTGTCTAAAATAAAAACAAACGCGGACAGCAGCAAAACGAAAGTAGGAATGGCGGGAAATGTGTAACAGTTAGAACAACATGAAGTTTAGAGGGAAAATCGTTGATATAGGATGTATACACCATTTCACGAGCAAGTCTATTTACATTTTTTTTATTCATACAAGAATCGAATAAATGATAGTAAAACAATACTCAGTCCAGAAAATGTTTCCATTCTGTGTTTATTTTTAGGTGTATCCTTGATAACCAATACCAGAGACATATAATACAAGAGATTCGCAACTCGGCGAAATCCCGTAATAACACGCGGCCACTAGTTAAACCTCGCGAGATCTCCTTAGGTAATAAAGTCATTAATAAAAGTATTAAAAGTACTCGAAGTAAGGACGAATGTTTAAGCATAACATAAACTGTTTCAGTGTTAAATTTATCATAATTAATTAAATATAATTTGAGTACATATATAATTATTTATTTTAATGTAATTTTGATTTTAGATTTGTATTATTGAAAAAGAGACATAATTTGATATTGTATAAAAAAAAACTGATATTAAATAATTAACACTTGATAAATTGTGTCAGAGTTCATTTTATTTGATAGTTACATAATGGGTTTCTATTGAATATACACCTGTCTCGGAGACATAATTTCACAGTGTGACATGTATATTAGGTTTGAATTATTCGATGACCAGGTAAATCACGAACATGTTATAAATAATGAGTTTTAATTGACACCTTGTAAACAAGAAGTTGTCACACCACAGGTGTCCACACTCTTTCCAAAAATACAATTCGCAAAATGTATAATTAATTAATATGGAAAAAAACTTAATTTATTTGTTAATTAATTGTTAATCATGATAGGCTTTGTTTTTTATTGTTGATATTTATAAATTATTAAAATTTTATTTATTTTTATATTCCTCATTTATTGGGCTTTCATTGAGTTTTTTTTCTGTAGGATTGTCGGTAAATGTTTGATTTCTATGTGTTGTTATACAGTTTTATCATATAGGCTTGCATTGAGTTGTTTTTTTAAATGATTGTCGGTAAATTTATGGTTTCTTCATGTTCGAAGTGTGTATTGAGAATTAATATTTAAGAAAATTACAATTAATTTCTCATTTGAATAAAGCTTCATTCATGTGCACGCAATATGGAAAATTCCGATTTTATTTCGTGGGATGACAATCTTAATTTCGTGGGATGACAATCTTAATAGTTACGACTTAGATATACTCCTAGTTGAATAAACTGATAACGAACTCTTTGTTGATAGTGAAAAGGACGAAAACATAAGCGAGAGACCCACCAACAAAAACAATTGACAATACTGCATACATAGATGGATATGTGTGTCCTCGAAGCAACAAAAAATCTATAAAAAAACACAGGTCATACATCAAAGCAACACGGAAGACACTATTTAAAAAGTATTTTATAACCTTGTTTCCACGAGACAATCATTTGTAGTGGTTTTTGTCTTTTAATCATTTGTAGCGGTTTTTGTCTTTTTATTCTGGGGTAAAGAGATGGCAATTTAAAAGTAAGATTGTTTATGTGTATACATATACAAATCCTTGGTGTAAATAAAATCTTTTATTATCATATATATATATATATATATATATATATATATATATATATATATATATATATATATATATAAAAGTCTAAATTGAAAACAACGTTCAAACCTATGATTGCGTTGGATAAAAACCGCAATTTTTATACGTGTGCATGTAAAACAAATTTCTTGGTAGAGGGGTCTAAATACAGCACAAACAACAATTTCCAAAAGACAAAAAAAAGTGAAAAAGTCTATTTTAACAAAACGCATTTGACTAACAGGTCGAACAACTGATGTTCTTAAACCCTGCTGACTGCCATTGGCGATTGCCAAATAAATTGATCACCAGATCTAACAAAATGGATCTTAATATTAATTAAATACCAAACAGAAAACAATAAACTTGTGGAAAAGATGATATACCACAAACATATATATATATATCTTTTGCAGTCACCATTGAAATGTCCTCAATACGATTTTAATTTAAAAATGAATTAGGTTCATGTTTTGAACGAGAAGCGTAGTCTGAAACGACAACAGATGCATATGAAGCTCATTCATAATATTACGACCAGCAGAAGGTTTCCTTTACTAGGAAAATTTTACTCCTTTTGTAAATTTACTGCATTCGTTCATCTTTGGCACCCTAAAAAGAAGAAAAAAACAATGACTTCAGAATAGGAGAAAATAAACAACTTTGCTATAAACAGAATGAAAAATGAATAAAATGTCTAACAAAATGCAGGCTATAAATTTCATAGTGCACAAAAAAGAAGGACTGATTTAAGGAAATTTGTCCATGAACAATTTCAATATTTAGCCAGTTTAATAAAAAATTTCGGGTATCAATCAGAAAAAATCGCCACATTGTTGGTTCAAATTTTACGAAAATAGTCTTATTTTCAGTCACGAAACAACATTTGGGAGTACTATTGGCCCATAAAATTATATATTTATTAGCATATTTTTCAAGTTTTAAGAAAAAAATTGGGAGATCAAATGGTTTCTACGGCAATAGGTGAAGTAAAATGGGCCGAGTTTTAACTTTGTTTGTATTTGATTAATCTCATCATTAGAACACATTTTATCAATAACAAATTATTAGAATTAGTTTTTTGTAACTTTTAAATATACTTGCATGCTTTAGCTGTGAAAGGTATCGGCATTATCCATTAGAAAAATCGTGAGGCGTAGAACCTTTTACACAACAATACGGGTTATTACCCATAAATCCATCGGATTAATCGGCTTTCCGGTGGCCACGTCATTTCATTGGCTGTTATATAGACTCTACTAGAGTTGCGAATCTCTTGTATTATATGTCTCTGCCAATACTATACAGTTAAAGTTCCATAAATTAAATTTGTATCCATACAGAATCATAGAAAAAATGGTTTGAGCCGACCTCCAAATGACCCAAGATTCTGTAATGAGGAGTCTGTCTACTATTTGTGGTTGTACTTCTCCCCATATCCTCCATCAACAGGAATCGGAAATTCTATCAATAAAATTCTGTAAATAATAAAGTCGACTATCAATAGAGCTTCTCGTCGGGCTCCATCCAATGTCTGTTCTTTCTTTTGTCTACCAAACGTGTCCAAATTTCCTTTGGTCTTCCTAGATTTTTCTTTCTAGTTGTGTCCATGTCATGGCGATTTGATAGTCGTTCAATGGTCCATCCTCATGATGTTACCTATCTAACTCAATCGCCTGGGTTAATGTGATGATGCACATGTTGGCTCTTTGCAGCAGTTCTGTGTAAGAAATCATAGCTGGCAACAATATTCTGAAGATTCTATGCAAGATTCAGGTGTTAAAGATATTTGTCTCCATCTCTCTTGCTTAATATATCATCCAACATTCTGCCCCATCCCCTGCTCCATATAACATCACTATCAAAACATTGCTTTTATAGTTTTTCATTTTGGTGTTCCTACTGTATTGGTTCAATATATTTTTACTTTTTTGTGTAAATGTTGTTTATTCCTTATTTCTTAGTAGTACAGATGTGATTCTTATTTAAGTGATTATTATGAATTATCAGTCAGGGGTATGACTTATAAAAGTAATTTGAAAATTTCAGTAATCACCTATTTAAGTGATTTTGGTGTTTCCTTTGATCTTCAAATGCTATAAATGTCATTAATTTTCCATAAAATGACAGTTTTTTTTGTAATTTGCATACATAGATCAAGTACCCCTTTTTCTTGTATATTAATCATGTTAATTTCATCAGTGCGCCTCGGGGCAGTAGATTTGTGTGATAAAGCTTTAAAAAGTTCCCTTGGGAATTTTTCTGTGATCAAATATTCATAAAATACTCTTATAATCAGACAAAGGTTAACAATTTTAAGTAACCTGATTAATCTTCTTTACTCTTAGAATGATCAACTTCAAGGTTTTTGTCCTAATCTACAAGTTATATTAGTTTATGCATATTTCGTGTATTTCAAATAAACTGTAAAAACTGACAGGCTCATCAAGCAAAACATCATTTCTGCATGCATATATAGTTGTTTTTGTAAATGGAATACTTGTCTTTTAACGAATAAAAAAATCTAGTTTGTGGGAAAAATATCAAGAAAATGTTATAAACACTTATTGAAGTGTTTAAATTTTTACTTCTCTAATTACTTGTTTTAGTGATTTTAGGAAGTCGGTGTCTGATTTTGTAAAAATTTTCAATTTTTCAATGCTGAAATCACTTGTATAAGTAGTACCTGGACTGATTATACATTGAATTAATTTTCAGGAGTAATAGGGACTCTCTCAAAACTAATCAAAAGTTGTGTCTTGAGAATAACTCCTGGTAATTGGTATTTTATACTTGCTGAAAAGTTGGCAAATGGAGGAATACAGATCTGGTGTGAACTACCTCAGGTAAAATTTGTATATTCATGATATAGGTCATGTAGGTGATAAAAAGCTATATTATTTACAAACATCCATTAGGGTGCAATTATTTATAAAAGATTTCAAAATACATGGTAAGTTGAGTACAGATCACTGAGATGAAAAATTAATTAAATCTAGTAAAAGCATGTTCTGGTCGCAAAAACTTCTGTATACATGATAAAATGGCAAAATTAAACAAAATCATCACTATTTTAAACTCTAATGCTATAAAAAAAAGTAGAGAGTCTGAGCAACCCTCTTTAAACATGTTAAAAAGATATTACAATAGTCATGATATTTTCTGTTCTGATGATCACTGGCTTAAAAACTGAAGCTTTTGCTCAATGTTAATCATGTTAATATATCCAATATATTCCTGAAATAAGCCTAAAGTTTGCTTAAATCTGAAACTCTGCCTTTTGATATCACAGTTAAATTTTGAAATCAAGTCCAGGCTGATATATGTTGTATTTGCATTTTCTGAGAACCATCATTCATGTCATAATCAGTCAGTGGTGCTACTTAAACAAGTGATTTCATCATCACTTATTTCAGTGATTTGATAAATTCAGTTATCACCTATTTAAGTGATTTTAGTGTTTTCTTTGATCTTCAAATGCTAATTTCATTGATTTTCCATATTTTCACAATCTTTTCTATAATTTTCCTACATAAATCAATTATCCCTTTTTCTTTGTATATAAATTTCACCAGTGCGCTTGGGCAGTAAGTTAGTGCGCTAAAGCTTTTAAAAGTACCCTAAGGCTTGGGAATTTTTCTGTAATAAAAAATTCATTAACTACTCTTACTATCAGACAAAGATCAACAATATTAGGTAACCTGATTGGTTTTCTTTAGAGTTAGAAAGATCTACTTCAAGGTTATGACCTGATCTACAAACTATTCCAGTTTTTGCATATTTTAAAAAAACTAAAAAAGTGTCAGGCTTATCAAGCAAAAGACAATTTCTGCATATACATAGTTGTTTTTTCGATGGAATTGTTGTCTTTTTACCAATAAAAAAATCAAGCTTGTGGGAAAAATATCAAGAAAATGTTATAAAAACTTATTAAAGTGATTACATTTTAACTTCTAAAATTACTTGTTTCAGTGATTTTAAAAAGTCTGTGTGAAAATTTTTAATATTTCACAGCCAAAATCACTCCAGGGAGTGATTCTGAAATCACTTGTTTAAGTAGTACCCCTGACTGATAATATCGTTTAAATATGTGATTGATGTTGGTGCCAAAGAAATTATATGAATACAAACTACTGTTAGGTAAACATCTTTCAGACAGCAACCCAATGTCAGAAATAATTAAAATACACCCAGAGGTCAACCTACAGTCTTCATCAATAAACTTATATTAATATTATTCAGTTGATTCCTTAAATTTTATTGTATAGTTCTACATTCAACACATTTAACGTCTTACTGTTCGCGTGTCTATTTTATGCCAAATCTGTATATTTATATTGAAAGTTTGATGTAATTTTATATATTTTAAAAATATATAGCTCATAATGATTTAGTAGCTCTCCACTTTATATGCTGTCATTTGATATTTGAAAGTTGTGTTGTGACCTATAATTGCCTACATGTACATCATTTGGTCTCAGGGGTATTTGTCTAATTTATCATACCACATCTTTGTTAATCTCGCCTCAACAAAGTTTGGAAGATGAGACTTCAGCGTGCTATTTCCAGCAGTAGTGGATTTGGCAGTGATGTCAACAATGTATTACATTACAATTTAAGTTTATACAAATTGTCAAGTACAATATCAACAGTTTGATATAAAATAAGGAGATACTGTAAAGTAAGTGTATTATTATTAATTTGTTTTTAAATTCAAAATGTACATTTTCCCATGTTTTTATGCCCCCGCCGTAACAATGCGTAACGGAGGGGGCATTAAGTTTTACCCTTGTCCATCCATACGTCCGTCCGTACGTCCCAAAGTTGGTTTCCGTTCTCTAACTTTAGTTTGCCTCAACCAAATGTTATACACAATTCTTATTACCACAAAATACAGATCAAGTTTGAATTTTAGTGGCATCACTTTAACCGTTCTAGAGATGTGCCCCTTTACAAATGGAAAAATTGCTTTAGTTTGCTTCAACTAAATGTTATGAAACTTATACACAACAATAATTACCACAAAACACAGATCTAGGTCGAATTTTGGTGGCGTCACTTTTACCATTCTAGAGTTATGCCCCTTTACAAATGGAAAAATTGCTGAATTTTGCGTTTCCCTTCTCTAACTTTAGTTAGCCTCAACCAAATGTTATGAAATTTATACACAATGGTTATTACCACAAAACACAGATCAAGTTTGAATTTTGGTGGTGTCACTTTTACTGTTCTACAGTTATGCTCCTTTACAAGTGGAAAAATTGCTGAATTTTTCGTTTCCGTTCTCTAACTTAAGTTTGCTTCAACTAAATGTTATGAAACTTATACACAATACTTATTACCACAAAACTCAGATCGAGTACACATTTGGGTAGTATCACTTTTACCGCTCTTCAGTTATGTCACTTTATAACTTTATATGATATGCAAGTGGGGGCATCATCTGTGTCCCATGGACACATTCCCCATTTATTTAAAAATGTATTACCTAATATTGTTCCTAGTGTCTTGACGAAAAATTAAACATTTGTTTATTTCCACAGGGTCATTTCTTTGACGAATATGCAATGGAAGGTGTATCTAAGGAAGCTAATGAGATTTACTTAGAAGTTGCTCCAGATAATATTGTTAAAGCTCTAAAAACAGCTAGCAATGCCAAGTGGATCAAGATTAAACTGACAAAGAAACATGTCCCTTGTCTTACTTTTGAAATTGATCAGGTAGGTGGATATTGCATGGTAGTCACAGGCACTTGTTTCTGTCAATGGGGGGGTTTACTATCCGCACTCGTATGAAAGATAGTAAACCCCCCATTGACAGAAACAAGTGCCTGTGATGGTAGTGGCCTTGGTGGCTGAGTGGTCAAAGGAATACATTTACAGTGATCACTAGCCTGTCCACACTGCGGTTGAGAGTTCGAACACCACTTATGGTAAAGTGTGTTTGATTCTGATCTAACTGACAAGGATTGTCAGTTTTCCTACCAAAGGTTGTTCTATCTAGCTACTTCGGCTTCTTCCACTAAGAAAAACATGGCATCATTATATAGCCAAGTGTGCTAAATGCAGTGTTTATCACATACAATAAATGGATACGCCATTAGAAGGAAGACATTTGTTAAATTGCTTTTGATTAGTTATCAAAAATTTTAGAATATGATAGGAAAAACTAATATTTTTAGAACACTTTAGGACGTTTGAAATCTGTTCTAGTTTATAAAGACAGTTCTATAAAATAGAATTAATACTACAAGCAAGTGACTAGAAGTAAAAATTGAAGCTGAAAGTTTTCTACTTGGAGTCTTAGAAATCAAAGTTGTACATGCTGTAGATGTATTGATTTTTATACGACCACAAAAATTTTTTTGCGGTCGTATAAAAATCTTTTTATATTGGTATGACATTGGCGTCGTCGTCGTCGTCGTCCGAAGACACATTAGTTTTCGCACTCTAACTTTAGTTTAAGTGAATGGATCTCAATGAAATTTTACCATAAGGTTCAATACCACAAAAGGAAGGTGGGGATTGATTTAGGGGGTTATGGTACCAACAGTTAAGGAATTAGGGGCCAAAAAGGGGCCAAAAATAAGCATTTTTGTAACTTCCAGACATAACTTGTGTGTAAGTGTATGGATCTCTTTAACATTGTACCACAAGGTTCCATATCGCAAAGGGGATGCTGGGATTGATTTTGGGGGTAATTGCCTCCAAATTTTAGGAATTAGGGTCCAAAAAGGGGCAAAAAACAAGCATTTTTCTAGTTTAATGACAATAACTTGTGTGTAAGTCTATGGATCTCTCTGAAATTGTATCACAAGGTTCCATATCACAAAGGGAATGCTGGGATTGATTTTGGGGGTATTTGCCTCCAAATTTTAGGAATAAGGGGCCAAAAAGGGGAAAAAAACAAGCATTTTTCTGGTTTCATGACAATAACTTGTGTGTAAGTGTATGGATCTTTATGAAATTGTACTACAAGGTTCCATATCACAAAGGGAAAGCTGGAATTGAGTTTGGGGGTAATTGCCCAAAAAGTTTAGGAATAAGGGGCCAAAAATAAGCATTTTTCTAGTTTCCAGACAATAACTTGTGTTCAAGTGTATGGATCTCTCTGAAATTGTACTGCAAGGTACCATACCACAAAGGGAAGGCTGGGATTGATTTTGGGGGTAATTCCCTCCAAATGTAGTAATAAGGGGCCATAAAAGGGCAAAAAACCCAGCATTTTTCTAGTTTCAGGACAATAACTTGTGTGTAAGTGTATGGATCTTTATGAAATTGTACTGCCAGGTTCCATATCACAAAGGGAAAGCTGGGTTTGAGTTTGGGGGTAATTGCCCTTAACGCTTAGGAATTTGGGGCAAAAAAGGGGCAAAAAAACAAACATTTTTCTAGTTTCCAGACAATAACTTGTGTTCAAGTGTATGGATCTCTCTGAAATTGTACTGCAAGGTACCATACCACAAAGGGAAGGCTGGGATTGAGTTTGGGGGTGATGAATCATAATGAGGTTCAAAAAATTTGGGGGGGGGGATTTTTTTTTTCCTTTTTTTTCTTTAAAATTTTCCATTTTAAATTGGTTATTTCTGTTTTGTATATAAAAGCAAATAATAATGATATGGTTTGAATAGGTAAATTAAAAAATTTTAAGTTCTTAGACCACTTTCATTCTGTGTCAGAAACCTATGCTGTGTCAAATATTTAATTACAATCCAAATTCAGTGCTGTATCAAGCTTGAATGTTATGTCCATACTTGCCCCAACTGTTCAGGGTTCGACCTCTGCAGTAGTATCAAGCTGCGCCCCAGCGGAGCATTTTATTTTATAAGCAACTATAAAACAAAGTGTACTAATAAATACATGTGTATACTGATCATAGCAGCACATGTTTTAATATCTTTGTTTTGCACATTCATTATCATTGATATGTTAAGTTATAAAAAAAAAGTGAACAAAAATAAATCTTTTGCATGCATATGTGCGTACAAATATGCTGTATTAAAAATTCATGTAACATTTTCAAAGAATCCTTTATTACCAGAAGAATTTCAAACTGCTTGTTGTACAGTGTTTTTTTTATGAAAATTTATTTTAAAATATGAATAAAGAGAGATAAAGGGTAAATATAATGATCAAAGACAAAAACAACTACAAAATCCAAAAGATGACTACAGGTACCAAACAAAAACTAGAAAAAAAACAAACCAAAGATGACTACATATACCAAACATAAAGTATTAAAAAAAAACATACCAAACTAAGACAAGTAAAAAAACATGCCCTATTATTTGTATTTTCAGCCAACATTAAGTTCCCACAGCAGAACAGTCGTCCACGATGTACCAGTTTCTGTTATACCCCGGAGATTATGGGAAGACTACGAAGAACCTGGACTTCCACACTTTGATGTGAGAATTCATTCTTTAGATGTTATTCATGTGTTAACCTAGTATTGACATGTTGACTGTAGAAAGGTTTATTCATAATTATTCCTCTGCTCCAGAAGAGAGGGGATGCTGGTTTATGTCTCTCTATCCATGTTTCCATCAGTCAGTCTGTACCTTGAAAATTTTGTCCCACTTAACTCATACTTGTCAACCTATGACAATGAAAATGCAGGTGATGACCTGCATAGAAGAATGAAATCTCAGGTCATAACGCTACAAACTTTTTCGAGCTGAATTTCAGTATTTAGGGGACATTTTTCTTATAATATATATCAAAGTTTCCAAAACATGTCCGCATGGTTAAGTAATTTAGAATTGTACATTTTATTATTTCATTGCACTTGGAGGCCATTGAAAGATTTGTGTTACATTGCCTTTATTCCTGTTCATATTCAGTCCATGGCATACAATGTGCCAATTTGTGTTTTCATTGCATACATTTGTATTCTTTCAATAGGACAGTACATGTACATTGTCCAAAAATATAAAACAACACAGGTAAAGCAAGTCAAACAGAGATAATGTTTTATTTCCTTCACCATTTTATGACCAACAATGTATAATATAAATCTAGATCCTTGAAAAGGGGCGTTCTGAATTTGAATCAAGTTTCATGTGTGCATGCTATATGGTGTGATGCATTTTCACATCCACCGCCCATCAACTTCCTGTTTACAGAATAGTGGGGTATCATTTATGAGAAATAGCTCACATCTCAATTTGTTTTTGTTCAGTTTTATTTAAAGTAGAAGATTTATGCTGCACTGACTTATTTATTGCAGAACTTCATTTACTGTGGATTCATTTATTTTCGTGGGTATCAATTTTCGTGGATTGAGGAAAACTTGCATTTTCTTGGATATTTGATTTCGTGGTTTTTCAAAAATCTTCATATAGTCATACAGCAAATTTGTAATTCGTTGAACATTTAAATTCATGGTTTCCCTGTACCCACGAATTCCATGAAAATTGGTATCCAACGAATAATAATGATTCCACAGTACACTTACAAGTTCATGGATTGCTGTACATTTGTCATTCTTTATTTCCACAGGTCAGTATAGCTATGCCACAGATGAAGTTATTGAAGAACATGATAGATAAAATGAAAAATCTCAGTAATCATATGGTAAATATAGAAATCTATTATATTATAAAGGAAAGTAAACTAATGCCTGGTAGATAATTAGTTTGATAATCTATTATCTGTAATACCTTACCAAAACATGAACAGTTTGTAGAACTATTTTTGAGTTGATATAAAGAAGCAAGCTACATATTTCATAATACATCACACATACTGAATATCTTGTGTTCAAAACATTTTTCTGAATTGCTCTTCATAGTAGACTCTCTGATCTGAAGTTATGAAAGCCATGGGAAAGTAAAAACAAGAACGACACAAGTCTAATCAACTTGAAACTTAGTACACATGTTCCCTATGATATGATCTTTCTAATTTTAATGCCAAATTAGAGTTTTGACCCCATTTTCATGGTCCACTGAACATAGAAAATGATGGTGCGAGTGGGACATCCATGTACAATGGACACATTCTTGTTATATTTATTTCAGAAACATTTTTTCTTTTTTTTTTAAATTTTGGGATACTTTTATTTGGGTTTCAGTTTCATTATAATAAGTAATAGGATCACACAAGGTCATGTAAAAAATACAGTGCTTTAGGTGAATAATAATTTATTATAAGTTTAACCTTTAACTAATAATAACAATGTCTTACTTTGGACGAAAATGTAAGATTTTCCCTCCGCTTCAGAACTGTCCAACAGCATCAAACTAGACGGTCTTGGATGATTTTCTGTTGGTGTGTTACACCTGTACATATTAAAATTTTGAGCTTTAAGGTTGGTGCCATAGTTTTTGAGCAGATAATGTGTTGAGGTTCAGAGACTGTCAGAATTTATATAAGGAGATGAAATTTTATGTTAAATGAGCCTTTTGTTTGTTAAAGGTTCTATCAGCCAATCAGAATGGAGAAATGAAATTAAGTGTAGAAACAGATATGGCAGCTGTCAGTACACATTTCAGAGACCTGATCAACCCTTCAAGTTAGTATACTGAATATCATATTATTTTTATCGTTAAGGTAAAGTAACACTTTATACCAGTTGTAATCACTACTAATTTATAGATTGAAGTGAATGGACTACCATCAAAACTGTTATTACTTAACAAGGTTATGTGCATCTATCTGTTATAACAAATAAATCAATCCCAAACCATGACCAGAGTGGTAAAATACTTGTTATTTGGTGTACATAAAATAGACAGCAAACTAAAAACACGATTGAGGATGTTTAGATATGATAAAGTTACAATGAAAAATTTTAATTGAGAAAATAATGACGATTAGTCAATATAATTCAATACACCTTATCGCTATTCCCGCTTGACCCGAGAATCTGTCCCGCTCGAACTTTTGACGTCATACAACAATCACTTTTCCATTGTGGCGTCAGACATTTTCTATTATGACGTCAAAATTTTACGGGAACTTGTGTGATGTCCAGTAATGGCGGACAAATAGCGATAAGGTGTATACAATAGGAGTAAAGAAAATCTTTCTTTCTGAAATGAAACATTATTTATTCTTTGAAACATTTATTAATTGTGAGCTCAACCATGAAACCTATTCTTTCAACAAAGTAACATTTATTTGTATTGGTCAATTTGATGATTTTCACATTTGTATTTAGCTCTAGACCAAGTACCATGTTCACATGACAGTTCTCCAGAAAGGGTGAAAGATCCCAATGAGTTCAGCAAGGCCAGGATAGATATCAGAAAATTTGCCCAGTTTCTATCAGGACAGCTGGTTAATCCAACTAAAGTTATATGTAGTGAGTACTTGTGTTATAAAATTGTTCTTCCGACTTAAATGATATTTAGTAATTAGAAAGATCTGTTATAGTAACTTCCAAATGCACTGAAATAATTAGGGTTAGCAGTGCTCTTTTTTAAGTTTAAAAGCACTTAAAAGTGTAGCTTATTATGCACCAATTTGTAGCGAGATGTCTATTTTTTACGGTACAAATTAAAAAAAAATATGTCTGTTTAAGTTTTTTTCAATGCTTTACAGATTGATTATATGATAATTATTGATAATCTTTTTGAAAAAAGATTATCAATCTTTTTTCAAAAAGATTATCAATAATCTTTTTGAAAAAAGAAAAAAATATTTAAGGTAACCTGTGTTGTTTTAAACAAAAGTAAAACTAACTTTTTTTCTGAAAAATGAGGAAATTTTCATTTTAAGTTATGTGTGTCAAGGCTTCTATCTCAACATCATGTACAATGTGGTAAAGATATTAAATAAATAATAAATCAGCCATTCATCATATACATTGACCTTGTAAAGCTAGTTTTGTCAGTTTAAGGGTTTCGAATCTTCACAAATAACCTGTTAGATGGTTTATATCAATGAAACTATTTGTTTTACATCGATACTTGCCTTTAACTATTCAGTATGTCTTTTAGTTTATTTAGTTTATATGTCTTTTGTTTTTGTCTCGAATTACAGAGTCAAAAAGCGAGACAAAGGTATGCTATTTCAGGCGACGGCGGCAGAGTCGTCAACAATGTACTAGTTTGCTATTGGGCCATTTTTTGGGGAACCACTAGTTGTAGGTCAATGATATTGGGGGGAGGGGGGGTATGTAGTTGTATTAGCATTGGCACACCTCATTTCCATGGAGATTGTTTGGCCATCTACATGTTAAAATATTGCTATTTTAGTTTCAACATTTGCATTTTTCTATCTAAGTAATAAAATGGCTGTGTTAACAGTTATTTTGTATCATTGGGTTGCTGTCTCATTGATGTAAACCCAATATTTCCTTTAATTAATTAATGATTTCTATTGATTATTTCAAGTTTCAGATAACAAGTAACCACTTTTTACTAGAAAATATTGAATACAAATACAAGATGTAATTTTAGCAAACAAAAAATGACACACAGGAAATGAAAGACATGAGTAGAAAATTTCAATAAACAGTCAAGTTAGTTTATGTTGCTGCTTGTTAATTTCAGGTACTGGAATTATTCACTATGACAAAGAGTCATTTTCAAACGAATACGTGATTATCAGCTACTAAATTTTATGATTTGATGTCATTTATTTTCACAGATATTGTTCACAACAAAGTTGTGCACTTCCTATTGCTGAATGAAGATGTCTCATTACAGTACTTCATGCCAGTTGTAGCTTCATGATACAGGATAAGAATTGTATGGTTGTGTGAAGGGAGACAACTAGGAATTGATGACGGATTTCAAATTGTATCAAGGGAGATGAATATGTCCAATTTTACAATTTAAAGCCAATTCAGTCCTTCAGCATTTCACTTCTTTTTTTATCATAGATTTGGAGTATGTTCAACACAGTTAATACTGTTTCATGTGAGGTTATTGTAATATTTATAACCTAACACAAAAGGGAAAAGAAAAATATATAATCTTTTGTTCATTGACAGCACATAGTTCAATGAAAATTGTTTAGAACAAAATCTTTTTAAAAAGTTCAACATGGCTTTAAATATTGGTGAGAACAGTAATACCTTATTTGTCATGAGTTTCTATGTTAAACATGTTCTATAGAGCCACATGAATCATTGATTTAATATCAGTTGAATATAATCAATAGAAAGTCATTGATTTTAATCAATGAAACAAGTTGTGAAAATATCAGTGTTGTTCACTTTCAATGGTATGATTAAAAATGGAGAAAAGATTTGTAGAAAAATGAACTTATACTGTTAATGATATTTATTGTACATATTTACTTAACTTGTAATAATCAGTATGTGTTGCGATGTTGTTGATTAAATTGCAGAACTCCAATATGTATTAGTTCATTTATAAAAAAGTTTTGACTTATTACTTATGGACTATGTTATGCCATATCAAAGGGTTCAAACTGGTGAATGAAAATTTGACATTTTAGAAATGTGCTATGCTTTTGACATTTAACAGCTATTCATAGATTTATTCACTGTCTGTCATTCACAATTAAGAGAAAGTATACAATTTGCACCTTGATTACCTGAGCTGGCAGATATTTAACTAGTTAGGTTTTGTTATATCAAGTAACAGATCAAATGTTTTATTAAAGGTGGTATTATTTTACAGAATTGCTACCCTTTTCAAACGTATTTTTGCTGTACCAGCATATATTAAGGTTAATTCTGATAAACAGATGTGTAATGGAAATCGTCACATTTTTGTGTTTGGTTTTTGCCAAACCTGCGACTTCTGTCGTAGAAAGCTAAACATAGGGATAGTGATTGGACGACGGCGTTAACCAACTACTTAAAAGCTGAATATTTCAGAAGGTAGAAGACCTGAATGCTTCATACTTTGTATATAGATGCCTTATGTTACGAAGTTTCTGTCTGTCATATGTCCTTTGTCCTTGACCTCATTTTCATGGTTCAGTGACAGCTCGAAAAAAAGTTCAGATTTTTTGTAATGTTAATTTCTCTCTTATTATGAGTAATAGGATAACTATATTTGGTATGTGCGTACCTTGCATGGTCCTCATGCCTGTCAGACAGTTACACTTGACCTCGACCTCATTTCATGGATCAGTGAACGAGATTAAGCTTTCGTGGTCAAGTCCATAACTCAGATACTATAAGCAATAGGTCTACTATATTTGGTGTATTGAATGATTGTAAGGTGTACATGTCCAACTGGCAGGTGTCATCTCACCTTGACCTCATTTTCATGGTTCAGTGGTTAAGTTAAGTTTTTGTGTTTTGGTTTATTTTTATGCCCCCGCCGTAACGGAGGGGACATTAAGTTTTACCCTTGTCCGTCTGTATGTACGTACGTCCCAAAGTTGGTTTCTGTTCTCTAACTTTAGTTTGCCTCATGTTATGAAACTTATACTCAATGCTTATTACCACAAGATACAGATCAAGTTTGAATTTTAGTGGTGTCACATTTACTGTTCTAGAGTTATGCCCCTTTACAAATGGAAATTTTTTTGTTTCCGTTCTCTAACTTAAGTTAGCCTCAACCAAATGTTATGAAACTTATACTCAATGCTAATAACCACAAGATACAGATCAAGTTTGAATTTTGGTGGTGTCACATTTACTGTTCTAGAGTTATGCTCCTTTACAAATGGAAAAATTGCTGAATTTCTCGTTTCCGTTCTCTAAATTAAGTTTGCCTCAACCAGATAATAAGAAACTTATACACAATACTTATTACCACAAAACTCAGATCAAGTACAAATTTGGGTAGCGTATCTTTTACCGCTCTTCAGTTATGTCCCTTTATAACTTTATATGATATGCAAGTGGGGGCATCATCTGTGTCCCATGGACACATTCCCCATTTATTTTAATACTGTATGCAATAGGTCAGCTTTATTTGGTGTATGGAAATTCTTTACGATGTTCATGTAAGTCTGGCAGGTTTTACTTGACCTTGACCTCATTTTCACAGTTCATTGCTCAATGTTCAGTTTCTGTGTTTTGGTTGGTTTTTCTTAAAATATAAGCAATAGGTCAACTATATTTGGTGTTTGTATGGAATGATTGTAAGGTTTATATGTCTATCTGGCAGGTATCATCTGACCTTGACCTCATTTTCATGGTTCTTTGGTCAATGTCAATGTTTTCTTGGTTAAGTTTGTTTCTGAGATACTGTATTTAATAAGTCAATAAAATTGAGAATGGAAATGGGGAATGTGTCAAAGAGACAACAACCCGACCATAGAGCAGACAACAGCCGAAGGCCACCAATGTTTCTTCAATGCAGCAAGAAACTCCCGCACCTGGAGGTGTCCTTCAGCTGGCCCCTAAACAAATAAGTATACTAGTTCAGTGATGATGGACGTCATACTAAACTCCAAATTATACACAGAAAACCAAAATTAAAAATGATACAAGACTAACAAAGGCCAGAGGCTCCTGACTTGGGACAGGCGCAAAAATGCGGCGGGGTTAAACATGTTTACTTTATTTGATCCATGGAATGATTGTAAGGTGATGATAATGGAAGTTTTTAACGACCTTGACTGGCTATACAGCCCTCGCACGGTCGGTTTGTAATGTGTACATGTCTGTCTGGCAGGGTTCATCTGACCTCATACTTGTGGTTCATTGGTCAATATAAAGTTTTCATGGTTTTGTCTGTTTCTTGTATACTATAAGAAATAGGTCAACAAAATTCAATGTATTGAATGATTGTAAGGTGTACATGTATTTCTGGCTTGGTTTATCTGACCTTGACCTCATTTTCTTGGATCATGTTAAGTTAATGTGATACTTGTAGTAAAACTTTATATTTAGGGCTATCAACATAACATCAATGGTAGTAAAGCAGGCGAGACATTTCAGCGTGTGCACTCTTGTGATTTATCTACTTTTGTGGAAATTATATCCCTTGGAATTAGCACATTTCATGGCAATTCTAATTTATATACAATCCACAGATACTTAGCCAACTTTTTATTGGTACTTGCATAAGGTAGAATTTCATAACAATTATTGGTTTTCCTTCTGGCGGATATACTTTTTTCACTACATAAAACTATGATATTATGTATACATCAATAAGACAGCAACCAACATACCACAAAAGGCAGGTACATTATTTCAAGCTTTAAACTGTCAATGATCTGTCATCAACATCATTAGCAAGAAACATAAGACATGTTCACTGATGAGGTTCCATACTTAAGACTTGAACATGAATATGCAGTGACATTTACCTCTATATTCAGTCTTTTTTCATCAGTTAATGCCAAAAACATACACAACAACATTAAAACAAGTATGATATAGTGGTAGCAATAAACAAATCTGCCTCACAGGACGAAGTGTTGTAAAGTAATATAGGAATCAATCATGGTCATTGCAAGTTTTGTTTTAGCTTAAATACCTTATTATACATGTCAACCATCAGTGAGTTTGTGGCAGATAAGGTTGGAATGTTTTTTTTGCAAGTCAATGTCACATGATGTTAATATCAAAATTTGCAAAGTGTGCAGATCAGAAGTTTTGAATGATTTGAAATTTATTCAATTGTTGCTCTCCATTAAAGGATGTGTAATTAAAATGACTGCAAAGTCAACAGTTCAACTCTACTTACCACATAATCGAACTTACAAATAGATACAATTGTTCTGAATGGATAGCATTTTGAGGGATTTTTTCAATACAGATTGTAGACTAAATATAGAAAGTCAGTTCCACTATATAGACACAGGGCGCCCAAAACCATGTTTAACCCTGCCACATTCTATAATGCCTCTCCCAAGTCAGGATCCTGTAATTGAGTGGTTGTCATTTATTGTTTTGTAGTTTGTTGTGTTGTTGTACCACTTCCCCAGTTTGTGGAGGGTTGGGCTCCCACTAACATGTTTAACCTAGCCACATTCTATATGTGCCTGTACCAAGTCAGGATCCTGTAACTGAGTGGTGTCATTTATTGTTTTGTAGTTTGTTGTGCTGTTGTACCACTTCCCCAGTTTGGGGAGGGTTGGGCTCCCACTAACATGTTTAACCTAGCCACATTCTATATGTGCCTGTACCAAGTCAGGATCCTGTAATTGAGTGGTTGTCATTTATTGTTTTGTAGTTTGTTGTGCTGTTGTACCACTTCCCCAGTTTGTGGAGGGTTGGGCTCCCACTAACATGTTTAACCTAGCCACATTCTATAATGCCTCTCCCAAGTCAGGATCCTGTAATGAGTGGTGTCATTTATTGTTTTGTAGTTTGTTGTGCTGTTGTACCACTTCCCCAGTTTGGGGAGGGTTGGGCTCCCACTAACATGTTTAACCTAGCCACATTCTATATGTGCCTGTACCAAGTCAGGATCCTGTAATTGAGTGGTTGTCATTTATTGTTTTGTAGTTTGTTGTGCTGTTGTACCACTTCCCCAGTTTGTGGAGGGTTGGGCTCCCACTAACATGTTTAACCTAGGCACATTCTATAATGCCTCTCCCAAGTCAGGATCCTGTAATTGAGTGGTTGTCATTTATTGTTTTGTAGTTTGTTGTGCTGTTGTACCACTTCCCCAGTTTGTGGAGGGTTGGGCTCCCACTAACATGTTTAACCTAGCCACATTCTATAATGCCTCTCCCAAGTCAGGATCCTGTAACTGAGTGGTTGTCATTTATTGTTTTGTAGTTTGTTGTGCTGTTGTACCACTTCCCCAGTTTGTGGAGGGTTGGGCTCCCACTAACATGTTTAACCTAGCCACATTTTATAATGCCTCTCCCAAGTCAGGATCCTGTAATTGAGTGGTTGTCATTTATTGTTTTGTAGTTTGTTGTGCTGTTGTACCACTTCCCCAGTTTGTGGAGGGTTGGGCTCCCACTAACATGTTTAACCTAGCCACATTCTATATGTGCCTGTACCAAGTCAGGATCCTGTAATTGAGTGGTTGTCATTTATTGTTTTGTAGTTTGTTGTGCTGTTGTACCACTTCCCCAGTTTGGGGAGGGTTGGGCTCCCACTAACATGTTTAACCTAGCCACATTCTATATGTGCCTGTACCAAGTCAGGATCCTGTAATTGAGTGGTTGTCATTTATTGTTTTGTAGTTTGTTGTGCTGTTGTACCACTTCCCCAGTTTGTGGAGGTTGGGCTCCCACTAACATGTTTAACCTAGCCACATTCTATAATGCCTCTCCCAAGTCAGGATCCTGTAATTGAGTGGTTGTCATTTATTGTTTTGTAGTTTGTTGTGCTGTTGTACCACTTCCCCAGTTTGGGGAGGGTTGGGCTCCCACTAACATGTTTAACCTAGCCACATTCTATATGTGCCTGTACCAAGTCAGGATCCTGTAATTGAGTGGTTGTCATTTATTGTTTTGTAGTTTGTTGTGCTGTTGTACCACTTCCCCAGTTTGTGGAGGTTGGGCTCCCACTAACATGTTTAACCTAGCCACATTCTATAATGCCTCTCCCAAGTCAGGATCCTGTAATTGAGTGGTTGTCATTTATTGTTTTGTAGTTTGTTGTGCTGTTGTACCACTTCCCCAGTTTGGGGAGGGTTGGGCTCCCACTAACATGTTTAACCTAGCCACATTCTATAATGCCTCTCCCAAGTCAGGATCCTGTAATTGAGTGGTTGTCATTTATTGTTTTGTAGTTTGTTGTGCTGTTGTACCACTTCCCCAGTTTGTGGAGGTTGGGCTCCCACTAACATGTTTAACCTAGCCACATTCTATAATGCCTCTCCCAAGTCAGGATCCTGTAACTGAGTGGTTGTCATTTATTGTTTTGTAGTTTGTTGTGCTGTTGTACCACTTCCCCAGTTTGGAGAGGGTTGGGCTCCCACTAACATGTTTAACCTAGCCACATTCTATAATGCCTCTCCCAAGTCAGGATCCTGTAACTGAGTGGTTGTCATTTATTGTTTTGTGGTTTGTTGTGCTGTTGTACCACTTCCCCAGTTTGTGGAGGGTTGGGCTCCCACTAACATGTTTAACCTAGCCACATTCTATATGTGCCTGTACCAAGTCAGGAGCCTGTAATTGAGTGGTTGTCATTTATTGTTTTGTGGTTTGTTGTGCTGTTGTACCACTTCCCCAGTTTGTGGAGGGTTGGGCTCCCACTAACATGTTTAACCTAGGCACATTCTATAATGCCTCTCCCAAGTCAGGATCCTGTAATTGAGTGGTTGTCATTTATTGTTTTGTAGTTTGTTGTGCTGTTGTACCACTTCCCCAGTTTGGGGAGGGTTGGGCTCCCACTAACATGTTTAACCTAGCCACATTCTGTATGTGCCTGTACCAAGTCAGGATCCTGTAATTGAGTGGTTGTCATTTATTGTTTTGTAGTTTGTTGTGCTGTTGTACCACTTCCCCAGTTTGTGGAGGTTTGGGCTCCCGCTAACATGTTTAACCTAACCACATTCTATATGTGCCTGTACCAAGTCAGGATCCTGTAATTGAGTGGTTGTCATTTATTGTTTTGTAGTTTGTTGTGCTGTTGTACCACTTCCCCAGTTTGTGGAGGGTTGGGCTCCCACTAACATGTTTAACCTAGCCACATTCTATATGTGCCTGTACCAAGTCAGGATCCTGTAATTGAGTGGTTGTCATTTATTGTTTTGTTCTTTGTTGTGCTGTTGTACCACTTCCCCAGTTTGGGGAGGGTTGGGCTCCCACTAACATGTTTAACCTAGCCACATTCTATAATGCCTCTCCCAAGTCAGGATCCTGTAACTGAGTGGTGTCATTTATTGTTTTGTAGTTTGTTGTGCTGTTGTACCACTTCCCCAGTTTGTGGAGGGTTGGGCTCCCACTAACATGTTTAACCTAGCCACATTCTATATGTGCCTGTACCAAGTCAGGAGCCTGTAATCTAGTGGTTGTTTGTTGCTGTATATCATATTTGTTTTTCGTTTATTGCTTTGTTCATAAATCAGGCTGTTAGTTTGAATTGTCTTGTATATGTCATTTGGGGCCATTTATAGCTTGTTATGCAGTATGGGTTTTGCTCATTGTTGAAGGCTGTAAGTTGACCTCTTGCTAACTTCTTCGTCATTGGTCTGTGGAGGAGAGTTGTCTCATTTGCAATCATACCACATATTCTTATCTTTATACAAGAATTCACTACTAATTTCAAAATTAAAGACTAGTGAACAGCTTGGGTTATTTGATCCTGTATGCTGTAATGTCATGCTGTGGTCTTTAAAGATGTAGATTAGAAGGCATTGTTTTTATCAATACATTAACACCAATACAATATTATATATTTATTGCACATTATATAAAATGTAAATGCTTGGAATCTAAATAAACATAATTATACAACCTATTGCAGCACCAAGGGGCTTGAATCACTTGTTTAGGTATCATTTAGTTTAATGTGTACCATCAATGATGCACTACTCATGGTTTACTCAAATTATCCCTGTGCTTTTTAAGAAAAGTATTTTTTTCTTCTTCAGGTTTTTAGGTTGGGTCTTTGAATGCTATCAGTTAATGTATACACATGTTATCAGATGCATGAAAACATCTTTAACACAGAATTTAAAGGTTGATTCAAAAAGGTTCAGTACATACAAGTTTACATGGTTTATGTACAAGGATGATTCTAATTAGTGGGTTTTGTTGTACATTTTTGAAAAAAATAACCTACAGTGACATGCACTAAGTAAAGGCAATTATAAACATTAACTTCACAAAATCTAAAGAATTAATTACAATAAATGTGGATAGTGTCCACATGTAGACACAGATGATGCCCCCGCTTGCATATCATATAGTTATAAAGGGACATAACTGAAGAACGGTAAAAGTTACGCTACCCAAATTTGAACTTGATCTGAGTTTTGTGGTAATAAGCAGTGTGTGTAAGTCTCATAACATTTGGTTGATGCAAACTAAAGTTAGAAAAGGGAAACAAAAAATTTGTACTTGATCTTAGTTTTGTGGTAATGAATATTGTGTATAGGTTTCATAATGTTTAGTTGATGCAAACTTAAGTTACAGAATGGAAACTAAAAATTTTGCAATCTTTCGATTTATAAAGGGGCATAACTCAATAATGATTAAAGTGACACTACCTAAATTCAACTTGATCTGTGTTTTATCAGTGGAAGTCAAAATTAAACATTGCATTGTATAAAGCATCGATTGTAGTTGATTCAACTATAATCATGGACAAAGGAAGATAACTCCAATTTTATTACAATTACTTGTTATTTAGAAGAAAATAAAAATTCTGCATTTTTTTCATTTCTAAAGGGGCATAACTCTAGAATGGTTGAAATGACGCCACCAAAATTCAAACTTGATCTGTGTTTTGTGGTAATAAGCATTGTGTATAAGTTACATAACATTTGGTTGAGGCAAACTTAATTTAGAGATTGGAAACGAAAAATTCAGCATTTTTTTCCATTTGTAAAGAGGCATAACTCTAGAACAATAAAAGTGACGCCACCAAAATTCAAACTTGATCTGTGTCTTGTGGTTATTAGCATTGTGTATAAGTTTCATAACATTTGGTTGAGGCAATCTAAAGTTAGAGAACAGAAACGATAAATTCAGCAATTTTCCATTTGTAAAGGGGCATAACTCTAGAACAGTAAAAGTGATGCCACCAAAATTCAACTTGATCTGTGTTTCGTGGTAATAAGCATTGTGTATAAGTTTCATAACATTTGGTTGAGGCAAACTAAAGTTAGAGAACGGAAACCAATTTTGGGACGTACGTACGTACAGACGGACAATGGTAAAACTTAATGCCCCCTCCGCTACGGCTGGGGCATAAAAACAAATTATGTACATCAAAATAATGTGATTGGTTTATAACAACAAATTGAATATTCAACCCATGGTGAAACATTTACTTTTTCGTGTACCCCAGTGCATACATATTTTTAAATGGTGAGATAAAGGCATATAAATAACACATAGCAGTGTTCATGTTAAAACTACAAAAATACAATTATCTGAAACATATTGCGACCTCACAAAAAGCAATATAAAAACATAAGCAAAACGTAAAAAAAGGAAAACAACCTATAGACTTTAATGACTTATTTTTAATGCTTACATGGAACCCCCACAGATATAAGACAATGACAAACATTAGATGGAATTAACATATAATTATGCAATCAAGTGGAGTTCGTTATTATAAATAAAACCAATGTAAACGTATATGAATAAAAGAAGATGTAGCACATACATTAATGAGACAACAGCCCAACGCACACAAACCTTAAAAGACCTGTACAACACAATACAATAATGATTTATTATAAACCCTCTATCATATACACATATACAAAGTACAGTCACATTTATACCCAGAGATCATATAAAGAAATCAACAACTTTAATTGGAGTATATCAATAATTACTACATATACTTAAACATGTTAAAACTAACTTTGAAAAGAACAAAGATACATTTTTGTACAAAATTGTAAAGGTCAACATACAGTGTTCAATAGATAAGTGTCTATATTGCACATCAACAATAGCAACTTAGTCAGCTGATATAAACATGTAAATCTATCATAAAAACATAGAATTTACTGAAGTAATAAGAACAAGTGAAACTGTGAGCTACTGCTCACTGATGATACCCCGCCCAAATATTTCGGTGATTAATCTGAAAACGCATCACACAGTAAAGCTGACTCATATAAACCCTGAAACCATATTTCAGAAATCCTGGTAATGTAGTTCCTGAAAAAAATATTCATGGGACGGACGGACTGACTGATGGATGGACGGATGGACAGACAGAGGTAAAAACAGTATACCCCCACTTTTTTAAAGCGGGGGTATAATAATAAAGATAATGAGATGTTGTATGACTGCCAATGAAACAACTCTACACCTTAATAAAACACTATTTAAAAAATGCAACTTGACTTCTTTTTAAATGGTTCATTTACACTGCTCAATTGTAAAACTAATTTGTCAAGTGGGACTTTAACATTCATCTGAAAACCCCCCAAAAATAATAAGGTTTCAAAAAACATATAATTAGAAAAGAGAATATTAAGAAACAAATAAAACTTGTCCAGATAAGACTGGGTCCCTGTTCCACACAACACTAGTAACCATTTCTGTCAGTTGTTCAGTTTGAGTTTCATCCTGCAAAAAAACAAATGTTTTTAAAGAACAAATTTATATGAAAACAAATAGAAAATACATGTACATGTAACTACTGATACATGAACTTCTTTATATTATAAAAAACATTAAATGTGTATCAACTAATTAAATGTCAATGTATTTTATACAAATGATATAAAAGAAAAATGAATAATTTTTGCAATATGTAAGAGAAAGCTTTACCATTAAGGTCAGGGTTTTATAGTTTGTTGGTTTACATATTTTTTATGTGAAAGATTTGGATCGGTCGGTCAGAAAAAAAATAAATAAAAAACAATGTATAGAATTACTGTGTACTTCAGCTTTATTACAATATTTGTGATCTTTTTAGTTCCAAATAATTTTTCTCAGCTGTTTTAAACATACAATGCATGTCATCGTCATAAATTTGTAAAAAGGGCGGATATGTGCATAAATGATCATTTCACAATGAATTAAAAAAAAAATAGCTAAACTTTCCTTTCTTTTAATATTGCCGAAACACAGTGAATAATAAGCTTTAAGCAGGAAAGCATGTGAACAAAAATTGCAAACATGTCATTGTGTGTTGCATGAAAATGACCGTATACAAAACCGTGAAGAAGTAACTCTTCCAATGAGAAAGACAGGGATATTGGTTTTATCCTTTTGTACAGGTAAAAATGGACAAAACATTTTCCAACAACCTGTGAAACCCAAATTGATTGTGGTTATCTTCTGTTACTTTTACTTAATGTCTTTCCTGTCTGGATGTGTCTATTTCATATACTAGTATGAGGACGAAATGACAAAATAGCTTATTAAAATCAAATCTCACGGGATTATGACAAGAAAGAAAAGGAACTTATTGTAAAGAGCTATTAACATACTGCTTTCCTTCCGTAAAATTATTAGGGTAAACAACATGTTCAAATTTGTTCAATCTATTTTAAGAACTTTATTTTAAGAACACAAACTCAACGGATTATTTTTAGATTTTTATTTAACACAACAGACTATGTGCGACCATTACTGTTTATATTCAAATATGAAACCATAATGCACATAATTTGAATGTAATGGTTCTTCACACATTCTTTCATTTATATTTCAGGGATAATGAATTTGGCAGAGCAGGCTGAAATTAAAAAAAAAAAGCATGAAATTTCAATTATAATTTTTTACTCTAAAAATCTGAAAAATTTTGGATGGCGGCTCCAAAAACCAAAAAATTAAAAACCCTGGCCTAAAACACATATAAAACATATCAAGTGGCAATGCAAGCAACAAAATGACAAAATATTTATTCTATTTTTATTTTTAAAATTGATGACAAACATATCTTTCACTTCTTGATTTTGGCAGACATTTTCAAGATATTTGAAAAGCATTTTGTTTTTTGATGTAAAAATTAAACAAATTATTTATGCTTTTCTTTGATGGTGTTAGAAAGTTGCAACTTGATAATTACCTGATAAACAACACAGTAAACAAGTGTTTCTTTGTCTTGATGTTTTTTCTTGAGATTTTTCATCAATCTTATAATGGTGAGATGATAACTTTCACATGGGATTTCTCTCACAACTAGCATCAATACTCTGTCCAGTAAATAACAGGCAGAATTATCACAATGACTGATAAACTTATCAGAACATGCCACCATATGTTGTGTTAAATGTTCATTACAATCCACCACATGAATAAAAACTGAGGGTTCTATATTGTTTTCTTTGTTTTGGTCTTCTTGTAATTGATGTATCTAATGTAAAAAATGTACATATTAAAAATACACATTAAATAACTTAATAAGATATTTTTCAATGAGGTACACAGTATTCATTTTAAGGTGTTGGTTTCTGTCTTATGTCCTATTTTATGGTGTTCACATCTACATATTGTATTTTAATAAACCAATTTTTCCACCTATCAGTGAGCCATTGTTCTACTAATTGAATGTGCATTTCAAAATTATTAATCTGGGAGCTGCTTCTATATTTGTTTAGGCCATGCAAAAAAGATTGTTGGTTTCCCTTAACCCTGCCGGGTCTGTTTTTACCCTCTGGGTTAATTTTTTTTTAACACGAGATGAAAAAAAGAGCAAGACTCTCTTTTCAAACAATTATCAATGAGGTTTTGATTGTCAGATAAATTCTTTTTGAAAATTTTCAATTGAGTTACCTCCCCTAAATTAAATGTGTTGCTGTTTTTGGAAAAAAAAGTTTCTAACATTTAGATTAAAAAAATATATATATCTTCATAAAAATAAATCAAATTTCTATTTCAAAAATTGCTTATTTCAGTTAAATTCTTTGTAATTCATTTGCATCCTAGATGACAATGACAGCCAGCCATAATACCGGTACACAGAAACAATGAGGGTACTTTAAAGAAAAACAAATCAGACAAATAAACTAATGAAGACCATTTGATCTCTAGAAACCTTATGTTGGCTAACTTGTATTGTAGGGCTGCTGCTCATTGATAGATTTCTGTTTAAAGTTATTCATAAATAAAAGAACAGAGTTCCAATGACCCAGCGTTGCACATATTTTATCTATCCAAGGTACAAGGGCAATAACTAAAAAAAACACCTTTTTTTTGTTCTATAAGACTTTTTATGAATATCATGAGAGCGCTTACAATTCAATTTTCCATATAATTAATGTTTCCAAGGAGCATAACTCTTTTAAAAATAATTGATCGGCACTGATTTTCGAACTGGTCCAAGACATTGCTGATATAAACCTATGATATAAGTTTCATAAAAATCTGGCAAGAATTGAACAAATGAGAGCGCTAACGATGCAATTTTCCATATAATTAATGTTTCCAAGGGCCATAACTCTTTTAAATATAATTGGTCAGCACTGATTTTTGAACTCGTCCAAGATTTTGCTGATATAAACCTATGATATAAGTTTCATAAAAATCTGGCAAGAATTGTACATGTGAGAGCGCTAACAAGACCAGACGGATGGACGGACGCCCAGTATTTCTATGTCCCCCGCAACGTGAGGAGATGTGGTATGATTGCCAGTGAGACATCTATCTTAAACTTGCAGTGAGGTGAGAGTTTTTTTTGCTCCATGTTGAAGGCCTCACTGTGACTTTGAGATATAGAACGGCAATAAAAGAGCTGTTCCTTTGCTTTTTGTGTTTTTTTGCTGTGCATGTACTGATTTTGTGTCATGGATGGATACCCCATAACCTTTGTTTTTCTATTATCTACCAGAGTTAAAATGAGAACCAAAAACTGTAAAATATAAGGGCAAACACAACAAGCATGGGGACACAATCTACAGCATCCACATAGCACCAGCAATGTTTATAATACTTTATTATCTCACCTTGAATTTTTTTCGCTGAAATTGTTTAGTCAGTGACTCTCTTAAACGAACATCTTCACAATTCAAACATACAGAAATGTCAGATTCTGAAAAAAAACATTTTTCATGAATAAATACTAAAACAGTATCTATTTCATTTCATTTCGAATGAATTATGAAAAACAGATTTGTGATTTACTTCTTGACAATAGTCAGAAACAGTAATGAGCATTTTAAAATAACCTAAATATTAAGATAGGGTTTACGTTTACATGAATATGATTGCAAATGAGACAACTATACACCACTAGAGACCAAAGGACAAGGATGCAAACAAAACCCATAACATATCTTTAGCTATAAATGTACACACTTTTAAAGGAGAGGTATGCTAACAGCCCCTGACTTGTCAATGATGTAAAAGAATTTTACATTTTTAACATGATCATCATTACCTTTCAAAATTCCTTCTGCTGCAAATATATCCTTCTTGTGTGTAACCTGTAAAGAAAATATAGTAAACTGTTTTAAATCATGCACAATGGAAGAATAGTTCAGTCATGCACAATGGAAGAATAGTTCAGACTGTTTTTTCTTGTGTGTAATCTTGAATAAAAGATTGTTTTTTCTTGTGTGTAATCTTGAATAAAAAAAAATAGTCAGTTGCAAATGAATAGAATTGAAATTACAGAATTTTAAAAGTAAATTTCACAGTTTCAAAATTGAAATGAAACATGTAGCAAGTGAAAGGAAGGCAAAATACAAATAACATCAGATTCACAACTTTCCAGCCAGACTTGGAAGCTAAATATATATTAAAATAAGTTTTACAAAATCAAATAAATAAGCTAAATGCAGTAATTACCACTGCAGAAACTAACTTTCCATAAATTACTTGATCCTTCAACCAGTCTAGCCTTAACTCCAGAATATTTGGATGCTAAGAGCAAGCATTCAGTACCATAATCAAAATCATAATCTGTTGCCTGCAAAGAATCATTATTCAGTATCGATCATTATCATTTGACAAATCTTTTTGTAATCTTTTTTATTTCATTGATAACATTTGATCATATACTTCTAAAGGATTATATTTGTGGTTTGTTATGTTGTTTGGTTTCTGTCACCTTTATATATATCCCACATTTCTTTTTATTAATACAGCTGTTCTTATAAATATCATTTTCAACATTTACTTTGTCAGTTGTGGAACTTTATTCCATCTACATGGGTTAGCTAATGGAGAGTGAAATAAATTGCTTCTCCGAGCGCAGCTGGATACGACCGCAGAGGTCCAACCCTGAACAGTTGGGGCAAAATGGATGCAATATTCGCGCTTGATACAGGTCTGAATTTGGATTGTAATTAAATATTTGACACATAAAAGGTTTCTGACACAGAATAAGTGTAGTCAAAGAACTTAGAATTTGTTATGTGATTTTAATTTCTATTCAATTTTTTGCTTTTGTGCAATACACTCTGCTGTTGCGAATTGACCCCCCCTCCCCCCACAAAAAAAAATAAAAAATTTACCCCCCCCCTTTTATTTTGCTTTTGTGCAATACACTATGCTGTTGTGTATTAACCCCCCCCCCCCCATTTTTCTTTTTAATTTCTGAAATCTGAAATGAGAAAAAATTGACCCCCCACAATTTCTTTTTACCCCCCCCCCCCCCCCCCCCCCCTTTTCCCCAAAAGAAATTCTTTCCCTCAAGATATGGTCATAATCTCAATTCAAATTTCCAATGGAGTTTGCTAACTTAATCTATTTTATAAAAGAATTTAAAATATGGTGTCAAATCTTTCATATGGATTTTTTTGTAAAAAAAAAAATGCAACATTTGCAGATATTTTTACTGGTTTTCCTTTATAAATATGCATTTCTTTAAACATAATTTAAAAAGCAGTGTATGGGAGGTATTTGAATTACCTCCCTTACACTGCTTTAAATTATGTTTTGTATTAAAGTATTTGTCCATTAACCAGGACACCCTTGTTTTTCCCCCTTTTTTGCCACTAATTCCTAAACGGTTTGAGCCCCCCAAAGCAAATCCTAACCATCCCTTTGTGATATGGAAACTTGTGGTATAATTTCAGAGAGATCCATACACCGTTCCACAAGTTATTTTCTGGAAACTGGAAAAATGCTTATTTTTGGCCCCTTTTTTGGCCCCTAATTCCTTAATTGTTTGTACCATAACCCCCAAAATCAATCCCAACCTTCCTTTTGTGGTATTGAACCTTATGGTAAAATTTCATAGAGATCCATTCACTTAAACATAAGTTATTGTGCGAAAACCAATGTGTCTTGGGACGACGACGATGACGACGCCAACATCATACCAATATATGACTGCAAAAATTTTTTGCGGTCGTATAAAAAAAGGCCAAGTGGTTTTAATTTTTGTGATTTTGTTAATAATCAAACATTATAAATGTAGAACTTTTTTGTTCTGATGACAACATTCATTTGTCAAAATTTTGTAAAATTGTTCTGGCTGTTATGAATTAGGTTAGCCTTCCACTGTTAATTCCATAAAACATGTACTTTATACCATTGCATACGTAACCATTTCATTCTATTTCATTCCATTCATTGCATTGTTTTGTATACCGGTATATGTTATTGTTATTTGTGATTTTGTTAATGTTAATCAAACAAAAGCTTAGAGCATTCTAAGTTCTCTGAATGCCAGGACTTTATGCTCATCATTTAAGACCACACTTAGTTAAATTGGTTTGTTCAAACAGTTGTTGAAATAGTTTTACTGTAAAATATTTTTTACCACAGCATATCACATGATCACTAAAACAACTGGGATTTTGTACAGATTTTAAGACTTCAATAATCTGTTGTAGACATTGAAAAAAATGAAACTAAGGTTAAATATGCAAAGCTCGAAATATTTCTGATCAACATTCAAAGATTCTTTCAAGTCCCAAATAACTTTTTAATCCAAATGAAATGAATACCAACCTTCTGGTAAGCTGTGGATATAACACTATAATGAAATCCTTGTGGCATTTCACTGGCTCTGTATCTGTTTCTGTCTAATGACTCCTCCAAAAATCCATCGGAATCAGGGGCAATAACTGTTGATATTAAAGGTCTGTAAACACCTGATGCCTGAATAATTAACATGATTTTAATAGATAAAACAGAAGATAAATATATAACAAACAAAATAGCTCAATATGACTTCCCAGTGTGGGTATGTATGTTTTTTAATGCCATGGAAGCTTAATTGACAGTGAGACATCACCGCTTTTGCAACTAAAATAGAACAAGGTTGTTTTTAGGGTGTCGAATATAAAATTGGTGATGAATTTCACTATCTGTTTAAATGTACTTTTTTCTCAAATGAAAGAAAAAGGCTTTTGCCTTATAATGTGTATAAAAATCCTAATACTATAAAGTGTAGTGAACTTTTTTGTTCTGATGTCCACAGTTTATTCGTCAAACTTGAAAAACTTTGTAAAACTGTTCTGTCTGTTATAAATTAGATGCACCTTCCACTGTTAATTCCATAACACATGTACATTATACCATTGCATACATAACCATTTCACTCCATTCATTGCATTGTTTTTGTATATATGTTATTGTTTTTATTACTGTTAATATTCACCCTTGATGGGGTATTGATAAATAAAAGTTTCAAGTTTCAAGAAACACAGGATTTAATTTACATGTATTATGAACAGCTGTGACAATGTGAAATATTATTGCAACATAGAGTGGTCTTAGAACAGCATTACAATTGTTTTGTTGTATTATATAAATACTCTGGTGGTAACCTGATGTTCACTAAAACAGGTAGATAATTACATAATTTTATCTATCTTATGTCATTGCATTTTCTATGTCCTATATTCAATTTGTGTTCAAAGGTTAACACACGGCGTTTCCTGGCTTCTTCTCCGCTTCAGAATGTAATAAAATTTGATAAAAAGAAGATTTCTAGGTGCAAAATGTGAGTTTTTTGGCTTATTATTGGAGAAATTACATGTCAATACATTCCGGAATTCAAAATGTCTGCTTTCTTAGTTACAGACAGGGAGATAGAGAATTTTACGCTTATTGTCATCCAATCAGAACCATTGACACAAAATAATTGCATTAGAATAGTATCTGGATGGTGTGGAATGGTTCAATAAAATGACACTATCTACATGTGCATGTACCTACACTTTTTGTTTAACAAACATGTCATTTTCATTCACCTCTGAACAAAATTTCTGGGACCTCCCCTCCTTTGATGTATATGAAAAGTAAACAAAGCTTGTGAAACTATATTTTTTTAAGCAATGTCAAAACAAAGATTTTATATATTAAATATATATTTCATATTTTACATTCTGCATCATGATTATATATTATAGAAAAACATGTTAATCTAAAACCTTGTGTTCCTTTGCTGTCATGGCGATCTGTGTAATGGTCTGTTCATCTGTAAACATTCTGACAGCATCATGAATGAGAACCACATCATCAGGTTTACAAACTGAAAGATACACAACTAGAGATGAATGACTATAAATAAAGAAGTGATACCAGGGTCAATGAGACATCAAACAGATGTATATAAATCTTAATGGTATCAGTTAATTAAAAATATTCCAACACTGGATAATTTGCTATAATAGTAACTGGTATAAAGATGAGATACATTTTTTTCTCACTGTTATGGAAGACCCTTGAGTGACTTTGAGTTTTAAACAGAAATTGATTGATAAACACTTATTCCTATTTTTCATTTTTTTTTTATTTCCTGTAACTGTGTTTTGTGTATTTATCTCAAACTGTATGATATTATGTTTGTTGTGTAAATAAGCACTTGTTTCTAAATGTTTGTTGTACACAAAATCTTAACATATATATGGAGGAAACAATGATTCATTCATTCATTCATTAAACAAAATCAACATATATCTTAGTACATAGTGTTATAAAAAATTTATCATTACAAAAACTGCAACTTGATAATCACCTGTTTCCAGTGCTTTGACACCATTGTAAATTGACCTGTGTCTTGTTGGAGATCCAGTAACTATCTTTACTTTAGTAAATTTGTATTTTGTTAGTAAATTCTGCATGATCTCCAGATAACTTACATCAACCACAACAACAATCATTTTTATCCAGCTTAGTCTGAAAATTGGAAAAAAAGACTGAAATTGATACATCACATAATTTCAATACATCATAAAAACATGATATATTTCTGATAAAAAAGAGGGATGTACTGTCTACGTTCACCCTTCTCAATCAGCCACTGACAATACTTCAGTAGAAAAATTTAAATATATCACTTTAATATAATCTTTATGCATCAGAATTGCTTTTCTGGATTATCTGTAAACTGTTAAATATTAAATACCTTAGTAAATTTGGCAGGCGAAGCGAGCCAAAAATATTTTGAACATTTTGGGGCAAGAATATTTATTTTCATGTGTGATAAGGCAAGATTATTTATTTCCAACTAAATAGGGGCCAGAATATTTATTTTCAAAAGCTGCATGTCCCCCTCAGAATCAAATGGTTGTCCCATTTAGTAAGAACACTGGTGTAACACTCCTCAATGGCACATTGGTCTTGTAGAAATGCTTCATAGCTTGTAGGGTAAGATTTGAAGATCTTCCATGCTAATCCTGGCCTTGCCAAAATTCATAACTAAAAAAGTTCATGTACTGATATATTCCTGGGTTTGTCTAAATTCACAACTGAAATAAAAGAAGAATGTGTCTGAGGACATGAATGCCCTTGCTCAACAGGCCGTAAATTACATAGAGGCATATAGGCAGTTGCCTCCTATCATTTGCCTATTGTGGGCTGACAAAAAAAAAGAAAAAACGAAGAAAAAAACACTGAAAAGAAAAAAAATGGTTAAAATCATGCATTATTATAATAGCACTGGTTGTTACTTTTACCTCTGTTAAGGAGATCGGGTCAAAATGTCAAACAGAGCAGGCAATCAAACATGGACAGTTCAACCAAAATATAAAACAAACACTATTGCTTATGTTAGCCTTGCCAGTTGGGTCTTGCAGTTGTGAGAGATCGTTTTCTGCTCTACGGCGCTTTAAACATGGAACAGGTCAACAATGACGAAAAGCAGATTGTGTGGTCTGGCTATGCTACACATACATAGAAGTGACAGTGTTGGCAATCCGGGCACAGAAAAATCGCCTTAGCATTTGACAAAGCCTAACTAAATAAAACTTTCAGTGTAAGCAAACAGTGTTACGTTATAATAATTTTAATTTGATAATTAGAGTTATGAGTTATTAAGAAATGCATTTTCATTTTAAGGTTTGAAAATTTTGTCTCTGAAATGAATTCAATATAGCTCAATTAGGACAGCCAAAAAAGCCTGATAAGCCACAAAAAAATGCTCAACTTCAGGGGGCCTTTCATTATAAGATCGCAAATTGTTTCCCTAAAACTAAGTAAAAATAGTTTGTGAATAGTCATAAAGCAGCATAAAGCGTAAAAAATATCTTTCTTTACCGGCACACGTAATCTAACTGGTTTATAACTATTTTCAATGTATTCCAGGCGCTTATTTATTGAGATACAACAAAAATTTAACAAGTGGTGAATTCTGGGGAGGTAAAATGCATACAAGGAAAAGGCCTGAAAAAAATGTCATTTTCTGCATAAAATGGGTTCAAAATTTTTTTTCGCCTCGCTCCGCCTGCCGGTCCTCAAGCTGTCTCCCTTTACAATGCAGGCATTTTACGGCCCTGCTCAAGCTTTGCAATTTTAAAAAATTAAAAAGGGGCATAACTCTAGAACGGTAAGAGACTTACTGCCCAAATTTGAACTCTGTCTGCTAGTTTTGGTTCTTAGCATTGTGTATGAGTTTTATAAAAATGGATGACAAAAACTTAAGTTAGAGTGCAGAAAGGAAAATGGGATGGACAGACAGACGGATGGAAAGACAGACTGACAGTCAAGGGTAACACATAATGCCCCCATTGCCTATGGCGGGGGCATACAAATATTTGAGTATAAGAGGTCTGTCACAATGTTTGGTGTGATCATTTCCATTCTTACAATGTACATACCTATGAAAATTGTGTATTGTGTAGACTATAAGAGGTCTGTTTAGAACTTTACTCATCTATCCCGTCGAATTTGAGATAAAGGATACAACATATACAGTTAAGTCTGCCTCATATCCTTACTAACATTTAGACATTGACAATGAAGATCAATTAAAAACAAAACTTTACAACAAAAGAGACCCAATTGTGAACTTTCCATTTCTATGTAGCAACATTCCAGCAGGGACTACAAACGGAGTATATATCTCCCAGTTGATATGGTATTCCAGGGCTTGTATTTCCTATCATGATTTCCTTGTTACAGGGTTGCTGCTCACAAGGAAGCTATTAAACAAAGAGTTCTGAGTGTTGAAATTAAAATCATCCCTTCATAAATTTTACAGACGCCATCACGAGTTGGATACATCCTAACTACAATCCAGTCCCCTTTCATCGAATGTGACCTACTGAATTAGACTTATCACCAGGTTTGTACTTACATGAGCAACAAAACAGGTGCCACATATGGAGCAGGATCTGCTTACCTGTCCGGAGCACCTGAGATCACCTCTAGTTTTTGGTGGGGTTTGTGTTGCTGAGTTTTTAGTTTTCTATGTTGGGTTTTGTGTACTGTTGTTTGTCTTTTTCTTTTTTAGTCATGGCGTTGTCAGTTTATTTTTGACTTATGAGTTTGAATGTCCCTTTGGTATCTTTCCCCTCTCTTTTACAGTATTATTTTGGTGTGTCCATCTACATTCTAACATACCTATGAAAACTATGTATTGTGTAGAGTCATGAGAGTATAAGAGGTCTATTTAGGACTTTACAGTATTGTTTTGGTGTATTTACATGTACATACCTGTGAAAACTATGTATTGTGTAGAGTATAAGAGGTCTGTTGAGGACTTTACAGTATTGTTTTGGTGTGTCCATTTCCATTCTAACACCACATCCACCAGCAGGTAAAACTACACAAACATTTTCTAAATCCATTTCTTAAACTGAAAAATAATATAACTGTTAGCATGGTTAGTGAAATATTTTACAAATGTGCATGTTTTCAATTTTTTTAAGTTCCTGTAAACTTTAAATAATGAATAT
Source organism: Mytilus californianus (assembly GCF_021869535.1). Classification (NCBI taxonomy): domain Eukaryota; kingdom Metazoa; phylum Mollusca; class Bivalvia; order Mytilida; family Mytilidae; genus Mytilus; species Mytilus californianus. The sequence goes on from NW_026262668.1 coordinate 4,304,891, forward strand.
ATTTTTGACAAAAACAAGGTGGCACTTGTGCTCCGTCGTGTCTATTCAACTTAGTTAACAAACAAAAAAGATTCAGAATAAACATTGATAAAGCTTGTTTTTTGCTAAAAAATGGTTTCAAACAAATAAAAAGTGATCATCATGATCGTATATAAATTTTAAAAAAAAAGGAAAAGAAAGACATATTATAGGGAAAATGTAAGCATATTGTCAAGTGATAAAGTATGTAAGTTTACTTCAGTATTGAATGCAGATTGAAAAGATGAATGCAGATTGAAAAGAGGTTTGTGTGGCAATTTTTGTTGTTTTCAAATATAAATTATATAATTTAAAAAAAAGAATAAATAAAGGTATTTTGAATTGCTAAGTAATATTACTTACTATTGTACCAACGTAAATTTCTGAGGTAGACATGGTACATGTACATGATGAGGATAAATCTTGCCATCAATTTGAATGATAACAGGATAATAAGGCTAAAAATTTCCATTTTCTATTAAGACACACATACATTTTAATTTGTCTAAACCAGGTGTAAGCCCATTGTGTAGAGGTGCAGAAAATTTAAAATAATGGTTCTTTTTCAAATAATAATGTATTGGTTTAAAGCATGAAAATGCGTGGTCTATAAGCTTGCATAAATTTCTCAACAATGCATTATTTCAATATAGTAAATCTGCTCAGTGTATTATAAAATTATTGTGAAAAAGTAAGAACTGGCAAATCGAAACTTTCATATCTTATTATTTCATTAATAGAATTGGTTATATGATTTGAATTTATATTCAATTTTTTTATTTTGAGCAATACACTATGCTGTTGCAAATTAACCCCCCCCCCCAAAAAAAAAAAAATTTTCACCCACCTTTTTTTTTGGCAAAAAAAATGTTTTTCACCCCACCCTTTTTAAAAAAAAAAAAAAAAAAAAAATTATATTTGAAGAAATTTTCTTTTTAATTTCTGAAATCTGTAATGAGAAAAAAAAAATTGCCCCCCCCCCCCTCCCCTTTTTCCAAAAAAAAAATCGTTCCCTCAAGATATGGTCATTATCTTAATTCAAATTTCCAATGGAGTTTGCAACCATAATTACCCATTTAAATACATCATAAAAGTCTTAAAATAATTTTTCTTTAATCAGCATTTTTATTAGTAACTTCTAAAAATAAATTGACAGCTAATCACCTCAAGACAATACAAAATTTCTTTATACATAATTTTAAAGCAGTGTAAGGGAGGTAATCCAAATTTAACATTGTAGTTAAAAGTGATTGTCCATTAACAAGGAAACCCTTGTTTTTCCCCCCTTTTTTTCCCCTAATTCCTAAACTGTTTGAGCCATTACCCCCCAAAGCCAATTCTAACCATCCCTTTGTGGTATGGAAACTTGTTGTACAATTTCAGAGAGATCCATACACCGTTCCACAAGTTGTTTTCTGAAAACTAGAAAAATGCTTATTTGGGCCCCTTTTTTGGTCCCTAATTCCTAAACTGTTAGGACCATAACCCCCAAAATCAATCCCAACCTTCCTTTTGTGGTTATAAACCTTGTGTTTAAATTTCATAGATTTCTATTAACTAATACTAAAGTTATTGTCCGGAAACCAAGTGTCTTCGGACGACGACGACATGATACCAATATACGACCACAAAAAATTTTTGCAGTCATATAAAAACATGGACTCCTCCAATGTCCAGTCTGAAGGTAAAAAAATTACTGTACATGCTTGTGTAAAATGAATGGAAATGAACACACCAAAACAATCATAACCTGTTGTCATACATCAAGCTTTTGAAATATATAAATATTTTAGTTCAGCAACTTTAAAAAAAAAGTTAGTTTAAGATATATTAAATAATTATTATAGAAGATTTTTTTATCATATCTTTATAAACATGAGCTATATATCATGTATATAGTAAATAAATTTGTATATTTAAAAGACTTTACATATCCTTCAGCAATGTTGAGTAAATCAACAAGTAATTTTTTAAACTTGTATAGAAGAAACACAGAACAAGCCAATTGCTATTTGACCAAAAAAGGTAATTTCTTTCTTTCTAATTTTTTTTAACTTCAGAGTTAATTATTAATAAGGATCTTAAAACATGTACATAGTAATATTTGCAAGACAAGTCCTTATCTAAAACAAACTCTTTACATTGATTGAATCAGGAAAGATAGGAATTATTTCTTCCCTACATCTACATGTCATGCATGCATAGTGTAGACAGAGACATTTAACTTTTTTGTTATTGCTACGAATAGAATAGAATATTTTTATTCACTAAATTAGGGCCCCAGGAGGACATATACAGGTAGCATATATATAAACAATATCATTATAAACAATAACATATGCAATGCAACCTAGACAATACATTTGTAGATATGGAATAAAAAAAAGAAAAAAAGAAACACACACCAAAATAACAATCAATAACAACAACACATTATAATTCAATTTATATTATGTTAACATTGACTTAAGTGCACCTGAGGTACATGTAAGTGTATTTTGACTATTGAATAAACTGAAGGCTTAAGTAGTTTAAGCCTTATGGAGAAATCTCTATACAAAAAAACACAGAAAACACCCACACAATTGACTAAAAGATATACTAAAAATAACATTGAAACGGATATTATGACTAATCTGCAGTAAGCACCAAGAGTCGATACTTAAAGCCAAGTTAAAGGGAAATCCCAACTTGTACTTTAAATGATTGATTGACAAAAATGCGTACTTAATGTGCAGTACATTATGTAGATGAGTCAAACTCCTAAATAATTAATAAAAATTAAAAAAATTTTTTTTTAAGGTAATCGATTCTGTGTCTATAGCTAGGGAGCAATGATCATCAAGGAACTGTGCTACAGAATATTGAATTCTTCTTATGCTCAGTGCAGGCTTAACATCTAACCAAACTCATATCAAAGTATCAAATGGAAATTAGTTATTACAGATTATGTTTTCCTTTAATCATTAGTATTTTTTATAATTTATAACATGCATATAATACATTGGGATATCATTGTTCATTGTCCAAACTATTTTGTTGTTACACATGTTACATGTACTTTGTTAGTATCTAAATATTGGAAGTTTGGACATAATTTTAATATACTTGCATCAATACCTCTCTTTTAAATAAATGGGTGTCACATTTAAATAAGAAATGAAGTTCATCTTCAACCTGACCTGAGGTACACCTGAGACAAATTCGGTTTTGTCAAAGAGTACCCTGGTATCTGCAAGATTCAATTTGCAATTTGTGAGCAGATACAGTGTATTCTTAATCTAGTAATACATTTCTTTTGCTCAAAAAGTCGTATTATTGACAAATAATTTTTCAAACCAAAACTACACATGAATGTTACACAAGTTTGTAGTTTACCATCTTTATAGTAAATCTAGCTGTTCCACAATGCATCCCTTAATGGGGTCTCATTGGGGGGTTCTGATTCCCATATCCCGCTTACACTATGTACGTAAGCAATTCTCATTTTTTTGTAATTTCCCATGTCCCGCTAAACTTCATTTCCCGTTTTCACAGCACAATAATTTGACTTTCACTTGTCACGCTTACAAAAAATTGGCAATCCCGGGTCACGCTTAGACCCCAATGAGACTCACTTAATTAACAATCTGACCACAGTGCAACATATTTCTGGTATATGGTTTTCTTTACCTGAATTTTTTCCTTTAAAACATAAATTGATCCATACAAAGAAGACCTTTTATTAAATTTGTTTCAAATAGCTTTTTTTATTTTATATTCCTTCTCTCTTTATTACTTTAATAAAAAAATATTACTTTGCAAAACATGTTAAAATTTTAAAACATTCTTTGATAAGGATTGGATCTTGGACCTACAATTTCATTTGTCCCAAGTACAAAAAGTACGTTGTTGCTTTGATTGTTCAATATTCAATATTTAAAATTTACCTATTTTACCACGTGTATTTGTTTTTGTTTATGTGGAAAATAGATGAAATATTTGTTACGCGTAATATTATTGGACACTGAAGTTTTCTTTCATTTTTTGGCCAATCAGAGAGTTCGTTCTTTCTGTGCATCGGAAAGCAGTCCAAAATGTCGGACGATGGATCTTCACAAAAATCCTGCGTATTTTTTAAGAAAAGCAGGAAAAATCAGACCACTAGAAAGCGAAAAACATCAGACTCTGATGGTATAACATAATTTGTTTAATACTTTATCATAATATTGGGAAAATATTTTAAAATTCTGAGATCAGACAGGCAAAACACCAACGTAATTTTTAATTTTGACGTATTTCCGACGTCCATGTACATAATTTAAAGCCCTATAGATGTTAATATTGTATTGTGAAATAATAAAATTACAAATTTTAGACGTCTTTGTAGCATGTATCTAAGTAAAGCATGTTCTTTAATGTTCTTTGTGATTGTTAGAGATTTTCTTTTGAGTTTTGACAGTAACAGTTAAAAGTTGAATAAACTTTTGTTATTTTGGATTGATGGTTTATATTCACCTATCTTTCAGTGGATCTAGATTGATTTGGTTTAGAATTAATGTCATACTACTTGGTCTGTATCTCTAAGATGTTATGAATCTTGATTCTCTTTTCTGAATGCTATAGAGTTAGTACTGTAAATAAATTTTATAAGGGTCAGCTGTGCTTGCATAATCATGTATTTTATGACATGTACATGTATGGTGCAGTTGGGTGTATCCGTGTACCTAAGACTTTTGGCTCCACTTTGGTAATCTCATAAAGCCAATAATCGGATAATATTGTGTGAACAAATTCATGACATACTTTAATATCATGAGATCTTCTTTATGCATGGTTTCACCGTTAAGATTTTATGTAATGTGTGTCCACAATTAGGGAAACCATGCATGCCTTCTAAAAATAGCTAATTTTGTTTACAGGAAAGATTTTATACACGAAATATAGTTCAGTTTGAACCAAACAGACTGCCAAGGATGTGGAGCAAAATTTATTTCATTTTGATAAGAAATTGACTTAAATTGAAACCAAATTCATCTAATGATGTATTTTTTTTTTTAATGGAAAATGGCTAAATATGATTAATCATGGGATTGCAATTATAAATTTATGCTTGAACTTATCAATTTTAATCTTTTTTGTCCTTTCGGAAGACTAAAACAATTACAAGAACGATTGTATTTGTGTAACATTGCGGATATGACGAAATCAGGTAATGTGAGATATCAAGGGCACAGGGGATTCCACTGTATATTGTTTTCCCCAATGTAAATCACTATTAATGCTCACTCGAAGTGATTATTTACCATCAAAGTTTACAAAAAGAAATTAAAAAACAATGTACATGTACCAAGCATGCCAAGTACATACATGTACATTGTACTTAATGAAATAAAAAAAAAAACAGTTTACATGCGTAAGTGCATCAGAGAAACTGAAAATGTTTTAAAACTTCCCAGCAAATACTCCAATGTATTTGAAAGTAATTGAAAAAGTAATTCATAGTTACAATTAACATGGCAAAAAATTGTAATTCATTACTTTCAATTACAGGTTACATGTATTAAACATATGCTCAATTACACAATCATGACATTCATTTTTTGACATTATAGCACTTTAAATTATTTTCAAATTTATAATTAATTACATGCAATAACAATTACATTTTTAATTGCCCAAGGTTTGCTCACTGCCAGGTTTTTTCTTATTGATATTAAGAATACCAGTTCTATGCATTTCAAGGTGTACATAAATTATGTGTTGTTTTTAGTCCCCTACTGACGAAGTCTAAGGGGACTTTAGGTTTGCACTCCGTCTGTCTGTCCGTCTGTCCATCTGTGAGTCCGGCAAATCAGCTTTCCACACTTTTTTTCTTCGTTCTTGAAGATATTGATTTGATATTTGGTATATAGTTTTATCATGACTAGTTATAGATCAAGTTCGAATTTTGTTTCGGTCTGATGATTTAGTCCAGAGTTATGGACCATATCTAATGTTAGAGTACTATGTTAAACCATATTTCTGTACAAAGGGAGATAACTCATTTTTAAAGGACATTCTTTGTTAAATTATTTGAAGAATTTTTTGGCAGGTTTGTTTGCTATTTAGTATAAACTAATTTTCTGAATGCTATAGATATAAAAAAAATTATGATGAGAAATCCTTTAATTAGATAATAATCTATTTTTAGTAATGTATATATTTCAATACATTACATTGTGTAGATAAAAGTTGTTGACATTTTATTATAGATAAGTTACAAATCTATATTAGTTTGTGACGAATGAAAGAAAAAATATTTGGAACTAATAATTATATTTGATTATAATTTGAAAATAGATATACACTGTATTACATCATATCTAATTTTAGAGAACTATTAATCATATCTAATGTTTTTTTTCACTCGTATAAACAGTTTTCCACAGTCATGCTTGAGATATTGACATGATATTTACTTTTTGTTTACACCATGACAAGTTATAGCACAAGTTAGCTTTTTGTTCCAGTAAAATGAATTTTTACCCGGTAGGGGACTATGTATTGCCATGCAATACTCTCAGAATGCTTGTTTTATTTGCGACTTATGGTCATCATGTTGCATTTGAAAGGTTTGAAATGTATTCCTCAAGTTTAAGCCTTAGGCAATGTTAGGTGTCTATGTCTTTCTGGAGCTCCAAGCAGGCTTGGCTGTTGTTTATTTTTCAAAAGAACACAGTCGTCTGCAAATAGTATGATCTCCGATGTTACATGATCAGCTGTGTCGTTATTATGGACCAGGAACAGGATTGGACAGAGAATTATTACCCGAGTGACTCCTGAAAGAACTGTTGAATCATCAGGTTTACTCCCATTTACAACTACAAGTTGTGACTTGTTTCAGTTGTTTTATGCTTTTCAGTAGCTCATGTGACACTGTTGCTTTAATTTGTACAATTAATCAAATTTTAACCCAAAGATTTGCAATTTTTAGTTAACATTTTTTCGTTGGCTACTACAGTCAGGGATATAACTCTATAGGGTTATTACAGAAAAATAACATACATTTGTTATTGTCGACTAAAAAATCAAAGAACTGTGATAACATATGTATGTTACATGTTTCAAAGGGACAATATACATCATTAGTTTAGTTAAAATGTATAAAAGTTCTATTGATATTACTTTTGTCTATATGTATACTTAACTATTGAAAGATATAACAGTTCATAGTTTGCCAATTTTGCATAGTACACCTATATGTTATTACAGAAAAAATATGCCTGTAATAACTAAAGGGTGTTATCACAGCTTCTCTATATCACTTCAAAGCATTTGCTCAGACATACATCATGCTTAATTACAATGTATTTTAATTTATTGTAAGAAATAATGACCAGAGCATGTAATGAGGTTCTGCGCAAGTTTCTCAGTAATTCCCAAGTGTCTTATATAATAAGTTACATTCCTTTAATAACTAAGCCTTGTTATTACAGCTAAGTTTATCCCTTAATAGCCTCGTCTCATTGATTTACCATGGTTAATCAAAAATGAATTAATTTAATTAAAAAATTAGTTTCTGCGCAAAGTCTCAAGAGTTCCCTAGAGCCCACTATAAATGAAATAATTTTACAAATAACAAACATATGTTATTACAGATTTAGAAAATTTAAGGAATAAAGAGTAGACAACTCATGAAAGTATCTGTAATAACACACGCAAGTTATTTTCTGTAATAACCCTATAGAGTTATATCTCTGACTGTACTACAAAATGCATTTACCTTCAAATCAACAGTTGACATGTCATGATCTGTCATAACTAAGGAGTGAGCCGCCATATTGATTTGCTGAAATCCATAAATGTTGGATCAATTCAATAGAATCGAAAGGGAGACAATAAAATTGAGAATGGAAATGGTTAATGTGTCAAAGAGACAACAACCCGACCATAGAACAGACAACAGCAGAAGGTCACCAACAGGTCTTCAATGCAGCGAGAAATTCCCGCACCCTGAGGCGTCCTTCAGCTGGCCCCTAAACAAATATATATACTAGTTCAGTGATAATGAACGCCATACTAAACTCCAAATTGTACACAAGAAACTAAAATTAAAAATAATACAAGACTAACAAAGGCTAGAGGCTCCTGACTTGGGACAGGCACAAAAATGCGGCGGGGTTAAACATGTTTATGAGATCTCAGCCCTCCCCCTATACCTCTAGCCAATGTAGAAAAGTAAACGCATAACAATACGCACATTATAATTCAGTTCAAGAGAAGTCCGAGTCTGATGTCAGAAGATGTAACCAAAGAAAATAAACAAAATGACAATAATACATAAATAACAACAGACTACTAGCAGTTAACTGACATGCCAGCTCCAGACTTCAATTAAACTGATTGAAAGATTATGTCTTCATCATATGAATATCAGGCACAATCCTTCCCGTTAGGGGTTTAGTATCATACCATCATAACATATATGAGAAGAATAATAACCCGTGTCATGCCAACAACTGGTTTTTAAATAAATGTGTTTAGTGCCGATGCAAAGACCCTATAAGTGAATCAATATTACTGCCAAAATATGCAATCTTTAATGACCTGACAACAGTATCGTAACTATATCCCTTCTTAATAAGTCTATTTAAAGGTTTTGTTAGCTTCAGAGGTGAATACTGACATTTTTGTGCTTTATAAAGAATATTTCCATGAAAAATTGGATGTGAAATACCTGAACGTATAAGAAGTCTGCATGTTGAGCTATATTTACGAATGATGTCCTTATACCGATGATAAAATTTAGTAAATGTTTTGACTAGTTTGTGATATCGAAAACTCTGGTGTAATAATTTTTCAGTAATACATAAATTTCTCTCGTTAAAATCTAAAACATTGTTACATACACGAGCGAATCGTACAAGTTGAGATATATAAACACCGTAAGATGGTGACAAGGGAACGTCACCATCTAAAAATGGATAATTAACGATAGGAAATGAAAAATCATCTCTTTTATCATATATTTTAGTATTAAGCTTTCCATTAATGATATAGATATCAAGATCGAGGAAAGGGCAGTGGTCATTGTTAGTATTAGCTTTATTTAAAGTAAGTTCAACAGGATAAATTTCTTTAGTATACATACTGAAGTCGTCATTATTGAGAGCCAAAATATCATCCAAATATCTAAAAGTATTATTAAATTTGTGTATCAGATGTTGTTTCGATGGGTCTTTGCTGATTTTTAGGCAGTTAAGCTGCCTTATGCGAGCACCCTAGATTTGTGTTCTACCCAATAAATGCTGAAATACGTGCCAATGTTATTATCTAGCTGGATATAATGTTATTTATAACTAATTGAATAGTTTTTTCATACTTTTAATTCTGGATTACAAAAATATGACCAGAAAAAACCTTAAATGATCGTCGAACCACCCAAAAGTTTTGAAGTTGCACATAGGAAGTAGAGCACATTAGGAATCCTTATGTAGTTTATTATCCCCTGTGCTTTTGGCTAAGATGTCAAAAAACAATTGTATGAAATATTTAATCGCCGAAAATCTTTAAAGACAAGTAGTTTAGATTTCCCAAATGGCAAAAGTCGTAGGAATATTGTTTGTCGTCAATACGTGGTACAACTACGTCAGTAGTCTATTAATAAGTTCAACTGTTCATGCTGTTGGCGGCAATTTCAAATTAGAAGACGAAATTTTCGTATCATTTCAATTTGGAGGCAGGGGTTCAAATTAGCGGTGGTCCGAGGTCCGCGACCTTCCACTTTTGCAATCGGACTCTCGACTTGGTTACTAGCTACGCCCGACGGACCTTTCACTTGAAAGAAATTAAAAATAACTTTGCAAACCTTTTTACCAAAGTCTCTAAATAAACGATCTCAAAACGTATTTTCATCTTTATTATTCATAACAGCGATGTTCATTTTGTTCAACCGCTAGCTTTATACAGATAATCGCCGACAAGTAATGTGTAAATTCGAGTAAAATCGTATCTGACTGACAAAAACAACATCGAAAAACAATGGATGCCGTGTAGACAATTACAATATCGGGTCCGATTCCGGAAGCGGATAAGGGTAATTCCTGGTTTTGGAGATCAACTACAAAAAAAAAATTTCAGGCAGGTGACAAAATACATCTATGCATGGTAAATAAATATAAACACTAGAAATGGAAACCAAAAGATATATGTAAAAGAAAGAAAAAGCAAAAAATATTTGATACAGAAACTCAAAATTACTTTCTGACAAATTTTAATGTCCAAATCCCTGAATACAATGTGACAGCTGGGAACAGTATATCTAACAATATATATGTTCCTGGTGACAGTATAAATCTTCTTTATCAGTGATAAATGTTGATAATGCATGTAAGATGCTTTTAAAGTGTAAACATATTACTGCAATTTTTTTCTCAATTTTGAAGGGTCAGTTAAAATAGCTGGAAGTTTCTTACTTTGTTTTCACAAATAGTGCAACTAGATTATATGATACCTGAATGTAAGCAAATCATATGATATATAGGTGGAATCTTTTGGGTCACTCTACCCCCTCCTGTTTGATAACTTTGAAACGGATGAGATCCCCACTCCTAAACCATATATATTCATGTATGGGACTATATAACTAATCAAATGAAATATAGGGGGAAGTCCCTAGGGTTACCCCACCCCTCCTGTTTGAGAACTTGGAAACAGTCGAGATCCCCACCCCTAAACCATATATATTCATGTATGGGACAATATAACTAATCAAATGAAATACAGGGGAGTCCCTGGGGTCACCCCAACCCTCCTGTTTGGGAACTTTGAAATGGTCGAGATCCCCACCCCTAAACCAAATATATTCATGTATGGGACAATATAATAAATCAAATGAAATATAGAGGGAGTCCCTGCGGTCACCCCACCCCTCCTGTTTGAGAATTTGGAAACGGTCAAGATCCCAAGACAAGACAAGACAATTTATTTAAACTTAAGCACACGTATGGTCCTACAAGAGGATAACAATTATACATTAACAATTACATATATACTTATACATTTACAAGCAAGACACACAATAAATAAATAAGTGATATCATACAATAAAATTGAAATAAACCATATTTGGTTGATTTGTTTGCAAAATTCTTAATTGCAACGTGGATATGAAGTTATTGTAACATGCTTTGTATTATGAAAATATTTTTTCAATATGTCTTAGAAACATGCACACTTTTGTTAGCAGTGGCACGTTACAGTGTGATAATAGACCAGTAAGTTTCAATTGGGAAGGATTTTGTGTGTAATATGTAGGTATATACCTTTCTCTTAAAGACATAATTTGTTCATTGGAGCATACAAAAAAATAATGATCCCATAAACCATACATATTCATGTATGTGACAATATAACAAATGAAATGAAATATAGGGGGAGAACTTGGAAACGGTCGAGATCCCCACCCCTTAACCATATATATTCATGTATGGGACAATATAACAAATCATATGAAATATAGGTTGAGTGCTTGGGGCCACTCTACCCCTTCCTGTTTGAGAATTTGAAAACGGTCGAGATCCCCACCCTAAACCATATATATTCATGTATGGGACAATATAACAAATCAAATGAAATATAGGGCAGCTCCTATGGTCACTGTAAACCATCCTGTTTGAGAACTTGGAAACAGTCGAGATCCTCACCCCGAAACCATATATATTCATGTATGGGACTATATAACAAATCAAATGAAATATAGGGGAGTCCCTGCAGTCACCCCACCCCTCCTGTTTGAGAACTTGGAAGCAGTCGAGATCCCGACCTCTAAATTAAACCATATATATTCATGTATGGGACAGCAGAACTTATCAAATGAAATATTGTCCTGTTTGATAACTTGGAAACAGATGAGATCCCCACCCCTAAACCATATATACTCATGTATTTGGCAATATAACAAATCAAATGAAATATAGGGGAAGTCACTGGGGTCACCCCACCCCCTCCTGTTTGAAAACTTGATAACGGCCGAGATCCCCACCCCTAAACCATATATATATTCATGTATGGGACAACATAAAAAATCAAATGAAATATAGGGGTAGTCCCTAAGGTCACCCCATCCCCTCTTGTGTGTGTTTTAAGAACTTGTAAAAGTTTGAGATACCAACTCCTAAACCATATTCATTCCTGTTCGTGATTTCAAACAGATTTGAATGACATACAAGGTCAATCTCATAGGCATCACATATGCATATCACTTTACTAGACCTAATCAATGTGTACTAGACTTTGCCCAATGTCAGGCGACCATGGGAATGAATAATTATGGGAGCTTTGTTTGGGAGACTTCGTAACAGCATTCTGTTACAATTATTTCTTGTTTATTATAAAATTTTATTGATGCAAAAAATGAGTAGGTTTAAAGACTTTACCTTAATTATATTTTGAATAATTTCTGGTTCTATAAAAAATTTCATTTTAATATGGCTCATTTTAAAGAAAACATATCTTTCAAGCCCAAGAATGTTTGACCAACTTTATTATAATCACCTGTCATTTTATTCCAAACTTAGACATCATGGACTTGGGGTGAAGGCGGGGGTTATTTACATTTACTATGGGCAGGTCAGTCAGACCTCACCTTTGATCCCCGTAGTAGTAAACATTTGTCTGATTTGTGTCTCATAACTTTTGCACTGTAGAACACAAACTCAGTTTTCTTTCCAGGGAAGCAAGTCCATGCATACTATTACAAGCTCGTACTAAGTCAACTTGAACTACTAACAGTCAACTAATACCAACGTTAACTATCAACTAGAACAACTGCAATCATTTCGAACTTGTACCACTGCAGACACATGACCATTAAAAATATACTTGATATATGCGTTGCTTTGGAAAACCTTGATAAAATATGAATTATTTGCCTTAATAATTAATTCATTAAATGAACGTAAATGCACAATATATGAATGTTTAATGTTTGTTCTTTTAAATCTTAAAAAAAATGAAGCAACATAGCCACAGTTTTCATAATTATGTTTGCCTTGGTTTTTGGTTAACTGCCTACAGCGCTTACAGTGCTTTGATTGTCATAAATTGTAACTCATAGCAATACAAAAAAAGGTCCGCAATAAGTGGTGCACAGTAATACCTACCTCAAAAACTCCATTTTGATGAAATATTTCCAAATTTGAAGCCTACAACTAATGGAATATTTAACCTTCAATTTGAGAGTTTTCATTTATATCATTATGTGGTCATATCTTGCCATATAGTGCACTAAGATCATTCGTGAAATTTCACAGAAGTTTATTTCATTTAAATTTAATACAATATTTTAAGCTCTATTAATGCATAATTTCTTTTTGTTATATAGAATAAAATTTCTGTGATATTTGTTTTCAATTTCAGTTTTCTTGGAACCCCATGCCCAGGATTCTATATACGCATGTGTATAGCACATGAATAGATTATAGGGAAATCCACAGTGTTTAGTACATTTGTTGCGAAAGTAGTTTCGGTAACATGGTCTATGGAAGTGTAAACCAAGGGGGAAAATTCTAACACACCAATCACATTCAAGTATTTGTAGATATGCAAATCCTAAAGACTTATTGTTCAAAATCCTTCATGTAAAACAGGATATAAATATTTTCCATTTCAGATGACAATACTGGATACAGATTATAAAACATTGTTATTATGCTTTACATGTAATATTTTTTTATTTCAGAAGATAAGAAGGACAGTAGTAGTGATGATGGTAATGTTGTTGTGAAGAAAGGAAAGAAAGAAAGACACATAAATCCATTAAAACAATCTGTACGTATTACATTGACAACACATAAATCCATTAAATAAATCTGTATGTATTACATTGACAACACACAATCCATTAAAACAATCTGTACGTATTACATTGACAACAAATAAATCCATTAAAACAATCTGTACGTATTACATTGACGACACATAAATCCATTAAAAAAATCTGTACATATTACATTGACAACACATAAATCCATTACAACAATCTACATAAATTACATTCACAACACACAAACCCATTACAACAATCTGTAAGTATTACATTGACAACACATAAATCCATTACAACAATCTGTACGTATTACATTGACAACACATAAATCCATTAAAAAAATCTGTACGTATTACATTGACAACACATAAATCCATTAAAACAAACTGTACGTATTACATTGACACCACATAAATCCATTAAAAAAATCTGTACGTATTACATTGACAACACATAAATCCATTAAAACAAACTGTACGTATTACATTGACACCACATAAATCCATTAAAAAAATCTGTACGTATTACATTGACAACACATAAATCCATTAAAACAAACTGCACGTATTACATTGACAACACATAAATTCTATCCATTAAAACAATCTGTTCCTATTACATTGACAACACATAAATCCATTAAAACAATCTGTATGTATAACATTGACAACACATAAATCCATTAAAACAATCTGTATGTATTACATTGACAACACATAAATCCATTAAAAACAATCTGTAGGTATTACATTGACAACACATAAATCCATTAAAACAAACTGCACGTATTACATTGACAACACATAAATCCATTAAAACAATCTGTACGTATTACATTGACAACACATAAATCCATTAAAACAAACTGCACGTATTACATTGACAACACATAAATCCATTAAAACAATCTGTAGGTATTACATTGACAACACATAAATCCATTAAAACAAACTGCACGTATTACATTGACAACACACAAATCCATTAAAACAATCTGTACGTATTACATTGACAACACATAAATCCATTAAAACAATCTGTACGTATTACATTGACACCACATAAATCCATTAAAAAAATCTGTACGTATTACATTGCAACACATAAATCCATTAAAACAAACTGCACGTATTACATTGACAACACATAAATTCTATCCATTAAAACAATCTGTTCCTATTACATTGACAACACATAAATCCATTAAAACAATCTGTATGTATAACATTGACAACACATAAATCCATTAAAACAATCTGTATGTATTACATTGACAACACATAAATCCATTAAAAACAATCTGTAGGTATTACATTGACAACACATAAATCCATTAAAACAAACTGCACGTATTACATTGACAACACATAAATCAATTAAAACAATCTGTACGTATTACATTGACAACACATAAATCCATTAAAACAATCTGTACATATTACATTGACAACACATAAATCCATTAAAACAATCTGTATGTATTACATTGACAACACATAAATCCATTAAAAACAATCTGTACGTATTACATTGACAACACATAAATCCATTAAAACAAACTGCATGTATTACATTGACAACACATAAATCCATTAAAACAATCTGTACGTATTACATTGACAACACATAAATCCATTAAAACAATCTGTATGTATTACATTGACAACACATAAATCCATTAAAACAATCTGTATGTATTACATTGACAACAAATAAATCCATTAAAACAATCTGTATGTATTACATTGACAACACATAAATCCATTAAAAACAATCTGTACGTATTACATTGACAACACATAAATCCATTAAAACAATCTGTACATATCACATTGACAACACATAAATCCATTAAAACAATCTGTACGTATCACATTGACAACACATAAATCCATTAAAACAATCTGTACGTATTACATTGACAACACATAAATCCATTAAAACAATCTGTACGTATTACATTGACAACACATAAATCCATTAAAACAAACTGCACGTATTACATTGACAACACATAAATCTATTAAAACAATCTGTACGTATTACATTGACAACACATAAATCCATTAAAACAATCTGTACGTATTACATTGACAACACATAAATCCATTAAAACAATCTGTACGTATTACATTGACAACACATAAATCCATTAAAACAATCTGTACGTATTACATTGACAACACATAAATCCATTAAAAACAATCTGTACGTATTACATTGACAACACATAAATCCATTAAAACAATCTGTACGTATCACATTGACAACACATAAATCCATTACAACAATCTGTACGTTTTACATTGACAACACATGTTTATGGAATAACTTTCATCAAGTATGTTTGAGAAACAAAATGATGAAAACCCAAAATACAAACTACTCAAAAACAAAAAAAAAAACAGAAAGGGGTTCATCAAAACAGACAGCAGCCAGAATTATTTTAGGGCAACTTAACGAAATGGACTTATACTTAAAAACCTTAGTTTTAATACGATTCAATAATATATAGACAGGAAAGTTATAGACAAATCTACTCATACAGAAGCATTAGCTACTGGGCTTGAAATCATTAGTTTAATTCTTAAATAGATACAGTATTAACATACAAATGTATATCTTTTTTTCAAGATTTATTGCAGATGAATGGTAAGAAGACCTGATTTAACTTTTGATTTAGTTAACAAGATTAAATGTTAAGTGATTTCAAGTGATTTGTACTTTAATGTTTTTGTTAACTACAATTTTATACTAAAAAAATAAACTTTTTGTTACTAATAATGACAATTGTTATATCTTTTTTATAGACCAGAAAAATAGTTCGAGATAATGTTGATTATTCCAGTGAAAGTGATAAAGAAGAAAAAGAGTCCAAAATGTCTCTTAGCTACAAATCATCGCGTACTGGGGTAAGTACAGTGAAAACTGAACCAACTTTTTATATTAAATACATTTCTTTTTAAAAATTGATTTTTAAAAGAGATGTTTTCTTCCCTGGTAGTATACAAAATGAATGTAAAATTGAGAATGGAAATGGGGAATGTGTCAAAGAGACAACAACCCGACCAAAGAGCAGAAAACAGCCCAAGGCCACCAGTGGATCTTCAACACAGCGAGATAATCCCGCACCCGGAGGCGGGCTTCAGCTGTAGCATTATTAATCATGGATTACTGTCTATAATTAGTTCATTGATAGATAAAATTAAAGAATTTTGCTGTTTCCCTTCATAATCATGATATTGGAAGAATTTTACCCATGCCCATCCATCTGCCATTCAAGAAATCAAACAGTTATACATACTTCTTTCATTATGCCTTATGCCTGCAGATATAAGATATAAACTTGTGTATAATGATGACTTAATGATTGAGTTTACATTTCTTTCCAATTGACTAACATTTTGTAGCCTTATCATCTATTTTTCTTTTTTTTTAAATTTTTGTCAATGCATTAGAATAAGCAGTTTTGTAGTTCCGTAATCGGGTGGAATCAGTTGATTTAAGGTTGTCTTACTGTTATCTGGTGAAAATATAGCTTACAAAAAGTTTGGATCATCACACAAACTGTACTTAATGTGAGACTACTGAAATCTACTCCCAAATAACTTTTCCTCCTGAAATAGTTGAATCTATGGTGTATAGGAGGCAACTCTTGATATTTATCTCATTATAGACATAGGAAAGATATCGCTTTGAAAGAATAAAACTGTCGCATTGGAACACACAAAAAGAAATATTTAAGAAAACTCTGATGTTTTCACAACATTGTCTGTAAACATTAAAGCTATGTTTAAACAAGTTACAGTGTGTGTAAAATGCCAACTTATAAGATAAAGTTTAGAGGCAAATCTTAACTTGGTGATATGTATTAATATATTTTCATTGAGTTTAAATATTACCTTTTTCATTTTATAATTACCGGTAGTCCTTGTCACAACTGTATGTCTGTACGGTAAAACATTGATAAAACAACTAGTGCTGAGAAAATTTGACAATTTAGAATTTGTCCGTCACTGGTAACAAAAATTCTAAAATATAATTAGTCCCCTTTTGCAGCCAAGTGATAATTGTAAAGGCGAGGCCATGAAAATTCTTGTCCAGACTTATTTGTTATATAAAATTAAGGAGATGAGGTATGATTGCCAATGAGACAACTATCCACCAAAGTTCAAATAAAGTGGATGTAAGCAATTATAGGCAACCATACGTCCTTCAACAAAGAGAAAAACCCATACCGTATAGTCGGCTATAAAAGGCCCTGACTTAAAAAATATGAAACAATTCAATTAAG
The DNA here is from genome assembly GCF_021869535.1 of Mytilus californianus. NCBI lineage: Eukaryota > Metazoa > Mollusca > Bivalvia > Mytilida > Mytilidae > Mytilus > Mytilus californianus. The sequence goes on from NW_026262668.1 coordinate 4,322,992, forward strand.
AAAACTAACAGTCTACAGTAATTAATAACAAAACAAGTAACGAAAAACATATATGACAGACATGAACCAACGACAACCACTGAACTACAGGCTCCTGACTTTGGACAGGCACATAAAGAATGTGGCGGGGTTAAACATGTTTGTGAGTGCTCAACCCTCCGCTAACCTGGGACAGTGGTGTAACAGCACAGCATAAAGAACAAACTGTAAGAATTGGTTGAATAAGGCTTAACTCATCAGATCGATACAAAGCAGAAAAACATCATTATGTCTGCTGATCTTGAGCCGATTTTTTGGTACATATATGCATGATTAAAGATTTTGTTTATATTTTGTTCTTGTTGACCAACTTTTTGTGATAAGACAAAAAAATGTGGTAGGGTCTTGTCACATTGACCCATCTAGTTACTTATGTATATAACTTGTTTTGTTATAAAATAATTGATTTACATTATGTTTTTGTAGAAAAGTGAGGGTCCAGGAGACATGGGTGCTACAGCCACGGTTGAAATAGACACTGATTTGAGTGTTGATGCCCAAGCCATTTTTGAAAGATCCCAACAGCTCAGTAAAGTATGTTATTTTATAAACTATATTAGCTTCAGACTACATAATATAGAGATAGGAATTTGAAACAAATTTCACAATATTTAGTAACAAAGTATGGGAATTAAACACAGTTTTGTTACTGAAACATTCAAGGCACACAGTGAATGTACTTTGATCACATGTTGATAATTTGACTGTCATCCAAAAAAAGAAAGTTTTATAAACAGTCATTCTAAAAATTACCATTGAAAAAAATTGAGATTTGAAATTTTCCTCCTTCCATATGGTGACAACTATTACTATATTTGATATTCAATCTGATTACAGAATTTATGTTACTATTATTTTACCTTAAATTTTTAATAACAGTCAATAGCAAACACAGATTATAGTTAGATGAGTGAGATCTCTTTGGAAAAATGTTTCACCTTTTAAATTTGATATGAATCATAGCTATAGAATAGACTAATAAATCAGCAATTTGTTAATGGACATAACTACTGTAGAAACATTAATTTTCGTGTGGTTAAAATTTCGTGGTTATGTCTCTTTATAAGATTTCATGGGGATTTAATTTCGTGGTTTCCAGTAAATGGAAGTGATATTATATGTAGGTTAAATTTTCGTGGGGGTTTTAATTTCGTGGATATATTCTTTCCACGAAATAAACGAAATTAAATCCTCCACGAAAATTTCTGCTTTTACAGTATTTCTAGAAGGTCTTGTGGTAGCTTGCTGGCCTCAAGTGTGGCAGGTCATGGGTTTGAACCCAGGCCGTGTCTTACCAAAAATTTGAAAATAGTATTTGGTATTGTTTATTCTCCTCTAAGCACTCTGCATATAGGAGTAAGGGCAAAGACTGGTCGTCTCACAGTCTGAACAATGTGTGCGATTAGGGTGACATGTCTTTCTGTTGACTATTACCTTGTGAACTAACATGTCAAAAATCAGCTTGACCACCTGGTAGAAAGCAGGGTAAATTTTTATATCACACCAACATGTTATTGGATGATAAGCATGTGATATTTGCCACTGCATTCTGATCAGCAATCCACCATAATCATATCTATCCACATTACCTTCATTTCTTTACCTTAGTTTTGTAGGAGATTAAATAGGACTGTAAATAACATGAATTAACCACAAAACAGTCTTATTTTACTATAACTTTGTTATTTTATAGGAACTGAATGATAAAGAAGATGATAAGATATACAGAGGAATTAACAACTATGCCAAATATATTGAGAAAAAAGACACAGCACAAGGGAATGCTTCTAGTGGCCATGTCAGGTAAAACTTACTCCTAGTGGCCATGTCAGGTAAAACTAACTCCTAGTGGCCATGTCAGGAGAAACTGACTTCTAGTGGCCATGTCAGGTAAAACTAACTCCTAGTGGCCATGTCAGGTTTTACTAACTACTAGTGGCCATGTCAGGTAAAACAATCAACTAGTGGTCATGTATTCAAACTCTATTTGTTATAGAGAAATGGGCCCCAGCTAACATAAGGGCCACATCACAAATAGATCATGAACAATAAATATGTCAAGATTTTAAAGAAACAGGTTACTGTAGTCATGGAGGTATGTACAGTAGTTGATGTATCATTTCATATTTGGATTCATCTCATTGTAGGAAAGGACCAATAAGAGCCCCTGCCCACTTAAGGGCCACAGTGAGATGGGACTACCAACCAGATATATGTAAAGATTATAAAGAAACAGGGTTTTGTGGGTTTGGAGGTAAGGTCTGCATGCTTTGTTGTCATATAAAATGGGGGTTTACCAGGGTAAATATATAGCTCAGTAAAAGGTATTAAAATCGAAATGTTTCAGGTAAAACTAATAAAACTAAGGTTAAGTCATTATCCATCTGTTTCATTCGGTCATTTTTATGCCTTTGCTGTAGCGGAGGGGGCATTAAGCTTTACCCTTGTCCATACGTCTGTACATCCTGAAATTGGTTTCTGTTCTCTAACTTTAGTTTTCTAGTGTTATGCCCTTTACAAATGGAAAAATTGCTGAATTTTTCGTTTCTATTCTCTAACTTAAGTTTGCCTCAACCAAATATTATAAAACTTATACACAAAGCTTATTACCACAAAACGCAGATCAAGTATGAATTTGGGTAGTGTCACTTTTACCGATTTCGTGTTATGTCCCTTTATAACGTTATATGCAAGCGGGGGCACCATCTGTGTCCCATGAACACAATCCCCATTTATTTTTACCTACATTTTGCATTTCAATGACTACATTAGGTTTCACAACCAAGACACTTCTCAGTTACTAAGAAATTACAATCATACAACTTTGTTGGAGGCTGCATCGTAGAGAGTATTATAACAACTTCAAACGAAAAGGTCACTCTGACCTTCAAATTATGCCTCATAGAAATTTAGTGAGTTTTATGTCTAAGTACAGATCATAAAACCTACTATAACATAAAATGGTGAAAGGTTGCATCTTTGTAAGTATAGCAGCCTTCCACAAGAACCATGTCACTGTGACCTTTTTTTCACACTTTATTAAAAATTCTGTTTTATTTTATGTCTGAGTTCTGATTTCCTATAGTTAATGTCCTATACTACTTTAACTGGATGTAAGGATGCATCCTAGGTAGTATAGAGCCACATACAAAACGGTAGCTCATTGGATTTTTCATTTCTTAACTAGATAATAGCTATAAATGTCTGAGTGTAGATTTCAAATACTAGATGACATTTAGTCTAAGTGAGTCAACAGATGTTTCTAGGTTAGTCTTAAAGTGTTAGTTTAGAAGTTTGTCACTATGGTTCACATTTTATGCTTCATAGCTTTATATTAAGTTTTTATACGACCGCAAAAATTGAAAATTTTTTGGTCGTATATTGGTATGACGTTGGCGTCGTCGTCGTCGTCGTCGTCCGGCGTCGTCCGAAGACACATTGGTTTTCGCACTCTAACTTTAGTTTAAGTGGATGGATCTCCATGAAATTTTACCATAAGGTTCAATACCATGAAAGGAAGGTTGGGATTGATTTTGGGGGTTATGGTACCAACAGTTAAGGAATTAGGGGCCAAAAAGGGGCCAACAATAAGCATTTTTGTAACTTCCAGACAATAACTTGTGTGTTAGTGTATGGATCTCTCTGACATTGTACCACAAGGTTCCATATCACAAAGGGAAGGCTGTAATTGATTTTGGGGGTAATTGCCTCAAAATGTTAGGAATTAGGGGCCAAAAAAGGGGCAAAAAACAAGCATTTTTCTAGTTTCATGACAATAACTTGTGTGTAAGTGTTTGGATATTTCTGAAATTGTACTACAAGGTTCCATATCACAAAGGGAAAGCTGGAATTGAGTTTGGGGGTAATTGCCCGAAACGTTTAGGAATTGGGGGCCAAAAAGGGGCCAAAAATAAGCATTTTTCTAGTTTCCAGACAATAACTTGTGTTCAAGTGTATGGATCTCTCTGAAATTGTACTGCAAGGTACCATACCACAAAGGGAAGGCTGAGATTGAGTTTGGGGGTGATGAATCATAAGGGGGTTCAAAAAATTTTGGGGGGGATTTTTTTTTTTTCTTTTTTTTTTCTTTTTTTCCTTTTTTTTTTCTTTTAAAATTTTCCATTTTTAGTTGGTTATTTCTGATTTATATTTAAAAGCAAATAATAATGATATGGTAGGAGATACACACCAAACAGGATGTGTAAATTATTATATAATAAGTATTGTGCAATAGCAAGAAATTTTCAATTGCACAGTATTGCACAATAGCAAGAAATCTTCAATTGCACAGTATTGCGCAATAGCAAGAAATCTTCAATTGCACAGTATTGCGCAATAGCAAGAAATATCCAATAGCACAATATTGCGCAATAGCAAGAAATTGTCAATTGTACAGTATTGCGCAATAGTAAGAAATAATCAATTGCACAGTATTGTGCAAAAGAAGATACTTCGTATAAATTGCTTATTTCTTGATCAATTTCAATGGGGTTTTATTCTTGAATTCTTGGGGTTCTTTAATATGCTGAATCTAACCGTGTATTAAGTTTTTGGACTTTGGGCCCCGTTTTTAAATTGGTCCACATTGAGGTCCAAAGGGTCCAAAATTTAACTTTGTTTGATTTCATCAAAAATTGAATTATTGGGGTTCTTTGATATGCCGAATCTAACCGTGTATTTAGATTCTTAATTTTTGGTTCTGTTTTCAAATTGGTCTACATAAAGGTCCAAAGGGTCCAAAATTAAACTTAGTTTGATTTCAACAAAAATTGAATATATGGGGTTCTTTGATATGCTGAATCTAACCATGTATTTAGATTTTTGATTATGGGCCCAGTTTTCAAGTTGGTCCAAATCGGGGTCCAAAATTAAACTTTGTTTGATTTCAACAAAAATTGAATATATGGGGTTCTTTGATATGCTAAATCTAACCATGTATTTAGATTTTTGATTATGGGCCCAGTTTTCAAGTTGGTCCAAATCGGGGTCCAAAATTAAACTTTGTTTGATTTCAACAAAAATTGAATATATGGGGTTCTTTGATATGCTGAATCTAACCATGTATTTAGATTTTTGATTGTTGGGCCCCGTTATCAACTTTGTCCACATTGAGATCAAAAGGGTCCAAAATTAAACTTTGTTTGATTTCATCAAAAATTGAATATATGGGGTTCTTTGATATGCTGAATCTAACCATGTATTTAGATTTTTGATTATGGGCCCAGTTTTCAAGTTGGTCCAAATCGGGGTCCAAAATTAAACTTTGTTTGATTTCAACAAAAATTGAATATATGGGGTTCTTTGATATGCTGAATCTAACCATGTATTTAGATTTTTGATTATGGGCCCAGTTTTCAAGTTGGTCCAAATCGGGGTCCAAAATTAAACTTTGTTTGATTTCAACAAAAATTGAATATATGGGGTTCTGTAATATGCTGAATCTAACCGTGTATTAAGTTTTTGGATTTTGGGCCCCGTTTTTAAATTGGTCCACATTGAAGTCCAAAGGGTCCAAAATTTAACTTTGTTTGATTTCATCAAAAATTGAATTATTGGGGTTCTTTGATATGCCGAATCTAACCGTGTATTAAGATTCTTAATTTTTGGTTCCGTTTTCAAATTGGTCTACATAAAGGTCCAAAGGGTCCAAAATTAAACTTAGTTTGATTTTAACAAAAATTGAATTTTTAGGGTTCTTTGATATGCTGAATCTAAACATGTATTTAGATTTTTGATTATGGGCCCAGTTTTCAAGTTGGTCCAAATCGGGGTCCAAAATTAAACTTTGTTTGATTTCAACAAAAATTGAATATATGGGGTTCTTTGATATGCTGAATCTAACCATGTATTTAGATTTTTGATTTTTGGGCCCTGTTATCATTTTTGTCCACATTGAGATCAAAAGGGTCCAAAATTAAACTTTTGTTTGATTTCATCAAAAATTGAATTCTTGGGGTTCTTTGATATGCTGAATCTAACCATGTATTTAGATTTTGGATATTGGACCATAATAGGTGAATGTCCAATTTAAAATTTTTAAGTTCTTAGACCACATTCATTCTGTGTCAGAAACCTATGCTGTGTCAAATATTTAATCACAATCCAAATTCAGAGCTGTATCAAGCTTGAATGTTGTGTCCATACTTGCCCCAACTGTTCAGGGTTCGACCTCTGCGGTCGTATCAAGCTGCGCCCTGAGGAGCATTTTATTACATTTGAGATGATTTCACAAAAAGTATTCCGGTTTACCTGCTGAAGGTAGATGGTTCTCTCCAGGCACTGTGGCTCCCTCCATCTACCACGATATAGTAAATAGTGTTGAAAGTGTCGTTAAACACCAGCAATAGATCCTTTAATAGAAATGTATGATATCAATTCAAATGTGTGCAGCACATGTTTTCAGACTAACATTTATCAGACACGCTCAGGACAAAGAACATTTAAAAGCATCAAAGTAAAAAAGGACCATATCAAAACAACCATTATTGTCAAAGGTTAAATTTGCTGGAGGAAATGACACAGCCTAAGATTTAGTACCATTTACAGATTTACAGTTAAAATGTATCACACCACAGTACACAAGCAGTCTCACAAATGCAGTGGTAGTAATACAAATGCACGATAAGGATAATAATCTATGAAAAGTATGGCACATAAAAAATTTAGAATTCATTGTTTAATGTCGAAATTTTTGTTTCATTTGAAAGTCAATTTAGTAATATTCATATTTAAGAAATTAAAATACTAACAAATATATGACCTTTTTGATCAATACATATCAGTATGAATATTAATAATGGGATATGAAATTCCAAACAAATCATAAAGGACAATTGCAACTACTGGAGCAGGGACTGATTATCATAAAGAAAGTTCTTAGTTTACCATCGATCAGTCTGTGGTGAGGTTTGTTTTGCTCAGGATTAAGGAATCAAATATATTTTAGTTACTTCGTTTATTTAAACAGCAATAGAAATAAATGACAAATAAACGTCAAAGGATAGGAATAGCTATGAAAATTATGCTGTCAAACATTAAGACTAGGAAGGAATAAGCCACAACATTTCACAATAGATTTATGTTTTGGAAATTAACTTTTTTGTTGTGAAGTCTGTATATATTGCTATAAATATACATATGTTTGTTACCAATAAATATATTTTCAGACAGTTGTAAGTTCCTCCATGACAGAAGTGATTATAAACATGGCTGGCAGTTAGAAAGAGAAATGGATGAAGGAAGATATGGAGCGAGAGGTAAGAAAAGAAATATCTGATACTGAAATACAGTAAAATTCCTCATAACTATATTTAATGTCCAATATTTTAGGGATATAAATTTTTTTTTATGTAGAATATTTGTGTTTAAGGGATAAGACATTCTGAAGGATTTTATCATTTTATGGACATAAACATTTTATTGATATGGAATATTTAAGATGTTTGTTTGTTTTTGTTTATTTTTATATGGGGACGGTCCTGAAAAGCTTGAATTATTTCTGTTTTAGAGGATATAGACTAGCTATGATTATCTTAGGCATGTAAAAGATGTGGAATATATCTGTTTTGTTATACAGGGTAGCTTTCAAGATATTTGATATTTCGTTCGATTTTGATTGAAATTTATAAATGCACAAAATGTTTATGATAGGTATAGGATGTCTGTATCTTGAACTTGCAAATGAGATGTGACTTTTGCTCCATCTTGAAGGCCTCAATGTCCCTTTGCCCAGGGATTTGTCAATCAGTGTAGATATTTTGTGTCATTAATTGAATACACCATATCATTTTGTTTCCATTTCTATATTTGAATAACGGATGTATTTAATACAGTGTACATACATTTATTTTTCAGATGCCACAAATTATGAAATCAGTTCTGATGAGGAAGATTTACCTTTCAAATGTTTTATTTGTAGAGAATTTTTCACAAATCCTATAAAAACAAAGTAAGTTTCAAGAAAATATTAGAGAAATAATAGTTGTAAGAATGACCTTAGCATTTGATTTTATGAGGATATACTTTCTAAAAATATATTTTTTTGTTTTTAATTCTGGGATTAAGATAGACAATGATAGACATTATGTAAATATTCATCTAATACAATACTGATTTCAATTCATCTATTTTCTAGAGGTACACTTGAGAGTAAAATGTCAAATAGCCAAATACTATATAAAGCTTAAGCTCACATGTTGAAAATCTAAACTTTATCTATCTTGAAGTGAAGGATATAACTCTCTCTCAACAGAGGGAGAATCTGCATCTATAAAATCTAAACTTTATCTATCTTGAGCTGAAGGATATCATAACTCTCTCTCAACAGAAGGAGAATCTGCATCTATAAAATCTAAACTTTATCTGTCTTGAGGTGAAGGATAGCATAACTGTCTCCCAACAGAAGATCTGTATCTATAACATCTAAACTTTATCTATCTTGAGCTGAAGGATATCATAACTCTCTCTCAACAGAAGGAGAATCTGCATCTATAACATCTAAACTTTATCTATCTTGAACTGAAGGATATCATAACTCTCTCTCAACAGAAGAAGAATCTGTATCTATAAAATCCAAATGTTCTAAAATTTCTATTCACTTCTTTCCTATATGTCCATGTTACAGTACATCAAAGACATCTTCTTAAAGTTTAATATCACTGGAAAACAGTTTTGAAACCTTTATGTATAATATATACAAGTGCGTGACAACACTATGTAAAGTCTAGTAGATTCAAGTTTCACAGAAACCCATATAGAGATATAATCTGTATTTTTTGTTTGACATTTCATATATTTCAACTCAAATGATCATTTTCTATTACAGGTGTCAACATTATTTTTGTGAAAAATGTGCATTATCTCACTATAAGAAGTCAAAGAGATGTTTTGTGTGTAATGAGCAGACAAATGGAGTGTTTAATCCAGCAAAAGGTAAACACTTTAATGATATAGTTTTAAGTTTAAGATTGTTGCATTTATGTCAAAAATATTACAAAACTTACATAATTACAAGCAACATCAAGATTTTAGATTTGACATAATGTTGAATTCATGCATAAAACATCTCTCATTTTTTTCCTTTGAATCTGTTTTTAACTGTTTGGCTTGTCAAAACATTACTCTTTATAACATGACAAAAGAGGATGCAACTATTTTAGTGACTGTGTTGTCATTCTACTTTGTAAAATTTGAAGAAAGGGGAATTCTGTTTTACCCTAAATTTGTGTGGTTCGTTGTTTTTTATAAATTTCGGATTTACCGTTTCCGAGTTTTGGGGTTTTATTCATTAAAAAAGGGGGGATTTTCCAGTTTGTGGACAATAACTCAAAAACAATTTCACCAATTTGCAAGAAACTTTGGTGAATTGTTTATTTCTATTGACATGAGCTCCCGTTTGATTTTTATAAATTTTAGACCATACGTTTCCGATTTATGGGGTTTTATTCATTACAAAAAGGGGGATTTTCCAGTTTTGGGACAATAACTCAAAAATGCTTTCAGCATTTTTTATGAAACTTTGGTGAATTGTTTATATCTATTCAGTATTGATGTAAGCTCCCTTTAGAATTTTATAAATTTTACATTTTACATTTCCGAGTTATGGGGTTTTATTCATTAAAATTGGTGGGATTTTCCAGTTTTTGGACAATAACTCAAAAACAATTTCACCAATTTGCAAGAAACTTTGGTGAATTGTTTATTTCTATCGACATGAGCTCCCTCTTGATTTTTTTTAATTTTAGACTATACGTTTACGATTAATGGGGTTTTATTCATTACAAAAAGGGGGATTTTCCAGTTTTTGGACATGTAAGCTCCCTTTTGATTTTTATAAATTTAAGATTTTACGTTTCCGAGTTATAAGATTTTATTCATAAAAAAAGGGTTGATTTTCAAGTTTTTGGACAATATCCTTAAAGTGCTTAGAGCAGTTTTCATTAAACTTTGATGACTGATTTATATCTATTAAGATAACCTCCCTTTAGTTTTTTATAAATTTCTGATATAATATTGAGAAGTTATTGTTTGTCTATAGTCTGACAACAGATTTACTAAGTATTGCGCAACAGCACAGTGTATTGCACAACAGCAAGAAATCTTTAATTGAATATAAATTCAATTCATATAACCAATTTCAAGTTCTTTGACTACATTTATTCAGAAACCTATAATATGTAAATTTTTTAATTACAATCCAAAATCAGACCTGTATCAAGCTTGAATATTGTGTCCATTTTTGCCCCAACTGTTCAGGGTTGGACCTCTGCGGGCGTATCCAGCTGCGCTCAGCGAAGCAGTTTATTGATTAAGCTGTAGTCCAATCAACTTGAAACTTAGTACACATGTTCCCTATGATATGATCTTTCTAATTTTAATGCCAAATTAGAATTTTGACCCCAATTTCACGGTCCACTGAACATAGAAAATGATAGTGTGAGTGGGGCATCCCTGTACTATGGACACATTCTTGTTATTGATTTATTCTTGATTTTAGTATGTTGTTGAAATACTTAAGGCATTTATTCCAAAATTTTTGGACTGACATATGACAGCTTTTGAATAGAATATTAAATATTAGAATTATTTTCAAAAAATATTTTTAAAACTAAGCTTGTCATTTGGGCCTATATATATTTTTTTTTTATCTCTCGACTTAAACATGATATTTAGTATGTGGTGAATAACCACAAGATTAAGCGTTGCACTCTGTTGTGACTGACATCAGGCCTTGACTTATGACTATTGATGATTGTTGTTCTTGTTCACTTTATACAGCTATGTCTTCAAATTAAAATCAAAGGGTTGTATTTGTTTTAGTTCATTAACATAATTTTTATATGACATTTTATTATATTTTTTGCAGATTTAATGTCCAAAATTGAAAAAATTAAAGCAAAGAAGGCTGGATATGACTCAGATGAAAATAAACACAGTGATGCAACAAACAGTGACAGTGATAATGGTTGACCAATCACAATTCAGATAACAATGACAATTGTTGACCAATCAAAAACATCTTCACAGTGAATTTTATGACATATTCAAATCGCTTTTAACAAAGTGCTTTGTAAGGTTGCATAAATGTTCATATATTGTAAATGGATTGCATCATGGTAAAATTAGCTGTTAATATTAAGATTTGTTTGGCCTCAATGAGGCAATTATGTATGTAACATGTTATAGCCCAATCACTTTTTTTAATAAATATGATTTTGTTAAAGATTTTTTTTAATTGTGATATGTAGTGCAGAATCTTTACATATAATGTTGAAATTGCAATGATAGCGATACAAATTGACATGAATTGGATGCAATATCTGATTACCATAATATTATAGCTGTTCTACAGTTTTTGGGCAGATAAGCTGCCATATGCTAGCACAACAGATTTGCTTTTTTCCTGAGGAATACTGAAATAGGTGCCATTGTCATTATCTAGCTGGCTGGTAGGTTATTTATAACTAATTGGACATTTTTTTCATACTTTTAATTCTTGAAAAAACAAAAGATAAGTCTAGAATAACCTTAAAGGGGCACTAGCTGTCAAATTCATGTTCACCGATTTGACTCAAATTCTCATATTTGTTATATAACAATGTAAAACATTTATCCAAATTATAAAAAATCTAAAATAAACAATTTACAGGGCATAGGGTCGATAATATGTAGCTTCGTTTTGTGTGTATTTTAGTCTAGACGCCATCTTATTGACTGTCGAGTTGACCTCCCTTAAACCACTGATGCCCATATAAGGGATATAAACATAAATAAAGATATAAATAGATAGTGTAACTCATGCAATTGGATTCTTCTAGATCTATTTAATTTCATTTATAGATTAAAAATATATGTTAATCATCATTTTTACCTGTATAAGAATGATTTTTTTGAGGATCGAATCAGTCAATTAAATGAATTACCTTTGTTTACTTTCAATGTTGACATTTTTTTTCTTTCAAATAATCAAACATGCACACAAGTCATGCGTTATCCAACTCTATCTAAGGGGTTAAATTGAAGTTCACATGAATACGGATTCAATGAGGTCGAATTATTCACTTGCAAGTGAATAATTCATCATCAATATTTAATTGCTTATTTTGACAAAATTAGACAATACTGGCTGCTAAAAGCGAATTATTATTTCACTATTCCACTTTCATTAATGATTGAACAAAAAAAATCATATTTAGAATTTTTTTATATCTTGTAGCTAGTGCCCCTTTAAATGATTGTCGAACAATCCAAATTAAATGATGTTGGACATAGGAAATAGTGCTCAATCGAAAGTCTTACATTGTTTTTTATCTTCTCTGCTTTTGATAAGGATGTTAACGATCAATTGTATGAAATATTTTCATCGCCAAAAACTTTCTATATACAAGTCGTTTACATTTATAAGTCCTGGCTTTGATCATGGCCAGTTCAAAGACCTTAAAAAAAAAACGGCAGGAGCTAGTACACTGTTTATGTCAACTGATGACTAGTCTTTTAAGATGTAAGCTTGTAAACTAGCTCATTAAATAAATATTCAGTGTGTTGGTCATGAACAAAGCAAGATTCATGATCATAAACACAACAATATTCTTATCCATATTAGCATTATAAAAACTTTATTTTCATATGATGAAGACATTATCTTTCAATCAGTTTAATTGAGGTCTGAAGCTGGCATGTCAGTTACTGCTAGTAGTCCTTTGTTAATTTATGTATCATTGTCATTTTGCTTAGTTTCTTTTGTTACCTATTCTGACATCGGACTCTGACTTCTTTTAACTGAGTTCAACTGTGCGTATAGCTGTGTGTTTCTTTATTCTACATTGGTCAGAGGTATAGGGGGAGGGTTTAGATCTCACAAAACATGTTTAACCCCACAGCATTTTGCGCCTGTCCTAAGTCAGGAGCCTCTGGCCTTTGTTAGTCTTGTACGTTTTTTAATTTTAGTTCATTTATATGTTTTGGAGTTTAGTATGACGTCCATTTTCACTGAACTAGTACACATTTTTATTTTGGGGCCAGCTGAGGACCACCACAGGGTGTGGGATTTTCTTGCTGCGTTGAAGATCCATTGGTGGTCTTCGGCTGTTGTCTGCTCTTTGGCCAGGTTGATGTCTCTTTGACATATTCCCCATTTCCATTTTCAATTTTAAAAAGTATTTTGTGAAAAAAATGAAACGTAAGATTTAGCCTTCCCATTAAACTCACTAAACCACCATTCCATAAATTCCCTTCATAGATACACTGGCTTTTTTCAAATGATTTAATTGAGACACGCATACATATACATTGATTGGTTGATTGTTGGTTGCTTAACATCTAACGGCAAATATTTCATGCATGTTCAGGACGAGAACAAATTAACAATAAATACAATAGGTAGGTCCTGTAATAGAGGCCATCCGGGACGAAATTCAGGAAATTAGGGCTGCAATGGGAAAATGAGGGTAAATTGGATAGGGATATAAATTTAGCCTTGCAACAGGCCACCTTTGGACCCCTCAAACAGTTTTTGCAAGTGTTCTTAACGTGCAAAGAACGTGGCACTCTCACGAGGCATCAGATTTTTTAAATGCTGGTCGGAGGAACCAATGGTGACCATATTTCTATTCCCTAGTCACCCTTGGGGGTCATACATGTACATACTCTTCTAAGACATTGAATCTTTATAAAAGGAAACATACTTTGAAGTAATTTAAAATCTGTTAATCGATCTCTGAAAAGTGTGTAGGATAGTTGAAAACAATACAGTACAGAAAAATGTTGATACGTGAGATTTAACAATCTGTGATAAATAATTAAACCAACTTTTCCACAATTAACATTTACACTTTTGCCTAGGTTTTCGATTAACTTCCCACAGTGCTCACAGTGCTTTGATTTTATGCCCATCAACACCAAAATAATCATTTTATATGTTTTACTTTCCTCTATCAAACATGTTTGGTTACAACCTAAAGGAGCCATTAAGGTTTTTGGCCCAAGAAAATAAAATGTTTGACAACGATTCCAAATTAGCACATAATGTTTGGAAATGCATAGAGTTAAGAAATATAAATGAAAACATTAGATTTTTTATCTGATGATGTCACAATTACGTCATAATATGTACAATTTTCATGAAAACGATGAAAAATACAGAATTTATGCAGTTTTCATCGTTATTTCCATCATGGAAATATCGTGCGCAGCCAAGAAACAACAAAATGATTTAAGAGAAGCTTTATTATAACTATTGACATAATCTCACTTATTGAATATAAAGTTGTTTTTTGGATACACCCATTCTTTGCCAATCTAAAATATACTTTAAATTTGACTAAAAACAAGGAAAATCAAGAAATTTTACAAAGTATAGAAATTTCGTCATAGTTTGTTGCCATGGTAACTAGTTAAATGTAAAATTTGTTTTTATTTTCTGAATATCTTGAACCTTAGTCTAGTTAGGACAAGTTTAAGAATATGTAAGATAACTTTTAAATTTGCATTTATATTTGGGCCAAATAAGGGCCTTACTCCTTTGATTTAACATTGCTTTTAACACAATAGAAAATAAACGATATGGTGTATTAATGTTGGGTTTATGAAGCCAGGAAGCTTTTCAATATTTTTGTTTATTGACTGGGATTACCTGTTTACCTGCCAAAGGTTGATGGTTCTCTCTTATTACCCAGGTTGCTCCCTGGTAACTCTGACCTGCTCCACTAATAAAAACTGGCTCCCATGATATAACCAAGAGTGCCGAAAGTGAAATTAAACATCTACAATCAATCAATCAATCAAATATTTTTTTCAGATTTGGAATCCTGAAATTTATAAAGATTAAGGTTTTTGTCCAAAATGACAACCTTACTCCCTATTTTGTCAATTTCATTTTCTTCTTTTACACTGAGTAATAGATCCTAAATAAAATTGAGAATGGAAATGGGGAATGTGTCAAAGAGACAACAACCCGACCATAGAGCAGACAACAGCCGGCGGCCACCAATGGGTCTTCAATGCAGCGAGAAACTCCCGCACCCGGAGGCGTCCTTCAGCTTATTTTTTATCCGTTATGAGCATGCCTCATGATGTCACAGGTTTGCTTGATTGGACATTAACAAAAAGTTTTAATCACTGTTCAGTTCTGTAGACTCTTGGTCCCTTTTTAACAATTGTTTTAAAATTTCCCGTTGATGAATTAAGAAATTATTAAGAAACTAAGGTTCCAACTCTCTCATGCAAAGTTGACTTTAGATGAATTTATCTAATAGAAAAACGAGGGACATCCATGACACAAAATCAGTACCTGCACAACAAAAACACACATCTGTCGAAGGCACACGCTTTATAAATGTTATGTTCATTAATCAGGGTCCAGCAATTAATTGCATTTGTCCTATATTCCATCCATCTGTGTTTGCATTGGTATGGTCATCCAGTTAATGGTGTCTGCTTTATATAGTGCCCTTGCAAATAATTGAAGACACTTGTTTAAGCTTTCCATCTTTTTAAGAAATCAGACGTATAATGTGATTCTATGTTGTTTGTTGGTGTTATTTTTTTGTTGAATAATGTTTCTTGATATTTTCTTTTTGAAATTTTAAAATTGGGAACTGCTGTACATAGTCCCTACTGATATATATATATAAAAGAAGATTTGGTATGATTGCCTTGAGACAACTCTCCACAAGAGACAAAATGACACAGAAATTAACAACTATAGGTCACCGTACGGCCTTCAACAATGAGCAAAGCCCATACCGCACAGTCAGCTATAAAAGGCCCCGAAATGACAATGTAAAACAATTCAAACGAGAAAACTAACGGCCTAATTTATGTACAAAAAATGAACGAAAAACAAATATGTAACACATAAACAAACGACAACCACTGAATTACAGGCTCCTGACTTGGGACAGGCACATACATACAGAATGTGGCGGGGTTAAACATGTTAGCGGGATCCCAACCCTCCCTCTAACCTGGGACAGTGGTGTAACAGTACAACATAAGAACGAACTATAACAATCAGTTAAAAGAGACTTAACTCATCAGATGGATAAAAATACAAATACTACAAACACAAGTGGACGTGGCCGGGTACTTGTACACCCAAACAACAAAAAGACACTAAGTATAGATCTGAGAGTACTCGCAGTTACTGACATCTAGTTCAAATCCATTAACAAATAATAAAAAAAATCATGCATCTAAGACTAAATTATCAATCCGTACACATCCAACATCCAATGGATTTTTTGTAAAGACGTCATAAACAGTCAGAGAAAAACATGACCTTGTGCAATGCCAAGATACAGGTATCGACAGATTGTAGATCCATGAATGTGTATATGTATATAACAATAATATTTAGTTTGCTTTTAATTTACTGATAACAAAATCAATATTAGTACCAATAAAAACAATATTTAATGATCTAATGACAGTGTTGAATTGGTAACCTTTTAGAATAAGTTTATTTAAAGAATCGATAAGTTTACCAGGATCGTTTCTAAATTTCCGGGCACGGTAAACAATATTGCCGTAAAAATGAGGATGTGCAATCCCGTTGCTTAAGTTAGCTCAATTAGATCAGTTTTTCATAACTAAATGCAGCTTTGTTTGGGGATAGGATCATTGTAATGAGTCCATGCCTGTCTGTAGAACAGGGTTCAGAATACCTTTGACGAAATGTATTAACACTGAAAACCCCATGTTGATTTCTATATGGTTTGTTTTGTTTTATTTTTTTGTTTGGTTTTAATGAGATGTATCAATACAACTTTTATTCATATGCACTCCTTATATATGTATAGATACCTTATAATCTGAAGTTAGGGTATTGCATGCATTGTCAAAGTTCAGTGACTTTATAAAAGCAGTTCTGTTGTCACGAATAACTTTATTTGTTACCTTTATTTGGTTTATAGAACTTCTGAAAGGTCTACATATCAATCTGATATGGTCATGTGACCTTTATCGCATTTTCATTGCATATTAATAAGCAATATGTTAGCTCTATTAGATCAGTTTTTCATAACGAAATGCAGCTTTGTTTGGGGGATAAATAATTTTTCATTATTCATTTATCTGTGGTTTGTCAGATACTTAACGCATTGTAAAAATAAGGAGATGTGGTATGATTGGCAATCAGACAACTATCCACCAAAATTCAAAGTTCTATTTACAAAAAACAAATATGATAGACATGAACCAACGACAACCACTGAACTACAGGTTCCTGACTTCGGACAGGCACATATAGAATATGGCCGGGTTAAACTAGTTTGTTTACTCTGTTTGATTAAGACAATTGTATGAAGAGATGTACACATATATATGACACCAATGAGACCATAACCCTGCAAGACAATGCTAGCAAGATAAAAAAAAATCAAAAAGGTTAACATTTGGTCCAATTAAGTTGTGAAATTTCTACACCACTTCAAGTCTATAAAAGTTGTGAATACATTGTGATAAAAAAGAGAACCAAATTAAATAGCTGTCACCAATACGAAGTTGCTTAAATATACAAAAACACTATAAACAAAGATAATCACTGGCGTGATTGGGACAGGTACATTGATATATAGTATCGTTTTCATAACAGTGTGGACGAGACCATTTTTGGCGCGCTCATGTCTCCCATTGACTGGGTTAAATTAGGTAAACGTTCGTCTGTAACGCCCACTTATCACGTCGTATTTATTATAGACATTTAAACTGTGGGGTTACCAAAGGTTCTCAACGTCTGACTCAAATAATTCGAAAAACTAGTACAGGAATAACCTTTGTGTTTTGATTAATATTGAATACCTAAACGTTCTTTAATTGCGTTTTTTTATGTTTTGATCAACAATTTCATTTTATGTATCGAAATGTGTAACAAATGTTTATCTAAATCACTACTGGAGGGCCTCTCTATGCGTGAGCGTAAAATCATTGTTATCGATAGCCGACGAAAAACAAGTTAAAGGTAAATGATCCAGTAGTATTAACAACAAAAGTACTACGGTTGTCCACACTGTTACGGGAATACCTCTTTTATACTAGAATTCTTTATTTTAATAATATATTGTTCTTATACTTGCTTTATAAAATGAATAACTGTTAATACTACTTATAAATGCATTATAAATAACGTGAGGTAACTACAGAAAATAGGTTTGAAATACCATTTTTATTAAAATATCCCAGTTGTGATCAAACTTCTACAATAAATCAATATATTTGTAATGAAATTAAGTAAGATTTTGAACCAAGTTATGATATCTTGTAGTGAAAATTGCTTTAATAGCACAAAGATTATGCTCGTACAATCTGAGTGATTAAGAAAAACACCATGTTTAATCAGTTGAAATTGGACATTCCACGAGAAAGAGCCATCTAGGAAAGAAAAGTAACAAATAAAAAGAGAGATTTCCAGTGTGGCATAAAGTTTAATTAGAATATCATCCTTAGAAATTTTGAAATATGGTAAAAAAAGAATATGAATTACTTTTAGTGCTGAATTGTAAAAGTAAATTAGGAGAGAAAAAAGAGGTAGAGGATACCACAAGGACAATCAAAATTCATTAGTCAAGACTTTAAAGAAACTGACAAAATAAAACCATGACCGCAAAGAAAGTTTAAAAAAAAACACAGCACCACAAACTAAAGTCTTAGCAAAACACCAAACCAGCCAAAAACTTGGTACGGATAAACTCAATTATTAATCAAAGTTTATTTCTATGATCAGGCTAGTTTCCCGGCAGCTCCTATGATTAATATGTCAGTTATTTTAACACCATTCATATGTAAATAAATATGTTCATCTGACTGCTTGTAGTTGATTTATGTATCATTGGGAAACCCATTAAAGGTAACAATGATACATCTACACAACCATATAGTATACTAGTAATCATTAAGTATCCGTCTATATATCAATCATGCAATTTACAAAATTGATTCACATCATTGAAGGCTTTTAGTATTTAAATTCGTTTTTCGACTAACACAATTTTGAAGTCTCAACTGATGAACAAACTTTTACGTGATTTATAGGTGAAATGGTACTGTAGCAAAATATACAAGTGTCAATTGTAAATGCTTAAATGTATGAACAATAAAAGAAAGAAAATAACCTTTTATGTTATATTGAACATCGCTTTTGTTAAATGTTCAGAAGCAATACTGAAATATAAAAATCAAAACCCAAGTGACTTCGTCGTTGCATCAATTGCAACGACGGAATATACAAACAAATCAATTACTTAGCAAAAAATACAGCATAAAATTGAAAATATACAATACAATGTACAATATGAAAATGAAAAAAAAAGCATTGACTTTTATTAGAATTTAATTAGAATTATATTTTTTCTGTATATTTATGCTAATTATATACTCATGTGGGGAACATAATATATAAAGTAATTCTGAAGTTAAGAAATACATATTGTAAATGAATTTAAAAGAAATGACATTTTTCAATACTGAGTGTCATATCTTTGCTTTAACTTGCAATAGTTGCTAAACAGTCAAATTTTTATTGATGGTATATTCCCTTATCACTGACTTTAATTAGGGAGACATTGAGTTTGATGTATATTTATAGAAATTTGACTTCGTGCATTCTGTGTTGAATTTTGACTCGCACAAGTGTTCAAAATGCAACAAAATTCAACCACTTAGTTATAAATGACTTTGGGATCCATTATACATTGAACTGGCAGTTTATAGGCCATTTAGAAAATAACTAAGTACTCTGTGTTGTAATTGTTAATTATTATTGTTTGAGTCGAGCGTCACCAATGAGTCCTTTGTAGACGTAAGGCATGTCTGGCGTACAAAATTTTAATCTTGGTATCTATGATGAGTTTATTAATTATTATAAGTAGGACACTTTATTAATTGCCATTCCACAACTTGAAATATGAGATCACTTAGATACAGTGAGGTAAATTTTATACCTTATACCCAGTCATTGACAGGAATGGTTTAGACCTTAAGAAACAGAGATTATTTCCATTTTTGTTATTGCGAACATGCCCTAGCTGTTGGTCCATTACACAGAGCTGGTGTTTCCTATCAAAATAAACTTGATATAAGTTGGATTCTTGTTTTATGGATGCCTTCACAGTTATGATGACCGTTATGGAATACATGATAATGAATTTATGAATAGGTTCTATTTGTCGTTGAGACAATTAAGTCTTTTGCTCATTAATGACAATAGCTAGATACTTAAGTTAATTTTGACTCGTCTGAAACACTCTGTGAAAATCTGTGTTTATGTTTTGAAAAGTCTTTGGATTAAAATTACATAAAACTTTTATTAGCACAATTGGTAAAGTTTTCATTCTGCTTTTGGTTTTTTTCTTCATAGTTTATTTACATTTTTTAATACTCCATTTAGATAAAAGAGAAGCGAAAAGTACTGAAGCGGTATTCAAACGCATAAGTGGAAGACAAACTGACAATGCATGGCAAAAAATAAAAAACGATCAAAAGACAAACAGTATATAAATTATCTTCTGAAAAGAACTCCAAATTTACATTTTATAAAGAGTAGGACTATTCGGCTTTTCAATTTTGGAATACATAAAAAAAATTGTCCTGAACAATAAGATAACTATCAAGACATGTTTTCTCTTTTTGCATTATATGAAGAACATGAAAAAAGAATTGAAAACATACATGTTCATAAGCCCAAGCCCCTCCCACCATATAACAAAAACAAAATCTTAATTCCTTTACTTCTAACACTTGGCAATTGCAAAAGAAAATAAAAGTATGCAAAACAAATTCGTATACCTAGCATATGATACTACTGTGACTCTTACGTTTTACCATTTTAGCGCAATTTGGTAAAATATCTGACCGAACGACAAGTTTAATTTTAAGAGACAAACTATAGCCGTGTCAGATTTGTAAATGAACTGCAATATCATAATTATGTGAAACACTTACAATCAAATCACAGTAATGAAGATACTCAGGAGTGATTCTTCTGTTATTTGTTAGCCAATTACGAAAAGAACAATCAAATCACAGCAATGAAGATACTAAGGAGTAATTCTTCTGTTATTTGTTAGCCAATTACGAAAAGAACAATCAAATCACAGTAATGAAGATACAAAGGAGTAATTCTTCTGTTATTTGTTAGCCAATTACGAAAAGAACAATCAAATCATAGCAATGAAGATACTAAGGAGTAATTCTTTTGTTATTTATTAGCCAATTACGAAAAGAACAATCAAATCATAGTAATGAAGATACTAACGAATAATTCTTCTGTTATTTGTTAGCTAATTACGAAAAGAACAATCAAATCACAGTAATGAAGATAACAAGGAGTAATTCTTCTGTTATTTGTTAGCCAATTACGAAAAGAACAATCAAATCATAGTAATGAAGATACTAACGAGTAATTCTTCTGTTATTTGTTAGCCAATTACGAAAAGAACAATCAAATCATAGCAATGAAGATACCAAGGAGTAATTCTTCTGTTATTTGTTAGCCAATTACGAAAAGAACAATCAAATCATAGTAATGAAGATACTAACGAGTAATTCTTCTGTTATTTGTTAGCCAATTACGAAAAGAACAATCAAATCATAGCAATGAAGATACCAAGGAGTAATTCTTCTGTTATTTGTTAGCCAATTACGAAAAGAACAATCAAATCATAGCAATGAAGATACCAAGGAGTAATTCTTCTGTTATTTGTTAGCCAATTACGAAAAGAACAATCAAATCACAGTAATGAAGATACAAAGGAGTAATTCTTCTGTTATTTGTTAACCAATTACGAAAAGAACAATCAAATCATAGCAATGAAGATACTAAGGAGTAATTCTTCTGTTATTTGTTGGCCAATTACGAAAAGAACATTCAAATCATAGTAATGAAGATACTAACGAGTAATTCTTCTGTTATTTGTTAGCTAATTACGAAAAGAACAATCAAATCACAGTAATGAAGATAACAAAGAGTAATTCTACTGTTATTTGTTAGCTAATTACGAAAAGAACAATCAAATCATAGTAATGAAGATACTAACGAGTAATTCTTCTGTTTTTTGTTAGCTAATTACGAAAAGAACAATCAAATCACAGTAATGAAGATAACAAGGAGTAATTCTTCTGTTATTTGTTAGCCTATTACGAAAATAACAATCAAATCATAGTAATGAAGATACTAACGAGTAATTCTTCTGTTATTTGTTAGCCAATTACGAAAAGAACCATCAAATCATAGCAATGAAGATACCAAGGAGTAATTCTTCTGTTATTTGTTAGCTAATTATGAAAAGAACAATCAAATCACAATAATGAAGATACTAAGGAGTAATTCTGTTATTTGTTAGCCAATTACGAAAAGAAATCAGATCTATCATAACTATACACCCAACTGTTACACTCAAGAACACAATGGCCACACATCCAATTTGCATAGCAGATGTCCTGTTTTCCATTTTACTAATCAGTTTATTTCTAACAGCTGAAATAGTTGACTTGTTCACTCGCAGTTCTTTTTCACTTTTCTTAATTTCAGTTTGAAGCATTTGAAGAAGTTCTTCCTTGGTTAAGTTGCTCAAGTCTACTGCTGACCAACGTCCCATCTTTGAACATGGACATCTACATTTATGTGTCACTGAAAAAGAAAAATGAACATTTAGTGGAAACCATTTATCCGATAATTAAGTTTGTCGTAGGTAGTAGGTTCTATTAGATGTACACGAGTTTTGTTCCAAATCTTTTGGCGAAAAATAGAAAATTATAAAAAAAAGTACCTGAATCAAAAAGTTTTACCAGGCGGATTTCATAGAAAGCTTGCATTTATCAGAGAAACTAGAGTAACGATTTAATGTTATCGCTAAGTACAAATAAGTTGACCAGCTGTCTTATTCAATAATGTCGCAATCGAGGACAAAAGGACGAAAATGTGGTTAATATGACAATTGGTGGTTACCATGTTTGAGAACGCTTCTCGGCAAACCAGTTTTTGTTCTAATAATTTTACCAAACATGATAAACTTTTCTTCCTATAAGCTTTGTTATGATATTGTAATTATCATGTTTATTTATCTTGGCCTAATTTGTTTTGTGTGGCCTTATAACATGTATATGATGTTCACATAATATTTATAGTTGTTTACAAAATAATGATATAATTGTGCAATTTAGAAATCACTGGAACAATCATAGATACTGATGGAATGATTATAACTTTCTATTTGACTTACTTAATAATTCTGGAATGATCAATAATCTACGATGTGTAATTTAAACTTCTACAATTTTCTAGGAGTTTCACTTCTACAGTGTTCTAGAGATTTCCGTGACAACTATTTATATACAGACACTAAAGTTAGACTTTCAGATTAGACATTAATAAACTGGTATTCTCAGAAGTTCTCTCAGTTGGATTGGCACTTTTATTTACGTTAACTACATCATACTAGATTGTGAATTATTGAACATAATATTCTGTTTGGATTCCCGCAACAGTGAAGAGAAGAATTCCGGATAAAGAAAAGACAAAAGATTGGACATATATTTTGACAGTTCACTTGACATTTCTATTTGTGTAATACTTCTTGTAAACTTGTGTATAATAAATCTTGTTAAATTTTATTACTGATTTGTGTCTTTTGTTGGCTACAATTTAAAGGTGATTTCTGGCAGTAACAGCTTACATGGGTATAAGTTAATTTCAATTTTAACTGACAGCACCAGAATACAACTAGTATCGTTTTCATAATAGTGTGGACATGACCATATTTTGGCGCGCTCAAGTCTCCTATTGACTTGGTTTAATTAGGTGAACATTCGTCTGTAACGCCCACTTATCACGTCGTATTTATTATAGACATTTAAACTGTGGGGTCACCAAAGGTTCCCAATGCCTAAATCAAATATTTCGAAAAACTAGTACAGGAATAACCTTTGTGTTTGATTAATATTGAATACTTTGGTTACAATGTATGTGTTGGCTATTATCTTTTTCGGACGTCAAAGAGATTAACCAATTGCGGTTGTACTGGAATATCCAAGGCAAACTAATCATATGAGTTCTCTGTTTGACTAAATGTCCATGTGAAAAATATCCAGTTAAAAAATGATTTTTTTTTCATCGTCCGGAACTCTTTTCACAAACAAATCCTATGCATTGAATAAATGGTAGGTTACTCTTAAATGATCACAACGTGGGAGTATCTTTTCTCTAAGATATTTGTGAATTAACCCCATCGACTTAAAGTTTTCATAATGAAAATCCAAATGTGTAAATGTATTTTTCGATTATTTAATGATATTAGCTCTGAACATTTATTATTCTCTAAAATGAAACTGTTGTGTGTGCTGATAAAAAGAATATTTCAAACAAATTCCTTTAAAGTTTTGTGAAAAGAATTTCATTTTATGTATCCAAATGTGTAACAATTGTTTATTTATATCCCCACTAGAGGGCCTCTGACAGACTGAGTGAGCTTAAAATCATTGTTATCGATAGCCGATGACAAACAAGTTAAAGGTAAATGATTCAGTATTATCAACAACAAAAGTACTACGGTTGTCCACACTGTTACGGGAATACCTCTATTAGTTACCTTCTTTAGTCTTGAGCGAACTTATAAAGACTTTTCTACACATATATGTCGGACGTACGTACTGACATCGGTATATCAAGCGGTTTATTATGGAGTTATCCTTAGTCAAAAAATATCATGCACTTAAAAAATTTGAATAGGTTTATTTATAAATTTATAAACCAACCACTGTTAGTCGGAGAAAGACTGTATGACCCCGTTTAGTCATACAGCTTCTTAAGTATTGTGCATTCTTGTCTGAGGCAAAATTTGGATTTGAGCGTTCATGGTGAAGATCAATACAGAAAGTTCCTTCCGACTCACAGCACTTAAAAGGGAAATTTTCTGTGCAACAAAATCTTTATGGAACGTACCTTTACGAATTTCTACAGTTATATTTGAACTTTCAGTTGTTCCTTGTGAATTAGACACATTGCACGAATAATTTCCAGAATCACCAAGTTTTGCATTTGAAATCACAATGGTTGCAATTCCACCGCTCATATCAGTATCTGTGGTTAATCTTTGGCTGTTCTTTATCCATAAGACTGATGTTACTTCTGGATACCCGTCGTATAAACAATACAATGAAAAGGAAGTTGATTCAGGAACTGTAACTGTTGTTTGATTGTTTTGTACTGTGGGGTAACCTAATCAAAATGATATATAATCTAAATTTCGTGAAACAGATTAACAAACAAAATATGTTATCTTCATTTTATTTGTTATTTCCCTTAATTTGACACTGAACAGTCGCATTAGATTTTTATTTTGGAGAATTCATTGAAAAATGCTCTGCTTTGCATCTGCGAAGGAATACCTTATTTTTCGGAAATTCTAGGAATAAATTTAAATAAATCATTTGAAATAATCTTTTATCATGTCATTTTTAATATAGTTTCACCACAATAGTATTTGTGTGATCTATATGTTAAAAAGGGTTAAGAAATGTCAATGGTGAACCAGTGTTTTAAAAAAGGCAAATAATAAAAGGGGCATTCAAAATTCAAATATCGAAGAGAAACCGTTAGCATCATGACAAAAACAAAAACGACGAAAAGACAAACATCATCAATTAAACACTACATTGAAAGTAACGACTGAGCAACACGAACCCAAACAAACATCGGGGTAATCTCAGGTGCCCCGGAATTTTTAGCATATCTCGCTCCACATGTGACAACCGTCGTTTCTCATGGTAAGCACATATTCGGTGATTTCACATTCGAGGACGAGTTTGAAACACATACGTGGTCCTCTGTGATACAGATAATCCATAACGGTCAATTCATGGTATCGTCCTCAAAACTTTCGAAGGGTTGACTTCAACTATATCACATGGACCTTTGGTTCAATAGCTTCCTTAAAAGCTGAGACCCTCTATTAACGAAGTCGTGATAGGAAACGCAAACTTTGGAATAAGGTATCACATAGGAGATTGCTGTGTTATATTGATTGCTGTCTTTTTTTTTACAGTATTAGTTCGTTTTAAATCTTATCACCTTTGGAATAATGTATTGATAAGTTCATCAATGACTTCAAAAATAATTATTTTATGTACATTTAGCTTTTAGGCACTATATGAAATATAATTGAAACGGTTCTTTACTTCTCCATGTCTAACACTGTGAGCAATCATATTACTTTGTCCTAGGTTGTAAGGATTCTGGTATTTTTGTTCTGATCTCCCAAATTAATTGGTACTCTTCAATCAACAACTTTTTTTTTAAAGAATAAGGAAGAATAACAAAAGAAATCGACAATTACAAAGTTGCCATCTCATTGGTTGCTTGTTATTTTGTTTATAACACCGTCTCGGAATCAGCATTGATACATTGATATGTGACATGTTAGATGCAAGTGGTGTAAATTTTATTTGTGTATTCTATATATTTTACGAAAAGTCTTTTTATCTAAATAATACGGATATGAAAAATTAGATCAGACAGTGGATTTGACGATTAGAAAATATGATTTATGTATATATTGAAATTGGTTTTGAACTAGTTGTCAGTAACTGCAAGCGGCTACTTTTTGGTTGATATTTTGTGTCTTTTCAATATTTGTTAGTTGGTTTTCGTGTTTCCTGTCTATATGATGAATCACTCTCTTTCCAAATGAATGTTACAGTTTTGTTTTTATGTTCTGTTAAAACACTGTCCAAAGTTGAGTGTTCGCAAAAATGTTTAACCCCGCGACATTCTGAAAGTGCCTTTCTTATGATTAGTTTATTTATAGCCACAATCAGCCAAACCAAAACGATTGGAGAAGTTCATAAAGATAGAACTAACTTAATGGTTATATAATCTTGGTTGCAGTCTTTACAGACAGCAATTATCAGTTAATTCATTTATTATAAGTTCACCAAACCAATTACATCCAATATTTTCAATCCCAAGAGGGTTTTAACGATCATTAATCTCATAGATGTGAAATCTAAAATTTTCGATTGCTCTTGTCTATCGTCCATTAAAGGTCTGTGAATTCACAGCTAATTTGAGAATCCCTCTTTGACGGGATTTTTCAAAACCACAATCCATCCTACTCTCTATTCGTAATTACATAAACATGACGATTTGAATCTCCCTTCCTTATACTGAATACCAAACTACACAAAAATCATCATGAAGATCGTTTGGAGCTCATCCGATTCCTTCTGGTTTAGATTTTTGATGTGATTTGTATATACAAAAGGGAGTTACGACAACTAAAAACTAATACTAACCTCAATACAGTTGAGTAAATTTTTATATTAAATAAGGAAATAGCATTGTTATTTTGATACATATACAATTATTCGTATAAATAAAAAAGATGATTTTCTTACCGAGATTTATGCGAAATAAAACCTCTGTTCCTCGTTCTGTTCCAAGTGTATTCTCCACATTGCACTGATATACTCCAATATCGTCAAGACCAGCATGGTCAATCCTGTGAATAACTGTTCCGTTATCCCCGGGAATAGCCATATTTCTTTCTTGTGTTGTAACGTTGTTGTCAAAACTCCAGAAAATACGACTTACTGTTAATGTTGATTCATATGAACAAGCAAGGATGACATCAGTTTTGTAGGAAACGTTAACATTAGTGTCGTTAAGGGTAAGAACCATTGGTTTTGATCCCGTAACTAAAATGAATAGAAAACATATATCATTAGTGGTAGTATATAGAAATAAGAAGATGTGGTATGAGTGCCAATGAGACAACATCCAAGTCACAATGTGTAAAAAGTAAACAAGTATAGGTCAAAGTACGGCCTTCAACACGGTGCCTTGGCTAACACCGAACAGCAAGCTATAAAGGGCCCCAAAATGACTAGTTTAAAACAATTCAAACAGGAAAGCCAACGGTCTAATCTATATAAAAAACGAGAAAGAGAAACACTTATGAATCACATCAACAACCGACAACCACTGAACAACAGGCTCCTGACTTAAGACAGATGCATACAAATGCAGCGGATTTAAACGTTTTAACAGGCTCCAACCTTCACCCTAACCTGAAACAGTAGTGTAACATTACAACATAAAAAGACACACTATAAAATATCAATTGAAATATGTTTTGTTTTTAAATTCATTTATCTTTGAATAAAATTGAAAACAGTATCAAAAGTATCAAGAGGAAACATAAAGCATATTTCACTATGGTTTTTTTTTCTCTCTTCTAAACAGTTGGTTTAAATCTTTATTTCAAATTTCCCCAAATTAAATGTACTCATATTTCATTTTTTTTTTGTAACTTTTCCTCTTAAACGTTATGAATGTGAGTTCACTACAGTACCATTTATTCATATCAATCAGAAACTTTCCAAGTAAAACGAAAAACATAAAATAAAAGTTGTTATGTTATCTGTAGGATATGAATGTGTTTCTGTTGTTCCGTTATGTTACCTCTTATAGTTGATGTGTTTCCCTCAGTTTTGGTTTGTGACCCGGATTTGTTTCAGTTAAATCGATTTATGACTATTGAACAGCGGTATACTACTATTGCCTTTATATGAATGTGGTATATTTGATTCCTTTGGTTTTTGTTATTCACCTTGATTAATCTTCTAATCCATTAATGAGATTTGAACATTGGTTTACTACTGCGAAAATATATCAACACACGGATGGATGCAAAATGCAAAATTTTTTGATTACTTACAAGATAATCCTATTTCACTAATTTACACGATTTTAGACTGAAACTCCTTAATCACCTTTTTGTCAAAAAGACACCATAATGCCAATAAGTTATTAAAATACATATATCATCACAGGTCACAAAGAAACAAATTTATTAAAGTCACATAGCTTTCTGTCCAGAAGATACTTACAGGAACACAGATAGTCATACTCTACGCTACAGGATTTTGTTGCGAAGCGGTAATTTTTATCACGTCTAAGCCGGATACACCTTTCAGTGTTTTGTAAATTTGGTTCATCTGGTGCCCAGATTTTCCAAGAAGTAGGTTCACCATCCGTCCATTTATATGTATATGGCGTAGTGCCATCAGATGACAATCCAAACCAAACATCACTTGTACCTCTATAAGAAAGAAAAAAAAATATCAAAAGTTGTTAAGTCCTGTCTTTTGTTTGTAATGAAAGGTGAGGTGTGAGATATCAACGGGATACTTAAACTCAAACTTTAAAATAGAAAACGAACTGACAATGCCATGACAAAAAACGAAAAAAAAGCAAAAAGACAAACAACAGTAAACAAAAAGTAAAATAACAAAAATACCGAACTCCAAGGAAAATTCAAAACGGAAAGTCCCTTATCAAATGGCAAAATTAAAAGCTTAAACACATCAAACGCATGGAAAACAACTGTCATATTCCTGACTTGGTACAGGCATTTCCTTATGTAGAAAATGGTGGATTAAACTTGGTTTAAAACAAAACATTGAAAATATCAATTCTAAACTAAACATTTGATATTGTACCCATGATCTGTTATGTAATTGACACCGGCGTCATATTCCAATACTGAAGAAAACTTAGCAATTTCCATGCTCATGTTTGTACATCTCTCTTTTGCATCAGACCAGTTCTGTTTCTCATTCGGTTGATAATGGAAATCTGTTAAAACACAAAACTCAAATTGTACTAATGTTCTTTAATTTTTTCTCTCTTCTTCTTCTGTTTATTTTTTTTGGTTTTTTTTTTTGGGTGTCTTTGTTTTTTTGTTTTTTTTTTTTTTCGAACATTCCATAAATTTGACCTTTCAAAATTATAATATAAAGAATAACATTCTTAAATTATGATTCAAGTATTGAATATATACCGCGGTTAACAAGACTCGGCCGAACGAAATAATACACGTTAAACAGATAAGAATTAAACGCATAATTATGGGATCAGATTCTTTATTTTTCTTGTTTATTTCTTTATGATTCTTATATCTACAAATACTTGAATCGGATTTGTCGGTTAGAATTTTTTCCCCGTTTACACTTTGATAAACCATATGTTGCCAAAACTACTTCGTAACCTTCACTGTGAGCTATAAAAGAGGGACGAAAGATACCAGAGGGACAGTCAAACTCATAGATCGAAAACAAACTGACAACGCCATGTCCAAAAATAAAAAGACAAACAGACAAATAATAGTACAGATGACACAACATAGAAAACTAAAGACTAAGCAACACGAACCCCACCAAAAACTGGGGGTGATCTCAGGTGCTCCGGAAGGGTAAGCAGATCCTGCTCCACATGTGGCACCCGTCGTGTTGCTTATGTTATTACAAATCCGGTAAATAGTCTAATTCGGTAAGTCACATTCGTGAAAAGGGAATGGTATTGTAGTTACGACATAAGGAACATATCCGATATCATCTGTGTAGCGGTTATTCCATAACGGTCAACCAACTCGTGATGGCGTCCGTTAAATTTATAATTCATGCGCGATATACATGCATGGGATCCCGGGGTTCTGAGCAAATTGAGATGTAAAAAGAAATACATCATTGTTATTTCTTTTGTAACGTATAATAAAGAAAAAATAATGCAACAAAGCTTGGTAATTGTATGAAATGAAAATGATATGAAATTCCTCGAAATATCATGAATAATCTCTGCGCGTTAACGTCATGGCAAAACATTGCGTCATACGTATGAAAAATCTCAACCGGAAGATTATTCCGCAACTTAAACGCTTCAAACAAAGGACAAGGTACGATAAGTATCAGGGAACCACCCCCAATGTTCGTTCAAATTAAAAATGACGTGCCATAAATCATACAGTTGGAAAGCAGGTCACGGTTTGACCCCAAGTCTATCAGCAACAATAGAGTCACGTGACCGTGAAAATTCAGTAAAACTACGGATGAGACATACCTCATTTTTACTCACTAAAATACCAATGTCATGATAAAAACTTATTGATCAAAATTATCTTGAATATACATATTTTTAACTCGTCAAAACTTACACATCAACTCAAAGTCCTTTTTTCTTCATTTTATCTTCAAACTTGAAGTTTGTGTGAAAATTGTCAAGTTTCTGATAAAAAAATCTGAATATTTTCGAGGAAACTAAAAAAGATGGGCTGAATTTAAATTTAATAAAGCATCTCATTAAGACTCGATATAAATATCTAGGCAATAGAGTTTTGGATACGCAAACGTCAAGTTATTTTCAGCACGAAGCGGTGTTTTTTTTTTTGCCGATTTGTGCAAGTGGTTATCTCCCTTTAATATCACAAGTCAAATATAAAAAGGAGTTTACTTTACAAAAATCAGGAAGAAAATAAATGAAATTTGATTTACAGCTATGTTATTATAATATTAAGAAGAGATACTTCCCTCCTATACTCATATGTGATGTAATTATTGATAATAAAAAGTTGAAATAACCAAATGTCATTCTATTACAACTTTTAAAATTTGATAAAACATTAAATGTGCAGTCAGTTTTGTCAAGATTTTGTATAGTTTTATTTAACTTATTATATTTATTTAATTGTACAATGACTTAGATGAAGGTGCAAATAGTAAGAATCCTTCTTATTATATAAATCATTGCTTAAACATAAGCATCCACCCAAAGAATTGATTTCTGCAATCATATACTCTTATATCTTTAAAAACTGTTCAGACCCACCCCTAATTAGTAAATCCTTTAAATTCTTGTTTTCACGGAAAGACCTTCACATTGAACAAGGTTTTGCAGATCTTTGTCTTTAATTTTTGAAAAAAAAGTTTGCTGTTGCTAAGATACATGTGTGTTTCTATGCTCGATATGTAATTCGTCAAAAACGATAATTGATAATCTAGGTGTTTATATTACAGTGTAACACCATATGAGAAAGTGTATTCTTCCAAAATTACTAAATTCATACTTTAGATGATATAATGAACCCATTATTGAACGGTTGCTATGCACTTGTTTTGTACCTAAGTGGTTGATAAGCATTAAGTGAACTAGAATTAAACTGACTTCATTTCTAACTAGTAGTTGTTCATAAACAGACAAATCTGCATTGAATTTAATTTAACTTGTACAATAAAATTACTAATTGATTTGTAGTTGTCTTTGATTCAAATATTGTTTTGCTGTTGCTGAGCAACATTTGTGTTGCTATGCTCAATACTTTATATTTTTGAATCCAACACCATATGGAAAAGAAATATCTTCAAAAAACTGCTTAAT
The DNA here is from genome assembly GCF_021869535.1 of Mytilus californianus. Lineage (NCBI taxonomy): Eukaryota > Metazoa > Mollusca > Bivalvia > Mytilida > Mytilidae > Mytilus > Mytilus californianus. Next base: position 4,355,231 of record NW_026262668.1, read on the forward strand.
TCATATCTCAGAGGGGAAAACACCCATTTTTGAACCGTTGCTAGGCAAAATTTCTGTTGCTGGGTTTCATTTAAGCATATAGCAAATGAAATGAAAGGGACTATACATTTGTGACTTCAAGTTCTTCTTAAACAAACAATATTAATTGAAATTGTTCAAATTTGTACTGATAAAGCAATTAATATAATAATTTTGACATTTAATAAAAACCGTTGCTAGGCAACCTTCTTTCACCGGAACACAATAAAATCATTGTTTTTTTCAAGTCAGTTTCTATACTAAGACCATCAATGATGTCAATATAAACTTATTTGTAGAGGGGGCAAAAACGCCCCTTATCGTACCTTGTCCTTTGAATAATATCTTTTAAGATTTTTTTGCAGTTGGAAAGCAAAGTCTTAGGAAACGTCCGTTGTCGTCAAGCTCTATCAGCAACAATAGCAGGGGTAATTAATTAGGTGGCGTTATAGTCGTCGGCGACGACAAAAGTCCGCGAGATCAATCGGCTAAATAATCGACGTTTAAACTAATTTTTTAACATGTCATGCTTTTTTATAATTGATTTTAGAAATTTGTAGGATTTGTGAACAATATAATTTCAATACGACATGGAAACATTGTCGAAAATAACTTTTATTTGCTATTGCTTCATCCTGTCCGTTCTGAAAATTATTAGCCATCTTTTTTGTTTGCAAAAAAAATCCGAATTTAAATAACTTGACGTTTGTGTATTCAAATACGAAAAAGAACTTTAGAAATTTCAAATATTTAAAATAACATATTTTAAATTTCTACATAATTATGAAGTCAGTATTTTTTTACTGTAATACAATAATTTCAGTGACCACCATGCATGTCAATTTGTTCTTTGTTTTGGGAGCGTTTCTAGTTTAAAACAGTAAAGGTTCGGCTTCTTTATATTTTAGCTGTTATCAAAGTACCCCAAAATACTGATCTTTTTAGAGATATGATAAGTGATATAAGACATTGTTGTGTATCACAATTCAATACGATAACTTAATTGCAAAGTAACTAAAACCTTTCTTGATCCCTTACACAAATTGATGGTGAGATTGTTTTCTTTTTTCAACATACGTCATATAACGTTAACAAAATATGTGTCACTGGGTCATATTGTGCATAGTGGAAATTGACACATGCATTGGAAAAGTGAAAAAAGGTGTTTATTATGTTTGAAACTAAGAACATTTCATTAATACTGGCAACAAATCTGACAAAATAATGATAGTCTATTGATGGGCAAAAACACAAGAAATATCGAGAAAGAAAAAGAATGCCTTGCAATGGAAATTTCTGGAGAAAAAAAACACGAAAGAAGAAATAAAGGTCATTTAATTATACTTATAAGTGAAAACTCTTGCTTATTGGATATCTCCTTATTAAAAAGGTACAGTAATAAGCGCAAGAAATAACTTATCAAGTCAAGCAAAAAATGTAATTCTTACAAAACTGAATTTATTCACATTCATTCAAATTTTACAATCATTAAGTAAAATGCACAAGTTCTATCCCACCAACTGTCAAATAATTCTTTTGTAATTTGTGATATATAAATACAATTATTAAGGTACAAGTATACAATATATATTTATACCAGCTGACACAGCAACTTGAAGAGTAGACTAGAAGCCCACATTTTTTGAATTTTTCAAAAGGTTTTTCTTTCATAACCTATAAAATACTGTGGGAAATTTGGCATGGGCTACTGCGGTAGCTAATTTAATAATTTAATTTAATTTCATAATAGTAATGATTTTAAAATTCAAAATTATGTCACCTATGTAAATACTCTAATTGTTTACATAATTTCTATTATTCAGTGACAATAAGTTATTCTGAAATATTTTTGGTAAACTTATCCTTTTTCTGTAGGATAATTTCTAGGCAGTACTGCACTGTTCAACTTATATTCATAGATGGAGTTAAAAGGCCTTTTTGCTATGAAGAGACTATTGTGACTCTGGGTCCCACTTTTTAGAATGTACAATTTAAATGATCAGTAGTATTTATTATTTTCATTTCAAATTTGTTTTTTAATTGTGACAAGATATGTTTTATTGCTTAAAATATTGTTAGAGGTATTTAAAAATAATTCTACCAAGAGTAATCCTATATCCCATTATAAAAATCACAATGGAAATCTCATCAGCCTGAGCTAATTTATAGCTAGTTTTCTAGGTGACATTTCTTCATTTTTAACCAGTTTATTGTCTTTCAATCTTGACCTCTTATTCTTCTCTAAAAAGGAGGGAGGTATCTCTTGTTAATAGTTAAGTACAATAGTTGTAAATCGAATTTCATTTATTTTCTTCTTGATTTTTGTGATGTTAAATTCATTTCATTGATTTTGTCAGATTTTCTTTTTTGACTTGTGATATCAGGGGAGATAACCACTTGCACAAAATCTGCTAAAAAAAACCACCGCTTCGTGTTGAAAATAACTTAACGTTTGCCTGTTTGTCTTAATGAGATGCCTTAACAAATTTAAATGCAGACCATCATATTTAGTTTCCTAGAAAATATTTAGATATTTTGATCAGGAGACTTGACAATTTTAACGCAAACTCCAGGTTTGAAGATAAAATTATGAAAGTAGGACTTTTAGTTGATGTGTAAATTATGACGAGTGGAAATTTTAAATACTCAAGATTAAAAATTATAAGGATTAAACACATTTTTTCTAGAGGTTATTGATGTGTACACTGGGTCGCTTCTCACAATCTTAACATAGACTTTTATTCAGTTTGTGAGTTAATCGCCCCATTTTACACATCGATAATCTCTATAAAAAAGTGTTCAATCTTATACTAGTAAGAAAAATTGCATTTTATTTCCATGACATGACAACTTTTGACACAATGTTCAAACATTTGAAAATGGATCTCCCTTTTCTGAAGTACTTGATAACAGAAGATATGTAATTAAATACGCAATCTACGAAATAAATTTATAAATATTGGTTTATTTATCACTATTATATTATTGCTTGCACAAATCCAGGGCCTAAGTATGTACGCCCAGTTAATTACTTATATCCAAAACTGCCTGGAATATCCTGGTGTCAACCTGTATATGCGTTCACTTCAATATCTACATTTATATTTCATCAAATAATGAAATACACTAACAAAATGGTAGTGATATGAATGAATATTCAACTACTCAAAGAGTGACAGATATAATATAAACAGACTCTGACATCGGACTCGGACTTCTTTTAAACTGAGTTTTACTGTGCGTATTGCTATGTGTATCTTTATTCTACATTGGTTAGAGGTATAGGGATTGACATCTCACAAAACATGTTTAACCCCGCCGCATTTTTGCGCCTGTCCCAAGTCAGGAGCCTCTGGCCTTTGTTAGTCTTGAATGTTTTTTAATTTTAGTTCATTTATATGTTTTGGAGTTTAGTATGACGTCCATTTTCACTGAACTAGTACACAATTTTATTTAGTGGCCAGCTGAGGACCACTTCCGGATGCGGGATTTTCTCGCTGCGTTGAAGACCCATTGGTGGCCTTCGGCTGTTGTCTACTCTTTGGTCGGGTTGTTATCTCTTTGACATATTCCCCATTTCCATTCTCAATTTTATGAAACCAACATGTACTTGCTATTATATTTCAAAAATTGGCTGTGGGTAGACAAATAATTACGGTTGACATACTTGGGGGGGGGGGGGGGGGCTACGAATGACGACAAAGGAGGGCGTGTTATACACCATTGTGTAGATAATCAATTTTTAAATTTACGGCATAACAAGTTTAAGTGGGGTTGAATGGACTCTCATCCAAGTATTCCAAGCAAACAGTACCCTCCAAACTGGGTGGGTAAATTGTTACATCCTCTTTAGCCTCAGGCTTCATTACTAGAATGACTCTCATCCTTCATATTCCAAGTTATACTTGGATGAGAGTCCATTTTACTAATTACGCTCCTCGGCTCTTCTAGGATGTAAGTATATCATATTCAAAGTGTTGGCACAAACAAGACAGTTCCCTGAACAACTAACAGAGAGCAAATCAGAATTTGCTGAATCAGTATAGAATATACTGGAGGCTAAGATAGTAGTCAATCTAACTAATCTTTCTGACTTAATAATAAATATAATCTAAATATTAAGGTAAAGTACCAATATTGTTAGTCCAGGTATAAAAAATAAGTAGTTTCAAAAATATTTAAAGTAATTTTGAAAATAAATATACAACAAAATATCTATTTCTCTCAATATATTTTGTAGTCTGAATTTCACTATTTTCAAGAATAATAACTTATTCTATACATTCAAGAGAAATTCTCTTAACTATATAAAGAGCATAACACTCATACCACATCTTCCTATATCTATATATAACAAGTTTTGAATTTTCAAAATACCATTTGCCTGATACTTGCTTACAAACCATTGATTGTATATCTAAATATCTACTGACATATTATTCGGCAACACTTTTCTTAAATATTTGAAAGTGTATAATTCTTTAGTTGTTCTCTTTTAACATGACACTCACTGTAGTTCAGATGTGTATGAAAAAAAAGAATTTGAAGACAAATTCAGGAGACAGCAGTAAACACAGCCAGATACAGATTTTCATTAGCCTTCTGAAGCTTTCAATATTATGTATACATGATTTATCTAATATTAATCCATGGTAACATATCTAGTGTATTTACAAGCTAAAAACTGTCACTGCAAGTTCTTCAAGTATTATCCCTTTGCCATGACATTTGCAATTCAGTCTGTCTTTAATATTGTAAGAACAGAAAAATTGATTCAAAAGCTCAAGTAAGCAACGAAAGCTTCAAATAGTGTTAATATTCATAACTTTAACATAACTTAGCAATCAAAAACTCCTCTCTGAGTCATATTAAAAAGTTATAAATAGGTGATTACTGTCACACTAAGGTCACCTGTTAATTAAAGGTTGACTTATTTAAAACTACATGTAGATGTCAAATGTGATCAGCCTCGACTGTAGTTCTTATTCAGGACACTTAATAAAGTAACTATATTTACAAATTTCTTCTTATTCATTTGTATCTGGAATATACCAACTACAATATAGTATTTGATGTCTGGTTCAGTAAATTTTGTGTTTTTTTGTAAATGATTGTTTGTTTTGATATTGTAACACAGTGATGACTGCTGTACTCATATTTTGACTATTTTATTTACTATGTCTGTTTTGTTCACGCATCGTTGTAAATATAACGGAATTTGACGAGACTGTCGTACACTTGAGAGATTTAGCGCTATAAAACCAGGTTCAATCCACCATTTTCTACATTTGAAAATGCCTGTACCAAGTCAGAAATATGACAGTTGTTGTCCATTCGTTTGATGTGTTTTGTCATTTGATTTTGCCATGTGATTAGGGACTTTCCGATTGAATTTTCCTCGGAGTTCAGTATTTTTGTGATTTTACTTTTTACATTCCATGTTTGTTTATGACAATCAGTATGTAGTATATGAGTAATAAATTGAATCTTAAAGTCCTACACTTCATACAGACTAGGTCTACATATACATACTGCATCTAATGCACCATTCTGAAGTAAATCATCTCAAAAGTATCATCGTTATGATATTTCATTAAGTATAAACAAATTATACAAAAAACAAGTGTAGCTATTTAATATCTTATGTTATAAGAATTAATATAGATCAATATATCCAGAATTAAAACTTGATCCAGCGTGTTTTAAAACTCCTAAGATTTAAGTAATACTGTTCTGTGAACACTCATCTGATAATCTGATAATTTTCTTAAAAAAGAACTGGAGAAGGGTTACAAAGTTTATACTTCATTGTAAACTGTAACATTTAAAAATGACCGTCACCCGTCCTGATATCCATACACATGTTGGATATTGAAGGCATATAACTATTACTTTATATTAACATATATCAGTCAAGACTTGAACTGCTCCTTTGTACAATATGCTTATGATACATCTTACATGTACTATTTTTCTATATATATTCATCTAATGTTATATATGGCTATGCTATATTTAAAGCAATATAACTACATGTAATTAAGAAGAGTAATTTCTAATTGAACTGAAAAGAAAATCCAGTGTATATGTACAGATTTAGGTGGTAAGCAAAATATAAGTTTGCAATTTGTTTTGCAAATTCTGATGCTTTATAGAATACTTGTCAAAGTTGCATTTCTCGGTGGAGCATAAATATATATATTTTTAAAAACTGCATTGTTGCAGATTTTTTCAAACAATAATAATTGTTTTACTATTATTTTCTACAGTATGTTTCTACCTAATCAATTGTTTGTTAGTGGCATGTTAAATGCTCTACAAGGAACTATTCATTAAATGCTAATGTTCCCCCTTCGACCTATTTCTGGTCATGTTTGCCGTGATATTCCACTGGCCTCTCAATATTCAGATATTAAATATCAATCACATAATATTATGTCTGTAAATGTTTCAACTGTAACACAGTTTTATTATCTCACTAAGAGCTAATTTTGAAGCCTTAAATGGCTTTGTATATTACAGATATATACATATTCCCTACATATTCTTGTTAGTTTCAACAAATTGTAAGTTCATTCGGAACTGTTGACACATTTATGACACACCAAGGACTTATAAAAGTCTCTAGGCTCATTTATTGTTTTAAACAAATAAGCTTTTCAAAATTAGCTATTTGAACATTATTTGATATAACATATCTTAAGCAAAGGTTTTCAGATACCTTAGATTGGAAGTGGTACATAATGCCTTCCGTATTATCACTAACTTTGTCTATTTTTAGTAACACACGTACAGGTGTAATCGACAAGTAGTCTAGCATATTCCAATGCACTACATTACAGTTTCTTATATTGGAATAAGAAATGTATTTTAATCACAACATTTTGTGATAATAAAATCTCATATATATTTGCTATATTTTCTATAAATTGTACGTCACTACGTGGGTACATTATAGCAAGAATATACGAGTACACCTTCGTACATTTTGCACTTACCTTGAAAATCAAGAAGGATATTCTACTCATATACTTCTGTATAGAGATTCATTCGTGTTAAAATAACTACGATAATGTATCAATTTATTTAGACGAAAAAATGTCAAAATTATAAAACATTTTTTTACTGGAACAACGTTCTCGGTTTTACAAAATCTTAAAATTCTGGACGTCGTCACAGATTATATAACGAGTTAGACACCTCGCTGCTCGAAAAAAAACATTGGCACAGGTAATAGCCGCAGTATTTATAACTAGGTATAACTACGTCATACGCATAGGTCAAGGATTTTGCCATCTTTTAAATGAGATGCCTCGTTGTACATCGGGAAATGAATGCTATAGTTACATCCTCGAAGAGCCGAGGAGCGTAATTAGTAGAACGAAAGTTCGCGACCGGGTGACATTTTTCAAAAATACGAGTTAAGTACCTTGTGTTATATTAAGGTATATAGGAATTTTTTCACAGACAAGTGCCTGTGAATGATAAGATGTCAAAACAATATGAAATACAGCGGAATTGAAATAATGTTTTACACATTAACGGTTATGACTATTACCTTGACTTAAATTTAAAACGTGACAATGAAGGTCGATTAAAAAACTCACTTTGCAACAAAAGAAATGGTTTAAAGTTTGACGTTTAAAGCTTTCAATTTATATGTAGCACAAAAAGTAAAATAACAAAAATACCGAACTCCGAGGAAAATTCAAAACGGAAAGTCCGTAATCAAATGGCAAAATCAAAAGCTCAAACACATCAAACGAATGGATAACAACTGTCATATTCCTGACTTAGTACAGGCACGTGGAATTGGAATTGATATCTGGCAGTTGATGCAATATTCAAGGATTTGGTTTTAATAATGCGTCCCATGTCCAACATTTCTGCATACAAGGAAACTACATAAACAAGTTTTCTGAAGATTAAAGTAGATCACTATTTAACGATTTAAAAGACGCCATTAGGATTTGGGTGATCTTCATTGAACTTCTGTTTAATCGATGACAACGGAAAGGTTTCATTTACGGCCTTCGATTTTCCTAGTTACTTCTTCCCCTTTTTCTCTACACCATGTGCTTCAAACATAGGCTTGAATTCTCGACTAATTTCTCAACCATAAATGATGTATGAAATGACAGGCATGCAGCTATGTTTAATATTATTCCTATTATCATAAAAAAATATCACAGACTTCACTAAGCAACGTATACCTTATCAGTATTGAGATCTTGCAATTTTACGACCCTATGTGAACAACTGATTCTTTGAGAATGCTCCCGAAATGGTGAGACTGGTATGTCACGGACCATAACACTCCTTATGTGTGATTATTTATTTGGTTTATATTCGCGCATTTCGTCTACAAAAGATTAATCAGTGACGATCGAATCAAAAAAGTAAAAAAAGGCCAAATACAGTACAACATTGAAGAGCATTGAGGACCCAAAATTCCTAATTTACGCAAGACGCGAGTTTTGTCTACAAAACACTCTTTTTATTTCATATTTAATCTTGTGTATTTTTCTCTTTAATCCAGTCTTGAAGGCCTTAATGGTAATTCTGCTGATCTCATAACTAGAACAAATATTTTCTTATGTAATTGTGACAATTCTTTATTAATTAATGATAGATAAGAACAATATTTAAAATTATGATATGCCGAGATTCGTTTTGCGTGTAATCCCTGTGGAATGATCTTTTCAAAACAAAACGTCAATTTACAATTAATATTACACTCGAAAAATTTAAGGTATAAAGTCGCCGAAATATAGCCTTCATTGAACGTGTTCTCCATTGAAATGATAAACAAAACGCGAATTTTTATCCGTTTTCATGATACATGTATCTTGACTCGTTCGAAAAGAGAATACAGTCGCTTTTCTGCGAGGAAATAAAAAAAAAAGGCAAACAGAAAGTGTTGAAAGATAACAGATCTAATAAAAATCAATAACAACCATGTGATTCTTATGTGAAGAATCCAATTGCAGTTTGGGATGTCTTCTTACTCCGTGGCAACTCCTACTGCCAAGGGAATTTTTTTTGTCAGGAAACAATGGTCTTTTAATTTCAGATGATTTGGCTTAAAAATGAAACGAAATTATAACTTGATTTGTTCGCAATATTACAAGATCCTGATCAAATATCAAATAGTAATTTAACTGCATACCAGACAAATAAATCGGCTTGTAATTACATCTCGATTACTTACGTTTCATATCAAAATAAATATACAAAGGCTCAGTTTGCAGTCGAATTAATCATGTATATGATATTAACGGGACTAATTTTACTGCAGATGCGTTATTCGACAATTAATGTCTCTTCAGTTATACTCGAGGCCAAAATATTTGACAGTTCAAAACCTAAAAGGCCCTAATGTACAGCCAAATCAGGACAAGGAATCAGAGCTGTGCATGATGGAGATATATTCATTAGATTAAATCAGCCAATGTCTTCTTGTCTTGTTTTTACCAATCATTGTATCTTCATACATCTACATACTGTAACTTTAGCTGCTGTGCTTAAATTGATGGAGTTAACCCAAGTATACAGATTATTATGATTTACTCATTATTTAATTAGTGAAAACAACACGTTATAAAATGTATGCGCCCAAAGCGCCTTTCTGGATTCACCTTCAGTATAATAAATAGCCGAATATTTGAAAGCCGATGATGTATAAGAGCAGTGTGTTTAATTAAAACTTCTGTTCGACGCAATAGGATTCACAGTCATCGACCATATACACCACCTGCAAAATCACACCATGTCTATGAATGTTTTGTTATATTCTGTTCAAAAACCTTTGAGAATTCACTATATATACGAACTTAACTGTTTAATATACCATTATTAAAGATTGATTCAGTATTTCAAGACTTTTCCGTTATAGATTCAAATTCTACTTAGTAAATATTGGTTGTTACGGTTATGGACTTTGCTAAAAGAGGGACGAAAGATACCAGAGGGACAGTCAAACTCATAGATCGAAAACAAACTGACAACGCCATGGCCAAAAATAAAAAGACAAACAGACAAATAATAGTACAGATGACACAACATAGAAAACTAAAGACTAAGCAACACGAACCCCACCAAAAACAGGGGGTGATCTCAGGTAACCATTGCTATTAAAACTGGTGACAACTTCTTCAACGGATGTATCTTTTTATGCAATCATCGCCAGTAAGTGTTTAGATAATATCACTATTAGCAATATTTTCCACAAAAAATCTCTACAGAAAACAATTTCTGATTACTTCAAAGATAAAACTACACTTGTCATTTCATATACCTACACCAAACCTATTGTATCCAAGTTTTTCAACCACAAGATGGTATTAGAGACCTTAAATTTAAAAAATCCCGGTCTCTCTTGTTCATCGTTCCCATTTAAATGTAGTCCCGCCTGTCATGTTATTACTTAAGACATTGGCATCGTAAACAATGAACAAGCGTTATGAACAAAAGGCCGAAAATAACTAAATCCCGAGCCCATGAATTGGAAGAAGATCTTCAGGTTACGAATGAATGTAGTTGAGGACTATACAAGAAAACGTGTAATTCGCGAGCCAGATTAACCAAAACTTGACACTATTTCTGAATAGACCAAAGCTGCCCGGTCATGCATTCACAAGTGTATTCAAAATTTACTACGTTCTATTAGCACACAGGTTCAAAACCCTTTCGAGAAACACAAGGTTGTATGTGTTTTGCCGCTATTCCACCAGGCATAGTCATTAACGATATTGTTTTTATATTCAAAATCACTATTTGCAATGTTTAATTAAATAACTCATAATTCGTAGCGAAACTGGGAATTAGAGATATTATTTAAAAAAAGATCGTACATAAATACATAACAAATCTGTCCTTCTCTCTTTTTGTGGTAACATAAAAAAGGCGATGAAAATCTCCAATCTTTATACTATATCTTCACAAAAAAAAAATCCTATAAAGAACGATATATAGCCGGGTCATCAAGATGTGTCACTAAACATCATTCTGAAGTTCTAACTTCTATTTTTTCTAAAGTAAACGATGGTCTTAACATTCTAAAGATCTACTGCAAAATCTTCAATCGCAACCTTTTGCAATTTTGCAGTAATATCAAAACGTTTTTTATTTTTTTACCATTTACATTGCTATTATCATGCTCAATTGAAAGATCGACTTCATTGTCTCAAAAAATAGAGCTTTTTTGCACAAAATCAGAATTTCTGATTCGACAGGGTAGTCAAATTAACTTCTATCCATGAACTTTCAGGCATTCTTTTTGTCTAATTTTTTTTTAAATAAAAAATATAAAAACTGAAGATCACACGTCAGGAGTTAACAATTAACGAGACTAAGCAAGTATGTACGTGTAACTATTATGTTAGCATCATTAAGTTCATTGTTATATTGATATTATGATAAAGTAATATTTAGATTGACGAATACATTTATCATTTGTACTTTGCCGGTGTCATCGAACAACAATCATAAAAGAGAAAGTAATCAATCAAAAAATATACTAGTAGTTTATCAATAATTGATTATAATCAAATACGGTTCAGTAGAACACGTTTAATGTTCCATTTCCCTGACTAAATATAAACAGTTGTAAAATAGGTAAAAGTTTTATTTTAGAAAGTTCTATGTACGTTGTATCTAAAATGCTAAATATTTTATTAACCATACAAGAAAGCATTCGCCTACACTAACTGGCATCAATTGAGCTTCATTTTTTTTTAAAATAAGGTATAAAGTCGTCGAAATATAGCCTTCATTGAACGTGTTCTCCATTGAAATGATAAACAAAACGCGAATTTTTATCCGTTTTCATGATATCTTGACTCGTTCGAAAAGGGAATACAGTCGCTTTTCTGCGAGGAAATAAGATATAAAAGGCAAACAAACAGTGTTGAAAGATAAGACATCTAATAAAAATCAAAAACAACCATGTGATTCTTATGTAAAGAATCCAATTGAGTTTGGGATGTCTTCTTACTCCGTGGCAACCCCTACTGCAAAGGGAATTTTTCTTGTCAGGAAACAATAGTCTTTTAATTTCAGATGATTTGCCTTAAAATGAATAGAAATTATAACTTGATTTGTTCGCAATATTACAAGATCCTGATCAAATATCAAATAGTAATTTAACTGCATACCAGACAAATAAATCGGCTTGTAGTTACATCTCGATTACTTACATTTTATATCAAAATAAATATACAAAGGCTCAGTTTGCAGTCGAATTAAGCATGTATATGATATTAACGGGACTAATTTTACTGCAGATGGGTTATTCGACAATTAATGTCTCTTCAGTAATACTCGAGGTCAACTATTTGACAGTTCAAAACCTAAAAGGGCCTAATGTACAGCCAAATCAGGACAATGAATCAGAGCTTTGCATGATGGAGATATATTCATTAGATTAAATCAGCCAATGTCTTCTTGTTTTTACCAATCCTTGTATCTTCATACATGTACATACTGTAACATTAGCTACTGTGCTTAAATTAATAGTGTTAACCCAAGTATACAGATAATTATGGTTTACTCATTATTTAATTAGTGAAAACAACACGTTATAAAATGTATGCGCCCAAAGCGCCTTTCTGGATTCACCTTCAGTATAATAAATAGCCGAATATTTGAAAGCCGATGATGTATAAGAGCAGTGTGTTTAATTAAAACTTCTGTTCGACGCAATAGGATTCACAGTCATCGACCATATACACCACCTGCAAAATCACACCATGTCTATGAATGTTTTGTTATATTCTGTTCAAAAACCTTTGAGAATTCACTATATATACGAACTTAACTGTTTAATATACCATTATTAAAGATTGATTCAGTATTTCAAGACTTTTCCGTTATAGATTCAAATTCTACTTAGTAAATATTGGTTGTTACGGTTATGGACTTTGCTAAAAGAGGGACGAAAGATACCAGAGGGACAGTCAAACTCATAGATCGAAAACAAACTGACAACGCCATGGCCAAAAATAAAAAGACAAACAGACAAATAATAGTACAGATGACACAACATAGAAAACTAAAGACTAAGCAACACGAACCCCACCAAAAACAGGGGGTGATCTCAGGTAACCATTGCTATTAAAACTGGTGACAACTTCTTCAACGGATGTATCTTTTTATGCAATCATCGCCAGTAAGTGTTTAGATAATATCACTATTAGCAATATTTTCCACAAAAAATCTCTACAGAAAACAATTTCTGATTACTTCAAAGATAAAACTACACTTGTCATTTCATATACCTACACCAAACCTATTGTATCCAAGTTTTTCAACCACAAGATGGTATTAGAGACCTTAAATTTAAAAAATCCCGGTCTCTCTTGTTCATCGTTCCCATTTAAATGTAGTCCCGCCTGTCATGTTATTACTTAAGACATTGGCATCGTAAACAATGAACAAGCGTTATGAACAAAAGGCCGAAAATAACTAAATCCCGAGCCCATGAACTGGAAGAAGATCTTCAGGTTACGAATGAATGTAGTTGAGGACTATACAAGAAAACGTGTAATTCGCGAGCCAGATTAACCAAAACTTGACACTATTTCTGAATAGACCAAAGCTGCCCGATCATGCATTCACAAGTGTATTCAAAATTTACTACGTTCTATCAGCACACAGGTTCAAAACCCTTTCGAGAAACACAAGGTTGTATGTGTTTTGCCGCTATTCCACCAGGCATAGTCATTAACGATATTGTTTTTATATTCAAAATCACTATTTGCAATGTTTAATTAAATAACTCATAATTCGTAGCGAAACTGGGAATTAGAGATATTATTTAAAAAAAGATCGTACATAAATACATAACAAATCTGTCCTTCTCTCTTTTTGTGGTAACATAAAAAAGGCGATGAAAATCTCCAATCTTTATACTATATCTTCACAAAAAAAAAAATCCTATAAAGAACGATATATAGCCGGGTCATCAAGATGTGTCACTAAACATCATTCTGAAGTTCTAACTTCTATTTTTTCAAAAGTAAACGATGGTCTTAACATTCTAAAGATCTACTGCAAAATCTTCAATCGCAACCTTTTGCAATTTTGCAGTAATATCAAAACGTTTTTTATTTTTTTACCATTTACATTGCTATTATCATGCTCAATTGAAAGATCGACTTCATCGTCTCAAAAAATAGAGCTTTTTTGCACAAAATCAGAATTTCTGATTCGACAGGGTAGTCAAATTAACTTCTATCCATGAACTTTCAGGCATTCTTTTTGTCTAATTTTTTTTTAAATAAAAAATATAAAAACTGAAGATCACACGTCAGGAGTTAACAATTAACGAGACTAAGCAAGTATGTACGTGTAACTATTATGTTAGCATCATTAAGTTCATTGTTATATTGATATTATGATAAAGTAATATTTAGATTGACGAATACATTTATCATTTGTACTTTGCCGGTGTCATCGAACAACAATCATAAAAGAGAAAGTAATCAATCAAAAAATATACTAGTAGTTTATCAATAATTGATTATAATCAAATACGATTCAGTAGAACACGTTTAATGTTCCATTTCCCTGACTAAATATAAACAGTTGTAAAATAGGTAAAAGTTTTATTTTAGAAAGTTCTATGTACGTTGTATCTAAAATGCTAAATATTTTATTAACCATACAAGAAAGCATTCGCCTACACTAACTGGCATCAATTGAGCTTCATTTTTTTTTAAAATAAGGTATAAAGTCGTCGAAATATAGCCTTCATTGAACGTGTTCTCCATTGAAATGATAAACAAAACGCGAATTTTTATCCGTTTTCATGATATCTTGACTCGTTCGAAAAGGGAATACAGTCGCTTTTCTGCGAGGAAATAAGATATAAATGGGCAAACAAACAGTGTTGAAAGATAAGACATCTAATAAAAATCAAAAACAACCATGTGATTCTTATGTAAAGAATCCAATTGAGTTTGGGATGTCTTCTTACTCCGTGGCAACCCCTACTGCAAAGGGAATTTTTCTTGTCAGGAAACAATAGTCTTTTAATTTCAGATGATTTGCCTTAAAATGAATAGAAATTATAACTTGATTTGTTCGCAATATTACAAGATCCTGATCAAATATCAAATAGTAATTTAACTGAATACCAGACAAATAAATCGGCTTGTAGTTACATCTCGATTACTTACGTTTTATATCAAAATAAATATACAAAGGCTCAGTTTGCAGTCGAATTAAGCATGTATATGATATTAACGGGACTAATTTTACTGCAGATGGGTTATTCGACAATTAATGTCTTTTCAGTAATACTCGAGGTCAACTATTTGACAGTTCAAAACCTAAAAGGGCCTAATGTACAGCCAAATCAGGACAATGAATCAGAGCTTTGCATGATGGAGATATATTCATTAGATTAAATCAGCCAATGTCTTCTTGTTTTTACCAATCCTTGTATCTTCATACATGTACATACTGTAACATTAGCTACTGTGCTTAAATTAATAGTGTTAACCCAAGTATACAGATAATTATGGTTTACTCATTATTTAATTAGTGAAAACAACACGTTATAAAATGTATGCGCCCAAAGCGCCTTTCTGGATTCACCTTCAGTATAATAAATAGCCGAATATTTGAAAGCCGATGATGTATAAGAGCAGTGTGTTTAATTAAAACTTCTGTTCGACGCAATAGGATTCACAGTCATCGACCATATACACCACCTGCAAACCACACCATGTCTATGAATGTTTTGTTATATTCTGTTCAAAAACCTTTGAGAATTCCCTATATATACGAACTTACCTGTTTAATATACCATTATTAAAGATTAATTTAGTATTTCAAGTCTTTTCCGTTATAGATTCAAATTCTGCTTAGTATAGTGGTTGTTACGGTTATGGACTTCGCTAACCATTGCTATTAAAACTGGTGACAACTTCTTTAACAGATTTTTTTTATGCAATCATCGCCAGTAAGTGTTTAGATGATATCACTATTAGCAATATTTTCCACAAAAAATCTCTACAGAAAACAATTTCTGATTACTTCAAAGATAAAACTACACTTGTCATTTCATATACCTACACCAAACCTATTGTATCCAAGTTTTTCAACCACAAGATGGTATTAGAGACCTTAATTTAAAAAATACCGGACTCTCTTGTTCATCGTTCCCATTCCAATGTAGTCCCGCTTGTCATGTTATTACTTAAGACCTTGGCACCGTAAACAATGAACAAGCGTTATGAGCCAAAGGCCGAAAATAACTAAATCCCGAGCCCATGAACTGGAAGAAGATCTTCAGGTTACGAATGAATGCAGTTGAGGACTATACAAGAAAACGTGTAATTCGCAAGCCAGATTAACCAAAACTTGACACTATTTCTGAATAGACCAAAGCTGCCCGGTCATGCATTCACAAGTGCATTAAAACTTTACTACGTTCTATCAGCACACAGGTTCAAAACCCTTTCGAGAAACACAAGGTTGTATGTGTTTTGCCGCTATTCCACCAGGCATTGTCATTAACGATATTGTTTTTATATACAAAATCACTATTTGCAATGTTTAATTAAATAACTCATAATTCTTAGCAAAACTGGGAATCAGAGATATTATTTTAAAAAAGATCATGTATAAATACATAACAAATCTGTCCTTCTCTCTTTTTGTGGTAACATAAAAAAGGCGATGAAAATCTCCAATCTTTATACTATATAACTTATCTTCACACAAAAAAATCCCTATAAAGAACGATATATAGCCGGGTCATCAAGATGTGTCACTAAACATCTGTCTGAAGTTCTAACTTCCATTTGTTCTGAAGTAAACGATGGCCTTAACATTCTAAAGATCTACTGGAAAATCAACCTTTTGCAATTTTGCAGTAATATCAAAACGTTTTTTTATTTTTTTTACCATTTACATTGCTATTATCATGCTCAATTGAAAGATCGATTTCATCGTCTCATTAAATAGAGCTTTTTTTGCACAAAATCAGAATTTCTGTTTTAAGTCATTGAAAAATTCACTTTGTAAAGAACCACACTGATTCTCACAGTAGATACAGGACTTTTTCGAAGATCGGATTCGACAGGGTAGTCAAATTAGCTTCTATCCATGAACTATCAGGCATTCTTTTTGTCTAATTTTTTTTTAAATAAAAAAAAAAAAAAAAATGGAAATCACACGTCAGGAGTTAACAATTAACGAGACTAAGCAAGTATGTACGTGTAACTATTATGTTAGCATCATTAAGTTCATTGTTATATTGATATTATGATAAAGTAATATTTAGATTGACGAATACATTTATCATTTGTACTTTGCCGGTGTCATCGAACAACAATCATAAAAGAGAAAATAATCAATCAAAAAATATGCTAGTAGTTTATCAATAATTGATTATAATCAAATACGGTTCTGTAGTACTCGTTTAATATTCCATTTCCCTGACTAAATATAAACAGTTGTACAATAGGTAAAAGTTTTATTTTAGAAAGTTCTTTGTACGTTGTATCTAAAATGCTAAATATTTTATTAACCATACAAGAAAGCATTCGCCTACACTAACCGGTATCAACTGATCTTCATTTATTCAAAATATTCAATATACGCCATTTTCGCCTACATTTAAAATAAAATGTACACGACTCTGTTTTGTAATAAATTTATTTTTTGATAAACAAGCGTGGCATTATATATATGGTTTTATTGTTTTACTGTGGATTCGTTTTTTTTCGTGTGTGCAAATTTTCGTTGATTTAGAAAAATTGTATTTTCGGTGATAACTGATTTTGTGGTTTTGTCACAGCTTGCATTCAAGTCTTCTTTTTGTCCCAGGAAATGTACGAAAATTGGTATCCAACGAATATTAATGAATCCATAATAGAAAAATTAAAGTAGAAAAGTAATTACGTCTTTTTTTTAATTTCAAATTGTATAAGCCAATTCGCTCAAAGGAAAAAAACTCTGATCCCTATCAAATCCCCATCAATTGCAATTTTTTAGCGGAATGTAAAATTCTCGTTCTTCTTTCCGAACTTATTTTCAGAATCTCCATTAGCTCATGATCAATTGCTCTTTAACGTCGTATTTGATTTGCCGTCCTACTTCATTGATTCGAGCATCACTGATGATTCTTATGATGACAAAAAGCGCGACTGGCGTACCAAATTATAAGCCTGGAATCTTTAAGGAGTTTTTGTAGAACCTACCTATCTCTTCCGTTATTAGTTAATTTACACTGAATATACATGACATAATTGCCTCTGGAGTTAAGCAACCAACAGTCTAATAAACGTAAGAAAGGATTGTTTCTGCCTTAATCTTATAAAAGACGTAAAATTAAAAGTAAAACCCCAATTTGCAACAACACACCATAACTATCAAATGAATTAAAGACTTAAGTAAATTGTAGTTTAAATATTAATTAAATTAATATAATTAAAAGAACTTCAAAGATGACAACACCATACTTGTATCAAAGACTAATTTTGGGATGAAAAACATCTTCTGCCTTTAAACAAATATCTATATTCAAAAATAAAACGTTAGAAACTGAATTGCCTTTGCCTTTTAATGAAAAGAATAAAACTTTTACTAGAATCCACAAAACAGTGTTAAATGATGTAGCAGACAAAACAGAAGCATATGAAAAAGAAGTAAGTGGGTAGACCTTGTGGAAAAACAAATGACAATTTTTTTAATAAATTAAGGTAGCACAATACAAAGATTTGTTCACCCCCAATCAGACAACTTTAAACTGATGTAATTTTTTTCATCCAGCTTTAAATTTTATAAATGAGGTACCAAAAGAAAGAAGAACAATTGTTCTTTCAAATGGTGATTATTTCATTATGACATGATTGTTACATAATTAATTATTATGTAATTAGTTGCTATATTGTGATGTCCACACTTGAATGAAATTAGCTTCTTTGTTATTCATACCATCCCAACATATTTTATAGATTCTTGTGCAACACAGTTTGACCTCTAAAAGGGTGTCTCAGATTTTTCCTATTGTATTTCATTCTCTCATAAACCTTCAATGAAGTTTGCAACCTCAATACATAAGAGATTACTAAATTAAATTGGGTATAAAATTTGTTCTATTGATGTTTTTGGAAATCTGAGACACCCTTTTGAAGATAACTGGTCATGGAACAACATGTGTGAAAATCAGGCATATAGGGCCACCCATCTAAGAGCTAATTTCATTTAAAACTACATTTTCATGACAAAAATGAATGTGTCACAATTGAATAAATAAGGATTTTCCTACTTGTACTCCATTAACTTCAATATAATTCAAACATGTATCATGGGGATACTTCAGGATTGGCCTTTAATCATAAATCAATTAGGTTTTGACCAGTAAGAAAGCATTCCAATTCAGCAATTCTAAATATATAAAGAAAATGCACACCCTATGCATCAAAAATCAGATCTGGCGGGAGATGTTATATCATTATTGACTTTGCTGTAAGTCAGTTGCTACTGATATGGTCAAAACTCCGCCCACCATGATAAACCTTTATTATTAATGATATCAGAAGTTTAATTACACATTGCATTTACTATTTTCAATATGGATTTTATTCTTTTAGTACATTAAATGATATATTTTGTTTTTTGCATTGTTACAAAAAGTAAGTTTTGCATGTGTACATAATCAGTTGGTCAGTCTAGAGGATCCTTATGGGGGATTTCTAGAATTATAATTGTATACAATGACAATATGGTGTTTTACACAAAGAAGTTTTTTTTCATTTTTTGCAGTTTTAAATGAAATATTTAATTTGTATTTTCTTTTAAAAAGAATTCATATTTAAACATTCTCCACAAGAAATTCTAGTATAAACATCAGCAACATTAATTTTGTACAATTATATTTGTTTAATATCTGTACATTTATATTTTGATTCCCTCTATATCTCCAAATAGTTGTTTTGTTTTTTCTCCTGGCAGCTCCAATACAGAAATGTATTTTTATTTGGAATTCATTATCTTCATTTTTCCATAAATCCCTAATCCACCTCTTTTTAATAACTGTTATTTTTATTGCTGGTCAGTGGTCGTAAAGCTATCAAATGATTCTATTGATTAACCACATAGTACTGCCCACATGTTCTTATCTTGTATCAGTCAGACACGTGCATTTGTTTATGAAACTAATTATCATCAAAATTCATTAACAGTGCAAGATATGTAAATATTTTTTTCTTCTGTGGTTTTTGAATATTAAGAAGTAACAAAAACAGCTGAAAATGAAATTTTGATAAAATTTAGTTGCTTTTGTATTGTGCTACCTTAAGTTGGAATATAACATTTTAGTAAGTAGAACAAAATATGAACACAGAATTGTATCAAAGCGGTTCAGCCCTTTTAATTAAATTTGAATAACAAAAAAGAATAATATCAAATCGTCAAATGCAAGATAAAAATTATGACGTTTGGAATTATTTTTGTGACTTTTAATGTAACTTGAAATGGATCATTACTACATTACGGTATATTATTACATGTTGAAATGTATATGGTGGATACTATGTACTGTTTGATTAGTCAAACAACTGCTTGATAAAAAAAGGTTTGCACACACATTTTTACAATTCTATCCACAAATACATCCATTTATCCGTCCATCCACCCGTTCATTAACTCATATCTAACCACATTAGGATCAATTCCTCAACTAAGCCTGGTGGCAAAAGATCTTTATCAATTAATCTAAATAAAGTGTTTGAAGTCAACAACCTAGTCTACATATGATTCCTGTTTATGTAATGAATAGACATTAGATACACATTGTAAAGTATTTGTCAGGCACAGTATGTCATTCAGTGTTATTTTTTTTTAATTAATAAAAGTAACTTTAATTGAAAACCAATCTTGTATTGCTATCATTTTTCTATTATTTGATTAAACTATTAAATTTTGAGTGATGGATTTATCAATTATGTACTTAGTAAACTAAAACCTGCAATATAAGATCATATCCATAAACAGTTACGATACAGAAACAAGCAGCACAGCGTATTTCAGTATGTCGGCTAGTATCGAGCTATTTGAAAAATAAATTCTATCGATTACAGTGCTCACAACCTAATTTCCAGAAGTTACCTTCATCGGTAACGTTCGACACTTAACAACATTAGAACTTAAATACATGAAATATATATGAGTATCAAAGCTGACATATTGAAGTTCCGTATTTTGATTTTGTTTTTTTTTCCAACATTTATCCTTGGCTTTTTCGTATAATTCAAAACTGTTATGAATTTTAATTATTAAGCAGTTTGTATTTGTTCTCTCTAAATAATGAAACCTTATTCTAATGCAATTATTTTTGAAGCAATTGTTTTTTTTTTTATTAGCTAAAATTAACGTCAAATCAACAGTTAAAATTTTGTTACTAAGGAGTGAGTTGCCATATTAAATTGTTCGGAACACAAATATTCAATTATTACAATATAATCGAAAATGAAACAACCACCACCTCCAAAACGCCGTTTTGATGTGATTCAGTCTAAATTTGAATCGTAGAAGTATCGTTATACCCTTCAGTTTATTAGTTTTCATTTGTGTGACGTCACGTTTAGCCTTGACGTTTATGCGCCAAAATTATTCAAATTTATTATTTTTATTCAAGTTCTAACGTAACATTTCTTTTTGTACTGCATTCAAATCGGAATTACCGTTCTGCAGATAACAAGTTGCAGCTGTCAATTTGGATTTGATGGCCGCGTATATCCGTATGCAAATAAACTGTATTTGCAACCATCAAATTGCCAATTGACGGCACCAACTCTTCAACTACAGTACTGTTATTCCTGTATTCACATTATATGAACAAAATGATAAGGATAATTGGTACTTACAATACACTTGGAATACCATATATACCTTAAAGATAATTAGTTAAGATAAAACCATGGACAATAAAATGTCTGCTTTATGTTCGTTCTTTTAAATTTCAACCTAAAGATGACAACCTGATAATCAATTGTACTGTTATTTATACTGTTCAACTGTATTTTATGTTATTGCATCTTTGTTCCTTCCTTTAAGGCATTGAAGGGTACCTACATATGCCAAACGTTTAAGAAAAAACATCTAAAAGACAAAAATAAAACAACATTCTTTATTTTCACTTTCAGATATATTGACGATGTCCTGTCACACAATAACTCACATTTCGGTTAGAACTTGCATCTCATATATACATATATATATATATATATATATATTGGCAGTCAGCAGGGTTTAAGAACATCCGTTGTTCGACCTGCTAGTCAAATGCGTTTTGTTAAAATATACTTTTTTGGAAAATGTTGTTTGTGTTGTATTTAGACCCCTCTACCAATAGATTTGTTTTGCATGCACACGTATAAAAAATGCGGTTTTTATCCAACGCAATCATAGGTTTGAACGTTGTTTACAATTTAGGCTTGTATATATATATATATTGATATTAAGGATACTACAAAAACTAGTCAGTTTGATATTTTGATCTTTACCTCGATATTGACATAGATGGACGACTTATGACAAGCGTGATGATTAACAACTTTCTTAATGTCAACATCCCATTTCTTGCCACTTACATACTCTCTGCTTCTTCGTATGGGGTTATCTTATCTCAGTCAATACGATACACTTGTACAAGTTCACACAATATGCACTTTGTGATCAGGGATGTGATCCTTACACAAAAACTGCTTGTCCGGCGCAGTTATGAGAAAGAACGACTGAAATCGATACTGCATAAGTTTTACCAGTACCTTTACGTATTGTTTAATGATACGATGTGTCGATGTTCCAGCTCACTATTAACATGTTTTCGCGCTCTTATATCTCAAGTTACCATTATAATCATGTGATCTACAATGTGACTAACTGTGTCCTATTCCCGATTGTGTCATTTTGAATGTGGTGATGCATGAATAGCAGGAGGCGCTTACACTGTCGACGCATCCGGAGTCACTCCTTTCTGAGTTCATGGGATTCCTTCAGTTTTCGTTTGCTACCTTGATTTGTCTCTTCTTAATCCATTTTCGAGATTTGAAAATCAGTAAAATTCTATCGGATGAATTTAACATCTGTTAATCGTTTCGTCTTATAAAAGATGATGTAGGAATTGATATCAAAATTTAATATAACTCTGGATATGAAATATGAAGGTTATATCAAATATTTCAAGCATGTATGCTCTTAAACTCGATATCAAGTAGATAATATCATTCAAATGAATTAATTCTATAGAAATAAAGGATTGTAAATATCATATCATAATAAATATGCTTTTGAAGGTTAATTGTACAATTTCTTAAACAAGATGCGACAGTTATCTTTCAGCGATTTTTAATTGTAGAGTTTAAGGATGAAAATCACTAATTTACCAATTACTCTAGTTGATTTAATTTTCCGTTCATATTTTGATTCTTATTTAGAATCAAATTAAACGACACTATGTATATTTTACAAAAAATCGAACTAACGTACCGGAAACAATTAACATCTCGGATTGCTTATCATTCCTGAATTTAATAGATGGCTTCTAGGATTTCGAGCTTTTGGTTTAAACTTTGTTCGTTTCAGTAAACATCATCATGCTATATAAAAACTCAATAAAGATACTTTGCTTATAATTTGATACGTCAGAAGCGCGTTTTTGTCTACATAAGACTCGTCTGTGGCGCTCGAGTCAAATGGTTTGAAAGTCAAATGAAATACAAAGTTGAAGAGAATAAAACCAAATATTCTGAAAAATTAAGTCAAATATGGCTATGGCAATATGTTCCCGGGTTCAAAAAACCTTAATATTTATAATTCAATATTTTATGAACAGTAAAAATCTGCAAAAAAATGAACGTATCCAAGATATTTAATATCAACGCAAAAGTATTGATAACTGAATCGAAGATAACGTGAATATGGAGTATATATCTCCCAGTTGAAAAAACATTCAAGAGCTTGCATTTCCTATCATGATTTCAGTGATAAGAAGGTTGCTGCTTACAAGGAAGCTTTTAATCTAAGAGTTATGAAATCATCCATTTGAACATTATACTGACACCATTACAAGTTGGTTGTCCGTTATAGAATATCTGTTTCACAAATGACGAAGGATATGTTCAAATTGTAACCACAATCCTGTCCTCTTTCCTCGAATATGAACTACCAAATTAGACTTATCTCCGGGTTTGTACTACATGAGCAACGGGGTGCACATGTGGAGCAATATCTGCTTACCCTTTCGGAGCACTCGGGATCACCCATGGTTTTCGATAGAGTTCGTGCTGCTCAGTCTTTAGTTTCCTTTTTGTGTTTTGTATACTGGTGTGTGTCTTTTGATCGTTTTTTGTTTTGTTTTTACCATGTCATTGTCAGTTCGTTTTATGAGTATGATTAACGCTTTGGTATCTTTCTTTCATCTTTGTGAATAGCAACTATGCTTGCTGACAAATTGTGTTCTTAATTGATGTATGAACAATTTTTATCATTATTTTAACCCGACACCATTGATTCTTATAGTTTAGTATTATATTATTTAAATTCAGTTTTGTATGTTTTTTTTACCATTTCGTACTTGTATTTACTCCATAAAACATTACTTTCGTAAACGTACTTGCATTTATCACACAAACAATCACTTTTGTAAACATTTCGATTGAACACCTGGCTAACATATCTAATTTGAAGACTATAAGTATCATTTAAAAATAAAAGTTTCAGACAAATTTCATACATAAACAGATATTTCACTTACATCAATTACAACAATAAAGACCGACAACACCAGGGTCTAAATAAAAACGATAACAAGACGAACAATTTTAAACAAAATTACACAAACATCAAAATGTCACGAACCCCACCAAAAACCGGAATGAACTCCGGTTCATAAAGTGAGGTACATGTATTTCGATAATTCTGCAAATTTTCGTAAACTTTCAAGACATATAATACGTACAGAAGAAAAAGCCTAACATCTCATTTTTCAGAATAGAATAATAATTCTTTCGAAATGAGTTAATGTTATCTGACAAAACACGTGGCATGGTCATATCTTCCGCCTTATTTATGAAACCTTTTGATGTTGAACTCATATGGGACACAAATGCCGTATGTCTTATCTTTTACATAGGAATATACTGATTTGATACTTTACATGTATGGATACCTCAATACTAAGGAATAATACTGATGAATTTTGCTATTGATAAACAGAATCAAATAACCAGTAACATTTTTTGTAGTAATAATTTTATTAGTTGAAAATATGTAAAATAAGACGACTCTGAAATTATACACATAAGACACTAAAACAGGGAGTCGCAAATTAAGGAGTTGCCTGATACCCCGACAAACAAAACCTCACAAATAATAAATCACTCCTTCCGTATTAATTTGATATGCTTGATAAACGTGGAAACAACAAAAAGATATAATATGAATTATATATTAACCTTATATGATAAAGAATTCGGTGATAAGTGACTATTACGTATACATAGATAATTAAAACCCATTAGGATTTAAGCCTTATGCATTATTCGCACATTTTCAAAGACTTTTAAAAGAAGGCTTTTGTTCACGGCAATTACTTACATAAGGAAATGCCTATACAAAGTCAGGAATATGACAGTTGTTGTCCATTCGTTTGATGTGTTTGAGCTTTTAATTTTGCCAATTGTTAAGGGACTTTCCGTTTTAAATTTTCCTTGGAGTTCGGTGTTTTTGTTGTTTAATCTTTTACTACATGAACAATATATGGAACTTTTGTAATAGCTTTTCATTTGTAAGTTCTATATATTTTAGAATCACAAACATCATTTCATTTTCAATTATTGCATGGCTATGTCTGATTAATCTCCAAAAAGGAAAAAAGAAGGACAACAGCTGTTTCACACGAATGTTTCTTGAAGCAATAAAAAGAATGTGTTTTTAAAAAGGTTGATAAGGATAGTGTAAAAACGTACAGAGTACATACATAATTGCAATATATGCCTAATGATATCATATTTGATATTACAAGTCAATTTGTTTTCCAGCAGTTAATTTTTTGTTTATGTTTTACTCAACAATTAAAAAATAAAATTGAAATTGACCCTTATTAATTTTAACCATTCACTTTTCCTTGTTTTGTAACAAATTAAGCTTATTGTTTGTGTCTTATATGTGGAAATGTATGAAATCAATATCTTATTTCCAATAGTTTAAATGTGAAATATAGTTTTTAATTGGTGTATCCATTGCAAAACTCAACATTTAGCTCCCATAACATATTGAAGCATATATAGAGGCATGGGAATGACACATTTGTCCTCAAAATTGGTCCAAGGAGGAATTTCAATTACTTTGGGTGGTATATTTTTTTTAAACAATTTTACATTTATCTCTCAAGAGATCAAATAAAAATCATTTGCTTTTTGTCTCATATTTTCGCAAAATCGTGGGAACAGTTCGTGTGAAAAAAGTGCACACTTTTAATTATTTTCTGGACCTAGGGGCGGTATTGATAAGAAAATGCGGACGGTCAAACAAAATCCCCACATAAAATAATATTTATATTCAAATAAATCCTCTTTGAAGGATATATTATTCTTCAGTTATCTAAAAATGCACAATTACTTTCATATTTGAAAAACTCACGAGACCAAAATGCGAAACAACATGCCTAACTGTACCATACTTCACTCCACAATGCAAAGTATCGGAGAACTAGAAGATGGCTGACAGAACCTTAAAGTGCTCTAACGTCACAATTTATCAAATTCACGCTACAGACTAGATATAAAGCATTATGTTAACTAGTTCCTGATAAAAGTTTGACAAAAGTATAAAGTTTTAATAAAAATATTGAAAAATTCAAAGTATTCATTTGATATCCTCAATTATGTTCTTACTCAGCCGATGTTTTAGTCTTTCTCGAATATGTATTAGTCGTCCATGCCCTACTTCATTGAGTTGTAACTAACAGTTGTAGTAAACGTCAAGGTGATTCTACTATTTTAAATTTATATATACATATCTATAAAAAATTGTTACTTAATAAGAAATTTCTATTAACGTTACTTATGGGAAACATTAGGGCAATGTCCCTAATATTCTTGTATTGGTACAGACACGAAACAATTGGACATTATGAAACATGTATGTGTGGTCATGTTCTTGGTTATCTAGTCAGACATTGGTATCTAGAGATAGATTTTACATTCATAGGCAGTGTTTACCCTTTGTCACAAATGGTTTTACTCCTAGCGTAGTCTTGTAAAGGGTGGTACATTTGGAGAAGGCGATGTTTGCCTAGTGCTGCATATAGTTTTACTCCATTTGGGATTTTGTGACATTCCGATTATATCTGATCCGAGTTTTGTCTACTTAAATGCTGCTCATACAAGATGCTAATTAATCATCGGTTTATTTCCATCATATTTGACATAATAGCATTTTGGTCATTAGTTTAAGCATATTTTATTGTTCAAAAAGGACAAACGGATTAGACACAAGTTTTTCAACTTAGTAACGTCTTCTTCAATACAACATGAACGAATATTACATATATCTGACTTTAACAAATTATTATTCTTAGCATGAAGATATAAAAATAAATTACATAGGAATTTGAAGAATCGAATCAATGGATTTTTCCCAGTAAATATAACGAATCGAGTGCGTCTATTTTTAGAATAAATAAATACACACAAACCGATCTGTGAAAAATAAAGATATGTTAGGGTACATGACAAGTTATGTGTGTGAATTGCTTTAAATACAAATTACACACTCATATGTAATGATGGGATACATATTAAGTCCTATTCCTTTGACGGATTAAGATGAAAAACGGAATAAAACTACACATAATTGTCATAATCAATTTTATAGGTCTAACAAGTAATAGCTTTTACAAAAAGCTAGCCGTCTCTTAGCTGATGAAAGTGGCAAGTGTTCTCGCTTTGTACATTAATTCCTGAATACCTTGTACATGTTGTATATAAATTGTAGTGGATTACAAAAATCATAAAAGGCTAATACAATTTTTTAGATTTACCAATGTTTTTTCGGGGGAATGTATTAACACAGGAATGGGGGGGGGGGGGGGATGTCTTAATCATCTGCGTTTTTATCTTTTTGCGATTGTTTTTTTTTCATAACAGATATGTTGTTCGTTTACTTCTCTTTGGTTGTTTGTTTATTTCTTTGTGTAAGAACAATATGGCTCTTTCACCTGAATGTTTTTCATTCATAATATGCGCGGAATGTATATTACATTTTTTCAAATTATAATAATGTCATTGGTTATAAAGAAGGTGATAAGTTCTGCAAAGCTATTTTAGATTTCACTATGATGCCTTTAAGATAATAGAATCAACAAAAACCAAGCACGTTATTAAGCATCATACCGTTTAATACTGTATAATTTATTATTGTTTTACTTGTACATGTCTTCATATCTATTTACTATTTTATTAATGATGGGTGTCAAATAAGGTCCTTATTGTACTTATCCTTCGACGCTTAACATACTGGATTGACATAATCTTTTGTGAGAGACCGTTCGTATGTAAAATGTCTTTTTGTTTTGCGATCATAGTATCTGTATGTTTATACTTGTCTTACAATTCTTGTAGAAAACATACAATCTAAATAAATCTTTTAACTGAATGCAAACAGTCTTTCAGTCTATGAAATTTATGATTTTCTTTTATTTCTCTTTCTCTCATATAGCATATATATAGTATAAATAGTTAATAAAACTCAAAACAGCTATCAGAAGTTTGTTCTTGACCCTGCTCATTGTTTTAAATATCTAAATTCATTTTTTCCAATAAGATATTTTTTTGACATATATTCACAACTATTCTATATATCATAGCTAAACTAGGGAGGATTAAAAACTTAAAATATTGTAATGCCATGTCGATTGTAGACTGAGACCGTAGGTTGAATTTTAGAAGTAAATTGTTTTCGATTTGTTGTTTAATTGGGTTGCTGTCTAAATTTATTGAGTGTAAACGTTTCCGATAACAGTAGTCAATCATAAAGATAATTCGATTATCGTTTATTTGGGTCATTATCAAGTATTGCTGGGTATTGTTTGTGCCGTAAGTATAATTCATCGAGGAAACTTTGTTCACTATTGATCATTATATATTGTACACATATGCATATTAAACCAAAAAAAATTGCAAGATCTCCAAATTAAGAACAGAAGTCTCGTCACTTTTGTTCCCTTGTGATACCTTTGATTTTTCTGGTTTATATTTATTACATAGAGTCATGTCGTTCTTGATCAATTGTGTACGTTTAGATCTAATAAACAATTCTGCATCGGTCATTTTGACTACACATGAAAAATTTAGCGAGTATAATTAGATTGAGGGAAGCGTAAATGAGAAAAAAAAAACAAACAATCAAGCAAAAAACAAACCCAACATAATAAATCACAAATTAAGACAAACAAAATTTCACACAAAAAAAAACTTATTTTCAACGAAATAGGTAAACAAAATTGAATTAATGAAGAACTTTGTTGATGAAAACTAACTAAATAGGAAATATCGAATTGAATTATTATATACTTACTTAGTGCAGAAGTATGACTTATCAAAACAAAAGTCCAAAATACTTCCATTATTTGAATGGACATTTTTGACTGTTGAAAATACATAACAATTTTGTATTACGTGATGTCAGTTGTACGAAACTGATTGCTTGTCAGTCAATTAAAAGTAGTGTCATTTTTATATTCTAACACTTAATGAATTATTAATAGTTACAGCTATTTACGCCGTGGAAAGAAGTTTAAATTCATATGTTTTATCAATAATGCATCTACGTTTTCGATAATTGATAGGGTCATAATTATAAATTACTGACTACTGTTTACAAAACAAATTTTTTGAAATTCTAAGAATTTTCTACTACAGAAATAGATTAAATGAGCTGTATTTTGCAAAACTTTGAGGAAAATGTGGTATTCAATGCTCTTTAACTTCGTAATATATTTGGCCTTTTTAACTTTTTAATTCGAGCGTCACTGGTGAGTCCTTTAGGAGAAATGCGCGTCTGACGTACAAAATTGTATACCTGGTATCTATGATGAGTTTATCTCCTCTAACGATTTCTGTCCTGTACATTGTTTAAAACCGTCCCCTTTCTTTCAAATTAATAAAAACATAGAAAAAAGATAATGCTCGTATATCTTTAAAAATCTAATGTCGATTATAGTTAGAATAGTGTAAAAGACAATTTAAGTGCCACTTAACTGTTATACGAATTCTTTATTAAATTGACCAATATAAATGATTCGTAAAGACTGTAAAAATAATAAATTTAAATCCCGCGGCTCGCCGTACGTTTCAAATATTTGAAATGTAATTGTCGAGAGTGGAGACATATTTAACTGTACGAGATTTGGTAGTGAATCTATTTCTCTAATGATTGTAGTCGACGTGTAGACAAAATGTATTAATCTTTTAAAATAATCTACAAAACGATGTGTACCTTTTATGTGACGTCATCATGTATGGCCCCCTTTTGTTGTGACATTACATTAGCATTTTTTGAGGAAAGCAAGCCAAATAGAGGTCATGTTTATTTTTTTTTTCAATGAAGAAGTGAGATCAAACAATCTTTACGTTGATTGTAATAAAACAATAACCAACCTTGGGCAAAAACTAAACCGGCTATGAATTGAAAAAAAATCATATAATTAGTATTCAGATTGAGACTTCTTATGATCCTTTTGTCATAGAATTGTTCAAGTAATTTTATATATTTAATAAGTAAATTCATATAAAACGACGAAACACTGCTCTACAGTTATTTAAAACAAAATACCAACCTGTTCAACTTTAATTACCTGTTTTTCAAAAACTATAACAAAAATACCGAACTCCAAGGCAATTTTAAAAAGGGAAAGTCCATAAAAACTAACAAAATCCCACGCTATCAATCAACGGAACAAGTGAAAAAACAACTGCCATATTCCTTACTTGGAACAGACATTTTCCGAATAAAATAGTGGATTGACCGTGGTTTTTTAGCTAGCTAAACTTAACGCAATCAGACTTAATCGGTTTATGTGACAATAATTGGGAAACATTCATTGGTCCTATTTTAGACCTTGACATTTACTACAGATACGCTCAAATCTTACAGTTTTGAAAGCCAAAGATTTTAACGTAGAGGATGCAAAAACCAATTTACAAAGCAACAATGTACAAAATGAAATAACCGGGACAGTCAAAATCGTCATCAAAAATCGTCAAAGTCGTTTCAAGCAAAAACGTTAGCTTAATTGTTTCCTTTTTTTCATTTTTGAAAGTATTTACAAATTTTATATTTAGACTTTGTGTTATATATTATCATTCTACACTGTTAAATCAAATGACGTACACATGTGTTTAGTGTTGCATTCTAAGGCATGTATGTAGTTATGCGTAAAATTCGATTCGTAACAATAAAGATAGAAACTTGCGACATTAGATGTACAGCTATTTTCTGATCAGAATACTAATACTAATCACTTGACGGAATTGTTGATGATATGAAATATATGTTAGTTTATATTATTACAGAAACATGGACATGAAATGAGCAACAATCGTGTTACTCAGTTGACAGTTTTCTTTGTTGTGTATTGTAAACTGTAGTTTGTTTTTTTTTCATTTTTCGCCATGGTGTTGTCGACTTGTGAGTTTGATTATTTTTTCGGTAACGTCTGACTCTTTGTTATAACGCGATTCCACAATGTGCTATATGTAACTTTTTAATTATAATGTCACTTGATCGATATGACGAACTGTTGGTTAACTGTTAGTCCCGTTCTGTAGTCCATGATTTTGTTCTTGAAATGTTGCATTGACATTTATGCACTTTCAACAGATACAAATCGCAACCGGTTAAAACTTAGGTTAAACCTCCATCGTTTATGTTGACGTTAAAATGTTTTAGGTTTTTTTTCCTGGTCAATTTGGCTGACATAGTTTTTCGAGTATTTGCACATCTTTTATTTTCTGAACGTTCATTTCTGATCGTTTCTGATATATAAAATGTAATAGCAATTAATTTAATAAAAATAATTAAAAAAGATGTATCGGAAATAGAAGAAACGGTACAAATTATTTCGCATGTTTTGATTTTCTATTGACTAATAACATTGGATTAAAAAAAAAGCAACAGTATTTTACCAACTTTCAATAATCTATGTAGAAGATACAAACCAAGGTGAAAACTAAATTTAAGGAAACTGAATCAACTCAAAAATCTAGACCAGATGCGTCGAAAGGGTAAGCGTCTGCTTATCGTAGAGTAGTTGTATCGAACAGAAATTAAAGCTAAGTAATAAAAACTTCTGCTTGCAATGATACTGGTATTGAAATTGAAAAAAAGGTAACGTCACAACAACAGTGACTTCGTACATGCAGAGCAGTAGCGCAAACGCGAAAGTCTCTAATGTGCAATCAGGAACACTCCACCATACGAATCAACACTCGATCAAAATGTCCCAATTGGAAATAGGATACAAACGATAAATTTATGAGGAGACGATTACCCATTCGACTATTCTGGTATCTAAATATCTAAGATCGCAAAGATTTCGCTATAAGTTAGTTGAGACACACGCATCGTATCGGTCAACCAATTCGAAATGGATCTGAACCTTTCATGTGGACCGAGGTTAAGGATGGTTTGTCCTCTCTTCACGACAAATATAGTTCAACTAAACATCTCTCAAAAGGTCTTTCCACCATTCTTTCTACAGTAAAAGATGACCTTCAGATTACGTTCATTGGCATCTTTAATGTCACTTCGAATCGGCCATAGCAAACGAGGTGGGACTAATAACCCCCATAAGATGATGCCAAACGAAATTCACTCCCGAAAAAGGAAAATGAGAGTTTTTTCTGTCGTAAATTATAGAATAGAGTTTCCCCTGCGAAACTGAGGTATCTTGATTTATGAAATGTACACTCAAATATTTAACCGGAACTAACATTCTAAAGTGGAATTGCCAAATTCAATTTTTTTCAATCAAGAGTCATCCTGCTTTTTTATGTTCAACTTTATTTGTCTTTTCATTCTTATCCTAAGACACCACTCAGAGTAATATTTTTCTATTATTTTTAATAAATTATAACACTGATGAAGTCGAAATAAATTACACCGTCACTTTTCATTCATTAAGCTCTATAATTATGTATATGCAAGTTTGACAGTCAATGTTGTTATTTGATACGATTGAAGACCATTTATACAAATTGTAAAAGATATTAGGTCTTAAATCATCCCTTTGATGGCCTCCGTATTTTAAATGAAATGAGCAGATACCCGATCATCCATCTTCACGCCAGCTTTAATCTTATTATAAACAATATTTATAATATTTTATGATGTGTTTCCTACATTCATTATTGACAGTTTTAGTTTCATACCATCATAAATAGAACTATTAAATGCCTAATGAATGGATAAGGACCACAAAATCAGGACTTTGTAATATCATATCTAAAAACCAATATTACAGATCTAATATCAAAAAATTATTAAAGGCAGACTTTTCCTTCTTCTATTTGATTTTCACAAGTTTTACAATTTCTAACGTATGATATTATTCCATTAAGGTAAATAACCAACAAAATTTTTTGCGACATAAGTAAGACATTTAAAAGAGATTGGCATAAGGGGTTGTTGAGAAAATTGGAAACTATTGGTTTAAAGGGTTCTATTTTGGCATGGGTAGAAAACTATCTTTCCAAGTGAGAGGTTTGGCGCTTTAAAACCAGGTTTAATCCACCATTTTCTACATGAGAAAATGCCTGTTCCAAGTCAGGAATATGACAGTGGTTGTCCATTCGTTTGATGTGTTTGTGCTTTTGATTTTGCCATTTGATTATGGACTTTCCGTTTTGAATTTTCCTCGGAGTTCAGTATTTTTGTGATTTATCTTTTTTTCCAATAGAAAGCAAAGGGTCGTTATTAATAATGTATCCTCTGAGTGGGGCAATTTAAAGGCTGTAGTACCCCAGGGTTCGATCCTGAGACCTCTGTTATTTTTTATATTGATCAATGATATCATATCTGATATTCAGTCCACTTTTAAGTTGTTTACAGATAAAACTAGTTTCTATTTGATAGAAGATGACCCCTAAGAATCGGCAGACAACTTGAATAGTGATCTAAAAAAATCCATAGATGGTTTTCAGGGTTATGAACCAGGGTTTTGTCAAAAAATATCTCGAAACAGGTTAAAGATAGAAGGGATCATAGATTCATTCATTTCTACAAGATGAAAAACCATATTACTCTGGAATATTTTTTGAACTTAGTTCCAGAATCAATGTAAGTAGACATTATCATAATACGAGAAATTCGTCACTAATCCCCCGTGTCCGAACAAGAACAGCCCTTTATTCGAATTATTATTTACCTGTACGTTCCTCCTTGAGAGTGCTAAAAATAGTTCTTCAGTTAGAGATTTCAGGAGTTGTGTCCAGTCTCGGGTAACTAAACCCCCATATCATTATTAAATTGGTACGCGAGTATGTCAAATTTATCACTCAAGACTTCGTATGCAATGCAGTTCTCTAAATCAGCATCTCTTTGTTACAAATAAAGTGGCTTCCCCACTTTGTTTTTGTGGTGCTATAAAAAACCACAGTGCATTACTCGTTGCACTGCCCCCAATTCCACATCATGCGTGAACAGCATTTTTATAACATCAGAATCAAACATTTCTTGTCAGACGAGATTTAGCTATACGGTTCAACGGAACTCAGCTACGAACAAAACATCGAAATATTCTAAGTATTTCAAACATCTATACTCCGTAGCAAAATATTTATCATATGATTACAAACATCTTGTTCAACAGGTCTACTATACAGTGCATATTTATATCTAAAATACTTGTGTCCGTTCATAAACATGCACTCTACAATTGTATTTCTGATGCATCTCATTTTTTTTTCTTCTTCTTGTGTTTACAACACTATTATTTCATCTAGTGTAACATTATTTAATTTTATACATTCCACTTCTGAAGTATTACACATATGACATGTTCTAATTTGTTTTGGGAAACGGATTTATATAAGTTAACATAAAATAAGAAGATGTGGTATGATTGCCAATGACACAACTCTCCACAAGAGACCAAATGACACAAAAAATAACAACTATAGGTCATCGTATGGCCTTCAACAATGAGCAAAAACCCATACCTCATAGTCAGCTATAAAAGGCCCCAAAATGACAAATCTGAAATTCAAACGAGAAAACTAACGGCCTGTCCTATCAATTATTCAGTTGTATTTATATGGTAATGTCAAATTGTGTATATTATTTAACTTGAATTTAATCAATAAAATATGTTTTTCTTTAAGCAACAACTGTCAAAACTTAAGGCAAATATCAGGCAAAATAGGGATTTTCATCGTAAGCGTGCACACTTGAAAAGATCAAAGTAGCCAGATCATTTAATTTCACATTCAGATATATTGATGATGTTCTTTTCATTAACAATCCAAACATTTCTGATTCGGTTCCATTAATATATCCTCCAGAACTAGAAATTAAAGAAACAATAGACACGGCTTCCTCCGCCTCGTTTTTAGACTTATACCTCGAATATTTGACATAAGCGGTCATCTCAGTACCAGATTCTATGACAAATGAGACGATTTTAATTTTGAAATTATCAATTTCCCCCACCTTAGTAGCAATAAACCAACTTCACCTGCATATGGGATATACATTTTTCAACTCTTTCGATATTCAAAAGCTTGCAGCTGCTACTCAGACTTTATAAAACGTCATAAGTGCCTGAGCAGAAAGTTGATGAACCAGGGTTATGTCAAAGAACGTCTCATTCTTTTTCTAAAACAGTTCATCGGAAGATACTAAGATCTTGTTGATAAATATTCCGTATCAACTTCACAAATAATACATGATGGACTTGAAGTATAGACTCTATGTACTGACGTTGTTTATCATCTTAATTACGTGTTATAGTGTTCTTTTATTTGTCTTTGTAAATTATTACCTTTACTGTTAAGTGCATTTTTGGTTATATCCCTTTGGCGTGGCTGGGTACTTATACATCCCGTCATTGTGTTATTGTGCTAAGGTAAATTTTTGTATTCTTGTCTTTCATTTTTGCTTATGTGCTTTGTCTATAAACCATTTTGTTTTTCTTTGTTGACATATTTGTTTGTTTTTATAGTGATTATGATTATAACATAATGTTGACTGCTGTACCCCTATATTTGACATGTTTACCAATTAGGTATGTTTGTTTGTTTTTTTCACACATTGTTGTCAATATAATGGAATTTTATGCGACTGGCATACAAGTGAGAGGTTTAGCTAGCTATAAAACCAGGTTAAATCAACCATTTTCTACATAAGGAAATGCCTGTACCAAGTCAGTAATATGACAGTTGTTTTCCATTCGTTTGATGTGTTTGAGCTTTTGATTTTGCCATTTGATTAGGGACTTTCCGTTTTGACTTTTGCTTGGAGTTCTGAATTTTTGTTATTTTACTTTTTATGACTTCTTTTAAGACATCATTACTGTTGTAATACGTCAGTCATTGTTAAAAATGTATTTGTCTGATTTATTTAGAAATGCTTTCATCCAATTTTCACTTTAATTGCTGAAGGTTTTCTTAGAAATTAAGGGCCAATATAGACCCTTTGTGAACCTACTTAAGCACCAGGATTTTTTTTCCCACCTTAGAAATTCAATATTTGTCAATAAAACTTTTCACAACACAGTGACCAGCAGTCCTACCTTTTCGTGTAAAATGAATTTGTGTAGGATGAAATAAATTGTTTTCACTGGAAAAAACCATCTAGTCTGTTATTTAAAATGATATCAAACAAATGTTTTTAATTTCTTATTATAGTTATACCTCTGTAATTACTTGGATCACAAAGGTAGCCATTTTTATAAATGGGGTATTTACCTAGTAGATACCATTAGGAAACACAAATTTGAAGATACCTAACACACAATTTAAAAGTTGGATCAGACCATATTTTAAAATTACGAGTGTACCAGATAACAAAAAAAATCTAAAAGCTCGTGATGCCCACACTAAAATTCCAACTAAAAGCGACTTCAAACTTTTATTTTTTCATTGAATATCAAAAAGTAAACATAAGGTTAAATTTGTTTTTTCGTTCATCATTTCGAACATAAATTAGGCCGTTAGTTTTCTCGTTTGAATTGTTTTATATTTGTCATTTCTGGGCCTTTTATAACTGACTATCCGGTATGGATTTTTGCTCATTGTTGAAGGCCGTACGGTAACCTATAGTTGTTAATTTCGTTTCTATAAAGATGATGTTCCCTCACTAAATAATTCAAAATTTGGTGACTATTTTTAACGCATCTTTCCCATCGAAATTGAGATAATGGATACAACAGATACAGTCAAGTCTGCCTCATATCTTGATAACATCTAGAAATTGGCAATGAGGGTCGGTTTAAAACAAAACTTTACGACAAAAGAGATAATTTCAGCTTCCATATTGCGAACTTTCCATTTCTATGTAGCAACATTCCAGCAGCGCCTGCATACGGAGTATATATCTCCCCGTTGATACGATATTCCAGGGCTTGTGTTTCCTATCATGATTTCCTTGATAGAGGGTTACTGCTAACAAGGAAGCTTTAATAAACCAAGAGTTCCAAGTGGTGAAGTTGAAATCATCTTTTCGCAAATTTTACGGACGCCATCACGAGTTGGTTGACCGTTATGGAATATCTGTTTGACAGATGACGACGGATATGTTCCAATTGTCATAACTACAATCTCGTCCTCATCCCCCTAATGTGACTTACCGAATAAGACATATCACCGGGTTTTTACTTACAAGAGCAACACGACGGGTGCAACATGTGGAGCAGGATCTGCTTACCCTTTCGGAGCACCTGAGATCACCCCCAGTTTTTGATGGGGTTCGTGTTGCTCAGTCTTTTATATTCTATGTTGTATTGTGTACTGTTGTTTGTCTGTTTGTCTTTTTCTTTTTTTAGCCACAGCGTTGTCATTTTATTTTCGACTTATGAGTTTGAATGTCCCTTTGGTATTCTTCGC
The DNA here is from genome assembly GCF_021869535.1 of Mytilus californianus. NCBI lineage: Eukaryota > Metazoa > Mollusca > Bivalvia > Mytilida > Mytilidae > Mytilus > Mytilus californianus. Next base: position 4,393,369 of record NW_026262668.1, read on the forward strand.
CTCTCTTTTAGAAACTGAAATATCCATATTTGATACTACAAAGAAATCATTGTTGTAACAACTTACTGATAAGTGCATCCAAAATTGGAAATACATTTACGACAGATAACACCTTGAACAATTGCATTTAATTCTAAAAACATACCAAAATATTCAAATATTATTCAAAAAGCGAAAAGACAAGTGCTATCTTGAGAAAAGTATTTTTTTTTATCAAAAGTTTTTTTTTTTCTCAAACAATGAAACAAATGAGATATGCATGCTCCCAAAAAGGCTGATTATGCTTCAAAAACACCCTCCAACAACTTTTCCAATGCCCTTGTGTAATCGGGATCTCGTTTATAGAAATGCAAGCAATACGCTGACATTAGTCCCATTGGCAGACTAATAGATTCCTCTAAGTACATCGGTATAACTGATGATGTGTTTGAGTATAGAAGGTCTTTAAGAGACGACATCTTTGATATATATGGCCATGTTTTAGTGACAAAGTCTTTTGACAGTAGGAGAAATACTTTTTTTGAGGTACGCATGTCTCTGTTTACAGCGTCGAGAAAATTCTGGTCAGCGCCTTCCTCTATGATAAAGTCAGCGATTTGAATGTTATTCTTTCCATTAAAGAATTCCAAAATGTTTTCCTTCAATAATTTTACAGTACATTCGTCTACCTTGTTTGCAAGAATAATAATGTCTGGATCTACAAAATATTGAAAACAAAATATATTTAGTAATTGATAAATACGAAATTGTTTAAACCAATTCACCGTTTTAGTAGGAAATGATTTCTGAGTAATATTTTCATACACCACAACGTTTTTGTTTTGCTTACGGCGTCCTAAACAATGAGAATTCAACCAATAACAAGCCGTAATTTTTATTTTGGGGTACGAACAATGAAATTACCCACAATCCATTCGATTCTGAAACGGTCAATTGGGATCATGTAACAGCAGTTTTCGATCAACGTTTGTCAATAGTGTGATCTTGTACTACATTGAATACAAGCATTCGTAATACAGTAACACTTGACCAAAACTGAAAAGTTATTTAACCCTATCTCACACTACGCTCAGTTTCTATTAGAGCTTTAATCTAAAAGTTTCGTATTCGAATGCTTTTACCAGTTTTGTTGTTGAAATGTTAACTCAATATATTAGCCTATTGATTTGTACTTTTGTATATCAACTATACCATTGCTAAAACTAAATGAAATTAATTCTTTCCTTGCAATATCACAATGTGTGTTGCTAGAATTACCTTCATCAGATGTTTGAAAAATTATTAAATAAAGTAGAGCATTCAAACCAAAGAGTCAAACATATCTAAATAGAACCACCCAAAAAGTCTAAGGTAAGTTTTGTCCTTGGGAGTTACAAGCAAAGCTTCAACAAAATATCATCACTTGATTTACCTGAAATTCAAAAAGAAAGAGTGTCATTTAGCTTATGCAAGTGTCGGAGAATTGTCTGCTGCGTCTCTATTGCTTTTTGTTTTCATAACTATAAACAATAATGTTTTAGATGATGTTGTTACATACATGTAACAGCAGTTTTCGATCAACGTTTGTCAATAGTGTGATCTTGTACTACATTGAATACAAGCATTCGTAATACAATAACACTTGATCAAAAGTTATTTAATCCTATATCACACTGCGCTCACTTTACACAGTTTGGTATTAAAATGCTTTTACCAGTTAGGTTGTTGAAATGTGTACTCAATATATCGGCCTTTTGATTTGTAATTTTGTATATCAACTATAGCATTACCAAAACTAAATGAAATTAGTTCTTTGCTTACAATATCACAATGTGTGTTTCTTGAATAACTTTCATCAGATGTTTGGAAAATACAGATTTCATCACTGCATCACGTGTGTTACTATATTTCTCCACTCGAGACAATTACATTTTAATATTTCAAGCGCGAGGCTTGCCGAACGTTTTAAATGATTAAAATTTAACTTTTGAAAATGGCGAAATATCGTAATACAAGAGTTATAGTGGTGAAATCTGTTTCTCTCATTTCCTTTTCAAAGATTTGCAGAAAGTTGAGTTCTTTATATGTGACGTCATCAGGGATGGTCGCCTTTTTCATTACGTCACAATAGATAATTCAGAAGAAACCAAGAAAATTTGACGTCATGATTGAATTTCGACCAATCATTTGCTGAGAACAAAGTTTTCTCTAGAGGGGAAAATGTTTTTCTCACACCGATCGAGAAATGTGAAAAGGCATGAAAATTTGAGAAAATAGAATAAAATATAGTAGAGCATTCAACCGAAAAGAGTCTAACATGTTTAAATAGAACAACACAAAAAGACTACAGTGATGATGATGGGGGTTTTTAACGACCTTAACTACCCATGAGGGTCTTGCACGGTCAAAAGTCTTGGGTAAATCTTGTTCGTAGGAGTTACAACCCAAGCTTCAACAAAATAAGATCATTTAATTTACATGAAATTCAAAAAGAAAGTGTCATTTAGATTATGCCAGTGTCGGAGAATTGTCTGCTACGCCTTTATTGCTTTTTGTTTTCATAACTATAAACAGTAATGTTTTAGATGATGTTGTTACATACATGTAATATCATAATTGAAAAAATATTTTTCATTATTTTGATATGGTTATATATCATAATACAGACAGTAGCTATCTTCTTAAACTAAACAGCTGTTACTTAAATGAAACGAGTAAAAAGTTATGAATAAAGAACTTATGAAACAAAGTTAGAAACAAGATGACATTTATATTTCTAAAATAGCATAATAGACATTTTCTTATTGTATCTTTAACAGTGGATAAAGTTATAGAACAATGATAAAGTTATTTGTATAATGTGTAACTTGATAAAATATATAAAACACATCGCCATATAATTTACTGTGTATACATTTAAATTTGTACATATACTCTACTATGGAGGCACACGTTACGTTTGACGGTATATCATCGAGAAGAATAAACGTTAAAACGTTCACGATTGAATACCGTAGAGTCAGTTTGTAATAACATGGTATGTTTTTCACCACAAACAATATTGGCTCATTGATGTTGCTGATATACTACATGTATTTTAGGAAACTGTTATAGGTAGGTCAACCGTATAAATTGAGGAGAAAAACGCCAAGCGAACAGCAGGAGCGAGACACCCAATAGATAAATTTACAGTCATAATGGGTCCACGTCAAGAGGGTTCTATACTAAAACCTGAAATATGTTTTGGAAAAAATATCAAAAAGGAGCAAGACACGATATTTTGAAAACATACAGGTGGTGAACGTTTGACAGCAGCTGCAATCATTAGAAAGAATAACATACTCAAATAAGATAACGAAAAACAGACAACACCATGGCAGAATAGCAACAGTCTACAAATAACTGTACAGTATAATAAAAATCAAGCATTAGAAATCGGACTAAATTTTAGCGTTCCTGTACTGTTCCTACTAAATTAGTTTCCTCTATTGAATTGATCATGACAAATCAAAATCAAGAGATACAACACATTTGTTGATGTTTCAAACAAAAACGAATGACAATAATTTGGCTTTCATAAATGGATCATTTCCAGTGTCACCTGTGAAGCAGATATTCAATGACGATTATTGTCTGTGACAAGGTATTTGTTAAAACAGTGTTTTTTTTAGATTCTATGAAAAAACTCGGACAATCTTCCTCGATATCTCTTAACGATTCTATTAATGAACGTTGTGAAGGGTAAGGACATCCAACTGTGTAAACAATCGCTCGATAAGAGGGACTTTAATAGCCCTTTTCTGGTCCATGAAATGCAAATATATTAGTATTGCTCAATTTCTGCCAACATTGTGTAGAATTCATTGGTAAATTACCAGGATGACATAATATTATCATTTAAGTGTTAAACTATTAGTTTAAATATAATGATGATACGACTTCAGACACGCTCATACATAATGTGGCTGTGTTTAATATGTTTGCGACCACATTCAATTTGTAGTATAAGAAATCGTGTAGCAATGTATTTTTGGTGAGACTGTGGTGCATAATCTTTTTATTGTGGAATAAACTCAAAGCTATGCTTTACTGTTAATTAAGTGGTTTTTTAAACGTAAGCAAGAAGTTTAAAGTTCTAATATTAAAAACCAAATCTTAAGAATTTGAATAATATAATAAAACAAAATTCCTTTTGAATATATAAAACATGTTGTATGAGTGATTTACAAACGTTTAGATGTTCAAAGGGGCCACAAGTTGTTTTTGTATTACCTTTTCTGTTCAGTATCAAGTTCTTTGTTTGCAAATCCAATTGTAAATTCTAATAATGCAATGTTTTCTCTTATGTAAATTCCTTTGGAGTACATACTGGTTCAATCGATTTTATTTCAATAACTAATTTACTTGTTTTTCTTATCTATCTTTTTTAAATGTATATACCATGTACACTGTAATGTGCGTGGCGTTGTAGGTTTATTTTCGACTTATGCGATCATGATTGTCCCTTTGGCGGTATCTTTCGACTATTTTGACAATAAAACAAGTATTACTTGCAAAATCTTGATTCAAGCTTTCTTTGTAGTCTTGCTTTATCACTTGACTTTCACACCTTTTTACTGGCCTTGGCTCTAAAAGAATGTAAAGAATTGACTTGTAATCAATTAGTTCCAGTTATAAGGTACTTTTACACCTGTAAAATGAGTTACAAAAATCAAGATGTCAAGATATTATGTTACAAAATTTTATATGAGGTAAACACTTTAAGTCTGTGTTGCATATAATATTTTGATAAATAATATTGTTTCATAATTCTCTGATGGAAGGAGTCTCTATAATGTGAATATTTTATGTCTTAATAAAATAGTTTTTTTACCTAAACCAGTATCACTGTTCACATTATATATGTTACGTGATCAATAACATATTCACTGCGTATCTTCTACAACTTCGCAGAAAGAGTCAAAAAATGTTTTAATACCAGTATTATTTTATGGTTTTAACTATATAAGAAATAAAATTGATTCATAAATCAGAGTTGATAACTAACAGCTAAAGCTAACTGGCGGTATTCCCGTTATAAGTATTTGGTAAACAGGTAGTTGATGCGTAGTAAATAGGAAAAGTCTCCATCGTAAATCATGTTTCCATAAAGACTGATTCCAAATTTCAGAAATGCCTTGATTTATAGTTACTACATATTAGGATAAGTTAAATTAAAGTTGATGAAAGATGAATTCGAAGTACAACACATGAAGTTCCGATCTATAGTTCCTTAGAAAAATGCGACTCAAATTTTATATGTGAAGAAAGGACAGACCGACGGACAGAGGTAAAGAGTATACCTAATCTTTTTGTGTTGGGATGTAAAAATGCTTTCAAAATTAAGCAATAATGTTTATATAATATAAATATAATACAAAAACTGAATACCGCTATCAATGTTCGTCACTATATTTTCATTACCAATTACCACTGTTACAGCATGAATAACAATCGGGCGGTCATTTGTGTTTACCTTTTCTAAAAAAACGAGAAAAAGGTTTAAATAAAAAAATATATATATCTTATTTACCTATGGGTACAAACACAGGTAAACTAATACAATTCGATTGATCATTCATATGACACATATGTAGACTTTATCATTTTATTTCTTATTGCTCTGCTGTTAGCAAAAAAAATTAATTTAACAATAGGAAATTAGGTGTAACAATGTATTAACTGAATTACAATCATAGAAATAGGTTTATCGTGTGAAATTATGTTAAAAGATATTCACTTCTAATGTTGGTTAATATGTTTCCACTGCAAACAAAATATACCGTAGCTGTGATATATCGGTGACGATATTTACTAATTTTTTCTCATTGAATAAAAATATGTAGAATTAATTCCCGAACATCACTTGTAACCAATTTTGAAATGAGACGGTCATTTTGATCTCAACAGCTCTGATACAACTGAACAATAAATTATTAAACTATGTTCATTATTTCAGGTAATTTTCTATTTCATCCACTGCGGTAAATTCAGAACTGTTCAAATGATTTGTTTCCAGTCAACTAAGTTTTGTTAATTCCATGGTCAGGCTTTTCAGTAGTTTTTATTTACCTATACAAAACAAATCTTCTAAACAGTACTGGATTGGCTGCAAGGCGAATGGCTTAAAGAATAAAACCAATAATTCATAGCCCCATTGCTTTCTATGTTAAATTCTTCAATTTCAAGCATAAATAGCTATTATCTTTTAGATTCAAATAAAGCGACAGTCATTTCATGTCAAAACTATACCTTACCATGACTTGTGCTGAAAAATTCAACATACCTGTAATTGCATATTAGAGCGCACTGGTTCTCGGAATTTTAGTAGAACAAAAACAGGTACTTACGATCTGAACATCAGGACAAATATGCCCTCCTATCTTAAATTTATTATTAATAAGAATGTTTCAACAAGGGTTCTACAGTGATTACAAATCCTAAAGCTTTCATTTCATACCAACATTACCCAAATATTTTACTTATTGACAAAGCTACAGCTATGTGTAGGAACTATTTTGTTTAAATATTTACTACTTTCTTGTATGTTCTTTCAGGCCGGACATGAACTAGTGGTTTTATACCTTAACAATACTGAATTAACGACAAAAAATGTTATTATTAATAAGAATGTTTCAACAAGGGTTCTACAGTGATTACAAATCCTAAAGCTTTCATTTCATACCAACAATACCCAAATATTTTAAAAATTGACAAAGCTACAGCTATGTGTAGGAACTATTTTGTTTAAATATGTACTACTTTCTTGTATGTTCTTTCAGGCCGGGCCCGAACTAGTGGTATTATACCTTAACAATACTGAATTAACGACAAAAAATGTTGCAAATTTAGTTCAACTCTAAACAAGACTTGAAGTTTTTTATTATGACTTTACAGGTGTTGTTATGATTAACATGGCCGGTAAAGACTTAAACTATTTTTCTAGTGCATCCTCCTAATAATTCCAAACATGCAAACAATAACAAACGAGAAAAAAAAACTAAAAGTACAATCATCTGTATTTTCTGTTCAAAATCAAATTGAAATATGTCTGCATGGTTGATTTTACTATTAACACTTTAAATAATATGTATTACGATTTGAACACCAATCGTTTGTTATGTGATTGCCGTAAGCACCCTCACCATTACCGATTGGCAAGACGTGTCATGTCTATATAACAACTCAACAAAGTATTGAAATTATCAAGATTCTTTTTCTCATATCTATTTTTCCAGTTTAGGTACCTCAGTTATTTCAATATGTTAGTGCGTGTTCTCATTATAGCACTTTCATTAACCTAACAGTAATATAGTTCAAATAAAATAAACTATTCCAGCACGAATATGGCAAGACTGAAATAATCGCTTCACAAGTTTTATGTTTAACAATTTAAAGTTTTTTTTTTTTTTTTTTATTTGAAGAGTTACAAATGCATATGACCAAATAAAACCTAAAAGGCAAATGTTGTTGTATTGTTGGGCTTCACTTTATATATGCCTACCCATTTAAGAGCAACAATTATTAAACGTTATCATTTTTCCTATTAGAAGCAATCATCACATAGATTGGTTTTACACCTTAGTGTTAAATTAATTGCATATTAATTGCATTGTTCAATAACAATAATGTCTGTATTGTGTTTTCATATATACTATCAAGACTAAGCACCTATATTACCATGAGTATTGCAGTTGGCTCCTTTTATTCCCACTGTAACACCTTCATGCAAATTAAAACTTGGATGCTCATTAGAAACACCTTTATTGTTGTTGGATTCTGCCCCATAAACCGGACTAACATTCATCTCGTCGTCTTTTTGTGTCAAAGTGCTATTAGCGTCTGTAGCAATAATTCAAAACCAGATGTTAAAACCCAGTTGTGCTATTATACAGAAATATTTACATCATTCATACAGTTATGCTACAATATCAGTTTTGGAGTTTTATTGATGATCAACAGCAACACTTGTATACAGTTAAAAGTAATAATTCACAAATAAACAAAACGAGTTGATTCTCTTCTCTTTCTTCTGATATTTTTAATTCATCAATTGTAGCATAAGACCAGGTTTCCAAAAAAGGTTGTAGAACGTTCTTTATGCGGGTTTTCTTTTGGGTCAACTTTATTTTTTCGCCAGGTCTTTCGTCATGCAAGATTTTTTTTATAACCTTTTATGCAAATAAATACATTTCAATTTGCAGCATCGTCGACTAATCTACATAATGAACATTAATTCATAAACTTCATTTGAATAAACTAACACTGAATTAAAATGATAATTTGTATTTTAACAGGTCAAGTATTGTAAATTAACATTTCAAAGGAAATACATTTTGTTACTGTCCCTTTTACGGATTTTGTAGTCCCAATGTTTATATTGTGTCCAAGGCATTAGCAGGCCGCGATTCATCTTCAGTCTGTTTATTGGATACTTCCTATCTAGTTGAAGGGCCCTTTTTTTTGGCCCTTCGTTCAAAATCAAATATAAAACGTAAATCTACGTTTCAAACAGGAGCGCCAAAACGGTTTTGAAGTATCCGTTTCAAAGCACTTATTTTGAAAGAAGTTGTTAAATCAACACACTTCTGATCAATAAAATATGAAGACATTGAACTACACAAAATTGTTTAAACCTATAATAAACATCTTTTTATATTCATGTAAATATTGATTGGGTGTGAAAATTGTAACGCGGGACGAGTTCAAGGTAACAAATTGGGTGTTGACCGATAGGAGAAAAAGTCAGAGAAGCCACCCAAAAATACTGAGGATGTATGACATCGAACAATTGTAAGTATTTCGCAATATTTTTAGGCCAATAACGATTTTTTTTACCAAAATTTATTTTTCACAAACTGCGATTATGGGCTAGCGGAAACTTTGCTTTTTTTAAGAACAACCGTAATAAAAAGGCGCAACTAAACGCTGCCAATACATAGACATCATACATCCACGTCTTATTCTAAAAACATGAAAAGGTGTGTATGGATCAAGACATTCGAGTTTAGTTTTTTATGTAATACAATGTATCTTAAAATGAAGTTACCAAAGTTGAAAAATTAGCTATATTTTATCTGTGCGAGTTACTTACACATTTAGGATGAAATGAAATAGAAACTACAAAGTATATCTTATATATTTTTATTCATTTAAAACCTAAGATAAAACAAACGTGTCATTCTGATTTCATTGCACGCAACATGTATTTCTGGAATAAATTTGGATCGAGGTCAAATAATTTGATTGTGCCATATTCATTACAACATACATTATAGTATTACGCCCTAAAATGGCATGATTAGTCAGGTTAAATTGTCTAACTATTTTGGTTGAGTTGTAACCTTACTTTTATATCAGTTATATTATCCAAAAGCTGGAGATTTATAATTATAGATGGGTGCGGTCCTAACTTGTACAAAAGTAAACTTTCAGGAAACAGTTTGACAGTTTTCCAAGTTAACTTAATAGACTTTGTGCAAATAATCAAGTTAAATTTATCGGTGTTAGACCAGACTTAAGTCTGCTTTTTTAAGGACTGATCGAGTCCGTACTATTACCAATTGAAAAAAAACAAAGGATATGGGGTATCCATCCATGACACAAAATCAGTACATTCATAGCAAATAAACACACAAAAAGCAAAGGAACAGCACTTTTATTGCCCATTGCACCGGTTTGACCGTCTGATCCAGACAAGTCTCGTGACAGGTCTAAATTTAACCGATCCTGAGGACTGGTCTGCCCCAGGTCTAGTTGTACTTTTTGCAAGAAAAATTGTGTATTAGATTGCTCCCAGACGTATTTGGCATTAAAACTAACAAACTTGCTTTTTCATTTGTAATTTTCTATTAACATTCTTCAAATATTCGCTTACCTAAAATTTCGTTTCAGTGATATTTTAAATTCACAGTGTCAGATTCGTGTGCATGGTGCAACGACTATACCAAACATCTATTTGATTTTGAAATTTTATTTTTAGATAACACATTATTATAATAATAAATCATACACATATTAACTATAACTCCATACTCCATTACTCCTATGAAAAACGTGCAATAAAAACACGCGACAAAATATTAAGAACTTGCAATAACTTCCTTTCATGAACGATCCTGAAAACCATTTATTATGCTTTGAAAAGAAACATGTCATCAATGTTAGTCGTGTGAAATTTCATTTGTGAAGTTTTTAAAACACGTGAAACTTAAATCTTTTGATTTTATTCAGTATCTGATAGTATCTTAATCAAACATTTTAAACAAACACAGCGTCATGTTTTGGTTAAATAAGGCGTTGGTATATCGTCGGATTCAAGACTCTTCATCCACAAAAACAAAGTCGGCAAACTGATTATCTAAACGAACAATAGAATTTCGCCTTTTTTTTCTTAAACAAATTGTTAAACTTTTTCTCCCAGAATAGAGGAAACTTTCATTTGCTCATATAGTTATAAGGACAAATTTGTCATTACAATAGAAAATCAATATAAAAAACCCATCTTTTTAGGTTTTTTTTTCTCTTTCGAATATACCCCTTAACTCTTTCAAAATTTTTATTTAAGAATTTTTCGGAAATATCACAAAGGACATACGACCCCGAATTTGTATACATGATAACGAAATACAATAATAGCAACAACAACAAAATTAGATAAAAAATTCACACTATTTCCCTTTAAACGTGTTCAGTCCTCAATTGATATCAAAATTATGATTGATTTTCCTAAATTTTTCTTTCTTTATTTTCTGTCAGTAACTTCCTAAATACATATGAAATATGTGTTTGTATTTTTATTCTTAGCAGATTTCTTGGGATGGCGTAATCTTTAAATTACACAAGTGGTCGAAATATTTTAACATTTTCCGATTTGCTTGCCAAATATAAATCAGTCAATAACGCTCATTCATCATACAAGAAGAACATTAGTTTTTATTGAAAATCACCCGATAAATAATGCACAATGATGTAAGTTAAGGCAACAGTTTTACCGATGTTTAAATCACATAAATCAATTGAGCAAACTATACATACTTGCACGTCTCTAGCGGAATTCGCGCTAAAAAAAATATGCGTCGTTAGTAACGGGAGTTATCCCCTTTACTCCAAATATTACCACTTCGGACACATCGGAGAGGATTGATTTACGGTGTTAAGTCATACATGTAAGTATGCATCACCTATAAAATTTTGCTTTATATATTTTTAAGACATGTGTTGAAAGACACATAATCGTCATTTAAAGGATATGTGGCATAGTACCAATGAGACAGTTGTCTACCATAGACCAAATGACGTAGATAAATTCATCATAGATACCAGGATTAGAATGTACTATTTCGCTAGACGCTTGTTTCGTCTACAAAAGACTCATTAGTGACTCTCGAATCAAAGTAAAATAAAAAGGCCGCATAAAGAACGACGTTGAAGAGCATTTTGGACCCAAAATTCCGAAAGACTTTGCCAACTACAGCTAATTTAATCCATTCCTGGAGTACAAAATCCTTGGTACATCGAAAAATTCCAAGTTTTGTAAAAAGTTAATTTAGAATTATGACCATATCAATAAAAATTCATATCAACACTTAAGTGCTGACTACTGGGGTGGTGATACCATTGGGGAGCAGTGGCAGTAAATGTTAGGAACTATAGGTCGCCGTACGGCCTTCAACATTTTTTGTTTGTTTTCAGTTGTAGTTGTTTTCTCCAGATGTGACCATGTATAATATATTTGTTTACAATTTGATTTGTTGAAATATATAACAGTAAAATTTTGTACAAAAAATTATACTGTTTATATCATCAGAAAACGTTTTAAAACTTAAATATTACCAAATAAACCTGGTAAATTGCTTCTAATGGTACCAAATTGATTAAAGTACATCAGAAATTACCACACGTTGTTTTGTCTGCAAAAAAATATTTAGTTTTGTATAGGTTATATTGCAAAAATTGCATCACACTTTAAATATCTGGACAGCTTGAAGAAGGATTGTTGAACTTTTTCATTTAACAAAAAAACAAATGAAGTCATAAGCAATTATTATTGCTTTTTGATTTCATTAGATTCGTGGGGAGGGGGAAATGCAGAATGGAAAGTTTTCGATCCATTGAGTATATGCGTTGAAACATAGGTAAAACAGGACATTTGTTTTTGATATTACCACAAAGCTGAGTTTATGTTAATAAACGCAATTGACATTTTAGCACATTTTTCATATTTTTAAAAAAAGAAAACAGATAACAGGGGATGGAAGGGGGAAACCAAACACAAGCTTACGTGTTGACATGAACCATCGTTAATTTATTATCAACCAATTGGAATTTTGGGACCTCAATGGTCTTCAACCCCGTACTTTATTTGGACTGTTTAATTTTTTTGATTGGATCTTCACAGATGAGTCTTTTGTAGACGAGATGTGCGCCTGGAGTTACAAATTTAAAGCCAGGTATCTATTAGACTGGTACCCGGCCGTTATTGAAAATCTTGACAATAATATTTGTATATTCCGACGGCATACTGAATATTTTACGGAGGGAACCAACCTAGGTATCTATAAATTTATCTGAATTGATTTACCAGTCCAATAAAGACAAATAACGTCATTTCCGAAAGAGAAAATATTACAAAAATAAAAAAAAAATGCATAAAACAATGTACAGCAACTAAAAATTTATCACAATCAGGAACCCCACTTTAACATATATCTCAGAATAAGTAAAAGCTTCATTTAACATAACAACAAGATCAATATATTTGTGAAAAAAATAATCAGGTGTCTAATATTCCGATGGCAATTCTGGGGAAATTAAAATCTAAATTGGGAAACACATATTTTTGAAACTGAAACTACACTTTTCTGATACAAATTGTAGATGACATTTCTTCTTTATGATTATCTTCAAATTCAAATTTCGATGGTAAAAATATATTGTATTCTCTTGTAACACTTTTGTTTATCATTTGAAAAGTAGTAGATGAAATTACAAAGTATAATTTTTCTTCTCAAATTTCATTGAAAGATAACTATTAAATAGTGTTTAACATCTCGAAATTGACAAGGGTTAAACCAGTTGAAAAGTGAGGCACTAAAAACATATAAAAAAAACACAATTACCGATTGTGATCTCAAAGTACTTGCGTTTACTTTAGACTCGTTTAAAGTCAAATTAGAGCTACAAAATAAACCTTGTTTTCGAAGACTAAGATATGAATTAAATATACCTGAAATGACTTTAATTTAAAGCCGTCATTAGAAATCTTAATAATGCATCATCTTGTGCGTTTCGAAAATATTAGTATCACCAGGAGGTAGTACCTTAATTGTAAATTACTGGATAGCATGCATGGTTAGTTCTTTATCAAACTATAAAAACAGGGTTGATACAAATAAAGACAATCTTTAACAATCATTCTTCAATGTCTTATTATTAAACTTGAAGAATAAGTTTTAATTGATTATATCTTGATCCAAGAACTCTATAAACATCATTACCGATAATGTGATAACTTCTTATATATTTAATTAGTTTTCCTCATTATACAGTTGTTTTGTTTTGTTTTTATCTATCATCAAATAATGGTAAACATGAAATAACAGTGAATAAGGAGATGTGGTATGATTGCAAATGTGAAAATTATCCACCAGAGACCAAATGTCGTTGAAATTAGGTCAACGTATGGCCTTCAACAATGAGTAAAACATGCCGCATATCAAACTATTAAAGGCCCTAACATAACAAAATGTAAAACAAAGCCAACAGCTTGATTTTTGCACAAAACAACAAACGAAGAACATATATGGTGTACAGCATCAAACGATAACCACTGAATTACAGGTACCAGACTTTGGACTGGCCAATACAAATTGTGACGGGGTTAAACATGTTTGTGAGCAACTTATACTTTCCCTAACCTGGGACAAAGGAGTTACAAAAGAACATAAGAACAAACTAGAAAAAGCTTGAATAATCAGATCGATACAAGGCACAAAAAGAAAAGACAAAGACAAAAAGTACAGAACTGAGAGTATTCATTGTTAGTTCAGAGCCAATAATAACTAATAAGAAAGTCAGGTATTTTAGACAAAATATCAATCATGTAAAATGGCAAAATATAATTAAAAACCAATTGTTCAAAGAACATTTAAAGGTCTTTCCAGCCCAAATAGACATATCTAGACAGGAAAATATTGAATTTTGGGTTAAAATGTCAATTCTTGTGTCAGATAATAGCTTAATTTATGCTGATTCCGAAAATAATTGGTTTTTACATACTTTTACTAAAAATAAAGGAGAAAAGAAGTTACTTCCGATTTACAACATGCTACTTCCGATTTACAACATGCTACTTCCGGTTACATTTGAACCTAACTTCAAACTGATTTAAAAAATATAAAGTTGTAGTAAACTGTACATGAAAATAATGCAAAAATGGCTACTTTCAGTTTACAAAAGGTCACTTCCGGTTTACCCTTTTCAGTAACCCAATGTAAAATATCCTTTGACTTGATCTTGAACCAACAAGAAGTAAGAGCAAAGGTCAAAATCAAAAACGTCATATCAAACTTTGTCCTTGACCCCAATTTCAAAGTCATAAAACAAGGACCTCAAATCAAAAGACCCTAGGTCTATACTACATATGGTTAATTAGTTATATCACCATACAGATAATTTTAAATATAAAAGGGGAGAAAACTCCCATTAAATGTCTACGTACCCTTTCAACCAAAATTTATGTGTTACGGCATGTCGCAACAAACAATTCTGTAAAAATATTTTGTCGATATCTTATACGATATCTGAAAATAAGAGATAACAAGCCAAATTCAAAATTTTTAACATGAACTTGACCTTTGAGCTTGACCTCATTTTCTTTTTAATTGACAGAGGACCTCAAATCAAGGTCTCTATCACTTATGGTTTACCACTTACAAATACATTTCACTTGTATCAAATACAAAAGAAGAAATAACTCTCATATGGAATTTCTATGCCGCTTCGGTCAAAATAAAACAGAATGTCCTGAGGATGTAACGAGTAATTTGGAAAAATAAATTTGTCGGTTTCTTTTACGGTTGCGAAGTATAAGAAATAATAATGTTCGGGGAGATAACTCTTATAAGAGAAAGTATTCGGTTTGGGCAGTTTCAGTTTCAAAAGCGTATAAACTGTTCGATATCATATACCAGATATCTAAGCGACATCTTGCGAGACAACCAAACAGCGAAAGAAAAAAAAATTAGGCGGAAGAAAAAAAATCAAAAACCTTTCCACCTCAACTTTGATAATAAAGGATTAGATTAAAAAACGTTAGAAGATGTCACTTCGTGTTCATATGATTGATGACTTCAAACTGATTTAAAAACATAAGGTTTCTAGGTACTTTTTCATTAAATAAGTTTGAAAATTACTACTTCCGGTCAAAACAATGTCTCTTCCGGTTGACATTTTTGAAGGTGATATGTCTACCAACCTTATGCAATAGACCTAATGGTTTTATAATGAACCAGTATGAATTTTTAGCAAAGGTCAAAATCTAGAAGTCAAATTGATTTTTGACATTGAGCTCAATTTCAAGGTCATAGGTCAATGATCTCATACCAAAAGACCCCAGGTCATTCACTTGTATGGTTGAGGAGTTTCAATGATTTCAAATATATAAGGAGAGAAAACTCCTATTAAGGGTCAACGTATCACTTTGATTCAAATGCGTTGAAGTTGCTCCATGTCGTAAACAATTATTCGGCAAAAGCATCTTATCTTTAACTGTCACGGTTTCTTTGAGATAAAGATAACAAGCAAAATTCAAAATTAATAACATGACTTTGACTTACACATTGACCTCAATTTCCTCCAAATGGACCAAGCACTTCATATCACAAGACTTTAGGTCTCTAAGACTTATGGTGTATGAATTTATTCAACATATCACCAATGTTAAATCTAAAAAGGGTAATAACTCCCATAATGTTATCGGAACTCTTCGGTTAAACTTAACCAAAACATCCGTAAGAGTAGACGAACAAGTTGAAAAAATATTTTTGTCGATATCATTTACGGTCACAGAGAAATAAAAATATCATGAAAAAGGGGTAGCGGGGAGATCACTCCTATAACAAAAAGTGTTTGGTCACAAAGGGTGAATGCTGAAATCGTAATCACTGTACAATATCATGGGCAAAAAATCCTTTCGATATGTCAAGCAACAAAAAAAGCATCTCAGACAGCAGAAAAAAAAATCAGAACAAAAGCAATAGGTCTTTCCAGAACAAAATCCCAAGGTCTTTCCACGGAAAAGTGGAAAGACCTAATTATCGACAGAACGTAGTTTATTCAAAGGATAGACATGGCTTAATATATATGTATCGTATCCACATTAACGGGCTCTAGAAACAAAATAACCATATCCATTAGGATGTAATGTCCCCTTAGAAATAAGTTTTCTACATGTACAGTAAAAATTTCAAAAAAAATCTTTGTATTTATAAAAGAATATAGTTAAGGTTTAAAGTTATTTATGATAACAAAACCCCTGACTTAATAATGTACCAGTGATACATAGATTACGTTGAATAATTAACGGTTAACCCATTTAAGATCTATTCTTTATTATAGATTAGCTATTTACCTTTAAAAGATTTTGTAGAAACTTTGTTCGATTAAGTCCTACATATAGCTTCTCCTTCATAACAAAATAAGTATAATACAGTTAAATTCATCAAAGTCATAACTTCCTCATTATTAAAACCGGAGGACTTTTTATTTTCTGAGAAGGAAATCAAGTATAGTATGAATAAATTATCGCCTGGTTTAAAGCAAAGTGCAGTGGATGATCAACAGGACAAATTGTCATTGAATATGAATCTGTTTACACTAATTGTTTGTACATACAATAAAATAGTTATGCTACAAGATTCAAGTTTTAAAATGCACCTCTAAACATTCAAGTTTAAAAATGCACCTCTAAAAATTCAGTTCACTTAAATTAAAATTCAACATTCTTTCGGTGTTAAAATTATCATAAGTGGTTTTCATTAAGGATTGGTGGCATTCTGGTGATCTCAAAACGGCAATGTAAAGAAGAAATATATATACACATTATCTCTTTTGCACCCTTGCGACAGAGTTTTTCCTTTGGGAATTATAGGGGCAGTAAACGAATTTTCACTTGCTTGAGGTGTATTTTCTTATATTTTGTAATACAGTTATGGTTTATAAATTCTTGAGACAACTTTGAGGCAACCTTTCCCTAATGTGTACCCATTTTCGTGGCCCCTTTCGGTAAGTTATTTGACACATTACTAGATATTCGTTGTTGTCTAAATCTTTTAGTTTTTTTAAGAGTTTAATGTGTCTAAAATGTATGGGGAAAGCTTTACAAACACTATGACCTCAAATATCACTTTCAGTCGACATAATGCAGCTATCAAATATCACAGGAAATAATTAGACAAAGAAGTCAATAAATCGGTTTTGTAAAGAAAATACAAGTACTGTGTATCATTGTTATGTAGGTTATTGTGTGAGAGGACACCGTCAATGTATCTGAAAGGAACATTAAAGATAATAACAAAAATAATAAATACTTTATTTAAAGAGAGTAAAATCAGTTAGTACAATACTTATCTCCCCTGATGCCCTCTGAAAAACTAAAGAACTTTGAGATTGCCTATATCGTCTGAGCCTAAATGACGTGCAACTATAAATCACTGTACGACCTTCAATGTCATTTATTACTCAAAACAATTTGTTTTGCAAAAAACATATACGGTATGAATTGCACTACAGTGCTTACATCTCATATATCATAGTGTACTTGACATTTGGGATAATAACGTAATAAGTAGAAGGTCTGCTATATATCTTGATCTTTTTTCCGATGTTAAAACAGATTGACGACTTAAAACTATAATCTTTAAGAAACTTTCCAGTTGTCAGCAGTATCAAACCCTCTGTTCAATCGTATGGCGTTTACGTATCTATTCTGATAACTAACGGTCGTGTATGTTCGCACAATACGGACTTCATTGACAGGGATGTGTTCCTTACACAAAACCGCTCCAAAAGAGTTATGATGAAGAACGACTAAAGTCGACACTACACAAGTTTTTGCGGCTGAGATCGTTAGATCGATACCAATATAGTCGGCTGATCTGTAATTTTACCGATTATGTCAGATTCCCTGTTGTGACATTTTGACTGAGTAAGGATTCTCATGGTGGAGGTAATTTAAGTTGGTCCCCTCTGTGAAATATTCCTTCAAAATATTCAAGCTTATCAATAATGGCCGGGTACCAGTCTATGGTACTTTTAGTTCAGGTGACAATAACCTTATCGATGCATCCGGTCTCGATTCCCTTTAGTTTATTACCTTGATTAGAACATCGGTAAACTACTGTCGACTTAATTTACCACATCTCCTTATCTTTATATCATTTTCTAACAATAATTATTTCTGACACTTGAAATGAACCTATTACTATTTCCTTAAAAGATCAAGATATCGAAATTGTCGTTCCATATACTTCCGTTCAATATACTTCCGCGTACTTTACTGTCTTACATGCGATGACATCTGAATTGAAATTGTGCAGGGGTACCACAAAGGTTTAAAACTAATACACACATTATGCAAATTTAATTCAAATAGAGTTAAACTGGTTATATTGAAAAAAAATCATTGCTTGATTTTACAAAAAAAAATAATAATGATAGGAGATGGACATTAAATAGTATAATTCATGTTCAAATTTGCCGAGAAAAATAATGAAACTTCTATGTGCTATGACAACCAGAAAATATAAAAGGATATTTCTGAAACTGGGAAATATACAATATAATACATTAAATGAAACATTATCAAAAGGTTTCATTTGCAGTTTCAGAATCTAAGGACAATGGTATTTCATAATTTCTACTCCGAATTGACAATATCGTCGCACATTTTTCATCATTCACTACATCTTTAATTTTCAGCGATATAGCATTAATTTTTTGATGTACACATTTTTTGCGGTTTTGGTTACGCTTTGCATTCTATAGTACTAGATTTAAGAAAGCGGAAATTTAATGCAGTCATAAGTCAATGCAAGGAATGAATAAATGAATAAATAAATAAACAGATAAATAAATCCTTCATTTCAGTCACGAAATCATCTTTTTATAATGATCTCAGGCTAAGGCGTTAACCGAATATTTATTGAGGGACGATACTTGAAATGACATCTCTTTTGTTTTATCTATTTCAAGTGCAACCTTTTTTCATTTCAATTAATGCATTTAACTTAAAACCGACATTTTAACTGAATATAGAGATCACTTTACTGATATATGGCTTTTGTATTTCCATATCTCAATATAATTAATATTGTTAGCTTATGCACGAATTGTTGACATTTTGTGATATCACATATCGATATCAGTCAGTTTAACTTACTTTGACATTACAAGTTTGGAATAACATCAATATCAATACTGCCTAGGCACGAGCTGAACCTACACATTCTGAACATTTCTGGCTTGTCAGAATTTCTCTATCTTAAGCGGATTTTAAGATAATAGACAGAAATATTTTTTTAGCCCTATGCTTTATTCTTACTCATATTGGCAAACGTGGTTGCCAGGCGAGATCACTAGACACATCTTAAAGCTAGACACACCAAGGGTGTATGTGGGCCACGCTCGGCTTCGAATTGTCCCTGTGTTTTAAGATTGTTTTGTTAGTTAATCTAATTGAACAGTAGTTTTGGATAATGGACACAAAAACATGTCGAGAATTTGGTTGCAGAAAAGCCAGGGTTCCGAAATTCCTAATCCCTGATACTGTGAAAAGGGGGTTATGTAAACAAAAACATAATTATAACAAGATTAATGATGGTATGATTCAAGGAGAGGGAAAGACGAGAACACAAATACAATATGACGGTTAAGAATGTTAAGAAGACCTTTTTAAATAAATACAATTAGTAATATATTAAAAATGATGTTTGGGACACTGCAACTGTCACAAAAGTGGGGTTTGTGGATAACATTCTATGAACCATATGTCCATTGGTATAATAAAATGTGTAAAAAAAAATAGCTAACTCAAAGGCAAATTCAGAAAAGGGGTAGTCTATAAAACAAACATAAGCTACGCCTTTTTTCTGTTTTATCTGTATTCAAATCATCGTTCGATTTATAAAAAACAAAAGTTAACTGAATCTTTACTTAAATTTTTAAACTATAATATTGAGAAGTTTTGGAAAAAAGGTAGAAGATAGAAAATGAACAAATAAAAGTGTATGTTAACAAAACACATACAATATCATGATCAAAAAGAAAAAGAACAAACAGACAAAAAAAAGTCTACGATCTACAAAATACTACACAGCACACTTATGACTGAGCAACAATAGCCCCACCAAAACTGGTAGTATTCTAAGGTGACCAAACAGAGTAATCAGATCCTGCCCCCTGTCGTGTTCCTTGTCACAAGGACCGCAATCGATGAAAAGTACAGGACTTTGGCGAAGACAAATAGATCATATTCGAGATAATCTGTGAAAAAGGGCATTCCTTAACGGTACGTCAACCTAGAAAAAAAGGAAAGCGACACTTTATAATTTTCTGCGTACAACGCGCTTTTTTTTCTTTTTTTTTTTTGAGATACTCAATTTTTGATACACACTCAAAGCCGAATACTTGTAAGCCAAAGATGTAAGAAAAACCAACACATTTGAGGAGCTAAAATAATAGCCAAATGCATATACGGTCAACCATGCTTAAGTGAGATGAAGCCTTAGTTTTTTAATAATTTCGTTATTAACTCACAATTTAAGAAAAGTATGTTATAAATCATGTCAGTACCGAAATAATCAAGTATAGAAAATTTCCCTAAAACACGAATTTGCAAAACACTTTCAAACTTTATTAAAAGCTACTTCAGCACGTTTAGAATGTGTAGTGGCATAAAAATCCTGTTTTTATCATAAAACAGTCGGAAGACACCAAAAGGACATAGGTTCAATGTTGATACTTTCGGATTAAAATATTTGGTTCCATCAAAATCGAAAGAAGCACATTATGACATTTCAACTATATATTTCAGATCTACGGAAGTCATGGCAGTTTATGTAGGAAACACAGTCTATAGGAGTAGATACCAAAACAAATGTAGCATACAACTACTGTATTCATAATTTATTCGCAAACATAAAATAAAATGCATTTAGCACAACTTTTGGATTTTTTTGTTTTCAAATCTCTAAAACTTCCTATTTAGTTTGGCCTTCAAAATGTTTGGCTTTGGGTGCCACTGATGGGTCTTATGTAATACAGAAAGTCCAAACAACTGTCCATCTTTTTAAGGAATGGACAGTTTTTTTGGACTTTCGCTAACTTAAAATACACCTTAAATATTGAAAATGATCTTTAGAATCTACAATTTTTAATGATTTTCTTTATTTTTTCTTTCATGGTTTCCATTTCATTTCCCCCGAGTTGTACCCAATAATCCGCAGGAAGAATTTGCAAATCAAGCTGACAATCTATTCACTAAACAGTATTATAGGCACTATAAATGATATGGTACAATTGTTTGATTTTCAAATAAGTAATAACATGAATAATGAAGTCAAGATTATATAACCCATACTGGTGTGCTCAAAAATAACATTCAAACCAGATTATTGCATTAAATTAAACAAACAAATATAAACTTGTTTGGGAATTGTCAATTTATGCATACCCCACATTTTGTCTGTAGCTTTGCTTATTTCAATGAACCAACATCGTCTTATTTACCACGATTCAATAAAGAAAAAGAAAATGATTCAAATTATAATAGAATTACAAATCTCATGTAACATGTAATGACGGCAATGAGTTATAAACTTTCAAATAAGATTCTTGATTTTACCCTTAATCTTACTAGCACCTTAACAAAAGCATTTGGCCATAATTCAAACAAATGTTGATTAAGATGTTTTACTTAATACTCATTCTCTGTAACCACTTTAACTTTTTCGGCACACATAGTCACCGATCTTTCTGAAAATTGGCTGATATGTATATCCTATTAGCCTAGTCAGAAAAATAATGCCAACCGATATATATATTGGTTGGTTACCATGGTAACAGCGGAGAAAGTTGGGAATTTTGAGAAAAATACAATATTTGGTGTATTGTTGTGAAATTATGCAGCTACATCTATTAAAAAGAAACACAAAAACAATTAATTTCAGCCTTGTTTTTATCAAAAATCAAAAAAAGTTATGGGGAATCTACTTAGAAACATCTGAAATTAATTTCTAAAAAAATGGTCATTGTGCAATAATCCTCACAATACGAATTATCTCCCTTTGACGGGTTACACTAATGACTGGACCAAAACGAAAATGCTAATAACTTTTTTATTTCTTAAAAATTTTGTCAAATTTGAATTGCTATAAATTTAGTCCATTTAATACATAAATATAAGAAAAAATATAGAAAACTTTTAAATCTTCATAAAACGTGACCTGACCAACGCTGACAATGACAGGACCAAATGAAAATGCTCATTACTTTTTTATTTCTTAAAGGATTTATGTTAAATTTGAAATATAATAAAATTTGATCATTTAATATATAACTATATGAAAAAATATAGAAAAAAATATTTAAAAATTCCGAAAAATTCCGAAAACGTGACCCTTCTAACGTTGACAATGACCTGACCAACAACAGCAATGACCTAACCGATGAAAATTTCTGTGTTATTTTATATCATTAAAAAAAATGGGGAAAATATATGTTTTGGGGTAAAAAAAAACTTGAACTGACCAACGTTGACTGTGTCCTGATCGTTGTACTACCTAATACCTATTCATATCTTATAGGATTTGCTTAAAATTTATATAAAAAAAACCATTAAGATTGAATGGTAAAGTCTTTATCAAATAATTAAAAAAAATGGGAAAAACAGTTTAGGGTACTGTGACGGGCACCAGGTTATTTAAACTTTTTATGGTATTGAGTAGTATATTGTATTTTACTGTGTTGTAAATTATGTTGTGTGTTACTGGTTATAATTTGACATGTTTGATCACAAATATAAAGTAACATTCAAAAGGTGTGAAGTAGGCCAAAAATACATGTAAGTTGATAAATCCAATATAATTGTTTTTTAATATTTTCATAACAGTAAATAATTATTTCCACGTACAACTTAAGGCATGCCCGAGCCTTGTGTAGGATATCTTGGTAGTTTTAAATATTTTCATAAAAAAATAAACATTTCGCGGACTACTTGAGGTATGCCCGAGCCCCTGCATGCACGATATCTTGGTAGTTTAAAATATTTTAATAAAATATAAGTAAACATATTCAACGACTTAACTTGAGGTATGCCAAATGTTCTCGAAAGTCAATACATTTATCCTTTGCTAATATGTTTGAAAAGCATTTTATATTTTCTTATTTGATAAAATTAATTGTTCAATCTAAGTGTTTCTATAAATTTGATGCAAAGCCTATTACATATAAATAGGTATAAAGTCATTATTCCTGGTCATGATAACGGTCAGAATATAGGACAGAAAGTCACAGACAAAAAGTCAAGGACAAAAAGTCACATGTATTATATGTTATAAACATTGAGTCCTATTTCAAAGTAGAATCTAATTCTTTTTTTGTTAAAAGAAAGACAATATACTAATTTTGAGAAACATCTTTCTGTAATGGGCTTTCAGCATGTTCAGTGAAAATCAAATTATATGTACATGTGTATAATTCTTTTAAAGTTACCCTTTCACGGTAAAGAGTTATCATAATTTATGGTCAATATTTTTTAATTTGCTGCTAAAAATCCATAAACTTAAGATAATTGTTATTTTCTCAAATTTCAATAATCCAATGCCTAATACTAATGTTAAGATAGTGCTACCATAGGCGGATCCAGGGGCCCTGAGGGCCCGTCCCCTCCTTATTTATTGGAAATATTTGGTTGATTACATATGGAATCACTGAAGCATAAATGTAGCGGGCCATCAGTTTAGGCAGTCAGTGGGACCCGTTATATGAAAATTGTCCAGATGGTATATTTCCCTTCACTGCCAGTTTTAAGACCCGCAGCCACTATCTGACAGATTTTCCGCGGGTCCTCGTAGGTAAACGAATCTTTTTGGAAAATCTCGAAAATTCCTCCCCGGCCAGAACGGCAAACATGAAATGTGTCGGATGGATAGCAGGGACCATCGGTTCAAAGGCCGACAGTACCCGCCCTTGTTGGTTACGCTCTTTGTTTGCTAAAGAACCCTTGTGTTAATTCTTTTAGGGCAACCAAGTTGACCTATTGAAATTTCTGTCCTTGTCCAATTGATCCCGATTTCCAGTGATATTTCAAATTGTCCGGCGTCATCCCAGCCTACACATATTGCCGGACCTTTTTGAAATTGTCTATTTTTTTCAACTTCACCTCAAAAATGATCTTCATGTAGATACTCATCATCCAATAATACAATAATATTCAAAACGTATAGCTATACATGCTTTGCCATTTCAACATCGAGTTTAATAATGAATAAGAAAAATAAACAGCTCATATTATAGGTATTTTTTCCTTTATAGAAAGAAAGGTTAGATGGTCAATTATCATTTACTTAGAGGACCAACGTCTGACTCTTTTTGTTCTATTTTTTATTATGTTGAAGTGTATCAAATTATTGCCTTTAATTAATTTTGGGTCAGTAGACTAGCACTGGACCAACAATGTTCCTATTAAATTTATTGATTTTGTTCTCTTCTGAAATAAGCATGAGATATTTGACACTGGACACAAAGCAAACCATAACTAATCGATCATTTCATTTTTACAAAATCTTACCCTCCCCCACCCCCTCAACGATATTGATTATTTTCATTTGTGATAAGTTTTTATTTCTGTGCCTCACACAAACAATTTTAAGCTTGGCCTTTCTTGAACTGTCAATGTTCTGATTGTATCTTCTTAATATTATGTATAAATAGTTAGGAGCTAGTAACTAAAATCCCAAACTGTCAACACCAAGTGGCACTTTGATCTTTAATCTTCACTACAGAATTTGAATACTAGTTGATGAACTGACTTGTAAAAGCCATCATTCTTTGACACTGCATTAAATTGAAAACTGACAGAAGAGAGTTTTTGTATGAGAGATTTGGTCTATTTTTAAGCGTTTTCCAAGTTTATGCATATACATGTAATTTGTTGTTTCTATGGCAACACTATCACTAATAATGCCGAGAATATTATTAATATTTCTCAAATACAAGAAAACCTGCTTATGTAAGCAAAACTGTATACATTCATTGTTATATGTATCGAAGTTCATTAAAACACATTTATAAAAATTAGTACTTATCCGTATTTTTGCAAATGAACTACTTGTTTCCATGGCAACACATTCAATGGCAAATATTGTACAATTAAATATGTAATTTTTTACATGATTTTATTTGTTTTTTTCTAGATTGAGTAATTGTTTTTCTTGTATATTTTTCATGATCATGAAAACAGAGTGAAATGTCTTTATAATCAGCACTTTTATCCAGAATAGAGAAATTGTGTTTGTTTCCTTCAAGTGGTAACACCATTATCGAAATACTATACTCGCAAAATCATTTATATATACACATTTGTGTATACATTGAAACTTAATAAGTGTTTTAGTTTTCCTACTTTTGTGCACATTTAAGAAACTAACTGAAACTTTTTTCAAAATTGTTTTAAACTTGTGTATCAAAATGAAATTGTTTCCATAGCAACACAGTTAAAACTATAATACCGTTATATATGAATATGTTTAAAATTTTGAAGATTACTATAATTTCTACATATTGTATATTTATTTATTTTTTTCTGACTGCAGAATTAGGTTTTAAAACATTTTTTTTCAAAATTTTCAAAAAAAAAATTTCTAAAAAAATGAAAATTAAGCATTTTGTATCCATGGTAACAAAATATTGAGACATACTTCTCCATTACTTTTTCACATCATTGATAAGATAAGACTATGATATTTACGAATTCATGGTTGACTTTAACTCAGGTGTCCGCAAACAATTATGGTGAGAATTCACAAATGACCTCAAAAGGGTATTTTTTACCTAATGCAAACCACATAAAAAGGGGGTATATGTGATTATGATTGAAATGGAATATGAAAATATCAGTTATTAAATTACATTAATAAAATGCATATATTTAATAAAATCATAAAACAATATTCATTCTCTTAATTATTTATTATGAAAAATTATGTTGAAAATAGCCTTTTTCAGCTTAAAATCATAGATATTCAGAAGAGGTAAAACTGGTCATCGGTTGCTATGGCAACCGATATGCTTAGCAACCAAAATTTTGCCATTTTTTGTTTGTTTCATAAAGACTAGTAAGTGTGTGAAGTTTGAAGAAAATCCATGACCATGCGTGCCACACTCCCTATATATAAGAGTTTAAATTGTTACAGAGAACCAGTATTAAAGCTTACATATTATAGAAAGACTTTTCCCTTTGATACGTAGACCACTTATAACAGCATAATGATTTATAAACTCTATAAATACCATTGTACGCGGCAGAATCCAATTTTTAGATAGGTCTTCAATGGTATACCTTGCAAACCGACAATATATTTATAATGGAAGTTTTAAGAAAATGATCATGTTTCCACACATTTCTGGATTTTGTCTTGTATTTCTTTACATTTAATGAATGTTTCTTAGTTTCAGGAAAACACTTCAATATTAACGTCGTCGGTGTGCATTGCTAATATAACTGTACTATTCACCACCGGACATATAACAACAGACAATCAAACGATTATGTAACGCGTTTCTGTCGAAAATAGTTTATAAACCTCGCCAAATTTCTTAAGGTCGTCTTGTTTTATTTTCTTCATCCCGATAAAAATAATCTTCCCATTCGTATAATATGTATAAAATTTAGAACATTTTTATCAGAAGAAACACGTAAGTTTGATCATTACACATTACAGCTCATTGAACTATTTGTTCCTAAAACAGTATTATTGTAGAAAGTAGAAAACATTGTCAACCGAGGCGAAGTAAAGGTTGACAATGGTTATTCGAGGGGTAACAATCTGCTATATTACCATCTCAGCTATGTGTTATTTAATTTATTATACTGAATGCCATTATTGTCTTTCCAAAATTTTGAATTGAAAGTAATTAAATTAAAAAAAAATTAAATTGAATTAGAAAAACAACAAAAGTAAAGCAAGAAGTATCTTTTATTTTAGCAGTCTAAAAAAAAGTTATGAGGCAAACACGTAGAACTTAAACCTTGTCTCTTTAACGTGAAGTATAATAATATTTATTATT
The DNA here is from genome assembly GCF_021869535.1 of Mytilus californianus. Classification (NCBI taxonomy): domain Eukaryota; kingdom Metazoa; phylum Mollusca; class Bivalvia; order Mytilida; family Mytilidae; genus Mytilus; species Mytilus californianus. Next base: position 4,420,735 of record NW_026262668.1, read on the forward strand.
ATACTTCATGTCAAAATGCCGGATTTTGATTGGTTAATACGAGGGAAACAATTTACTCTATTCCATGGCAAATACTCTGTTACCCTTCACGGAGACGCTTGATCAAGTGTGCGCTTTATTAAATACGGATGGTTGTTATGTACAAGACGTCATAGTTTATTACTATGAATTTGAAATTTAGTAGACAGTAATAACAGAACATTCAGTATAATAAATTAAATAACACATATCTGAGAGGGTGAAAGAGCAGATTGTCACCCCTCGAAAAGAAAAGGTCAACCTTGGCTTCGCCTCAGTTGACAATGTTTTCTCGGGGTAACAATCTGCTCTATCATCCTCTCAGCTATGTGTTATTTATATATTGTTCCATTGCATTCAATACAAACTTAATGCTTTGTGTCAAATCAGTGTCCAGTTTGATGGTCAATTAAATTTGTGTACACGTGGTGTAAAAAGAAATGCAAATTACATGTAACTGTTGTAGATATACAGGATGTACTTATATTTTATAGGCAAACTTTTTAAGATAAGGAATTAAAAAAAAAATCTTGATATATCAAGTATAAAAATATTTGTATTCTTTATCATTTTCATATAGTTTACGACTTATATAAAAATATGGATATGTGGTATGATTGCCAATGAGACAACTATCCACCAAAGATCAAATGAAGTGGATGTTAGTAGTTAAAGGCAACAGTACGGCCTTCAACAATGAGAAAAACCCATACCGTATGGTCGGCTATAAAAGGTCATGACATAAAAAATATGAAACAATTCAATTGAGAAAACTAACAGCCTAATTAACAACAATACAGTTTACGAAAAACAAATATGACAGACATGAACCAACGACAACTACTGAACTACAGGCTCCTGACTTGGGACAGGCACATAAAGAATGTGGCGGGGTTAAACATGTTTTTGAGCGCTCAACTCTTCCCTAACCTGGAACAGTGGTGTAACAGTACAACAAAACACAAAGTGGACGTGGATAGGTACTTACACCTTCCAAAATAAAAAAGACGCTAAGTACAGATCTGAGAGTACTTGCAGTTACTGGCAGCTAGTTCAAAGCCAATAACAACTAATGAAAACAATCATGTATCTAAGAATAAAATATCAATCAGTGCACATCCAACATCCAATGGATTTAGTGTAAAGACGTCATTAACAGTCAGAGAAAAACATGCCCTTGTGCAATGCCAAACTATAGGTATCGACAGATTGTAGTACCGTGAAAGTACACATGTGTAATATTTAGTATGGTTTTAATTTACTGTACATTTAAAGTATAGAAGGAGGACAGAAAAAGCAAATCATAACTATAATTCTTAATCGACAAATACAATTAATTTTGTAATTCCTTAAATTATTTTAACTTCTAAGTTACCATTCCTTCCCTTATACACTATACACAAGCATTGTAACATAATAAAAGTTTACGCAGACAAAATTGTAACAGGTAAAGAAGAAAAGGTGAGGCAATGATAATTTTATCCATTTGAATTGCTAAAATGTCAACTACAATGACCAGTCCACTTCAAAAGAAAATGACGGATTTTTTAAGATAATTTCTTGCATTAACGACCGCCGTGTTCATTGCTTTACTGCGTTGTTATTGTTTGCGTTGTTGTTGCGCGTAATTATTCCAAGCCGTACACAAATCCAGCATCAGCCGTTTTAGCAAGTTTGCATCTTCATCCGTTGTCGCGTTACGTCCTTTAGAAATATGTCAATGGTAAAACACTATTTAAGAGAAAGTAACCAGAGAAATATCAAAAGGGCTTAACATCCGCATGAATGAAAATGAAGAATAAAAAAGCTCTCTTTTTCAGAAATAATGGAGCGTTGGAACAAAAGATTTAGGTCACAGGTGTATTTTAGGTAGATGAGTCTTGCATGCTAAATTAATGCCTGTTATTAATGTTGAATTACTGCAACAACTGAGTAAACAGAGAGAAAACCATTTCTGTGGCTTCGTTTAAAAATAGACTATCGTATATCAAAAATACATTTGCATAAAACACTAACTGGATTCTCATAAATAGTGCATATTTCAGGTTAATTTCATCTGAGGACTTTATCACACATTAACGAGAGTGCTCCTCTTCTTGCCGATTTGTTCTTTTATTCATATGAAGCTGATTTCATACAGGAGCTTCTCAGGAAGAACGAAAAGAAGATAGCATTGTCCTTTAACTTCAATTTCCGCTATATAGATGATGTCCTGTCACTAAATAATTCAAGTTTGGTGACTATGTTTAACGCATCTATCCTATCTAACTTGAAATAAGGGATAAACCGGTTACAATTAATTTAGTCTGCCTCATATCTTGACTTACATCTCGAAATTGATAATGAGGGTCGGTTGAGAAAAGAAATTTACGACGCAAGATATGATTACAGCTTCTCAAGTGTACATATTTCCCAGTTGATGCGGTATTCCAGGGCTTACTGCTCACAATGAAGTTATTAAACCAAGAGTTCTAAGTGGTGAAGTTGAAATCGTCCGTTCGAAAATTTTACGGACGCCATCACGAGTTGGTTCACCGTTATGGAATATCTGTTTCACAAATGACGACGGATATTTTCCAATCGTCTTAACCACTATCCCGTCCTCTTTTTCTCCGAATTAGACTCATCACCGGGTTTGTACTTACATGAGCAACACGACGGCAGCCTATGAAGATCAGGTTCTGCCTACCCTTCCGGAGCACCTGAGATCACCCCCGGTTTTGGATGGGGTTCGTGTTGCTTAGTCTTTATTTTTCTATCTTGTGTTTTGTATACTGTTGTTTGTCTTTTGGTCTTTTTCTTGTTTTTTATGGCGTTGTCAGTTTATTTTCGACTTATGAGTTTGAATGTCCCTTTGGTATTTTCACCTCTCTTTCGAAGAGTGTTGTGTTTATTTTTTAAACGATCATATTTAACCAAGTGCTGTAATTACCTTAGCTAGTTTCGTAAAGGAGCTAGCATATTTTGATCCTACTCTCCAAATGTGCCGTACCTTATTTCCTTGATTAGTGATCATCCGATGTGCTGTGTGTAGGACCTTTATTTTTATGGAATGTTTTATCCTTACGACACGTGGTTTTGATCGGCCATTAAGATGGGATAACTCCATCACATTAAATACCTGTTCGAAGTCAGCTGGCTCTCTGGATCATATGTTGATGGTTGTTTACCTTTGTTTCGAAGTTTATTTTTTCGGATGAGTCCAGCGTAAGCGTTTAGTGTGATCTTATGTACTGTCATCTAAGTAATGTAATCATTGTTGTCCTTTTTATAAATTACATGGTAGGAAAATGTAATTAGCTCTATTTCAAATAAATCCTGCACTACCAGAATTAAACGAATGTTTTATTGGAACGTTTTTAACATGTTTAAGGGTAAATGACATTTTTGTACGGATATACATTTCTGGATATGATAAGGAACCGCCTTCAAACTTTTTTAAAAAGATCAATTACAATACCTACAACTAATCGTATCCTTACTTTATTAAGTTAATATTGTTTCGTTTTGTACTCATAAAGTGAAATTTAAGTTCTTTGTGTTTTACCTTCAAACATGATAAGGAGATGTGGTGTGATTGTCAGTTAGACAATTCTTCGAAAGACCAAAAGACAACGATTTAAACAATTTCAAGTCACCGAAAGGCTTCTAAACTTGAGCAAACCTAATACTGTATAGGTCGCTATAAAAGGCATTGAGATTACAAAATGTGTTATGATTCAAACGAGAAAATTGACGGGCTGAACTAGACTACAACTTGAATATCTAAAAAGAGCGCTCAAACCTTCCATAACTAGAACTGTGGTATACAAAAACAATACGCAAAATGTAATCGCCAATTTGAAAACGAAAAGACACAAGTACCGATATAAGATTACTTGCCCTTTGGATACTTTGATAACAATAAATGTTTCACTATTCATGAAATTCGTTTTTCCGAAATGATTGAATATAGTAGTCAAATTGTTTTATATTAGCGATAATATCTTAAGCCTAATCGCAGTATATCCTATATACACAAAAAGGTTTATTAAATCAAAACAAGTGTGAGGCAACAAATTTGAAACATGACATTGTTTAATATATAAAAAGAGGGAAAAGTCTCTAGAAGAAAAAAAAACAATGCTTTTGAAAAACGTGATAGTATGCTCTAAAACGATCCCTGCAACAATTTCCCTAATGCCTTCTTGTAAGCATTATCTCCTCTATAAAAATACAAGCATTGCAATGATCTTAGTCCCATTGGAAGATTGATGAACTGTTCTAAATATACCGGTACTATGAGTGATTTTCTTGAATATAGACAGTCGGAAAGGTTTGACATATTTGATACATCCGGCCATGCTTTACAGACAAAATTGTTTGACAGCAGAAGAAATACTATTTTTGAGGATTGAACTGCTCTATCTACAGTGTCTAGAAAATTTTTGTCAACTCCTTCCTCAAAGATAAATTCACCGACATGAATATTATTCTTTTCACTTGGGACTTCCAGAATGTTTTCTTTAAATGTCCTTACAGTACAGGCGTCTGTTGTATATGCTAGAAGAATTATATTGGAATCTAAAAAATATTTTTGAACAAAATATAGCATTTTAGAAATATATGATAGAATTTTGCGTATCAAACAATTGGAATAATGTTAAGACATCAATATTCAGTATAATGCTTTGGTATCATGATGATCAAAACAACTCGTAATACATAATAAATGGTGTCAAAGTTCATTGAATCCTTCACTGAAAATAAGCACACACTTTATATTACTAAACTCACAATACGAAATATTCGCAGTTAGATGTTGTTCATGTAGCATTGTTTTTCGCTCAATGAAGCTCTTCCATTTTGTTCGGTACTCAAAACATAAATATAAAATATGTGACGTTTATGTTGCACCATATTTACAATGTCCTGTTTTTTTTTTGGTGTCAATAACGCTATATGTATTGACCAGTTGACTATCAGTAGCCTACTTAGCCATGAATATAAACGCTGTACGTGACTTTAAGTTTCCCATTTTTCGCTTTGAGAGTTTTGTATGAAGGTATATTCATAATTACACATACGGTGACCAACTTTGTTTACTTCTATGTCATTTGGTCTCTGGTGGAGAGTTGTCTCATTGGCAATTATACAACATCTTCTCATTTCTATACCTAATTTCCTTATTATATACCAATAACGTTACAGAAGACTGGGTAAGCTACCGAAATCCGTTAAGTGAGTTGTTCTAGAAAAGAAACACACTTAATGGGATACTATAAAGCTAATGCTAAAGCGTGTACATACCTGGCATTTCAGAGGTTACGTCTAGTGTTATTGGTTCACTATATGTTGTACCAGCGATATTTGTTGCTTCACAAACATAATGCCCACTGTCTGACATTTGTACATTTCGAATTGTAAATGAAGGTTTAATGCTCCCTTCCATTGTTTCATTTTCTGTTTTCTTTAAAACGTTCCATCTGTTTTTAGTATATCCTTCTCCTTTTGACCAGATGATATGTTTAACCGCAGGGTCTGCTTGTATTCTACATTCTAATGATATGTTTTGTCCAGTTGAACAGGATATTGCGGATTTTTCAATCAAAACTCTTGGCTTACCTAATTGACAAGCAACATATGATTTTGAAATTTATTCATATAGCATAATGTACTATTATATTATTTATTTATGTATGTCTCTGTCCTGAGTGTTCTTGCGTTTAGTTGTAATGTATTCCTGTCACGTAATTTGTCATTTTAGCGGTATTTTCAACATTGCCATATAAGCGGGAGGTTTGGCTAGCCATAAAACCAGGTTCAACACACCATTTTTTTCTTAAAATGTCCTGTAGGCTGAACCAAGTCAGGAATATGGCAGTTGTTATCAAATAGTACGTTTCTATGTATGTTGGTGTTTGTTTTTGTAGCAGTTGAGTTGTTATGTTGTTCCTTTGTTTTCCTCTTATAGTTGATGTGTTTCCCTCGGTTTTGGTTTGTGACCCGGATTTGTTTCAGTTAAATCGATTTATGACTATTGAAGTAAAACAACAAAAATACCGACCTCCAAGGAAAGTTCAAAACGGAAAGTCCCTTAACAGTTGGCAAAAAACTCAAACACATCAAACGGATGGAAAACAACTGTCATATTCCTGACTTGGTACAGGCATTTTCTTATGTAGAAAATGGTGGATTAAACAGCGGATTACAACTGTTGCCTTTATTTATCCATTTCAAACATTTTTAGCACACTGGCAAGCTCTATTTGTAAGGAAGCTTGACAATCTGAACATCAGCAACATATATAGCAATATAGTTAGGAACAAGATAGATGTTTGTATATGTAGAATTCAAAGAGATACTTTAGACATGCATTTATAATACTATTTTGTGTTCGTAATTATTTGTTGTAACATGTTAATATGAAATTTGTATCCATAATCTCATTCAAATATATTTATGTTGTTAAAAAGATCAAGCTTGTAAACATAAACAAACTTTTGACGAATTTATCATTATATTTTTGAAATAACATATCGCAAGATGATAAAGCCTGCATTTGCATTTTTTTTAAATTGAAAGCAAGCGTTGATATCAATCTCTATACAGTTGTCAGTAGTTATGAAACCTTTTTTTCTTAAGGTAATTTCTCCATGTTCTCTTTGTGTGGACTGTTTTTTTAATGTTATTGTTACGTTTAACCCCTCTATGACTTTGAAAGAAAATGCTATCCATTTAGTTATATATATGTGAATTGCGTGTGGAGATTTGCTACATAAATTAACATCATATAAAATAAGGAGATGTGGTATGATTGTCGATGAGACAACTATCCACTAAAGTTCATATGCCCCGACATGAAAAATATGAAACAATTCAATTGAGAAAACAAACGGCCTAATTTATAACAAAACAATTTAAGAAAAACAAATATGACAGACATGAACCAATGACAAAACACTGAACCACAGGTTCCTAACTTGGGACAGGCATATAAAAAAATGTGGCGGGGTTAAACATGTTTGTGAGAGCTCAACCCTTCCCCTAGCCTTGGACAGTGGTGTTACAGCACACAACATAAGAACAAACTATAAAAACCATTTGAAAAAGGCTTATTTCATCAGATCTATACAAAACAGAAAAACATCTCACAGTTCGGAAGTGACAGGGTATTTATACATCCCTAGCAACAAAACGACACAAAGTACAGATCATATACATTTTTTACCATTCAACTGATTTCTTTCCTTTTAAAACGATAGGTAAATTAAAATTTTTATTATTATCAGTATTGTCAAACTGTGTTATTCGAAGTATCTGTACAAATACATATTGTTTTATATATATATTTAGCGAGATAATTGCTACGGAAGATGGTTAAATTTATTTTTTAATTAACGTATTTCTGCATATCGAAAAACTCATCTGCCACGAATTTGGTGTTGTCTTAAATATGATAAAATGAGAGTCGAGTACCAATCTGCTATTGTGTGATGTCTAATCAACTGATATGATTTATCCACATCTTTTATAGGAGTGACAAGACGGGTGTCATATGTTGAACATGATCTGCTTACCCTTCCGGAGCACCAGAGATCACTCATGTTTTTGTTAGGTGGGGTTCGTGTTGCTCAGTCGTTAGATTTCTATCAGCTGTTTTGTGTACTGTTCTTTGTCTTTTTTGGGGGCTTTTTTTTGCCATGGTATTGTCAGTTTGTAATGAATTTGAATATTCCTTTGGTATCTATTGTCTCTTATTTAATGTGTTTTATTGAGAGAAAGAGAGAAAATTGAGAAACTTGTTCGCTTAGAAATGTTGAAATTATAAAGAAACTAAGGTTTCAACTCCCTCAGGCAAAGTTGACCACAGATGGAGTTGGCTATTTTTTTAGGTACTATTTGGTTATATAGCTCTTCAATTGTTTCGGTTTTTATACATTTTTGGCTTTCAAAAATTCAGCTTTGATCGACCCTGATGGAGGTAAATCCAGAGAAACGCTTTGGACGCGTTGAATGTATAACGTGTTGTTTTCATTTCTCACTTCTTTATCTATTTATACATCCTTGGCTTTCAAATATTTGACTTTAAGTATTCTTGACGCATTACATTAACAAAGTGTTATTTTCATTTTTTAGAACATTTATAATGTTAGCTCTTTTCTATATTGTTGTCTGTTTTCATTGTTCATATTCATCATTTCTGTTTCTTCCGACGTTAACTAATAATATAAGCGCATTGGACGTGCCACGTGTCATTTACTGTAAAATAAAATTTATCTGATCAAAATTACTCACAGAAGACTTTTAATTGGCATTCATCACTTAAACCCTCTCCGACACTGTTCGTAGCTTTACATATATAGCTTCCTTCATCGTCTTTGCCTATATTAATAATGCTTAGGGCTGGATGTCGTGTGTTTCCTCCTGTATAACGTTTACTCGTCTGTAGCAACTCAACTAATTGTCCATCGATTATTCTATACCATTGCAAACTATCAATGTCTGGTTTGGCGTCTATATTACAATCTATATTGACCAATTGACCATCACAAGCATTCGTTTCTAATTGGACTATTACAACTGGTTTGTCTAAATATATAATAGTAGTTCAGTTTTCTGTTTCTCAATTTTTCTTTGGCAATGGGATAATATTTCATCGATTTGTGGGCTATTGATTGGCCTATTGTTATCGTCCTCTCCCCTTTCAAACTAATTGATGTAGATTACCTACCTGTTATCAATTTTCTTGTTTTATTTTCAAATGGATTTTAATTATAAATAAATTTGTGTTTTTTTTTTATTGATATGTGTATTATGTAAGGTCCTGTGTTACGTTACCAGGCAAGCTTTGTTTCTTGTCCATATTATGATCATTATTATCATATTTACTATATATATAATTATGTCTGACACTATGATTAAAATAATCGTTTTAGCATATTCTAACTCTGGAGAATATCTAAGCTTTGCAAATAATATGCATATTTACTTGGACAGCCACATAAAATAAATGTATACGTGTGCCATATTTTTATTTTTTAAGTACGTTAAAAAATAAAAATATGGCACACGTATACATTTATTTTTTAACGTACTTATAAAATCACAACAGAAAGTCAAATGTAACAACGGTTTCAATCAAACATGTATTTCTCACGACCCCGCTTATGTTCTGTTCAAGTTAAGCAGTTTTCAAAGTTATTAAGGCTGGGAAAAAAGCTCACTTCAAAACTGCGACTGTCAATTATCTTAGTAAATTTTGACTTCAGTGTCTATACGTTGCACACCAATAACAAACTGCAATTACAGCGCTATGAAATATTTAGAAGCACTTTGCTTTTATTTTTAATAGGGAAAAAAGAATAAAAGTCAAATGCCATTCAATTTCTCATAGTACGAAGTAAAAGATAGGTGTGGGTTTCATTCAGGGATATGCTATCCTTATATCATTAAATATTTATCCCCAAGGGTGACTGGGGAATAGAAGTATGGTCACTATTGGTCTTCCTCCGACCAGCAGTAAAACCCTTGCTAAAGTGGGGCGTCCGTTTGGCTGTGCGGGATGTACAAATTTGCAGCCACGTCCGGTCAGAATGGGGACGTTAAATCCGATGCCTCGTGTAAAGAGAGTGCCACGCTCTTTGCACGTTAAGAACCCTTGCAACAACTCTTTGAGGGGTCCGTAGGTGACCTGTTGCAAGGCTAAATTTCTGTCCCTATCCAATATACCCTCATTTCCCGTGGCAGTCTAAATTTCTCCGACCTTAATCCCCGACGCCCCTATAACAGAACCTACCTATTGTGTTTATTGTTAATTTGTTCTCGTCCTGAATATGCATGAAATATTTGCCACTGGACGTTAAGCAACCAACAACCAATCAATCAATCATTAAATATTTAACACAAAGAAATATATTCAAAGCATACGAATCGTTTGGCTTTAAAAGAAAGACAAAAGTAAATAAAGACAAGTAATAGCACATTGTCTAATACAGACTAACAATTACATACTGCTTTGGTATATTGATTGATTCATTGGTGCCTAACGCCACTTTCAACACTATTGTGCTATTTCGTGGCGGTCAGTTTGTATTGGTGGAGGAAGCTGGAGTACCTATAGAGAACCACCGACCTCAGGTAGGAAAACTGAAAATCCTAGTCAATTAAAATTGGAGTCGAGTATACCTGCCCCATGCGGGATTCGAACTCACAACTTCAGTGTTGACATTGTTCGACTACTTAGACCAATCGGCCATCGAGGCCCCTTGATATATTGACTTAACCAATTCAAGTCAAATGCAACAGTAATGAAAACAATTAATTTGTTACTTACATAGAACCTGCAGGAAGCACTTTCCACTGGAAGTTGTTCCAACCGAATTTGACGCGCGACACATGTAACATCCGGTGTCCATTTTGTCAGCGTGCAGTATGGTCAATTCGGCGATGCTCAAATTTCCACCATGATAGTTCATCCCATTAACATCTATAGCTCTTTCTTTTCCGTCAACTTCTTTATACCAAACTAAAGACTGGACATGAGGTTCTGACTTTAATATACAGGTAAGTGTTACAGACTGATCCTCGCATGCTTCAATGTTCAATGGTATAGAAATCACAGGTGGAGCTGAAAGGAAATAAAAGGATTTATAAGTTATCATTTGATGTTGTTTTCTTAATTCAAGTTGAACAATATTCTCATGAATTAAATTATCAATTAAATAAAGGTCGACCGGCATGAATTGAGGGATTTTGGACTGAATTTCAAAAAAGAGTGATTGCAAGATAGGTTTACAAATGTTGCTTTAAACGTACTTATCTCTTATAAATCTGTTGTTACAAGATTTTGTAACAAACAAAGAGCGCATCTTTTACGAACTTCTACACCCCGTAAAATCAATAGGATACAGTTTCGACATGGATTTAACAGTCGGGAGTAAGCATATATTCTATTCCATGGGCTAATGTTAAAAGACGACACCATGCTTTGTAAGATACGGACACGCTGAGTTAGATGTAATATGTATTCTCTTATATGTAATCTTATAATCAATAATTTGGATAGTTTAAGGAAGTGCATCACCTCAAAATTTAAGAAGAAAAAACCAGAAAGCCTCGAAAGAAGTAATAGATAAATTCTTTACTTAAAACTTTTGAGAAACAAGTATCAACAAACTTGTTGTCAAATATAGGCAGGCGCGTAGCTCCCTATAAGCCAACACGCAGTTGCGTGCACATCGGCATGCTGAAAAAAGTGCACATAAAATTTCCGGCGTTGAACACGACATGACGTCGAAACGTAGCGGAAAAGGTGAAAAGGCTAAATGGAAAACTATTGACAGTTTTTTTTTAACTAAACCCCTTTCAATAGAAACGAAAAGTTCTTCAGAAGAACCCATTTGCCATCAATCCTTGCCAGAGTCTGAGAGAATAAATCATGACCTTGAAAATGCAACTGCAAGCTCCAGCTCAGTTTCGACCGTCACCTCCAAAGCCAACACCCCTTCGTACCGGACATGTCAAGTCTGCACGATTTCAATTTGCAGATGACAGAAGTTAAGATGCAATTACTAACATCCAACTGGAAAGATGTAAATAATTTTGACTTCCCGGCGAGCTATGTTGATTTTAATTCTTCCAAGCCACTTTAAGTGTGTAAAACGTTTCCCAAAATCATGGAATAGCATATGCCAGGGGTAATTCTTTGGATTTGATGGGGTATGTGGAAATGACTTTAAAATTGTGTCCAATTCAATAGTAGAAATCATGTCTGAGTCAAAAGTATACCGGTAAAAAAATAAATAGTGTTTATGAAAATCCATACCCTGAAAAACAGTCAATTTGGAAAAGCACAGACCCAAATTATTACTATACTATCGATTGTCTAAATTACAACGTATGAACCCGAATTTATCGTAGTTCTTCATACCCCGGTTAAAAAAACCTCATCGTCTGATTTCCAGCAAACCGTAATTTAAACCCTCAAAAGGGCGGTGGGGGGTATGTTGACTAACTTTATGCAGATATCATCAGAAAATCGCTTCTCTGCGCAGTATCTGCTTCCTCGTGTTGTTGGAAATATAACCAACGAACAAATCGCAACATTGTTTGAGACATACGACTGAGACTGACCTGGCATGTAATTTAGACGAATTCAATCGGGAGGTCGCTCGATGGCAAACACCCTGGTGTATAACACCTCGCGATCAGATGCCAACTTCGCTGTGTGAGACACTCGATGCGGTAAGAGGGTATGAATGCCCTTTACCGTCAGGCGTCAAACGGTCATTTTCGGCTACCGTTAGCGTCAAATTGGTTAAAATTTTACCGTGATTCGTCAACATATCCTTATCGTGATTCGTCAGAGCTTTCAAATAATTATCGTTACCGTTATTTTTGGAAAAAACATTAACGTGATTCGTCAAAATCTGTCGATTTTTTTATCGTCGTGAAGAAAGTCTTCATTTCATCGTCATGCACCAAAAATTACCGTTAACGTCATTTGGCAAGATTTTTTACCGTTATTCGTCATGAAGGTACCACCATTACCACCCTCCGGTAAGCCCAGTGTTGTATCCTTAAGTATTTTGAGTATTATGTTGACAATGCTGTTGACAAGTGCTACCGCGGAGAGATCGTTCAGTGTACTACGTCGGTTGAAAACACATGTACGATCAACCATGAATAACGATAGGTCATCATCGCTAGCATTAATTGCATATTCATCCGGATTTCAGTGTCAATATTGACATAGCAATGGAGAAGTTCGTTTCTGCTAAGAAACGAAGAGCAGATTTTGGACAATTTTGAGTAAATTCTGTCTCACAAAAATGTGTTGCTTATGTATTCAAATTACCATGATTTACCTTATTCAAAAGAATTCTGAATAGTTTTGCATTCATGAATTGTCTATAAGTCCTATGTAGCACAACTTTTAACCCCCCTATGACCGAAAACCAAAAAAATATCATTTTCTGCATAAAATGTTCCAATAAATTTTCGCCTCGATCCGCTCGGCGGTAGAACGGCGTGCACATCATTTTATTCTAGCTATGCCCCTGATAGGTTCTAATTTAATTTACCTCCTTTGACCTCTAATTGTATATCCTTGCTACGTTCTTTTCCGGCTACATTTTCTGCTTCGACGAAATATACACCACTGTCGTTTACTTTTGCATTAACAATAGTGAGAGATGGCTGTTCAACTGTACCACCGTCGTATCTTTCTGATGAAGAAACCTTATTTGATTTGTAATTTTCTGATTTATACCAGGTGACTTTTGTAATGGAGGGCTCACTAATAATATCACAACTCAATTTTACACTTGTACCAGCTTCGGTTGAAATTTGTCCTTCATGAATATTCAACTGAGGTGTGTCTATAAATATTGTAAATTAGAACGTTATTTTGTTTTTAAATTCATTTGCAGAAAATTCTCGTTTTACAATTCCATCATTTGTTTGGTACATCCAGGGTAAATAATAACATGACATTGTTTTTATTTTTATAAAATTTACAACTGTCCTGTTACATAATATCATATTTTATGTGTTAACCTTTTGATACTGATACTTCAAAGAAAAGTAAACCATAACGTTAAATAATCCCACAACGACTAAAACCATCAAATGAAATACTGTACAACATATGCAAACATTAAAAGGACACAGAACAACGACGGAATGTAATAGAAATGAAAGACACTTGGAAATATCAATTAGACTGAAGCTCCCTGACACAATAACCAACATATCAATACAGTTTGTTGAGCTATTTTTGAAACCTGGCTGAAGAAAAAAAACCATAATAAAATGTGTTTTGGTTGAAGGGGCATTAGCTACGAGATATAAAAAAAAATAAAATATGATATTGTTTGTTCAATCATCAATGAAAGTAAAATAATGAAAAAATAATTCGCCTTAAGCAGCCAGTTTGGTTCACTTTTGTCAAAATAAGCTAAGAAACATAGCTGATGAATTATGCACTTGCAAGTGAATAATTCGACCTCATTGAATCCGTATTTATGTGACCTTCTATTTAACCCCTTAGCTAGAGATGGGTTACGCATGAATTAGGCGTGTTCAGTTATTAAAAGGAAAAGAATGTCAACATTGAAAGTGAAACAAGGGTAAACCATTCAGTTGACGGATACGATCCACAAAAAAATCATTCTTATACAGGTAAAAACGATGATTAACATATTTGTCAACCCATAATATGAAATCAAGCAGACCTAGAAAAATCCAATTGCTATATATTTATGTTTATATCGGGTTATATGACCGTCTTCGGAGGTCACCTTGATGGTTAATTAGATGGCGTCTAAACTAAAATATTACGAAATGCTGAAACATATTATCGAGTCCATACATCGTAAATCGTTTTTTTTTAGACTTTTTTATAATTTGGATATACGTTTTAGTATGTTATAAATCAAATATGAGAATTTTAGTCAAATCGGTGAACATGAATTTAACAGCTAATGCCCCTTCAAGTATATGCAATAACTAGAACATACAGAAAAATTGCCTTGAATATATCCCTTTTAATAAATTTAAAAAACCAAATATGTCGTCAACGCAATATATACATGCACAACGAAAAAGTCTAATAATTATAAAATTACTTAAATATCGAGGTCTGTGTAATAATTCCACAAAAAATAAATCGTCCGGAACGAACTTCTACTCACCATTATATATAAATCAGCTAGATGTGAACAGCCATAACGCAGTAAATTCGAACATTCGTTATTTTGGAAAGGTGTGAAGAAGAAAGAATGTAAACTGATAACAATGGCACACTAACGTTTTTTTTTCCATTTGATAGGTTAATGACATGGAAATAGCAACATCATAAGTATTTGGCGAACATGTTTGAGTTACTCACCAAATATAACCGTAAAAGAAATATGTTCACTGCTTATTGTTCCAAACCGATTGCTTGCTTTACAAGTGTATCTCCCTTCGTCTAATTTGGAAACGGCTGTAATGGTCAAATGCGGCGAATCAAGATTTCCGCCGATATAGTGTTTACAATCCAACATAAGTGCACAGTCATCTTTAAACCAATTCAGAGATGTTATGTCTGATTTAAGATGACACATAATGGTGATTGATTTTCTTGACAGCACTGAAGAGGCTGTAGAAAGCTTGATCTCAGGTGTTTCTATAACATAGAGGTATGTTTTTGAATAATGGTTATTAAGTCTGATTTCAGTTGAAAGCTATCAGTCATTTATAACAAAACAATTAAATAATGGTATTGAACTGCAGAAATTATGTAAAACCATAATAATGTGGTATAAATATATGATAGACACCTTTTGAATAATTACAAATTGTTAATCTCATTTTAAATCAAAAACGTCAAATTATGGACTTAGGAGGTTTGTCTTATACTATAACTTACAGTATCACTGTTACTAGTCTACATCAAAATAGATATTGAATCATTAATGGACACGAACAAAATTTAACCCCGGCATATATAAATATGGTTGTTAATGTCAAATGTCTGATTTTTTGTGGGATATTAGGGGCTCTTTATAAGTTTGTGTTTTTATAAAAAATTTTGCAGTTCCATGTAAATCATGTAAACAAACTTATTTTTGCGAATCGAGTAGATTGTTTTCGTGAGCAATAGAGAATCGCGAAAAAAAATCGTCGCTAATTAGTCGCTAATTAGACTTTAAAAATGAGTAGACATGTATCTAATGCAAGGGTTCATTCAACATATGCCAACATTTTGAAATATAGGTATAAAACTGTATGACAAAATGTTGGCATATGTTGAATATATACTATGGCATTTGTTACTCTAGATGTATAAATGACAACGTGTTTACTTACAGGAAAAATCGTAATGAAAACACAGATGGCATGATGTAAGCGAATATATTAGGCCATATAATTGTGAGGTAAATCATACCCTGTAGGTGTGTACATAATCGGCTTCTTATTGATTGACGATCATTCATCTTCTTACCCAACCGTTAAAGATTACACTTGTTTGATTTTTCACCTTTCAACTGCTTAAATAACCTAACTAGCGCATAGACACTGGCTTTATGTGTGACATTTTAACAGGATCAGCGACTTGTTGAAGCTGTATTTAATTAAACCAAAGCATTGTCTAAATTTACAACTCGTATCTTTGTATTTATAATATTGCTGACAAACATCTTTTACGTGACCGTCAAATGATACGACACAACAATTTTGTGCGTGAATTCAGTTCCCATTCGATTACATTGAAGTCATTGACAATAGAGGTGAAGATTCTGTATGGTTAATATAAAATACACGTTAGGGAGAATGTTAATCGCGAGAGTAAATCTCAACAAAACTGACTTGACAATCGTGAAACGCGAAAAAAATTGTATACAAAAATAAATAGGTTTACAATGTATATTCCTAAATTATCTAAATTTTCGGAAAGATTTACATATGGTAAAGACACTTGTCTATTATTGAATTACTTATGTTGAACTCTTGATGTCTTTGCTTGTTTCTTTTTTTTCTGAGGAATAAGTTCATTGCCCACATCTATGTTTATTCATATCACTCTCTTTCATACACTTAGGTGATAAGTTTACACATTAAACAAGGTTTACCTCCTTCAACTGTCACTGTGTCACTCCAACTATCCCCAAAGTCGTTTTGCGCATACATAACATAAGAACCTGTATCATTGCAGCCAATATTTGTTATGGTTAGTGACGGGACGTTGACTGTTCCCCCTGAATACTTTAACAATTCTGATATAAGTGTTTTCTCTTCCCCGATCAATCTATACCACTCTACTCTTTTGGGTTTTGGATGGCATTTGATTTCACATCTTAGTGTAACGAATCCAGCAGCTTTAACGGTATATTTTGATGCCGAAAGTAATATAACTGGTTTAACTGAAAATAAATATTGACTACAAGTAAATTGATCATTAGAATATTTATGTTTGTGTGTTCAATATCGAGAAGATATGTTTTTGGACATCTGCGACCCGGTAAATACATCAATGAAAAGTTGTGATGTCATAAAATTTATAGGCCAGGTTTAATACAGCAATTTCTTTTTCATAAACATTTTTGGTAAGTAAACAAAGGTCAAAAGTGTCTGGCTAAATTTTATTTAAACGTTTTTGGAAATTAAGCTTATTTGGCCTTCATTCATGATTTTTTGGCATTGTTTGGGCTCAAAATTGTCTCTGTGTATGTGTGAGATAAAAAAATGGAAACAACACATTATCAATCTCATGAGTCCGAAGCGATTCTCTTGATCCTACCCATCAAGAACGCTCATTAACTACTAAGATAATGTATAATTTAAAAAAATACCGAAATAACTATTACTTCATCACTGTAAAAACCATGACGAAGAACTTTGTAACATGAAAATATAAACTTTAAAGAACATAAATTCAAAATTTAAATGAGTACATTGTCAAATGTATTTGATTGTATAAAGTTATACTTTATGAGACTTCGAAATCCAACCAACTTAAAACAAGGATTATATGACATTTGTATAAAAGAGAGGCGAAGGATATCAAAGGAACATTCAATCTCATAGGTCGAAAATAAACTGACAAAGCCATGACTAAAAAAGAAACAGACAAACAACAGTACACAAAACACAACATAGAAAACCACAGACTGAGAAACACGAACCCCACCAAAACAAGGGGTGATCTCAGGTACTCAAGAAGGGTAAGTAGTTCCTGCTCTACATGTGACACCTGTCGTGTTTATAAGTTATATTTCAAATGATTTTATCTAGAAAAAAAGATTCTGTTGAAATTTCAATACATAATTATCGCGTATATTAATCAATGTTTCCTACAGAGCTGTGATATATAGAAACCTTTTTTCGAGCAATTTGTTTTTTTATTAAGCCATAGTACAGAGACTACTCATGGTTATTAAAACAAATAGTACTTGTGAAGATATTTTAAGCACTCGTGACCTTAACCTTTCACCTACTGGCCTTAAAATTGATAAACTTTCTCCCTTGTACTACAGTCAACCACTTATTCAAGTTTTTTTTTTTAAACAACCAAGTGCCCATAATTTTACAATTTGTTTCGTCTATTATAAGCAGCTGTGACCTTGAATTTTAATTTTCGATTGGTTTTCGCCTATCTTTTATCTTTCATCGATATACCTTGTTAACTTCCAAAGAAACATTATCCGGAAATAAGTTGTTCGGCCAAAAATATATTTTAGTATTTATTATATATAAAATATTTGATCATTGTTTTTAAGATTATAAACATCGTGAAAGTTTAATGACACCGTTATTGGGAACACAGTAACTGTTTCTATAGCCAACATTTAGATGGCATCTCGGCATGTAAACTATCAGTCATTTAGAGTATCATCTAACTGAACCCGTCGCTATGATACTTGCGTATCTTAAAAAAACTCATTAAAGATACTAAGATATCAGTTCAGATGACATACACCCATGGCCAGCAGACGTTGGTTTCGATATTTTCATGGTTTGAATCATACGGTTTTGAATGTAAATTTCATGCATGTTGTAATTTTACTTAATGTAATGTTGCAACTTCCTCCAAAATTGTTTTAGATAGTTTTATATATTAAACATTGCCATAAAAGCGGGAAGTTTGGCTAGCCACAATACCAGGTTCAGCCCATCATTTTTTTCTTAAAATGTCCTGTACCGAGTCAGGAAAATGGCCATTGTTATATTATAGTTCGATTCTGTGTGTGTTACATTTTAAGGTTGTGTTTCTGTTGTGTCGTAGTTCTCCTCTTATATTTGATGTGTTTCCCTCAGTTTTAGTTTGTAACCCGGATTTGTTTTTTTTTTTCTCAATCGATTTATGAATTTCGAACAGCGGTATACTACTGTTGCCTTTATTTACATGCTTTATTTTGAACATGATTGGTTATGTCGTCATATGTGATGCACCTTTGGTTTTTCAAGCATTTAGTCTTGAGAGTAACTGATTAAGATTATTCCAGAAACAAGTATCTTCCACTGTTAATGGTTATCATATACAGTTTTTATAGCGAGTATAGAGAGATAACCATCATAAAAGTTTACAGAATTACCTGCAACATCTAACTGCACAACTCTACTTTGTCCTGTTCCAACAATGTTTTTAGCTTTGCAGCTATATGAAGCTTTGTCTTGTTCATCAATATTATGTATTGTAAGAGAGGGTGTTTGGATGCTACCACCAGTATATTTAGAACTGTGTGATGCCAGTTGTATTTTTCGAGCATCTTTGAGCCAAGTCAATTTAGTAACTGGTGCAGAGGATGAAACATTAATATTACAACTAATTGTTGTGGTCCTTCCCGTCAAGACTAAAGCAGCGCCGTCGATTCTCACTGTTGGTTTATCTTAAATTAAATGTTTGTCAATTAATATGGTAAATATCATTCACATGAAACAAACTAATTCAAACATTATTATACTAAGTTTGGTACAAAAACCTATGTATGCTTAATATATTTTTAAATGTCTAAAAGATGCTTCAGTTGTTCCACGGTTGTTAAAAGCTTTGCATATTTAAGACATATCAATTGCAATGTAATACTATCACCATAATTTGTTACGTTAAGTAGACATGTTTTTCAACAGACCAGTCAACAATATCAACCTACTGTGCTCCAAGCTTCAATGTTATCAGACATTTCAAGAGATGGTGTTCTCTCAAAGAATAATGTAAACTACAGTTA
This sequence comes from Mytilus californianus, assembly GCF_021869535.1. NCBI lineage: Eukaryota > Metazoa > Mollusca > Bivalvia > Mytilida > Mytilidae > Mytilus > Mytilus californianus. The sequence goes on from NW_026262668.1 coordinate 4,440,447, forward strand.
GGAGAATATATTGATGGCATCTATCCAATTGAACTTAAGTAAATAGTACTATATGAACTAGATACAGAAAAGACTTCTTTTTATCTTTACTTAGATTTACAGTTTGACAATGAAGGACGGTTAAGGTGTAAAGATTTACCGATGGCTTCAATTGTGAATTTTTCCATTTCTGCTCCAATTTGAAGCAGGCTGAAGAATTCACGATATTAAACGGAAAAAGTGTCCTGTCATGCTTTTCTGAATAGAGGGTTGCTGTTGAACAAGTATAATTAGTATAAAGTTAAGTTGTCACTACAAAAATGTAACGAATTCCATTATGATTTGGTTGACAGTTATTGAATATTTGTATCTAAGTTGACCGCGGATAGGTTGCATTTGCTATGGCAACAACCCCGTTCTCTTATCCAAGTTTACGACATCACTCAACGCAATTCATCACTTTAATTAAGTATTTTGTCGACTGTTGCTTGTATTTTTTACCTTTTTTGTTTCGCTATGTTGTTGTTAGTCTTTCATTGACTTATTTTCATTTCTCCAAGGTTTATTCATCATTTCTTGAACGCTTTGTTAACTTTTCATGTACAACCACTATATTTAATCTATTGAGCATTCACGTTATATCATGTGTGTTGATTATTGTTTGCATCATTGTGTTTTTAAGAAATATCCTTAGACCTAATACCTATAATATTCAAAGCAACTGAGTTACTCGTCCCTGTTCCAACTAAGTTTGTCACCTCACAATTGTACACCGCTTTATCAGTATCATCAACATTGCTTATTGTCAATGACGGTTGATGAATTGTTCCTCCACTATATTTGGTGGCATTCGCATTTATTCTTATTTCATCCCCATTTTTGAGCCATGTCAATGACGTTACATCTGGTAAAGATGTAATCTCACATTCAAGAATAACTGTTGTTCCGAATATAACATTTTCTTCAACCTTGATAATGGATTTTGGAATTTCTAAAACATAAAAAACGGCAAAATGTATTGTATCTTAAACATTACGATGTCTATAACACATTAAGAGGTATGTGGACTTATTAGCAACCCAGTTCCCTTTACGATTCTCAAAACAACAGGTGTTGAAAAGCACTATCATGTTACAACTCATCGCTGTCATGCTGCTCACCAAACATAGTCGTTGAGACAAAACGTGACACAGTATTTGTTTTTATTCAACATATTGAAAATTCAATTCAAAATTTCAGCAAAAATAGAAAGTATTTGTCCGTCTGACTGATTTAATAAGCTCTCAAATGCAACAACTAATCACTGTCAAGGGCTCAAATATGGAACAATTCTGTCCAGTAGGTTCTGAGAGAAAAATTCCAATTTTGTCAACATATTGAACATTTTAACAGGAAGTAGTTGTTTCATCATCCCAAAAATCAGACGAACTCATTGAGTGGGTATAATGTAAGATTTTACTTGTAAAATTTACGACTTTGTTCAATTCATAACTTCGTACAGCCCGGTTAATGATATTCAAAATCAAAATCGAAAAGGACACACGTACAGCTTAAATGATCAAGCCTTGATAATGACAATTATTGTTTACATAACGGACTATTAAAGGCCGTACTTTGACCTATAATGGTTTACTTTTACAAATTGTGACTTGGATGGAGAGTTGTCTCATTGGCACTCATACCACATCTTCTTATATCTATATACCAATAAAGCCTTATTCTATTTACTATATGAAACATACTTCTGTAGAAGTTATAATGTCCATAAATTCTTTTCTAATAACGATCGCGCTATCTTATTTGCTGTAGATAAACCTATGCAGGTATTGTCGTAATATATATATCAATAATGAAACTTTTTTTAGCACATTACCTCCATATATTTTCAAAAATATATCATTGCTATTGACAGATCCTGTAGCATTGACAGCTTGGCACATATAATAACCCCGATCAGTTTTTTGTACATCATTGATTGTTAACGAAGGATTCTCCACAGTTCCTATGTTGTATTTTGAAGAATTTGATAAACATTTTGTATAAGCATCTTCTTTATTCTGTTTCCATCTCCATATCATATGATCGGGTCTGTACTTTTCACCAATTGTGACATTGATAACATACGTTTTACCAACAACTGCAGATTGTGCTGCTACTGGATATACTACTTGCCTGCCTTCAAAACAGAAATATGAAATATATCATACATGATCAATAGGTTATCAAACATCTAATTGTTTATGATAAACACCAATGCATCAATATATTTCTATCAATTTTTTTTGGTTATATATAATGTGGGAAAAAATCAATAAGCTGGCACCATCTTGCACAGAAAAATATTGGTCTTATTCCATAAGATAGATTGAAAACACAGAAAACTGGTATTTTAATACTTTGATGTGTGCATATGACTGCAGTTTATATTGACAAATGATTTTATATCAATAAAAAAATTCAATTCATATTTTATTGTACCGCTTGCAGAATTGAATAAAGTTTTACAATGCACTGTGTCGCCGTTACTCTTAGGACAAGTTGTGTGATTACTTTAAGAATAATTCAAATATCTATATTATTTACATTTTACCTTATTTGATAAAAAAAACACGTACAAAAGTTGATGTTAAATCTATGCGACAATAGATTTCCAGAAAGTACTTTATTTTTTAGACACTTTTGGCAAATAAAGCCTTAAATTTCAACTGTATCATAAAATATCATAAATGCCACAATTTGGTTCTTAAATAGATCTATTTCAAAAGCCTTAGTACTAGTTAAAACAAATCTCAAAATATGAGTAAATTAGAGGTTCCAACGTGAGCACATTTTAAAACGACGTGATGAAATTGTACATTCTTCGGATATTAAAGCTTAGAAAAAAACCATGACCGCAACCTACGATCCAAAAGGTTCTGAAAACATGTTGAAAGGTATATATTGAATTCTTAGGCACAACCATTATTTTCTGGATCAGGGGTTTTGACCAAAGTAAATAATGTTAAAACTTGTTATAAATTATGCAAAAATTGTAATTACATACAATATATTTTCCATAAAATGCAAGAAGATGTGAATGATACAATGCATTTTAATATAATTGGCTGTGAACTACTAATATCAAGATTGTGACATACCATCAAACATGCGAGCGTGAGCTCCACTTGTCTCACTTGAATCGTCAACCAAAGGACAGAAAGCTCCTATTGTCTCCCCTGGGCCATCAACTACGTTTGATGATAAATTTTCTAGGAGAATAAAAGATTTGATTCTAGATAACGCATTGTCATTGAGTAATAAAATGGTAAATTTTAACTTATAAAACATTTTACATTAAGGCTTAGGCAGCTTAGTAGTCTAGTGGTAAATTGATCATTAGCCTGTCAAGTCCGCGGATTTTACTTCAACTTTGGTCTTAAGTTTTAGTACGCCATACACATGTACCGTTTACATAATACTTATCAATGGCGATCGAAACAAACCAAAACAAAATAAGATAAGAGAACTGAAAACCAAACATTACAAAAAGTTGATAAATCCTAAGTATTTCGAATGATAACATTATTTTGAAAATTTATTTATGTAAATCTGTAGAAAACGATCGAAAGATGCTATCAAGTCACGAATTCTGACGGCAAGGATTTTGATACCATCTGGAATTTAACGTCAACCAGCAATTTTGTCGATCTGGTGGTTGTAAAAATCATTCTAGATACCACACTAATGTTGGTCCTAAACGGTAATTTTGATCTTAACATCATCTGAAAAGTCTGAAGCTAAAATGTTTATATTAAAAATAAGATGATATGGTATGATTGAAACAATTCTCCATCAGAGACCAAATGACGTAGAAATAGCAACTATAGATCACCGTTTCAACAATGAGCAAAACCATACCGCATAGCAATCTATAAACGGCACGACATTGCAAATGTAAAACAATCCAAATGAGAAAACTAACGGTCTAATGCATGTCAAAAACAAAAACCAAATATGAACTCATCATAGATACCAGGATTACAATTTTTTGTACGCCAGATGCGCGTTTTGTCTACAAAAGACTCATATTGACGCTCGAATCAAAAAACTTAAAAAGGTCAAATAAAGAACGAATTTAAGAAGCATTGAGGACCCAAATTCCAAAAGGTTTTGCCAAATTTTGCCTTTTCAATGATTACACTTTGGTGCTGACTACTGGGATGGTAATACTCTCGGGGAGGAAACATCTACCAGCAATGGCATCGACCTAGTGGTTGTAAATAAACTCCTCATACATGCCAGGATTACAATTTTGTACGCCAGACTACAAAAGACTCATTGTTATATGCAACAACCCTTACAGACGACAACCACTAAATTACAGGCTCCTGATTTTGGACAAGCACATACAGAATATGGCAGGGTCACTACCTAGGCTGATTGACTGTTTGTTAGTCATCAAAGGTATCGCTAGCCCAGTAGTCCTATAATTCGGTCCTGGTCTGATATTGGGAATTCTTTTTTGTGCAATATATTCTTTGATACTATTCATACCAGCTACATACGACGTTTTTACATACAACTCTTTGGTTTAAAACATTAAAGAATTTCTTTGGAAAATAATCAGACAATTCTTTTTATTGAATGATGCCCTTATTCTCGTCCAACTATTGTTGTTTCCAATTAGACTTCAGCCAACTCAAATACTATAAAAATTTATTTCCGTGGAAAATACATCAAAGCTACGATTATCCAGTATGTTTGCTTCTTAAATTAGTAAGTTTCAGGATAATGTATTGGGTTACTTATTGTATTTCGTTAACTTATTTTCTTATCAAGCATTATGAATAATGTAATTAACTAAGAAACATGATTTGTTTGGAAATAATTTTGAATAAAATATCAAAGAAAATAAAAGATTATTACTTGGATAATCATTACTCAGGCTTTCTTTCGAATCTTGCTTTGTCATTTGTCTGTCAAAATCATATGCTGTCCTTGCCTCTGAAAGAGCATAGGTAAAAAAAATACATTATTTCAAACAATTTTTCAATTATAAGCAATTTGTGAGCTTACTATAGCAACCCATCAAAGACAACAGACCTACGACAGTCGTAGATAATGGAAAATAATTCAATTTAGATAACGTTTCGGAACCAAAAAATGAATTCAATTCTCAAAACAATATTCTAGATAATATTTATCGACAATTCTCCGATAGAATATTTTTTTTCAAGTATGGTCTGAATATTTGTTGCTCGAGTAAAATCTCTTTCCAACAAAACATTTTAAGGGAAATTCAAGTATGGCTGGCTGTTCACATTATATGCTCAATTATAGATAGAATCGATAGAATCAACAAACTGTCTTTAATGCTGATGCATGCATACCCCCCCCCCCCCCTTCTCCTCCCCGGTTTTTTATTGTTACTTTGACTTGTCATCTCTTTTTGATCGATTTACGAGATTTGAACATCGGTAAATGACTGTCGCCTTAATTAAAAATCAGTATTGAGGTATGGTATTAAGTATTAAAAATCTAGGATTTAATATTAAATTTGTGATAGTAGAAATGGTTTTGACAGACAATTAGCCAACCATGTTTGTACACTGTAAGCATCTTTGGTAAATAGTCCATGATTTCAATTTGTTGAATACATTACCTCCTTCACCTCTCATCAATACATTGTTGCCATCACCCATTACCAATGTTGCAGCTTGGATATTAATCTGACTGTCATTTGTGTGTGGCTTTACTGAAGAAGTAATGCAGCAGAAAATATTAAGAAACAAAACGTTTATTTACAATCGGATAGAAGTGCAGGTAAAGTAACAAAAGTCAATAAAAAACAACCAATAAATCTCAATCTAGAATCATAACAGTGATGTAATCTCAATTTAATCTAATTGATATCATTTCTTTCCATTTGGTGTAAAAAAGAAATTAACAAAAACCGTTAAAATGGCATGTCTCGCATTTCAGTATAAAATATACTTTGGAAAAAGAGAGAAGAAAGATACCAAAGGGACATTCATAAATCGAAAATAAACTGAGTTTGTACTAACATGAGCACACGACGGGTGCCACATGTGGAGCAGGATCTGCTTACTCTTCCGGAGCACCTGAGGTCACCCCCAGTTTTTGGCGGGGTTCGTGTTACTCAATCTTTGGTTTTCTATGTTTTGTTTTGTGTACTGTTGTTTGTCTGTTTGTCATTTTTCTTTTTTAGCCATGGCGTTGTCAGTTTATTTTCTACTTATGAGTTTGAATATCCCTTTGGAATCCTTTGCCTCTCTTCTCTTATGTGTGCCACATTAGTCTCTCAATTTTAAGCCATTTTGTGAACTAAAAAGTTAACAAGACGCATATCACCTATTCTTGGCCCTCATTCCTATCCACGTTAATTTTTTTTCACTTCCAAATATTTTATGGGGGGTCGGGATCAATATACCGTTATTTATACATCAGACTGTACTGGTTATCGGAATTTTGGATACACCAAACCAGGTACTTCATATCTGTGAAACAGGCAATATACGCCCTCAATTTTAGAATTCATTCATACATTTTTGTGTTATTCAAAATTATCAGTCAATATGTGTTCTACAAGGATCACCAGTCCTTCACCTTTCATCTGATACCTTAATTACTAAAATCTATTCTACATATTTTTATATTTACACCTATGCGTAGGAACTATTCTGTTTTAGATATGTACTACTTTCCAGTATGTTATTTACCGGGCCCGATTTGGAGGTGTTAACTCTTTTATAGTCTATCCAAATTATTTTTGCAAAGAATTCCGCTCCAGCCGGTGCTAGGGGCTAAAAGTTTTTTTGTTCCGTGTTGAAGGCCTTACTGTGACTTTGAGATGAAAAACAGCAATAAAAGCGTTGTTCCTTTGGTTTTTGTGTATGTTTTTTTTTTTTTTTTTGCAGTGCATGTACTGATTTTGTGTCATGGATGGATAACCCATGTCCCTTGTTTTTCTATTATATCCGTGGTTATCTGTGAAACAGATATTCCATAACGGTCAATCAACTCTTGATGGCGTCCGTAAAATTAATGAAGGGATGATTTCAACTTCACCACTTGAAACTCTTGGTTTAATAGCTTCCTTATGAGCAGCGACCCTCTATCTAGGAAATCATGATAGGAAATACAAGCCCTGGAATATTGTATCAACTGGGAAATATATACTCCGTATGCAGGCGCTGCTGGAATGTTGCTACATGAATGGAAAATTTACAATTGGGAAGCTGAAATCATCTCTTTGGTCGTAAAGTTTTGTTTTCGACCGACCCTCATTGTCAATTTCTAGATATGATATGAGGCAGACTTAAATGTATCTGTTGTATCCTTGATCTCAAGTTGAGATTGGATAGATGCGTCCAACATGGGAAACGTTCATAAATTTAACTATGCTTAATAGTTTAACTTTTACTTGGAAATGTAATTGTTTTGTCAATGGTATTTTTGACTTCATATAAAGGAAAATGGACTGTTGTAGAAATGCATGGTGTGATTATACTGAACATGTTGTATTCAAGATTCTAATCCCATATTAGCTTTAAGGAAACAATAGACTTCTTCTTCTGTATTTACATTTCAATCTTCTTTTGTTTTTAATTTTTTAATTTGTTTTTTTTTTTGGGGTTCTTTCTTTTATTTTGTTTTCTTCTTTTTTCCGGGGGGGGGGGGGGGGGGGAGGGGGGAGGAGTCAGAAGGAAAACAACTTTATATCCAAATATTTATCAAAGATACCAGGTTTATAATGTTGTACGCCAGACGCGCGTTTCGGAAAGACTCATCAGTGACGCTTGAATTAAAAGTTTAAAACGCCAAAATAAGTACGAAGTAGAGAGCCTTAAGGACCCAAAATCCCGAAAGATTTTCCCAAATACTACTAAGGTAATCTGTTCCTGGGGTAGCAATTATTAGTATTTCGAACAATTTAAAGTTTTGTATACAGTTAATTTATAAACATGATCATATCAATGATATGTCATGCCAACACAGAAGTGCTGACTGCTGATACCGTATATAACTGCAAACTGTCACTACTGAAAAGTATATCAGTACGAAACAATAATGAAAATAAGTCCTTTAACACTATTAATAATAATTAATAAATAATATTATAAATGTTATGTAACATGACAGGGCGAGATTTGTACTATAATGAGGAATAAAAATCAATACATTGAAATGAAGAACAATAATTAAAATGCTGTTCCATTGTTCCATTCAAGAGGGTGTAGTGATGTTATGTATGTCATGGATTGGATATTCATTCGTTTGATTAGGATAGTTCTGAAAATATCAGTTCTCTACATGTAAGAATTATATATACAAATCGTCCTTTCCCAAACAAATATGGTACACCATTTTATTATTTTTTTTTAAATAATGACGGACGCAAAATAGTAAAACCCTCCGCGGTTTTACACTAGTATTGAAGTCGCTGCAAAATATGAAAATGTGCGAAAAGATACAATGGCGCAATCAAATGATCGAAAAACTTAAAACACCATATTCAAAGAAAAATGACATAGAGACAAACAACAGTTATTAAACACTAAACAGAAGAAACGCGTTAATGAAGTTCGATGTTCAGGACGCGTACCCTTATAACTTATAACATGAGTTTCACATTTTTAAGTTTGGGCGTGTCTGATGAAGGTAAATCCAGAAAGGCACTGCAGATGCAATACAAGTGATATGTTCGTATAAAAACCCAGTACGGATTATAGACTTAGTAAAATACCCTTAGCTGACTGTAAAAAGTAATACAAAATACCAATACTATAATTTTGTTCACCGTGCCTTTCGTCTTCATAAGACTCAGTATGGTTCTAATCCAAACAGTTGGCCGACCAAATCAATAACGTAACGAAGTTGACGAGCATTTATAGCCAAACTTTTCTAAAGCTTTGTGATAAATCTTCCAAAGGAATGCCATTCCTGATGATAGAAAACCTTTTTTTTGCGGACGCTTTAAACATTGTATAAATAATAAATGTACAGAAAATGTCTTCTTGGTGATATTTCATGTAAGTAATCTTGTAAATTATTGGTAGTTTACGTTACTCTAAGCGAATTTTAGGGTGGCTTAATTTATCTTTGCATTAGCTCATGTTCTTTAAGCCAGATCTGTACCAAACTGTATTTAATATAAATAAGAAGATGTGGTATGAGTGCCAATGAGACAACTCTCCATCCAAGTCAAAATTTATAAAAGTAAACCATTATAGGTCAAAGTACGGTCTTCAACACAGAGCCTTGGCTCACACCGAACAGCAAACTATAAAGGGCCCCAGTGTAAAACAATTCAAATAGGAAAACCAACGGTATAATCTATATAAAAAACGAGAAACAAGAACCACCTATGAACCACACAAACAAACGACAACCACTGAACAACAGGCTCCTGACTTAGGACAGATGCATAAAAATGTTTGTATAAGAATAAATTCCTCACTAAAATACATGCTACCTGTAATGCTAAAATCCCTAGAAGTCAGTTGACTCTGTAACTGTTCCATGTCGTCATCGTCGATATCATGTGCTACAAATAAATGTACAAATAAGATCAAATATGCAGCCTTATTTACCATTTAATTTTTGTAGGTAGTCAAAATTATTGGTTGTGGTATTATTCACGCAGCTGCATCTGCTTTTAAGATACCAGGTTTTATTACGTTGGTTCGAGGATTTCTATTTGTTTTAATTACTATTGGTTTAACGTACAGTGGCAAATATTACATGCATTTTAGGACGAGAACATTTGAATGCAATATGAATATAGACCCTGCATTATACTAAATCGACAATATTATTTTTTAATGTTTGAGTTTACCGAGTACTTTTTAGTAATAGTCTGCTTGCACACAAATCACACCACCCTAGACACATGATGTTGACTCCGAGTCGACCAGTCCTTGTTCTTACTAAAAAATGTCAATGGTTTGGCGGCCTAAGCAGCACATACAAATTTTCAAGTGCTTGGTTTGACCCAGTCTCACCGACGTTATCTCACACTTATTTCGGGCATGCTACCACGAGACCTCCGTGGCCGTTCTATTATATATGTTGGATTTTTACTCGAATGGTTCTTTCATGAAATTAAAATGATGTTGTGCGCGGTGTTGGTCACTTTACAAATAGTACAGTTCTACCTCTGAACGGGATGCCATACTGTAACTGTTAAACCTAATAATTCTCTTTTTTTTTGGTAAATCCGGTTAAATATTAAAATTTCAATAAATTGACTAATGAGTCAAGAAAATCCATTTTACCTTTTCGGTTTTAATATTCTTCTTTTGAATAAAACGTCAGAAGATTAGATGTAACGTGAAAAACAAAAATGAATTTAACACAGCTTTGTGTTGGTACAAATACTATTTATATAAATTAATTAACAGTGGCCGGTTTCCAGCTATTTGATGCCACGTCTTTCTGGTGTTTGTTGTTTAGCTCACAAATTCAACGACAGCCGTCAAGTTTAAAGCGAACGAAAAATTTATAGTATCTTACAATGAAAATGAACTGGCAAAAAAAAAAGGCGAACACTTCCATTCCGCAAAAAAAAACGTTAGAAAACAAAAAAAAATTTCCTCTATTTTCAATTCATACTAAAAACAAGTAAGTGGATTTCCTGTCCGAAATATTATGTCCAGCCAATGTGTCTACCGTGGACTTTTTCACACCAGAATGAGCACGATCAATATTTAATATCCCTGAAATGTAACAAATTTTAAATACAGATAATGAAAAAAACATCTGAAAAATGTTTATTTTTTAGTATATGTATATAGATGAATAACCAAAATGTTAAAGTTTTCGGTTTTCGGATTTTTTTAATGTTTAAAAGTTTACCTTTCGGGCATGGATACCGCTATGCCATTGCTTTATCACCTAATCGAAGAAGCAGACAACAAAACATATACTTATGCCATTTACTTGAGCCAAACTTCTGTGTCAATTTTGTGACTAGATCTTTCTCATCTACTTCTTCTAATGCCCATTTTAGATATGGAATAGGATTCCGTTTAGTTTCTTTTACAACGTTCAACCATTCATTTAACAGTTTGTAGAACTGTTTAGATTCGCTACCTTTCAACACTCATATCATATCCAATTGCCTCTGAGAACTGTAGCCATTTATTGCTAGTTATAAATGTTTGTTCTACGTCAAGAACAAATATTTTAATTGCTGGAAAAAGAAATAAAACTGATCAAACCTAAAAATGCTCAAATTGTAACGACTTCTAATGGATTCGTCAAAAAAGCTACATCTTAACGATTAAAAGATCTTTTAACAAAACCTCTAAGTGCATGAAATCTACAACATCCTTTAACATTGGAAGTGCTTAAAAAGGAGGTAGATGATACAAAAAGGAAATTCAAACACATAAGTCGAGAAGAGACCAACAAAATCATGACGAAAAAAAAGACGAACAACAGTCTGCAAAACACAACATAAAAACTAAAGACTGAGCAACACAAACCTCGCCAAAACCGTGGATGATATCAGGTGCTCTGAAAGGGGACGTATATCCTGCACCACATGTGATACCTGTCGTGTTGTTCACGATAATGTACAGATTCAGTGTAAAATTTCATTTGGTGAGGTCACAATCGAGGAAAACAGGACGAGAGATTGCGACGACAAAAATAATGAAATATGATATGATTGCCAATAAGACAACTTTCCACCAGAGATCGAATGACGACGATGTAATCAAATATAGGTCTACGTACAACTTTCAACATTGAGCAAAACTATAGTAAGATAAAGACATTTTTAAAAGCCTTTCAAACTGTATGTTGATCATGATTTGTCTACCTCTATCAGAATTGATCTTGAAATACTTTTAATGACTTTATTTAATATATGGTATAGTCAAACTTGTCGAATTTTCTTTGGTGCTGTTGCAAATTCCTCGAGATTAAATGTCAACAATATATATGTTACATCTTCCGGAGCACCTGAGATCAACCCCGGTTTATGCAATGGTTCGTGTTGCTCGGTCTTTTGTTTGATATGTTGTGTTTCTTGGACTAGTGTTAGTCTTTTTTGTCGTTTTTGTTTTTGTTTCGAGTAAGGGCGTAGTCAGAATGTCTTCGACTTATGTCGAATGTCCCTTTGGTGCTTTTCGTCTCTCTTTACATAAATGCAAAATCACTGTTTCAATAACCGCTTTCAACAATGGTTTGGTTTATGCTTAAAACAATATGCAATTGTCTAAATTGGTGTTTTTCCTGAATTTCTTGATTTGTTTCAGAAGACAACTGAAACAAAAAGTGTGTTTCTATAAACGAAATAAAACAAAAAAATAAATTAAATTAAATTAAAAATAATCTTTCGATTCTTGTTCATTACCGGAAGAAGTATTTTGTCTTTTTTTAATCTTAGAATGACAATTCAAAGTCATCAAAGGAGAGTACAATAACTGTTACCTAATCCAAAAGTACCAATGAGATTGAAATGTTAAGGATTATTTCTGATGATTAAGTCATTATTGATTTATAAGAAATAATACCTATGACTTGAATTCGTGTGAAATGGTTAAATTATAAAATTTCATTGATTGAACTTTCGCCTACAATCGTTTCAGTTACAAACATTTTTTTTTTGTATTTTGTAAATATTTATATAAATTTCTGCATATCAATCATATGACAAACCTTTCCATGTTTTCTTGCTAATTTTCTCTGTATTACATCCTGTAAGACATTAATCAAATCTATGATTTTCATAACCGTGTGCTAGCAGTATAAATCAACTGTACTAACACTGATTGAAAAAGGGAAGAATTCATTTAATGAAATGAATAACTCAATATGATTTTGAGGAATGAAATTACAAATATTAAAATTTCTTTCATTAATTAATCTGAAACTTTTTTGACTCATTACCATCAATATTACAGAATATTTCATTTTTGTCTTTTCCATTGAACATTACATTTCACTACAAGCAACTTAGGGTTAAGAAAGCTTCTTTTTTAACGCCTGGAATTTAAAAAAAAAATATAATTCAAATCTACAAATTCTATACTTCACTGTCAAATATCAAGAATGTTATATTTAAATTTACATATTTTATTTTAATATTCTTTCACTTCAGTTTGTGCTTCATGCCCACTGCGCTCACATTTAATCCCGGTTCAATCTAAAAATAATGTAGTAAACAACAATTTAGATAAAAAAGTTTAGTGATTGTTGTTTTTGTTTCATTTTCTTAAACAAGACATTATTTTATGAAAAATATATTCTCCAAACAAAACGTTTAGCGGCTAAGAAAGTATTATACAATATATATTAAAGAGCACATTAACACTAAAGATCTTAGCAGAACAGCGACAATTGTCTTTGGCCAACATTGTCGATTGTGCGACCATAGTTTCTGTACAATAACAAAACTAATAACCGCATAAATTACAATAAGAATGTTTGATAAAGGCATGCCATTACCGAACCACTGTTTTTTTTTTTTTGCCGACTTAACCTTTAGTTATAGCCCATTTAACATTTAGATGATCCAAAAACAGGAAAATGATTCCAAAATCGTATATTTTTTTTTAAATATTGAATGTGCATAAATAAAATACATGTACATATACTTTATAAATGTTGGTATACATTACCATATGTGTTGGTTATAGTTCCTGTGTCCTCTGATAAAGCAGTAGGGTATCTATCTGCATTCTGTGTTCGTAATGCCGAGTTATCTGAATTTCCTTGCACAAAAAAGGTTTCTGGGTTTAAAGACGGTTCAGATAATATTCGACCAGGGTGTTCTCCTGTTAATAATTATATTGTGTGATAGTAAAATTGGGGATAAATTTTACATGAGTAACACGCATTACGTATAGCTTGCAATGAGACAAGTTAACACCAAATTACCTAATAGTCCAGTCATTCTAGCCAAAATATGACCAAACCTCAAACTAATTGCAACAGAATGTACTTCAAGTTTTTCTAGCTGATTTTTGTGTACCGTTGAACAAATAAAAAAACGAGAAACTTTGGAAGAAGGGAAATTGTTAATTTTTGGTGAAAACCTTGGATTTTGATGAAAAATCGTTGAAAACTGGAAATATCCCGTGACTAACGAAAATAGCAACGTACATAATTTTGAATTAAGGCAATAGATCTTATTACGACAATGAATTTATAAAAATATGATAATCTTCAAAATGAGGTGGAAATTTTGGGTGAAAATGTTAGTTTTTAATAAAAAAAATCGCTGAAAACTGGGAATTTATTTTTTTTCTTAAAAACAACAAGCATTCATTCAGTATTGCCTGCCAATACAGAGTCCCCTACCGGTTAAAAATTCATTATACTGGAACAAAATGCTAACTTGATCTATAACTTGTCATGGTGTAAACTATATAACAATAACATAAACGGTACCAATTTTTCTGCACCAGATGCGCATTTCGACAATAAATGTCTCTTCAGTGATGCTCGAGGCCAAAATATTTGAAAATTCAAAGCTTATTAAAAAGATGAAGATATCAAGTCAATTTCTTCAAGCATGAAGAACAAAAATGTGGAAAATTGATTATTTGAGTGAATTTTCTAAGTCCAAGGACCATAAATCTGCACAAAATCATCAGACCGGAACAAAATTCGAACTTGATCTGTAACTTGTCATGATAAAACTATATACCAATTATCAAATTAATATATTCAAAAATTCATATATTCTTAAAGATAAGCCCTCTGGCTATGAAATGAAGCCGCATTTGATGTTGGCTGCAAAGTGTGTATTTGAACGCACGTTTTGTTTGTCAAAACTCTGGCGGCAAACTTTCTGTAGCGGAGAACGTTCAGTCCTTCATATGGAGCACCATTTATAGAGAAAGGAAATAATGTTTTCACCAGCAGAAATTACAACATCCTTTGTGTTTGCATTGCATAATAACTGTGCCTGAGCCTTAACAAAGTCGTGTTCTCCGAATTTCTTCAGGGTCGCTGCTTTATTGACTCCAAACATTCTTGAAGTTGTGTCGCAACCACTGATAGCATGAATTAAAGGTATCAGTGTACATAGCTCCTCACTAAGAAAGACTTAGTCTTCAAAATACCGGTATCTCATATTTTCATATGTTGTGTGTTGATTTTTGACACATTGCCAAATTTGAATATCAGCGAATTTGATGTAGTGTCCGCATGATAAAGAAGAAGTACAAGAAGATCAGTGTCCTCTCCAAGCAAAATAGTTGGTTTTGTTTTCTATGACTCGATTGCAGTAAGGGCTATCAATACATCAGCATCGGCATCTGCGTGTTTAGTTTCAATTCCCTTTGCTACCATCTTTGTACTCAAGGGATTAATGAAGTTTTTCTTGTTTTCGATGTTTGATAAAAGTTTTTTTTTTTTCTAGATTTGAAAGCTCTATCCGTGAATGAAACTTTTGTGCCTATGATTCCTTTTGTGCGTTGCTGGTGAGTGACATCTTTAGTATCTGAACCCGAGACATATCCATCAAATACAACCATAGCAGTTCTGTATTTCCTTTCTACGCTGTCAACGTACCTCTGGCAAATTTCACCGAAAAAAAGTCCGCTTTGCCAGTGTATACGATGGAGAAGAGAGCCACCATCAATAACATACTGAGTTTTGTCGTTTTTGTTCATTTCAATCGCGCAACAATCGCCCTTTCCCCAAATAGCATCTGCAAGACTAGACTTTTGTGCTGTTCGCATGAGCCCATTTGGATCAAACATTGAACTGGAATGACTACATAGTTCATAAGTAAATATTTCGAACTGATCTTCATATATGCCATTTGATGCAGCAAGAAAGCAAAGCGCTGAAACAGAAGATGTGAATAAACAGTAATTACATCATCATCAACGTTGATAGCCGATTTGGCACTTAAGGTAATGACCTGTTCCTTCCTCTTAAATGGAAATTCATTTCTAAATGAAAGCCTCCAATTCGTAACATAACTGACTTTAAAAGACTATTCAATGGTTCATTTTTAACTATGTTCATTGCCTTCAAATAGAGGGGTTGATCAAATGTCAAAAAAGGTGAACAATGTTGAGCTTTTGCGTGCTTGCTTATGAAGTTAAGAGTAACATTTATACATGTGAAATTACACGGATTCATGTCTTTCATTGGCAAAAAACAACAGATGATTTTCCTGAGTAATCACCGTCCATCACTTTGTGCATAATGGCTGACCAACTAGGTCGATTGTATGTCAAAGGCCAGCATACTTTTGACATGAGATCCAACTTCCACGTGGTGTCGACCATATTCGGCTCATAATCCATGGTTTGGAACTCTGCCTGTAACGATTGTCTAGGTTGCATCTTATAATAATCTATGTTGATCTTTTCGCTAACTCTGAGACTTCCTTTAGTGTTGGAGATTGCCTTGGGACAGCTTTGTCAAGTCTAATTCCTAGAGTTACAGCTGCAATCATGCCCATACCATGACATATTCCATGACCATCCAAAGTTCGCAGATTATGGTCTATACTGAACGAAAGTGTCATTCCCAATCCGTGTGTCCGTTCTGTCATGAGAAGCAGCAGCATCATTTAGTTCAAATCTTTGAACCTCTGTGTAAGAAGAAGCAAATCTAAGAGTGTTCAAAGTGTCAAACAGAAACCTTGATCTAAAGTGATGATGTATTTGTATGTGTACACTGAGGGCGAGTTGTAGCGGTTCAATAAGTGTTCTTGGTCGAGTTGCCTAAATTATAGCTTGACCAACAGATGCAACTTTAACAACAGAGTCGTTTTGAATAAATAACGCTCTTAGAAATGTCCTTAACGAATCTGGGACAAAGGCAGTGTTTTCTGTGAGTTCATATCAACAGAAAACGGATATATAGATTTTGAATCACTTAGACTCATAATATCTGCTTTGATTAGCTTAGCTGCTGTTTCTATCATCGACAGTTATTCATCTTAAATGATGGTCTTCTGTAAAACTCGTTTAGTATAGATGATGCTGTTTTCCTGAATGTCACTATATTCGACTTTCCATTTACTTCCGCGATGATGATATCGGATCCAAAATGAGTTTGCAGTCTCTTTTTCATTTGCACCACACAATAAATACAAACAAAAAACACAAAAAGATAGAGCAACACAAAAACTCACATTATCGAGTACCCTGACGGGGGATAGAGCTCTTACTGCACCACCTACACATTTCGTGAAATTCAACATTAGAAAAAAGGCAAGTGAGGAAGCTTTGAGATTATCGCCTTTATATCATGTTACACTTTCTATTGCATAATGTTGGATTGATTAGGGACAAATTATAGGTCTCCATTTGCATACAAGCTACTTATAGAACCAATGTTGGAACACAACTTACCAGAAGTATTTACAGATGCTTGTCGGTCTTCTGTTGAGCCAACGTTCGCAAGTGTTTTACCTTCGGAGATATTTGAACATTGTACGACCTCACTTGGATCGTGAGACCATCCATATCCTGACAATGATCCTTCGTGTTCCTCACCTGCTTTGTAAAAAACCATTATTAATACTCAGAAAATATTCAGTAAGAACTATTCATTTACATGCTAATTTACATCGCCCACCTATTATCATTACCAGATTTTTATCCTGCATTCAATAATATCAATATTTAAATAAAAGTGTGGAAAATTCTTATACATGTATACGTTATCCGCAAAGTATAAACTATTGTCTTCCGATATCTTTAATTTTTTTTTGTTTATGATTGAACAGTTATGTTTAAATAACTGTTTACGTAGAAATTCAAACGCTGTCTTGTTCGCGATCCTCGTGCAACCAATGTCGGTTTCTTGAAGAAAGACAAAAAAAAATTTACGACTATGCAATATTTACTAGTCATGTTAAGACCCCGTCACACTAGACCAAGACCAAGACCACTACGATCAATAAAAAAAAAAGATCGCGGTGAGATCGTGGTATGATCGGCTTGAATATTCAATATTTCATAGTTTTCACGTTCATTCCACGACCTCGCTATGATCCTGATAAGATCCTGTTACGATAGTAACACGTTCTAGTTACGATCTTGTCACGCTCTTGCTACGTCTAACAAGACCTTACCACGACTTACAAGATATCTGTACGCTTCTACCAAGACCTTCGCGATCGCATTACGATCTCAATACGAGTCTACTACGATCGAACCACGACTCCACTACGTTGTCACTGCGCTCTTTGTCCCTATAAATATCTTGACTTTCCCATTGTACACACCAGTTTCCAGAGAAAACATGCCGCCAAAGGTATCAAAAGTTATTTGGTGTTTTTTTTTATATCAATAGAATGAGGTCGTGCAATTATTGTGGCTAGGACGTAGTTGTATCGTAGTAGGGTCGTACTAAGGACGGCAAGTGCGTAGTAGCAGCGTACTATTGACTTCTTCATCGTAGTATAATCGTACCAATATCGTAGTAGAAGCCTAATACTGACGTAGTGAAATCGGGAAAGTCGCAGTGAAATCGTAGTAAGGTCGCAGCGAAATCTTTTCCATTGGCCCATCCGATAGCACCACGTTTCCTATACGATGCTTCTTTGCCCATCCCGATCTTACTACGTCCTTACTACAACCTTCCTACGCTACGACTAGTTTTGGCCACGACTGCACTGCGGATGTTTTGAGCATGTTCAAAGTTGGTTGTGGACATCTACGATCATGAAGAGCTTGGCACGTCCTAACTACGACCTTACCACGACCACCACGATCTTACTACGACTTCCAAACTTTTTCATTAATTCTAAGGTCGTAGCGGGATCCTGGTCCTAGTGTGATGGGTGTATTAGTACAAATTCCGAACGAGCGAGACCGTCATTGGTAGTCAAGATCTTTGAAAAGTCTTACAAATTTTAAATTGCAGAATACATACAAAATTTCTATATACTCACTACAAACAGGAGAAAAACAAGATATAACTTCGCCTTTTTCATGTTTTTGATATTATCAACAAGGTACGCAAATTGTATAAACTGATCCTAACATATGTTATGAAATAGTGTGTGGAATTAAATAACACAAAACAATTTATCTGGAGTGATTTGTTATCTTGTTGGGAACTCGGTGGCCGAGTGGTCTAAGTAGTCCAACTACTGTGTCACTAGCCTGTCAACACTTAATTTTTGAGTTCGAGGCCCGCACGTGGCAGGTGCGTTCAGCTCCAATCTAGGATTAGGATTTAGTTTTCCTACCGAAGGTCGGTGGTTCTCTCCGGACACTCTGTCTTCCTCCACCTATAAAAACTGGCTGCCACGAAGTAGCCAACAGTACTAAAAGTGGCGTTAAACACTGACCAATCAATTGTTATCTTGTTATCACAACTTATATTACGCTACATATTTTCATTTTTTAATAATTAAAAAAATCCGTTAGACTTCTTTTCACTTCTATAGAGTGCTTATTCCAGGATTTTAGGGTAAAAGACGGGCCCAAAACATATTTAAAAAAATATATCAATATACTACTTTAATACTAATATGAAAAGCAAGAACATTAACTGCATTTAAAACAGTTAAAGAAAATTCAAAACAGACGTAAACTTTCCTTCCTTTTCCATTACACTACAATTTTTTTCTTTGGCTTGATAATTATATATAGATATTTGCATTTTAAAACAACGGCAAAATATTTATTTCCCTCATTGATCTCCTTCCATGTCCTTATACACTTTACACTTCCATTGTAACATGATAACCAAGTACATGTTTTACGATCTTTATCATCATCTATTCATATTTTTGTTATATTCCAATTCTTTGTGGAACCATTGAATCTAGCAAATTTTAAACAAAACAAAAATGACTACTCACTTTGTACAAGGTGTTTTGGGTGAGTTTGAGAACGATCCAAATTATGCTGTTCCTTTTGTTCTTTATGAAATATAATAAAATATATCATATAATTTTTCAGCATTGTATGTCTTGTACTTTTAAGAAGTTTCATTACTTTAGTAAAAAACAGAAACATAATCCCCAAAAGACACCAAAGACGACTAATCGACAATTTTCAATTGCCATCAGCACTATGAGGGGTCCATATAGTTGAGCAGGAACTGATAGCCCTTCCAAAGCACCTGCGTTCATACAGATTGTTTTGTATTGATTAAATTGTTTTGTTTTTTTTCAATGAACCGGCGGTGTTTGTCTTTTTGCATCTTTTTGCGTCGGATTTTCCCCCTTTTTATGATTATTTTTTTATACAAATTGGAGACATGACATACTAATGGAGAAAGGTAGACAACAGGTTTTTATCTAGTCTTTCCATCTTAAGCAAAATAATTTGACAACGCACGTGATTTATCTACAAACGCAAGTTTAGTTAATACACCAATGATCTTTAGAAATAACTACCCATTTGTATACTGTTGTTTTGAATCGTTTTTCGTTTCTTTTCTGTCATTGCATTGTCAGTTCTTTTTCGACTTATGAGTTTGATTATCCCTTTGATATCTTTCGCCTCTCCTTGACAAATTCATCATTTTTTGGCTTATGGTGTGGGAGCTAAATGAATTAAAGTGTTCCGAAAATAAGACTCTAGTAGTATTTGCAAAACTAATTTCAACTAAATAAAGAACAAAGAATACAAAGAAGGTTTGAATTGAGATTTTCGATTCATCTATTTGATCAACTAAACTGATAAATGCTATTGTCTATCCTTATGTTGTGGTCACCTTTGGGGAGATAAAAGATAATGTCACCCCAACTTTAGAGATAACTTTAAAACTGTTTTTTCACACCGTTGCATTTCTATGCATGAGAGCATCTTTAATTTTCGATATCATTCTAATTTATTCAATTTAAAAGTTCTTCGCAAACTTAATTTCACATCGCAATTAACTGTATAAATTCTAAACATGTTTTCTTCTTTAAATTATATATCTATATGCATATGCTTATACAAAAGAAAAGTTTAATTTTTTAGATTTACATCATTAAACGAAATCAAAAATACCATAACCAATTTGATGTACCAGATGCGCATTTCATTAAATATTTTTTACTTTTACTGTTTATCGTACTTTATTCTCTCAATTTGTACGCGAAACCAAATATTGCATATCACAAAAGTGTCAAACACGAACGGCGATAAACTTAAAATTATACCAATAAGGACAAAAAAAGTATATAAGGAACATCTGTAAAGTTGGATGATTAAAATTGATTTTATCATAATTTGTAACTCTGTTTCATATATAACATTCTAAAGTATCAAAATAACACCAAAACAATATAGTTTTAGTATAAAACACTAAAAATCTGACTTGTGTTTTTTATGGGGGGATTTACAAAATCCACCAATAATGGCACCAAGTCAGGAGCAGTAATGCAGATATCAAGGTTCAATAATAAATTCGATGCGCATTCGGAAATGCATTTTGTTATTTTACGGCGATATTCATTCATATTTTGCTAATCTTATGCAACGTATGATTTTTTAATAAATATTAAATGGGATTTTTTGCAGTAACATATCATGCCGTCTAAATAAAATACTTTTGTGCGTATTACGAACCTTTTAGACAAACATGTTTGTTTTTATCTTCGCTGTCCACAGTGGGTGACGCATCTATTTCTGGAATGCTTTCCATTCTCAAAGAACTGTTGGTGTGAAAAAAATGTACACCTGAAAAAATTGATGTTATTGGGGTTATTACACTTAGCACTATTTTTTTTTATATAAAACTTTAAATATTTCAGTGTATACATTCATATCTTTTCATCAAAGCACAATTGTTTTCTTCATTCGATATCATCTTAACCTAGTAAAAACTGTGTGTTGTGATAATAATATAGCAAAATAAAACAAAAGTAATGATACACAATTACACACTGACTGTCATATTGAACACATTTGTAACAATTTAGCAGCTAACAAAATGAAAAAAAAAAAACAGTCACTGTGGTATCTGCTCAAATTAACGTACGTCTTGTATTTTTGTAATGTAATTTATACAAAGCATAAACTCTTTCTAACCTCTTAAGAATTAAGACATAATCTGCAAAATAAAACACATGCCCAAAATTTGTGTTGCCTGGTTGTTTTCAAACAGGCTTCCATAGATAAAAATGTGGATCCGTGTTTTACCAGAACTGTTCCATATTATTATATTCTTTTCGAATTGCAATTCTCTGATTACCTTGTTTGACCGCCAAATTTCTCCTGTTTTTGACACTAATGTGCATCATTAAACGCGATCTTTGAATCGAGTGACGAGTGACCCACATATAGCAGTTGATGTTGACATTGTCGACTATTGGTCCCAATTCCGATTTTGCGTATGTTTTATACATATTTTAAAGCGTTTATATCTAGCCTAAACAATGAATGTTTATAATTATTTTCAAAACATGTAGCATTGAAATATACTAATTAGGGTAGGCATACATGTATAGGAAGGCAAATAATTCTATTTTTCAACAAGTTTTTGACTGGTTTAAACAGGGGAAACAGACTGACTTTAACATTGCTTGTTTAAATATAACAAAACAATCTTAGGGTTAGCAGAAATACAGATATGTTTAGGCAATAGTACAAATTTTGTACTTTACTGATTCCCATAAGTATTTTCAAAATTGAACAAGGTAGACCTACTAAAACTCCCTTAGAAGAAAGAATTTGTCCCTTGTGTCTTTTAGAAGAAGAAGATGAATTTCATTGCTCTATAAAATATACAAAACTAAATACAATTAAAAACCAATTGTTCAGAGAACAATTGAAGGTCTTTCCACCCACAAAGATCAATTTTGATATTGAAATATTTAAAAAACTCAGTTAGATATATCATATCCAGCGTCAAATGATAGCTTATTGACACTGATTCCAAAAATATATGGTTTCTATACATTTTTTTCTAAATAAGGGAGATAAATTGTTACTTCCGGTTTGAAAAATGTCACTTCCGGTTTTATTTGATAGTTCACTTGATACTGATTCCAAAAATATATGGTTCAATATACTTTTACATTAAATAAGTACAAAAAATAGCTACTTCCGGTTTACACCAGGTCACTTCCGGTTGGCTTTTTCATAGTCAAGTGGCTTGCCACGTAATGCAAAAAGTCCATTGGCTTTATCGGGTATACATATGCGGTAAAAGCAAAGGTCAAAATCTAGAACGTCAATTTTACCTATGACCTTGAGCTCAATTTCAAGGTCATAAACCAAGGGCTTCAAATCAAAAGACTATAGGTCTTAGTTATATATGGTTAATGAGTTATATCACTATATGCTTAACTTTTAATAAAAGAGGGGAGAAAACTCCAATTTAATGTTAGTGTACCCTTTTAACCAAAATTTATGTGTTACGACATGTCGCAACTTACAATTTAATAAAAATATGTTGTCGATATCTTATACGGTTTTTGAAAAGAATTGAAAATAAGCCAAAATCAAAATTTAAAATATGACCTTGACCTCTGACCTTGACCTAATTTTCTTATTTTTGGATCAAGGACCTCAAATCAAAAGATCCTAGGTCTCTATCACTTATGGTTTACAAGATAGAAATGCATATCACTTATATCAAATGCATAAGGGGAAATAACTCTCATATGGAATATTCATATCGCTTCGGTCAAAATAGGACAAATCATGCAAAGGATATAACGAGCAATTTTATAAAATAAATTTGTCGCTTTCTTTTACGGTTACGGAGGAGATGCAGTCACAAGGAAAACAGTGTTCGGGGAGATAACTCCTACAAAGAAAATTGTTCGGCTTAGAATGGGTGAAAATAAAAAGCGCATAAACTGTATGATACTATATAAGAAATATCTAAGCCACATCTTGCCAAACAAAAATTTTACGCGAGAACAAAATTTGGCGGAAGAAAATAATAATAATCAGAACAAAAACAATAGGTCTTTCCACAGAAAAGTGGAAAGACCTAATTAGAGAAAAATTATTTTCTAAAATTGATGAAATAGTTCCCTCTTTTTTAAATATGACTAATGAAACAAGATTTAAATTTAATTTTTGTATACGTGTGGTGAGAATGATATAATTAGAATTATAGTAAAATTCATTAGTGACATGTACAATTCTAGAAATGCTTTATTGAGTAATAAATAACTTTTTACAGTACCACCTCTTCAGCGGAAATATAAATTGATATATATTATTAATGTAACAATACTTTTTTAACAATAGATATACATATGTATATAGTATACAATGTTTATTAATGTGGACAGATAGGTGTTTGTATGTTTATGTATAGCAAATATTTATTGTCTTTGGTAATAATCCTGTAAATTTGGATTTTAAACCAATAAAATATCTCATCTTATCTTAAAAAAATCTTAATTGACTAGGGTTGTCAGTTTCCCATCAGAAGGTCGGTGGTTCTTTCCGGGCACTCCGGCTTCTTCCACCAATAAAAACCTGACCGCCCCGAAATAGCACAATAGTGTTGAAAGTGGCGTTAAACACTAATGAATGAATGAACGAATGTTCTGCTCTATTATTTTTCTATTCTTAATATTTAAGCACCCCATTGTTCTCTATTCCCTATCTGTTAGTCCTATTTTTCTTTTCTTTTTTTTTTGTCCTTTATTCTGCACTTTTTACCCAATATTCTCTATTCTGTAAACCCCATCCAGACCCTCATACACACTCTCTACAATGCATAATTAACTTGTAAGTGCGAGTTCTCAGTTGTCTTTACAGAAAGTTAAACTTTTCATCGAGTCAAAGAGTGTTATTTTAATTACTTACGATATCATTTAATCGTAGGTCGTTCTTTTATTTCGACTCTTGATTTATACAGATTTAACAACAAGCATATGGTATGAGGGATACACGTTCGGACCACAATAATAAACTTGAGATATATCATGACACAGGGAATATGTTGTGGCCACATAATTGTCTTTTTTTTTTTAAAGATTGTACAACTTCATATTCTTTGAAACAATACTCACCGCACCAAATGCCATTAAAACTAATCGATTAATTCATACACATAAAAATGTCTGCCATCGAACCAAAAGTAAATGAAATCCAATATTTCTATTTATAAATCATGAATTGGAATATTTCTATTTATAAAATTAAAATATGGATTTTCCCCAGATACTAGTATCTATTTTTAACAATCGAATAGAAAGTGACCATATATCTTTAAATAATTACAATGTAATAAACAGGTCGATTGTACTGAAATAGTATCTGTGTGACTCATAGTACAGCAAGTCAGCAAGACCACTAGCAGAATGTGCAAAGAACAATTAATAGATGTTCGAAATTAAATCAAAATAATATTGAACATTACTCAATTTATATTCAACCATTTCAGAAGATGTCAAATGGTGCAAATGCACAGGGACTCTGTTAGCAGGTATAATATTTTTAAGTCCTTGTAATTGCTTTTCCTATTTCCTGTCCATTTGTATTAAATTATTAAGTTTGGCACCTATATATATATATATAGGCACATTGGCACACAGATTTGTATTCATACTAGCAATGTGCAATATATATACATGTCCATATACATGATATATACACTGAGGTCCAGGATTATAATTTAATACGCCAGACGCGCGTTTCGTCTACAGAAGACTCATCAGTGTAAGTAGCAAGCCTCTATCAAGGAAATCATGATATGAAGTGCAAGCTCTGGAATATCGTGTCAATTGGGACATATTTGCTCCATATGAGGCGAGTTTGTAATATATCCAAAAAAAATCATTAAGTTTATTTATATGTTAAAGTTTAAACGTTATCATCAACTTAATATTTTGCTACTGTAATGCCAAAATACAAATGATTTCTCAGTCGTTCTGATTATTATATGTATTCTTAATCCAAGAGACTGCCTCGGTGGTCTCGTGGTAGCGTGTTTGCCTCGAGTGCGGGAGGTCGCTAAGCACGAGGCATTTAGGAGTAAGAGCAAAGACTGGTCGGCTCGGAGTCAGAATAATCTGTCCGGGTAAGGTGACATCATCTTCACCTTGTGAACTAGCACGTTAAACATCCGGGTCAGCGTGTCGGTTTAGTACAAAGCAGGGTTAATATTTATATTACATTAACATGTTTTCGTCCTGAATATGCATATTAATTTTCCGCTGGACATTAAGCATCCATATTACATCATCATCTTAATCTAAGAATTAGGATGTTAATAATAATAAAAACGAAAACATCTAATGAGTTACACTGTTGGCTTAAGTAAAAGTTCCAGGAAGATGTCAAAAATCATATCCGCGTATATATATATGGTATAGTAGTGTCCAGTCAGTATTAGCTGTTCTGGTGGAGGTTAAGGAAATTGTTAATAGCTAGTTTCTCGCTTAGTATGTGGAGGATGTCAACACGGGGAAGGAAGTTGGTGTATAGTTTCTATTGCGAGAACATGCATGCATATTGGAACGAACCAGCAGTAATTGTCTTAGAGAAACGCACTGGATTAAGTTTCGACGTTCTCGACTTATAATATGTATTGATGACTTTATTTCTGATATTTCCTTCTGTGTCTAGCTTTCATGGCTATTGTTTTGATTCCGGTTATGATTATCCAAAACCAAGATCCACATGTAATCATAAAATCGTTTCTCTGTTTGTTTAACTTCGACTTCCAAGTTGTCTCTCTTTCGAATCTTGCCTTGCTGATCTTTTTATCAATTTGAAGTTTCTCTCTATCTGTTATAGCTTTCAGAATATTAGGCATTAGTGAAAAAATGTTAAAACCGTCCTTTCAGGGCAATAACTCATATAAGCAGGAGACTAACAGTTTTGGTATAAATCAACAGAAGGTAGATCTCATTACTCTAAACATTTCGGGGCCTCGGTGGCCGAGTGGTCTAAGTAGTTACTACTGTAATCACTTGCCAGTCAACACTGAAGTTGTGAGTTCGAACCCCGCTCGTGCGGGTACACTCCACTCCAATCTTAATTGACTAGGATTGTCAGTTTTCCTATCGAAGGTCAGTGGTTTTCTCCGGGCACTCCGGCTTCCTCCACCAATAAAAACTGGCCGCCACGAAATAGCCCAAAAGCGGTGCTTAAAAGTGGCGTTAAAACACCAAAAATCAAATCAAAATCAAATCTAAACATTTCTGTCCTTGTCAGATTTTCTCTTTCTGTAGCGGTTTTCAAGATAATGTTGTTAATTTGCATAGTAAAACAAAATTTCTGTGGCATGGTTTAGAAGATACACATCATTTGTACTCTTGCAATTAACATTGCAAAATATGGTGTATTCCGTACCAGTGAAGTGACTGCTAAAAGTCTGGGTATTCAGTATTTGTTTGCAAGTCAGGCATCGTTTGTTCCCACAACACTTACAGGGCACACTGTCGAAGAACCTGATTGACAGGATAAATCAGCTCTCACCAGCAAGTTTAAAAGGCTTTTGGGCCTACGGAAAGCCAGTATAGGTGGCTCAGGGAAGATCTTGGATAGGTTAGGATGTTTTCGATTTTTTCCGATTTTCGCGGACAGAATAAGGTGTGATAACTTGTCAAATCTAAGATGATGAGTCAGCACAAACGTTACTCCTTTGTTGGCCCTTTTTTCTTTATATTGTAAAAGTTTATCTCGGCTATGTTGTCAGCATGAGAGAAACATCTATCAATGTCTTTTCTTCTGTAGCCCCGATTTTTTAGGATACCGCAAAGTTCTTGTATTAAATCGCCTTTTTGCAGTATAATTGGTGGAGCAAATCAGCTTTATTCGGATGGCCTGGCTGTAGGGAATGCTCTTGGTGCAATGTTTAGAATGACAACTCAGGAGAGGAAGATATTGATGTTTGTCTGTGGGCTTGCAATACAGATCTGTAAATATGGTTTAATCCTTCACTTTCGTATCAGTGTCAAGAAATGTTATCACAGAGTCACAGATTTCATAAGTGAATTCATGTCAGGTATGGGCGTCGTTGGCATGTTGAATGAACACATTGAATTATTGTTCAGTATTATCCCACTTCATGTCAATATCGGCGATGAATCAAAACCAAGAGAGAGTTTGATAAAGAGAATAATTGAGACTTTGCTGTTCTAATTTGCCCATAAAAAATATTAGCATAAGACGGAACCATCTTTGTTCTCATTGCTGTTCCATCAACATTGAGATAGTGCTCACCATTGAAAGTGAAGTTATTGCATTTCAATACCAAAGTTAGAAGTTGGACTTAACATGCAGTTGGTAGTTGTAAGGTGCTGCAAGGGTTCCAGACTTCCCTACAGGCTTCAATACCATCTTCATGGGGGGATGTTAGTATAGAGACAGGTAACGTCAAGCTAGACAAGGATTTTTTCAGGTGGGAGAGGGTTCAAGGATTCCATCTTCTTAAGATAGCGTGTTGTATCTTGTATTTAAGATGGTATATTTTCTACATGTGGTCTTAAATGAAAGTGAATGGTTACAGAATTTACTAGTATATTTAGTCCTATGTCAGTAATTTATGTCCCCAGCCTAGTTTTTCTAGGAATTTATGTGTATGTCATCAATATTCCTAGGTAAAAACGTCCGTGTCCTTTATTTTACCAGGCAAATGTGTAACAAAAGAAATCATTTAAATGTAAACGATGGAATTTTTAATTGTTAAATGTTTTAGTTGTACAGTAATATTTCACTATTTCAATAAAATATGGGTGTTTTTTTTAATAATTAAACATACTTTTTTCCATGAGAAAACAGATATCAAAGACGTTTATGATGTACATAATTACAAATATTCCTTTATTAATTTTAATATTGATCAATTAAAAAAGTGTCTAAAGAAATACAATTTTAAAGGGCCTTTTAGAAAAAATGAGAATACGGATATATAAAAATTTTCTTAGGAAAATAATTGCCAGACATATTTTACTACCTATGGACTAATTATGGAAAATTTATCCAGGGACTTGCATTCCTAGTAAAATTATGGTCACAGACTTGATTACCTAGGGAAAAAAGTCCGGCGCACAAATTTTACTACCGGACAGAATTTACTGTTACATATATAGCATACTTCTTTTACCACAGTATTGAGTTTCATGACCCGAAGCATTTAAATGTATATTTCTTAAATTACTTTTTTGAAATAAAGAAAACGAACAACGCTTATAAAAATATGGATTTTTCTCCATATAAGATTGTCCATCTGTAAATTACTAAAAGTAACAGCGTTGACTCATCACTCTCCAGTCAATCTCCACAATTTGGCATCACAAATACAGCACTTAGAACTTCAAGGAATTACTTTGTCCGTGTGTGTTTTTAGTTTTCCACTTATATGGTAAGAGATATATTATTGAAGTATTCTTAAACTTGCACAAGAAATGTACATTACTAGTCCAGTTAAATATTTATTGGAGTATTTTCACCGAGTATTGGGTATCAATTAAAGGCATATAACCATACACTTTGAAAAAATTGTTCAAACATTGATGTCTTTTTTCCTGGTGATTTCGACCGATTGATAATGATTTATGTTTTTTGCAGCTGTGACAAGGCTTCATTTCACATTGCACCTAAAAAGAAGAAAAAGCATTGTTTTAGTTTCTTAAATGATGTGAATAATATAATGTAAAATAAATATGACATTAAAATTGATACATTATATTTGAGGGCAGTGTATCATCGTATTATATCCTGGTTTTGTGGCATGCCAAACCTCCCGCTTTTATGGCAACGTCAAACTCAACACCAAAACTACAACATCACATGACAGGACCACAATACAAATAAATGGGAGAACATATAGGACAAAGAAACACACGAATAATAGCTAACAAAAGGTACTAGGCTTAAAATTCAATACACCAGACGTGCGTCTCGTCCACACAAGACCAACCAGTGACGCTCAGATGAAAAAAGTTTGAAAGCCAAAACAAGTACAAAGCTGAAGAGCACCGAGGACCAAAACTTCCAAAAAGTTGCGCCTAATACGGCCAGGGTTTTCTGCCTGGGACAAGAAAATCCTTATTATTTAGAATAATTTATAATTTTGCAAACAGTAAATTTTATAAAATGACTATATAATAGATATACATGATAAAACCGAAGTGGGGACTAACTGCAGAATAAAAACGGATACATTACATGAAACAACTTAATCCAACACATACAAATACACAGCCGAGTTAGCCAAAGCCTCAACGCACAAAGTGACGTCACATTTGAAATTCTAAAAAAAAAACCACACAAAGTGACGTCACATTTGAATTTGTAAAAATATTTCCAAAAAATAAGATAAGATTAGGATTGATTCAAGATTAGATTTGTAATACTGACATTATATTTAATAATAACAATGAAAATTACAATACTTATTAATATCAAATTGTGGTAGTAATTAGATAAATAATGGTATTATCTAGCTTTGTCGGTGTTTCTTCTGAATCAAACTGTAAACCAAATCTATCGTATAAATTTCGTTGAACCAAACTAAAATCTAATAAATGAAGGGGGTGATTAATTATCTTTACCATAACACACGAATATAACAAAAAAGAAGTTAAGACATTTGACAGAATCCGACGAGAATAACAAATATAACATCAAAATTAAATACATGAATTTGGGATAGAAAGGTACCGTGACACGTCTTATTGCAATGCGGTTTCACACGCAGCAAAACAGTCACAATCGGGAATAAGTCACGTTCGGTAATTAAAAGATCAGACGACGTAATGACAAACCACAATCTAACACGTGGTAAAAATGTCCTTAGTTAGTTTGGACAAAGACACATCGTATGGATCAACCAATTCGTGATGGTGTCCGTAAAATTTACGGAGTGTCATTTTTAATCTGTCCTCCTCATAACTTTGTTGGAGCAGTTTCTGCGTAAGGAGCACACTCCTGTATATGACGTCCGTATAGTGTAAACAAGCACTACAATAACGTATCAATTGAGATATGTAAACAACATACGAAGGGGCAGAGGGTATGTTACTGCTGAGAAATGGGAAATTGATAATTAGGAAGTTGAAATCGTCCCGTTTATCATAGATTTTCGTTTGAAGTCGTCCATCTGTGTCAATATTGAGGAAAAGGTCAAGGTATGAAGCAGTCCTTCTAGTTTCAGTAGTATCCTTAATTTCAAGTTCACTGGGATATATGAGATGTAAGTATTGGCTGAAATATGGGTTATTCAATGATAGAACATCATCAATATATCGGAAAGTAAAATTAAAGAATTTTGCAAGGTGCTTATTCTTTTTGTCTTTTAGAAGGTTCTGAATAAATTCTGCTTCATACGAGTACAAAAACAAATCGGCCAGTAGGGGTGCACTATTAGTTCCCATTGGAATACCGACTGTCTGTTGAAATTTAAATCCTCCAAACTCAACAAATATATTGTCGATCAAAAAGTCCAGCATTTTGATAATATCATCTTCAGTATATTCTCTGGTAGATTCAGTGTGGTTTTTCACAAAATATGAATTATTGTAACCCAAAACAAGAAATTTGTATCTACGATTCCCATCTTTATAGAAAAAGCTCTGTTTAATGAGATGGTGAAGTCGATCTTTCAACTGAGCATGGGGAATAGTAGTGTAAAGCGTAGAAAAATCAAAAGTCTTTATGTTGCTGCAAAATTGCAAAGATTGTGATCGAAGATTAAGCAGTAGATCTTTCGAATTTTTGAGAATCCACATCTGGTTAACAGCACTGGTAGAATATATCTCATAACAATATTTTTGAAGCCCATCTTTAACTGTAGAAATAATAGTAGTCAGTTCTTTAGAAAGATGTTTAGTCGAACATTTTGATGACCCAGCTATGTATCGTTCTTTATATGGAGTTTTGTGTAGACCAAAGATTATTAAGATGTAAAAGATGTATTGTTTCCATTGAATAATAAACATTGCTTAAAATATATAACCATCCTGAACTAGAATTATCATAGATAAGAAATTGAAAAACGTTTTGCATTAATTCTTTTCACACTTTAGCACGGTTTTTAATAATGATGAACGACTGAAGTCGATCCATAACAAGCTGGAAATTCATTCATCTGATTTTTTATTGTGATTTGTATATTCTTGGTGGATTTATACGACAATTGAACATCACTCAAACTATTCTTCCCGCTAATTCTTTCATGATATATGCGTGGTGGTCATTGTTTATTACATCGTTTTTAAAAGTACAATAGATACAATTTTACAGTGAGTTATAGTTATATATTAACGAGGATGTCGAATATATATAAACCTGGAATCTGGTGTACTGAAATCAAAGTTTACTAAATGTACTACCATTTCGGAATTAATGAGATGCATCATTTTACAACATCTCTCACAGTGTACGTATGAGTCGTAACAATCAATTTATTATTAAGCAATAAAACTGTTAACATCATTATTACCATGTACCGGATATAACTCCAAAAAGATCGACCGTCCATGTTTTGGATGCTCTTCTTTTTAGACCTAAGCTTGTTTCGATCATATATAGCAAGGAACGTGTTTATATGTTCAAAACTGGTTGTTTTTTTCCTTTAATTAATTCTATTATATAATTCAATAACGTTTAAGTATTGGAGATTAGAATTACTTCCGACATTAATGAGATATATATATAGCATAGCCTTGCATCATTTTACAACATCTCTCACAGTGTACGTATGAGTCATAACAATCAACCAAAGATTAATGAGAAGAAAATGTTTGTTTTAGATACTCCTTCTTATTCAAATGAAGTATGTTCTTTACCTGTTTTATTTTTGCTGTATTGTTGCAACACACACACACACACACAAACACACAATCACTAACACACACACAAACACACAATCACTAACACACACACGAACACATCTCACCTGAATAGGAGGTTTCTGTGTGATATGTGAAACGAGAAAATTCATTGCAATATCTTCGCAGTTGAAATTTTTATCCACCAATTCACGAATAGCTGATTGCATCACATAACTGTACACATAGGCATAAAACTGTAATGCATAAAAATTAACAGTTACATCTTCAGTCATCAGAAAAGATGTTTTGTTTTCCAAAGAAATACAGCTAATTAACAGCCACAATCAAATACTGAAAAGGGAGAGAGTGAAAAAAACTGTAGGTGTCATTTAGAAATGCATAAAGTTTACCTATTGATTTTTATACGCCCGTCAAATTTTTGACGGGACGTATTATGGTATACAAATGTCCGGCGTCCGTCCGTCTGTCTGTCTGTCCGTCTGTCTGTCCGTCAATCTGTCTGTCCGTCTGTCTGTCTGTCCGTCTGTCTGTCCGGCGTAAACATGTCGCACCGTAACTTGAGAATGACTTATCCAAATTTTATGAAACTTAACATAGTTGTTTCTTATGATGGTCAAACGATCTGTATACTTTTTGGTGAAAATAAGATTAAAACTTTTTGAGTTACGGGACTTAGTAACTAAAACAGGTGTGTGTTTTTTTCACATGTCGCGCCGTATCTCAAAAACAATTTATGATTATTGCTTAAAACTTTACACACTTCTTAGTTATATTAACCTTAAGATCTGTATACTTTTTGGTGATGATTCAAAATTTTATTTTTGAGTTATTGAGTATTTTGTAAAAAAAAGGGGGAGGGGTTTTTCACATGTCGCGCCGTATCTCAAAAACGATTTATGATTATTGCTTAAAATTTTACACACTTCTTAGTTATATTAATCTTAAGATCTGTATACTTTTTGGTTTTGATTCAAAATTTTATTTTTGAGATATTGATTTTTTTTTTTAAAGGGGGGTTTTAACATGTCGCGCCGTATCTCAAAAACGATTTATGATTATTGCTTAAAATTTTACACACTTCTTAGTTATATTAATCTGAAGATCTGTATACTTTTTGGTTTTGATTCAAAATTTTATTTTAGAGATATTGAGTTTTTTGTAAAAAAAAAAAGGGGGTTTTCGCATGTCACGCCGTATGTCAGAAACTATTTATGCTTATTGCATAAAAATTCACACACAAGACGACGGGCGTATCATGCGCTCATGGCGCAGCTGTTTATTATTAGTTATTTAATATGTTAAAGTAGAACGAAATTTACATATCTTCATTTTCATTTGCTTAGGTCGATTTTTTTCATAACGGTGTCTGAGGACGATATACTCAAAATGCTGGATTTTTTTATCGACAACATATTTGTTGAGTTTGGTGGATAGATATTTTAACAGGCAGTCGGTATTCCAATATCTACTTATTGTACATCCCTACAGGTCGATCTGTTTTTGTACTCTTATGAAGCAGAATTCTTTCAAAACATTCTCGCAGACAAAAAAAGAAAACATCTTGCTTAGTTCCTTAATTTCACTTTTGAATATATTCCTGTCACTCAATAACCCACATATATAGATGTCCCAAGCCAGGAGCCTACAATTCAGTGGTTGTTGTTGTTTCATGTCTGTCATATTTGTTTTTGCATCAATTAGGCCGTTAGTTTTCTCGTTTGATTTGTTTCACATTTTTCATATTGTGGCCTTTTATAGCCGACTATACGGTATGGGTTTTTCTCATTGTTGTAAACCGGACGGTGGCCTTCAATTGCTTAAAGCTATTTCATTTGAAATCCAGTGGATAGTTGTCTCAAAGGAAATCATACGACATCTAATTTTGATATTTAGATTAATGATACTACTATAAAATAGAAGGTCTGCTTTATATCTTGACCTTTTCCTCGATATTGACACAGATGGACGACGTCAAACAAGAATCTATTACAGGCGTGATGATTTCAACTTTCTAATTATCAGGTTCTAATTTCTCAGAACTCAAATACACACGGCATTTGTACGATATCCGACGAATGTACGCAAATATACGCCGTCCGAATAAGATCCCCAGCGAAGGTACGCAAATCTGCACGGCCCCAATACAATCCACAGCGAAAAACTGGGGTGATACAAGATGTTCCGGAAAAGGTAACGAGATCCTGCTCCTCTTGTCGCACATGTCATGATGCTCAAGTCACAATTGGTGATGTCACAATCACAGAAGAAGGGGCAGAAAATGGGTAGTGCCTAGATGTAAGTCACGATACTGATATGTGGCAGACTTAATAGATCAACATAATCACCTTCATATAACTGTAGACGACCCATACTAAATAATTAGGTGGTACAATGACCTGTCCATATTTAATTCCAACAATAACAAAAATTATTTGAGGAATTTAAGAAACGTATACTACATCCTTGTGTTTTCCAAATTATTCAGATATACCAACAATTACATTAAGGACATTGAGTTTACTTCACCGTTCGAGTCTATTCGTAGGATTATTTTTAAGTAATAAGGCAAGCTTTAATTCGGTTAGAGACTGTTCTTCTGTATGAAGATATCACTTCGTCATCCACCGTTAGGGGGAAATAACGGGAGTTTAATAAATTTGGTCAACACTAAACCCTACTTTGACTTAAGTCGAGTAACGGGTTATTAAAGAAGCGTCATTTAAAAAGGTAATATGTTCAAAAGGAACACATACAAGGTTAATAAGTAATATATAAGAATATTTTTTGGTACAAAATATTACAAAAACCTATACAGGAAGTATTGAGAAAATATTCGTAGCGTATCATTAGTTTGGGTACGTCAGAATATTTTGTTAATATTCCTTAAACAGTCTTAACCTTTATGAACCTTTCAACTGTATATCAAAATATAATATATAGCCTAGTATTTTAATGAATTTTAGATCAAATTACATAAGTTTTGTTCTCATAATAAACCCGGACCCCACTGGGATGATTTTTACTTCAAAGTCGTTAAAATAATTCCCTATTTGGGTATAATCAAATTTGCATTTGAGCAATTCGCGTCATCGTCAAAACTGGAGAATGAACTAATTAATTTTCCATTATACAACATTTAAGAGTTAGTAATATACAAAGATATATTGAAAAATACCGATTGCAACTCAAATATGATTCTTTTTATGGAGAATCTTAATAAACACATAACAAAGAGATCACGAAAGCCAATTTCGAAAAATAACAGTTTACTCCCTCTGCATCTAAGTATTTGTTTTTATTAACAAGTTTAATCTTTATCAAAGAAATAAGAAGATGTGGTATGAGTGCCAATGAGACAACACTCCACCCAAGTCGCAATGTGTAAAAAGTTAACAATTATAGGTCAAAGTACGGCCTTCAACACGTAGCCTTGGCTCACACCGAACAACAAGCTATAAAGGGTCCCAACATGACTAGTGTAAAACAATTCAAACAGGAAAACCAACGGTCTAATCTATATAAAAAACGAGAAACACTTATGAACCACATCAACCACTGAACGACAGGTTCCTGACTTAGGACAGGTGCAAAAAAAACAGCGGGTTTGAACTAGTTTTTTTTGGCGCCAAAGCCTCCCCCTAACCTAGGACAGTGATGTAACGATAAAACATAAGCACAAACTATGCAACACAATAAACGAAAAACAAATATGAGAAACAGCAACAAAGACAACCACTCAATTACAGGCTCCTGACTTGGGACAGGCACCTATAGAATAAGGTGGGGTTAAAAGTTTTAACAGGCGCCAACCTTCACCCTAACCTGAAACAGTAGTGTAACATCATAACATAGAAAGACACACTATAAAATATCAATTCAAATGGCATAACTCGATCAAAAAGACATATTAACAAAAACAAGTAAACATACACTGAACGAATACATTTGATCTATGACACAATATAAATATAATATTAATAAAAAAAGGGGGAAGTTAAACAATGTCAAAAAGACAACTATAACCTGGGACAAAATGGCGTTAAATAAAATAACGTACACAGGTAAATTTAGATATAATAGTTTTGTTTTTAGGAGTTCGGAAACATTTTTTACAAATACATTTGTTGTTCATAGTACGAGTACAGAAGTGAAAATTTATCGTCATGCTAAATACAAAGGTGGTACATATTAAAAATAATGAGACGAGATATAACACAAAAAAAGTAAAAATTGAATAACCAAAATGCATTACAAATTGTGTCAACAGATCAAATAAACACGAAAGTACGATTTGAGAGTACTCGCAGTTACTGAAAGATAGTTAAAAGCCAAAAACAATTAATAATAAAAAATCATGCATCGGAGACTAAAATCAGTTAAACATATCCCAGGGATTTAGTGTTTTAATGCCATGGACAGTCAAAGAAGACATGATTTGTGCAATGCCAAAATAAAAGTATCGACAGGCAGTAGGATAGTTAGGATAAATATGTCTCATGTTATTTATAGATAAAGCAATCTCTATATAGAAAATAAACGTGGATGTGTATTTATACATCCAAAAAATCATTCGAAAAGAATACAAATTAAGTTATGTTTAAATTTGATGCCAAAATCGATATTTGTGTTAATGTAAACAATATTTAAAGATCTTATTACAACATTAACATGATAATCTTTACTAATAAGTTTGTTTAAAGGTTCGATGAGTTTACATGACATGGGGTAATCGTAATCAGTAATTGTAATCAGCTGTAATCGATTACATTTTGCAGAGTTATCACATGTAATCAGTAATCATACATGTTCTGATTACAAGTAATCGTAATATAATTGATTACAATGCAAAAAAACAGCTGTAATCACGATTACTTTTTGATTACTTTTCGATTACATTCATATGATTACTTGCTGATTACAAATTTTATATATAAAAAATGTTTTTTATATACAAGCATACATTTTATAAATCATCTAACTATTGTTCACTATGATTGATCATGGTTCAATATGATTGGTCCTATTTTCTATTTAATAATTTTGAGTTTCAGTATACTCTAGCTTAAGGGGATGTAGAGTGTTAATGTATGGCTTTTTTAACAGTTAACTACATGAATTTACCTTTCCAAAAGTTTTAAGATTTAGTCTTTGTGATATAAGATGTCTGCTTTTAAATACTTTGTTGTTCCCTTGGGTAGCTGTTAAGGTTAAATGCAAATATTGTTCTTTATATTGACTTTGATTTTCGACTGGAAATGATAATAGAATTTATAACCAACATTTGTTTTACAATTTAAAAAAAAAATCCAAAATTTTTTTATCATGTGTTTTTTAATATTTTTGTATAGAAACATAAATTTTATAATCATGACTATATAATAAAAAAAAAAAACTGCATACAAATCTATTGATTATTGATTATTCCAATCAAAACAAATCAATTTTGAAGTAGTGATTAACACCTGTAAAAACACACACAAGTGTCAATTATGTCCCTACGGACAAAAGGCTACTAGATCATTAAATAGTCACTTTTTGTTAATCTCTTTTACTTCTAATTAAAAATATGTTTTGAGTAACAAATATATAAAAAACAATGTTAATTCTTTAACACAGAAAGCACAGAAACATTTACATTCAAGTTATTCTGTCAAATAAAGTTATGTCCTCAACACAATACAAATATTACACTCCTCATTTATATAAACAACATGTTTCTATTAAAAATATTAAAAACTCAATTCTTCAATTAGATTAGCTTTTTTATGTAAGAGGGTCTGGATAGGGTCCTTCACTTCTGTATTCTTTAACATTTGGGGTAATTTTTCTTTATCTTTAAAAATAACGCTTATTCTGTAAAATTCCAATGAAAATCATTTTATTATTAAATTAATTTGTTATTACATGATTTCATTATTTTGTACATGATTCATTTCTGTAATCAGATTTTCATTACCTAATTCTTTAACAATCACAGTTATTCTTTATTCCTTTGCACCCCATTATTCTCTATTCTTTATCGTTTTTCTCAATGTAATCATTAGTAATCTTAGGTAATCATGATTATTTTAAAGAAAAGTAATCTAATGTAATCGATTACATTTGAATTTAAGTGTAATTGTAATGTAATCAATTAAATTAAAGTAATGTAATCAATTAAATTAAAGTAATGTAATCAATTACATTAAATTAGCAAAATGATTGTAATTTTAATTAATTACTTTTTAAAGTAATCGACTCTATCCCTGCTCGGTATAACAGTCTTATTCTGGAATAGGTCACGTTCGGTACTTAGCGGACAGACGACATTGATGTTAAACCACAATCTAAGACGTGGTAAAAATGTCATTAGTTGGTTTAGACACAGACACATCGTATAGATCAACCAATTCGTGATGTAAAATTTAGAATGTGAAATACTGTTTTTAACAAGTTTTCTACAGGTACAGCCAAATGAACTAATCAAATCTTTGTATCTTTGAAAGAAATTTAGTAAATGTTTTAAGTAATTTATGGGAACGAAATCTCTGACTTAATAATTTACCAGTGATGCATTGATTACGTTCGTTAAAATCTATGACATCACTACACACACGGGTATAACGAACGAGTTGGGGTATATAAACACGAATGATGGAGCCAAAGGAACTTCGCCGTCTAAAAAAGGAAAATTAACAATAGGGAATGAAAAATTGTCTCTTTTGTCGTAAATTCTAGTATGGAGTTTCCCTTTAGAAATAGAAATGTTTAAATCTAGAAAAGGACAACTACTGCTTTTTATGTTAGATGTATTTAAAGTAAATTTCGGTAGTATATTTTGAGTACTTTGATTATCTAAAGAAAAATTATCTTCAAGATAACGGTAGGTATTGTTGAATGTGTCAACCAAATGGAACAATGACTTGTCTTTCCTGAGTTTGGTCATAAACTGAGATTCATAGCAATACAGCAATAAATCTGCTATTAAAGGGGTTTCTTAGTCACATACCCAACTTCTAGTTAGTTATCATATGATTCATTAAAATCTAGATTGTTGCATAAAATCAAATAAATATCTTTATAACATTTACGAAGTATTTCAACTTAACTACTCAATAGTTCAATTTCCATTTGTACTTCATAAATTCATATAACTATTTGATACAAGTATCAATTCCTCAAAACTTTGTAATTTATTGTTTTCAATAAATCTAGTTTACCTGCAATTCGAAGAAATGAAATGCATTAATATGTCTACGAAATTAGGGACAATATTTGCTAGTATCGATTAAGAGAGACTGAATATCGATATTAACGTCTGTAATTAATAAAAAAAATCACGTTAATCTACCTCGTTTTTGCTTGCCGTGTACTCATGATTAAAAACATTTAAATTTAAAAAACAAATGAAAAACAGCATGATATTATGCATTGCTCTACGAAAGACTTTACTTACCTTGTGAAAAAATGCGGCTCCTGTTAGAACCATTGATACTTTCCACAAATCAGAATAATTCCAACTATAATTCCATTTATTACTTACAGAGTCCCACTTATGAACTCTACCTGGACATCCAACTATTCTTTCTCTCTCTATTTTCCAAACCCTATTGATGTTTTAAATGGCAAGAGTTAATTGTTTGCTAGCAAAGATGATTCAGCCATGTCAACACATACCATTTGATTCTTTATTTGAAAAGTACCAACAGCTTAAAGCCTCATATGTCTGAACTCGACATTCATAAACAAATTACTTTGAACCTTATTCTCCATGAAAACATATTTACACAATGCTATGGAATAATTTATTTTCGTGGATATTTAATTTCGTGGGTTTTCCAAAGTCTGCATATACTCCTTTAGAAAATTTATAACTCACATATACCAACGAAACCAACGGAAATAGGTATTCCACATATAATTATAAATCAAAGCACCAATTATTGTTTAAAACATTTTTTAGTTAGGAAGCAGATCGATGGCAGCCTAATTAAGACCTCATAAAGTCTATTTTGAATTTGAGATCACAAATTTAAGAAATCGTGGTCACGGATTAATATCGTTATTATGAATTATATGTCTCGTTATCGCCAATAATAATTCGTTATCACGGATTGAATTTTTGGAATCTGATGTCGACCTTTACTGAAGAGACATTTATTGTTGAAATTCTCATATGGTGTAGTAAAATTTGTACCGTTTATGTTATAACTACCATTTGGTTGATACCTCTGCTGGTGGACTGCTAGTCCCCGAGGGTATCACCTGCCTAGAAGCCAAGTATTCAAATTTGCTGTTATAAGATTTTGGAACCATCTACAATAAATGAACATATGCATTCATGCAACGCTCTGAATCCTTGTACGGATTTGGCTTTACTTTAGGTTCTTTTAGGTTTGATCAGGTCTGCAACGTATTGGTAAATTTTGACTTATCGAATATTTAGGCCTCGAGCATCACTTAAGAGGCATTTTTTGTTGAAATGCTCATCTGGTTCAGTGAATTAGTACCGTGAATATTATTACTTCTATTGGTTTGACATCTCGGCTGGTGTACTCTTAGTCTCCGAGGGTATTACTATCCAAATGGCCAGTATCTAAATAGCAACATGACAATACGGATTTCTTTTATCTAAATTTGCTGTTATACAATTTTGTAAATGATTGAAAATTAAAGAATGTTTCTGTCTCCTGATATGTTGATTCCTCCCAGGATTTGAATATACTGTAGTCCTTGTTTTGGTTTTATTAGCTTCTCGGTATTTATATTAAATTTTGAACGTTCCAAAATATTTTGGTGGAGCATCATTAAAGAGATATTTATTGTCGAAATGCGTATCTGGTGCAGAAAAAAAATGGTATCATACATGTTATTACAGCACTAAGTCGATACCTAGGCAATTGTATTGTTAGTCCCCGAGGTTATCACAAGACCAGTAGTCAGAACTTCTGTACTGGCATATGATACGGGTATTGTTTTATTCAAATTTTTATTATAAATTTTGTAAATGATTTAAAATTAAGGTATGTATCTTCCTCATGCATATTTTTGATTCCTCGTTCGGAATTTGCTATACTTTTATTCCTTTTTTTATCAGCTCTTCAATGTTTATATCAGAAATTTAAATTTTAAACCTTTTTTGTTTGCACATCACTGAAGAGACGTTTATTGTCGAAATGCACATCTGTGCAGAAAAGTTTGTACCGTCTATGTTGTAATATGCAAACGTGTGAAATCTAAGTACTGTTCTCTTTAAAAAAAAACATTGCTCACAAAAAAAATGTATTATTGTTTTTCACAAATTGTTAACCTGATTTCACGATTTTTTTCGGGGTACCGTTGTATATACTCTAAAATGAAGACGTTTGATTATTTCAAATTCTTACCAAAATTGGTAAAAAAACAAAACAGAATTACGAGGAAAATAAATTGATTAAAAATAGTTCTTGTTTATTTTAAAACACTCTTACCTGAACGCCAGTAGAATGTCATCATGCTTCATAATGCAGTCATCGTCTAAACTTAGTATAGCATCTGTCTGGATTACATCATATGGCAAAAATCTGTTGTTCAGACTGTTTCTGGATTGTCGAATCAACTGTTAAAAATTTACATGCATGTTAAGTCAGAAAATTATATATGACTGTCATACAAGTAAGAGGTTAAGCTAGCTATAAAACTAGGTTTAATCCACTATTTTCTACATAAGGAAATGTCTGTACAAAGTCAGGAATATGGCAGTTGTTTTCCATTCGCTTGATATGTTTGAGCTTTTGATTTTGCCATTTGATAAAGGACTTTCCGTTTTGAATTTTCCTTGGAGTTCGGTATTTTTGTTATTTTACTTTTTTTCATAAGTTTCATATAAATATATTTATAATGAATTATTCTTTTATTGATTTTTACACAGAACAATTTGGCAATAAACGGAATTTTAATGTTGAATACAACATAAAATAATGCAAGTATGATATCGTTCAGACTGTCCTTAGAAAAGCTATAATAGGAAGAGGAAGAAACAAAGCATAAAATTATATATATTAAAGAAACGTGAATTCGCAATCAATATGGAAGAAAGTATAAATAAAACTTTTTGCGACTTTCATTAATTTGAAAAATACTTCGACTTTGTTGATAGAAAAAAAAGTATAATAAACAACACGAATTCCAAGGTAAATTCAAAATGGGAAAGTCCATACAAATTGTCACAATCAAACTTTAGACTATCAAACCAACGGAGCGAATGGAAAACAACTGTCATATTCCTGACATCGTACAGACATGTTCCGAAGAAAATGGCGGGTCAAACCTGGTTTCATAGCTAGCTAAACCTTCCACTTGTATGACAGATGTTAATAGTTCCGTTTAGAATAGAAATTAATAGTAACAGGAAAATATATAAATGGATACATATTTTAAAAACTAGATAACGCTGGTGTAAACCAGACCACTAAGCATCACTTTACGAACAATGCCAAATGATGAACAAACGATAAGCAAATGAAATTAGAATGGATAAACCAGTAACTTGGTTTGTATAATTTCCGACTATATGATTGTAGGACTCTAAAGTTCGATGGTACTCTAAAATGTGATGGTCACGCTATAGTGCGATGGTCTACGCTTAAGTGCGATGGTGTCAAACGCTAAAGTGCGATGATTTTCATTTTTTTAAGTGCGATTATATGACACGTAACGTGCGATGGTATGACACGCCAAAGTGCGATGGTATAACACGCTGAAGTGCAATTGTGTAATGGGATTGGGGTTCAGGCAATGGTTTTCGTTTGTTGCTGTGTTCCTAGTAGTCTTTCGTTTATTGTTTTCTTTACAAATCAAGCCGTTTACATTCTCTTTTGAATTGTTTTACATTGGTTATTGTATGGCCATATATAGCTTGCTATGCAGCGTGGGCCAAGACTTTATGTTAAAGGTCGTACGGTTATTAGTTGCATCCGTCACCGACATTTGGTCTTGGGTGGATAGTTGCATCATTGACAATACCATATCCTCTTATTTTTATTTAAATTATGACAGTTATTTTAAAAAGTGCAATGGTTACATTGAAGTCAGTAGCTAGTATATACGTTGTGAACCTGTTTTAAGCCAGTAACCTGTAATTCAGTGGTAGTCGTTTGTTGCTTTATTCTATATTTGTTCTATATACACCTGTAGTTGTTAGGTTACTGTCTAGTTGACGAATATTCACCTCTTTAACAGAAATGACGAAAC
Organism: Mytilus californianus; assembly: GCF_021869535.1. NCBI lineage: Eukaryota > Metazoa > Mollusca > Bivalvia > Mytilida > Mytilidae > Mytilus > Mytilus californianus. Next base: position 4,484,281 of record NW_026262668.1, read on the forward strand.
ATATTGTAGAAAAAATGTTTTATAGAATAATTCAATTAGAATCACGCACGTACATGACATGGGATTACGAACATGGAAGGTGTTTCCAAATTATTTTTTTTTGGAACTCCAGCTGTTTTGATCAAATTTCTTTTTAGAAATCAAGTTAACCGCTTCCAGCGCCGACCAAAAATAATCCGGATTGGGATCATTTGTTTCTCTCTTCTTTCTTTTCTTGTCTAATAAAAACCCTTCATTCAAACATTCTCGTTTTCTGGTATGTCTATTTTTGTTTGTACAAACGGTATGTGACGTTGCTAACCATACCTTCGCGATCAAACGCACTTTTGCGGAAAAATTCACTTTAACGTATTAAGGCATCAAACTTTAACGTATTCGATTGAATAACCCAGACCATCGCACTTTAGTGTATCAAACCATCGCACTTTAGCGTATCAAACCATCGCACTCTAGCATAGACCATCGCATTTTAGCATGACCATCGCGTTTTAGCGTCCCTGTCGCACTTTAGAGTACTACATGAGTATATCAGAATGTTTTCAATTGAAATTCTGTCGCAAAAGTATATTTCAGTTTATGAACAAATGTTTTACATCTTCCCTCCGCTCCCCTAGTGGATTCATCACGTATATTTCTTTTCTTTTCGCAAAGCATATGACATAAAAGTTTTAAAGTAATATGTGGTTTAGGAAAATATAGATACATGTCTTTGTATTGAAACAATATGTATTCATAACAATCATAAGCCAGACGAAACAAGTTTTTAATAAAGTAACACGCCTTGCGTCACTGAAGGAATAGGAACGTTCAACAATTCCGGAGCATCTGGGTTTACTCCCGCTTTTTTGGTGTGGTTAGTTTTGTGGAATCTTTAATTGTTTCTATAGTATTTTGTTGACTTGTGGATTCTGTTGTCTTTCCATCGTTTCTTCCATGGTATTGTCTTTTTTCTTCGACCTTTGGTTATTGTTTACCTCATTGGTATCTTCTCTCTTTTTTCAATCTCACAAAAAATTTAAATGTTATCCATCGTAAATGTTATATTAAACTGTTGTAATACAGTAATGCTCAACGAAAATGGAAAAAAGACGCCTGATCTATGATAAACAAACCTTGTACGATAATAAACACCGTTTACGTTCTTGGGGATTGCTTTTTAAATGACAGCTTCTAAATTCTCAAAGAATAATGTATTTAAAAGTTGCTTGCTTTATTCCATTTTTTAAAACTGAACTAAGTATAATGTAAAAAATGAAAAACTATGTATTGAAATTATGAAAAATGACTTCTTTATATTTTGTTGGCATGAGTAATATATAAAACCTGTTCTTTGTTCAATTTAATTTCATGTCTCGTGAGCCAATTTAATACTACTAACGTGAATCGGTACATCAATTTCTGGCCATGTTAGTTTTTTAGACAAATCATTAGGGTTATTCCATATTATAATAACTTTGCTCAAGAATGGGAGACTTTTAAAACTTGCGATATTTTCCAACATGATATCCATTCTGTCATACACAAGCATTACAACTGAAATTTAAAAAAAATGTATAAATAAATGAATGAATAAATAAATTAATTAATTATTTTTAATTAATTAATAAACAAGCTCTAGCTATTACTGAAAGAAGTCGTAACTTGAAATACTAAGAACATAACTGTTTTTTAAATCAAATTGTCTGTACAATGATCTATAAACATTCAGTTCTCAAATGGCTTTTTGTTTTCACTTAAGACAATTATTTTCATTCATCTGCATTTATTTTTCAGGTTGAAATACTTATCAACCAGATGTATGGGCAACTTAAGGAAATATTATATTTAGTTATTACTTTTTACTAGTCTTTAAGTGGACATATTTTGATAATAGAAAACTATCTACTCTTAGGGCGGTGTGAATCAGATGTGGATGTTACACAGTTCCGACCTATTAGATTACATACAATCTAAGTGGCTTTCCCCTCTCAATAATATAAAAACATTTGTCATCTATACCTTTACCCTAGTGTTCATCATTTTAAAAATATAGACAGATTGAAGGAATAAGACCAACTGTGTTTCATAAAAAAAAGAATGGGTAACGTAAGATACACATATCTTGTTTAGGATTGGATAAATCCTACTTTGTAAAAACAATCTATGGACAGCATATATGTTATGTTTGGAGGACGCGTTTTTCCACAAACAATCTGCATTTCTATAAGAACCAACTGTGCTCCTCTTCTTGTCGATTTGTTCCTTTATTTCAGCTGCAAAGATAAGTCCTGTCACTAAATAATTCAAATAAAATTTGGTGACTTTGTTGAACTTACTCATCTAATTGAATTTGAAATAAAGGATACAGATACAGTTAAATCGGGAAACTGACAATGGGGGTCTGTTGAGAACAAAAGAGATAGCTTCAGCTTTCCACTTGTGAACTATCCATTTCTATATTAAACATTCTAGCAGCGCCTACAAATGGAGTATATATTTTTAAATTCCTACGATATTCCAGAACGTGCGTTTCCTATCATGATGCCCTTGAAAGAGGGTTGCTGCTTCCAAGGAAGCTTTTGAAACAAGGGTTCTTAGATGCAAAATTAAAGTCATCCCTTCGAAGGTTTGTCATCATGAGTTGGTTGACCAGTATAATATATATGTGTCAGACATGAACACGGATACGACCTAGTTGTCTTGTCTAAGCCATTCTTCCTTCCTATTTTCCTCCATCGCAGTAGCAGGTTATGTTTACCCTTTCGGATAATCTGGAATTTATGCCATGTTTTTGGTTTTGTTCCTGTTGAAAACTTGGCTATTTCAATCCTGCAGGATGGTCAAGTTCACATAGACACAAAAGCCATAATGGATAATCCTCCCCTTTTCAAAGTATTCGTATTTCCCCTAATCTAGTAAAAATACATCAAATTGTTAGTAATATAGATTAGTTTGTTAAATACTGCTTTCAACAATAGTAACATCTTACTTGTAAACTGTTCATAAGATCGGTCTTCTGCATACTGTGTAATATTGTAAAGTCCAGATTCTTTGTCTGTAAAAATGAAGACTGATTATTAACAGACTATGATTTTCAAATAATCATCAAAGAGAGGTTGATAAAACCATGTAAGACTAGCATTACTGAAGAAAAAAAGAAAGTGTAGGAAATCAATTACGAAGGTGAAGTGACTTGCAAATAAAAACATTTTAAAATAGTTTTGCAAAATCTAGGCCTATTGTTTAGAATTATTTTAACATTTTATGAATATCAAATTTTAAGAAAGGGATTCTTATTTCAGAATAACAGTTTAAAGGATTTTTATGAAGAACCCTTTGAAATTGACGCACATCTGATTTATTAAAAAAAGGAAATATGTATAGTATATAAGAATGGATACCTCAAGGACTTTCATAATTTTTCCCGTTCCCCAAAAATCTTAAAAATTTTTGACTTCCATAAATATCTATTGTTATGATCTGGATCGTACTTCAAGTACATACGAAGTTCGGGGTCGTAAGTTTCTGAAGAACTAATTTACCAATTCAAATAATCATATAAGGTATTTTTCCCGAAATGCAAAATCTACTTACATAGATGCTTCCGATATGAGTATAATCTATGAAGAGTTTATTCCCACTTACAACTTTCCTAATCTTGAATTTACCTTGGGGTTTGTTATTTTAGTAAATACTCTTTTACAAACAACATTGCTCCTTCCCCCGTCTATAATTTCCAAAGACCAGCATATTGATGTTCGTATGCCTGGCCTGACAGCTGTTTCCCTCTTCAGGTTTACCGTGGGATGGTTATCTTACCTATTACTAGAGGGTATGCCGTATAACCACAAGTAATAATACAAGGCAAACTGAATAACATTACTTGAAAAAAGTATTACCTTATTATGTAAGAAATATTTGGTGTCAAAACTGTGTTTTTGTTATTGCTTAAGATTGCTTCATGTAGCATATCTGTGACTCAAATTTACAGTGTCGAGATCACGGACTGTTTTTTAGATATCATTTTTTATTCGCGTATACTTTGCTTGTTTTTTATATGATTTGATTCTGGCTTTGGTGGTTCCGTTTCCGATGGTGTAAGAATTCTTGCCGCGATTCACTTGCCTTCAAGGTTTAATGACAAATAATGGCGACAGCAGTATACCGCTGTACAAACCTGGTATCATGCAAATAAGTTCCCACAAGATAAATAAAGAGTTAAAATAAAAAAAAAAAAAAACACGATAAGAACAGAATGAAATAAATAAGTTGAATTGATCTTCAAGTCTGTATTTAGCACAAAAAAATAAAAATAAAAGACACTTAGTATCGATCTTAGAATACTCTGAAATACTGAACGCTATTTCAAAGCCCAATTTCAACTTATCAGTCATGCATGTGCTTCCTGATTTCCTGATATAGCAATGGAACATAATTTACATTAGAGGTATGTTAGGGATTGTTCCGGTGAACGTGATTTTCAAATTTGAATCATATTGTATCGGACATGATAAATGCATTATACTTTTAACGTCAAAGTTAAATATAAATATGTATAAGTCTATTACTAGTATATAAGTTACTGATATATTTGCACAACTGACAAATTAACATGAACCCTTTGATAAAAGCATAAAAAGGAAGCGAGTAGAGACCGACACAATCATGACAAAAAAGAATACACGACGAGAAGACAGAAGCCAAAAACGAAAAACGAATGTAAAAGACAAACAACAGTCTGTATAACGCTACAAAAAAACAAGAAACTGAGCAACGCAAACCACATTAAAACTTGTTTGATTGCAGATGTTTCGGAAGTGTGCGCAGATTCTGCTTCACCAGTGTCACCTTGCGTTTGTATGCGTTTGTATGGTTAATACAAATTCGGTGATGAGACTCATTAATTGATGTCCCAATTTGAGGATAAAGAATATTTTGTCAATTTATATTGTCAAAGTTTTACCTACTGCCCCTTTAAGATGAACGTCCTGTTTTTGTATCTAAATTGGAATACTATTTATATATGCATAAATCATTCTAAGTTTATAGATTAAGATTATCATGCATAGTACATGAAAAGAAATACATAAACCAGGAATTTCCAAAAAAAAAAAAAAGAGAAGAAAATTATAGGAAATTTCAATGAAAAAAAACAGGAATCATTTTAGTGTAGCTTTTAACTATGAAAGAACTATTTGAAGATTATTTCAATATGAAGACACAGGTTTGTTTTTACATAATGACAGTATCATTATAACTTATCGTAAATAAAGGGTTGAAAATCCTAAACACCTGAGTTTTGTACATAATATTAAAATTAAAATTATGTTGCGAATTTCAACTTTTAACGAAATTCATGCACAATCAAACTCTATATGTAGAAAAAAATGTAAATATTCCAAAGAAGCACGAACATATCGAAACGAATGAAAAATGTGCCTTTCCCAACATTGCCCAACAAGGAACCAAAAGAACAAACATGGAAAAGACAACAATAATAATAAAGGAACAGTGCTCCCAACAGTGCTCTCCTTTTTTTTTCTAGTTTCGTTTTCAATAAACTCGCGAAATATTCCATATTATTAAACTTTTGTATATTTTCTTCCATATCTTATCTTAAATTCTAATCTCAAAATTTACCTTTCTTTTTCGGATCGATGTTTTCCAATGGTGTAAAAAAGTGGTTCATTAACGGGTTTCCAAATAAATTCAATTTCTGATCGAGAAATTCAAAATTGTTAGTACTAATAAGCTTCGAAATATTAATGTTCTCTCCTTGATTGTTGTTTATAATTACACTATTTGACTTCACATCAATTGAAGAAGGCGGAAAACTGAGTCTGTGTTTAAGAACCTTAAATATGAGACTTAAGGTATAAGTCTTATCAGAAAATGCTTGATACAAAAGCCTTCCTGCATGTTGCATTGCAACTATTGTGTTAACTGTGTATTTCTTGAGTATAAGATGAATGTCCTGTATCTGAGGCATTGGTATAACAATAGCAGCATTTCTCCAGTCAAATATCTCTATAAAAGGAAGTACTAAATCATCACCAAAAATAACTGGAATTGCACCAAATTTTAATGCTTCGGTAATTCGAAATTGCATGATTTCTGTAGATTTACGACTTATGTTAAAAGATGGAAGTATGAGAGAAAACGATGAACGTTTCAACACGTCCATTCTCTCACTATCATTCATACAAACGAGAAACTCATCATGAATGGCACCTGAATTGAAAAATTTGCAAGTAGTTTTTATGTATATGTTGTTGCCTAATTTTAATTGAATATTGTTAAAATATTTAACAACATCGTTCACATTGAAAAGGTCATGGTTGTGCAGGTTTCCAGAGAAAAATCCTAAAAACGAAAATAAAAAAAATCGTTTAATAGGCTTGATCGTTTTTATTCTCCTCCATGTTTCTTCCGTTTGTATTTTTGACATTTCAGGAATAACTATGTCATATCCCGGTCGAAATTTTGTTTCTACAAAATTTGATTGTGCTAAAATTGTCCGTGCAGCAGTGAAGTGTCGAAACTTATCGACATTTCCGTCTTTAGCTTCTAAATTAATCAATATGTGATTCGTGCCATTCATATTCCATGTAGACATATTCAAAATTTGTGCATTGATGTTTTTGTTGTTATTACAATCAACCAATGTCGACGTGTCGATGACAAATAAACAAGCGTCTGATGGATCAGATGTTATATAGATATTTCCTGTGTGAAATAGGTTCAAGGCAGTAAATGTGCTGCTAAACGCACTATCCAAGCAATAAAAATATACACCCAGTCCTTTTGCTACAGAACATTTGGTAAAATTAAAACAATCAATCATTGTACATTCAGTTGCATCACTATTTAAATCCAGGACTGCCATCTAAAATACGAGAAAAATTAATCACAATAACCTCATTATCCTCCCTTTGAACAGAAAATCAAATGACAATACAAATCAAAATCTGAATGAATAATAATCAAATAACAATAAAGCCTATTAAAACAGACAAAAAACATCCGCACGGACAAAGTATGGTGGCGTACAGTTGATAATATCTACGTCATTTGGTCTCTGGTGTATAGTAGTCTCATTAACAATCAAAACCGCCTCAGTTGATTCGTGGTAGCGGATTCGCCTCGAGTGCGGGAGGTCGTGGGTTTGAAACCCGGCCGGGTCAAACCAAAGACTTTAAAATTAGTATTTGCTGCTTCTCCGCTAAGCACGCGGCATTAAGGAGTAAGAGCAAAGGTTGGTCGGCTAGGAGTCAGAATGATGTGTTCGGGTGAGGTGACATGTCTTCCTGATGACTGTTACCTTGTGAACTAGCACGTTAAAAATCCGGCTCAGCTTGTCGATCTAGTACAAAGCAGGGTTTATATTCATATTACATCAACATGTTCTCGTCCTGAATATGCATATTTATTTGCCGCTGGACGTTAAGCAGCCATCCATTATCATCATCATCATTTGCAATCATACCAGATCTTCTTGGTTTTATATAGCGATGTACCTCCGTATTAGGCATTATAATTAGAAACAGCCTCGGCCTATTTTAAGTATATTTTGGTGAAAACAATTTCAAAGCGAAATCATTGCCCCATTAAATTTTGACAATTTACAACAAACCCGTGCATTTCAAACTGCATCAAAAGATCGAGGAAATCAACTATCATTGCCAAGGGACAGAAAGACAAAAGGAAAGGAAAAGCAGTCCTGTTTGGTTTTAAATTTGTTTTCAAAATTACCAAGAAAATTAGATAACCAGGGTATAAATAAACTCATCAAATATACTAGACATAATTTTGTACACTAGACGCGTCATTTCGTCTCCAAAAGACGCGTCAGTGTGGCTTTAATTAGAATAGTTGGTAGGCCAAGTCAGTGAGGAAGATGAAAAGCATTTAAACAAGGAAATGTAAGAGATTTCACAGAATCTGGCTTAGCTCTCTATTCTTTGAGACAGAAAAACCTTAATATTTCGAATTGTTTTAAAGTTTAAAATGAACATCAAACTAACAAAAAATAACAGCCTCACTAGTGCTGTTAAATAAAGGCAACAGTAGTATACCGCTGTCCAATAGTCATAAATCGATTAAGCAAAAACAAATTCGGGTAACAAACTCAAACCGAGGGAAACATATCAACTATAAGAGGAAAACAACGGAACAACAGAAACGCTAAACTAAAACAAAGGCTAACGCCCACATACATAGAAACGGACTGTCTGATAACAACTGCCATATTCCTGATTTGGAACAGGACATTTTAAAAAAAAATGGTGGGTTGAACCTGTTTTTATGGCTAGCCAAACCTCCAGCCTATATAACAATGTTAAAAATACCGCTAAAATAACAACACTACTTGACAGGAATACAGTACACACAAACGCAAGAACACACAGCTCAGAGAAATACATAAATAAATAATGTAATAGTACATTACAACATGTAAACCGCAGAATAACAACGGACACCTCCCATGAATTTAAGACAGCACACCATGACACCACAAACGAAATATAAACTGCGCGTCACATGAATGGATCAACGTCACAAAAAGTGACGTAAGAGACATTGATTGTCGATATGTGCATCTGGTGCAGAAAAATTGGTACCGTTTATGTAATTACTACCACTGGATCGATGCCTCTGTTGGTTGACTGATAGTCCCCGAAGGCATCACCAGCCCAGTAGCCAGTACTTCGGTACTGGCATGAAAATACGGATTTTGTGTTATTAAAATTTGCTGTTACAACATTTTTGAAATTATTTAAAATTAAGGAATGTATCTCCCTCATGCAAAGCTCTGATTCCTTGTCCGGCTTTGGCTATACCTTTTTGTCCTTTTTAGTTTATAGCTCTTCGTCTTTTTAATAAGCTTTGGATTTTCAAATAGTTTGGCCTCGAGCATCACTGAAGAGACATTGATTGTCGAAATGCGCATCTGGTGCAGAAAAATGGGTACCGTTTATGTTATTATATTATCACAGGTAAATTTCTTAAAATAAAAAAGATTTGTTTTATTTATAAACACGTACAAGAATATTAAATTGGGATTGTGTTTGTAATGTTGTTATTATTTGTATTTTCTAACCATGTTGGTTTTTCTTCTGAATCAAAGTTGTGTATAAACAAAAAAATCCTGTGCATATAGTTGCTCTTCGTATAGCAATGCGAATTCACACTGAGTGTGGGCAAAACAGTCATATTCGGGAACAGGTCAAGTTCGGTACTAAGCAGACCAGACGGCGTAGATGGTAAACCACAATCTAATACGTGGTAAAAATGTCGTTGATATTTTAGACACAGTCACATCGTATAGATCAACCAATTCGAGATGGTGTATATAAAATTTACGGAGTGTCATTTTTAATCTTTCCTCCTCATAACTCTGTTGGAGCAGTTTCTGCATAAGGTGCACACTCCTGTATATGAAGTCCATATAGTGTGAACATGCACAAACATAACGTATCAATTGAGATATGTAAACATCATACGACGGGGCAGAGGTTGATAATTAGGAAGCTGAAATAATCCAGTGTGTCATAGATTTTAGTCTGAAGTCGTCCATCTGTGTCAATATTGAGGAAAAGATCAAGGTATCCTCCTAGTATCAGTAGTATCCTTAAGACATAAGGGGTGATTTTTTTAAAGAGAGTTTCACAAAAAATAAATTTGATTTGTATATTAAGAATATAGTATATTGTTAAGATAGAAATATGGTCTACATGGCGAAAAAAAAAACAGTTATCAATACTTACTTAAGGGGTTGACATTGAGATCAAATACAATGTTAATTTATAAATATCCAGTTTATATTCCAGGTTTTAAACAGAACGTTAAGACTAAAGGCTGTAACGGTTTGTGTATTTGATCTTTATAATGGTAAGTGAACACACAAAAACAAAACAATCACCGCTTAAATCAGTAAAGAATATTAATTTGTAAGTTGTCAATATTCATCAGTTTCAGGAAAAGTCGAAAATTTAAAAAATATACATACGTGTGTCCATATAAGATAAACCGCCTTGTGTATGCAGTGAAGTATTAGATACAAACACAAAAGATATTAATGATTGAATTGACGTCATGAATAAATCGCAAAAAATGTTTAGCGTAAGATATTGTTTTGACATCAAATGTTGATTTCAAGATGATGGATTGTTGTTTGTGTAACATCTATGGCAGATTTTCATGCATATTCAATACGAGATTGAATTACCAATTTACAGTATGTATGATCTGTATATTTTATACATTCGTACAGGCTTTAGTTTAACTTAAATATGTTTACATAATCGTTGAGGAATATTTGTGTTACGTTTAAACTTAATATACACTAAACAACTGAAAATCATCTGAACATTTTCCTGGTGGTCAGCTAAAACATTTCATAGTTGTTAAGATCCAAATGGCCGTTTTAGTACTAAATGAACTTACATTTAATTTGACCTGTTGATACAATTTGTAATGTATTTGTGTTATTTAATGTTTACTTTTTCAGTGTTATATCTAGTCTCACTATTTTTAATACATACCACATTTGATAAGTGTTTAGTGCGACGATAAATTTTCTCGTACTAGGAACAACAAAATTATTCGTTTTGTGAGGATTATTTCCGTGCTCCATGTGTACCTTACGACAAAACTAATTTTGTTTGCCTGTGTGCGTTGTTTTATTTGGCGGCATTTTGTCCGGGGTTGTGGTTGTCTTTCTGATATTGTTAAACACCTGATTCCCTTGTTTTATTAATTTTGTTTTTACATTGTGTCATAAATCAAATTTGTTCGTTCGGTGTATGTTCACTGTTTCTGTTGGTGTGTCTTTTGATTGAGTTAAGCCATTTAAATTGATTTCAATTGATATTTTATAGTGTGTCTTTCTCTGTTGTGATTTTGCACTATTGTTTCAGGTAGGGTGAAGGTTGGTGCCTATTAAAACGTTTAAACCCGATGCATTTGTTTACACCTGTCCTAAGTCAGGAACATGATGTTCAGTGGTTGTCCTTTGTTGATGTGGTTCATAAGTGTTTCTCGTTTCTCGTTTTTTATATAGATTAGACCGTTGGTTTTCCTATTTGAATGGTTTTACACTAGTCATTTTTGGGGCCCTTTATAGCTTGCTGTTCGGTGTGAGCCAAGGCTCCGTGTTGAAGGCCGTACTTTGACCTATGATGGTTTACTTTGACAAATTATTACTTGGATGGAGAGTTGTCTCATTGGCACTCATACCACATCTTCTTATATCTATTTACAAGTGAAAGAAACTAGCATTTAACTATAATTTCTCTTTAAGCCACATTGTATAAAGCTAGTGTCATCTCGCTGAATAATTCAATGTTTGGTGTCAGTTGAGATAACATCTATCACATCGAAATATTATAAAAGGTTACAGCACATTGACTTGACTGTGTAGGTAAAGATAGTATCTTTGGTTAGTTTGCTTGCTAGCTGCCCATGAAATCATTATTAGCTAAGGTCCGACCTTCATTTGGGCGGAGTCAACAGTTAAGCAGAGAACCAATCAAAAGTAGGGACAGTATATAAAATCAGTTTAAAAAAAAATTGTTTTTCAATCTAAATTTAAAATCATGTTGTAGGTGTGTTTCATTTCAATTCATTACCTTTGGTAAACAGGAAAACACGGATATGTTGCACTTGTCGAAGACACAATACCGTCTTAATTATCGTTTATTTCAATATCAAATACCAGATTTACCATGATCAATATTACTAGTACTGATAGTTCAGCAGGAACAAGTTTCCATTCCGAAAGTTTTTGAACATTATATGTTTGTTTGCTCGTCTTTTTTCCATGGTGTTGTTTGTATACTCTTATTGCTTTTTATTTCCCCCTTGTCATCTTCTCCCTTTTTTAGCTCACCTGGCCCAAAGGGCCAAGTGAGCTTTTCTCATCACTTGGCGTCCGTCGTCCGTCGTCGTCCGTCGTCGTCCGTCGTCGTTAACTTTTACAAAAATCTTCTCCTCTGAAACTACTTGGCTAAATTAAACCAAACTTGGCCACAATCATCATTGGGGTATCTAGTTTAAAAATGTGTCCGGTGACCCGGCCAACCAACCAAGATGGCCGCCATGGCTAAAAATAGAACAATGGGGTAAAATGTAGATTTTGGCTTATATCTCTGAAACCAACATTTAGAGCAAATCTGACGGGATAAAATTGTTTATCAGGTCAAGATCTATCTGCCCTGAAATTTTCAGATGAATCGGACAACCCGTTGTTGGGTTGCTGCCCCTGAATTTATAATTTTAAGGACATTTTGCCGTTTTTGTTTATTATCTTGAATATGATAATAGATAGAGATAAACTGTAAACAGCAATAATATTCAGCAAAGTAAGATCTACAAATAAGTCAACTTGACCAAAATGGTCAGTTGACCCCTTAAGGAGTTATTGCCCTTTATGGTCAATTTTTAACCATTTTTCGTAAATTTTTGTAATCTTTTACAAAAATCTTTTCCTCTGAAACTACTAAGACAAATTTAACCAAACTTGTCCACAATCATCATTGGGGTATCTTGTTTAAAAAATGTGTCCGATGACTCCGCCCGCGAACCAAGATGGCCGACATGGCTAAAAAATAGTACATAGGGTAAAATACAGTTTTTGGCTCATATCTCTGAAACCAAAGCATTTAGAGCAAATCTGACAGGGATAAAATTGTTCATTATGTCAAGATCTATCTGCCCTGAAATTTTCAGATCAATCAGGCAACACGTTGTTGGGTTGCTGCCCCTGAATTGGTAATTTTAAGAAAATTTTGCAGCTTTTGGTTATAATCTTGAATATTATTATAGATAGAGATAAACTGTAAACAGCAATAATGTACAGCAAAGTAAGATCTACAAATAAGTCAAAATGACCAAAATTGTCAATTGACCCCTTAAGGAGTTATTGCCCTTTATAGTCAATTTTTTACAATTTTCATAAATTTTGTAAATTTTTGTAAATTTTTACAAAATATTTTCCACTGTAACTACTGGGCCAAGTTCATTATAGATAGAGATAATTGTAAGCAGCAAGAATGTTCAGTAAAGTAAGATCTACAAACACATCACCATCACCAAAACACAATTTTGTCATGAATCCATCTGTGTCCTTTGTTTAATATGCACATAGACCAAGGTGAGCGACACAGGCTCTTTAGAGCCTCTAGTTTACCAAACTGGCCTTTAAACGACTAATCATTATCGAACAACTTTAGTATGGTCTTCTTACCACATTTTAGTCTGTTTTTTATATTATGCAATATATGTGTATGGTGTATGTATCACGTTACGCTCGTGCATTTTAACACTATACAGACTTAACAGGGTGTGCTTCTTTAATAAAAACTGTTCCAAAATAGTTATCAAGATGAAAGACTGAAGTCGACACTACGTAAATTTCATGGTTACCATCACGAATTATTTGATTGATACGATGTGTCAGTCTGTGTTTAAACCTACAACCGACATGTTTTCGGGGTCTTATATCATTAGATACAAGAAAAGTAATCTGATCTGTAAATCTACCGATTGTGTCATATCCCTGATTGTGACATTTTAGAATGTGGATTTGTATGGCGACCGATACATATGCATAGCAGAAGACGCTTACCATGAGACGCTACATGTCGTGTTCTAGTTGAAGTGCATGCGATTCTCCTAGCTTTTTGTTTTTACCTGGATATGCATCTTATGAATTAATGAAATTTGAACACCGGTGAACAATTTCAGCCTCGGAATTTATCACCTTTGATAAAGTATACGTTATAATTTTACCTTCTTTGTCTTGGCCTGAAACATTCCTGGTTGCAATTTTATCAAAACAGTTCCAGGATATAATAAAAATAATAGCATATGTAGAAGGCATACACTAAAAACTATTATTATCCATTTTCGATTTATGCTTTTCAGAAAATCTATGAAAGGTTTACTTCGAAATAAAGACATTTTCTATTAGTAAAAGAATCGCAGTGTATTTACTTCTGCTGTACAGTTTAACAAAAACATTATGCCTTCTAACACCTCGAAAGATTTGATTGATATATCTACTTTTCAACTAAACATTTTTTCAACTTTAACAAATCATGTAGCAAATGGTTATCTAATGGCACATTATCCTTTTTACTTTTAAATTTCATTTTGATAATTGATCATAAAACATCAAAGCGAACATATGAAACAGCTTTCTGCTACTGAAAATATATCAAAATGATGAAAGCAAAAGATCTGTATTATTTCTTTGATAGTTAGAGTCAAAACATTTTATAGAAAATATATATTATAATATGTAAATATAAATAAGAAGATGTGGTATGAGTGCCAATGAGACAACTCTCCCATCCCACAATGTATAAAAAGTTAACAATTATAGGTCAAAGTACGGTCTTCAGCACGGAGCCTTGGCTCACACCGAACAGCAAGTTATAAAGTGCCTCAAAACGACTAGTGTAAAACAGGAAAATCAACGGTCTAATCTACATGAAAAAAGAGAAACGAGAAACACCTATGGACCACACCAACAAACGACAACCACTGAACAACAGGCTCCTGAATTAGGACAGGTGCATAAAAATGCACATTGATTATGAGCTATGAACATTAAGTAGTTCATGCATTTTCTGAGTAGGTTTGGAATTTTGTTTAATACTTTACTGTTGGTTAGCTTTCTTTAGCAGCAACCTTTCCTATAAATGTAGAACTGTTGTTTGTATTAGTTAGTGTCATAGCAGGTGGGTCTTGAATGCAGTGTTAATTTATTCGTAACCCGGCTTTGGCTATACTTTTTGTCCATGTAGGTTTATATGCTCTTTATATTTTTTAATAAGATTTGGATTTTCAAATATTTCGGTCACGAGCATCACTAAATAGACATTTATTGTCGACATGCTCATCTGGTGCAGAAAAATTGGTACCGTTTATGTTATTAATGTGTCATTTTTAATTAAGAGTGACATCCCTTTGAACTATGTTGCAATACTTACAAGTCTGACAAAAAGATCAATTAGTGTCTCACTTGAACAATATAAAGATAAAGAGATTTGGTATGATTTCCAATGACACAACTATCCACCAAAGTTCAAATGAAGTGGATGTAAGCATTTATTGGCAACCGTACGTCTTTCAACAGTTGAATTGATCCTGCTACTAATACATACATTTTTTCTGAATTGTGTATACAACAGTGTCAGAATTCATGCAAATGCAGCAGAAAGAGTGTCTTAAATGACTTGCCTAACATGTATGTTATGTGTCCCCATCCCCACATCCTTCCCGACACACAAACACATACACACATAGACATGTAAAAAAAGAAGATCACTTTCTTCCAGAAACTTTAACTTCATGTCCAATGTTATAGTGAGAAATTTGGAATAAATCCTACATTAAGCATTTGAATTTTTTTAAACAAGAATATATATGAAAGCCAAATTTGATTATCTCGCCATAGTTATAAAATGTTGAAAAAATGATAAGAGTTATCTTACATTAATCACAAACAGTGGCTAAAACACAGTTTTTATCATGGGGCAAAATTGCCACATGTGGAGCAGGATATAATAACGTTTCCGGAGCACCTGGGATCACACCCGGGTTTAAGTGGGGTTTGTGTTGCTCATTCTTTGTGATGTGTTTTGTGTCATTAACTTTTTACCCTAAGTATTAGTTAAATATGAAGAAAAAAATCCAATTTAAACAGTTTGACCTCATGTCAACAGTTCGACAAATTTAGACAGAATGGTCCCAAAACGCCAGTATACAGAACACAACATAGAAAATTAAAGACTGAGCAACGTTAACACGAACCCAACCAAAAAAACGGGGTAATATCCTCCAATGCTCCAGAAGGGTAACCAGATCCTGTTCCATATGTGGCACCCGTTGTGTTGCTCATGTAAGTACATACTCGGTAATAAGTCTAATTTGGTTATGTCACGAGGATAAGAGGACGGCATTGTGATTACGAAATTGGAACATATCCGTCGTCATCTGTGAAACAGATATTCCAAAATGCTCAACCAACTCGTGATGGCGTCCATATGGAATGTTTCTACACAGAAATGGATAATTCATAATTAGGAAGCTGAAATCATATCTTTTGTCGTAAAGGTTTGTTCTAAACCGCTCAACATTGTTAATTTTTAATTATAAGTCAAGATATGAGGCAGATTTAACTGTATCTATTGTAGCCTTATTTAAAAATTGATGGGATAGATACGTTCAACATAGTCACAAAACTTTGAATTATTAAGAGAGAGGACATCAACTATAGCGGGTAATGAAGTTAAAGGATAATACTAGCTTCGTTTTATTCTTCAAGCTTCTATATGAAGTCTGCTACATACAAATAAAGGAATAAAGCGGCAAAAAGGGGTGGACAGTTGGTTTCGAAATACAATTTTAGAGTTTCAATAATTTTGATTTAAAATAGAAGTCAATTTCTAAAATTGTTATAGCTTTGTCCGACTCAGAATTTCTATGTTTGTAAACTATAATAATTTATAGTATTTTCTTAACTTTTATTTTATTCACACAATTCCTTACTCTTGAACATGTTTGATAATTTTATCAATATCATAAAGCAATGCTCTCGAGAGTATTTGAAAGTTTTACATACAACTGATTTTATATGCCCTCTTTTTCTATTTGAAATTATTTCTGGAAGACATTAGGTTATAAAAATACCAGTATCTTAGATTATTATTAAATGAATCTTTCCGGCTTATTTGACTGGGAAGGGAGTTAAGAACTTTCTTTTATTTATGAAAATAATCGTTTTACCATATTTGTTTTATCATTTTCCTTTTGTTTTGTTTTGGTTTTTTTTTTAATTTCTGTTAGTTTTTATCGTTTTACAAGACTCGTCCGCTATATCATAAAACAATAAATTTAGATCTTTTTTAGCTCGTTTGCTCTTCTTTGATTTAAATAAAAAGACTTATTTTCAAAATCAATACTTTTGTTTGCACTTTTTCACTAGAGTGTGCATCAATAATTCTGAAGTGTCATTTTTTTTTTTTTTTTTTTGTGTTTTTAAAAACCATTACGACTGTCTGAATTCATGTCCGTTCATGTGATTGGTGACGTCATATCCGGGTTCAGGGGTGGCCTCTTATGACGTGGTGGATGACGTCACTTCCTCTAAAAGGTCATATGGTTGCTATGACGTCACTTACTGTTATTATAAAAATTCGTAAAAACAAAGTTAACTCCCTTTGCAGATGTCTGCAGGTCGAAAATATCTCTGGAGCAGTCATGAGCATATCGAAAAAAAAATATGGATCATGCGTGAGCAGGTCCACTGTAAGATGTCTTGGAATCATGGAAATGTGCCGTTTTGAAAAACGAAGTTTCCTTCTTGGTGAAGTGCTGAAGGGATTCGCACCAATACATGAAAATTAAGATGAAGACAACTAAGACAATATTCCTTTTTTTTCCAATAAATTATATAATCGTAAGAATTCGAACTTTTTATTTGTTTATTCCAGGTTGACTATTACCTGATGAACCCTCATACCCCTTCCTATTAATTCCCGACCAAACCCCAACCTCACTGCCACTTCACACTACTTATTGTTTCACGTAAAAAAACAAAAAACAAACAACAACACATAAGAAGCAGCAGCAATACCAAACCCTCGAGCATACGCAGCTGCAAAAAGACAAACCATTAGTGTAAAATGAGCATGGTTATAGCTACAAGAACAACAATACCAAATCCTCAAGCAGTAGCAGCAGCAATACCCCACCTATAAGTAGCAGCAGCAGCAAAACACCCTCAAAACATAACAAACTATTTTAAAAACGAATTAAAAAAATCAAATGCTCCGAGGGGTACTCAAGTCCTACAACACAGTAGTACCTGCCGGTGTGTGTTTTAAAAATTGAAGTTATTTTGCCTTTGATTTTATTGTAATATACCAGTTAGGACAGCCTAATCTTATTTTGATATTATTTAAGGTGTATTTTGATATAACCCACACTGTCCTAAAAGATCAAAGTCAAGAAGAATTTCAATTATTAATAAGTATTTTATCTTTATGAATTAAGTTATCTTGCTAACGTGACATAATTTTATCATTAGATTAATAAGAATTAAGGATGATTAAGTTCTTGGAAAGATAGTATTGTCATGCGATCTTGACTATGTTATCTTCTAATGTATTTGCTAAGGCAAACATATATAAACTAGTTTCTTGCAAAAAAAATAGGGTCGGTAGGTATAGGTAAAATGCTTTTATCTTTTTATATTTTACATGGAGTCTAACAGGGATATGTTTTGGACGGTGTATTGCCAAAAATAAAATGTCGATCGAATGTCTAACGGTAGATATAAAAATAGAGGTTAATTAGGGAGGCATGAAATACAACAATAATTTCGGCCTAAGCTGATTTTAAGTTTATAACTATAGATGTAGTTGTTCAAAAGTTTCAGATATTAACGATGAAATGATTGAAAATACATGGAAGAAGTTTATGAATAACACTTTCCTTATGAAATAATATCCAATTATTATAGAATCTGCGTTCTTAATGTGAGATTTTTAGGCTTTTTCAAACATTGTATAACAAGGCATACACTCTAAATGACTGCTTGTTGGCGACAGAAATTCATATGCAAGATAAGATGCTCCAAAACTACTATCGTACTTCTCGTTAACCGGATAGCCTAAACGTTGAGCAAATAAAAACGAACACGTATGCCTATTAAGCAATAAACCCTTGGCTATTGTTCTTAAAAGGCATATATTTTAATATCATCATTTCAACTTCTAATACTAAGTTGGAGTCCGAAACCATCATTTGCCTCATATATTTATCAACATAAAAAATTTTAGTTTTTCCTTTGTTTGTTCATTTATATTCTGTTAAAATATACGTAAGAATGAATTTATTTCATATTATTTATATTCTAAGAAAATGAATTACGGTAATTTAACAAAAAAGAAGAATCTGAAAGGGGAAACAACAAAAAATAAAAAGTCAAGGAGACACCAACAATTAATCAAATGATGGAAAGACAAACACACAAAGCATGTGATTGATTTCAATACCGGAACCTCAACAAAGGGTGAACTCATGTGATCAGGAAGAGTAACCAGTTAAAATGTAACATTTCTAAAACACATATGTGTAAGACTTTCATTTAAACATGGAAACAAGAAAAGCTAAAGAGAGTGTTAAATTGCATGAAAATCAAGTCTGCTAAGTGAATTAATTTATTACAAAACTAAAAAACCGCCTCATTTACATTAATATGTAGCTGTAGAACAGTTGCAAAATGCAGATTTTTTTTTTATAAATCGGAGGGGTAACCATTAAACTTATGACTTATCGCTTGTACTGCTATTTCAACCAAAAGGAGAGGCGAGAGATACCAATGGGGACATTCAGACTCATGAGTCGAAAATTAACTGTCAACGCCATGGGAAAAAAAAGAAAAGGAACAAACGACAAACAACAGTATACAAAACACAACATAGAAAACTAAAGACCGAGCAACAGGAACCCAACCAAAAACCGGGAGTGATTTCAGGTGTCAAATTGTAATTGCGGTAATGTCCTTGATATGAGTCAAAAGTCCTAGTAATTTGCAGCAACAGACACGATAGTACGTGATGTCTGCTTTTCTTTCCAATAATAGGTTATATATTCAGACTTTGAGCAATGTTTATCAGGAAATAAGGTATATATAAACATTCACTATCATATCATATATTCCCACAGAAACTTTCTTCACGTAAGTACAATGTTAATATGACTTTTAAGATTTAAGCATTTGTTTTGTTTTATGAAAACCAGAAACGATACTAGGATTTCGTACCGGTAACTAGTGCTTTCACATCTTAATTAACATTTATAAAATGGAAACATCACAATGATGGTGAAGGATTTAAGGCATTATAAATCCAAGACCGAAGAAACAGAATTAAAAAGAAAATTTGGTTTTGAAAAATTTCCGAAATGTAGAAGTTTCAAAGTATTCCGTAAATTTAGTTGATCGAGGCATTCCAAAAGATGTATTTTATTTCCGTATTAAATGTAACATATAGGTGTCAGACCACCAATTCAAAATCCCTATATATTCATCCATTTTTGTCTATTTTCACAGCTTTCAAAATATTTTACCTAAAGTTTAACTTCATAGAAACCAGGTGTATCCTGAATTGTAAATGTATCACCTTTTCGTTCCAATTTTCAATCAATGTTTATGGTCTTGTAGTGAAGTACAACCGTTCGGAAGGCAACGAAAAACTGTGGTTTAATGCAAACTCATGGACACGTAAATTTTAACTCAAAATGGTTGAAATCTATTTATCTTTCATCAAAAGTTTCATTTCTGCAAATGTGTTGGTTAGTTATAATAAAAATGACATCAAAATCACTATTTTTTGTCAGGGAAGGGCTACTTTTATATAAATTATGTTCTAAATTGGAGTGAGTGCATTGGTGGTCTGACACCTATATGACTGCACGTTCCATTCTTTATACTAAAAATTTTCGTTCGCTCAACGCTTTTACAAACTATAAAATTACAAAAAGAAACATTCAATTCTTTATTGAAATGGAGACAACTGATCGCATGATAACTTTTTCGAAACGTAAATCTTAGTTTTATTATTGCGACATACCAGTTAAGTAAATCGTGCCTTGCTGCAATACACCAAGAGAATTTCTTTAAATGAGAAAAAAAAACAATGCTTTTAAAAAATTCTCTAGCCGATAATTATTTTGTTCACAATTATCCCAATATATTTTTTTTATACCCCCGCTTTCTAAAGCTAGTGTTTTTAGTGATAGAGGAGTCTGTCTGTTCGTCCTCTTTTCCGACTTTTGTTTCTGCAGCTACTCCTGAACTGTTTGACACAATTTTGTGAAACTTTCACAGAATCTTAGTCACATGATGTTATTTTGCACCTCCTATTTTATTTTTATCTGAATGACTTTTGGGCTTTACTTTTAGGTGACATTTTCTTCGTCAAATCTGCACACTATAGTTCACATTTGTATAATTTCTCCTCCTAAACCCTTAATCGTAATTTGATGAACAATTTTCAGAATCTTTACCATATAATGCCATTGTGTTCTTCCAACTTTGGTTTTCGTCCGAATTATTCTGAAGGTTTCCCTCAGCAAATCAGCTTTTGCAAGGGGCTTGGGTATCAGTTTGTGTCACAGAAAAATTTACAATGAAATGCATGCATATATATATATATTGGTAAAGCTATAGTAAGACATATCTTTCATTACTGCCAGATATACTTTAGATATGAAGGCCGTATACCAATCTGAGTGCATTGTGTGTTAAGGTATATAGACAAAAGTTGCAGTTAGAAAAGTCAAAATGTTCTTTCTCATAAAACAGTTAGTACAGCAATGGGAACTACAGGCGATCAAAAGGATAGTTTCTGTAATCTCATCATCAACGTATCGGTTCGAAGTCATTGCTAAATTCTGTAAATTCCATCTTCTATACCCCGATAAAAGAAAAATCGTGTGTACTCTCGATACCATAAGTAATGTTTGCTGCTTAAGGAGTCATCCAATTGTTTGGTCATATTGGCATTTGTGTATGGTTGGTCATTTCTGCTTTCAAAGTCTCTACCTTTCTAATATAGTTTTCCAACTAGTTGACAATTATAAAAATTAGTCAATAAATGTTTTTAAGATTAGTAACTCATACAAGGAATCATCCAAGGTTTCACTTATATGGCATTTTTGTATATCTTGTATAGCTGATCATTGTTGTAGTTTATAGCTTCTACCTATCTACGTCTGATATCTGAAGTTTACATAAGAACCAATTCGGAATTTGATCATTTGGTCCACAAGTGGATGTTAATAATACATCTTATTCCAGTATAACAACCATGCTTAACCCTGCCACATTAATTCTGTATGTGCCTGTCCAAAATCAGGAGCCTGCAATTTTGTAATTGTTGTTGGTTTTAACTTCTGCTCCAACGATTGGCGTTTACACATCTCAGTTAATACGTTACGCTCGTGCATGTTCACACTATAAGGACCTCTGTGTATGGGAAGTACTCCACAAAAATTGCTCCTTTAGAGTTGTGAGGAAAAACAACTGAAATCGACATTACATAAATTTTTTCAGTCACCATCACAAATTGGTTGACCGATAAGGTGTGTCAGAGTATCAACTCACTAGCGACATGTTTTCGTAGTCTTAGATCTTTAGAATCCAGTATAGTGGTCTGACCTTTAATTGTACAGATTGTGACATTTTCAATTAATAAGAATTCGTATGACGGGTGATGCAAGCATAGCAGGGGACGCTGTCTTGTTTGACGCAACCGCTCAAATTGAAGTTTTTGTGAATCCCTTATTTCTTGCCTGTTGCCTTGATTTGTTTCTTGTTAGTCGATCGATTTACGAGAATGGAACATTGGTTTACAATTGTTGCCTTAATTTGTTCAGGTTTAACATAAGGTAAGTTTTTAATGTGTAATTGTCTTAATGTTGTCTATATGTGTTTAGCTTGTAATCCTGAAATGTTTTACTATCACGAAAACCATTATTTATCCAATAATTCAAATATCTCTCATTAAATTTGGTATGAATTGCATACAATAAGCGCCTTTGCGAAAAAAAAATTGATTTTCCCAAACATTATAAAAATTAAATATAGCAAGTAAATAATCAATCTTTCTTGCAAACCCATTGGGTAATGGTAGTCTTGAATTATAAACATCTCAAAAGTAAACAATTATCGGATTATATCACTTGCAACAATAAAACAATCGACAATTTTCTGAAACAATGTATAAACTTATTTTTGTAAGTTTCTTATCCGACTACTTAAAAATTATAAAATTGCGAATGGAAATGAGGAATATGTCAAAGAGACAACAACCCGGCCAAAGAGCAGATAACAGCCGAAGGCATAACATGGCTTTGTCAAGGTTTAACTACTGCAATACAATTAAACTTATGCAGGCATATGTATAAGCTATTGCCAGTTTCAGAAACCAGAAGTAAATGTTAGCTTATAAAATACAAGCTATATCAGTAACATTTAGCTTGATGGTACAAAGTCTACAAAAAAAGAATTATGACCACACCAATTAGAGTTATTGCCCTTAATATATTTGTATTATCTGATGTCACTCTGAGGAGAGGGTTTCACAAAGGTATTTATAACTGAATTATAGAGCATGTACATGAAATATCACAAATGAATTCAACAATGATTCCAATGATATCACTCTCACCTCAATTTAATTTTTTTTAAATAGCTTACAAAAGAAGAAACTATTTCACTAATTTCAGAAAGTAATTGTTCTCTAACTGCGTTTTAGTCTTGTACATTTCATTGTGAAATGAAATTAATCTTTTTCTCTTGAAAGAGGCAGTATCAATGATAACATTTATTTTACAGATATTACAATGTCTTTCAAGAAATATTTTATGTGTCTGTATCTCTTGTTGTCTCTTCACACAAGTCATTCATTTCCCGTGGAGGATAGCCCTAAAAACTCGTCGTCAAAGGGGTATGAACCGGTTAGTTTAGCATTGGCCAAACGCAAAGTAGATACTGCGACTTCACAACAGCAAACTCATCTGTTAGATAATGAGTTTAAACAAAAATACTTGAGCTGGAAACAACAAAAGCTCAAACAAAGAGAGCGTGTGTTGCTTAATTCCGATGAGTGTCATTTTAACTTTAACCTATCAGATACTCAAAGTGCCGAGAGATATGTTGCAACTGAGCTCTTAAAACCAGATGATGTCTTCGCTTTTTACATTTATTTAAACGCAAAGAATTCAAATAAAAGATCGAAAGAATATTTTGACGATATAAATAAGCTTAATAGCCTTCAAGAGTGGATCTGGCTGGAAAGTTCGATGACATTTAATGTTTTGAAATCGCCTATCGATATCGGTGCAATCACGTTCACTATTTCAAAATATGGCACTCGGAATGTGTGGCTCGAATGGACACTACCAGACACGTGTGGTCCTAACAATCCAATCGGTTATTACAACGAATCACACAGGCTTATATTATATATCTTGGAAAACCTTATTGAAAACAATACGTTGAAAGACTCTTATCTTTGTCATCGAAATTTCGATTGCGACACTTCATTTATAGAATGGTGTTGGTGGATTACAACTGTGTGGATTGGCTATGATTATAATTGTTATCCAATAAACACCTTGCATACAGGCAATTTTGGTTCAATTTTGATTTCAAAAACCGATTTATCAAAACTTTTAACTTTTGTTGTTGGATTGATAGGATATATGCATCCATTTCTATGGCATATTCTGGAATCCGTCCAGTTACCATGGTTACCGAAAACTAAGAAAAGAAGAGAATTAAGAAAATATTACAAAGATACTTACAAAATAGAAAAGCCTTACGGATATGTGAGGGTACTCCAAAAAATATTTTTCCGTTACAATAAAGAACTCTGTCCAATAATATCCTTTTTTGCTTTTTCAACTGTTGTGTTATTTGTATTTAACCTGTACAAGTTGTTAAACATTCGTAACGAAATGTTCAAAGAGGACGGTTACGATAATTTTCCAAATGTTTACCGGTTTGGAGTGCCAGAATATACATCAATGAATCGTTCGTATACATTTCCTATTTCAATTGTTGCATACTTTGTATGCAATATTTGGATTTATGTAAGATATAATGAAAACAACATGAACAAGGAGTTTATCATATGTATACCAAACACTATTCTGGGAAGAAGCTGGCGTGTGGTACCAGGATTTCCTGAAAGTACTAAAACATTAATTGCGAGTGAAAAACTGGTTTACCGATTCAAATTCCTCTTCAGCAAGAAATTCTGGCTTTTAATTTGGTGTAGAAGCTTTGAAACACCAATGTGTATGAAAAATTCATTGAAACTATCAAATTTAAAAATTCTCTACGTATTTGTATTCTTTCCAATGATAATTTTGATATTTATCATTAACATCATACTAAATATTGTACTTTGTACTCTACCGGCTCTTTGGTTTGTCTTTTTAATGCCATACATTTTATATGACAAATACATCTCTAGAACAGATTCACATGACGATAAGCAACCAGCAATCGAACAATCAAGATCAGATTCTCGAAGTTCGCCAAACAGTAATACACATACAAATGAGAATACCACTGTAAACTCGAACTCACAAAGCATACAATCAAATAGCATAAACAGTACTCAAAATGAGGAAACGCCTCTACCTCAAATTTCAGCAAAAATACTACTAACCAGCATAGGTGAACTGTTTCTGTTTTTACTTTACCTTTTAACTCTGAGAGAACAAATAGGTCTCTGTATATTTATATTAAGATCATTGTGTTATACAATAATCTTCGGATTTATAGCACCTGGTTTTGTAATGCGTTGCTTTATCCTTGTAATTGCATCACTTGGATACTTTTTATCATATTTTTTAAGTTATATTGATTTATACAGCACTTTGTTGAAGTTAGTTTTTACCGTTCAGGAAGAAACCAAAAAAAAGAAAAATAAAGGAAATGAGAAAGTTGAGAGCGGAACCAACGCAATCGAACATATTTGTGCGGCAAATCGTAATGCTGAGAGCGGTAGAAACAAAAACGAACAAAATGTAGACGAAATAACCGAAGACTTATTCAACTATGTTGTTGATAATTGTAGTACTGTTAAGAGAAGTTCATTCCTTTTGATAGTGAAAACATTTATGACTATTATTTTCCTAACTGTCACTTTACTGATACTTAGAGACACCGGCAAACTTCAGGACCTAAACTTAAATGAAATCGTACCATTTCTATTGGTCTTAATTTCTCCGAAAGTAGTTTCTATCTTTACAGCATACAAGACGGAAGACGAAATTAAACGGCACAAAGGAGATATTGAAAAGTTGATTAAGGATTTTAATACAAACGGAAAAACGAACAAAGTGCATGATATACACGTCTTAAATGCATATGTTTTTTGTATCTAAATGAATTATGAATGGAATTAATACCCGTGAAAGAATTCAGATTTTGAAATGTCATACAGAATAATGTACATGTGATTTAGAATAAATAATATTTTAGATTGTGCAAGTTATATTAATTCAACGCTAGTTTTAAAAAATTGTGTATAAAGTATATTGCTAAAAGAAGATACAAACGGGAAATTATGATCCATTAGTTGAAGAAATACAAACAACACTGTGTCAAACATAACAGATGAAAAGAGAATTAAACAACTTACTCTTAAAAAGGTTATCAATTTAACACTGTAGTAAGATATATAAATATTGTCTTTATCGATACTTAATTCAACACTGTAGTAAGATATATAAATATTGTCTTTATCGATACTTAATTCAACACTGTAGTAAGATATATAAATATCGTCTTTATCGATACTTATATTGATTTTGTTATTAATAAATTAAAACATAGCTAAATATAGATTGCATTTTAGATCCTAGTTCGAGACTTACATTTTGGCACTGTATAAGGTCAGGCTTTTCTCGGACTGCATGCGTTCTATAAATAGCAAGTTTAGTCTGCGAATACATAATTTATTTATTAGATGTCATTAGCTTTTAGTGATAACTGTCCACAAATGTGAGTCCTCTGCGGCTTTTGCCTTTTTGTAAGTTAGTGTGTGTGCTTTGTGCAGATCTGATGAGTCAAGCCAATTTCGTCTGATGTTTACAGTTTGTTCGCATTTTGTGCTGTTACACCACTGTACTATGTAATGGGAGGATTGAGCGCTCACAGACATGTTTAATCCCGCCACACTAGTTCTGTATGAACCTGTCCCAAAGTCAGAAGCGTGTACTACAATAGTTTTGTTGCTGTATGACATATTTGATTTCCAGTTATTGTTTTAGCTAGAAAACGCCGGTTTTTTTTGTCTTTTGAATACATGTTGTTTCAAATTTTGTAATGTTGGGGCCTTTCATATAGGTCATGGAACGACCGTTCATCTCTGAGGGGAGGTAAAGTTTTAGGTTGCAATCAACTAAGTCACCAAACCATTAATTAATTGAGAGGATATATATATAAGTTCGTATAGTTATATAAAATCTCACCGTCCATAGAGTATGTAGTTTCTCAGTATATCAAAATTAAACCGTCATTAGTTTCTGATAATGAAGATATTACATCTTAATTTGTATTTGATGTGAAAATTGATCAAAATTTCGTTTGATGTGTTTGAGGTTTTGATTTTGCCAATTGTAAAAGAACTTTCCGTTTTGAATTTTATTTGGAGTTCGGTATTTTTGTTGTTTTACTTTTTTGTATAAGGTTTCGTGGATCATTTTAGAAGATTCGGCAGTATATAGTATTAAAGTGTAGAGTGTAAGTAGATTCAATTGTCATACTTTGGATGAAATTTCAAGCACAGATCAGTACATAGACAGACCTATGAATGTTTAGAGCATCGTCTTTAATGATTGCCGTTTTAGGTACATTTTTGGGTTAATTAATTAAGTTAATTACCAATTTCCAATTCACTTTTTAAGAAGTTTAGTATGCATTGTAATAGATTGTTTCTTCCCGTTGTTGTATGAAGTCTACTATGTAAGTACTGTGGTTTATGCATTGAGACTTTTAAAAAGAATTCACCAACGCAATATACTGTTAAACCTTTGTTTGAGCATTAATACATGTAAGAGCCCACTAGTGAATGTTGTTGCAACTTGTATGGTTCGTGGCAACTTTTGTTCATCAAATATAACAAGCGTCTCTAAAGAAACACTATCACCTCTAACTGTGTGTCATTGTAATGCTCCTCAGAAAGAACACATAATAAACGTTGTCATTTAGTGAAATGTTCCTCTGGAGAACACACAGCTCAATGTGCCTTTGGGGAACGGTTTATCAAAAATTACAATTAAGTGGGATTTCCCTCTAGGGAACACATAATTAAAGTTACAAATTTATGAAACGTTTCTCCGGGGAACACATAATAAAAGTTACCATTTTGTGTAATGTTCCTCTGGAAGAACTCAAGATAAACGTTTGGTGAAATGTTCCTCTGGGGAACAGTCATATCAAATAGTACCATTTAGTGAATTGTTCCTCTGGGGAACACATAATAAAAGTTACCATTCAGTCGAAAGTTATAAATGACTCAATTATTTTTCTTCTGCAGCATTCTCCCTAGAAATTAATAAGTTTTGAGTTAGGACTACTAGGAGTGATATAATCTTTATCATTTAGTATTTAATAACTTTCGACTAAATAATAATTCTTATATGTGTTCCTCAGAATGAGGGACATTTCCACTGGTAACTTTTGATGTGTGTTTCCAAGAGAATCTTTGCACTTAAAGGTAAATTTTTATTTGTGTTCCCCGGCGGCACATTGAGCTGTGTGTTCCCCACGTGAATATTTCCCTAAATGCTAACTTTTAATATTTAATACCCAGAGGAACATTACAATGTTCCCCGGGGAACAATTCACTACATGGTTATCTATCATTTGGCATGACAATGCACTTCTTTCCGGTCTCTGATTTTCACCTAGGATGTCAACGTGCACAAATTCCTTCATAGGCCTTTACCAAATGCAACTTGTTATGGTAATACTGACCACCAAACTTTCTAAGAAGTGTTATCTTGACAATCAAAATTGTTTAATCCTTATATAACTAATCCTTCTGACCTAGAAAGAATCTCTTATCAGAATAGCTACCACTACATGGCTAAATTTGATTCGTCAAACATGAAAACCGATTAGTTTGCCCTTTAATGTGGCAAACAAGAAAAAACACCACCTCAAATTTCACAACTTAAAACTGTCTATCATAGTTTTCAAAATACAAGGTAAAAACGCTATCGGTCATAATATCTATTGCCATATCTCAATTTGCTGATATTTTTTTTTAACTATTTACAGTTTCTCTTTATCTCCATACGTTTTTATCAATTTTTAATGGAAACTGAAAAGAAAGCTTTATGGATTCAACTAAAGCTTTTGGTGATGCTTATCTTGTCTAGCTGACCATTTTTGCTGTTAAAAGTGTGTTAATAAGTCTTTAATAGTTTTAAATAAATAGCTATTGTAAACAAGAGTGCACACGCTGAAATGTCTCGACTTCTTTCCTAATCATTGATATTATGTTGATAGTTCGAAATATAAAGCTTTACTCTAACTATCACATAAACTTTACATGATCCAAGAAAATGAGGTCAAGGTCATATAAACCAAACAAGAAATACATGTACACCTTACAATCATTCAATGCATTAAATATAGTTGACCTATTGCTTTTAGTTTCTAAGATACAGACTTAACCAAGAAAACTAAACATTGACTAATGAACCATGAAAATCAGGTCAAGGTCAGATGAACCATGCCAGGCATGTACAGCTTACAATCCTTCCTTACAACAAATATAGTTGACCTATTGCTTATAGTAATAGAAAAACAGACCAAAAAACAAAAACTTAACACTGAGCTATGAACCGTGAAATGAGGTCAAGGTCAAATAAAACAGGCCAGACTGACATGTACATCATAAAATATTTCCATACACCAAATATAGTTGACCTATTGCATATAGTATTAGAAAAAAAGACCAAAACTCAAAAATTTAACATTGACCACTAAACCATGAAAATGAGTTCAAGATCAGAAGACACCTGCCATCTAGACATGTACACCTTACAATCATTCCATACACCAAAAATAGTAGACCATAAGAAAAACAGACCAAAACACAAAAACTTAACTATAACCACTGAACCATGAAAATGAGGTCAAGGTCAGATGACACCTGCTCGACAAAAATCGAAAAAAAAATGGTAAAAATCGTCTTTTAAGAGCAAAAACTCCTGACAATTTTGGTACAGATTAACAGTTAGTAGGTTGCTTTGACCTGTAATTGTTAACTTTTTATACATTGTGACTTGGATGGAGAGTTGTCTCATTGGCACTCGTACTACATCTTCTTATTTATTTTGACATTCTGATAACTTTTTTGTTATAGTTAATGAACAACAGATGCAAATGTGCAAATGTAATTGTACTCACATACTAGTAACATGGATAAAGTGTCAAATATACTTAACATTGTTTCACACCACTCAAGAACCAATATCTGACTATAAATAGATTTATAGCTGCAGCAATTTCAGTCAAATTGCTGGTAGGATCAAACAAATGATTTGCATTCTTAAATTAGTTTTACATTCTAAAAAGAAAGCAGTAAAAATATGAAGAAGCATTGTGTGATTAGAACCTTTTCATCTAAGCAATATTCTTGGTTTAATAGCAACTGGAGTATTTCACTAAGACTCTTTACTTATTGTGATTCATCACTGTGACTTACACTATGGGTGCAACTAATGGACCAGAAACTCATTATCCCTCATGAGGTCTTATCTGGCCATTAGTAGAAGAATGTTGCTTTTGCTATAGTTTAATGTGTTGCTTTATTTATGTTTTTCAATTTTCGATGTCTGTCATTTTAATTTCTCATGAACGCGTCTATACTTTGACAGTTTTTATACTTATGGTTTGCTCTTTCATTTAAAATTTAAAGTTTTACACCCACAAACAAAATATAAGTTTGACATTGTCAAAAGGATTACATAAAAGAAACAAGAGACTCCTGAGAGTCAGACTCGCTCACCTGGAATTTCTGTGTGTAGATTTTGCATCAATGATTATGCTGCTGTTTAATGTATACTAATGCATGTTTTTAAAGATTCTCACTATCTATCATAGTTTCTGAAACAACTAAAATGATTGGTAAACATCATCTTAATAGATATCAATTGATGATTTCAATCATGGTGAATCATTTGCAAGCCAATACTTTGCTGAACATTTTTGCCAAAGTTTCTCTCTATAATCTATCATAGTTTCTGCGAAAAACTAATAAATTCATAAAAATCATCTTTCAAGGGCAATAACTCCTTCAAGGTTTTAATTGACAATTTTGGTCACGATGACTTATTTGTAAGTCTTACTTTGCTGAACATCTTTGCCTTCAAAGTTTCTGTTTATCTTAACAACTTAATAAAAATAGGCTTTTAAGGGCAATTACTCCTATAGGGATCAATTGAAGAAATCAGTCCTACATCTGGTAGATCTTACTTTGCTGAACATTTTTGCTGTTTAAAATTTCTTATTATCTATACTAGTTTTCAAGATAATAACAAAAAACTGAGACATTTCATAATAAATTGCTTCGCCAAGCGCAGCTGGATACGACAGCAGAGGTCCAACCCTGAACAGTTGGGGCAAAAATGGACACAATATTCGTGCTTGATACAGCTCTGAATTTGGATTGTAATTCAATATTTGACACATAATAGGTTTCTGACACAGAATAACTGTAGTCAAAGAACTTAGAATTGGTTATATGATTTGAATTTATAGTCAATTTTTTGCTTTTGTGCAATACACTATGCTGTTGCGAATTGACTCCCCCCCCCCCCCCTTTTTTTCTCAAAAAAAAAAAATGAAGGATTATCTTTTTGATTTCTGAAATCTTGAGGAGAAAAATTGTCCCCCACCACCAATTTTTTTTTACCCCCCCCCCCCTCCAATTTTTTTAACCTCCCCCCCCCCCCCCCTTTTTCCAAGAAAAATTCTTTACCTCAGTCATGGTCATGATTTCAATTCAAATTTCCAATGGAGTTTGCAACCATATTAACCCATTTAAATACATCATAAAAGTCTTAAAATAGAAAATGGCATACATAATCATATCTAAAATTAATTTACCTTAATCAGCATTTTTTAAATTATTAAAATAGTAACTTCATTAATTGACAGCTAATCACCTCAAGACAATACAAAAATTCTTTATACATAATTTAAAAGCAGTGTAAGGGAGGTAATTCAAAGTTGTGTTTGAATTACCTCCCTTACACTGTAATTTGTACTTTTAAAAGTAATTGTCCATTAACCAGGATACCCTTGTTTTTCTCACTTTTTTGCCCCTAATTCCTAAACGGTCAGAGCCATAATCCCCCAAAGCCAATCCTAACCATCCCTTTGTGGTATGGAAACTTGTGGTATAATTTCAGAGAGATCCATACACTGTTCCACAAGTTATTGTCATGAAACTAGAAAAATGCTTATTTGGGCCCCTTTTTGGCCCCTAATTCCTAAACTGTTGGGACCATAACCCCCAAAATCAATCCCAACCTTCCTTTTGTGGTTATAAACCTTATGTTTAAATTTCATAGATTTCTATTAACTAATACTAAAGTTATTGTCCGGAAACCAAATTCTTCGGACGACGACGTGATACCAATATACGACCGCAAAATTATTTGCGGTCGTATAAAAATAAGTATTTAAGGGGCATAAACTCCATATTGGGATGTCTGATTTGTCTGCACATTTTCTAATAAATAGATCCTCAACTGCTGATCACTTTAAACTATGTCAGTTTTGCTCTAACTGCTTTACTTTTTGAGATATAAACCAAAAACTGCATTTTACCCCTATGTTCTAGTTTTAGCTATTGCTACCATGTTTGTTGGAAGACTGGAATTAATATTCATACTAGATACCAAAAGGGTCATTCACCCCAAGTTTGGTTGAAATTGGTTCAAGTTTCAATGGAGAAGATCTTTGAAAAAGTTTGTGACAACGACAGATTACTGATGACAACAAAGGATGCCAATAGCTCACATGGACCTTTGGGCCAGGTGAGCTAAAAAGGAAGAAGATACCAAGAGAGCATGCCAAAATACACAATTTTAGAAAGACAGACAACACCACTTAACACCATGAAAAAGAACAAGAGAAAAAAAGATTAAAAAACTTAACTAAAGTCCACAAAACACTGTTGAAGTTCAAAACATTACCTAAGTTCAGTAATTAATAAGAAATTGCAACATAAATAATCAATATAACAGGTAGAATTTATTTTAACAATAATTATATAACAAACAGGATTAATCACAGTTTTGCTCCTCCTTTACACCAACTACCCTCTCTTTAACATCTAGTTTGTCCTCTTTCACATTAATTTTCTCTTGCTTAATATCCATTCCATTTTCTATTGTAGCAATATTTTCCTCTTTTATATCAATGTCCTCCTCTTTGATATCGATGTCCTCCTCTTCAATATCAACTTCCTCCTCCAAAAGATCAACATCTTCATCAGAACTTTCATACTCCGAGTCCTCATCCTCTTCGTGAGTTTCCATATGCGCTTCTAGACCATATTTCCTAGTATATCCACGTTTACATATAGGACACACATGTGATTTAGATTTACTGTGTGTTCTCATATGTCTAGTTAGGTGTTCTTTACGTCCAAAATTTTTGTCACACACAGAACATGTAAATCTTATATCACCTGTATGAATTTGAATATGTCTCCTCAGGTGGTCATACCGTACAAATTCCTTGTCACATACTTGACATTTGTAATCACGTTCTTTCTCTGTAATGTACATATTGTCATCATCCATTTTAACCACTTTTTGCACATGTGTATCTAGATGACGTTTTAGATTAGAACTAGAAATAAATGCCTTCTCACACACTTCACATTTGTATGGTCTTTCACCTGATGAAAAAATAGACATAAAAGTTATTTATTTCTTTTAAATATATTTTTTTAAATGTTAGTAAATATGAAATAAATTTATATCAAACATTGAATAAAAAATGATATAACTACATATGTATATGCAGTTGTCTGTTAAACATAAAGTGTCAAATCAAATAATCTTTCCATTAATGTTAAACGATAGCTTTGAGATTCGGTATGATTGCCAATGAGACGGCTATCCACCAAAGATCAAATGAAGTGGATGTAAGCAATAAATAATTACCTGTGTGTACTCTGATGTGTTGTTGTAAGTGATGACTCAAGGTGAATTTTTTATGACATTTAACACAACTAAAAGATTTCTCAGGTATATGAACTTTCATGTGGGTCTGAAATAGACATACATACAAAATAAGACAGCACCTGCATATATAAAGACTATAGCATGCAAGGGCAATAACTTTTTCATAGTGAATAGAATGCCTCAACAGTATTGAATTTTAAATATCTTTTGATTATCGCAAGATTGTGAGGAAACAACCAATTATTTTTTATTTCATTTTTTAGGGAGGGATGAGATCAACTTTTGTTTCACTTAACTTGAAAACTACTTTTCATTTATGTCTGAAACCAAAATAATGAATGTCCTATTACTTATAGAAACTAAAAGGAAATCTAATCAATAGAACTCAATATAGCTCAATAATCCTTGAACACACTGTTGAAAATAAGGTCATGGTCAACCAAACCTTGCAACACAAACCTAACAATGATTGTATAGACTTAAATATATTTGACCTATTTACTAAAAGTAACTGACAAGATTAAGATTGCACAATCATAACAATTACAAAAGCTTAATTAACATTCATTTTTTGTGTGTTTTGGAAACATCAAAAGGAGGTCAAGGTTAACATAAACCTTACAAGACAGAAAACATCAAACCATCTTTATGTTTCATCTATCCCTTAAAAGTGAAAATTTGGCTCAAGGTGTCATACATATGCCTCATTATCATTTGATTCATTAACCAATTTGCTTTTTACCTGTAAATGGTGTTTCATCTGGAAAATTTTCCCACATTCTCCACATTTAAATATTGGCTTTTCTGTTGGTTGTCTCCCCTTTTTAGTGTAATCTATTAAAGTGGTGACATCAATAAATGATGCTAAGTTTTCTTCTAATGTCTGTGTGAACTGACTGATACAGATTTCTATATCTTTACTTATTGCATCATCTGTATTCTCTGAAAAATAAAGAGTACTACATTATACACTTGTGAGAAAAATATGTGCCTCAACTAACAATGACTAATGGTCTTAAATGTAATTGCAAATATAAATGTAAAAAAGCTTCATATTAGTCAACCAAACTTTTAAGAGGATCCATATGTTCCAGAATTATATGGTGCAATATAATTGTATATTTACAAATGCACCAAACTATTTATAAATATTTACCTTTTCAAATTTGAGATACATGTATCTGTTATGATATTATAAAACTGCATTCTTGTAAATGTGGAAAACTCAAAGTTACTTAGTATAGACAAGCCAAATACTGTTGATTGGTTTGTACATTATAAAATACAACACTCAATGAGAATTAAACAAGCATCCATTCTAATCACTGTAAAGTTTGATAATATTTTTGACAAACCAGATAATATTGAACAGGTAGGGGGTTATCTCCAAAATGGTTTATAATATCCTTTTTTTGGATATAATACCCTAAATGGGATTTTAGTTTACTGTGCAAAAAAATATTGCAAAGTGTAAATAATTACATAAAAGGCAACAACTTTTTGTAAGCAAATTTTCTGAATACTGGATTGTTTCTGAGTTTTATCCCTTGAAAGAAGCTGATTTTCAGAGGGATCAATCTAACAACTTATCTATTTTTTGGAAAAGGCACTAACCAAAAGTTGCTACTACTGACCTAAATATGCTAAACAAACGCTCTTACTTTGCTGAACATTTTTGCTGTTTACAGTTGATCTTTATCTTCAATAATATTCAAGATAATAACCAAAAACTGCAAAATTTCCTTAAAACAACCAATTTAGTGGCAGCAAACCAACAACAGGTTGTTCCGTGTGTCTGAAAATTTCAGGGCTGATAGATCTTGACCTTTTGAACAATTTCACCTCATGTCAGATTTGCTCTAAATGCTTTAGTTTCTGAGATATAAGCCAAAAACTGCATTTCACCCCTATGTTCTATTTTTAGCCATGGCGGCCATGTTTGTTGATGGATCAAAATTTGGGATACAATTCATAAACTAGATTCCTAAAGGAACATTCATTCAAAGTTAAGAAGTATTAGGCACAATAGTTTCAGAAGAGAAGATTTTTAAATGTTAGCAAACTTGATGAACACATTGCATAAAATTGTCTTTAAAGGGCAATAACTCCTTAAGGGGTCAATTGACAAATTTGGTCATTTAACTTTTATGTAGATCTTACTTTGCTGAACATTATTGCTGTTTACAGTTTATATCTATCTATAATAATATTCAAGACAATAACAAAAAACTGCAAAATTTCCTCAAAACTACCAATTCAGTGGCAGCAACCCAACAATGGATTGTTCGATTTGTCTGAAAATTTCAGGGCTGATAGATCTTGACCAATTGAACAATTTTACCCCATGTCAGATTTGCTCTAAAAGCTTTACATGTTTGTCGATGGATTAAAACTTCGGATATAATTTATAAACTAGATATCCTAAGGAACATTTAGATGAAGTTTGAAGGTATTTAGCCCAGTAGTTTCAGAGGAGAAGATTTTTAAATGTTAGCAAACTTGATGAACAAATTGTGTAAAATTGTCTTTAAAGGGCTATAACTCCTTAAGGGGTCAATTGACTAACCAAAAGTTGCTACTACTGACCTAAATATGCTAAACAAACGCTCTTTTCAATATTTCAGGGAAATACAAAAATTAAGATATTTTACATTGAAAATTTATATCCAATTTGGCCTATAATATCCTTTCTGGGGTGCCTATAAACTACAAAATGAAATAGAAACAAAACAAAAATTAAAAAAACAAAAATGAAACTAACAGAAACAAAACGAAAACAAACAAAATCAATCAAAAAAACATAACCAATCGAAAAGAAATACAAGAGGCTCTCAAGAGCCTGAATCGCTCACCTGTTATTTTTTTTGCTTAAATCTTTCATCAATGATTATTTTTGCTTTTTACCCATATGTTCCATTTTAGCCATAGTGTCTATGTTTCTTGACGTACAAGGAAATGAAATACAAAATTTATACTAGATTCATTTGAGAAGATTTTAAAAGTTAAAAAACATAAAACAACTTGTGTAAAATTGTCCTTAAAGGGCAATAACTCCTTAAGGGGTAAATTGACAATTTTGGTCATATAAACTTTTTTGTAGATCTTACTTTGCTGAACATTATTGCTGTTTACAGTTTATATCTATCTGTAATAATATTCAAGATAATAACAAAAAACTGCAAAATTTCCTTAAAACTACCAATTTAGTGGCAGCAACCCAACAATGAGTTGTTCGATTCGTCTGAAAATTTCAGGGCTGATAGATCTTGACCAATTGAACAATTTTACCCCATGTCAGATTTGCTCTAAAAGCTTTAGTTTTTGGGATATAAGCAAAAAACTGCATTTGACCCCTATGTTCTATTTTTAGCCATGGCGGCCATGTTTGTCGATGGATCAAAACTTCGGATACAATTTATAAACTAGATACCCTAAGGAACATTTAGTTAAAGTTTGAAAGTATTTGGCCCAGTAGTTTTAGAGGAGAAGATTTTTTAAATAGTTTACGACGACAGACGACGACGACGGACGCCAAGTGATGGCATAAGCTCACATGTGGCCCTTCGTGCCCCTGGTGAGCTATAAAGGAAACAAACTAAAAATTATTGAATATATCATAACAACTTCTCTCATATTTGCATTTATAGCCTTAGAATGTATTGTTAATAAGCATGATTAAAAGCATTTGGATGATAGTGATGAATTAGACTTTAACATCCAGTGACAAATTTTACATAAATATCGGAACAAGTACACGGTATGGTGTTTATGGTGTAAAATTAATTTTATTCATATTTCATACATAAGGGTTCAATGGTACCCTTCCAAATTTTATCAGCTTATCTGGCCATAAGGGCCATTTGAGCTTTTGCCAAATGTTTTTCATCCATTCAGATAAATTTTACACATTTTCATCTCTGGAAACTTGGACCAAAATATAGCCAAACTCACAAGAATTCCTTATCATGCTTATCGTTCATGGAATGCCCTTAACAAACATTTTTCAATTACAATGTATCTAAGAACTTTTAAAACATGGCCTTGTTGACAGATGCATTCTTTGATTCTAATTGACAAATCACCCTCTGAAACTACACAGCCGATTTTTATTGAACCGAATTTCATCGAAATTAATAACAGACTTTTACTAAACAGCATACTTTTTTATCTTAATAAGACAGCAAGAAGGAATACATTTAATTAAAGTTATTTGTTATGGAATATCTCTTTCACAGATGACAACAGATATGTTCAAATTATCTTTACCATAATTCCGTTCTCTTTCCCTTGAACATGACATCACCAAATGAGTCTTATCACTCACAGAATTTGTACTTGCATAAGCAACACGAAGGGTGCCACATGTTGAGCGAGATCTGCTTATCCTTCCAGAGTCTTTGAGATTACCCATGTTTTGGTACATTGGTTCACATCAAGTTTAAATTGCTCAGTGTTGAGTTTTGAATTTTGTGTTTTAAAGACTGCTGTTGTCTTTTCATCATCTTGCATTTGCATTTTTTGCCATGGCGTTGTCAGTTTGTCTTCCGTGACTTATGAGTTTTAACATTCCTTTGGTGTCTTCCGCCTCTCTTAATAAGATAATAATTTGCCATCAAACTATGGTTCTAACTGCTTGAGTGGTCACATGGTGGTGTGCTCGCCTCCATTGCAGGATTGATGTCACCATTTCAATTTCTGGACATGCCGTAGTCAAACATGTCAAACCGGAACTTAAAACTCGTTATTTTCTGCTTCCCACTATAAGATAAGCAGTATTAAGGACATGAACATGATGAAGAAGAAAGAGCAACAACGTTGTCTGCTCTGACTGGGAATAATGTGTCCTGGTTAGATGAAGTTTCATCTTGCAGGCTGTTTCCTGGTGCAGTAACACGTGTTAAAAACGATCTAGACACCTATTTAGAAAACTAGTGAAAAATTACTTTTGTCGTTGGGTTGCTGTCTCATATATCATATTCCGACGATTACGTTGTATTTGGACATCATGGGAAGATTAGGCTAAAGTCAAACTTTGAGGTCAAATATTATTGGGTCTTACCTTTGATGTCTGACTGATTTATTTCTTCAAGACTGACAATGTCCATTTTTTGGACCTGCCAAATTTAAAACCGGAAGTCCAAAAATATTATAAAATAGAACTAGTGTGGAGAGATCCTGTTGATATTACGGAAAAGATATTTTATCGAAAATTTTCGCAATTTCAAAATTTATCTAATTTTTGAAAAATATCGGTTTTACCATTTTTGTAAATTTAAGTATTAATGATTTTTTATTTTACAGAAATTTCTATTAATTGTTGTCAAATTAGTCCGTTGTAGTGGATCATATTTCTCAACTTTTAATTGGTATGCAGATGTTACATTATTTTTACCAATGAAAATCTAGCAAATATTCCACTCCTGACCAATTGTCAACTTCCTTTTCACGTGTGTGCCAGATTTTGCAACAGCACTCAAAATGTCACACTACAATTTTAAGAAAATCACTGTGGTTCCACCATCAAAAGTAATATCAATTGACATAGTATTTGAAAGAAACACTAGCTTCTTATTCAGACTTCATGTTCTATTGTAGAAATTGTATGACATAATTTATAACCATACCTTCAAGTTCATATGATATCAAACATAATAAATGGTGTTAGATTGGTTGATCGTTGTTGGCTATACATTTTATCAACTAACAAAGTTGCACATACAATTTTATTATGAGTAAGATGAAAAGTATAACCATGATAAACAATAGAAACATGCACAAATTTTCTTCGGGAGCTCATCAGGTAGCACCTGCAGGTGCGAGGCAACTTGGACCATCAATAAGTTAACTTGGACGATCTATAATTACAACTCAGCATATTAGTATAAAATTATTGTTTTGACGAAATAAATGATATAATGAAAAAGACTGTCTGAAGACAAATCTTTGATAAAGTTTTTATGTGATTTTGAGGCCTTAATTACTTTTTTAACAAACTATAATGAGCTTGTGTAATTTGATTATCATTTTCTTGGTCATTTAATTAGAATAATTGAATTTACATTATTGATTGTTGATTTAATTTAATCTTTATGACGAAAGAACGAATTTAATATAAAGATTAATTTTAAAAGTTGGTTTAATGAATTATGAAGATTTTATTCTAAATATATAATCATCATGATGAAGTAGAAATATAAATCTACACTATAGGATACTTTGATGCAAAATATAACATGTTATCATTTAAATAGCACACGATGTTTATATTCTGTTGGCACTATAGACAGGGAGTTGATCATGTTGATTTTAAATAATAAATAATTCAACATATTAATAAAACCAATTTAACCCATTAAAATAAGAATATGTGGTATAATTGCCAATGAGACAACTCTCCACTTATGTTTTGTTTGCCCCAATTAGATTTTATAATAAGTTGATAATTAAAGATAAGTAAAAATTTGAATTCACATAATACAATTTTTTTTTTTTTTTTTGCAAATTCAGCAAAATGCAAACGATATTGTCAAGTAAAACTTAACATTTATTAATTTATTATCATTTATATAGTTCAAATCCTCTATTGTCTTGAGTTGTCTTTATAGACAGTTCGAGTTGTCTTTATAGACAGTCCGAGTTGTCTTCATAGACACCAAGACAGTCTGAGTTGACTTATTAGTCAGTATGATTTGACTAGGTCTGACTTGTCTCTGGGCTGAGTTGTCCCACATTAGCACCTGCCTATATTGATTTGTTTTGGATATAATATCCTAAACAGGTTGGGCAGTGTTTCCCCTGGATCAATTTTCTTTTTCGCCACCTCTTTCACGAAAACAATATATTTCTCACCACTCTCAATTTTTTTTCACAAACTAACAACTGACGTTAACATATTTTCTTTAAAATTTTCCTTATTTCCAACAAATAAAAATCAGTTTGCCCCATTATTGTCTGATAATTCTACTTATCTTTTTTTTTTTTAATCTACTTTGTAATGAATAAACACTAAACATTTACTGTTCAAAAGATACTGTAAAATTGCAATATAGATCATGAAATCATAATTTCTGACTTTGGGGAACACATGATTCATCTTCAATAAGTTTATCTGATATATATTTTAATCCTTTAGGTGACATGTGACACCATTTAACCACATCATTTCAAATAACCTTTCAAATACATTTGTTTCAAGGATCCTTTGAGATTTCATTTTCAGGGTTAAGTCCTTTGTAACTATTGATTTGAAGACAGTAGGTTGACCTACAGATGACTTTTGCATTTATTTTTTATGTGTTTAGTTTCTGTATCATATACACTGGTGAATTTTTCAAATGACAGTTGATCTAACGTTATTTTGACATAAGGGAGGATTTACATCTGTTAGATATACAGTGATATATGTCATGTGGCATTAAACTCATATTCATCTGCAGCGGTCTAGTTAGTTGAAGTTCTTTATTACATGTATATCCAAAATTATACATGTCGGACACTTAAGCAATCATTCTATTCTAAATAAGAAGATGTGGTATGAGTGCCAATGAGACAACTCTCCATCCAAGTCACAATGTATAAAAAAGTTAACAATTATAGGTCGGCCTTCAACACGGAGCCTTGGCTCATACTGAACAGAAAGCTGTAAACGCTCCTAAAAGATTAGTGTTAACCAATTCAAACAGGAAAACCAACGGTCTAATCTATATGAAAAACGAGAAACACCTATGAACTACACCAATAAACGACAACCACTGCACAACAGGCTCCTGACTATATTGGGGTGGGTTGGGGTGAGGAATCTCATTATAAAGACGATGTAGGTATCTTAATGGTTTAATTGGACCTTTAGGAATTCATGTATTGCAGCAGGCAATAATTTCTAGTACAAAATGTAGTATGTCAAATCTGGAAAATAAAGAAAAAACTTGTGCTTTGTCTCACAAATTGTATGTAAAAAT
The DNA here is from genome assembly GCF_021869535.1 of Mytilus californianus. Taxonomy (NCBI): domain Eukaryota; kingdom Metazoa; phylum Mollusca; class Bivalvia; order Mytilida; family Mytilidae; genus Mytilus; species Mytilus californianus. Next base: position 4,526,028 of record NW_026262668.1, read on the forward strand.
TGTATGAAAGAAAACTGGAAGTCAAGTTTGAAATAATGAAAGTAAAAAAAAATTAGAGGCAATCATAATCTAATGTTTTTTTTAATAATTTACAGGATTTTATTGACATAGTGCTGTCCAAAACACAGAGGAAGACACCAACTGTAGTACACAAACAATATCGTATTGGCAGAATCCGTCATTTTTACATGCGTAAAGTCAAGTTTGCCCAACAAACATTTCATGATAAACTGACACAGATCTTAACAGATTTTCCCAAACTTGAGGTAGGTATTTGTGATATGTGTATGTCTCAGAGTTATCATTAGAACTACATTTGTATCTGTATTTTGTCAAATTGTTAATGAATTATACATTTGTTTTGAAAACGACTTCATTTAAAAAACTTTTGTCACTATGACTTTGAGCAATAAACTTCATTCTAGGAGGCTAATGTAGATTTTAATTTAAGGCAAAATTACTTGAATGAAGGTATGAATCTTTGATTTTTTAAACATTTTTGATATATTTCAGGAAGTTCATCCATTTTATGCAGATTTGATGAATGTATTGTACGATAAAGACCATTATAAGTTAGCTCTTGGTCAGATTAATACTGCCAGGCATTTAGTTGACAAGTAAGTTTTAGCAGACCATTAATAGTATAGTAAAGCCCAAGCCAGCTTTAGTAGAACAACATATAGGTTAATTCATGGTCTGATTGATATTGCCTGGCTTTCATGTCATTGCACATTTCAATTATGAATCAAACAAATGTTGAGTTAGTCTTATTGAGGTTAGAGTTAACCGTTTTGCTTCAATGAAAACAGGAGGACTCGAGTGGTCTAAGTAGCCCAATTACTGTTTCACTAGTCTGTCAATGCTGAGGTTATGAGATCGAATCCCACATGGGGCAGGTGCACTGGACTCCCAATCTTTATTGACTAGGATTGTCAGTTTTCCTGCCAAAGGTCAGTTGTTCTCTCTGGGCACTCCAGCTCCCTCCACCAATAAAAACTGACCGCCATGAAATAGCCAAGATTGCTGAAAGTGGCATTAAACACCAATGCAATCAATCAATGAAAACATGACAAATTTTGCCCAAAATTAACAGAGGTAATGAAAAATACCCCAAAACATTATTGAACTGTAATATATTGTAACTGCTAAGACATATCGACAATGTTAACATACATGTACTGTAGCATAACGCTGAAATTTGACTTAACTTGTATGAAAAGGACTGAATATTTTATGTTGGTTTTTTATCAGTGTTGCTAAAGACTATTCCAGACTCTTGAAGTATGGAGATTCATTATACAGGTGTAAACAGCTGAAAAAAGCAGCTCTTGGAAGGTAAGATAAACAAATTACTTACAAAAATTAAAGTGATATATTTATATGTATACATACACACACACTCTGACAGCATTTGCTGATCTTAAGTTGACATTAATATAAATTGTCACAAAAAAAGATGATGGATGGTTGTACAACATCAAGTTTCAAATGTAATGCATATTCAGGATGAGAACATTCTTAATTTGATATCAATATGAATCCTGCTTTGTACTAGACTGACAAGCTGAACAGGATTTGCTAATGTGCTAGATGACAATTATGACTTAGTAAGGAAACATGGTCAAAGCAGTTAAAGACCAGCCCTAATTTATTTGTACAATTAAATAGATGAACATGATATCAGCTTGGGTGTCAAAAACACTGTAAATTAACTTCTTCCACTTCACTATAATCAAATATATTGAAATAAATTTTGTGTACTGACAATTATTGTTATAGTTCAATTATAAATTTTTATTTAGCTGTAAAACATTTTTGCCCATGGTTTAATGAACACATTAATCATGTTAATAAACAAAGGAATAAATTTTTATAAATTGACATTATAGAATATGTACCATTTTGATATGACATTATATGTATGTTATAGAATATGTACCATTTTGATATGACATTATATGTATGTTTTAGAATGTGTACTATTTTAATGTGACATTATATGTATGTTTTAGAATGTGTACCATTTTGATATGACATTATGTGTATGTTGTAGAATGTGTACCATTTTGATGTGACATTATGTGTATGTTGTAGAATGTGTACCATTTTGATATGACATTATGTGTATGTTGTAGAATGTGTACCATTTTGATATGACATTATATGTATGTTTTAGAATATGTACCATTTTGATATGACATTATATGTATGTTTTAGAATGTGTACTATTTTGATATGACATTATATGTATGTTTTAGAATGTGTACTATTTTAATGTGACATTATGTGTATGTTGTAGAATGTGTACCATTTTGATATGACATTATGTGTATGTTGTAGAATGTGTACCATTTTGATATGACATTATGTGTATGTTGTAGAATGTGTACCATTTTGATATGACATTATGTGTATGTTGTAGAATGTGTACTATTATGAAGAGACAGAAACAGAGCTTGGAATACCTTGAACAAGTCAGACAACATTTATCAAGGTTACCATCGATAGATCCAAATACCAGAACATTACTCATATGTGGATTCCCTAATGTCGGCAAATCTAGTTTTATAAATAAGGTATTAAGTACTGGGTAATAGTAAATTTCTGTAAAGGTGATCCTGTGAATTCAGTCATTAATAGTAATAAAAAGATAAAGATAAAAAAAAAAATGAATTTGTGTATAGATTCATTTAAAATTTAAGTAAATTATTTTTATTCCCAGAGCAAACTTAACATTTCCTACTATCTTATGAAAAAGAAAGGATATGGTATATGAATACATCTAAAATTTACAGTGACTCATGCTTTTACTTGGAACAAATGCTCATCTGCTTTTCACGTACACCCTTTGCATATAAAATTATTTAAGGGCTATTCCATTAAAATGTATGTCGGAGGGTGGGAAGGGACTTTCAAAATATCCCTACAACCAAGAACCATTTTTGAGATAATTTTGCATAATGGTAATAGATGCATACTGAAAAAAGACCCATGACCCACATTCAATAATTATACTTCCCTTCCTACCCTCCCACATACATTTTAATGGAATGGCCCTAAGGAGATTTTGGAAGGATTGCCAACGAGACAAATATCAACCAAAGGCAAAAAGATGAGGATATAAACATCTACAGGTTACTGTATGGTCTTCAACAATGGGCAAAAACCATATCCTATAGTTAGTGTTAAAAGCCAGGGATTGCAAAATATTTATCAATTCAAAAGAGAAAACCAATGTATATATATTTCATTTTATACTTATGTTATTCAATTAATGTGATATATGAGTATTTTTAATTTTCAGATTACCAGAGCTGATGTAGAAGTACAACCGTATGCCTTTACAACAAAGTCATTATATGTAGGACACACAGACTATAAATATCTCAGGTGGCAGGTCTGTCTTATTACCAACTTCTTTATTCAGTACATACATCATTCCAATTAACTATTTTCATTACTTTTTGCTCTGGAGTATATCATTTTTCGACAGGTCACCAACATTGTGGTAAGATATTCTGGTAACTCAGTCAAACCTGTAAGAGCAACAAAAAGAAGTAGAATCAAGCTAACAATAGTTCAATTTGAGAATAAAATTAACTGTTTTCAAATTATTGTGTATATTTCATGTATAGAAAACAAATAACAGTTATTTTTATACCCCCGCCGAAGTGGAGGGGGCTTTAAGGTTTACCCTTGTCCATCCGTACGTCCCACAATTGGTTTCCGTTCTCTAACTTAAGTTTGCCTCATCCAAATGTTATGAAACTTATACACAATGCTTATTACCACAATACACAGATCATGTATGAATTTTGGGGGCGTCACTTTTACTGTTCTAGAGTTATACCCCTTTACAAATGGAAGAATTGCTAAATTTTCCTATTTTTTTCCAAAAATATCAATGTCATTATTCAAGTAATTTTTAAAATTGGAGTTATCTTCCTTTGTCCATGATTATAGTTAAATCAACTACAATCAATGCTTTATACAATGCAATGTTTAATTTTGCCTTCCACTGATAAAACACAGATCAAGTTGAATTTGGGTAGTGTCACCTTAACCATTTTTGAGTTATGCCCCTTTATAAATAAAAAAATTGCAAAATGTTTTGTTTCCATTCTGTAACTTGAGTTTGCCCCAACCAAACATTATGAAACCTATACACAATACTCATTACCACAAAACTAAGATCAAGTACAAATATTGTTTCCGTTCTCTAACTTTAGTTTGCCTCAACCAAATGTTATGAAACTTATACACAATGCTTATTACTACATAATACAGATTAAGTACGAAATTCGGTGGCGTCACTTTTACCATTCTTGAGTTATGTCCCTTTATAAACATAAAAAATTGCTGAATTTTTCGTTTCCGTTCTCTAACTTTAGTTTGTCTCAACCAAATGTTATAAAACTTATACACAACCATTCTAGAGTTATGCGTGTTTACAAATATAAAAATTGCTGAATTTTTAGTTTCTGTTCTGTTCTCTTCTTAAGTTAACCTCAACCAAATGTTATGAGACTTACACAGAATGCTTATTACCACAAAACTCAGCTCAAGTTCAAATTTGGGTAGCGTCACTTTTACCGTTCTTTATTTATGTCCCTTTATAACTATATGATATGCAAGCGGGGCATCATCTGTGTCCACATGTGGACACAATCCACAATTATTTCCCTTAAATTGCACCATTTGTAAACTTGATTTTACTTCTTTTAGTTGCTTTTACCTGACCTAGTGCCAGAATGTCCCTAGGTAACCTGTTAAAAAATTACATACTCATGAGTCAAAAGTTTACAAAATAGATTAGTGTTCAGAAATTTCTTAGCAAGGAGTTATTTGTAATTGAATTAACATCTGCATAATGTACTTGTTAAATAGATACAAGTCTTTTTCTTTTTTCTTTATTTATCTTAAGATTTTGCCATCATGGTTGATATAATCAGAACAATTTTATACAACACATTGCATTCATTTCTAATGTTATAAGTGAGTGAAATAGAAATATTTTTACAAATGAATATTATATATATGAAATATGTGTATGAATGAATTAAACTTTGTTTAAATAATTAATAATTGTATGAATGAATTAATATGTGTGTGAACATGATGACTGAATTGATATGTGTTCAAATGAATTTGTATGGAATCAAAAAGATAAGCAGCTAAAATTGGAGTTAAACGTCTGCTAACTTTGATTGTTTTACTAACAGGTAGTGGATACACCAGGTATTTTAGATCACAGTTTAGAGGACAGAAACACAATAGAAATGCAGGCTATTACAGCTCTAGCCCATCTTAGAGCTGCTGTGCTGTATGTAATGGATGTATCAGAACAGTGTGGACATTCACTAGAACAACAGGTACTTACCTCTTCAGATTGTTCTTGAAAGGTAACAATTTGAAAAGTAACTGTGATCCCTCTAATCACTTGATTTGATAATTTTTCCAAGATTTGAATAATTAAAATCGTGATTTGTAATTGATTTACCATTACTATTACCAGAATATATACAGAATAATTTTTAAAAATATTTTATAGTATCTTTATTGAAGTGCACACATTGTATTGAGTTTAAGCTTAAGTTAATAGATATTTTTGTATGGATTTAGTTTTGCTCTTTAAAATAATAAATACTTATTGAAGCATGCTATATTTTTTCATACATTATGATTCTATTACAGTTAGAATTGTTCAACAATATAAAGCCATTGTTCGCCAACAAACCTTTAATGGTATGTGTTAACAAAATAGATGTTCTCAAGTTGGATGAACTCTCACAAGATAAACAGGTAAGAACATGTTATATCATTAGTTTCACCTGGCTAAATGTGTTGCTTATATTTAACACAATAAACTGTAAACCTACTAATTTTCACGATCTTTACAAGATGAAAAATTATATGAATATATTATGTTTCAAAAATAAATCTTCATGAAACTTATACACAATGCTTATTACCACAAAACTCAGATCAAGTGGGTAGCGTCACTTTTATCATTCTTGAGCTATGTCCCTTTATAACGTTATATGCAAGCAGGGGCATCATCTGTGTCCCATGGACACAATTCCCATTTATTTATTTTGATTATAATGTAAAAAAAGAGTCATTGTTAGTCAGGGGTATTACTTGTACAGGTTATTTTTATTTAATTTGAAGAAGTTAATAATATTATACATATATCATGTATATAAGTAAATTTTTATATTCATATTTTTTAATAAGGTTTGAATAATCTCCCCTTAATTTTCTAAAAAAAATTTACTTGAATAAGTTAATTTTTCTTACAATCCATAAAATTCTCAAGTTTTGGGATGTAAAAACATGCCTTAAACAATTGTTCTCTGGTTAGCTCATAAATTTTTATTAGAGTTCAATGTTTCATCTCATTAATTCAACAATGAAACTAGTTGTGCAAAGATCGTAAGTAATTGTGCAAGCCCTTCAAAAATTGCCCCTTTGGGGCTTGTAAATGAGCAATGTTTTGAAAATAACAGACAAATGAGATTTTCATTGTCCATGAAATTACACTTAAATGATTAGTAAAGACATCTGCAAAGGACAGACAATTAAACACTATTAGAGCAAAAAAGTCCTGAGAAATTCAAGAAAAGAAGATAGTATGACTTTTTTACTTTTATAAGTAAAAAAATCTGAATGTCTAAGCCATTAAAATAATTTACCTATACAAGTAAATGAAATACACTTGAATAAGTATCTTGCAAATTTTCTTTTATAAGTATATTAATATTTACTTCTTCAAGTAAATAAAAATAACATGTGCAAGAAGTACCCCTGACTGATTGTGGTTTGTTCAAATGTAAACTTTTAAGAAATAAGTATAATAAGAAATGACATATATATAATATTTAATTATAGCAAATATTTGAGGAGTTTAAATCAGAAGATATACCAGTATTACAGATGAGTACTCTGACAGAAGAAGGAGTTTTTGAAGTCAAGTCTCAGGTATAATAATAAATATACTGTAAAGTAAGTTACAGTTATTCCATGAGATGCATCATAATTTGATAGTTGTATCCTTAAAGCAGTTGGTTATTCACAATGCAAATTGAAGCCAATCTTTACCTGTAGTATTCACAAACAGTTTTGTTTTGTTAATCCTTGAAAACAGATTAGAACCTAATGCAGATAAACTTTTATATGAATATGCAAAAATTATTTTCTATAGAATTTAAGTAAAAAAACATTTTGTAATGATGAAAGTTTAAATTTTTCTAAAACAGTTGGCTTTGTGGTAATTTCCTGGCTAATATCTTTAGATTTATTATATTAGAAAGGGATTTCACAATTGTTTCTTTTAAGGAAGCTTTGTTTTAGTTTGCCATTAAACCTTTTTTTGTCATTCATTATTATGAAATTTTAATTATTTTTACTTCTGAAAACTGTTGCATGCTGTTTACAATATATTCCTGTCTTGCAAATTACAAAATTGAAAAAGAAATCATACTTATTTCGGATTTGTTTAGCTATAGTATAGAACATACACAAAATCAAATAGGCTTGTTATCTCACCTGTAAATGAAACCTCTATTTCAGGCTTGTGAAAGACTGTTAGCTTACAGAATAGAAACAAAAATGAAATCTAAGAAAGTTAATGATATTCTGAACAGATTACATGTAGCTGTTCCTTCTAAAAGAGATGCTAAAGTAAGTATGATCAAAATATGTTAAACCTTTCCTTATAAGAATACTAAGATGTGGTATGATTTGACAATTAGACAACTGTCCACCAGAGTCTAAATGAAGTGGATGTAAGCAACTATTGATTACTGTACAGCCTTCAACAAAGAGCAAAACTCATACCTTATAGTAAGCTATAAAAAAAACCTGACATGACAAAGTGTAAAACAATAGGTTTGTTGATTTATAATATTTGCTGGTAGATTATATTATTAAACATTACTTTAATTTATTTTTATACGACCACAAAAATTAAAAAATTTTTGGTCGTATATTGGTATGACGTTGGCGGCGTCGTCGTCGTCGTCGTCCGAAGACACATTGGTTTTCGCACTCTAACTTTAGTTTAAGTGAATGGATCTCCATGAAATTTTACCATAAGGTTCAATACCACGAAAGGAAGGTGGGGATTGATTTTGGGGGTTATGGTACCAACAGTTAAGGAATAAGGGGCCAAAAATAAGCATTTTTGTAACTTCCAGACAATAACTTGTGTGTAAGTGTATGGATCTCTCTGACATTGTACCACAAGGTTCCATATCACAAAGGGAAGGCTGTAATTGATTTTGGGGGTAATTGCCTCAAAATTTTAGGAATTAGGGGCCAAAAAAGGGGCAAAAAACAAGCATTTTTCTAGTTTCATGACAATAACTTGTGTGTAAGTGTTTGGATATTTCTGAAATTGTACTACAATTTTCCATATCACAAAGGGAAAGCTGGAATTGAGTTTGGGGGTAATTGCCCGAAACGTTTAGGAATTGGGGGCCAAAAAGGGGCCAAAAATAAGCATTTTTCTAGTTTCCAGACAATAACTTGTGTTCAAGTGTATGGATCTCTCTGAAATTGTAATGCAAGGTACCATACCACAAAGGGAAGTCTGGGATTGAGTTTGAGGGTGATGAATCATAAGGGGGTTCAAAGAATTTGGGGGGGGGGGGGGGGGATTTTTTTTTTTTCTTTTTTTTTCTTTTTTTTCCTTTTTTTTTCTTTTAAAATTTTCCATTTTAAGTTGGTTATTTCTGATTTATATTTAAAAGCATATTATAATGATATGGTAGGAGATACACACCAAACAGGATGTGTAAATTATTATATAATAAGTATTGTGCAATAGCAAGAAATTTTCAATTGCACAGTATTGCACAATAGCGTGAAATCTTCAATTGCACAGTATTGCGCAATAGCAAGAAATCTTCAATTGCACAGTATTGCGCAATAGCAAGAAATATCCAATAGCACAATATTGCGCAATAGCAAGAAATTGTCAATTGTACAGTATTGCGCAATAGCAAGAAATATTCAATTGCACAGTATTGTGCAAAAGAAGATACTTCGTATAAATTGCTTATTTCTTGATCAGTTTCAATGGGGTTTAATTCTTGAAATCTTGGGGTCTTTAATATGCTGAATCTAACCATGTATTAAGTTTTTGGATTTTGGGCCCCGTTTTTAAATTGGTCCACATTGAGGTCCAAAGGGTCCAAAATTTAACTTTGTTTGATTTCATCAAAAATTGAATTATTGGGGTTCTTTGATATGCCGAATCTAACAGTGTATTTAGATTCTTAATTTTTGGTTCCGTTTTCAAATTGGTCTACATTAAGGTCCAAAGGGTCCAAAATTAAACTTAGTTTGATTTTAACAAAAATTGAATTTTTAGGGTTCTTTGATATGCTGAATCTAAACATGTATTTAGATTTTTGATTATGGGCCCAGTTTTCAAGTTGGTCCAAGTTGGGGTCCAAAATTAAACTTTGTTTGATTTCAACAAAAATTGAATATATGGGGTTCTTTGATATGCTGAATCTAACCATGTATTTAGATTTTTGATTTTTGGGCCCCGTTATCAACTTTGTCCACATTGAGGTCAAAAGGGTCCAAAATTAAACTTTGTTTGATTTCATAAAAAATTGAATTCTTGGGGTTCTTTGATATGCTGAATCTAACCATGTATTTAGATTTTGGATATTGGACCATAATAGGTGAATGTCCAATTTAAAATTTTTAAGTTCTTAGACCACATTCATTCTGTGTCAGAAACCTATGCTGTGTCAAATATTTAATCACAATCCAAATTCAGAGCTGTATCAAGCTTGAATGTTGTGTCCATACTTGCCCCAACTGTTCAGGGTTCGACCTCTGCGGTCGTATCAAGCTGCGCCCTGCAGAGCATTTTATTTTGTTTGTTATGGATTTCTACAAATAAATGGGTTTTTATACGACCGCAAACAATTTTTTGGGATCGTATAATGGTATGATGTTGTAGTCGTCCGAAGACACATTGGTTTCTGGACAATAACTTTAGTTTAAGTGAATGGATCTCTATGAAAGTTTTTAAGAAGGTTCAATACCACAAAAGGAAGGTTAGGATTGATTTTGGGGATGATGGTTCCAACCGTTTAGGAATTATTTTTTAAAGAAATTATTAGTGAGTAATATTATCAGTTTTATTGAATAAAAGATACATGTAAAAGAAATTGTATGGAAATTATTAATGTGTAATATTTTAACTAGAAGTGGAATGAACAGTGTATATGTTCTGTTTCATATCAGATTATCAAAATTAGTTACACATATCTTGAATCTCCAACATCGGATGAAATAAAATGATCCTGTTATTTTTAAGCCTCACACTAGAAAACTTTTGTTTTCACAGACCAAAAGTGATTGATGTGCAAGTGTCATATAAAGGCCATATATTCAAAATTAGGAGCTTAGTAGTTAAGTTAAGCAACTGGGAATTTATGTATATATATTTATATTGTAAGCTGAATGAAACAACATCTTTAATAGATGTGAGTCTAAAATTATCTGACTTTATTTTTTTATTCAATGCAGAAACATCCTTCTGTCCATTTATATTGATCTGGTCTCAGAGCAAACTGACAGCCTCTTATATAAAAAAAAAAACAAAAAAATAAGCATGCTAAACATAACAGGAAAACAAATTAAAATTTATTGGTCATTTATATGACTACCAGTATCTTAGAAATGGTATCATTGTAGAGATGTTTTTAATCAAGTTGACTATTTTAGGCTAGGCCACCATGTATACCTCAGGCAATTTTGGATAAAAGAAAGGCCATGGAAACGGATAAACCCAAGAAAAAACTGGTAAATATATGTAAAACTAGAATATATTGTAATATTGTATAGTACTGTTCAAAATGTGTTATCTTATGTGTAAAGTAATAGTGTTACAGTGGCAAACATAATTACTTATACATTAGTACATATATCTAAAAAACATTAACGAAGAATAATTATTTTATCATGTTTTATTCATATTCATGTCAAGCTATTTTAATACATATTATGGTTCTCAATAAGTCGGTGTTCAGTTTTGAGCAAGGGAATCTGATAAAAGAAAATATGTATCAGTTAAAAGAAGGTTGTAAGTTTGGTTGAAAAAATTATATTATTTTAAAGATTGAAAAAATGAGTGATTCCATGTTTTTTAATAATATTTGTTGCATTCATATATAGATAGAATAAAACCAATGACACCTCAGCACCTTAGCATTATATTTGTTTTATTTGGTGCTCCTACATTTCAGGAGAGAGATTTAGAAGTAGAAATGGGTGATGAGTATTATCTGGATCTTAGAAGTAAGCTTAGAAATAATGTAATATATATATACCCTGTGATAGTCAAGGTCACAAGCTCTGCCAGTCTACATGTTATATGTATTATTCTATCATGTTGAATAATAATTCACAATGAAACTTGAACGAAAGTATAAAAAGTTATGTTTAATCCCATCAAACAGAAAAATTCCAATTGCTTTGTAAATATTTTAAGAATGTAATTTGTAGATATATCGACAATCTACATGGATAAAAAATATCTATAATTAAATAATGGAACATAGTACAGTATGTAGAGGTGTAGTAGTCAATGAGGCTGTCACTCACAAATGATCAATACAGTCAGTATGTAGAGGTGTAGTAGTCAATGAGGCTGTCACTCACAAATGATCAATACAGTCAGTATGTAGAGGTGTAGTAGTCAATGAGGCTGTCACTCACAAATGATCAATACAGTCAGTATGTAGAGGTGTAAACGTCAATGAGGCTGTCACACACAAATGATCAATACAGTCAGTATGTAGAGGTGTATACGTTAATGAGGCTGTCACTCACAAATGATCAATACAGTCAGTATGTAGAGGTGTAGACGTCAATGAGGCTGTCACACACAAATGATCAATACAGTCTGTATGTAGAGGTGTAGAAGTCAATGAGGCTGTTACTCACAAATGATCAATACAGTCAAACATGCTTACGGGACCACCTGTATTAAGCAAATACCTGTGTTATAAGACCATTAATTTTAGGTCTCTGTAGTGCATTTCATATAGATTGATCCTGTATTTAAAGACCACCTGATGAGACCACTTTTTTGCTCTTTAAGTGGTCTCTTGTTTGTTTAACCTCAAATGACAAGTATTTCAAGCATATTTATTGTGAGAACAAATATAACAGTTAATCCAATAAGTAGGTTTTGCAAAGTTGTTCGACTGGGATGGAGCGTGGGAATTTGGAAAACAACTAAAATTTAGGGTATATTGTACAGAGACAGTCTCCCACAAAAAAAAGTAAATGAAAGCCGGTCACCATAAGCATGATAAGAATTACATTAGGTTTTTTATGCCCCCGCCGTAGCGGAGGGGGCATTAAGTTTTACCCTTGTCCGTCCTTCTGTAAGTCCATATGACCCAAAATTGGTTTTCGTTCTCTAACTTTAGTTTGCCTCAACCAAATATTATGAAACTTATACACAATGCTTATTACCACAAAACACAGATCAAGATTAAATTTTGGTGGTGTCACTTTTACTGTTCTAGAGTTATGCCCCTTTACAAATGGAAAAATTGCTGAAATTTTCATTTCTGTTCTCTAACTTAAGTATGCCTCAACCAAAGGTTATGAAACTTATACTTAATGCTTATTACCACAAAACACAGATCAAGTTTGAATTTTGGTGGCGTCACTTGTACTGTTCTAGAGTTGTGCCCCTTTACAAATGGAAAAATTGCTGAATTTTTCGTTTCCACTCTCTAACTTTAGTTTGCCTCACAAATGTTATGAAACTTATACACAATGCTTATTACCACGAAACTCAGATCAAGTACGAATTTGTGTAGACTTTTACTGTTCTTGAGTTATGTGCCTTTATAATGTTATCTGCAAGTGGGAATCATCTGTGTCCCATGGACACATTCCCCATTTATTTGATTAACAGTCACACTGAGTATATATTTGTTTCAGAACATTGGGATTTACTTAAGGAGGGAGAAAAGTATGACAAAATACCAGAAATTTGGCAAGGACACAATGTTGCAGATTTCATTGACCCAGAAATTATGGAGGTACATTTTTCTGTTTAATGATTTGCAAATTAGACAATGCTAAGACAAAAATTTATAAATCAATTATTCTAATTTATTGCTATTTTTTTTTTTTTTTTTTTTAATCTTTGATTTTAATGTATGATAACTTTCTGTATAAAGCTATTTGTCTGATATGGGTTTTTCTCAGTTTTATAAAGTGAGTTTGTATAAATGGTATCATTGACATTGTCTAGAAAAATGGTGATAACTTGAAGTTTTTTGGTTACTTCTCATCTCAGGGCTATCTCCTTTTGATGTAATTAAAGCAGAGAGAGACCCTCTTGTTTTCAAAACCTGGTTAATCTATAATTTCAGACTTAGTAAGATAGAATAATTACAAGTATGCATGCAAAATCAAAATGTGTGCTATTTGCACGAAAAGATGGCTTATACATACATTTTCCCCCAAAAGACATATATCCTATCGAGTTGTTGTTTAAAATATGGTACATTATGGTATCAGTCAATATGTCCTTATTTAAAATTTTAGCTGGAAATAGGGGCCATTTAAGGGCCTTATTGAACCTACCTAATTGTTAAAACCTAATTATGTATAGTGCCATATTGATTAAATGACTATCATAATTCAGATATCACAGCAAATCTTGACAAAAGCCCAAGAAATGATCAAAGTTATTTATTTGAATAATAATGTTATTATGATAATTTATATTGATTTTGTTGTGTAGAAATTAGATGCACTTGAGAAGGAAGAAGAACTGAGAGAGCAAGCTGGATATTATAATAATGAAGAGAGCGAGGAAGATGAAGAAATGCAGGAGATTAGAGCAACTGCTGGAAGGTAGGTCATGTCTTTGTTTTGTACAATGAACATAACATTCCACCATTGGTAGTATGATAATGTTGTAGGATGCTGTTAACCAATCATAAGGTTTTGGTGTAACTTTTTGGAAATATTACCCAGAATGCATTATTCTGCAATGGTCAATTCTTCAAACATTTTTTCAAAGATATTTGTTTGTTTAATGAAACAGCGATTTGAATCAGGTTTTTGTCAAGCCTGCGACTTCTGTCACAGAAAGCGAGACATATGGATAGTGATCCAGCTGATATAGATGCCTTATGTTATGAAGTTTCCGTCTGTCATTTATCCATTGTCCTTGACCTCATTTTCATGGTTCAGTGACTACTTGAAAAAAAAGTTAAGATTTTTTGTCTCGCCTTGACGGAGTCAAAAAGCGAGACATAGGTATGCTGTTTCGGGCGTCGGCAACAGCGCCAACAATGTATTAGTTTGTGATTAGGTCTAGTTCATGGTGAACCACTAGTGGTAGGTCAATGATATATGGTATGCAGTTGTATTAGCGTTGGCACATCTCATTACCATGGAGAATATTTGGCCCCGCCCCCTCAGTCATGGTCTATTTACTTTGAAACTTTTGCTTAGTTTGCATGTATTAGTTTGTGATTAGATCAGTTTAAGATGAACTGCTAATGTTAAGTCAATGATATTTGGTATGCAAATTTATTGGCATTTGCAATTATCGTTTCCATAGAGATTATATAGCCCCACCCCTGATCATGGTTCATTGACTTTGAAACTTTTACATAGTTTACAAGTTAGTTTGTGTTTAGGTTTGTTTAAAGGGAACTACTTATAATAAGTCAATGGTATTTGGTATGCCATTGTATTAGCATTGGCACATCTCATTCCATGGAGATTGTTTAGCCATGTACCTTCAGTCATGGTTCATCGACTTTGAATATTTGCATAACTTACATGTTAAATATTGCTATTTTAATTTCAACATTTGCATTATCAAAATTACAAAAAGGCGAGACATATCTCTGTGATAACAGTTTATTGTAATGTTAATTTCTCTCTCATTATGAGTAAAAGGATAACTATATTTAGTATGTGCGTACCTTGCAAGGTCCTAATGCCTGTCAGACAGTTTTCACCTGACCTCGACCTCATTTCATGGATCGGTGAACAAGGTAAAGTTTTCGCAGTCAAGTCCATATTTCAGATACTATAAGCAATAGGTCTACTGTATTTGGTGTATGGAATGATTGTAAGATGTACATGTCCAACTGGCAGGTGTCATCTGACCTTGACCTCATTTTCATTGTTCAGTAGTTAAAGTTAAGTTTTTGTGTTTTGGTCTTTTTTCCGAATACTATATGCAACAGGTCAACAATATTTAGTGTATTGAAATATTTTAGGATGAACATGTCAGTCTGGCAGGTTTTATTTGACCTTGACCTCATTTTCATGGTTCATTGGTCAATGTTAAGTTTTCCTGGTTAAGTTTGTTTCTTAGAAAATATAAGCAATAGGTCAACTAGTACTGTATTTGGTGTATGGAATGATTGTAAGGTGTACATGAATTTTCAGTCTGGTTTATCTGACCTTGACCTCATTTTCTTGGATCATGTTAAGTTTATGTGATACTTGTAGTAAAGCTTTATATTTAGGACTATCAACATAACATCAAAGGTCAGCAAAGCAGGCGAGACATGTCAGCGTGTGCACTCATGTTAATAAGATACTGTAAATATAATATATTAGTTTCATTGTGCATAAATGTATAAAGAATCTGTGATTGTAAGGACTTGATATTTATTTTATTAGTGGATATTTGATTTATTTTGTAGAATAAGAGAGAAAAGAAAATTGATTGTTTTGGAGTCCAGAGAAAAAAGAACTATTGAAAAACCAAGATTGCCGAGAACTGCCAAAAAATTAGACACAAAGAGAATGGCATCAGAAATGGGAGAACTTGGTGTTGATGTGGATGTTGATGATAAAGAAGTAAGTTCAGTAAACCGCCAGGTACCAACACTTATTGTCAGATATAACCATACACTGTCTTCAATGTTAATTTATTTACTCTTCCATGTAAAAGTATGGACCAAACCACACTTTGTTACTGACCTTCATACTGAATAAGTACTTGCATTGATGTTAATTCTTTTACGTTCCAAATATAACACTTAAAAAAACATTCATTTCTTTCATATAAGAATAGAAATTGAGGTTTTAATTTAATTGTTTTGTTCGTAAACTTTTCTTTAAAAATCTTATTCTCTGAAACCACTCAATGGATTGAAACCAAAGTTTGTCTGCTTCATCTAAAGGATGTCAACTATAAAGTTTGTTATTTTAGTCCAGGTTGATAAACCAACATGGCCACCTTGTCAAAAATAGAACACAGGGGTCAAACTACAGTTTTGGCTAACATTTCTAAAACTATACCAATTAGAGAAAAATGGACAAAAGGTAAAAAAAGTCAGGCGCAACAAGTTCTATCTTAATCGTAAATTTTCAAAAATCTGCCTATCTGAATTATTTTCAAATTTTGATTTTTTTACTTTTTATGTAAAACCAATCTACCTGACAAGATGTATCTACCCTAAAATCTGTTGACCTGTTATGGAGTTATTGCCCCTGAAACATTCATGTTTTATCTTGAAAACTATAGGACTTAGGTTAAAAATGTAAACTTCAAAAATGATCAGCATAACAATCATGACCCTGAAATTTTGATGTTTATTGTTTTTTGCAGTTTTAGCTGTTATTTAAAAGAAAACTGTAGGAGCTAGGTTAAACATGTAAATTGAAAAAATGATCAGTTACACAAGAGTAACTATATATTGTATGTGAATATAAAAGTCCTAATTAGCAAACTGTTTTTTTTTCACAAGGTGAATGATACAGACACAGGCGTTCCTCTTGTTTAATAATCCATAATATTAGAATATCTGAATGAAGTTATTCAATTGTTGTTATCGTTAGTCTTATGTAGATAATATGTATTTTTAGACACATCTAGGAAGGGCTAGATCCCGCAGTGTCACCAAAAAATCTCTGAAACGAAAGAGAGAACAGTCCATGGAAGTGGATACCAACAGATCAAGGAGTAGATCAAGAACAGTACCTAGAGACCAGTCTGGTGTCAGAGATCCTGTGGTAAGTTAGCACAAATGTTTTATAAATAAGTTAACTATTGTCTATTTTTAAGTGTCATGTATTTTTAAAGGCAAAATAGCATGTATCATGTACTCCAGATATTATCATAAATGTTTGCCATTAAACATATGCTAACGAAAATAGAATTAGCACATCTAAACTTAGAACCATCTTTCCAGCATAAAATTACATTACAAATAAGAGTTGGTTAAAAACTTACTAGGAATTGAGCATGGTTAAAAGAAAAGACAAGAAATTGAGTATGGTTTTGAAGAAACGGTGGATCATCACAAACCATTCCCAGCAGAACATAAATGAACCATTGAAACTACCACTGACAGCTGTTATTATCAACTGTACTAAGAGCATAAATAAATGAACCAATGATATTAACCCCTGACAGCTGTAATAAGCACCTGTACTAAGAGCATAAATAAATGAACCAATGATATTAACCCCTGACAGCTGTAATAAGCACCTGTACTAAGAGCATAAATAAATGAACCAATGATATTAACCCCTGACAGCTGTAATAAGCACCTGTACTAAGAGCATAAATGGACGATAATATTAACCCCTGACAGCTATAATTATCACCTGTACTAAGAGCATGAATGGACAATGATATTAACCCCTGTAAGCTATAATTATCATCTGTACTTTGCTATAAATGATGATTGATTTCTATTCCACAGATGGCTAAGAAAGTAAAGAAGATTGCCATGAATGCACAGAAAGCCAGAAATCATCAAGCTCGTAAGGGTGAAGGAGACAGAGTAATTCTGGACATGAAACCTAAACATCTCTATGCTGGAAAACGAAAGCAGGGCAAAACAGATAGACGTTAAACAATATGGGAAAATATCATTTTTAGCAATGGATGGAAGCTTCAAACTTGCTGTCTACAAAATGATTAATTGGAAAGTTGGTGTTTTTTTAAAGACCTGAGTTAACTGTTTATATATATTATATATAATGAAGAACAATAGCCATGTTAAATTTCTTACTATGTTAAGTCGATATAATTGTTCTGAAATATTTCATATTGTTAAAGGATACATTATGGATGTTATTGTTAATGATCAGATGAAGATACTTATTAAACAAATTCCACAGTGCAATTTTAAAAATGATGAAGTTTATTGCCACATTATCAATAGATTGTTTTATATGTGCTTAAAATTGTTATCCAATTATCATAATCATGACTCTAATAATGCTATTCATTTACCAAAGGATATTTAAGGACGACAAGCATTTTTAGCTCACCTGGGCCAAAGAGCCTGTGTGAGCTTTTCCAATCACTTTACAAATACCCTTCTCTGAAACAACTGGGCCACTTAGAACCAAACTTGGCCACAATCATCTTTGGAGTATCTAGTTAAAAAATGTGAATTGAAATAGAACAATGGGGTTATATGCAAGTTTTTGTCTATTATCTTTAAAACAGCCAAAGATTGAGTAAATCTGACAGCGACAAAAATGAAATTGACAAGACGACTTCTGATAGGTTTATTGCCTTTAAGTGACAACTTTTTTACCATTTTTTTTTAATTTTTGAACATTATCTAGTAAACTATAATAGATAGACAGATAACAGCAAACACAATCAGCAAGGCAATATACAAATAAGTGTCAGTTGAATCCTTGTTGAAGTTATTGCCCTTAAACATGTTAAATGATATTTTTTACCAATATTTTGTGTTTTTGTCAATTTTCTTGAAAATTTAAATAGATAGATAGAATCTTTATATAGCAAAAAAAACCAGCAAGACAAGATCTACAAATAAGTCAACATGGCTGAAATTGTAAGTCTACCCCTTATTGGAGTTAGTATTGCACTTAAATGACGATTTTTACCAATTTTTTTTTGCTTTTATGCTTATCTTAAAAATTACAATAGATAGATTGAAACTTTTAAAAGCAGAAATGATCAGCAAAACAAGATCTGAAATTTGGTAAGCATTGATGAAATTGTTAGTTGTCTTCTTGTAGGATTTATAACCCTAAAATGACAAGTTTTCCCTTTTTTAGCTAACCTGGCCCAAAGAGAGATTCCACTCAGTTACCCAAGGTTGTTAAATGACACAGATTTTCATCTCTTGAAAGGTTTTTACCTGTGTCACAAATAGTGAAATTAGGTCTTTTAATTGCTTGACTTCATCCATCCATCTGTCTGTCCATCTATAAGACCTTTTGAAGAAAACTTTCATCAAACTTTTTTTTTGTTTCTATGAAAGGGGAATATTTTATACTGGTTGCTGATAGTTTAAATTTAAATCAATTATACCCAACAACACAAGTCCAGACCCAGTATTTGTCAAATTATTAAAATACAAAAAGAGACAAGAGACTACTTACAGTATTCCAGTAAAAACTCACATAATTATATTACTAGCACTACGCCCAAAAAAATCACTGACATGTGAATTGGATTTTTATGACTATTTTCAAAATTTCATTGTCAGCTGACTCATAAAGAACATGTAGTAATGTCCAATGTTTTTGTCAAGTTAAGTTTCATTATTCCATCTCTCATGGGCACAATTTTGTTAGTCTTAGACCAATTTAATATTTATTTAAGAATGTTGTGGTTGGTTGTTTAATTTTTGATTACCAGTAGTTTTTAGTCCAATCTTGTTTCATTTATGTGTGTTGTGGTGCCTTGTTTTTGGTCAGTTGAATAAAGTCCAAAACTGGTTTATGGTATGATGATGTAAGGTGGGCAGGGAAAAGTATGAACCTAATTTGTGCAATCCCCTCCAACAGTTTTCAACCCAGATCACTGAAACTTTACTGCACATATGTTAAAGTTTTGCACCTGCTATTATGTAAGGTGTGATGATTTTTATGCCCCCGCCATGGTGGAGGGGGCATTAAGTGTTACCCTTGTCCGTCCGTACAAATGTCCTAAAATTAATTGCTTCAACCAAATGTGATGTACTTATACACAATGCTTATTACCACAAAACACGGATCAAGTTTGAATTTGGGTGGTGTCACTTTTACTGTTCTTGAGTTATGCCCCTTTATTAATGGAAATATGGCTAAATCTGTCCTTCCTGATCTCAAAGTTTAGTTTGCTTCAACCAAATGTTATGAAACTTATACACAATGCTTATTACCACAAAACACAGATCAAGTTTTAATTTGGGTTGCATCACTTTTACTGTTCTTGAGTGATGCCCCTTTATAAATGGAAAAGTTGCTGAAATTTTCATTTCTATTCTACAACTTCAGTTTTCTTCAACCAAATGTTATGAAACTTATACACAATGCTTATTACCATAAAACACAGATCAAGTTTGAATTTGGGTGATGTCACTTTTTACAGTTCTCTTGTTATGTCCCTTTATAACGTTATATGCAAGAGGGGGCATCATCTGTGTCCCATGGACACATTCTCTATTTATTTTCATTTTTCAGGCCTTGGGAACTAAGTCATTCTTCAAATATTTAGATATTCAATTTTTATGCCCCCGCTGTAGGCAATGTGGGCATTAAGTGTTAACCTTGACCGTTTATCCGTACTTCAGTCCATCCCTTTTTCGTCTCCACACTCTAAACAGTTTTTCTCGTCCAAATTTTATGAAACTGTTACACAATGCCAAGAACCAGAATTTGGGCAGTCTGTCATTTACCGTTCTAGAATTATGCCCCTTTTTAACTTGGAAAATTGTTAATTTTTCCATTTCCGAATTATAACTTAAGTTTGTCTTATCCTAATTTTATAAAACTCATACACAATGCTAAGAACCACAACACACAGACAAATACGAATTTGGGCAGTGAGTCATTTACTGTTCTAGATTTATGCCCCTTTTAAACTTGGAAAATTGCAAAGCCTGAGCGAGGCATTCATGTCCTCTGACACATTCTTCTTTTATTTGTTATATCTCTACTCTGGGAAAAAGACATATTGACATAAATCCAAATTAGATGGTGGAAAGACATTCAGAAATGATTTTTATTCCAAACTCTTTTCTCTGATCTGAATCTAATAGGATTGCCAGTTAAAAAACAGAAGGTTAATGGTTCTCTATGGTTACTCCTGATTCCTACCCAGTAAAAACTCGCCACTATGATATTGTATAGCCAAGACTGCTGAAAATGGGGTTAAACTCCAACAATCAATCAAGCCAAACTATTTGTCAGATAAACTAAATAATGAAAAATGAGGATAACAAACTACAATGTTCATTCTTCCTTCAGGACATTGAGCGAAACGAATTATTTTAATCTGATAGTTTTTAGAAACGACACACTAAAACAGGCTGCTACCCCTCATTTAAAACAAATTTTTGATTACTTGCAACTTAAAACTAGAGGCCTAATGCATCATGAAGTTGTGAAAGAATAAGTCTTTTAATCCATATTAATATCAAATGTAAGTTTCTTTTCTAGAATTCTTATTTTAATGAATCTCAGGTTGGATGTCAGCTTAAAATTATTGATAATATAATATTCCTTTTTACATCCAATTCAATTTCAAGTTTTATTTTAAAAATAAAAAAAAAAAAACATCACTAGTTTATTTTGTTGTACAACCAAAATAATCAATGAATGATTGGTTTTTCAATGAACTCTACAGATAACAACAGCTATTGTATTTATTCAATGGGAAAGTTTATGTTGCAAAAATTTAAATGACCATATAAACCGACACTGATTCTGGGGAAAGGTTTTGTTTCCATTGCTCCATTGGAAAAAAGAGTAGAACGTCAGATCACAGAAAATTCAAGATTTAGCAACATGAAATCTCCCAAAAACCAGGGTGGACTCGGATGTACCAGAGGGGTCAGCAGTTCATGCTTCAGTAGTGACATCTGTTGTGTATCTCCTGTTTAAATACGTCAATGAAACATATCCGGTAATCGTTGAATTAAAAAAAGTCAACTATATATGTAGAACAACGAGGCTTCTGGGAGCCTGTATCACTCCTCTGACATATTGGAAATAATGTTGTCTAATGTTTGCCAAATTTCATGAAGAAAATGATGTATTCGGTAAGTAGAAGGGCTTAACAATTTAGGAGAACCTGTTGGAAAAGAAAAAAGAATTGGTCGGGAGGACATTTATTTAAAAAAAAAACAACATCCAAACAACCAATTTTAGGTATGAAAACTATCATTTCCAACCTAAAAAATTGAAGAAAAAACGTTCTTGATCTGTTCAGAAAAAAACCCACAGGGTCCCATACTTAATTTTCTGTCTGCATTAATTGGTGTTGTGTTTTTTTAAGGGGTGTGTAAATAATATTGCTTTAACATGTAACCGTTGAATTAAATGTTACTTGCAATCATTTTATCTGCCAAAAATTCTATACTTTTTTTTTTTGGAATCCGATTCAGAAAGATCCCTGAACCCAGCCAAATCTGTAATAAGGCAAAATGCTGGTCAACCATACTAGACTTATAGTTGCTTACTTCTACGACATTTGGTCTTTGGTGGAGAATTGTACCAAGTCTTCATATTTTTATATTATAATGGATCTGAAACTAATCACTGCCCAATACAACTTGCAAAACAAATAGATCTATATCTGGTAAAAATGGAAAAGTAGGTCAACGAAGTTCTTGTTTCGGCCTGTTTTATCTCTATTTGTAATGCCTGTAGATGTGGATTTTGAAATGAATAACTTGGCCTGGTAAGAACTGAAAATAAATGACTTTGCACAGAATGAAAATGAATATTCTGCAACATAAAATGTAGGATAATTGAGGATACAAGTGAATACGAAAAAAATGAGCATTTGTAGCAACAGTTGAAAATTAATGATTAATCCGGATAAAATCATCCTGAAATAAGAAAAGTAATATTATTTTGCAAAGAATAACCATTTCAAAATGTCTCTGAATGCATGAAATATTTACTATGATATATAAATAAGGAGATGTGGTATGATTGCCAATGAGACAACTCTCTAACAGAGACCAACTGATGTAGAATTAAACTATAGGTCACCATACTATCTTGAGAGAAATCCATACCGCATAGTACGCTATAAAAGGCCCCGAAATTACCTATGTAAAACATTTCAAACGAAACAATTTCTGATTTATGAACAAAAAAATAAACGAAAAACAATTATGATATACAGCAACAAACGACAACCACTGGATAACAGGCTCCTGACTTGGAACTGGGACACACAGATTGTTGCGGGGTTAAACATGTTTGCTGGCGCCAAACCCTCTCCCTAACCCGGGACACTGATGTAACAGTACAACGTAAGAGCAAACTAACAAAATTAGTTGAATAGGGCTAAACTCATCAGATCGATACAAAGTCACATCTAACATCCAATGGATTTAGTGTAAAGTAAGTCGACCGTAAGATGGTGCCAAAGGACCATCATCGTCCAAAAAAGGAAAATTATTAATAGGGAACGAAAAATCGTCACTTTTGTCGTAAACTTTTGTATAGCGTTTCCCGTGTAAAACTGAAATATGTAAATCTAGGAAAGGACAGATATTGCTGTTCAGTAAAAGCATTTTGGTAAATTTCGGCAGTACTACTACGAATGGTATTGATTGACTGTCTACTTGTGATAATCACTTTACATTCTTTCATTTGGCAGTTTTATTTACTTTTTAAAAGTTGGTAAACGCTTTAGAATGGTTTCAAGGAACGAGTGTCATCGTATCCGTCATTCTTGGAGAAAATATTATTTTTTTTCTTAGTTTTGCAGGACATAATTAAGCAAGAATGGTCTTCAATTTAAAGAAATACAGAGGGAAAACTTAAAAGAATATTGACTTTACAGTGGCGTAGCTAGGCCATTTTTAAGTGTATGCCCGAACCTCGGCCAGGTGTCCGAATGCCCAAGCGGGTTCAGAGCAGTGGACCTCCTGGTAGGGGTTCAACGGGGCAAATTCGTCAGGAAGCTCACGCTTTATCGAGAAAGAGATACCATTTCTGACATTTAAAACTCATCAATAGCAAATATACTTTGGAGTCTAATATGTTTATTTTTTATGTTTAGTTTATTCGTTGTTATAAAAAGAATGTGGTATGATTGCCAGTGAGACAACTATCCACCAAATTAAAATGAAGTAGTATGAAGCAACTATAGGCTACCCTACGTCCTTCAACAGTGAGAAAAAACACATACCGTATATAGTCGGCTGTAAAATGCCGCGACATACAAAAATGTAAAACAATTCAAACAAGTAAACTAACGGTCTAATTCATAACAAAACAGTTTACGAAAAACAAATATGACAGACATGAACCAACAACAACCATTGCACTTCAGGCTCATGACTTGGGACAGACACATAAAGAATGTAGCGGATTAAACATGTTTGTAAGCGCCCAACCCTCCCCTAACCTTGGACAGTGGTGTCACAGCACAACATAAGAACAAACTGAAAAAAATAATTGCAATTGTATCAACTCAAAACATCGGTACGAGACACAATAAACTGTTGACACAGAGATATGTCTCGCCTGTCGGCATAAAATTCAGAAAAAGACAATCTGATGGACAGCAACATTGCTTATCATGTCGTTGGACCATGATCTTGTGGGCAGGGACTAGAAATGGTCGACAAACTGAGATGTACAGACAGTAATGTAACTCTATAGAAAATATCGTCTAATGTAAGTAGTTCCTATCAATCTAACTTATGCAGGAAACTTAACATTGAAAATTTCTACTTAATTCAAAGTGACTGGACCATGTCCTAAGGGGAAGGGCCTCAAAATAGTCGTCAAACAGATATGTACTGATAGTAATGCAACTTTCTATTAAATATCAATGATCTACTACAAGTAGTTCCTATCAAATTAACTTAAGCAGAAAAACTTAACAATTGTTGACGCCGTCGCCATCACAATCGCCGGAAAAGCAATCCCTATGTCTCGCTTTCCGCGACTTTCGTCGCAGGCGAGACAAAAACCACTAACATAAAAACAATGAACACAATTAATTAAAGCACCGATATAAGAGTTCTCTCAGTTATTGAAAGCTAGTTCAAAGCGAATTACAACAAATTGTCGATTTAGAATCTAATGGTCACTGGTTTTAGAGAAAAATGTCCAAATCCAGTTACTGTAAAATAAGATTAAAACGAAATGTTGGGTAAAACCACCAATCGACCAAAAATTCAAAACTTTAGAGATAGTATAGTTTTGACGCACGGTAAACGTAACCATGCGCCTTCTTTATATGACACGTTTTTTTTTAAATATGAGAGTTAAAACCCATATAAATTAAGACCCTTTTTAAAATAATTGAATATCCCTGAAAATGTTTTACGAATTTTAGTAGATTTTAGTAGTAGCTGTTGACTGAATAAAGAGATATAGAGATGCACGTACGTCAATGAAATAACCAGCGAACGATACAACTATCCCAAGATATCTAGGTCCTAGTGCCTAGTAGTGGTGAACCTAGAAGTAAAATTGATACTATTGTAATTTAATTTTGGATGTAACACATCTTCTGATTGACTGAATTTTTTGTCTATCAGCTCGTAGACATAACTTTATCATGTGACCAAGACGTCATCAATTAAAAATGGAATTTAGAATTAAATTATAAGGAATGACTGTAATATTTTTTTCTGTCTATTTTAAATAACCTCAAAAATGTGGTGCACACTTTTAAATAAATTTCAGTGTGCACCATATTTTTGCTGTTATTTCTTCATAGACAGAAAAAATATATGTCATTTCTTAATTGATAAATGCAGGAACGTCAAATTGGTTAAAATTTCGTGATTCGTCAAAATATCCTTATTTTGATGGCCAGAGGTCTAAATAATTATCCGTTACCGTTTTTTTTTTTTTTTTTTTTTTGAAAGAAATCTAACGTGGTTCATCAAAATCAGTCAATTTTTTTTTATTGTCATAAAGAAAATGTACATTTTATCGTCATGCACCAAAAAATACCGTAAACATCATTTGGGAAGTTTTTTTTACCGTTATTGGGGATGAAGGTACTCCCATTATGACCCTCATTGCTGAATAGACGTATTTACTTGTATGCAAATTTGTCCGCCATTAATTAAAATCACACAAATTGCGGTTCCCGTCAAATTTGACATTACAATTAAAAAATTTGACGTCATAATTAAAAAGTGATTGTTGCTTGACGTCAGAAAGTTATACGGAGACAGATCTAAGGTTGTTCGGAGACAAAATTCAGGTAAATACCAAAATTGTAAATACGTTTAATAAAGGGAAAAGGACACAGCTTGATTATTTACAACAAAATAGACTCTTTTTTGAAATATTTGGGTGGCCCTGAAAAGGGCCTTTGGTTTGTGTCGTTATTTCTGCTAATCAGGTTTATTTTTTTGACTTCTTGGCGGCCTTCTTCTTTGGCGACTTTCTTGCCTTTGTTGGTTTCTTGGCAGCCTTCTTTGCTGGTTTCTTGGCAGCCTTCTTTTTCTTCGGCGACTTTGGCTTTTTGGCCTTAGACTTCGATGACTTTTTAACTGCAGCTTTCTTCTTTCTGGGTGACCTCTTAGCCTTAGCATTGTTAGATTTATTCTTTGATTTCTTTGAACTCTTCTTTTTCGGTGACTTGGCTTTCTTTGCCTTCTTTTTTGGAGAAGCAGGTGCTTTTCCAACTCTGAAGCTACCAGTTGCACCAGAAGCACCAGCGGAAGTTTTGGGTCGGACTAAAACACCAGATTTCAATCCCTTTGCGAAAGCCAATTTCATTGCAGATCCAAGGTGTGATGTGTTGATTCCTTTGTTGTTAGCAAGGATGTATTTCCTAATGGCTTGGACTGAGGACCCTTTTCTGTTCTTCATTGCTTGGATGGCTGCAACAATCATGGATAAAGTAGATGGCTTCTTGGCTCCACCCTTTGCTCTTGGTTTTTTTGGAGTCTTTCTTGCCTTCTTTGCTGGACTTCTCTTTGGAGATTTGCTCCTGCTCCTGGACCTAGATCGGGACTTTGAACGTCTAGTTGGGCTTGGCATATTTGTTACTTGCTATTACTACGTCAAAATATGAGAATGACACACACGACTACAGGTGCTTCCTTTATGTTAATAACGCGGACGTGATAGAGATCACCCATGAAAATTGGATTTGAAAACCGGGAAATATGGCGGACATGAAAATGTGTGCTTCCTAGTTCATTTCAATTGCAGAAAATGTACAGGTAACTGTGTGAAACCTAAAATTATAAATGTAGAAATAATTGATAAGATCGACTCTTCGAATTCCATTAAAAATAACGCACATTATAAAATATTGTCATCATAAAAGCATACGTCGAACTTCTAATTGTTGGTTTCTAAAATGTTTGCTCAGTCAAAGTGACACTAAAATGGGAAGAAACTGGCGTAACTGGGTATGAAATTGGTTTTCAATGGCCAATTAATGATGTGTGTACAAAACCTAATTATTTTTAGTATAACTAATGAATGCAATATTAAAATATTTGAAGAACCAAAATAGGTTTCCAGATACATCAACGCATGTCCGCCATTTTTTCTTTGGAAATGTATATTTTCCGCTCACCTGTTGCTTCTTCAAATATTTGTACATTGCATTTATTCAAAGCTTTACTAAAAATATTCATATTGTAAATAAAATATCTTCTCTTTTTTGAGATAGACTTCTATGAAATGGCAATTTCCAAAGATTTCATGAAAGCTAAAAAAAAATGTCGAATTTTCAGTACAACATGCAAGGATTTGTACATAGTAAAACTTATATACTATACAAATCCTTAGTACACCTATGCTAAAATGTGTATTTTTAATGAAAAATGCAGTTGTAAGTGTTTAAATGAAAGTTTGTAGGATTTATCAGTCTTTACATCTATAATAAACACGATTTAGATTTATTTTGATGAGATTATAATATATTTAAGCCAGATTTTTGCGTATTTTATGTGCGTAAATTGTCAGGGTAACAAACTTCAAATGATTTGTTTCTCTTTTCTGATTGCCTTGAAAACTGCAAAATGAGCTGCTTTACAATGTTTATGATAACTCGTACAGAAAATCAGTTTCTTATATCTATGTAATATTTTCTACGAACTAGATGATTCAATCGGCGTACTACATACAATGCATGTACATTGTAAAACCTCTAATGAGTAGTAAAGAGCTAGTCAGACTACCTCAAAGCAGTTTTCACGATAAACTTTTGAATCTACAGACCCGAAGCTGAATTTTACAAAAGATTTAGTTATATTCCATTTGCCTGAAGAGATGATTGAGGGTGTGGATGGGGGTTTACAGAGTAGAGAATAATGGGCAAAAAAATAAAGAATAGAGAATAATGAGGTGCTAAAATATATAGAATAGAGAATAATGGGCTAACAATATAAAAAATAGAGAAAAATGGCATAAACAATTAAAGAATACAGAAATGAAGGACCCCAATCCAAACCCTCATGATTTTTACAGGCCCAACATCATGTTTACAAGCCTGGGCTGGTGGCCCTGTGGTTGAGGGTGAAGACTGCCTCAAAGAACAAACATTATCATGTCCTCTATGAAGTATTTGGACCATTTGGTCACAGCTGAACATATTTTGGCACATGATTTACTTAAAGCATTGAACTTGGAAAGAAAACCCTTGGATTATTAATATTGTTTCATGTCTACAAAATCTTGGATTCCCCTTTTAGCCCAGATTTCAAATTTAAAGTTCTCTGAAACCACTTTATAACAAATTACATCAGCGCATTATAGATCATCATCAAAACTTACAAGGGCAAAATTCTAAACTTTTGGATTCGGAAAAATTATATTATACTTTATGTCACTTCCTGGGAAATCTATTATTGCAAAATTGAGACTGAGCACTCATCATAACAGCGAGATATAATAAAATTGATAGAAATCAAAAGCGTGTATGCAAACCAAAATTTTAGACTAACACCACTTCATGTGGCATTGTCAATACTATAAAAGGGAACGAGAAACACTTGAGGCAAAAATATCTAAAATTTATTTAAATTTTAAAACTATTAACAATGATAATGCTAAATCAAAATTATTCATGAACAGTGGGTCTTTAAATCTACTAAAGACGTGTTCTTCTTATATTTCTGAATTGCCTAAAGTTAGAAATGATGTATTACAAAAATAATAATAACATAACATGCATATAACTTGTATATAACCTGTTTTTATCATAGCTGCCAATCATATATTTTATGTATTATTATGCAATGTACTTTGTATTGAGCCTTTACCAATTTGTGTGCTAATATTTTATATTGTCTATTGTCTATTGCATGATGAATAAGGAACTATTCAGTGATGATTTCAAAAGCACACAGCATTCTTAAAACTCCTATTCATCAGTTACAGAAAACCATCAAAATAATGATGATCACTGATGTTTACTTTCCGGCGAAAGGCTGGTAATATGATTGCTAATGAGACAAGTATCTACCATAGTCCAAATGACGCGTATTTTAGTCATTATATGATCTTATGGGTCGTCGTTCGGCCTTCAACAATGAGTAAAAATTCCGCTGTGTTGTAAACTTGTTATTAAAATACAAGATTTGATACATATTCAGAAATTTTGTTTATAAACATGTACCTGCAAATTAGAGATGATTGCTTTTGACGTGATTCATTGATCGCTGTATACCGGGTGCTTTTTGGAAAGTGACATTGATCGGTGTATACCGGATGCCTTTTGAAGTGATTCGTTGATCGGTGTATAATACCGGGTACCTTTTGGAGTGTGACATTACTTAGTATATAGATGCTTTTGGATTAATGCATTTCTCAGTGTAGGAATGCTTTTGTGTATGGCATTGATCGGTGTATGGATTCTTATGATTGGATGGATTCTTTTGGGTGTGGCCTTGATCGCTATATGGCCAATGATTCTTTTTGGTGTGGCATTGATTGGTGTATGGATGCTTTTAGGTGTAGTATCGCTCGGTATATGGATCCTTTTGGGATGTGGCATTGCTCTGTTTTTGGATGCCTTGGTTTGTGCCTTTGCTCAATGTATGAATATTTTGGTGGTGACCTTGCTCATTGTATGAAATATTTTTGGGTGTGGCATTGCTCGATATATAGATGTTTTTGCTAAAGATTCTAAATTTATAAAAAATGGAAATTTCATCAAATCTAATTCACAGCCAGGGATCTACTTCATCCCGATTATTCCATCAATGACAAACCTCAATGAAACAAACTTTGTTAATAAGGGATCTGTTTGAAATAACCGCTTGTAATTTCATAAAGTTCCGACTTATAAATATAAATAATGATTCTTGTAAATCTGACGAACCAGGGGGAATGTAAAAAAAAACGTGTCTGACATAACTATTTTTAACTTCGTACATTAAGAAACTAGTAAGTAATTTTTCAAGTTGTTTTGTTTTTATTTTGTCTGCTACACATTTAGCCCTAAGAGAGCCTAATTTATGTCACCATACAGAAACACATGTAAGGTGAAGTAAAGTGTATGTTAATATGAACCGATAATAATTATAATTGAAATATTAACGACAACAACAAGCATAACAAAAAATACCTCTCGCTAATGAAAGGCGGATTTATCTAAAAGGTTCGAACCTAAAACCTTTGAGTGACTAGAAAAATGAAGATCAGTAATTAACACGCGTAATTTGAACATTTTACAATGTAGTTTCATATCGGGCGCATTGCATTTGCGCCAATTTAAAAAAAAATACAACATTTCATTTGCTACACAATATTCTATTTCATTTGCACCAAAAAGTAAATACTGCTGTGTGCCATTTTACATGTAACATATGACGAAAAAGTTTGAAAAAATGAAATGCCGATTGGCGCAAAAGCAAAGCACATAGTTCATATAATCCAGAGACATATATATATGTCTCTGTATAATCTAAGTCAACATTGTATCATTATTAAGATGATTTTTACATATGTGGTCTCGTGAAATAAGATCCGGTCTTGAACTTGAGGTCCAGTATAAACTCTTGTGAGAATTTTGACATTGTTAAATGAAATGTCGGGAAAATGTTTAAATATATATGTAAGACGCCAATGCACTTATATATACTCGGAATGTCATTTTTATTTATTTTCATAGACGGAAATCACATGATTTATTTTTTACTTTGTCGCAATGTGTTTCATTTTTTTTATTATTATTTCTGATAACACAATTCATCTTAAGTTGTTTTGATGCGTACAATGGACCAAACGTAAAGTAGTTTTTTATGTTTTCTTATGACAATTAAAATGTGTTTTTGTCCAAGATACATTATTTAAGCTGACCTAGTGATTTTAACTGGACTTCCTATTAATGGACCAATTTATAATATGTGGGTGGAGCACTAATTGCTCAAATGTATTGCCAGAATTCCCTATTAATCAAATAAGGGACAGTTATCAAAAATGTCAGACTGTCATGTTTTGTTACTAGTCGTATCTAGATTCTACATTTAATCGCTTTGTCCAAAAATAAAGGAGGTATTTCTATAAAAAGGAACTATTCCTGTGTGAAAAAACAGACTCGTCTTAACTTTAAATACGTGACTGTATCAGTATAAGCAGATTCGTCTTAAAAGAAGCCTGAAAGGCACAAGATGAACAAACAATTATTGCTTGGAGTATTGGTTGTTGCTTTACTGTTGCAGTTTGTACAAGGTAAGATATAAGTAGTTATGTCACAATTAAGTAAACAAATTTACTAGGGGAATACAATTTAGATAAAAAAAAATAATAACCACTAAAAAGACATAAAAAAAATATTTGATAAACTTTTATTATTAATATTATTATTTTTAATTCATAGGACCAAAGAAGTGGCCTTGCCATGCAAACTCTAATCTTTCCTTAAATCGTTCGTAGAGATTGCTAAAAACTATAAATAAATTCATTCGATAGACTTAAACATGCATTATTTATCGTCCATAACTTATTATTTAATATTAATAAGTCACTCTGTTGTAGGCGTGCCATATGGTGAAAGACCGCTATTTGAAATTGGTAAGTATATATATATATATTTTCGTTCGAAAATCACGTTCATGGTACGTTTTGTATCTACCCTCTATATGTTCGGAATTTGAATTACACAGGCATGAAAATAACATTAGATATAATTATAATAACAACCATAAGAATAGGGCTAAGCAATATATATAGCAACTGTATTTACATACGCCAGCAAGAAAACGACAACTCGACAGTTCACCTTTACAGAATAAAAGTGCATATTGTTACAACGTAATATGTGCATCGTGGGCTTGTCTGAACGTGTGAAATGGGTCAAACGCCCTCAGTTCTTAAGTATGTTAAATGAATACTTAAATATGGCACACAACTTCAGGGATGTGCTAAGAATATATAGAAGTTTTTTTTATCCTAAAACGATTGCATATTATTTCTCAGATAACCAAATAAAAATTATCTGAACAAATGAATAATTATCATAATTGAAATCGAATAAATGAAGACTCTTGTTCTCTATGGATGTTCATGCACCAAATTACTTCATTACCTAGGAAACCATAAAAAAGAATGTTTTCCAATTTGTTTCGGTAAAATGACAACCAGGAGAACCCACATCTAGCTATACCAGTGATAAATCCGTAAAAAAAAGTACATATTTGAAGAGTTCAAGTTGCCATGTACAATTGTGGTTTTGATGGTCGCGGCGATGTTGCGCAAAAACCACAAAAAAAAACTTTTTTGGTTCATAAAAACCAACGGATCCAGAAAAGAACATCTTACATGAGCGGTGACGTTAATTGCATAGGAGGGGAGGGACAATACGTACCTTACTTTAAGGTGACTAAATTCAGGGAATAAGACTAACATTTTCATTGCTATCACACGATTGATAGCGTTCGAAGAATGCATGTTATGACATTGATAAACTTGCAAATTTGAATGTATTGATAAAGGATCTGTTTTTTCATTGCAGATGGCCGACTTTTTGGGTGTGCCGACACCTTAGGGAGAGGGGATGGGCTTGGTAGTAGCAGTGACGACACCAGTGATTTCTTCAGTGATAGCTGGAGCAATGAATGTTTAGACTAGATTATATTGTTATTCGTTCAGTGATAGCTGGAGCAATGAATGTTTAGACTAGATTATTATTGAACTTTTTCAATTCATTATTCAAATAAAAGTTTGATAAGTGCATTCATTGCTCATGCAAAATATTTTCTGATGTTTATTATTATTGTTTCTGATCCCAGGAGTCGTTACTCTTCGTATTTTGTGCGAAAAAAAGAAAATATTAATAGAGTCTTTGCCTTTAGAGCCTTTGTCGCTCACCTGGGTATGCCAACGGCAACAACGGCCGTTCTCCAACCTGTCTGAATCTGTTCAATCTTCTTAAGTTGGGCACTGAGAAACTAGCGATGATTTACTTCAATTTTTTTGTAGTACATGTATTATGAATTTAATCAGAATTAAGAATGACTTAGAGACCGTCTTTGGAGTGAAAGCCGTGTTTTCAAACCGAACGGATTAAAGAGAAGAATATTTATAATCGAGAATAAATTTATTCCTGTTAGTATGAATAATGAGGTAATGTGGTTTGATTTTCAATGAGACAACTATAGTCCAAAGACCAAAGGACAAGGATCATAGTTCAGTTAACCGATTGGCCAGGCTTCTGAAATTTCAAATAAGCCTCAATTGGAATCTATATGTGGCATTATTTACGTCAGTATGTTGCAAATAAACATGCATTAATAAGAATATAAGGCATTGCAAATTTTGAAAGGATTTAACTCTTTATATTTTTATAGTAAGAGAAATTTGAATAATTATCAATCTGATAAATATTTACTTCTGGTGGCCATGTTTTCATAGGATCAGATTGGTTATTATATAGTTTTACAGAAAACCATGCAAATGGGATTTGCCATTGGGTTCAAAGGGATTTATAAAATGAGGATTCTTTATAGAGGGCTCCCATTCAACATTTCTATGAATTTCCAATTTGAAACGGTGTGACTATAGTTTTAGATAAGAAGAAATATGAAAATTTACCAGAATGAATCAAGATTTGCCTCTATTATGGCCATGTTTTTCACCTGATCGGAACAAAATTAATGGTTTGTTCAAAAGGCTGTTTAGTGTTCTGAGCGTTTGGTTCTGACTTTTCATATGCTGTCAAGAAAATGGGAACCTGTATGATGCCATAGTCATCCAACACGAAATGGGTAGCTCAGTATTTAGTTTTTTCTATTTAATGTTATGACTGTTTTTGGATTTGTTCTTTTGTTATTTTCTTGCATGGTTTTGTATGTCTCCTCCGACTTTTGAGCTTTTATTGTCCCGTTGGTGTCTTTAGCCTCTTCTTTTTTTCCTGCACCCAAGCGCCTGTGTAATAAGCTAATGACTTCTCACGTTGTGTTAAATTATATCAAAGGTCTCCAAGGCATTCCACGAATTTTAAGTAAAAGAAGGTTTGAAATCTACAGGAGTATTTCATAAGATTTTTTTTTTATAATTTTCATATATAAAACGAAGCACGTTCTTGTATTTTTGTCGATATTTCTTTTATTTGTTCCCCAGAGATCAGGTCGATCAATGGGTAATAACTGATTCTATCAAAAGCTTAGACAAGTCCATAAGAATAGCTGCAAGATATTTTAAATTGGTTTAAGCCTAATTTCCAAACTCCGATAACTCTTAATAAAGTTAAGTTAAAGTTAAACGCCTGATCTTAAAGCTGCCAACAATGTATTGAAGATATCAAAATACGGCAGCATGCATGTGTACTTTAATAGCGTTTAGGACGATGTACAGATTTCGAGACGTGTCGGTCATATATCGTTTTAGCCATCGGTTCGGCCTTACTTGTTTTGTTCCTATATTTCATATTGTGGTAATTTTCAGGTGTGTCAAATTTTATAAAAAGAACTTCAAGGTTACTATTTGTTCAATATGCAAAAATATTTTTAAATCGTCACCCGAGATATATCAGGAACTAGAAACAATAATTTTAACATTTCCAAAAACAAGGGAAATCCATCATTCAATATGGTTTTCACAAATGAATATTAAAACTTTTAATATGAAACAGAAAAAAAAATAGGATATGAAATAGAAACTTATAAACATATTACACTCCATTACCAGAATGTCCCTAACGACTACAAAGATATTTCTTAAATCAATTGTCTTCCAAACTGATTGACTGCAATTTTAAGTAACAGATTGAAACAAAAATAGAATTTATGGCAACTCAGTTATTCTCAGTTTGGTGTCAGAAAAAACCCATCGCACATCTGGTTTAGCATACGTTAATCAATTCTTTATTTAATTAATATATACATAAAAAAGAAGAGGTGTTATATACATGTATTTTTGACCTGTTCAGAGCTCTGAAAATTTATGAAACAATCTAAGATATGTTTCAAAAAACAATTTGATGGTTGTTCGTCCAAACCCGAATATGATGAAAAAATGTTTTGCATACAGATCTACAATTCTATGGAATAGCAGACCGTGGCAAAACAAACATATTTCCTTGAAGCCGTTTACTTATCAAGGATATGTATAATAATACATTTTACATTAAGAGAGCGAGAGCGACAGACGAAAATCGATAAAATTCCACCATTATATCGAACGGGAAAACATGTTATTCGATGTAGATATAGATATCATAAATATAAGCTGAGACTACTATAATTGAGTTATACTAGTGTTCTCAGATATACAGTAAACCATGAAGATGAACAGTTAGCTCGAAGATTACAGGTACTGAAAAAAATGCAGATTGAACAAATTGATATCACTCCTTTAAAAAGTTTGGATTTTCAGTCCTCATTACAAGGCACAAGTTATACTAGTGTTCTCAGATATAAGAAGTAGATCCATCTTTTAAAATATTTGATGCGTTACTATATCTTAACTTCACTACTGTATTGTATTATTTCTATGCAATATTCGAAAACTTACATTGTTTACAACAGAGACATGTTTTATACTATTAACAGAAAATCTGTGCATAGTTTAAATAGTCTAAATTCACTGAAAATTTGAAACTGTATTTATAACACAACACAAACTCGGCTGTAATTTATTGAACTTTTGTATATTTTTTTTTCAATAGTATATAAACTATTTAAACACTAAATTTGTTTTGTCGCTAAAAGTAAAATGCTTGTTCTTAATCCAAATTAGTGAAGCCCGATATAAATAATCGCGGGAAAAGTTGTTATCTCCCTTAAAATAATCCGTTCGAGTTACTGTTCTTAGTAAATGGCGGATGTCCAAAAAATGTTTACATTGACGACCTTGAAAGAAAGTGCTTATATTTTTATTTGACTAATTGTTGGATATGTTGCATGCAGACCATAACATTGCATAAAGTATATTTATGACAAAATATGAAAATTCATTCATAACACATTGTGTGTCACCAATCAATATGGTTCACTTATAATTTTTGCGCACCTGAATATTTATAAATATTGTGAAAATACATGGATGGTACCAGCGCGATTCGATCCCTCAATCTCGACATCTAAGCCCTAAGGCAAAGCTCTAACTGATTGAGCAAAACAAGATATTTCCTAATTCAAACAGTTTGACTACCTGTATATCTCCATTTCTACAACACTCTTCCCCCTTTTCTTTTTTTTTTTGCTCTGGGTACCATCCATCCAAGCAGCTCACAGATCCACTACTGGACAACCCCAGAGTCTAGCCTGGCATCCTGGTCAAAATACCTCCACATCAGTACGACCAGGCGAAATACAATCCATGTGACCTCTTTTCACCGCTGAACAGGACTGAATACACCTTATCGCTATATTCCCGCTTGACCACAACAATCACTTTTCCTTTTTCTATTATGATGTCAAAATTTTACAGGAACTTTTGTGATGTCCAATAATGGCGGACAAATAGCGATAAGGTGTATTAGTGAATATCTGTGCATGTTCTGTAAACAATCAATAGAGTTTGTATTATAATTTCTGTATTGTGTTGGAATTTGCATTTGCTATGAATTTAGAAATAATTTTCAATAAATTTGTGGCAATAATGAATATAAATATTTCCCACCATGTGTCAAGAAAGGATGCTATCCCACGGTGCATCATTCTGACATCAAGATTCCTTTAAAAGAATACATAACGTTGTATTCCATCGGCCTTTACTGTCCAGTAGTTAGTCAGGATCTCAGGCTACCCCAGAGTCTTTCACTCAGAAACCCTCTGACTTTACCACAACGTCTGTGATGCACAGTAATGGCAAACAAATAGCAATAATATAGTCAACACATTCAATTTCAGGGAGCAGCACACTCCAGATGTTTTCAGCATCTTAACCTAATTAATATGATATATCTATACACATGCACAATGCACATAATTAGTTTATTAATCACACAAATATCAATTTTGCACACTATGTTAAAATATGAGGCAGGGGTTACTTTTAGTCAGGGTTGGCTCTGACTCTGATGGCCTTTTTTAACATTTGCTGTGGTATGTCAGAGCATAGTCTTTATAGAAAACATGGAAATCTTCAACGCAGAAATGGGGTGGCTCATTTCTGTTTTTAAATAGTTATATATCTATTTTCAATAGATAATTCATACACTGTTTGATTCCTCATTCATTGAATCCACTGCAAATAAGGTACATACATGTACTTGCTCATATGTGGTATTTACATGTACATGGTGATCTTATTCCATAATGCTGTTTATAGTTAGGTTGCTGTCTCAGTAATATTTATCCTTATTTTACTTGAAGGTTTTTTTAACCAATGGCAAGTGGAGGCTCTAACAACCGACCCTATAGTTTATCAAAAGATGAGGCCCTAGCTCGAATGTTACAAGAGGAAGAATATAATGCAGTAAACCATGAAGATGAACAGTTAGCTCGAAGATTACAGGTACTGAAAAAAATGCAGATTGAACAAATTGATATCACTCCTTTAAAAAGTTTGGATTTTCAGTCCTCATTACAAGGCCAAACAATTTTTACTTTGCAAAAGGCTTTCAAAAGTGGGATAAAAAGTATTGTACAAAATGTATCTCAATAAAATATTCAATCATTTGTAGTTATGAATTTTTTTTATTCCACAAAATCCTTATGACATGTGTATGTTTTTTACAGGGATCCAAATTAGCAGTAGGCCAGTGGCCCATTGATCCTAGATAAAATCTGGGCTACAAAAAAAAAACAAAGTGGTAGACTAAGGCGACTTCCAGAAATTTGCTGTGTTATTTAGCACTAGGTTCCAACTGAGACTACTATATAGTAGTTATTTATGGTTTTTAATTATTGAACTTTATAGATATACATGTACATACAAATAACGAAGTCAAGGGAAGGAATTTCCATCAGTAAACATGCAGTTATCCTCCTTTTAGCTTAGACATTTGGGGTATAGTGATAAGACTAAAGAATGTATTGAAAAAATTTGTTTGAAATATAGTTAGCTAACATGCCCTTGTAAAAACTCTTTGACAGTTCCATACGTGGCATTTTGCTAATGTGGACACTGAAAACTACATGTAAATAGAAAAAAAAATAGAAGAAAAAACTTTCAGCACTGAGAAAAATGCAATATACAAATACATGTTATATGATACAATTTGGTAGAATAAATCCATTCTTTCAGTTTAGGAACTAGAGTTATGTTTATTGTGCTCTTTGTTTCAGGGAAATATGATGTTTGGCCCAGATGCAGACTCTCCAAGTGCCATAGCAGGGAATGGAAGACCTCCTATGAGAGCCATGACTCCAATAACACAGTTATTTTCTACTTTGGTTAATGCCAGCTTACAACACCATCCTAGGCAAGCTAGACGATCTCTAGGTTTACTTCAGGTAAGATAAAACAAAGTGGGTTTTACAATCAACAAACCAAACCATGTTGAATTTTATGACAGTTGTCTGAATTTCATTCAAAGAATGCATACATTCTTGTTTAAATTTTCAAAAGCTAGCATGACTACATGTACATATGTACGATTGTATCTCAGAGGTGGCAGCTACTTGCATGCATTTTTGATATGGTTTCTGCAATTGCTCTTGCCAAAATAGACCCTGTTCATTACAATTTTTTAAATAATACAATATAAGTATCCTGATCATGAAACACAAAAAAATGTAGTAACAATTAATAGGATGAACTGCAATATTTTACCTTTTATTTCCAACTTGAAATTCAGATAGAATAGAGAATTGAAACGGGTAATGTGTCATAAGACAACAACCCGACTTAAATGCAGAAAACACCCCAAGGACACCAATGGGTCTTTAAAGCATATATTTTCTAATATTTGACAAATTTAAGCCCCGTTATAGACAGATCACATGTATCATGACTGTGTATGTTCAAAGGAAAATGTACCCCAAATAAAAAGATTTTGTAATCTGTTCCTAGTGGCATCAGCAGACTCTTCTGGTTTTGAAATGTGACATTAAAAAATACCTTAGATATAAATTAAAAACAAAATTTATTAAAATTAGTTGATATATGATCACAAATCATGCACATTGGATATATAACCAATACCTGACTATATCTCCACTAGTACTGAACATTTTGTTAAAATTTGACAAGTGCTCTTTTTACACAAGACAGACTAAATTACTAAAAAATCTTCACAATATGTCCTGAAACAAGAGTTGAGAAATTAATAGATTCCTAGTTTATGTTTTGCTTAGTCCTTTTTCTCTGTACTGGAAATTACTAACATGAATTATGATAGACAGCGTTAATATGAGTCTGACAAAGGGATTTACGTAGAAATATGGAAAACGATACATATTATTATATTTCTAAAATTACTGCAGATGTAAGAATTAAATCAGACATTGATACTACCATTACCAATTTTGTAATTCAGTTTTCACAACATTCTACTTATTCATTCTCAAACAAGGAATAAATTATTAGTCAGATAAAACCAAGAGACAATAAAAAATATTGACCTTAATTTAAGGAAATTTCTAACTTGAAATTCACTTACACAAATAGATCACATAACTGATAAAGGGAGATAATCGTTACTTTGTAAGTTAACTTAAATAAATTTTGAAAATAACAATACCCTTTATGTCATACATGTATGAATTGATAAAGCTTGTGAGAGTTGTTTCCATTAGGAGGGACATAGACTTTTATCGACAAAGAAAAGCTAGTTGATAGAGCAAATTTATTTGTGTTAATGTGTACAATCTTTTTAAGTTTTTCAGATCTTTTAATTACATTTAATCTCTTAATAAGCTAAAAGCTTTTAATATCAATAGTTATTTTTCATTTGAAAATGTTTAATAGCTACATATCACTTTCAACTTCTCATGCTTTGAATGGACAGCAGCCAATTTGTCCTGCTTAGACCAGTTTATAATTGGCAAAGGGGGAAAACTTGTGTAAATATAGTGTTAAATTGAAGAAGAATCTGTAATTGTTAAATAGACTATTGATCATTTTAACAAATATCAGATTTTATGAAAAGATTAAATTATGAAAACAAAATGAATAGCTCATCTATAGCTGTATTTTTTTGTAGTTATCTTCAGATGAAGAAGACCATAATGATTCTGATTCAGATTCTACTGTAGAAGATGAACAAGGAATGAGCACATCAAGAACTGGTGTCTCATCCTCTAGTAATGTTGTTGGCAGGGGTGCTTTAAGGGGAGGACCTAGAGGTGGGCGGGGGCGTATTGGATTTCGGCCCTCAGAGACTTTAGTTAATGTATCTTCAGAAAACACACCATCAGATACTGCAAGGTCAATGTTTTCTGTGGGTTCAGATAACCAATCGTCAAGATCAACAACATCAGTAAGAGGGAGGCCACCGAGGGGTACAGGAATAAGAGGAACAAGGAGGGGAACTACAACGAGAAGAGCTCCCACCACTGGAACAAATAATTCAGAAACAGGCGAGCCTCGTTCTAATGCTGCAACTAGTCAGACAAGAACCATTGGGCGGACTGCTCCACCAAGAAATATGGAACCTTCAGGTATATACTTCTTATGAATTGATTAAGTTTCTAATAAACAAGTAGTTGATGTTTGACAAATCTTTATCTTTTAATAAATTAATAAACATGTTCTGACTATATTTTTAGTCCCCCCTCTTTCTTTGGCAATCAATCGGCCAGAGTTACCTGATGGTGAAGTAGAACCAGAAATATTAATATTAGACAGAGGAGGAACAGGGAGTGATGCTAGATTCTTACATATAATGGTATGTTTAAAATTGTAATATGTAGCAAAATCATTTTTTTTCTTTCTTTTTTTAATTTAAATACAGGTAATGGCATGAATAGTATAATATGTTAGTAATTTTAGGATGAAAACTTGGTTTTCCTTTGTTTAACTGTTAATTAATGAAATTAGCTTACAAATTATTTGGAGCAAGACTTGAATTGTCATAATAGGAAAAAAACTTAAATTTTTTCTTAATGAATGTTTTGTACAAAAAAAATACAATCTGTTGTGTAGGGGAGGTCACTCTTGATATCCATTGATCAAGTTTATTGTAGCATGTAATATTTTGCATATGTCATCCAAACAATATCACAGAGAAAGTGTAATATATGGTATTACCTATATAGACATATTTAAGCCTTTTTTTATAGATATTTGTAAACAGCAACTCGCAGCACATTTTGATTTTGATTGATAGAACATACTTATGTCTATGTCATTTGGTCTCTGGTGGAGTCTCAGTTGTCTCATTGGCAATCATACCACATCTTATTTATATATTAACTTAGTACATGCATAACTAAATTGTACAATGTAGTTAATGTTTTATTTATTTCAGAGAGACCCAATGCTACTGCTGCTATTTTTAATGGGTAGAACACCACACCTCCTTGTACCAGATGACATAGATCCTACCGATTATGAGGTTTGTTTTACACACATTTCCCTTGTATTATACTTTTTTCTTTTTTAATAGGTAGAACAGAGCACATCCTTGATAGTGATAAGAAATATCCTACTGATAATGTGGTTTTTCCAAAAAGTACATTTTGCCAATATTAAACCTGTGTCTTTTTAATGAATAGAATTCAACAAGATCTGGTACCTGACATACAGATCCTAACGATTTTGAGGATCTTTACCTTAAAATCCATATTTTCCCCTTGCCATGAATTTGAATTGGTTGAACACTAGTACTTGACCTGCTGGTTCAAGGTGACACTGAGACAACTGATCAAGAGGTTGTTGGTATTTTGTCTGATGAATAGGGATTACAATCCTGCAGCAGTGCCATAAACTATTTGTATTAAGCTTTAGATTTCAGAGGGAAGAGGAGCATTATGTTACATAGTTTCCGTCTGTCATATCTCCCTTGTCCTTGACCTCATTTCATGGTTCACTAACTGCTTGAAAAGTAGGTTTTTAGTCATGTGAATTTCTCACTTATTTTGAGTAATAGGATAACTACAATGTATATGTGGTATATGTCCATCAGACAGATTTCACCTGACCTTGACCTCATTTCATGGATCAGTGATCAAGGTTATCAAAGTTACGTGTTTAAGTCTGTTTATCAAAAACTAAGCAGTAGGTCAACTATATTTGGTGTATGGAATTATGGTAAGGTGTATATGTCAGTCGACAGGTTTCTTCTAACCTTGACATCATTGTCATGGTTCATTGGTCAATATTAAGTTTTTATACGACTGCAAAAATAAAATGATGTCGTCGTCGTCCGAAGACACATTGGTTTTCTCACAATATCTTTAGTTTAAGTGTATGGATCTCTATGAAATTTTACCATAAGGTTAAATACCACAAAAGGAAGGTTGGGATTGATTTTGGGGGTTATGGCTCAAACCATTTAGGAATTAAGGGCAAAAAAGGGAAAAAAATAAGGGAGGTAATCCAAAAACAAAATTGTACAATGTTGGACTACCTACCTTACACTGCTTTTAAATTATCTATTTAAGACTTTTATGATGTATTTAAATTGGTAATTATGGTTGCAAACTCCATTGGAAATTTAAATTGAGATTATGACCATATCTTGAGGGAAAGAATTTTTTTTTTTGGAAAAAGGGGGTCGGAGGGGGGTAAAAAAGAAATTGTAGGGGGCTTTTTTTTTTCTTCATTTCAGATTTCAGAAATTAAAAAGAAAATTTCTTCAAATATTTTTTTTTTTTTTGCAAATAAGGGGGGGGGGTCAATACGCAACAGCATAGTGTATTGCACAAAAGCAAAAAATTGAATATAAATTCAAATCATATAACCAATTCTAAGTTCTTTGACTACATTTATTCGAAGTCAGAAACCTATTATGTGTCAAATATTTAATTACAATCCAAATTCAGACCTGTATCAAGCATGAATATTGTGTCCATTTTCGCCCCAACTGTTCAGGGTTGGACTTCTACGGTCGTATCCAGCTGCGCTCAGTGAAGCATTTTATTGTGTTTTAATCTGTTTTTCTAATACTACATTTTTAAGCAATAAGTCAACTGTATTTTGTGTAAGGATGATTACTAGGTGTAAATGTCTGTCTGGCAGGTATTATCTGACCTTGACCTTATTTTCATGTATCATTGATGATGTTAAGTTTATGTGATACTTGTAGTAAAACTTTATCTTTAGGACTATCAACATGAAATAAATCATGGTAAATAATGCAGGCAAGACATTTCAGTGTGTGCAATCTTGTTGGCTTTGGTTTCTTTTGTCTCCTTTTTTTGGCCCAAATTTAGAGGTTTTAAAGCATTCCATTTAAGTGTTGACACTCACTTCTCAATTGCTGATGACTACACAGCAAATTGTTTCAATTTTCTTGTCTCTCCTTGACGAAGTCAAAAAAGCAAGATTTAATAGGTGTGTTTGTCTGCAGTGTCAACACTATATTAGTTAGTTATAAGTCAGTCTAAGGGAAACCACTAGTTGTAGGTCAATGATATTTGGTGTGCAGCTGTATTAGAATTGACACATCTTATTTCCATGGAGATTATATGGCCCCACCCTCTCATCATGGTTCATCTTCTTTAAAACTTTTGCATAGTTTATATGTTAAAGTTTGAGTTT
The DNA here is from genome assembly GCF_021869535.1 of Mytilus californianus. Taxonomy (NCBI): domain Eukaryota; kingdom Metazoa; phylum Mollusca; class Bivalvia; order Mytilida; family Mytilidae; genus Mytilus; species Mytilus californianus. Next base: position 4,570,020 of record NW_026262668.1, read on the forward strand.
GGGTCAGTTCAAAGGGAACCACTTATGATAAGTCAATGGTATTTGGTATACAGTTTTTGTCTCGCCTGCAACGAAAGTTGAGGAAAGCAAGACATAGGGATTGCTTTTCCAGCGACGACGTCAACAATTGTTAAGTTTTCTGCTTAAGTTAGATTGATTATAGGAACTACTTGTGATAGATAATTGATATTTAATATTAAGTTGCATTACTATCAGTAAATATCAGTTTGACAACTATTTCGAGTCCCTGCCTCCTAGGTCACGGTCCATCGACTTTGAATTCACTAATATTAAGTTTTCTGCTTTAATTAGTTTGATAGGAACTACTTGTGATAGATCATTGATATTTAATATAAATAAAGTACATATCAGTTTGACAAATATTTCTAAGCCCTGCTCCCTAGGTAATGGTCCAATGACCTTGAATTAATTAGCAACTTTCAATGTTAAGTTTTCTGCTTAAGATAGTTTGATAGGATCTACTTGTGATAGATCAATGATATTTTGTATGAAGTCTCATTTCTATCTGTACACATCAGTTTGACAACTTTTTTGAGGCCCTGCCCCTAGGACATATGCATGGTCCAGTGACTTTGAATTAATTAGAATTTTTCAATGTTAAGTTTTCTGCTTAAGTTAGTTTGAAAGGATCTAATTGTGATAGATCAATGATATTTTGTATGAAGTTGCATTACTATCAGTTCATATCAGTTTGTCGACTATTTCAAGACCCTGCCACCTAGGTCATGGTCCAGTAACTTAGAATTAATTAGCAATTTTCAATGTTAATTTTCTGCTTAAGTCAGTTTGACAAGAACTACTTGTGATAGATCAATGATATTTTGTATAAAGTTGCATTGCTATCAGTACATATCAGTTTGAAGATTATTTTCAAGCCCTGTCCACTAGATAATTGGTCCAGCAACTGAAATGATAAACCATAATGGTGTCTATCAGATTGTCTTTTTCTGAATTTTATGACGATAGGCAAGACATATATCTGTGTCAACAGTTTATTTAGCATTGGCATTTCTTATTTCCACAGAGGTTATTTGGTCTTGCACCTTCACTCAATGTTCATTGACTTTGAATATTTTGCATAGTTTGCAGTAGCGGATCCAGAAATTTTCATAAGGGGGGCCCACTGACTACCTAAGAGGGGGCCCGCTCCAGTCATGATTCAGTGATTCCCTAAATAATCAATCAATTTTTCCCACAAAAGGGGGGGCCCGGGCCCCCTGGAAAACCCTCTAAATCCGCCTCTGGTTTGCATGTTCAAATTTTGCCATTTTGTTTGCAATAAATGCATTATAAAATCAAAATCACATAATGGTGAGACATATCTCTGTGTCAACGTTTTATCTGTAATTTTTTATGCCTAATTCTTAAAATCACATCTTCCATTCACTCATTTCTATTATATTTATTATGTTTGTCATATTTTCAGGCATTATGGGATTTAGCAGAAAGAATTGGAGAGGTAAAAACCCGAGGACTAAGTGAGAAGGATTTGGAATCATTGTCAACAAAGAAATTCAAAGGAAAAACAAAATTTAATCAGGAAGGACCTCAGTGCCAAGTTTGTTTATCAGAGTATAAGACAGGAGATGCCTTAGTAAATCTTCCGTGTAAACATGAATATCATGATAAGTGCATCAAAGAATGGCTAAAGGTCAGTAACTTTTATTACTTTAAATTCACAATTTTTGCATGCATTTGTTATTGCTGTTGTTGAGTAATGGTCAAAAATGCAAAGTTAATTATTGGGATTTATGAAAAGGCTGTATAAAAATAATGCAGTTAAGGTGGCCTCCATCTTGGATTTTGAAGTAGCAGATTAAACAATTGGTCTAGATCTTTAATGATATGTGCAAATTTTGAGAGTAGTATGTAATTCATGTGTAAGACTTTTCATGTTAATATAGAAAATTATGTGTTTTATCATATTTACGGCTATTTTTTCTAAAAAACACATTATTTTGTTTGATTCATTTTTTTTCAACTTTGCTCGATAAGGGGAGATAACTCAGATAAAGTAATTTTTATAATAGAAAGTGTTATGAATTTACCTATTTTAATATGTGTAAAACTGAAATATCTTATCTAAAATCTAATGTCTGTCTGGCAGGGACCATATGACGTTGACCTCATTTTCATGTATCATTGATAATGTTAAGTTTATGTGATACCTTTAGTATGGGGTAAAACCAGCAGCTCATTCCATAAAAAATCTTATGAGAAAAATACTTTTAAGTCATGAACATTTCAGTATAACTTATGATCAATTTTAGTTGTAAAGATTCCATCATGATCAGTTAGGTAGGTCAGACTTTTCAGTGTGTGCACTCTCGTTATATTCTAGCAGTGTACTTGAAATTTGAAAATGTAATATGGTGAATATGATGCCCACAAACCAAAATTAAATTAAATACATACGTTTAGTTAGAAAAATTTAATGTTGCAAGTATCCTGGCTAATCATTGTAAAGTTCTCAATAATAAAAAAAACACATTTAACACACCTCGGAATGTTAAATTCAGTATAATATTCTATTATGTTTATATTAAAGGTTAAATACATGTTTATTCAGTATATATATATTTTTCAATTGCAGAGAAATGCTTCCTGTCCAATCTGTCGTCATGAAATAAAATCCAACAGTTCATGAATATGAAGACTTATAAACACACTCAAAGGAAGAGTTATTGTAAAGAACACGGTTATTTCTGGTGATTTGATATCGTCTTTATATCTTTCAGATTATAAAAAGTAGACAAAGGTTAACTTAAGACATTTTTATGCCAGCTTACGCTGAATTTGAAATTGAATATACCCCCACTTTCCCAATTTGTATAGCTATTAGGGTACATGTTTTTTATGGAACCTAAACAACATTAAAGAAGAATAAACTGGTGCACAATTATGTTGCAAAGAAAACTTGGAATGAAGTTTTATTAACAACCAGTCAGTGATTGAAGACATCTTATTCCTATTATAGTATTATTGAAAAGTCCATATCTTACAATGAGAAACCCCAATAACCCTTTGTATAACAAAAAAAAAAATATATTCAAAGGTGCACAATGTCATTTAGGGTTTTCAGATTTTCTGGTTGTTTTGTTAAATTGCAGTCTTTGGTTTAAAAAGATTTTCACATACAAAGTGTGGATGGACAAACAAAGATGAAAAGTTCAAAATTATGAACAAACAAATAAGATGATTACTTTTCGAAAACAGTGTTTCTCCACTTCAATAAGGTTAATATGAAAAATATTTGAATAATTAAGTCTTAATACCTTACAAGAAATAATGAATTGAAAATACGGTATATGTTGAAAATATTGTTTGAGAAAAATACTTGAATTTTTTATTTCTTTTGATAGACAAAGTTCTATGTTTCTAGAATTATAGAACAAATAAGGTATTCTTCCTTAAGGGAAATTTTATCACAGACATTCCAATTCATGAAATGCCATAAAAATAAATTCTTTATTATTGTTCTTATTTATCTGTCACACAAGAACCCATTCCATTACACAAGATCAGATTAAGGTCTGTAAGAGTTTTTCATTTGTGCCAAATTCGATCCAACATTTTAACACCCATCATCCATCAAAAATGAGTTCCCTGATACCATATCCAGTATTTCCTTTCAAGTAAGGAAGATTTAAATCATGATTATTGATATACAAAATGTAATCATGAAATCATGTGACTTTTCACCTTCAAAATCATTAACTATTTTTATAAATCATGGTATCCAAAGGGTAGAGACTAGCACATTCAAATAGACAATTGCCTGTCCAGGATTCATGTAGACATAGGCTGGCTAAATATTTTTGCTTACAGTGTTGGTTTAATTTAATGTTATATAATATTTTTTCTTAGAAGAAGAAAGCTACTGATTTTTACAGATAAGTCAGTCCAGTTCGGCAGTTGATATAACTGTGTTAAATGTCAGTTTATTTGTATTTACATTTTTATGCCCCTGCCATAGTGGAGGGGGCAATAAGTACCATTGTCTGTCCGTATGTTCGTCTGTATGTACATTCCAAAATTGGTTTCCATTCTCTAACTATAGTTTGCCTCAGCCAAATGTTATGAAACTTATACACAATGCTTATTATCATAAAACACAGATCAAGTTCGAATTTGGGTGGTGTCACTTTTACTGTCTCTAGTTATGTCCCTTTATAGCATTATGTGCAAGCAGCTAGAGGCATCATCTGTGTCCCATGGACACATTCTCAATTTATTTTTATAATTTTATTTCTATTATAATCTACAAGATGCTCTTTATGTATTTGGTTGGATTACCTAATCATGCATCCCGATGTTACTTGGAGAAACTTATCTTCCTTTCTTACCTGACTGCATCAGGGAGAAAAGTTCCTTGTACAAAAAAAATTAGAATCACCAATCTCGTTATGAAATTTATGCTTCTTCAACTTCATCAGATTTCTGTATGTTGTCTAAGACTTCAGTCACTCCAAAGGTCTATTGGCTGTTAAAAGGAAATCCAGCTAAATTGGTTCAGTCCAGTGAGAAGAGGTTCTTCACTGGACCAATTTTCAAGTATTATTCAGAAAGATTTATTAAAGCCTTGTATCCTTAGAGACTAATGTTAGTATATATCAAAGTGCTGCATTTCTAAGAAAAGGGTCAATGATCTGGATCACATATTCTGACAGGAAATTTTCCATATTTTCTATCCATAATTTCAGGTCATGCTTAGATCATTTTATTTAAAGGGAACAAAAATACATTATGTAATTATGAAACATGTTTTAAATTTGTGTTGTTACATTCTGTATGAAACCTATATCAGTATTTTGATATGCTAGATGTACTGTTAATTCATTTATTTTCGTCGGTACCGATTTTTCTAGGATTGGGGGAAAATGGTATTTTTCTTGAATATTTGATATCATGGTTCTTCAAAGTTTGTATACATGTCTTTAGACAATTTATACTTTGTTGAACATTTAAATTCATGGCTTCCATATACTCGTGAAATAAAAAAAAAAGGGTAACCTGAATCCACAGTATACTGTCATTTCTTGTGGTTTTATAAAATTTTCATTTCAGCAAATTATATTTCAATCTTGATCATTGAATTTTGACCATATGTGTGATGTTTTGGATACATTATATTGTATTTCATATTAAATTTCTATTTATAGTCATACTTCACGTACATGTGGATTGTGAAGGTATCTCATACTGTAAACCAACTTATTATCGTGGATACTTTATTTCACATTTAGCCCTTTCAAGCCCACTTCACAAAAATTTATTTTCACGATTTTGAAATTTACTTGATATAGTTGAATAAGAAAGATGAAATTTTACATATTCACGACGATTTATTTTCACATTATTTTTCTACTTGCGAAAATCTCCAAATTAAATCGCACACGAAAATTAGTTGGCTTACAGTATTTGTTTGCATTGAGCACTAGATAAAAATGATAAGATAAGGCTGTTGAAAGTTGACATGTGTAGTCTTTATATTTTTTCTTAATCCCCACAAATGCCTTCATTGGCTCAGATAAGGTACATGTAATTGCCTGGAGTGAGTCAGGTGGTAGTACAACCTCTGGTTGGGTCAATCCAAAGACGTTAAAGGTTTGTAATGTTTCACTTTTAAGCTAGCTGTATAAGAGCAAAGACGGCTTAAAGTCAGAGTAATATTTTCTGCATGTAGGTAACATGTTCCTGTGGTCTGTTTTTTGTGAACCAGTACAGTAAAAACTCTCGACTCAGTATGTCAATCAAGTTCTACTTTGTGAACAAGCACAGTGAAACCCCAACTTAGCAAGTCTGTTAACTTCTAACCAATGTATCTTCATATGACATTAAGAATATAAGACAGGTGCTACCTGGGAAAGAGGACAAATAAGTCATTAACCAAAAAATCAATAAACTCCTACAGGTTTATACCTATATATATGATAAGTACATCTGAATTAGATTTCATGCCAGGAAGAGTTTTTTTTTTTGGACTTCAGAAAAGGTGACATTATATTTCACAAAACTTTAATTTAAAATCATAAGACAAATAGATTTATCTATAATTAGACATCTCTCCACTCTATGGTTAAATTAAAGAATTTGAATGTTTTACTTTTTTGAGTAAAGAATTGTCTGTATTTCAGTTTATTTGTTTAAGAATTATATTTCTATGTTTACTGGTTATGTATTGTTGTTTACATCTTTTTGTTTGTTTTACTGGATATTTTTTTTTAGTTTTTACTCAGTATTGTTTATATATAACTACTCAAACTATTATGTCAATTATATATACATTTTTTTTTCCTTTTTATATCTTATCTGTTTCTGGTATTAAAGTGTAGAAAAAACAAATTTAATAAAAAGAAATATGTAATGGAAAATACAACCTTCCCATCAATAAAAATTAAAAAAAATATAAAGGTCTCACAAAAGAACACAATTTTTTCCATGACCTTGCCAGTGAGAGGAAACCTCACCCCTCATGCTAGTTAATTTTCATCCACCAATTCAACATAACTTTGTATCAGTAATTCTTCCTTAAACAAGAGGAAGCCTAACCTCTCATACTAGTAAATTTTTCATCTTCCAAGTCAACATAATTTTGTAATTCTTCAGTTAGAGAATACCTGACGTCTTAAGCGTCACTTTGTATATGTAATTCTCCTTGTTGAGTCAAAAAGCTATTTCTCACCTGTATATAGAGTTTTGCAGAGATTAAAATGCATCTAAACAGAAATCGGATTTAGTGACTTGGATGTTCATACAACTTAGTGTTACTGTTTGGAGATAAATATATTTACAATCATGTAGCCACCTCATTTTTCAGTGTTAAAAATATAGTCAGTAAGGATAAGGAAAGTAAAGAACTTTAGTTGAATGTGAAGAAGGAATATTTAGATAAGTGTAGAAATAATCTGATTTACTTTGCCCACACTTTGCTTAAAAGTATCTCACAACACTCTGTACTACTCTTTGGTTATTATTAATTCAGCCAATGAAATTTCTGCTTCCAAATTTTTGAAAGTGTATGGTTATGACAAAGCAAGATGATCCCGAAAGGTCTTTGAAACAGAAAGTAGAAATGAACAAATGTTAGATCCTAAATGTACCAGTAAGCGAAGGATGGAGACAGAATCTGTATTTCGATCAGATAACTGTAGAAATCATTTAGATTTTTTGTGATGATATAATTATGTCTGTGATACATTTTATTTTACATGTATTATGAATCTTTTCTGAGAAATGTCATATTTAATGACCATGTTTTTCTTTATTTTTATATCATTTTATAATTTTATCAAAGTTTTCAGTGTCCAAAATCATTCCTTATATATATATGTACCTAAATTAAAGATAATTTTGCACTGTTTTAAAGAAAGTTTATTATGTATTAATGATTACAGGAACTATTAAAGATTTAACCTTTTACTTGTAATCTTGTCAGCACATTTATATGTATGACTGTTTTATATCTAGTAAGTTTTGCTAGTCAAAGTTAACTGATATCACAAAAGTAATAAACTGTTTTGTTGTTTAATCTATTCTTAGCATTGTTTTGTTTGCCCAGACCTTGTAGATCAATATATTGAAACCCAAGCTTAGCTTCTCAAAAATGACTGATTAATTAAAAGTACATGTAGTTCCAATTTTATCATATCCATGGAGGTGTAAACCTTTGGATATGTTCCGGACCGTATGAGTATTTGGACCATACGCGTATGGTCATGACCATATGCATATACCCATATGGTCTGACCATACGTGTCATATGAGTATTATACTTGTTTGGTTATTAACGGGCCGGACCATATGAGTATTTAGACCATATAGGTATTTCATTATTTATCTTGTCGACCTTTTCATCTGCAGGTGAAACCACAGGCATTTTTGGCATGGACCTTTTTGACTTTTTGTCCAATGCATAACGCGTTGCGGAGGACATGGAAATACTGGGTGTCCAGTCTTGTTAGCGCTCTCACAGGTACAATTCTTGCCAGATTTTTATAAAACTTATACTAAAGATTAATATCAGCAATATCTCGAACAAGTCTATAATGGTGGCTAATCGACTTTTTTTAAAAGAGTTATGCCCTTGGAAATATTAAAATTTGATTAATGGAAAATTGCCTCAATAGTGCTCTCACAGGTACAATTCCTGCCAGATTCTAAAAAAAACTTATACTATAGGTTAGTATCAGCAATATCTCAGACAAGTTCTATAATGGTGGCCGATCGACTATTTTAAAAAGAGTTATGCCCCTTGGAAATATTAAATTTATGGAAAATGGCCTTGTTAGCGCTCTCACGGTTACAATTCTTGCCAGATTTTTATAAAAGTTATAATATAGGTTAATATCAGCAATATCTTAGACAAGTTCTATAATGGTGGACGATCGACTTTTTTTAAAAGAGTAATGCCCCTTGGAAATATTGAATTTATGGAAAATGGCCTTGTTAGCACTCTCAAGGTGTACAATTCTTGCCAGATTTTTATAAAACTTATACTATAGGCTAATATCAGCAATATCTCGGACAATTTCTATAATGGTGGACTATCGACTTTTTTAAAAAGAGTTATGCCCCTTGGAAATATAAAATATGTGCTACACGGGGGAAATTGGAACTCTGTTTTTTATTTCTTATTGTTTAAATTATTATTTCTGAAACAAAATTTCTTCTAATCTCAATTTATTTTCGTTTAATAATTGTGTTCTTTCTCCTATTCATACGATTTATCTGTTATTGTAAGTTTGTATAAATATGAGCAAGAGCACATTGAATAACTAAAAACAATTTGAAATATTTAAGAAATTTTAATTCAATAAAGACACCAAAATAAATTTAAAAAAAAAAAAAGAAAAAAAAGGGTTCAATTCAGTTAAGCAATTGACTTCTTGTTTAACAGTTCATTTAACCAGACCATACGTAAACGTGTATGAGTATATACCCATATGGTCATGACCATACGTGTATGGTCCAAATACTCATATGGTTCGGAACAGATACATTGGTTGATCAGCTTACATTAAAAGCACAGTGTTGAGATAATTGATTCTTATTTTATCACATTAGATAAAACATATAATTGCTTATCATGAGTTAACAAAATTTACAAATAATAAAAACACCCAAAACAGTTATTTTATCAATAAAAAATCAATCAAATATTGAATAAACATGCATTTTGTGAGTTAGTACAAATTATAAGCTGTCAAATATTGTATATCTTACATAATTATTGGTGATTCAACAATATTGGTAAGATGTCTGACTCATTGATCATCTTGTTTCAGTGATAACAGTTCATTGATAGGAATTCCAAGTGATTTGTAATTGATGTTCAAAACACTTACAATTGTTAGGATATATTTGTTATGTATATGTAAGAAAATTTTAGGGCCTGTTCAATATTTCCTAAAAATGATGATTTGAAAAAAAAAATGCATATAGAATTAAAACTAGAGGCCATCTAAAGAGCTTGTGCTCACCTAGGCCTATGTGCATCTTCAACAACTGACAATCTCCAACATTGTGGACTAGAATAGAATTCATGTTAAAAATCTCTTAGTTGTTGATCTTGTATTGCTGATAGTTTTTTTCTTTTTTCAGTTTCTCTCTATCCTCTTTAGAGTTTGCCCAAAAACACAAAAAGGATTAAACTATAGTGATTTAAGCGCAATCATTCCTATAAAGAGTCGACTGACGATTTCGGCGATGCTCTCTTATCTGTAGATATTGTCTTGTTGATCATTTTTGCTTTTTAAAGTGTCTATCTATTATAGTTCTCAAGATAATAGGCACAAACACTAGAAATTGGTAAAAATCTTCTTTTTAGAGCAATAGCACCAATAAGGAGTTGAGTGACCATTTCGACCATGTTGACACTGCTTGATTTGTAATGTTCCTAACTATAGTAACACAGTTCATGATCTCCACTGTAACAGTGACTCAGTTCAAAGTTGAAGTGATTTATCAAACTGCTCAGAAGCAGATACTAATTCTAAGAGAAAACCACTTCACATATCTAAACCCATAAGAAAACAACCAAAAAGGAAAACATGCAGTCTTTTACGTATTCTAAATATAAACTTGTCAGTCTATTAAACAAAAACTATGTAGATTAGAAAGTCATTTAATTGAGAGAATAAAACCAGAAAAAAATAATCTGCACTAAAACATGTCTAGATTCGAATGTCAAATCTTGAGATGTTTTGAATCATTAATCTCAAAAGTAAGTAACATACCAAATTCTAAAATTATTATTGATGAAGACATGAATTTCCTAGGTTGGGACTGGAAGAGCAACACTTTAAAAGAAGGAACTCAATAAGCATCCCTACATCAATCATTTAAAGATTTAATCTATTACCATCATCTTATACAATCATTTGAAGAAAATACATGTAAAGAAAATAACCTAGATCTCATTCTAACAAATACATCAAGTCTAGTTCAGACAGTAGATGTCCTCCCTGGAATATCAGAAGTCTAGTTCAGAGGGTAGATGTCCACCCTGGAATATCAGAAGTCTAGTTCAGAGGGTAGATGTCCACCCTGGAATATCAGAAGTCTAGTTCAGAGGATAGATGTCCTCCCTGGATTATCAGAAGTCTAGTTCAGAGGATAGTTGTCCTCCCTGGAATATCAGAAGTCTAGTTCAGAGAGTAGATGTCCTCCCTGGAATATCAGAAGTCTAGTTCAGAGGGTAGATGTCTTCCCTGGATTATCAGAAGTATAGTTCAGAGGGGAGATGTCCTCCTGAAATATCAGAAGTCTAGTTCAGAGGGGAGATGTCCTCCTGGAATATCAGAAGTCTAGTTCAGAGGATAGTTGTCCTCCCTGGAATATCAGAAGTGTCTTTCCTGGAATATCAGAAGTCTAGTTTAGAGGGTAGATGTCTTCCCTGGAATATTAGAAGTCTAGTTCAGAGGGGAGATGTCTTTCCTGGAATATCAGAAGTCTAGTTTAGAGGGTAGATGTCTTCCCTGGAATATCAGAAGTCTAGTTCAGAGGGTAGATGTCTTTCCTGGAATATCAGAAGTCTAGTTCAGAGGGGAGATGTCCTCCCTGGAATATCAGATCATAATATAGGTGTTACAGAGTATGACATGAATACCATCAAAATTTAAGGAACAAGAAAGACTCATACCACAATATAAGAGAGCAAATTGGGAATGTTTCAAAGATGACCTTAAATCACTTCATAAACAGCTGAGTCAAATGTATTGATCTAAAATCTAAAATGCAAATGGCATCTGGGTAAGAATAAAGACTGTTCTACAGAAAGGAATAAGATCTTATTTCTTATGCAGCAAAAATACTGCAATCTGATTGGTTAATTACCCCAGTGCAAATAACACCCACCCTTGTTCACCCCGGGATAAATAAAATTTGGCCAAAAAAAATTTAAAAATAAAATTTTGCCAAAATAAAGAAGAAAAAAAAAAAAATAAAATAAAAATAAATAAATTTGAGGAAAAAAATTGAAAAAAAAAATATTTAAAATTTTTTTCCCCCGAAAATTCAAAAGAACACAAAATTTTTCTGAATTTTCCCAAAAATAAAGAAAAAAAGTATTTGACAATGCGCAGCAACATCGACGTTGAAATAATGTTACACTGGAAATTTTTTATTACCATTTTTCAATTTTACATCCTGGTTTAAAAATGAGTAAAGGAATTGTTCATAAGAAATATATATGTATGAATTTTCAACAACGGTGTAAAATTCTGTACACCCCTGATTACACCAAGATAACTAATAATATACCACACAAAAAATACAAGAAGAAAAATTTACACTCATGGATAAAAGGAACTCTAAAAAAGCTTACAAAAAAGGAAACAACGACTCTACCAATGAATGAAGAAAACCCAGGATCCTAAATTAAAGGAAGAATATAATGCCTGAAAGAGGTGCAAAGAAAACAACGAAATGCATACTGGCAATACATCGAAGATATCATTACTCCTCAAAACGACGTAAAAGCATTTGAGAGATCCAAAAAAAATCTGGACTTTTGTCAAACATAAAAGGAAAGAAAAGATTGGTATAACATCACTGATCAAGGAAGGAAACCTGTTCACTAAACCAGGTAATAAGGCGAAAATCCTTAATGCACAATTTAAATTTGCATTCTCTGAAAAGGTACATTCACACACGGCCAATTTATATCCTTTAAGCAAAAGAATACGATACTAACTATGAAAAACTTAACCATAACTGCAGAAGGCATAGACAAACTACTAAGAAACCTGAACCCAAACAAATCACCGGGGCTGGATAAAATATCACCAAGAATCCTCATAGAATTACACAATGAGACAGCACTCATTAATCAGTTAGAAACTGGAGATGTCCCAAACGACTGGCGGTCGGCAAATGTGTCTGCGGTCTTCAAGAAGGGTCAAAAGTAACGGTATACTGCAGCAAACTACAGGCCCGTCTGTATCATTAAGTATGACTCATGGTGAAAACAACAACATTCTTTACAAGTTACAACATTGCTTCAAGAAAGGCAGATCCTGTGAAACTCAACTCATAGAATTTATTGATGATCTAGCGTACAACATGAACATGGAATAACAATAATGGATTTTGCCAAGGCCTTTGATAAGGTACACCATAGTTACTTGTGAACAAATTACAAGCTTATGGAATTAGAGGCAGCACAAATACTTGGATAAAGAACTGGTTGAATGGAAGAACACAAACTGTCGTATTAGAAGGATGCAATTCAGCATTCAGGAGTTCCCAAGGGCTCAGTCCTTGGACAAGCCTATTTTTCTGTTATATCAATGGAGAAATATACATTCAAATGCATACCAAGTACCATACTCAAGTATTGATACACATTAGATGTCATACTTACCACAGGCCATAAGGGACTGGAACGCCTTACCACCGGAGGACATACCACAGGCAGATGCACTAGGTGCCTTCAAGGCTCTAGGGTCAATCCTCTAGAGACTTGGAGGCTCCTTCTGTTTTTAACCAGTTTTCAAGCTTAAATGTTAAGTTTCACATGTATAAAGTTATTTACAGTGGATCACAGCACAAATGTTTCTGTTTTCTCCTGCAAACGGAACTTGTCAGAAAAAAACAAAAAAATCTTATATAGCAGAATCTTCAATTTGTTGAAGGAAGCTATCACACGACGGAAACAGAAACAGAATTATTTGTAGATCTTATCTTACTTATCATTTTCGCTGTTTAAAGTTTCCAGCTATATATTCTAGTTTGGAAGATAATCGGCAAAAAAGTTATTAACAATCACCAGGAAAGAACAATAACTGATAATAAACAAGAATGTCTATACCATATGGCAAAGTCTAAATAGCCAGAGGTAAGAAGTTAAGAGAGAGATCTGCTATCAACTTCAAATTCTTGAAAGACAGATTCCTGGTTTGGGACAGCCACGAAAATGTTGCGGGATTATACTATTTTTTGCCAGACATAGATGCTAATAATGTCGATTATATTTGGTGAATAGAATGATTGTAAGGTGAGTGCGCGTCTGGTACTGTGATCATCTGACCTTGACCTCGTTTTCAATTTTTATTGATAATTGTAAGTGTATGTGATACACATAATAGTAAGACCTCGATCTTGAATAATTTCACCAAAAATCGTTCATGGTCAGTAACGCAGATCGAGACATTTCAGTGTGTGCACTATTGTTTAAATACTATACTCTCCCAAAAAGTACGATATCACAAACTTGTCAAAACTTTTACTAAACTTTATCATCGCTAAAAGGACACAATTTGTAAATATAAATCAACGTGCAGACATCTTATACGTTCAGGTATTTCACATTCCATCTTTTATGGTAATATTCTATACAGGCACAAAAATGTCGTCATTCACCTCAATAGCTAACCAAACCTTTAAACAGACTTATTCACAAAGGATATAGTTTCGATACTGTTGTCAAGTCATCAAAGATGGCATTTTTTAGAATTAATATTGATTCACTCATAGGGTCTTTGCATCGGAAATAAACATATTTATTCTTAAACCAACCAGTTGTTGGCATGATACGGGTTATGTTCTTCTCGTCTAATTTATGATGGCATGATACCAAAAGTTTAACAGGAGGGATTGTGGTTGATTTTCCTATCAGTGGCGGATCCAGAAATTTTCATAAGTGGGGACCCACTGACTGCCTAAGAGGGGGCCCGCTCCGGTCATGCTTCAGTGATTCTCTATATAATCAACCAAATTTTTCCCAGAGAAGGGGGGCCCGGGCCCCCTGCCCACCCCCCCTAAATCCGCCTCTGCCTATAATGAAGACATAATCTTTCAATCACTTTAATTGAGGTTTGGAGCTGGCATGTCAGTAACTGCTAGTAGTCCTTTGTTAATGTATGTTTATCATTGTCATTTTGCTTAGTTTCTTCTGTTACCTATTCTAACATCGGACTCGAACTTCTTTTGAACTTAGTTTTACTTTGCGTTTTGTTGTGTTTTTTGTTTATTCCAAATTGGTTAATAGAGGTATTGGGGGGAGGAGGGGGAGATATCACAGAACATGTTAATTAACCCCGTCTGTCCCAAGTCAAGAACTCCTAGCTTTTGGTAGTCTTGTGTTTTTGGTTTTTTTTTATTTGGTTTATTTATGTTTCGGAGTTTAGTGTGGCGTCCATTTCGCTGACTTAGTATATACTATTGTTTAGGACCATCTAAAGCCCGCCTCCTGGTGCGGAATTTCATCGCTGCGTTGAAGACCCATTGGAAGCTTTGAGCTGTTTTCTACTCTTTGGTCGGGCATTTGTCATTTTGACACATTCCCCATTTCCATTCTCTATCCCGAAAAAAAGGTGGGGAGGGGGCGTAATTGCATAGATATGAATAAAATGTTTGGGCGATTTTATGCTATAAAAAGACATATTTTCCAATCAAAAGGGGGGTCAGGTGATACCCTCTACCCCCTCCCCCACCCCACTGAATCCGCCACTGACAACTACAGATAATATCGTTTCAAAGAATACTTGTAGTTACTAGAATCAAGCTAAAAATGCTTATTTATTATATTTTTTATGTACTAGAAACAATGCCTTCTTATACTCTGATATTGCCCGCTGTACCTCCAAATAGAAAAAAAAAAACACGAACTTATTATCATTAACACTTGCAAAGAGTTCCATTTGTCAGTATTTGCACATTTGTTTAAATTTTCCGAAGAAGTGATGCGAAAGATCAACTGAAAGATACAAAATGTACTGGTTTTCCAAATTAAACATTTTACCGTTTTAAAATTACTGATCAAAAGTTACCTGATATATAATTTATGTCTTGTATCGTAAACTTTTATGTTGCATGTACTGGTAATAAACATTGGCTGCAGTTACACGAGTTACATCCTGTCAAGTCTGACATTTGATCTGTTATATCAAAGCGGACGTGATTATTTGTGTTTAGGTGTTTAACAAGACCTTATCTGAGGGACAGACTTCCGGAAATTATTTCAAAGCCAAACTTTGACAGTTTTTTTAAACTTTGACAGTTTTTATTCATGGAATACATTAGTTTTAGCATTTTTATTGAAATTTATCAAGTTTCCTATGATGTATGTTGCCTTTACCCTTAAACACAAGAATTATAAAAAAAAACACGTCAATTGTGTACTTTTATATAAAAAAAGTAATAAATTGTGTATTTTATTACCGTCTTCTTCAATTTTTTCTGTACGATCGTATAAGAAGGCATTATGTTACATCGTAGTCCGTCTGTCTGTACTCCCATTCATCCAGAAAAACGTCTACGCGCCTCATAAAAGTAAGGTCCCGTCCAATGTCCACATGCTATTACCCGGCAGACTTAATTTGATTTGTTTTACCTGTTGCATATGTCAAACCGATAGAGGATCGATCTCCCTAAAAGAAATTTGTGAAAACTATAGGTGAATTTAATTTCCTATATTTATAGCACAATTAAACGTGTTTTTCAATATTTGATACATTTGAAATCGACTTTCTTCTATAAAATTTAAAAACATTATGCACAAATACAAATACATATTCTCACAAGCAAACATAATTAATGGGCTATGTAATACCTGGGAACAGTATATATATGTTCCTGGTAATACATATATTTCTTAATTACACCTTATGTAAGAATCCTGGGTTTTGATTGGTTGATAGCCAGTGTATTTTTCACCAATTTACTTTTATCAAATGAATATCGTTCATTTTTAAACAGCGCCGGGGTATATGCAAAAAAGATATGCCTTTTTTACCCTCTCTGCCGTGGTATTTGCCAAAAAATACTCTATCCGACTGGACGCTTGTAATGTCACGATCATCAATGCGTTTTGTACGTTAACATTCGGTGTAATTAAACAGATATAGCATGTTCTTGAGGGGTATTTGCGAAAAATACCAGTCTTGAGAATGAATTTCCCTCGCCTTACGGCTCGCGAAATTTAACATTCTCTCGACTGGTATTTTTCGCAAATACCCCTCCTTAACATGATATATCTGTTCAGTATTATATTGATGTTTTCTGAGTTTAAAACACAAACACACATATATCAAATAATTTAGGTTTTCTTGTATGATAAGGGCCCATTAGGTTAGGGATTAAGATTAACATTATATTAGGGCTGTACAATTTACATATAAAAATTGCTTATGAATTTGTTAATGCCTAAACGAGTTGCACATCTGACATCTAACCATTCACTATTGCATGATGTTTGTCATTGTTTATCACTCATTAACTTGTTTTAACTTGGATCACGACGGGTGTCACCAGTGGGGCAGAATATGCTTACCATTCCGAAGCAGCTGACTCCTCTTCCCAAAATTTGGTCGGGTTCGTGTTGCCAAATGTTTGGTTTTTGTATAGTATTTGTTAATTAATTTGTTTCTTTTTAGCCAAAGTGTTGTCTGTCCCGCTCGACATACATGGGTGCAACAGATGTAAACACATCCAGAACACATACATGGGTGCAATAGATGTAAACACATCCAGACACGAACTAAAAATCTTTTACGATATCTTTTAGGCATGATGAGTTATGTAATATTGGCATTACGGGTGATGCATACATAGCACGAGGCGTGTATCCTGTCGACGAACCTGATCTTGGTTAACTTGGAATTATGTTTTTACTCTGCATGTTCATATTTGTACCTAAACATGGGAAGATTACACCAGTCATAGTCTTGACCAGGGGCTATTACACTGGCCCTAGTCCAAAATTGTAAGATTCGAAGTAGCTTTGATTTACTACCTTCATACTCGACCTACTTCATGTAATATAATCATATTGGTATGATTTCCTACTATTACTATAGTATTGTATACCTAACTTTAAGTATATGTGCCATTGTTAATTCAAAAATCGTATACTATATCCTCCTTATATATAAAGGTCGTGTAGATGGGAATCTCGTAATATTTGTTGATTTATTTCTCATACTGTGTAAAAAAAATCAGATATTGAAGAAGAAAAAAGCTATGATAGAAACGTGACAACTTAAAACGGATAAATACATTAAAGTAAAACACGGCGTCTAGTGACAAATGTTTCCACACAAAAGAAAATAGACGATTAAATCAATAAGGGGACTTTTGGTTGTCACCGATGTCGTTTTTACATATTGCTGAGTTTTTTTTTAAGTTTGCAGTATGTGTTTTCGAGAACAAACTAACCACAATGTCTTGTTTCGAAAAATAAGATACTTAAATGCAACCAAGAGGGGCAACCAACGGGAAATTTAAAGATATATGTAGTCTGTTGTCAAGTGGAATATACATAATGAAATAAAGATTTAATTTAAAGCTATATATATGAAATATAAATGATGCAGGTTCTAATTTCAGTGTGTCGATTACTGTTCGCAAATGTTTAATGTTGTTTTTTCATCAAGGTACCCTTAATGGCACCTCCGATGACGATGACTAGCTATAAATCCAAAATTGAATCTACAAGATTTTATATATTAAGATAAAATAACAACACATTATCAAAGAATAACATGACCGTGGATGTTTATATTGTCAATCAAAAGGGATTTTTTATATGATGTAACTTATATTAAAATTTATAGATGTAAAGCTAATTTATGTTTGAAATCCATTCTTGTGAATATGAGGGGACTGCATACACTGTTGGTGGTAAGAAAAGCTCGATATTAACACAATGGTAGAAAATTATTATAAAATTATATTCACTATAATTGTACTATACTTATCTACTTTGTTTCATTTGATAATTTAATAATGAACAATATTCATTTTATTTACCATCCTAATCATTGGGTTTTATATAGTATATTTTTTATATATTTCAGCGGTATATTTTTAAAAACATAGTTTTAAAACATTCTAATGTTGTAAAGAATTCAAATACAATGGTAATTAAACAACTTACATATTTTGTCATGCTGTCAGAAAAGAAAACATATGCAGGGCAGATGAAATAAAAAAAAATTGCTAAAATCGCAGAACAGTAATAAAACGGGTTATACATGACAACCTTGACGCATATCTCAATATGTTTACGTATATTAGGGTTTTGTCTTAAAAATGGCCAAATGGAGAAAACAAATTATGCGTTTATTATTCAGAACATTACTCAGAATTGTCGAGGTGTAAGATCATTAATCTATATGATATACGGTTGAAATACGATCAATCTCCGATAAACAAAATTAAAAAAAGGAGTGGCATAAAATGCATTGAAAAAGTATGGGTAAACTAATACGGACTTTGATAAAAAAAAAAAAAAGTGACCACAGTTACATTGTAAATACAGGCTGTTTAAATGTAACACAAAACAATATATGATGAAATAATTACAAACGAGACATTGTTTTCTATTGATGCACCATGTGTGGGTTTCAAAAAACTCGTCGGTTGTGCTCAAAACAAAAGTTGAGAAAATTTGCAAAAATAATTAAAAAGCAAAAAGCAATCATGTGAAAAGAAATTAAGAAAACATAAGTGTCTGACAAAGTAACGTCTACTTGCCTCGATGGATTACTTACACTTTTTATGTGTTCGATTTCATCGGGTTGAAAAATGGTATAATCATACATATATCTTGTTTAATTCTCAGCTTCTGTCTGTCTGGAAAGCCACATTCTCACAACAAACGACAAGATACAGAAATCCATGGGTGGAACTGGTTCGACAGATTGCATGCAGGGTAACTAAAATATTGGCATTTGTGCAAAATGAGAAATAACCAACTTAATGAGTTTTTTTTATTCTGAACACTACTCTTAAATGTCGCGCCATTCATCCATTTTTGTCGAGCCTGCGACATTTATGTTGCAAAAGCGAGACACAGCAATCCTAGATTCCGTCGTCGGCGGCGACGGCGTCAACATTTATGTTCAGTCTGTGGTTAAAGTTTTTTTAGACATCAATAACTTTGTTAAACCTTCATGGAATTTTATGAAATTTGGACAGAAGCTTGTTGATGACCAAAATTCAGTATCCAGAGAAAATTTTGAAAATATGGATTTTCATTTTCCGTATTTTTCTGATAAATGGACTTAGGTTGTTTTACAGTTAACAAGTAGATACAGTCTGGGGTTAAAGTTTGTTACACATCAATTACTTTGTCAAACCTTCATAGAATTTTATGAAACTTTGTCAGAAGCAATTTTATGATAAAGAGATAATGATTCAGAGGTTAAAGTTTTTCAGTCATCAATAACTTTGTCAAACCTTCATGGAATTTTATGAAATTTGGACAGAAGCTTGTTGATGACCAAAATTTAGTATCCAGAGAAAATTTTGAAAATATGGATTTTCATTTTCCGTATTTTTCTGATAAATGGACTTAGGTTGTTTTACAGTTAACAAGTAGATACAGTCTGGGGTTAAAGTTTGTTACACATCAATTACTTTGTCAAACCTTCATAGAATTTTATGAAACTTTGGCAGAAGCTTTTTTATGACAAAGAGATAATGATTCAGAGGTTAAAGTTTTTCAGTCATCAATAACTTTGTCAAACCTTCATGGAATTTTATGAAATTTGGACAGAAGCTTGTTGATGGCCAAAATTCAGTATCCAGAGAAACTTTAGAAAATATTTTTTGATTTTCAGTATTTTTCTGATAGATGAACTTAGTTTTTACAGTTAACATTTACAGGCAGTCTGGGATTAAATTTTTTTTGACATGATACATTTGTAAACCTTCATGGATTGTTATGAAACTTGGACAGAAGATAATCTTCAAGACCAAGAAATAGCATTTAAAGAAAAAGTTTGATTTTTTTTGGTAAATTCTGTATTTTACTGATAAATGGACTCACGTTTCAAGTCAACATGTCACTTTGATACTGACAGCAGCAATCGTAGGCGAGACACAGGGTTCCGCGGAACCGTTTACGAATTTTTTATGTAGTCCTTGATAATTATTGATCGTTGGTAGTTTTCGCCACTTTCAGCACTTTTGGCTATATCGTGGCGATCAGTTTTTGTAATAATGCTGATGAAAATAAGTAGTTCATGGTCAGGAGCTTAGATTATGAAATAATTTACCAGGTATAAAATCAAGTGCATTATGTTTCAGAGTGTGACCTGTAACTTCGAGGAGACATGTGATCTGCAGGTAGTCTGTACACCTTTTGGAGACTGTGGACAGCGTGCCACGTGTTTACAAATCCCCTTTCCAAGGAACAGAGTATGCCCCGATCCATTTACTAATGCAGGTCCTCCATATACTGTAGAATGTTTTGACGACGGAGGCTGTCGAGAACCTATGGTATGCTGCCATAGCTATGCCAAAAGTTACTGCCATATGCCGCCGTTCTCAGGTGCAGGCGGAAATGCCAACCCACCAGTAACCCCAGTTGTTGTCCAAGCAGTTACAGAATCAGCTCTTATGAATAGTGGCGCCAATGGAGCTTCTGGTAACACAAACAACGTTGCAGGTAGTGATGGAAACACAAATGGAAATCCAATTGGAAACAATGGAGGTGCCGATACTAGGACCGCAAATAGAGGAGGCAGAAGTGTTGTTGTAGCCAGATCCGACTTCTTTGATCCACAGGGTTTCCGACGACAACAGAGAGTCAATTGGCAAGATTCCTTAGGACGTCGCCGAAGACAACAGTTGAACAGTCTCAGTGCATCAATTAGACTGAATGGCGACAGAAGATCTGATAATGAAGTCGTGAGGCTTCCTGGAGAATCAGATGATCGACTAAGATTGCCCATCAGACGCCCTGGAGAACCAGAGGACCGATCAAGAACCAGCATCAGACGCAATCTAAACGGAGGCAGACTAACTGTTGAAATATCTGGTCAACCTGGTAATAGAGCACCGGTAGTTGATTTAAACGGTATCAGAATAGCAGGAAATAACGGTAGATCTATTCAGGATGGTGCAAATGGAAACGACGCAAGAATGGATGAAAATGGTGGTGCGCGAAGAAATGGTCCTATGGCAGACGAGCCTCGACAGGATATTCTTAGAAATGATGGAAGACCTGGTGCTCGTGCTAATGGACCAGGCGCACCCGGAGCTCCTGGAAATAGCAATCCCAGTGTCGCCCCAGATACAAATGGTAATGATGGTCGTCGAACGCAAGGTGCACAAGGCGGTCAACCTTCAAGACGGCAATCCGACAGAGACCGACCCACTTCACTTATCGGTACTGATGACTCTTTTGTTAGAGTCAATTTGCATGGTGGCCCACCTGAAGCACGCCCTTTCATTAGGAAAGTTGACCTTTTTAACGGCCATGGATTTTATGGAGCCAGAAGGCGGATTCTGGGCGATATCCAACGTGATGGTTTACCTGGGCTTCCTGGACTTCCAAACCGATTTCTGTAAAGTCATCTTCTTACTTATCGTATTCTGGTGGTTTAGGTTACATTTAATGTTCGAGATACAAAAAAAAACATCAACAAAGATAAGTCGTATGTGTCTTAAACTCAAACTTATTAAATTTTCTATATTTAAGTATATGCGACCTAATTTTTTTGTGATAATACAATAATTTTGAAGTTATAAAGTCTATATACGAAACGATATAATTATTGTTCAACTATTGAATGCTCTATCTTATCATAACAACAAATTGAAAATTGTGAAAATAAATGATTTTTATTGATAAAGAACAACCCTCCTGAATTATTTTTTGAATAAGTTTAGGCCATATGTGCCCTATATTACAGATGTTGGGAAAATCAAAACCTTATGTATAAAAACATTAATTTAACTCTTATTAAGTAAGCATTACTAATCAATGCTAAACATTGAACCTGTATGTCAGTAATATGTATCTGTTGATGCCATACTCTTAGCTTGTGTGACAATCACGAGTTTGAGTGACCATTGTGTAATATATTGATCAAAAATGGGTTGCTAAATTGACGATGGACGCGTTTTGAAAATAAGCACTATGGCTTGATAACTGTTTAACTTATTTATCAACAATAAACAATAAGTTTGCCAAAAAAGGTTTAGAAAATCAAAATTCATAAGTCGAAAATAGATCGACAAAATCATGGCAAAACACGAAAAACGACGAAAAGACATTCAACAGTCTACAAAACATTACAGAAAAAAACATGGACTCCAACAAAAACCAGGGGTGACCTCGTGTGCTCCGGAAGGGTTAGCAGATCCTACTCAACATATTTCACCCGTCATTTTACTTCTATAAAATATTTTGATAAGTTATATTAAGTGATTAGGCATCACGTAATAGCGGATTTGTAATTGCAGGACTCATTTCTAACCATCGTATCGATCATGTAATTTACACATCCTATTCTTGTTTACACTTAGCACTGAAGACCTTTCTATGGTAATCTTTATTTTTATTTTGCCCTTTCCGTATAAGATTTCGGTTCACTGAACAAGGTATTGCTATATATTGTTTCTTTTTTGTACTTAGTAGATTGATCCAGCTTTAAATTTTATTATTCATTTGTTTACTGACGTAGATTCTCTTTCCAAATGGACGAAGGCTATTAGGTCTTGATGTATTACATCTTTCTCCCAAAACCCAAATGTTGTAGAACACCTGTACTACATTCTTGTCAAATATGTCGTTGTCCATGCAGACAAAGCCCCGAACAATATTTCTTTTTATTTGTTAATCACATTACATGTGTTTGATAAAAAATAAGGTATTGACCTTTAATTTGAATACCAAACATACAAATTCCACGACTTCTGCGGAAGAGAAATCCTCAACAGTCATAGGTCTGTGTTATGTTCTTTTTTTAACTTCAACCATCATTCGCTGTATATATATAAGTATAAAACTCATCATAGATACCGGAATAAAAAAACTTTACGCAAGACTTCGTCTACAAAAGACTCATAATGATGAAGTGACACTCGAATATAAAAAATAAAACTTAATGCCATATTAAGTCCAAAATTGAAGAGCATTGAGGAAAGGGTTTGCCAAAATACAGCTAACTTAATCTATTTCTGTGGTAGAAAATCCTTAGTATTTCCAAAAAACATATTTATTAAAACAGTTAATTCATAATTATGACCATATCAGTGATAATTCGTGTCAAGTGCTGACTACTATGATACCCAAATTACATAAGTTTCATTACAAACAACATTATATTGTCAAATGCTCCACGAAACATGCCAAATTCTCAACATGTGTTTGTCAGAAACCAAAACCGAGCTGTAGAACTACTGTGAAACTGCCTACTCGAGGGTTGGTGTGGATGATGTGGATACCAAAATATTCGGCCAAAGATCTGTTAGAGCACATACAATATGAATCTCTATCATCGTGAAAAAGTAAACACCTGGCCTCTCTTTCCTTTACACACGACATAATTCTTCATTGTAATCTTAAAGTCAGATTGAAAAAAAGAGTTTGAGAAAGGGATAAATCATATGTCGTAGACCTCACCGTTTCAAACAAAAAGATCTCTAAAACTCGCTAAACTACAAAAGATAGAAACTGTCAACAGAAAAAAATATCAGCAATACAAGATCAACACAACAAGATTTAAGTCATGATTATATTCTAGTCTTTAATTTTGGAGATCTACATAGACTTATGTGAGCAACACATGCTCTTTAGAACCTCTAGTTTAATAACGGTTGTTAAACCTGCCACATTCATTATGTGTTTGTTCCAAGCCAAAAGCCTGTAATCTAGGTGTAGTTGGTTGTTTTTTTATTATTGTTAAAGTATAAATCAGGCCGTTGGTTCTCTCTTTTTGATTGTTTTATATTTTGTCATTCCAAAGGTCTTTCTAGCATACTATACTATGGGGTTTGCTCATAGTTGAGGGCTGTACAGTGACCTGTTCTTCACAATTGTCCCAAATTTCAATATTTTTATATTTTATAAAATGTTTGCACTGCATTTTTTGTTGATTTTTCATTTTCTTTTATTTTGGAAGTATTAAAAATAACATTAAATCGTTCAAAATTGTCCACTTCTCCTCACTTATATATTTCATAAAAGTCTGCACTAGATTTGTTGTTTTGTTTGCATTTGGAAGTTTCAAATGGGTCTTTCCTTCACATAACATTAAAATCACAGATATACAATTAACAGATCACTTAATATAGTCTTCATTTGTTTGTCAACTAGAGTTGGCATATTTCTAAGTGTTTATATTACTACTAACCTATTAACACAAATGACTGTATTTCCATTACCAGGCAGAAACCCAAATTTTCGCTTTCTTCAACTGTAAACAAAAGGCTCTAAAGAGCAGGTGTTGCTCACCTAGGTCTATGTGCATCTTCAACAATGGACACTCTCCAACATTGAGTACTAGAATAGAATTCATAACAAAAATCTCTTTTTTGTTGATCTTGTATTGCTGATCATTTTTTCTGTTTACAGTTTCTCTCTATCTTTTTTACTGTTTTCCCAAAACAAAAATTGGTAAAAAAAATCACTCCTATAAAGAGTCAATAAATGATTTCTATCTTGTCTTGTTGATCATTTTTTGCTATTTAAAGTGGCTAACTATCTATAATAGTTCAAGGCTTAACACTAAAACTTGGATCCTCGTTAAAAGAGAGGCGAAGGATACCAAAGGGACATTCAAACTCATAAGTCGAAAATAAACTGACAACACCATGGCTAAAAAAGAAAAACAGACAAACAACAGTATACAAAACATAGAAAACTAAAGACTGAGCAATTAATTCCGAGCAGGAGTAGACTGACAATTTTGAACCATACACTTATTTGCAGATCTTGTCTTGCTGATCATTTTTGCTTAATATTTCAGTTTCTATCCATCTATTATAGTTTTTCAGATATTAGGCAAAAACACGAAATTGATAAAATCGTCATTAATTTTTGCATTTAAAGGGAAACAATGCCAATAAGGAGTTGTCCTACGATTTCAACCATATGACTTATTTGAAGATCATGTCTTGCTGATCCATTTTGCTGATTTAAGTTTCTTTTTATCTATTATAGTTTTTCAGATATAAGGCAAAAAAGGTAAATATGATAAAATCGTCATTCAAGTGCAATAATTCTAATAAGGAGTGGAATGACGATTTCAGCCAGTAGACTTATTTGTAGGTCTATGCATGCTGATCATTTTTGCTAAATTAAGTTTCTATCTATCTAATATAGTTTTTCAGATTTTAGGCAAAAATGCAAAAAAAAAAATGAAAAAAATCTTCTTTAAAGGGCAATTACTCCTATAAGGAGTCATCTGACGATTTCCACCATTCAGACTCAATTGTAGATCTTGTCTTGCTGATCATATTTGCTACTTAAAGTTTCTCTCTATCTATTATAATTCAGGATTTTAGGTTAGGGAGGGGGCAAACTTAAATTTTCGCCAAGCGGAGCGAGACAAAATTTTTTTTTGAGGTAAAATTATCAAAACATTCTTTATTAAGCTGAGGACAACCCATGCTTTGCAAATTTTAGGGGGGCGCATGCCAACCACGCCCCCGCCTGAATCCGCCCCCGAGTCGTCTGACTGTTTTTGTGTAAATATATAACAGGAAGATCTCATCATTCTGCACATTCTGAACATTTCTGCCTCTGTCAGATTTTCTCTATTTATAGCAGTTTTCAAGATAAAAGAAAAAACTTGCATTTTACCCCTATGTTCTATTTTTTTCAATGTTAGCCATGTTGGTTGGCAAGCTGGGTCATCATACGCATTTTTTAAATTACATACCCTAATGATGATTGTGGCCAAGTTTGGTTAATTTTGGCCTCAGAGGAGATGATCTTTGTAAAAGTTTAAGGACAACGAATGAAGATGAACAACAAACTACAAAGGACACCAAGTGATAGGAAAAGCTCACATAGCCCTCTGAATGAAAAAGAAAAGCTGACAAAATTGGCCAAAAAATAAACTTCTATGCCTTGTTTATATCCATAGTATAACTAATTGATTAATTCAAATATAGTAAAATATTCAATGAGTGATCGAACAACACATCAATTCATGAATGCACGTAGCGCATGAGTTAATTATCAGTGTTGATCGGTCGTGAGTTGAAATATTTTTCGATTTTTGAATTCTTGATTAGTTTTTTATTACATTGACAATGGGCTTTTTAATGGAATTAAAGTAAAAAATGTAAGGAACTATATCTTTTTCTACGCATTCACAATTTGATTTGATGCGACGTCATCGAAAAACGTCTTGACATCACCTATTGTTGTACGATGTCAGAAGAGTAAAATAACCGCGTTTATTTCACATGTGAAATTATTGGTTTTTATTTCACTGGGAAATCACGGTAATTCATTGCAACCGATGTAATAATGTGTTTTATTAGCTTTTTGTTTGGTTTCCTGGTCAAATTTTAACAAAGTATTCCACTTGATGTAACATTGAATAAATCAATAAACAAGTAACAGATCAACAAGTTTATTTCAATGATAACTTATTACAATTACTATCAGTAACAACATGAACAATATTTGTAACTTTTCAGAAGGTTTTCTCACAACAGTGCATGCTTGGTTTTTATTTCTATCTAAATCTCTTGAGCTTAATTTTGACATTTTATGTCTACAGACATATAAAATAAATGTTTAACTTCTCTGGCCAATTTCTAAAACAAAAAACAAATAATATATTTTTTTCATTTTCCACAATTTAATAGACATTTATGCAAAAAATGACTTTTTTCACCTGGATAACATCTTAAGTGATACTCACGTTAAAAATATTTTTGTAACTTAAACAAATCACTGAAAAATCTAAAAAAAACTAAAGGGACAATAAAAGTAGAGCCTTATCTGACTTAAAAGGTATCACAGGTAAACATCAGACAAGTGAACATTTATAGGCAAATGACCAGCCGATTCTTTGAGGAGTTGTTATCCAAATAAGAATGGTCCATAAGATAGATGCTCAAGAAAATAAACATCTTTTTTTTAATACTTTTTTTAGCAAACATTTTCAATTGTTAAACCTGCATAAATTTCACCCTCAAAACTATTAAATAAAACACTGTATAAAAGTATTGTAACAGTGAATAAACTGTGTTAAATAAAAGTACAGTGAAATAAGTTAAAACATGTACATAATATAAAAGCTAAATCTGTATCTAGTAATATCGAGCTACTCCAGCCTAAAGAAATTTCGATATGCTTAAAATCCTTCAATGATTTATGTCAATAAAAATAACAGATTTTTTTTATATACACATGTGTATATTAACAAATAAAGCTCTTTACACCAAGATATTTCCGATCTGCCTTAAGGTGATGAGATCAGCAGATGATAACACATACTCATTACTGCAAGTATATGGAAGTATAGATAGTTTAAATCACTTTAAAGGCTTACCTGACCATAAAACTGATCAATGGAATTACCCGTAGTTCAGTCAAGGGTGACTGTAAAAACTAGCCCTTAGATTTTCAATATTTGAAAATCTGAAAACATGTCTCTCTTTTGCAAGGAGGATCAATAGTCTATTACAATACAAAAATAAAAAGATATTATCCAGAATCTAGACTGTGAAATAAAATTTCCAATGTTTTGTATTTTGACCATTATTTGGATTTTTGTGGATCTTTTCCAAACTGAAAGTTAGACCTGATTATAAAAATAAGAAGATGTCTTATGATTGTCACTGAGACAACTATCCACCAGTAGTTAATTGATGTGGACTTTATGTTACTGTATGGCCTTAAACAATGAGCAAAACCCATAACAAACAAGTTCTTTTAAGACAAAATTAATAACAAACATAAGCATTTAAAAAATGTAAAAAAGTCAAAGTCAGTAAAGCTTGAAACTGAAATAAAGGGGTGCTTTTTCAAGAGAACAAAGCCCCATATTAATACTTTTGATAGATGACATCTATCGATGCTTCGGAAACAGTATATTTAAAATCAATGGTCTCCTTTAAGTGCTTCTTTATAAACACAACTAATCATAAAATTTAACAAAGTAAAACCTTAGTCACTGAAACATGACTAATGGACCTCAAATTCTTCCAGAAACTAAGGTGTATGGGATTCTAATACAACAGCCAGACTAAATGATATATCATAAATAAATCTTCATAAACCAACCTAATCAGAAACTTAACATTTGACTTTTGGAGTCACTAGAGCATGACTGAGAGTAAGGGGCATCATAGATGCTCAAATGCTAATGTAACAGGATGTGGTTATCAATGAATTTTCATAAGTACTAATTCTGAAATGGATCTTATCAGAAAACTTAACATAACGAGTTAAAGAAAGTGTTGGCAATAAAAGGAACAGCTATATCTTAAATATTCCTTGATGATTCTTTACAATAGTTGTTGAAGTTTAAATAGAAGGGACAAAGAAATTTCCATATAAAAAAAAACTAAAGAAACATTAAAGTCAATACCAAATGATCTATTAACCCATTTCTTATCTTGTAGCAAAATATTCTTACCACAATGGTATGGTGTAGAATTTAACAAGTAAGAGGGCTTTTCCAGGAACAAATGTTGACAGATTTAGAACCATCAACCATGCAAATTTAATACAAACTTTAAGCCTCAAATTTTCAGAAATACAAATTAACCCATAAATTGTCTATTATACCAATATTCACAGAATTGTTACTAGCATTGATTAATTCAAAATTAATCTCAAGATGAAGACTAAATGAAATGTTAATGGATGACAAACACCAGGTGATGTTGAAAGATCTAAAATGACTAAAGCCCTTTTCCCAAAATAAATAACAAAAAGGTGATGATGTACACAATGTGTTTGATTATTGCTGGTAAGATACTATAAAGACATGGATTAAACATTAAATTAAAGCTTAATATTATACATTCTTGCAGACATTAACATGTAAGCTACAGCAATCAGATGGACAACATCTTCAAATAAGGAATTTGATGCAATTGAACTAACGTTTACTGCCATGGCTTTTTATCTTAAAATATAAATAAGTAACCAAACTGATGTTCAATTTCCTAAACACACTGTAAGCAAATCATGTGTAATATTAATTCAACAAGTCCAACAGATATCTACTTTTCACAATTTTCAAAGAATTTTTTACATTTAAAAAAAAAATATTTTAGGAGATATATCTAAGCTTGATTGATTGGTGTTTAACGCTACTTTCAACACTATTGTGCTATTTCGTGGCGGTCAGTTTTTATTGGTGGAGGAAGCCAGAGTGCCCAGAGAGAACCACCGACCTTCGGTAGGAAATCCTAGTCAATTAAGATTGGAGTCTAATGCACCTGCCCCATGCAGGGTTCGAACTCACAACCTCAGTGTTGACTGGCTAGTGATGCAGTAGTTGGACTACTTAGACCACTGGGCCATTGAGGCCCCTGATATATCTAAGAAATCATGCATTGATATCTTATAACTTTTTGTACATCTATACAAATGATTTTTTCAAAAGAATATATTTAGTACAATGTACTTGAAAATGATTTGTTCAGATTCCAAATATTCATTTGTTTGATTTCTATTCATAAATATTCGTTTAAAATACTCCTGACATGTGTTCATCATTATCCTATGAATTTTTTTTTATTCTTTTCATTAAAAAAATACTTAGCACTACATATATTACATATGCTTTATATTCAGTTTTGGGAGAAATTCTGAAAATCTGATAGACTGGTCTTAATCACTTTAAAGTTTACAATTTTTTTTTTCTGCATGATAAAATACAATGTGATTTGATCTTAAAAACAATTAAGTAGTAACATGATATAAATACAAAAAAAAAATCAGTGAAAGTCAACCAATCTGCTTAAAAAAATGTTAATACACAATATCTGACATGTCCACTCTCCAGGCATTCTACAGGTGGAATTTTAACTGGTGCAAAAAATAAATTACTGAACAAAACTCCAAATAAATATTTTAAAGATGACATATATATAATTATAGAAATCAATTCATTAAAATAAAGTTTTCAGCTGAGCCATTTCAATTATTTCTTGGTTTATAATCATTCTCAATAAAAATTTCTTTAAGATTATTTATAAAAACTTCCTCATTTTAGAAGGATATTCTATAACTGAATGATACTAATGATCACAGTCTTCACAATATTATGCCAGACTGTCAGACAAATAGGACAATTATGCTGTAGGTTAGACAAATTTTGCCCATTCATGTGAACTGTTTGACCTCAAATTTCGTGCCAAAATGAACACGAAATAATGATCAAGCACTTGCTAATTACCAGATACATTTAAAATGTAAATATGAAAAAAAAAATATTTCACACATTTGCTTAATTCCTGATACAGAAGGTGAATCCAAAACCAACTTTCAGGAAAACCAGTAATTCCCCTCTCCCACAAAAACTATTGGTCCAACTTTTTTTTGGTCTGTAAGATGAAGCATTGCCATTTTTTCTGACCAAATGTTCCGACAGTCCTTTTATCAATTTCATGTAGTCTGGAATAACGACTTTCCTATCCCAAATTGCTGATATTCTATGTAAAATTATAATTTTATATAATTCAACATAAATCATTTCAATGTTTACTTCAATGTTACACTATGAATGTAACATTTCTAATGAGCAGTTTAGACATTTAAAACAAATTTACACATGACAAAAATATTTACATTAACATGGCATAGACATACATAATAATGGTTTGATTGCAATTGAACCATTTTTACAAAGCAAAGGTTTCCCACAAAGGTTTTTTGGCTATGTTATCATTAAGGTTGTAATTAACACATTTGTTTTGAGTCCTGTTGTTGCTTGAAAAATTACAAGCATCCTTATGATGTTATGAATTAATATAGCTATTCTGCATTCATGTACACTGTTTTAATAGGAAAAGTAAGTTATATTTTGATATATAATGTTTGAGACTCTATATTAAAAAAAAAAAACAATTAAATTCTCTACCTTTCAGAACTGTTTGTTTTCCTGAAATATATTTATTGATGAACTTGAGCAAATCATTTTAATAAAATACTTTTTTCTTTGCTCACTGTTGTTACCATTTCCATATTTTTGCAAAATTCATCATTTACATGTTTGGCGTAGACATACACAATATGGTTCATTTGTAAACATTATACACTAACATGAAAATTTAATAGCATCTTGCCATTGGTTGAATATTCTTGGATTTAGACTATCCAACCAATCACAATGGTTTTTAGTAATATGCATTTCAAAATATTACTTGGGATATTTTAGATTCTTCAATGGGGAATTGACGAATACCTTACAAATACACTGATCTTAAGATAATGCCAAATAAAGTTTAGACATTTTCTGAATGACAGGACTCAACCCAATGTTTTTCCCCACTTTGGCAAGTTAAAGCACTACAGGAACTATATACATATTATTTATCGTGTAGGCTGTAGGTTGATTTAAAAATGCAGAACCTCATAAATATTCATAATCTGTGTCTTTACTTTGCATATTTCATTCAAAAATTATATTTTAGAAAATGCATCTAACTTTTGAAGCCATTTCAAGTAAGATTTTCATTAAATCAGCAATCCTGCCTGCCCCTCCCCCCCAAAAAAATCCTACAAATAATAAATATTGATTGACTACTGACTGTATGCAATGTAAGTCCATTTTTCAACATTAACCTTGAATGTAAATTAAATCAAAAATAAAATAGACAAATTGTAAAAGAATCAAACTTCATTCAAAAGTCATACATACTTATAAATATAATACATTCAAATGGAAATGTTGAAGTTTTTGGAATGTTATACTGATTAAAGCCATGTAAAAAAAACCTTACTTTTCAAGTAATTCTAAACTTACACCCCCCAAAAAAAATTTACAAATGCCAAAATGTGGTCCATCAATTTTTAAAATGGTACATACTATTGATTCATTATAAGTCGTGCGATTTCCTGTATATAGGTAGACTACAAATTTGAATGTTTATGGATGTTCAAACTATTTAGTTTAGCTTGTTAGCTTACTTTGACAAAACCATGAAAATCAAACATCCACAAAATTATTTTTTATTCAACCCACGAAAATTGTTCCTAATGAAAATATTTGAATCCACAGTCAAACACAAGTTTTTCTGAGAGGTAACATTAAAATCTATAAATATATTGCACTTAATTCTGAAGCATCAGTGGAATCATTATTATTCCAAGGGACTATTTTTTTTAGAATTTTCTGGGTCAAAATTATATGTTTAACAAAGAATAAATTTTCTATAGGGTTTGTATACAAAATTTGAAAAAACAACAAAATGAAGATTCCACAAGAATGATTATTCCTCAATCCATGAAATTTAGTACAAAGGAAAAATAAACGAATCAACAGTAAACACTCATTTCTCTTTAGTTTTACACATTTATATATGAAACATTGATTTCAATTTCATTTAACTAAAAAAAAAAAGACAAAAGGTTTCGTGTTATTCTTGATTATTACTTGATTATTACTTATAACATTTTAATAAATCTTCACTTTTTCAGCGGTTTCAACCTCTTTATATGTCTATTTTTAAAATTCTTTTTTAAGATTGTTGAAACAATTGTCATTGCTAATCATACAATATAATCCATGTCTCTCCCCAGCCCTGAAAAAAGTACCCATTCTCAAATGCAAAATATAGTATTTTTACCTCATTTATAATCCAATATAAAATGACATGGAAAAAAGACTAGATCTTGATACCAATTAATTAATTCATATCATAATCTAGCACTTTTAACTTATTCTTGCTAAGTGTCCCTATAATCCTAAAAGTATATTTTGAAGAAACAGAAATATTAAAAAATATAAAGGTATTTAAACTTTGACATTGATTTCTTAAACACTCATAACTTTAAAATTTTAAGCATTAGCTTCCACCAGCTACCTTTGTGCTGATTTCAATTGATTCCACAAAAAAAAATCCTGATGAGACTAAATAAAAAAATCTAACATGTTTGTTGTTCGAAAAACAATGTTATAACACACCCACCCCCTTTCCTTATTTACTTTCTCTCACTTTTTGAGGACAGTGGGACACACATTTGCCCTAAATAAACAAAATAGAACAAATAATTTTTTCGAATTTCACATAAGGTTAAGGATTAGAGCAGCCATTACATGGATTCATTTTCCTCCTTCTTACAAAATGGTAATACAACAAACCTATAATCGCAATACATAAGGCATAAAACAATACACACATGTTCATATCACCTCTACTTAAAACTGGTGAATATTTAAGTTTCTCTTCCATCAGGTATTTACTACTTGCTAATTTTTTAGAGACAGGTAAATGTTGACCGGACAATTTTATTTTTTCTTCTAACTTTTGTCTTTTCATTTGTCTTATTTCTTTGATTTTTTCTAAGTCTCTACTTCTCTGCATCCTCTCCCACCAATCTAAGTCAACTCGAGATTTTTTAACATCACTTTTTGTGTTGAAAGAAGAAGAATTTTTTACAATATTTTCTATATCATACATTTTTACAATAAATTCTAAAACTTCTTTTTTATCCCAATCTTGGGTACTGCCATCTTTTTCAATCCCTTTTCTGCATTTCGGACAAACTCTTTCTGATGGAAACATAATCTTTGGATGTAATGGGTCCTCTGATTGGTCACCGTGGAGTCTTTTATTTGCTTTGTTATGAGCAGTCCACAACCACAAGACTTGGTCAGATGCTGAGGAAATCTGTCTTTTATCAGCCATTTTTAGAAAATTTTTGACACATTCTTTGCAACCAAAGAAATATTTCATATAGTCTGTAATAGCATTAATTACTTCTGCATAGAGAAATTTTGGACCTAAAATAAAAAAAAAAATATATACTGATATATGAAATATTTGATATAAAGGTCGATTTGAACCATTTGTGAAGGTTTTTAAAAGATGTATGTAAAGTTTGTTTAACCATATCTGAAATACCCTAATTGGCTAAAATGAAGAGAAAATTTTTACAAAAAGTTCCAATATGAGAAAAAAAAAACAAAACAAAAGCTAATGAGTCTTCGAAGATACTAATTTCTGATGAACAATAATAATTGTGTTTGATTCAAATGATAATAAAATGCTCCGCAGGGCGCAGCTTGATACGACCGCAGAGGTCGAACCCTGAACAGTTGGGGCAAGTATGGACACAACATTCAAGCTTGATACAGCTTTGCATTTGGATTGTGATTAAATATTTGACACAGCATAGGTTTCTGACACAGAATGAATGTGGTCTAAGAACTTAAAAATTTTATTTTTTAAATTGGACATTCACCTATTATGGTCCAATATCCAAAATCTAAATACATGGTTAGATTCAGCATATCAAAGAACCCCAAGAATTCAATTTTTGATGAAATCAAACAAAGTTGATAACGGGGCCCAAAAATCAAAAATCTAAATACATGGTTAGATTCAGCATATCAAAGAACCCCATATATTCAATTTTTGTTGAAATCAAACAAAGTTTAATTTTGGACCCCGATTTGGACCAACTTGAAAACTGGGCCCATAATAAAAAATCTAAATACATGTTTAGATTCAGCATATCAAAGAACCCTAAGAATTCAATTTTTGTTAAAATCAAACTAAGTTTAATTTTGGACCCTTTGGACCTTAATGTAGACCAATTTGAAAACGGAACCAAAAATTAAGAATCTAAATACACGGTTAGATTCGGCATATCAAAGAACTATTGGATATTTCTTGCTATTGCGCAATACTGTGCAATTGAAGATTTCTTGCTATTGCGCAATACTGTGCAATTGAAGATTTCTTGCTATTGTGCAATACTGTGCAATTGAAAATTTCTTGCTATTGCACAATACTTATTATATAATAATTTACACATCCTGTTTGGTGTGTATCTCAGGGCTTCCAAAATTATTTTTAGCCAGCCGGACATTTTATATATTATCCCGATTTTAATCCCTTAAGACTAAACAAACAAAAGGCCATTATGGTAATCAGTTGCCGAGTTGGCCATCCCAATGATATTGACATTAAAAAAAAAAACGATATTAAACTTTCTTTGATTCAAATTCGAAGTTCTGACGTAAACTGTTAAATTGGCAGTGCATCATTCGAAGTGTGCAACATCAGCGTACTTATATCTGCCTTAGACTCTTTATTTGTGCAAAATAACGTTGTCAAAAACTTTACTTTCGTTTTTAAATCTAATATACCGGATGTTATCTTGACAATGGTAAAACATGGACCAGAGACCGATACGTAAATTCCGTGTACGTTTGCAAAGCGTGAATGAGTGGAAGAAGCTCTTTCTACGTTATTTCTTGAAGAAAATATTCGAAATAAACGTGAGATAAAGGTATCAATGACAATTTAAGCATGTTAGCACACGTGTACTAGTTCTAACAGAGACATGTCTCTAGTTCAAACAACGTGGTTATAACGATTTTTCATTTTCACCTTTTTAATTTTTTGATCAAATCATATTTCTAAATGTATTCAGTGTTCTCCCCAGGATTTTTGGATAGCACCAGGGTAACGCGTGTGAACAGCTTGGTGAAATGATTCATACAACCAGTTGTGTCGCGTGGCGTCGCTTTATTTCTAGTTACTGCAGTTTTTATGTCTCTTGTTTAGTTTTAATACTGTGGTACTGTGTTATGTCAGAATATTATTGGTTAAAAAGATCAATAAACAGTTTGTATGCTTTTAATATTTTTTTAAAACAAATAAAACATGATTCATTACATAATATTCATCTAAATTTAAAGTAATTAAATCTTTTATAAAATCCATGATCAATAAAAATAAAATATCATTCAAACAGGAACATATATATTGTTAGATATACTGTTCCCAGATTAAAAAGAGAACAAAAATGTTCAATTTAAAAAACCTTTCTAGTTTCTAGAAAGAAAGTTGTTGTATGTGAAAGGATTCCTGTCATAAGGAGATATAAAATTAACAAGAAACAAAATTGTGTAATAATCTGAACCAGTTTCTATCTTAAATTTTAATAAAAAGAAATTTTTCATAAATTTTAAAACATTTTGCCATAGATTTCATGAACATGTAAATATAAGCCTTTCTTGTTTTTGGTGATAATCAAACATAGATACAGACTTAATACTGCACTGAAATCCAAATCTTTATTTGTCATGATCCATTTCAAAAGAATTGCTAAATCTATAAATTTATCTTAGGTCTATAGATCTATAAGTAACATATTCAATGTCAACAACAAAGTCTCCCTATTTTCCCGCCCTTAATGACAGGAAGTAGATATAAATAGATTTAACATGTGCTTATGGATTAAAATTGCAAGATCACTTCTGTTATTCATTAATGATCATATGGATATAGATATCCAGTTTGAAGGTACAGTCATGCATTTTATTTATAAAATAGAATAGATTGCAGTTAATTGTAAATAATCTTGAATATTCTACGTGAACTAACTGGGTCATGTGATCCTTCTCCTTTGAATTACTTGTTGACAGTTTGAAACCGGAATAGCATGCAATAACTATGTCATAATTAAAGATAAATTTGGCCATGGTTTAATCAGAGACATATAAAACTATATAATAAGTATTGAGCTAACTTTATAATGCACAAAATATGTACCGCCGTGTGTACAACTATCGGGTCAACACGGTTTGTGTACAAAGTATTTGCCGACTTGTCAGGTGGTGAGTGAAGCCTTAAAATAGTTATCTTTGATCATAAAGTTATGATCTCTAAATTAAAACACAAAAGAATCATGTAAAAAGTGTTAATTACATCGGTTAAATCCAATCAACAAAGGTTAACCTCATAAAGGTAAATCAATCACGTGGTGTAAACAATATGTGTTGAACTGGTTTGAACTGGTCAAATTTCACCTGGAATTTTATACCGCACGGAAAAGATTTAACAAATCGTTTAAAACTTTACCGATTTACGATTTTTTAACTGAAAATTTTAGCACCACGGAGAAAAATTATACATCGCGGTAAGAACGATACCACCACGGTGAAAAATTATACATCGCGGGCCCGCGGTCCTTTAAGGGCCTGTGGAGAACACTGGTATTTCTGATAATTTAAATTTTTTGACTAAATTAATTAGATGCAAACCGCTGAAATGTAAGAAAATAACTTTGAATAGACCGATCAATGTCCGGTTCAAAATAGTTTACCTGTCACCTGAACAGGTAAATTTCAGCTGTTCGATAACTAATTAGCCTTGATTAAAATGAGAAGGTATTAAAGTAGGGGTTGTTTTGATAGTACTTAATGATCATGTCACTTTTATGACCGGAAATGTGTGGCTGTTAAAGGCAAAACGTTGGGTCAAAAAGATCGCAAATTATGTTTAAAATGACCGTCTCTTAAGTACAGGTCCATGTAAGAATCAGGCAAACAGTGATAAGCCCATGTTGGCAAATTGATCAAATAACATATTCTAGATGTGAACATACCTTATAAGAATTTGAAAATGAAATCCTTTTTAAAAAAAAAAAAAATTTGTGTTAAAAAAAATCATTTTAAAATTTCCCCTTGAAGGCCCCTGAAAATGAGCAAGGAAAACTACAAAAAGGCACGTTTTTAAAGTAATTTATCTTGCTTTAATCATCTAATTTTTGTTGCTAGAATATATTTTATATAGAGTTCATATGTATAGTGATATGAAAACAGATTGAAAATTGATTTCAAATATTTTCTTCCCTAGCAACCGTAACCATGGAAATGTGATCAAAAAGCATTTTCGAAAAATGCAAATTTCATCTAATTTCATTTAATTGTTTTTAGAAACAGCAACAGTATACACACTTTTATTATATATTTCCTTTTAGTAGAAGCCCTATAGAATAAATCTAAACAAAAAAAAGTTCGGAAATATTTTGCTGCTGTAGGTGGCAGCACCATCAAAATCATCAATTTTTAAGTTTTTTTTTATGTTATTTATGATTTTTACGCCCCATGTTGATCCAATTTAAGTGAAATATTCACTAATGTCGTACCAATTCCTATACATATGATATACCAGGGTTTAAAGGGTTAATTTTCTTCATTTTGAGTGGAACAATATATAGCGTGTTCATGTATGATTGGGGAGGAGGGTTGCTTAAACTATTTCCAAGGGGAAAAAATGTTATGATTTGCATTAGTAATGAGCCATAGTCCACAAGAAATTGTGTTGTTACCTTGCAAGCTTCAATTGGATCTGAATTGAAATAAATGAAGGATATGATTTCTAAAAACCAAATAATTTTCTCAATATACTGATCCACATCTCACAAGCCACTTTAATGAAGAAATTTCAGCCAACGATTACTATGTTTTGTGTCTCCCACACTGATTTTTATGGTATTTATAGATGAGATAAACAGATACTCCTACAAAATGTTTGTTCAGTGGTACAATCAGTAAAATAAAGAAACAGATGTCCATGGCACAAAGGTTCCCCCCCCCCCCCTTTTTCCCCTTCCCCAATATGTAAATATGCAAAAGTCAATGTTCTTGTATTAAGCATTTTTTCCCTTTTGAACAGGACATATCTAGTGAAATTACATGTATAAAGTGACACCACCCTTATTCGTATATCGATAATATTGAACTTAAATTCAATGTTTACCTCAGAGTCAATTGGAGATCATGGAAGTGAAGAATAAAAAGAAAAATAGATAATAAGTTGTTCAAATGTTTAATTGTCCAAAAAAAAATTAATTATATGGTATAAGAAAAATCATTTTAACATATTTTAATAATGCTTAGTTTTCATTGTTCAAATATGTATCATAAGCTTCTATTCAAAAGAGTGATTGCTTAGTACTTTAATAATTTGTGACAAATGTTTTTATGTTCGTTTAATATACTGTTTTGAACAAGAATGTGTCCATAGTACACCGATACCCCACTCACACTATCATTTTCTATGCTCAGTGTACTGCGAAATTGGGGTCAATACTTTAATTTGGCAATAACATTAGTAAGATCATACCATAGGGAACATGTGTACTAAGTTACAATTTTTTAGGCCTTACAATTCATCAAAAACTACCTACAATTCATCAAAAACTACTTTGACCAAAAACTTTACTTGAAGCAGGACAGACAGACAGAAAAACGAACGGACAAACAAACCAATGCACAATGTTAAAAAAAAAAATAACAAAAATTACAATTCATTACTGTTACAGTGCAGTTGATCTCATATTAGGGTAAATATTTCAATTCTACAGGTTCAGAGAAAAATTTAACAAAAAATGTTTGTTTAAAAAATGGACAGATTGAAGGACAATTTGATTGTAATTTAGCCCAAACTTTTTAATATGTTTTAAAGTTTTTCAAGCCATTAAGGATGTACTTTGGTGAAATTAAAAAAAATCAAGAATTTAAAATTGATACTATTCGTTCGGGAAAGTATTAGTTAAGAAACAAAATAAGCAAAAATATTAATGGGTTATGGAGCTCCTTTTCAAAATATTTGGATTTTTAAAAATTGCTGGAAAGGCGGACTGGGATTAGGAATGTGTCAAAGAGACAACAATCCGACCAAAGAATACACAACAGCCGAAGTCCACCATATTTTGGTAACTGACATTTAATGAGCTATTGAAATCTTATTTGAAAAGAAAAATAGGTGTTGTGGGGCAAAATATTTGACATCTGACACTAATTCCTAGACCTTATTCAAGTACATCCTAAAAGACACTAAATGTCATTCAGCTTCTCCACAAATTTTCTTGATCCAAAACCGGTTTTAATAACATGAATAAGTAAATTGCTTAACCAATACACAATATGATGACTTATAAGACATGCACACAAAAAAAAATAATCTGCTAAAATAAGCTTAAGATGTTTTTTTTTATTTTTTTTTAAGATATCACTTATAAGTAATAATTACTGTTAAAAGAAATTTTGCACCATACAAAAAAATCCTAGTTCTTGGTACAAATGGATATGTT
The DNA here is from genome assembly GCF_021869535.1 of Mytilus californianus. Lineage (NCBI taxonomy): Eukaryota > Metazoa > Mollusca > Bivalvia > Mytilida > Mytilidae > Mytilus > Mytilus californianus. The sequence goes on from NW_026262668.1 coordinate 4,610,311, forward strand.
TTTTAAATATTTATAAAATTTATGCCAAAATTGTATATTAGTTAGACTAAAAATTTAAATGTTACCCATTATTCAAAATTATATGACACTGTACATGTAGCCAAACAACAATAACAGGTATAGAATAATAAAAGAGTAAATAGTTATTGAATATTAGCGATAACAGTTTCCTCATCAATGGCAATTAGAGCTGCAAGAAGATCTTCATCATCAAGTTCAGTCTTCACTAAAGGATTAGGGGTTCCTTTACTACATAACCTTGAAAAGTAAGAGGTTATCTGACTGGCATTAAGCCAATGATTAATTGGAAACATTTTTTCCCCATTTGAGTTTTTCATCTTTTTCATTTCTTCTGCAACAGAGGTTGGGTTACACTTTTTTCCTGTTCTATTTCCTTCTTCAAATTTGGCCAATAGAAAGTTTTTAACAGATTCAGGAAATCTTGATATTCTCCTGCCTTTCTTTAAAGCCCATCCCATATTACTTGTGGAAAATTCTTTTTCAGTCCCATCTGTTAATGTTGATTTATTTTTGGTTGTAAAGACCACTTCATTGCACAACTGTGCCCACTGGTGTCTGATTTTATCATAGGTTGTTTCCCGTTGCAATTGTAAAAAATGCTTTCCTATCAGTAGATGGTTTTCAAGTCCATTTAAGGTAGCAAATCTTTTGACACAGCCAACTACTGTGCAATAGAACAGCATTTGATCAGAACTTTCTGAATGACAAGAGGATAATCTTGATGAGTCTTCATCATTTTCTATTTCTGTTTCTGGTCCTTCAAGGAGATTAACTGTAGGAACTGTTTTATGTGTTTTGATTTTTCCAGTTATATTAACAGGTAAATCGAATCCTGATATTACCACACATCCTGATTCATTTTCCTGCTGTTTACCAAAACCCATTTGGTCTAAGGATGCATTAGGAATAAATTTTCCTTTGCCGATGTTGTAGGCTTTCCTTAGTAGTATACCATCTTCTTCAACTTGCAACTCATTAAAATCATTTATTCCTTTCAACTTGTGTGTTATCAGTTTGTGTTTTGAGGTGTCTATTACACATTCAGAGACTTGACATCCAGCAACACCTGTGAAAAGAAACAATAATGAGGGGAATTATAAACTAATTCAAAGGTCATGTTTTCAACTTCAACAAAATGTGTGTACATTATTTGATATGATCTTTTGATGAAAAAAAAGCAATTTTAAAAAAAGTAAAAAAAGTAGTTACATATTTGTTTTTCGCTCATTTTTAATACATAAATTAGGCCGTTAGTTTTCTCGTTTGAATTGTTTTACATTGTCATTTTTTGGCCTTTTATAGCTGACTATGCGGTATGGGCTTTGCTCATTGTTGAAGGCCTTATGGTGACCTAAAGTTGTTAATTTCTGTGTCATTTTGGTATCTTCTGGAGAGTTGTCTAATTGGCAATCATACCACATCTTCTTTTTATATATTATAAGGAAATTATGAACTAAATTTCCAGCTAATCTGACTAAAACTTTCTACTATGACCAAAAACTTTAACCTGAAAAAAAACCTGTTTTCACGTTAATTAAATTTCTATAATCAGATAATATGCTTCTAATTTGGCATATAATTTGAAAATATCCCACCATCAAGATCATTTGTACTAAGTTTCAAGCTGATGTGACTAAAAACTTCAATCAAACTAACTTTGACCAAATAAGAAACAGACAGACAAACGGTCAAGCAGATGGACACACAGACCAGAAAAAATTAAGTCAATATAATATCATACATGGGGCTTCAAACAACATGCCATAGATCATTTTAACCAATGCTTTAAAAATTTTCTATTTAATATGGGTGATTTTACATGCGTATGTGAGCCTCAGCCTTTTGTTGTTATTTCATGAAGACACTGTTTTTTTAATATAGTCAAGTCTAACATTTTGACATTATCATGTCAGATTTATTTGTGAAATGAAATTTACTTCTGAGAAACAAACTGTCTCTGAAATTGTGTATTGAACCGGATTTGCTTATCTTAACAGGGCACATTTAGTTCACAGTGGGTTTGTGTTGTAATTATGTTTTCTGTTTGAACAATGTACATTTTGTTAATTTACCTGTTCCAGAGTCAAGTGCAGTTTTCATATCAGCTGCTGTTACGATGTTTTTTCCACTTGCAACCCAACTTTTCATCTTTGTGCGCATATGTGCTATCTTTGAATCACAATATGACTTTCCTGCTTGGGCCTCAGAATAGCAATATCCCTGAATATTGATCCCTATGAAATAAAAGATATTCATTACTTTGCCATAAATTCTGAAGTCTCTTCAATTTAAATATACACAAAATAACTGATTTTTATGTTAAGTATTGTGTATAAGTTTCATTACATTAGATTGAGGAAAACTACAGCAAGAGAACGAAAATTAAAAATTTAGCAATTTTACCATTTGTAAAGGGGCATAATTCTAGAATGGCTAAAGTGACGCCACCAAAATTCAAACTTGATTGTGTTTTGTGGTAATAAGCATTGTGTTTAAGTTTAATTACATTTGGTTAAGGCAAACTAAAGTTAGAGAACGGACGTACAGTGGTTGTCGTTTGTTTATGTGTTACATATTTGTTTTTCGTTCATTTTTTGTACATAAATTAGGCAGCTAGTTTTCTCATGTGAATTGTTTTACATTATCATTTCGAGGCCTTTTATAGCTGATTATGAGGTGTGGGCTTTACTCATTGTTGAAGGCCGTACAGTGACCTATAGTTGTTAATTTATGTGTCATACCACATCTTCTTTTTTATATAGACAAGGGTAAAACTTTAAGCTCCCTCTGCTATGGCAGGGGACATACAATCAGTTTATGAAACATGTCTAAATAAATAGAATAAGGGCAATAACTCTTCATGTGTTGTCTGATTCATCAGAAAATTTCTTGTTGGATAGCTTTTGTTATGGTGAACAATTTTACTACTTTAGTTTTTCCATAACTATAATTATGTTATTTTTTAGATATAGATTGAATGTTATCCCTAGGTTGTTTTTTCCAAAGCAATGTCTCAAGGTGCTTATTAAAAATAAAGATTTAGATGAACATTACACTAGTGCCACTAATACTGATATTGTTTTCTCCTATTCTCCTTTTATCTTAGCCCAAATTATTTTGTAATATGTTACCTGTTCTTTTACTTATTTCTTGTAAGCATAACCAGATATGTCCACAGTGGTAGCATGCTGCATTATCTGATCGCAGAACTAACTTCTTAGTTTGAGGGAGTTGATCTTTGATGGTCATTATAACATTTTCAAGAAGTGAAGCCACACAAAACCAATCCTGTTTCACAGATTCTAAAACATGGGTGAAAGTTCTATGCTGAAAAAGAAATGCACAAGACTTAGTGTATACATACAATTTTTATAAATTTGGATACTGAATTCATTTAAAATAAAAGACTACTTATATATTCATTTCATAAGAATCTATTTCATGTATTTCATTAGAATCTTAAACGAACACTGAATAATTTTATTTCTACACTATTTTCACGTTTCACAATTGGTGAGAGACATATATTTCTTAACACTAATGAAAAATTAGTTCTTAGCAAATAATTGGTTAAAATTTTATCATGATTGATGTCAAATTTTCATGTCAACAATTTTTTCAAACTTTTTAAAATTGAGCTAATTCTGACATGTAATATTGTTTATATTTGTTGGTTGTTTCAAAATAAAAAGCATATGATTGATATGCATGAAAATTTATAAAATACTTCCTTTTCGGTAATTACAGAGTGCATTGGCAATACATGTGTATGCATGAACAATTTGTACATGTCAATAAACAAACGATTTTTTTTTACATGTGTGACATAGCATGTAAAATGTATATATCAAGCCACATCTGTAAAATGCATCAATGTATTTTAACCTTGTATTACATACATGTACATATGCACTTACATTAATTGATCCATCTTTTTCTCTGTATATACAAACAATCACATGCCAGTTCTTCCCTCTTTGACCAAACCAGTCAGTTTGTTTCTCACGATATTTCAAGGGTAAAAATTTCATGGCCCAATCCATAACCAGTAAAGCTTTATCTGTTTCAAGATGTTCTATGGTATCCAATCTAAATTGGTCTTGGTTGACAGTTCTTACAATGTGTGATTTCCAATCAAATATCACCATCATTGCATCTTCGATCACTTTTGAAAATTCTTCTTTGTCATCTCCATCATTCATGGTATCAACAATGTTGCACAATTTAAGATGAACATCTTTCAATAGTTGACATCTATCACATTGCAAGCAATGAATGTGATCACAAGTGTTTTGAAAATGTACATCCTTTGGATCACTTAAACTCCAGTTTATACAGTGATCTGCACACATATTTGATTGGTTGATATGAAGTTTAAAGTCGGTCTTAAGATAAATACGGGATGCGGTTAAAGTTGTGGTCAATTCAGTGTGAATATCGGAAGAAATAAAAGATTTTTTTTTCAAATTGTTGACAAATTCATGAAGTGATTGAAAAGCTTCAACACCTTCAGCTGCTATATTATCAAGGCCATGAAGATTGGTTCTTTGTGAGGCTGCACAAGCTGTGAGAATTTTGAAAAGTGAGCTCTTTCCAAGGGGTTCAAAGTTGAGATCTTTACAGTAAGAAAAATACATTTGCACAATTTGTGAATGACAAGATGTTCTCACAACGTCTGGAATTGTCACTTTTTCTCCAGTGTCAAATGACAATTCTCTGGTACCATATGACACTATCTGTACGAATGATGGATCGAAAAAAAAGTTTAAAGCATGTTGCATTTTCTCCTGATCCATACGCTCTCTAGGTCTCCTTACTTTTTCTTCAATAACCAAACCAGACCCAGATTTTGATAGCAGTCTTGCTTGGTCTATTTTATATTTTGTTATGTCAGGCAGACGCTGCATAATTTCACCTTTTGTCATTTTTTGGGAAACAATTGATAGAATTTGTGTTTGAAGTTTGTTGTCTGCTGTTTCTTCATACAGTTTAAAAATGGTATCAGTGAGCTCATCATCTGTTGGAGGCTTTGTTGGTTCTGACATTATAAGTTTTTTTAACTCCTTTGATTGCCCTGGAGCAATAATGTTAAGTACAGAATCTACAGATTCATCTGCTTTACGCTTATAATAGCGAATGGTACTGTCCTTCAGGGAAGATATATCAGAAAGTAACTGTCCTCTTAACGGACTTGATTTACAATTTAGTATTTTCAATGTTGCATTTGCTTGGTCCAAAGTGGTTTCCATTTCATCACTCCAATTAGATATTTGGGACAAAGGCTGCGATAAAGACTGGGACTGCTGTGTCACATCAGAGTACTGAAATGATAAATGACCTTTTAAATTATAGTAATTTATGTAAAATCTAAATACATTCCAATAAACAGGTGTATATAAATGTAACAAAAAATTAAAATAAGAGTTCATTTTCACCTACATCAAATGTTCATTCAAATGGTTTTAACTTTTAACCATGCCCTTGGGAAAATATAAATTTCATTGATGAACAATAAAATTGAGAATGGAAATTGGATATGTGTCAAAGAGACTACAACCCAACCAAAGAGGGGAAAAGCAGCTAAAGGCCACCAATGGGTTTCAACACAGCGAGAAAATCCCACACCTGGAGGCGTGCTTCAGCTGTCCCCTAAACAAAAATGTGTACTAGTTTAGTGATAATGGACGTCATACTAAACTCCAAAATATATAAAGGAAACTAAAATTATACAAGACTAACAAAGGCCAGAAGCTCCTGACTAGGTACAGGTGCAAAAATTTGGTGAGATTAAACAGGTTTTTTTAGATCTCAACCCTCAAATCGTCATATTTCCCATTTATAAACAAAGGCATATCAAGATATGCTGTAGTTTCATAAATTAAAATTTTTTAAATATTGTGATGTTACACTATTGTTTCAGATAAGGGTGAAGGTTTGGTACCATTAAAACGTTTAAACCCACTGCAATTGTTTGCACCTGTCCTAAGTCAGGAATCTGATGTTCAGTAGTTTGTTGATGTGGTTCAAAAGTGTTTCTCCTTTTTTATATAGATTAGACCGTTGGTTTTCCCTTTTGAATGGTTTTACAGTAGTAATTTTTGGGGCCCTTTATAACTGCTGTTTGAAGTGAGCCAAGGCTCCGTGTTGGAGACCATACTTTGACCTATAATGGTTTACTTTTATAAATTGTGACATGGATGAAGAGTAGTCTCATTGGCATTCATACCCCATCTTCTTATATCTATGAATAAAATAATGTGCAATAAAAGTTGCTGCAAGAAATATGGTCAAAGTTCCACAACTCATGAAAAGGATAAAATTAAACTAGAACTAGTACTGTGAGTTAACTCACTAAAACATATACCAGTAAACATCAGTTTAATTAGGTCTACAAATAATTGCACACAATCATACAATGGTTTCTTTTTAAAAAAGCTGTCTCGGAGGACTAGCTCCAATAATATTTGAATACTCTTTGATAGTAACTGCAGCCACTTTTTTCTCTATAAATTAATGAAGTACTACTCACGTTATCATCAAATTGCTGGATAGGACGTTCTCTCAATTTGTATCCAGATGCATATGTACTTTCTTCTGTATCAACTTGATCAAAGCACTGAAAAATAAACACAAACGTTTGAAATCTATGGAATATCATTACAACAGCATGAATTAATACATTCCATACATGTATACATTACTGAGTGACAAGAAATATAATATACATTTTATATACCAGTCATGTGCATAAAAAATGAATGAAAAATGTAATTTCCCTGTTAGTTCACAAGGTAACAGTGGACAGGAAGCCATGTGACCCTTTAGATACCCGGAAGCATTATTTTTACTGAAATTGTTCTCACTACTTAGATATATGTAGTATGTGGTAAAAGTAGAAGCAGCACAAATTTCAAAGTCTTCGGTTTGACCCCTTTATTGAAACCTCAACCTTTGGTTCTCATGGTGAACAAGACGGTTTTAAAATTCAAAAGGAAATGACTATTGAAATTGCTATAATGAATAAAACTAGGAGTATGACGACAAAAAATCATCCAATGTACTGTCAAATTGTGCTGTAAACGGTCAGATCTGCATAACATCATAAATCAGATTTTTTTTCAAATACCATACCTCATTATAACATTCTGGCGTATTAGGAATTAGGTCTTTACACTTTATCTTACATCCATTACAAATTCCTGAAAATATATATAATTATTTTTAATGAAAGAAAAATCCTGTGGGATAATGATCCAAATTATAAATAACACCCTGCCCTTGCAAAGTCAGAATATATCAATTAAAGTGTGCATTTGATTACATTCAGCATGCTCAGAAAGTAAAATTATACATTTACATAAATATAATGCCCCCTCTACTATTTTTATATACATTGGTGTACTGGGCATTGAACCATAACTAGAATTTAGTTTCAATGCGCTGTTTTTGCTAAGGGACACCATTAAAAGACAAAAGTTCAATATAGGATAAAAAACTTAATTCACATAGTTTTTTCACTGACACCTCCCCCCCCCCCCCCCCCCTTAACTGAATTTGGGAAAAATTGATAGACCATTATGGATATATGTAAAAGTGATGTTGGATAAACAAATTTGCAGCAATTTTTACCCCCCCCCCCCCAAAAAAAAAACTATTTGATTAAAGTTTTTTTATCCTTCATTGATTTTTTAATGTTGTCCCTAAGACATCAGTTAAAAGATTTTACATTGCACTAAAGTGCAAATATGTGGATTTTCTTCATGACCAGCAATTTAGATATCTTTGCAATAATAAATAATGTTTTACCTGAACCTACAGGTTGAAGACATCCAAACTTGTTAAGGATAGTTTTGCTCATTAATGGAGTCACTCCTTTTTGTGGCTGCTGATTTCCTTTATGCAACGGGAAGATACACTTTTTACTTGGTTTCCAATTTATTCCTAGACTGTATCTGTGGTATGGACAAACAGTCATTTCTTGGTCGAACCTTGAAAAAAAGAATGATTTCATTTTTTGAACTGCTTTTATTTAGGGATGCAAACGAGTACTCGTGTATCACTCGGTTGTACTGAGTATCGAATACCAAAATGATACTTGACTAATAGGTCTCCTGTTAGAAGGTTGTAGTTTTCTTAAGCTTAAACAAAAAATATTTTTATTAAGAGGGCCTCCCGGGAAATTTAATATAAGTTTGGTAAAATTTGTCTCAGTAGTTTCAGAGCAGAAGACTTTTGTCAAAGATAATGAAACGAAAACGGATGACGGACGCCAAATGATGAGAAACGATCACTTAGCTCTTTGGGCAAGGTGAGCTATAAATAAGTAGTTTTTGAAAATTAATTTGGAGTTTATTGCAGATAACACTTATCAATGGTTTTTTTTATTGTCAGTGTGATAAGTATACAATTAAAAATTATAAAGTTGCAATTGGTCATGTTTAATAAATAAAAAACAAGAGGCTCTCAAGAGCCTGAATCGCTCACCTGTATTTCAGAGGAGAAGATTTTTAAATAAGAGCAAACATGATGAACAAATTGTGTAAAATTGTCTTTAAAGGGCAATAACTCCTTAAGGGGTCAATTGACAATTATGGTCATATTAACTTTTTTGTAGATCTTACTTTGCTGAACACTATTGCTGTTTACAGTTTATATATATCTATAATAATATTCAAAATAATAACAAAAAACTGCAAAATTTTGTTAAAACTACCAATTCGGTGGCAGCAACCCAACAATGGGTTGTTCGATTCGTCTGAAAATTTTAGTGCAGATAGATCTTGACCAATTAAACAATTTTACCCCTGTCACATTTGCTCTAAAAGATTTAGTTTTTGAGATATAAGCCAAAAACTGCATTTGACCCTTATGTTCTATTTTTAGCCATGGCGGCCATGTTTGTCAATGGATACAAACTTCGGATACAATTTATAAACAACATACCTTAAGGAACATTTAGTTAAAGTTTGAAGGTAATTGGCCCAGTAGTTTCAGAGGAGATGATTTTTAAATGTTAGCAAACTTGATGAACAAATTGTGTAAAAATTGTCTTTAAGGGGCAATAACTCCTTAAGGGGTCAATTGACAATTATGGTCATATTAACTTTTTTGTAGATCTTACTTTGCTGAACATTATTGCTGCTTACAGTTTATATATATCTATAATAATATTCAAAATAATTACAAAAAACTGCAAAATTTTGTTAAAACTACCAATTCGGTGGCAGCAACCCAACAATGGGTTGTTCGATTCATCTGAAAATTTCATAGCTGATAGATCTTGACCACTTGAACAATTTTATCCCATGTCAGATTTGCTCTAAAAGCTTTAGTTTTTGAGATATAAGCTAAAAACTGCATTTGACCCCTATGTTCCATTTTTAGCTATGGCGGCCATGTTTGTCGATGGATCAAAACTTCGGATACAATTTATAAACTAAATACCCTAAAGAACATTTATTTAAGTTTGAAGGTATTTAGCCCAGTAGTTTCATAGAAGTTTTTTGAAATAGTTTACGAGGACAACAGACGACGATGACAGACGCCAAGTGATGGCATAAGCTCACATGGGGCCCTTAGGGCCCCGGTGAGCTAAAAATGGTTATAAAATTAGAGTGCTAAACAGTCCCAAGCTGAGCAGAAGCTTATATATGTTATACAAACAGGAAGATGTGGTATGATTGCCAATGAAATAACTCGGGGTTCTCATTACAGATTTTTCAAATTTTCATGAGTCCAGGACTCACAGACTCACCATATTGAGAGTTATGAAACTCTCCACAAGAGACTAAATGACTTAGAGATTAATTATAGGTCAGGGATTTTCCAACCCTCATTTAGGGTCAAAATTTGGGTCCCATTCCCAATGAGAAATATGCTCTTTTTTTCCCAATTTTCAGCTGTAAAATTCCCAACTGTGATTACATTGTTGCGAGATTTTGTTGGTGTCGTATCATTGTTTTATGTTTACAAATCTCTTGAATCTTGTTTGCAATTTATGCAGTTATTCCTTCTCAGAATGCATGATTTAGCACCTAATTTTTCATAATTTTCGGGGTGGGGGGGCCTTACCCAAGACCCCCCTAGAAAGTTGCACATGCTGAAGCAACATTGTGCAGTGTGCCCTCAGAATAACCATACTAATATATTTTCCCCAAAGCCAACATTTCATGAACTTTTATTCCCAATTGCATGTGCCCCGTCCCCTAAACACTAAAAAAAATCACTGAATTATAGGTCAGGGCGGTTAACAATGAGCAAAACATTTACAATGTACTGCATAGTCAGATATAAATGGGCCCGAAATGCAAACTGTGACATTTTCCACATTCTGCATCATACCAATTATCTTTTTGAATTTTATAAAAAAAATCTGTATCAAATACACGTATATATGTCCAGAAATAATTACTTGCCTATTATTGTTGTATTCAAAACATTGAAAGAACATTTAGTAAAAAAGTATAATGGACAGAACCAACCAAATCGGGAAGGCACTGGCTACGGTTACATGGAAATGTAACAATAATAAAAATATTATGGTTACATTGGAGACTAATTGCTGGAATACAAGGTTGGGTAAGGATCCGATTAATTATGACTGTAACAATAATATTTGTGTCTACGGTTACATTGCTTTATTGAACATTATATAAATGATCTTCAATGTACGCTAGATTTATTAAACTTTAACCTTCTGTAGTTTTGTTGATTATTTTTTTTCGCCAATAAGAATGAAATTACAATCACAAAATATCTGAAAATTTACTCTAAAATTGAAAACACTGATTCCACCAGTTTCAACATGTCGGCAAATGTTGACATCAATCACTGTGACAATTGACTTGTATTTTTCAGTTTTATTGTTTTTCCCCAGCTATGCTAAGCTGGATATTGAAATCGGAAGTGAACATTAAATCAATTATGGACGACAATGAAATCATATTACAAACTCAAATGCTTCCAAAAAAACAAATGGATAAAAATATAAACATCGAAAGAGTAGAAAAATATTTTTCACCTGAAACATGACAAACATTGATTGATTGATTGTTGGTTGCTTAACGTCCAGTGGCAAATATTTCATACATATTCAGGGCGAGAACAAATTAATAATAAATACAATAGGTAGGTTCTGTAAGAGGGGCGTCCGGGATTAAGGTCGGAGAAATTTAGCCTGCCACGGGAAATGAGGGTATATTGGATAGGGACAGAAATTTAGCCTTGCAACAGGTCACCTACGGACCCCTCAAAGAGTTGTTGCAAGGGTTCTTAACGTGCAAAGAGCGTGGCACTCTCTTTACACGAGGCATTAGATTTAACGTCCCCATTCTGACCTGACGTGGCTGCAAATTTGTACATCCCGCACAGCCAAACGGATGCCCCATTTTAGCACGGGTTTTACTGCCGGTCGGAGGAAGACCAATGGTGACCATACTTCTATTCCCCAGTCACCCTTGGGGGCTGACAGACATTGAAAGTTGCTTTAACTTTCATAATGGGATATTGCAGAATGGAATTGTACAGTATGCAATACAGACGTGCAAATTGCTGCATCACTCGTTTGTGATGGCTGCTTAGATTATGGTTTCACCAAAATGCGTCAGACTATAACATGTCGCTCCCAAAACAACATACTGTACATTGTATATAAAAAAATAAAAATTGTATGCAATATTGTAAAATATAAATAGAAGTTTTTAAGTTTAATTTTAATATATACATGTATAGTCCAAGCTGGCAGCATACATTTGGAAGTGCAAAAATGTAAGATCATGTAACAATAACGCAATGTAACCGTAGACTCAATTATTACTGTTACATTTCCATGTAACCGTAGCCAGTGCCAATTGGGAATGGTGTATGAGCGAAACGACAAAAGGGTGAATGGTTTCATGGCCTAAAAGTCTCAAGAGCACCACAAGTTATTGCATAAATTAAATACATTTTGTACATGTACATGTAATCATTTGCACTTTGTAATATTTTACAAAAAAATATATCAAATGAATTGCACAGTAAATCTTAAAATGTTTATAACCCATTGGGGAAATTTGTCCCAAGCTAGAGCTTTAACCCTCTTGCTGCCAGAAAATACGACAGCTCAACGTCAGTGATGTCTAACAAAATTTGATATATGACGTCACGCCAAAATGACCGTTACATTTAGGAATCATTGAAGAAAACTATAACTATGTTTAATCTCTTGTCTTTTATTTGAAAATGATACAACAATGAGAAGACGCTTGCATAATTTTAAACATGGACATATGTTTCAGAAAAAGGGAGAAGGTTTGGTACCATTAAGACGTTTAATCCCGCTGCAAATGTTTGCACCTGTCCTAAGTCAGGAATCTGATGTACAGTAGTTGTCGTTTGTTTATGTAATTTATATGTGTTTCTCGTTTTTTTATATAGATTAGACCGTTGGTTTTCCCGTTTGAATGGTTTTACACTAGTAATTTTGGGGTCCTTTATACATTGTAGCTTGTTGTTCGGTGTGAGCCAAGGCTCGGTGTTGAAGGCCGTACATTGACCTATAATGGTTTACTTTTATAATTGTTTTTTTGATGGAGAGTTGTCTCATTGGCACTCATACCACATCTTCCTATATCTATACATGTGCCCCTCCGTCAGTCGGTATGGACACGTGAGTTTCGGGTTTGTGTTCAGATTTTTTCTTTCTTCGTTTTTTTTAAGCAGGATAGGGTAAATATTACTATCTACACTGTTCCTAATGATTTGAGGAGATACCATTTGATTTTTATTAGGGGGGGGGTGGGGGCGGTAGGATGACATTTGAAAAAAAGGCAGGTCGGAAGTTTTGATTATAAACAAAAATCAGGATGTGCAACCTGTCAAATAAAAAGGCAGGGTGACAACTTATGTAAAAAAAAAAGAAAGGATAAACTAATTAAAAAATGGCACGACCAAATAAACATGATAGAGTGAAAAATTAAAAGGCAAGACAGAGATAACAAAAAAAAAATATGCAGGACAAAATTTTTCATCCTAGCACCACCCCCAACCCCTAAACAATCAAATGATAGTTCCCTAAACAGCTTGATGGATGGGTGTGCTGCATATTTACCAATAAGACTCAAGTTAAGAACCCAAGTGACTGTGGTTTGTCCGATGGGACTGGGAGGCATAACAAAATACACCTTATGTCATGAACATATCGTCATATGTCATGAATGATGATGTTTATCATGGATGTTATTACTTATTCTATCTTTGTTGGTATTAGCGGTATTACTTATTTTGAAAACAGAGTGTGGGGACAGAGTCAGCATATTCATTTACCTGAAAATACCACATCTCAGTGCTATCAACTCTCCTTCACTGCCAACGGCTGGTTCATGTATAGTTTGGTGACCTCCACACAGTCTAAGATCTTGCAAATGCCGCGTTATGTCTTTGTCACATTCCGCCAGCTTTCTTACACTTTTATCCTGTTTATATACAGGATAATACCCGCATGTGTGGGTTGAAAACAGACTAAGGCTGCACTTCATGTCGGGCGGGACCGACTCGTCTGCCATTTGTTATTGTTGTTGTGCAGACTACGCGCCTTTTTTGAAAAGAGGTAACCAAGCAAGGGAGATAAACAACACGGTGAATGACGCGTTTCAATTATTTTACTTTAGTGAATAACATTTTTCAAATAAAAATTTCCAAACTTTTTATTCATTAAAAGAGAAGATATGTATCAAATGATTTCAAATATAAAAAAATATGTGTGCTAAGCATCTGCTGTTTACAGAAAATCAATATTGAAGTTGACCTACTTTCAATGCGTTACACTGTTGTCTATGCAGACGGCGAATGCATTTTATCTATTTTTTTCTAGACAAATATGGCATACATTGATGTAATACTATGGTTTTGTCACCTTTATTAATGGATTACAAAGTTCCCAAAATTTCACCATATTCCGTGTATATGGACTTATCAGTTTTTATTTGATTTGCCTGATTCTTACACGGACCTGTACTTAAAGCCTTGAAAACTAAAAAGTAGATGACCGTTTCATGCTTTGCCCAGCCGGACTTTTACCGGACATTATACAAATGTACGGCATATATGACCGTTTTGGAAGCCTTGGTGTATCTCCTACCATATCATTATTATTTGCTTTTAAATATAAATCAGAAATAACCAACTTAAAATGGAAAATTTTAAAAGAAAAAAAAAAGGAAAAAAAGAAAAAAAAGGAAAAAAAAAAAAATCCCCTCCCCCCAAATTTTTTGAACCCCCTTATGATTCATCACCCCAAACTCAATCCCAGCCTTCCCTTTGTGGTATGGTACCTTGCAGTACAATTTCAGAGAGATCCATACACTTGAACACAAGTTATTGTCTGGAAACTAGAAAAATGTGTTTTTTGGCCCCTTTTTGGCCCCAAATTCCTAAACGTTTTGGGCAATTACCCCCAAACTCAAACCCAGCTTTCCCTTTGTGATATGGAACCTTGTAGTACAATTTCAGAAAGATCCATACACTTACACTCAAGTTATTGTCATGAAACTAGAAAAATGCTTGTTTTTTGCCCCTTTTTTGGCCCCTAGTTCCTAATTTTTGAGGCAATTATCCCCAAAATTAATCCCAGCATTCCTTTTGTGATATGGAACCTTGTGGTACAATGTCAGAGAGATCCATACACTAACACACAAGTTATGTCTGGAAGTTACAAAAATGCTTATTTTTGGCCCCTAATTCCTTTACTGTTGGTACCATAACCCCCAAAATCAATCCCAACCTTCCTTTTGTGGTATTGAACCTTGTGGTAAAATTTCATAGAGATCCATTCACTTAAACTAAAGTTAGAGTGCGAAAACTAATGTGTCTTCGGACGACGACGACGCCAACGTCATACCAATATATGACCACAAACATTTTTTTGCGGTCGTATAAAAATTGTTTATTAGAAGTTTATCAAGTGGTTTATATTGAATATAATACTGGTAACTAACATATCAATTGAAATACCAAAAGTTACCATAGTATCACAATCTGTAAATGTTAACTCCAGATTGACAGTTATGAGAATATCTGGATGGAGTTTACAGCATAGAGACTATTGGGCAAAAAAATAGAGGAAACAAGCATTCTGAGAGTATTGCATGGCAATACATAGTCCCCCACCAGTTAAAAACTAATTGTACTGGAACAAAATGCTAACTTGATCTATAACTTGTCATGGTGTAAACTATATCACAAATATCAAGTCAATATCTTCAAGCATGACGAAAAAAAGTGCGGAAAACTGATAATTTAAGTGAATTTTCTAAGTCCAAGGACCATAACTCTGCAAAAAATCATCAAACCGAAATAAAATTCAAACTTGGTCTGTAACTTGTCATGATAAAACTATATACCAATTATCAAATCAATATCTTCAAGCATGACGAAATAAAGTGCGGAAAACTGATTATTTGAGTGAATTTTCTAAGTCCAAGGACCATAACTCTGCACAAAATCATCAGACCGGAACAAAATTCAAACTTGATCTGTAACTTGTCATGATAAAACAATGTACCAATCATTAAATCAATATCTTCAAGAATGATGAAAAAAAGTGCGGAAAACTGAATATTTGAGTGAATTTTCTAAGTCCAAGGACCATAACTCTGCACAAAATATCAAACCGGAACAAAATTCGAACTTGATCTGTAACTTGTCATGATAAAACAATATACCAAGTATCAAATCAATATCTTCAAGCATGAAGAAAAAAAGTGTGGAAAACTGATTTGCCGGACTCACAGAAGGACAGACAGACAGACAGACGGACGGAGTGCAAACCTAAAGTCTCCTTCGACTTCGTCTGTAGGGGACTAAAAATGAGCTGAATATAAAGAATAGAGAATAATATGGTACTAATATATAAAGAATAGAGAATAATAGGCCAAAAAAATAAACATACGAGAACAATGACCTTTACATGTACTACTAAAAGAATACAGAAATGTCCCCACTCCAGACCCTCTTATAAGAAGAGTTAAGAAGAAAACCATGAATCATATAATCATTATGCTGAAACAAAATAAAGTTTAGTTACTTTATTTACCAAATTGAAACATTATAAAAATATCAGAAACTTACTGTTTTTTCCAATGAGGTAAGCATTGGCTGTAAGTGTATGAAACAGTGTCCACATGGAACATGGGTATCCTCTGTACCTGGGTTCACTCCCCTTACAACCAACCCAGCTAATTGTTTCTGGTAAATACGTATCTACAGACTACAAAGAAATAAAATAATTAGTAATTATCTCCCCTTACAGCCAACTTGGTTAATTAGATCTGGTAAATATGTAGCTGCAGACTACAAATAAATAAAATAATCAGTAGTTATCTCCCCTTACAACCAACATACCTAATCTTATCTGGTAAAATATATCTACAGATTACAAATATTTAAAATAATCAGTAGTTATCTCCCCTTTAATCTAACCCACCTACTTAGATGATCTGGTAAATATGTATCTACAGACTACAAAGAAATAAAATAATCAGTAGTTCTCTACCCTTACAACCAACATACATAATCTTATCTGGTAAAATATATCTACAGACTACAAATATTTAAAATAATCAGTAGTTATCTCCCCTATAAACCAACCCAGCTAATTAGATCTGGTAAATATGTATCTACAGACTACAAATAAATAAAATAATCAGTAGTTATCTCCCCTTTAAACCAATGCAGCTGATTGTTTCTGGTAAACATGAATCTACAGACTACAAAGAAATAAAATAATCAGTAGTTATCTCCCCTTACAACCAACATACCTAATCTTATCTGGTAAAATATATCTACAGACTACAAATATATAAAATAATCAGAAGTTGTCTCCCCTTACAAACAACACAGCTGATTTTATCTGGTAAATATGTATAGACAGACTACAAATAAATTAAAAAAAAATCAGTAATTCTGAATCGATAACTAACTGAACAAGAAATTGCATGCATATTGTGCACCCCTTCCTAAATAGACATTGACTAAAAATTTCATGCTCTCAAGTGGAGTTATTAAATTTCAAAGTATTATCTCACAGAGGGTGACTACACAGTACAATCATCATTATAAAGTGTTAGTCCAAATATCAAATCATTCCTTAATAGAAGAGGTGAGTTATATATATAAAAGTCACAGCAGAACAGACAGAACTATGATTGATAGTGGTCTCATTGGCAATCATACCACATCTCCTTGTTTTTATATAGACAAGTTCATTGCAGAATAAGTTGTACTTCTTGACCCCTTCTTTTACATTTATTTTTCAAATTATAACGAAATATTTTTGGCCAGTGCCCATATCACAATGAATCAAAACAAACATATATTTACCTGTAAACTGTCTATATAATACACCATGACTTCTCCCGGAAGTCCTGAAGAAACAGAATCAAAACCAACATATTTACCTGTAAACTGTCTATATAATACACCATGACTTCTTCCGCAAGTCCTGACGACACAGAATCAAAACAAACTTATATTTACCTGTAAACTGTCTATATAATACACCCAGACTTCTCCCGTGAGTCCTGAAGACACAGAATCAAGCCAAGTCTTTATTCTCCGTAAAAATTTCTTCAGATACTCTTCACCTGGGAAATACTACAAAAATACCCCACATTCAATTGACTGATACAGAAAAGTTCAAAAATTATAAGTACATTAAATAGAAATTAAAATTAATAAAAAAAATGTATGTTGCAAATGAACTACCTGTTTACATAGAGTTGTCTTTCATTGTATTTTTACATTTTTTTGTATTTTGCATTTATTCTACAAATTTTGGACAATTTCTTAAGAATGTCAGCATACCTTTGTTAGAACTCTAATGAAATCTTTAAGTGCCTGTAGAGCCTCTCCATCAATAGATCTCTGTATAGCTATTTCTTGTCTGAAGCTGTAGGATAGTGCTGACTCTAAATCTGACATATATACAACTGTCCTGAAATACAAATCACACATTTTTTTAACACTTTTCAATCTGCCATATTCAAAACTGCTTAAAAAGTAAATTTGTGTCACTCATTAATGAAGATGTCCTGAAAATACATACACTGATACATCATGATAAAGAGTACATAACATTGGTGTTTTTTTATTCCCTTAACTATATGATTGGCATTGAAGCATGACAATAACTAAGTATAATCATAAATATATATTGAATATATAAAGAACTTTATCATAAACTTGAAAAAAAGAAATATCCACCTAAATGAAACGATTGTATCTTAAGATTTTTATATTCTTCATTTTTGCAGTGAAAACAGATTTTATTGAAAATTTACTGAAAAAGAAAAAGAGTTTGAAGTATATTTTGTTTTCATATTGATTTTTAAAAATATGTGTCTGGTAATATGGTAATCCATAAGATTCTGTCTCATTGACTTCCACCTAACAAGTCTTTTATTCCAACAACATCCACAAAGGTGACTGTGGAATAGATATATGGTCACTTGGTCTTCTTCCAACCAGCAGGATAGCCCCACCAAAGTGGGTCATCTGAAGGCTGTGTGGGATTGATGTATCAAGCACACAGCCACATACGGTCAGAATGGAGACGTTAAATCTGATGCCTTGTGTAGAGAGAGTTCCACTCTGCACTTTACGAACCCTTGCAACAACTCTTTGAGGGGTCCATAGTTGCCTGTTGTAAGACAAAATTTCTGTCCCTATCCAATATACCCTCTTTTTCCAAATTCCCCTGACCTTCATCCTGAACGGCCTCTTTAACAGGACCTACCTGTTGTATTTATTGTTAATTTTTCTTGTCCTGAACATTCATGAACTATTTGCCACAGGAGGTTAAGCAAACATCAATCAATATTGCAATAACAAATTGAGTACTGTTTCAGTGCAATGTAATCCATAATGATCATATCTTTTTTAAACAGTCAAAATACCAGTAAAATCAGAAAATAGCATCTGAATTAGTCCTTAAAGCTTAATTTCTAATCCAAGTGGAGCTGGGAACAAACAAACCACACACATTGTTCATCAATAGTCAACAACTACTTTTAAATTCAGAAATTTTAGCAAAGGTTTTTCTCATTGGGAAAATTGCAGGGAGAAAGGTTACTTGCATACAGTACTTCCTAAAATTTCAATAAGGCTACCCTTAAAAAATTATTTGTTTGATGTTGCCTACACATGCCTCATAGGGAGGTAGGGATTTTAATTTTTTTTTTACTAACAACATCAGTTACATGATATAGAAAAGAAAACAACGTTAGAGCAGTGAAAAATCTTTTTAAAAAAAATTGTGTCATATTTCCAACAATTTTTCAGGTAGGCTGCTTTTTAAGTTGGTAGGTAGGCAAAATCAAACAATTTAAGTTACCGTATATTGGGTTTTTTTCGCGTCTGCTTTTTTTCTGGATTTGATGACAAAATTGGCAGGTTAAATTTTTACTGTATTATTTTCGCTGAATGGGAAAATACTAGGGATGTCAACAAGTACTCAAGGATCGTTTGGTAGTACCGAGTATCCAATACCAAAATGGTACTCGAGTAATCGGTTTCCTGTTAGAATGTTGATACCTTCTTAAAGAAAAAATATTTGTATTAAAAGTGCCTCCCCGGAAATCAAATATTAATCAAAATTAAAATACAGTTCAAATGTTTGCGTTTAATTGTCATTTAAAGTTCCTTTGAACAGAGTTAGGCTATGAACAAGAGCACCTTTCCAAAGCTTACACTTTTAGCTAATGGTGTCATTCCACCACCTCTACCATCAGAGCAAATCAAATATTTTCATCAGTAGGACTGTTAGTTAGGTAACAAAGTCTAAAAATCAACTTGTCCCAAAAAAAGTAGACGAGATAATATTTCTAAATAAGAACAAATTCGTTCGTGGCACCCTGTGTCGACCCTCAGAGAATGGTTAAAGGCATCAGTAAGTTCTAATCATCTCCCCTTTGTTGATCATTACATGTGTTTCTTTACGATTCCCAAATACTGTTGTTTGAGTAATCATTTTCTGTAGATGTTTATTAATTAATTGATTAGATTATTGCCAGTTTACATAATTAGTACATGTAGTAAATGAGCTATTAATTATGGTATAAAATTCCTGGGACTATTATCTAGTCCTAGGTAATAATGTTGAGGGTTTTACATTCATAAGACAACTACCCACAATACGTAAAATGCGTATAATTTCCATTTTGTAGATGTTTTTCCGAGCGAGTACTCGAGTATCGCTTGGTAAATTCAACGAGTACTCGATTAGTAAATCTTCACCCAGTTGACATCTCTAGAAAATACACGCAAAAAAATAACTGTATTGTATTGTTAAAGTAGTAAACAACATGAACTTAATGAACTAACAGTTAGTCGATATCAAATAAATAAGAGTTCTACAAACAAAACATACACTTTCAAGGAACGTAAAATATTTATATTGGAGTATGTTAAAAGTTGAAGGTTTTGATCCTTACAGGTATACACATATCCGTGTAAATGTAATCTATTTTATTTTTACATTACATGCAAAATGTTCGGGTTATGACACCAATCAACAGAACGTCGCTAACTAACATTTTTAACATGTCACTGATTGTTGTGTTGTCAAAAGGTGTGACATGTATGATTAGCTAATTAATTATTACGAAAACAGAGATCTTAATTAGGTATGCATGTTCTTGGGATCTGTTGAACAACACAAAACACTCCATAATTAACAGTCTTTCAAACAATCATAAATCTTGGAATATGCAGGGAAATTTACGTGGGGTCAAATTTTCATGTTTCTTTGGGTGCAGAGAACAAAGTGAAAATTAAACACACATGAAAAAAACCTGATATTCAATATTTTTTGGCCTAATAAATCTTGCACTTGTGTCCATTGATTATCAATCCCAATAATTCAGTGCACACAAATATTTTATATTTACATTTCTGTGGAATAGTATAAGTCAGTGAATCAAACCTTACCCATTAGTAATTGCCGTTGTTTGCATCTTAACAGTTTTTTCTGCCATCTTATGGTCTTCTTGTGTCTCTCCATTATCATCATGATCAGCACCTATAAGCTTTTTAATAATCGCTACAATGGTTTCACGGTCATCAACTCCTCTGTTAAAGAAGAAAAATCTTTTTATAATAATACTGTTTGTTCTCATTTATATATTGGAACTTGCAACTGTCTATTATTATGGAGAACTTACAAATTGAAATGTAAAGGTAAATCTTTATAGTATCTTATCATCATATGTATACATTTTGATTGATCAGTTGTATAACAGATAACAACAACTGCTAATTTTAAATAAATCAATCACTTTGAAAAGTTGTTTTG
Source organism: Mytilus californianus (assembly GCF_021869535.1). Taxonomy (NCBI): domain Eukaryota; kingdom Metazoa; phylum Mollusca; class Bivalvia; order Mytilida; family Mytilidae; genus Mytilus; species Mytilus californianus. Next base: position 4,631,660 of record NW_026262668.1, read on the forward strand.
ACATCTACTTTTGGAATTTCAGTACCTTTTATATTATCAGCTATTAATGAATGAAAGATATAGGGTAGATGTATCTTTTATTTTAAACTTAAAATATGCCACTTCCATATATGGTTTTGTGGTTTTAGTTTTTGTGGTTTTTAGAAACATAAAACAAATATGTATGTTTTTTTTCTCAAAATAGGTATTTTTAAACCCAATACATTATAAATAAATAAATTATGATACATTTTGTTCGGTAACAAAGCTTGCAGTACTCATCATGCTCATTTTCCATTAAATCTAGTTAAAACAAGAAATGATTGTAACAGGATGCTGTTACGAAGTCTCCCAAACGAAGCTTCCATAATTCGTAATTCCCAGGGTCGCCTGACATTGGGCAACGTCCAGTGAAAATTGGTTTGGTCCAGTAAAGTTATATGCATTAGTGATGCCTGGGGACTAACCTTGTATATCATTCAAATCATCTTGGCATGACAAACCAGAATATATATGGTTTAGGGGTGGGGATCTCGACCATTTATAAGATACTAGAACATTGGGGGTGGGGAGGAACCCCTGGGGACTGGCCCTATACGTCATTCAAATGTTCATTACATCACAAACAGGAATATATATGGTTTAGGGGTGGGGATCTCGACCATTTACAAGATACTAGAACATTGGGGGTGGGGAGGAACCCCTGGGGACTGGCCCTATACGTCATTCAAATGTTCATTACATCACAAACAGGAATATATATGGTTTAGGGGTGGGGATCTCAACCATTTACAAGATATTAGAACATTGGGGGTGGGGGGAACCCCTGGGGACTGACCGTATACGTCATCCAAATGTTCGAGACATGACAAATAGGAATATATATGGTTTAGGGGTGGGGATCTCAACCATTTACAAGATATTAGAACTTTCTCAAATGGCAGGGGGTCGGGATGACCCCTGGGGACTAACCCTGTATATCATTCAAACCATCTTAGCATGACAAACCAGAATATATATGGTTTAGGGGTGGGGATCTTGATCACTTAGAAGATATTAGAACTTTCTTAAATGGCAGGGGGTGGGGGTGACCCCTGGGGACTAACCCTGTATTTCATTTGATGTGCTTTATCATGACAAACCAGAATATATATGGTTTAGGGGTGGGGATCTCAACCATTTACAAGATATTAGAACTTTCTCAAATGGCAGGGGGTCGGGATGACCCCTGGGGACTAACCCTGTATATCATTCAAACCATCTTAGCATGACAAACCAGAATATATATGGTTAAGGGGTGGGGATCTTGATCACTTAGAAGATATTAGAACTTTCTTAAATGGCAGGGGGTGGGGGTGACCCCTGGGGACTAACCCTGTATAACATTTGATGTGCTTTATCATGACAAACCAGAATATATATGGTTTAGGGGTGGGGATCTCGACCATTTACAAGATATTAGAACTTTCTCAAATGGCAGGGGGTCGGGATGACCCCTGGGGACTAACCCTGTATATCATTCAAACCATCTTAGCATGACAAACCAGAATATATATGGTTTAGGGGTGGGGATCTTGACCACTTACAAGGTATAAGAACTTTCTTAAATGGCAGGGGGTGGGGGTGACCCCTGGGGACTAACCCTGTATTTAATTTGATGTGCTTTATCATGACAAACCAGAATATTTATGGTTTAGGGGTGGGGATCTCGACCATTTACAAGATATTAGAACTTTCTCAAATGGCAGGGGGTCGGGATGACCCCTGGGGACTAACCCTGTATATCATTCAAACCATCTTAGCATGACAAACCAGAATATATATGGTTTAGGGGTGGGGATCTTGACCACTTAGAAGATATTAAAACTTTCTTAAATGGCAGGGGGTGGGGGTGACCCCTGGGGACTAACCCTGTATTTCATTTAATGGGCTTTATCATTTAGAACATTTTCAATTAAAAAGATTGTGTCTATCACAAACGGTTTTCAATTTATAATCAACTGAAAATTTAAAAAAATAAAATCCCGTAGGGTTCTATAGTAAAACCCTCTTTACTTTTTGCCCCTCAAAGTACCCCTTTATAAACCCCATTGCACAAACAAAACCCTGATTGCACCACTAGACATGTTAGTCTAACATATTGTGAAACCCTAAGTTAATCTGACAAGCGGTTTTGGAGAACGGGTGCGGACAAGTTCAAATTTAAAAGCGGCGGAAGAAGAAGAAGAATAATAAGAACTGAGCAAAAACAATAAGTCTTCCCAAACTTCGTTTGGGAGACTTAATTAATGAAATCATTCTTTCACATCGTAAACTTTCCCACACATTTCCAATGTCACAATTTATGCTTATCTCATTGTCTCACAATATAAAGAGGCCATCGTTGGATAACAACACTTACACTGATTGACCTCATAGTATCATAACATGACTGGTGGCACTGTTAAAATGATTGACTTACTTGGCTATATGTTCAAACCTGCCATCACCACCATGGAGTAAGAATAATGAAGGTAAATGTGTCACTCCAAACTTTACTATGTTTTGATTGGTAACTGTTCTTATCAACAAATGTTTATACTGGCTTAAATCTAGTATCACCTGTAAACATGTAATAAACAAATTTAAATCCATAATTTGTATGAGCATTAGTAAGATTATTCTGGGCAAAACTGATTCCAGGTTAATAATGAGCAATCCTTCTAACTAAAAAGCTGAAACAAGATGCTAAAATGTGGTTATGTCTATACAAACTGACTTGTGTCAAATTGCACAAATATTAAGAAAACAAATTAAAACCATTTCAACCAAAAAAATATTAAAATGTATGCTACAATAATTAATATTGACATGGCTTTTTATATATGAGCCTAATTTTTTGTTTCATTATAAGAAAAATATTCAGATCACATCACCAACAAGGCAATCTACAATAATAACAATGGTCCAACCTTTTTACTTTTACTTTGGAATTCTTGTGTAGTTCATTAACTGAAAATTGGAATTCCATCACAATACATGGTTCACCACAGAATGAAAATCAAGGATTGGGGAGTGATGTCGTCAATTCTAAGACCCTCTTAACACCATATAAACTCATAAGACCCCCGTAAACCTAAGACCCCTTAAAACTAAAAGTCTTAAAGTTAGATGTGGACATATCTTGAGTAGGTATTTCAATACAAGGAAAAAATTATAATTGAGTTATCTTTCTTGTATTCAAGTGTGCTCCTACTTCTCGAGAGGATTATACACAGTAGAAGTGAATACAATCAATGGAAGCCGTCATGTTTTTTCTTATCAAAAGTGAGGGCAGGCAAAGACAAAATATATCTGAATTTGACATTTCATAGGAATTCATTTTAACCAATGTTTTTTTAATAAGTTCATTACAGTTTTCGTTTTTTTGTCAAGAGTTTTCATAATGAAACTTCGGTAAATGTTGCAAATTGTGTGGTCATATGTTGAAATGTCCAATGACATTGCTGACTGACTGATGCTATAATTTAGGGATGTCAACTCGGTGAAGATTTACTAATCGAGTACTCGTTGGATTTTCCAAGCGATACTCGAGTACTCGCTCGGAAAAACATATACAAAATGGAAACACAAAATAAAATCCAATTTACAGATTGTGGGGAGTTGTCTTATGGACGTAAAACCCTCCACATTAATACCTTGGACTAGATAATAGTCCCAGGAATTTTATACCATAATTATGAGCTCATTTACTACATGTACTAATTATGTAAACAGGCAATAATTTAATCAATTTGTAATTATTAATAAATATCTATAGAAAATTGATTACTAAATCAACAGTATTTGGGAATCGTAAAGAAACACCTTTATGATCAACAAAGGGGTGATCATTTAAAAGACTTTAACCATTCTCTGAGGGTCGACACAGGGTGCAACGAATTTGTTCTTATTTAGAAATATTATCTTGTCAACTTTTTATTGGACAATTCAATTTATCAACTTTGTTACGTAACTAACAGTTCTGCTGATGAAAATATTTGCTGTGGCGGTACAGAGGTCACCTTTGTAGAATGACTAGGACACGATTAGCTAAAAGTGCAGGCCTTGGAAAGGTGCTCTTGTTCATAGCGCATGAGGGGATTTTAAATGACAATTAAACTCAAACATTCGAACTGTATTTTTATTTTGATTTCACGGGAGGCGCTCTTAATAAAAAAAAATTCTTTAAGAAGGGAACAACATTCTAACAACAAAAAAAAATGATTAGTCGAGTATCATTTTGGTATTCGATACTCGGTACTACCAAGCGATACTCGAGTACTCGTTGACATCCCTACTATATTTGTATGATTTAATTTTGATGATCATTAAGGACCCATCGGATAATCAGATTACCTGTAACAACAAATGACACCTGTTGTGACTTGATTAGCTTGGGGTCGTAAACTTGTCATAAACTTTTTTAGTTGGGTTAGAGGTATCAGGTATTTAAGTACAATCTATTTTTGAAGCTTGGTCATATTGGTAGACAACAAAATAAGCGTGGCACATGAAAATCAAAAGGTGGCGGAGGGAAATTCAAGCATGGCGGTGTCCCACACTACAATAGGTCATGGTGATCCCTGCAATAACTATCATAGTTGGTTGTGTACAATATCATTTAAACCAAATTGTCTGAATACAATCATGTTCAGAAAGTATTGACACTATTTAATTTATGCACTGGCGGTTGATCTACTGTGTTGTTAAAAAATCAAATGATAACGTTCTATAATATAATGCATTAAAGCTTTAGAATTGTTACCTGTCTGCCGATATAAGACTCTTTATGTTCAAACAGTAGAATGACATGTTTATGAATATCTTTAGATTCTTCCCAGATCTGCTCTACAGTACTGAAAAATGATAAATTTATATTATGGGCTATTCCATTTGAATAAATAGGACAGGGGAGAACTCCCACAAATAAAAAATAATAAATTAGTCTTATTACAGAAAGATGTCAACTCCAGGTCCATATATATCTCCTTACAATGACATACTAAAATCTAATGTTACTCATTTGTAAAATAATCCAGTGCTTCATTTTATTACATTATTTCTTATACCTCTCACATTCATCTGATATAAAAACTGTATAACAGCAAAAAGAAATCATAAAAACCCAAATATCATAAATACACTCTCTAGTCAGCAGCCTGTAATTCAATGGATGTTGTTTGTTGCTGTATATCATATTTGTTTTTCATTTATTGTTTTGTACATAAATCAGGTCGTTTGAATTGCTTTACATTTATTATTTAAAGCCTTTTATAGCTTGCTATGCAGTATGGGTTTTGGTCATTGTTGAAGACCAAATTAGCTATAGTTGCTTACTTTTACATCATTTTTTTCTCTTGTGGAGAGTTGTTTCATTGGCAATCATACCACATCTTCTTATTTTTAAATTAAAAGTTAATAAATTGCTTCGCTGAGCGCAGCTGGATAAGACCGCAGAGGTCCAACCCTGAACAGTTGGGGCAAAAATGGACACAATATTCGTGCTTGATACAGGTCTGAAATTGGACTGTAATTAAATATTTGGCACATAATAGGTTTATGACACAGAATAACTGTAGTCAAAGGACTTAGTATTGGTTATATAATTTGAATTTATATTCAATTTTTGCTTTTGTGCAATACACTATGCTGTTGCGAATTGACCCCCCCCCCAAAAAAAATTTTTTTTTTTACCCCCCCCCCCCTTTTTTTTGCTTTTGTGCATTACACTATGCTGTTGCAAATTGACCCCCCCCCCCACACAAAATTTTTTTTTACCCCCCCCCCCTTTTTTTGCAAAAAAAACCAAAATATTTAAAGAAATTTTCTTTTTAATTTCTGAAATCTAAAATGAGAAAAAATTGTCCTCCCCCAACAATTTCTTTTTTACCCCCCCCCCCCCCCAATTTTTTTTACCTCACCCCCCCCCCCCCCCCCCCTTTATAAAAAAAAATCTTTCCCTCAAGATATGGTCATAATCTCACTTCAATTTTCCAATGGAGTTTGCAACCATAATTACCCATTTGAATACATCATAAAAGTCTTAAAATAGAAAATGACATACATAATCATGACTAAAATTAATATTCTTTAATCAGCATTTTTAATAGTAACTTCTAAAAATAAATTGAGAGCTAATCACCTCAAGACAATACAACATTTCTTTATACATAATTTTAAAGCAACATTGTACTTTTAAGTAATTGTCCATTAACCAGGAAACCCTTGTTTTTCCCCCTTTTTTGCCCGTTATTACTTAACGGTTTGAGCCATAACCCTCCAAAACCAATCCTAACCATCCCTTTGTGGTATGGAAACTTGTGGTCGAATTTCAGAGAGATCCATACATCTTTCCACAAGTTATTGTTATGTCTGGAAACTAGAAAAATGCTTATTTGGGCCCCTTTTTGGCCCTTAATTCCTAAACTGTTAGGACCATAACCCCCAAAATCAATCCCAACCTTCTTTTTGTGGTTGTAAACATTGTGTTTAAATTTCACAGATTTCTATTTACATATACTAAAGTTATTGTCTGGAAACCAAATGTCTTCATACGACGCAGACGACTACGACTTTTTTGCTGTCGTATAAAAATGATATATCCACCCAAAGGTTAGATTTATTGTTGCTTGATTAATGTCCAGTGACTTGTACTGTTGGCATTTTTTTTTAATATTCTGGACGAGAACAAATCACAAAGGTAAGACAAATTTGAAAAACTAACATCTATCATTTAAGGCTGTATAGTGAACTTTAGATGCTTGAATAGATTGATTATTGTTTGCTTTACGTCCAATCCCTAAATACATGCATATTTCAAATGAACTCATTGTTTTTCTGCCGTCTGATTAAGCAATATAACTGTCAATTTTTGAATACAGAATATTAGTATATTTGTATAAGGGCAGTCAGGGGTACTACTTGTACAAGTAATCTTTATTTACTTGAAGAAGTAAAAAAAATATACTTATATAAGTTAATTATAATGTTTGAATAATCTCCCCTTAATTTTTTCAAAAATTTACTTGTATAAGTAAATTTTTTTTACAATCCCACAAAAATTCTCAAGTTTTGAAATGTTAAAACATGCCTTTAATGATTTTTCCCAGGTTAGCTCATAATTTTTTATTAGAGTTCAATGTTTCATCTCATTAACTCAACAAAGAAACTGATTGCGCAAAGATCTTATGTATTTGCGCAAGGCCTTCAAAAATTGCTTCTTGGGGGCTTGTAAATGAGCAGTGTTCTGAAGATAACAGACAAATGAGATTTTCATTGTCCATGAAATTACACTTAAATGATTAGTTAAGACATCTGCAAAGGACAGAAAATTTAAAATTCTATTAGAGCAAAGAAGTCCTATGAATACAAGAAAAGAAGATAGGATAACTTTTTCACTTATATAAGTAAAAAAATCTGAATGTCTTAGGGACATAACTAAGCCAATTTTTTTTTTACCTATACAAGTAAATAAAATACACTTGTATAAGTATCCTAAAAATTTACTTATATAAGTATATTAATATTACTTCTTCAAGTAAATAAAAACTACTTGTACAAGTAGTACCCCTGACTGAAGGGGTTTAAAACAGAAATGGGAATATAAGGAATGGACTTGTATCTAAGGTAGTACAATGTATATATGCTTGGATAAACCATTTTTTACGGCATCAAACATCTTAGTACTTGTATTACAGTTTTTCATTATTCCATCAGTTGAAACTGTTTAAAAAAACAACAGTAGAGGTATTCTTGAAACATTGAAATAATGCAAAGTATATGGACTACTGATGATATCTATATAACTACAAAAAATACATATTATGCCAATCTAATTATACTGATCAGCATTAGACTATTTTATAGAAGTATCACAAGAGTTGTCACACGTGGAGCAGGATTTGCTAACCCTTCAAAATCACCGGAGATAACCACCACTTTTTAATTGGGTTGTCAATAATTTTCTGTGTAGTGTTTGTCTTTCATTGTCTTTTGTGTAATGTCATGGGTAGTTTCCCCTTGACTTACAAGTTTTAAATGACCCCTTAGTATCTTCTGTCTATTTTTCTAGAAGACAATCGTACCTGAGAGGCTGTAACGCTGGCAATGAGGAAGGTTAGTGGAACCTTCAAACTGACCTACATGTATGTAGTTTATAAAACTCCTACCAATGGAATCAATGTCCTGATCGTGGATCTCTTACCTGAGAGGCTGTAAAGCTGGCCATGACGAAGGTTTACTGGCACCTTCAAACTGACCTATGTAGTTTATAACTCTCCTACCAATGGAATCAATGTCCTGATCATGGATAGGCTCTCCTCTATACGCTTCATCAGCATTTGGTGGAAAAAACTGAAACAATGCATATTGGATAGAATAAATAAATGAGGAATGTGTCAATGGGGCACAGATGATGCCCCAGCTTGCATATAACGTTATAAATTTGTACTTGATCTGAGTTTTGTTGTAATAAGCATTGTGTATAAGTTTGATAACATTTGGTTGAGGCAAACTGAAGTAAGGGAACGGAAACGAAAAATTCAGCAATTTTTCAATTTGTAAAGGGGCATAACTTAATAACAGTAAAAGTGACGCCACCAAAATTCAAACTTGAACTGTGTTTTGTGGTAATGAACATTGCACATAAGTTTCATATCATTTGTTTGTGGCAAACTAAAGTTAGAGAATGGAAACTAATAATTCAGCAATTTTTCCATTTGTAAAGGGACACAACTCTAGAATGGTAAAAGTGACGCCACCCAAATTAACTTGATCTGTGTTTTGTGGTTATAAGCATTGTGTATAAGTTTCATAACATTTGGTTGAGAAACTAAAGTTGGAAAACGGAAACGAAAATTTCAGCAAATTTTGAATTTGTAAAGGTGACGCTACCCAAATTCAAACTTGATCTGTGTTTTGTGGTTATAAGCATTGTGTATACTTTTCATAACATTTGGCATGTTTGGTTGAGGCAAACTAAAGTTAGAGAACAGAAACGAAAAATGCAGCAATTTTTGAATTTGTAAAGGGGCATAACTCTAGAACGGTTAAAGTGACGCCACCAAAATTCAATTTGATCTGTATTTTGTAGTAATAAGCATTGTGTATAAGTTTCATAACATTTGGTTGAGGCAAACTGAAGTAAGGGAACGGAAACGAAAAATTCAGCAATTTTTCAATTTGTAAAGGGGCATAACTCTAGAACGGTTAAAGTGACGCCACCAAAATTCAAACTTGATCTGTGTTTTGTGGTAATAAGCATTGTGTTTAAGTTTCATAACATTTGTTTGAGGCAAACTAAAGTTAGAGAACGGAAACCAACTTTGGGACGTACATACGTACAGACGGACAAGGGTAAAACTTAATGCCCCCTCCGCTACGGCGGGGGCATAAAAATTTGCCTTTGGTAGTGCTGAGAAAACTTCCTGGTATCTCTATGTTTCTTTCTAATGAAGAGAAACTAGACATTGCCAGTAGTGACTATCTCAAAATTAATGTTAAAATGATAAACAGAATCAAAGCAGTGTTAATGGTCCATGCAGCAATGGTGCGATCTAAAGTTTTTCTTTTGTGTAATGTATATCTGTTATTTTGCTGATATAATTACAGGTGTCTATGGTATCTGTTGATCAAATACACAATTTATATACTAGACTCATAGTGATTTAATTTATAGCTTACCTTTGGACCAAAATTTAAAAGCAGGAAATGTGTCAGAAATTAAAAAAAAATACTCTAAGGTATCTTTTGTTATTGTTTTGCTCTGTTGAGTTGTTAACACAAACATGTTAATGTTTACCTCCACACCCCCTTTCATTCATCCTCATTTCACGGTAGTAACAAATGTTAACTTAAAATGGCTAAAGTTGTTAAAAAAGTATCATATTTATTTCAGAATTTGTAAAATCTTTAATAATACTATAACAGGATAACAGGTCAATTATTAAAAATTCATTCTAAAAAAATCTATCATGAAAACAAAAGCATTTTAAAACGCAGGTGTTGGCATTGATTTTTGTAGAATCAGAAAATGAACAATGGTATTGTGATGCATGCATTGATCATGTTGATCTCAACAGATTAGCTCTGTATTGATTTTTAACATGAGAGCTGATTTTAAGATAAAGAAAATAAGATAGACATATAAAATCCTATCAATCATTTTCTAAAGTTAAGTTTGCCCATTTGTCTATCAGAGCCAGCTGAGGTATGAAATTTTCATAAAGACTGGTGATAATTATAAAAGAAATCTCTGAAAATGACCAAAAATCAAGTCAGTAAAATAGTCCTACAGAAAAACCTACAGGAGGAACTTCATTCCACTGTTTTAAGTATTCCATAAAATTAAAATGGAGCTTTCTTCCATGGATTCAAAAATTTCTTAAAAGTTTCATCAAAGCATGCTCTAATAATTGCACAATTTGATGCATGAATAGCAGTATACTATACTGTCCAGTCTGAGTAAATTTGAAGTTAAATTCCTATATAAGGAAATCCAAAAAAATTTTAAATCAAAAAGGATCTTACTTTTACCAATCCCAACAACAAAGTATACAAAGCTTGAAGTAAATTGATCCAAGCATATTAGCGCTAAATCACAATATATATATGTGAAAAATAGCCAGACATCTGATGGTTTAAGTCTCTTTGGAACCGGAATGACAGATTGGAAAAATTTCTATTAAACTGAAAATGAGCTTTCTTTTACCAAAGCCATTTACAATTTTAAGCGTACTAGAAAAATAAATCTGAAGGTTAATATCGCATTACTCTGGAATGACAGAAATCAAAAGTCTTTCATCGTCATCATATATATATATATAATTATATATTAACCATTTAAATGAAAGTGTAAAAATTCAAGTAAATCGATCAGAACATACTCTAGTTAGTGTGCAAGGTGTTAAAAATTTACTAAATGCATTTTTTTTTTTATGTTTTTCACTTTTAGTTCACAGTATACAGAAAACATTGTATATTTATTTTTGGCCAGAAATGAGAATATCTGATAAGTAATTTTAAATATTTCTAACTTCATGACATGTACAACAACTATATCATGTATATACATAGGACAGATGTTACAGGTTTTTTTTAATCAAGTACCAAGTTTTAATTGATTTGCATACATTTCCATCAATTAAATTTTGACTAGTCAGCAGGCAAAATTGACAGGTGATTGATCAACGTGTACTCCATGACCTTACACTAGTTTAATAATTGAAAGAAAAAAAAAACCTAGTCTTAAACTTCTATGTCATTTGGTCTCTGGTGGAGAGTTGTCTCATTGGCAATCATACCACGTCTTCTTATTTTCATATTTACACTAGTAGCAGTTTATACTATATCCATCCCATGCTACAAATATTTCTTTATCAGTACTTGTTACATGTAAAAATATGTATGCATTTCATGTGTCCAAGTCAGGTATCATGTAAGAGGGTAGGACTGTCTTTTATCGCCAAGCGCCAAACGTCCCTTTTTCGCTACTGTTAGTGTCAAATGAGCCTCAATTCTTTATCGACATTCGTCAAATCTCATTCTGTAGCTACATTTAGTGTCAAATGGAGTAAAATATTTATTGTTAACGTTATTTTAACAAATATTTTACCATCATTCGTCATGTGGGGTACCCCATTCCTACCCATATGAAAGTGGTTTTCTTATGTCATATCTTCATTTTTTTTTTTTTATTTGGAGAATTTGGTGTTGACTGCAGATTCTTTAAATTCTGTTTAATTTATTCCCATATATAATTTCCTAGATTAATAAGGGTGTGATCATGGTGATTTAGAGATTGATATATTGTGTAGACAATGGTAGATGTCTGTCTATTGTTGATGACTGTATGTTACCCTCTAAATGTTTATATTTCAACTTATTTGTTTGTTTTTGTTGTTTAGTTGCTGCCTTATTTAAATGTACATATAAACCACATCTCCTTTTATTCATATCAGCAGCTTATATTACAATATTAATCATCTTTAAAAGAGCTTCAGTAGCAAATATTACAGCCATGTTTCAGTTGAAGACAGTAGGCACTTTTACAGTCGGAATTCTCATCACCTTTAATTTGACATATTTCACTATTCATTTTCATAATACGTAATCCACACATGTACATGTGTAGATATTTTTAATACAACCATGTGTGACATTTTTCATTACTGCCTGCTAACATATAAATAATAATATTAACAAATAAATAGATCAGAACAATTGTTTTCAGGTTGTAAAAATTACATTTCTTTTCAAAAGAATTCCAAATTCAATTGTAACATTATTACTTCATTTTTGTACTTAAAGGAAATCAAATTCAATATTACAATATTTATGTAACAGCCTTTTATTTAAGTATGTCATATGTTCTACATGTCAATACAATACTTGTACAATAATGGCTGGATAATCTTGTATGTCATATGTTCTACATGTCTGTACAATACTTGTACAATAATGGCTGGGTAATCTTGTATGTCATATGTTCTACATGTCAGTACAATACTTGTACAATAATGGCTGGGTAATCTTGTATGTCATATGTTCTACATGTCAGTACAATACTTGTACAATAATGGCTGGGTAATCTTGTATGTCATATGTTCTACATGTCAGTACAATACTTGTACAATAATGGCTGGGTAATCTTGTATGTCATATGTTCTACATGTCTGTACAATACTTGTACAATAATGGCTCAGTAATCTTGTATGTCATATGTTCTACATGTCTGTACAATACTTGTACAATAATGGCTGGGTAATCTGGTATGTCATATGTTCTACATGTCAGTACAATACTTGTACAATAATGGCTGGGTAATCTTGTATGTCATATGCTCTACATGCCTGTACAATACTTGTACAATAATGGCTGGGTAATCTTGTATGTCATATGCTCTACATGTCTGTACAATACTTGTACAATAATGGCTGGGAATTCTTGTATGTCATATGCTCTGCATGTCTGTACAATACTTGTACAATAATGGCTGGGTAATCTTGTATGTCATATGTTCTACACAACTACACTTACAGTAATTGCTGGGTAATCTTTTGTGACTAAGTTCTACTTGACTACAGTTACAATAATTTCTATTATTAACCTTTGTATGTCATAAGTTCTCCATGTTCAACAGGACTATACATACAATTATTGCTGGGTAATCTTGTATGTCATATATTAGTTCTACAAGTTCAACAGGACTATACTTACAATTATTGCTGGGTAACCTTGTATGTCATAATCTCTACATAGTGGTATGTTATCTTTCTGTGAACAATCAACTGCTCCAACTGAAATTACTTTCTGCCATCCTGAAATCAGTATTTTTCAAATTTTAATGGGTAAATATAATTCTTGATGGAAGATATATGACCGATGTTTTGTTTTTACATGTTTTATTTTCATAATATTTAGACTGTCAATTTACAACCCAAGTTTAAATTCTAGACAATCAGTTTGTAAAACAAATACGTATGCAAATTTCAACAGTACAAAAATTATCATAACAAAGACTAGTTGTGGAACCGTAGCTCTTAGGTCCTTGTGATATTTTTTGACAATTTGCGGACTATTTCATTTATGGTCGGCACAAATCAGAAAATATAATAAGGACTATTAGAGTAACGGTTTTGCAGCTAAACAAAGACAACCATCAAAAAGGTTCTTGACTTGGAACAGGTTTCTAACAAACACAAAACTAATATGATAGAAACATACATTTAAAACCAATCATAATCATTCCATTATTTATTTATTTTTTTAATTTGTCCACAAGACATTGCCATATCTGCCTTACCAGGCAACTGTTATATGTAGGGTTAATATTTCAAGCAGGTATCATTATTTTCCTACACATGATACTGATTTTCATATCAAAAACAAACTGAAAATGAAAATCTGGACATATAAATGTTGTTATAGTAACTCTTTGCTTATGGTATACCTTGAGACAGAGCCACTATGTTCCTTTAACCAGGGGATAGGGTATAAACACTGAAAATATGTCAAATTTCCACAGACATGAAAGGAAACTACATGTACATAGTCATGTCCAGTGCTCCAGCTAGAAATCAAAAGGGGCAGGGTGCCAGTGGAGGGCAGGGCACTTTTTTATGAAAGGAAAAGGCACTGCTCATTTCTTTTGTCTACCATTTGTATACGTTTCTGTGTGTATCACGAGTTCACATTCTTTTTTTTACTGTATATGTTGTTATTAAAGATGCATAAGTTGTTGTTTTGATTATTTATTCTATAAAATTTGCATTAGAAAATGTAATTCCTCATACGACATGTTCATAAAACATGTCAATACACATTCATACATCACATCACTATAAACCAATAGAGGCAAATTAACCTACTGTTCTCCCACGCCCTCCCCCCCTTTTTCCAAAAAAAAAAGACAACATAAACTAAACATCTCATAGTTAGCATACATGTGACAGAGTTGTCTTATTTCAAAATTTTCAGCTAGGGTTTGGCCCTCAAAACTTTTTTTCATTGTTTGTGTTAAGGAATTACTTAGTAAAGCATCATCAAGTTGATGTCATGATAGTTTAACTTCACACTACCCATTTATGTAGGATTGCAGCTTAACATCATCATAAAAATTGGTCATATAAATTTCTTATTTGATAATGTATAGAACATGGATTGCTAAAAGTATGATTATCAAAAATAAATTGCAATATATTTTTTTTTGGTATGTTCAAAGACAGTAAATATCCTTAAGGCAACATTCTTATATAATTTTGTATTCAATTGGTAATTTATTCCTATTTTTAATACTAGATAATATTTTAGGAGCACAAATTTGTAATAAGCTAAAACAGGGGAAGTAACTCCATATATAATTAATTTCTAAAACGTTTACTGTTTGTTTGTCGCTCACAAGTTGAGATGGACGGCGTTTCTGTGAAGGCATAGCTGTATTTTGATGACTTAAATTCTATTCTAAAGTCATGAAAGTCTTCATTTATACACTCTTCTTGGAGATCGAGAATGAAAATGCGGACCCAAGCTAAAAACACTCGCTGACACATTCATCAAATTTATGAGAAAAAGGTACATTGTCTTAATTAAATTACCTAGTTATTAACACCTTTGAAGTCTTATCCACTGTAATTGATTGTAATGACATGATTAACCTTGGGGCAATCACCTGTTGTCATATATGTAATTTAACTTTGTGATAAGAAATCGATGAAACAAAGGCAATTTTACCAAAACGGCACAAGGGTTTTTGGGAAAAAGGCGTCAGGGCAGAAGGGCGCGGATGAAGGCACCCAGGTCGCGGCTGAGGGCACCCAGGGCACGGCGCCCTTCTATTTTGGGCTAATGAGACCACTGATGTCCTTATTACCACCATGATGAAATCAAATGACAGATTACTTTTGAAAGACCTTCCATCAATCATGTCATGATCAGTTACTATGAGAATATTGGATATACATGTACACAAATGCAGAGCTACTTAATTGATTTGTACATGATGTAAGGGTTATTAATTTGAAATGACTTGTATTAATCCTTCACCATGATAACAGACTTCCTGGTGTCAGAAACTCCCTTGGTAGCTGAAGCACCGAAAGAATCACAGGTCAACTCGGTGGGAACAGAAAAACCTAAGTGATACATGTAGCTCAAGATTGATCTCCTGGTTAAAGTCAGGGGGTATGTCTTTGACTAGCCGAGGCTCCAATGTACTCATTATAGTTTAAACTCTGGTCTGGGTACCAGAGATGTGAGAGGGAGGATGAAAATTACCCTTCTTATGTACTCAAATTTTCCACACCCACCTCACAATCGAACCCAGGACCTTCAGCACTGTGGCCATGGGTCTTAGCCATTAGACCACAAACTCACACAGTACAGGTGCATCATGTGACATACATGTACATTTTTTTTACATGATAATACACGAACAAACTGTACACATATGTCATGATTAGTCCAAATAATTATGACGTCTTGAAAGGCTATTTTAATTTTTTTTCTGTGACACTTTCCTGTTGTAGGAAGGCGTCACAGAAAAAAATAAAAATAGCCTTTCAAGATGTCATAATTATTTGGACTAATGTCATGATATCATATGATACAAACAAAATGGGCCCCTTTTTCTTGGTAAATGATTGAAAAATTACAATACATGTCAACATAAGACAATGGTAATCAAACCTTTTGTTTTTGTCGCAAATTCTTTCCACTTAGGAGCAAAATGTATACAATGACCACACCAGCTGTTGTAAAATTCAATTATCCATGCATTTTCTGAACCAAGAACCGCCGGTGGGAAAGAATCGGTTGTTAAAATAACGACATCATCGCTGGATTTATAAAGTCCTTCGTCTCCAAAACATATCGTACATTTAAAAATGAGTAAAATCCAAAGGAAGACAAACATATTATCGTCATCGCTTTTCAACGTTGTATGTAAAAGTTTGATTGATCACAAGGCATCTGCACGTCAGCCAGAATAATTTCTTCCGATTTTTTTTTGACAACAAATTTCCGAACGGATTTAAAATAACTAAGTACCGACTGATAACTCTAAACAGCAAAGCGTCCAAACGCACCTGTTCCAATCTCGGCCCATAGCAAACTCGGTCAATAACAAACTCGTCCTCTCAAACTTGGTCGTCAAAATCGGCTTCTCAAACTCGGCTTATAATAAACTCGAACTATTAGAATAATTCAAATAAGATAAAAGATGTTATTAGAATAGATTGGAAACAGTGTCGTCAGGTCACAAAAGACGCTCTTTCATCGTATTGTAAAAATTGGTGTAAACGGGAAAAATCTGATAAAAAATCTCTTGATTCTTATTTGAATAAATGAATGGATGTTGTGGATATTCGAATATCACATTTTGAAAATAATTTAGAAACAAATAAAATATGTCATAATAAGCCTATTTCTAGAATAAGAACTCGCAAAGCGTTTTGTGTTTGTACCGGCCGACAGAGCAGCCAACAATGTGGTGGTGGTATGTCGTAAATACTACACGGACGTTCTTAAGGGCATACGATACAGTTTTGATCCCACGGTGAATTTTTGACGAAAGTTTGCAAACAAACTATTTTTCACCTAGTTAATTCAAATATGTAATAAAACAAATACCTTCATGTGCTACTTTTAGAGATAAATGGGGTCGAAATTCTAGACATTTACTGGAAATTTCGGTTTCTTGGACATTTCTATCCTTTGGAATGACATACCTAAGTTTTTTGTTTTAAAAGATAAACGCAAGCAGATTTTTGTAAAAAGCATCTGGAATATCTTTTCTACATAAACGCGCTTTAAATTTGTGTAATAATTCATTGGAAATTATTCATTTTGATCACATTTTGATGATTTTAGTTAAAGAACGGCATTTATTGCAGTATATTTATCTAATTTAAAAAAAAATTCATCGGTGATTTGTTCAGTCATAAAAATTGGCACAAATATTCTTCATACATAATCAAGACAAATGTCATTTTTAAAAAGAAGGGTCCATGAACACGTTTTCAAGTTATATCAGTCTGAATGATAGAAATTCAGTCGAAAATGCATCTTTTCCCGATATGTTACAGTTTGACGTCGTGAAAAATAACATTTTACGTTAGCAACGTCATTACCTCCCCTATAAATGTATCGCCGGTATGCCCTTAAGAATGAAATTTTAAATTCTTCTACATTCAAGTCCGAGCGCTCCACAGAGAGTCATATATTAAACATTCATATTATTACCACATCACAGCTCAAGGCCTCTTCTGAACATTTGAAGGTCCCTACTATGTATTGGTTACCTAAACTACACAAAAAACCAATAAAATATCGTTTCATCTCGGCCTCTAGTAAGTGTTCTACAACTTTCAGTGCTTTCAAATAGTTCCTTAACTACTACCAAAGAACTTATTATTAACTTTTGTAATAAAACATATGAAAATAGTGGAATTAACACTTTTTGGAGTGTAAAAAAGTCTTTTGATGTTTTAGATAAATTAAGTGCCCTTGATGGTCCTTTTGATTTGGTTGACAGTTTTGACTTTTCAACTCTTTACACCGTATACTTCCACACAATCTTATCAAACAAATGTTTTCCTACATCGTTTGGTAAATCTGAATGCAAATATATTTGCTGCAACTCATTTAAAGCATTCCTCTCTAATGAGAAAGGTTAATATGCTAGATATACTTACTGGAGGTGTGATGAGATGATTGAAGCTGTTAATTTTCTCCTTGATTATATTTATGTATGTTTCGGCAATACAGTTTATCGACAGGTTATAGGTGTTACAATGGGCGCCAATTGTGCCCCTTTGATAGCAGACTTGTTTTTGTATTGTTATGAATCACAGTTTATGGCCAAACTCAGTAAAGACCCGTCTAAACTGCATTTAATTGATAAATTCAACAACACATATCGTTATCTTAACGATATTTTTTCGTTAAATAATCAAGAATTTTCTAAATATATTTCCGAAATTTACCCAAAGGAACTTATTTTAAATAAATCAAATATAAACGGTAATAACTGTCCTTTCCTAGATTTAGATATTTCAGTTTTACACGGGAAATTCTTCACTAAAATTTACGACAAAAGGGACGATTTTTCGTTCCCTAATGTTAATTTTCCTCTTTTGGACGGTGATGTTCCTTTGGCACCATCTTACGGTGTTTATATATCACACCTCGTTCGCTATGCCCGTGTCTGTTGTAGCGTTTTGGATTTCAATGAACGGAATCTATGTATTACCGATAAATTATTAAGCCAGAGATTTCGTAACACAAATTGCTTAAAACCTTTACTAAATTCTTCCATAGATATAAAGCTTTTGAAGTTTGGTTGTACCTGTAGAAAACTTATTTTTAACGGGATAGCACATCCTAATTTTTACGGAGATGTTGTTTACCGAGCCCGGAAATTCAGATACCATCCGGGTAAACTTACCGATCCTTTAAATAAACTAACCGGGATGCGGTATTCAGTACGTAGGTGAAACTGGACGATATTTATCTAAACGCACGCAAGAACACCTGTATCGTTTTAAAAGACCCAATAAATGCAAAAGTATCATTTATCAACATCTTGAAAAGCACAATCATCCTATTAAATATTAAACAGCTTTAGAAGTAGTAAATAAGCAGCCTGGTGAATCTCATTCAAAGTTTGTACGATCACGGAAAATAATTGAATTAAATTGGATTAAAAAATTACAGACAGTCTACCCTCTCGGTCTTAATGATAATATCATGGGAATCGGTAATATATCAAGAACCGATTCTGTTAACATTTTGGATATAGTTTCTAAAACTGTTCGTAAAAAACGTTCTCATGGGCGTAGAAAAAATCGCAATCAAAGAAAATTTCGGACCAACCATACAAATATTTCAGACCTAATTTCTATTTCAAAAATCAACGGCAGACATTATCTATTAACCAAGCTCTGCTCTTTACCTATAAATAAATTAAATAAAATATTAGACGATTGCAACACAATTTCATATTGCAGTCCTAAGTATGAAATCGTTCAAATTATAATGGCATATTGTTATTCTAAACTGTTTCCCAAAATTGATCGCCCTGAAGATCATAAAAAACATTTTATTAAAATAAAGTTTGTCAACAAAGGTTTTGATTTTGTAAATATTGCCGGTATTTTTAACGACCATTCTGTTATAGAACAAATTCCTGGATATTTTGATAATACTGAACTCCCTCTTATTTGTTATATTTACAAGAAATCTACCCGGAAATTGGAAAGAGTGTCGTAATATCATCAACGACTCACTTCGTGCTTATTGTTTGAAATGGATAAAACGGGAAAAAGCTGACAAAAAATCTTTGGACTCTTTTTTTAATTCAGTAATGAAGATAGTTAATATACGTATACAACATTTTAAAGAACATTTTACTCTTAACAATAACCATAAAAATCCTATTTCTCGTATCAGACATAAACTAAAAGAACTATCCAAGGAATCTGTTTTTGTCCCGGCTGATAAAGCTGCTAATAATATCATTATAGTTTGACGTAAATTTAACATTGAGGTTCTGCAAAAGGAAATCACCAATTCACCAACATTCCAACTGACTTCATTTTCAGAAAACGATATCTGTAACAAACATAAACTATTAGCTACTTCTTTACAAGCAAAACCAAATACAATGAAAGTCGATCCCAACTATGTACTGGCTTCCGAAGTTACACAAATCACCTTACAAATATAGATTTATTTCGTCTTCAAGTCATTGTTCCACTATTAAATTGTCTATTCTACTTACTAGTACACTTGGTACAATCAAAAACCTGATAATAAATTGTTCAAATAAGGCCTTTGAAAATAGTGGAATTAATTACTTTTGGAGTGTCAAAAACTCGTTGGAAGTACTTGATAAATTGCATGCATATATTGGTGATTTTGAATCGGTTCAAAGTTTTGATTTTTCTACCCTATATACCACTTTGCCTCATATTCTTATTAAGAAAAAAATTACATACCTAATTAAATGGGCATTTAAAAAGTCGGAAAGCGAATACATACGTTCAAACTCTTTTAGGTAATTTTTTAGTAGCAACAAACAAAAGAACTATGTCAATTGGACATGCTTTGATACTATATCTGCCCTTGAATTTTTACTTGATAACATTTTTGTTCGCTTTAGAGATTCCGTATATCGTCAAGTTATCGGAATTCCAATGGGGACTAACTGTGCACCACTTATTGCGGACCTGTTTTTGTATTGTTATGAGTTACAATTTATGACTAAAATCAGCAAAGACCCATCGAAACAACATCTGATACAAAAATTTAACAATACTTTTAGTTATTTGGATGATATATTGGCTCTCAATAATGACGACTTCAGTATGTATACTAAAGAAATTTATCCTGTTGAACTTACTTTAAATAAAGCTAATACTAACAATGACCACTGTCCTTTCCTCGATCTTGATATCTATATCATTAGCGGGAAGCTTAATACAAAAATTTATGATAAAAGAGATGATTTTTCATTTCCTATCGTTAATTATCCATTTTTAGATGGTGACGTTCCCTTGTCACCATCTTATGGTGTTTATATATCTCAACTTGTACGATTCGCTCGTGTATGTAACAACGTATTAGATTTTAGCGAGAGAAATTTATGTATTACTGAACAATTATTACACCAGGGTTTTCGATATCATAAACTAGTCAAAACATTTACTAAATTTTATCATCGGTATAAGGACATCATTCGTAAATATAACTCAACATGCAGATATCTTATACGTTCGGGTATTTCACATCCAATCTTTTATGGTAATATTCTTTACAAAGCACAAAAATGTCAGTATTCACCTCAAAAGCTAACAAAACCTTTAAACAGATTACTCAGAAGGGATATAGTTACGATACTGTTGTCAGGTCATTAAAGATTGCATATTTTGGCTTTAATATTGATTCACTCATAGGGTCTTTGCATCGGAATTAAACACATTTATTCTAAAACCAGTTGTTGGCATGACACGGGTTATGTTCTTCTCATATATTTTATGACGGTATAACACTAAACCCCTAACAGGAGGGATTGTCCCTGATATTCATATGATGAAGACATAATCTTTTAATCAGTTTAATTGAGGTCTGGAGCTGGCATGTCAGTAACTGCTAGTAGTCTGTTGTTATTTATATATTATTGTCATTTTGTTTGTTTTCTTTTGTTTCCTATTCTGACATCGGACTCGGACTTCTCTTATACTGAGTTTTACTGTACGTACTGTTGTGCGTTTGTTTTTTCTACATTGGCTAGAGGTATAGGGGGAGGGTTGAGATCTCAAAAAACATGTTTAACCCCGCCGCATTTTTGCGCCTGTCCCAAGTCAGGAGCCTCTGGCCGTTGTTAGTCTTGTATCATTTTTAATTTTAGTTTCCTGTGTATAATTTGGAGTTTAGTATGACGTCCATTATCACTAAACTAGTATACATATTTGTTTAGGGGCCAGCTGCAGGACGCCTTCGGGTGCGGGAGTTTCTCGCTGCATCGAAGACCCATTGGTGGCCTTCGGCTGTTGTCTGCTCTATGGTCGGGTTGTTGTCTCTTTGACACATTCCCCATTTCCATTCTCAATTTTATTATTCTAAAAGATTACCAATTCAACACTATAATTAGATCTTTAAATATTGATTTTATTGGTATCAATATTGATTTTGTTATCAGTAAATTAAATCCAAACTAAATATTATTTTTATATACATATGCACATTCATGGCTCTACAATCTGTCGTTACCTGTATCTTGGCATTGCACAAAGTCATGTTTTTCTATGACTGTTAATGACGTCTTTACACTAAATTCATTGGATGTTGGATGTGTACTGATTGATATTTTAGTCTTAGATGCATGATTTTTTTATTAGTTGTTATTGGCTTTGAACTAGCTGTCAGTAATTGCGAGTGCTCTCAGATCTGTACTTAGTGACTTTTTTGTGGGGATTTATAAGTACCCTGTCACGTCCACGTTTTCGTTAGATGTATTTCTGCTTTGTATTCATCTGATGAGTTAAGCTCTTTTCAACTGATTTGTATAGTTTGTTCTAATGTTGTACTGTTACACCACTGTCCCTGGTTCGGGGGAGGGTTGGCGCGCCTTCAAACTAGTTTAGCCCCGCCACATTCTGTATGTGCCTGTCCCAAGTCAGGAGCCTGAAATTCAGTGGTTGTCGTTTGTTGCTGTATATAATATTTGTTTTTCGTTCATTATTTTGTTCATTAATCAGGCCGTTAGTTTTCTCGTTTGAATTGTTTTACATTTGTCATTTCGGGGCGTTTTATAGCTGACTATGCGGTATGGGCTTTACTCATTGTTGAAAGCCGTACGGTGACCTATAGTTGTTAATTTCTGTGTCATTTTGTCTCTTGTGGAGAGTTGTCTCATTGGCAATCATGCCACATCTTCTTATTTTTATATTAACTTTTATTCAAATTACTAATCAAAAATTAGAAATTATTTATCTTTCAACAGATTGAAAGAAATATATAAATGATGCATGATGATGTTAAGGAGATAAAAAAAAAAGAATTGACTTATTTCAGTTGATCATTCAAGACTCTTGTTACGACTTATTTTCTATTCTTTTCCAATCTTTTCATATATCTTTAAATTTCATTTGCTTTGCTTAATAAAAGAAAGGCGAAGGATACCAAAGGGACATTCAAACTCATAAGTCGAAAATGCACTGACGCCATGGCTAAAAAAGAAAAAGACAAACCAACAAACAACAGTACACAAAACACAACAAAGAAAACCAAAGACTGAGCAACACTAACCCCACCAAAACTGTGTGTGATCTCAGGTGCTCCGGAAGGGTAAGCAGATCCTGCTCCACATGTGGCACCCGTCGCGTTACTCATGTTAGTACCAACCCGGTGATAAGTCTAATTCGGTAGGCCAAATTCGGGGAAAAGGGGAAGGAATAGTATTTACGACAATTGGAACATATCCGTTATCATCTGTGAAAAGGATATTCCATAACGGTCCGTAAAATTTACGAAGGGACGATTTCAACTTCACAACTTGGAACTCTTGGTTTAATAGTAACCTGATGTTCAGTGGTTGTCGTTTGTTGATGTGGTTCATAAGTGTTTTTCGTTTCTCGTTTTTTATATAGATTAGACCGTTGGTTTTCCTGTTTGAATGGTTTTACACTAGTCATTTTGGGGCCCCTTTATATATAGCTTGCTGTTCGGTGTGAGCCAAGGCTCCGTGTTGAAGGCCGTACTTTGACCTATAACGGTTTACTTTTACAAATTGTGACTTGGATGGAGAGTTGTCTCATTGGCACTCATACCACATCTTCTTATATCTATATAATAGCTTCCTTGTGAGCAACAACCCTCTATCAAGGAAATCATGATAGGAAATACAAGCCCTGTAATATTGTATCAACTGGGATATATATACTCCGTATGTAGGGGCTGCTGGAATGTTGTTATGGAATTGGGAAGCTGAAATCATCTCTTTTGTCATTAAGTTTTGTTTTGTTTTCAACCGACCATCATCGTCAATTTCTAGATGTAAGTCAAGATATGAGGCAGACTTAACTGAAAGGTAAATATGCTAGATATACTTACTGGAGGTGTGATCAGATGATTGAAGCTGTTAATTTTCTCCTTGAAAATATTTATGTACGTTTCGGCAGCAAAGTTTATCGACAGGTTGTAGGTATTCCTATGGGCACTAATTGCGCCCCTTTAATAGCAGACTTGTTTTTGTACTGTTATGAATCACAGTTTATGACCAAACTCAGTAAAGACCCGCCTAAATTGCATTTAATTGATAAATTCAACAACACTTACCGTTATCTTGATGATATTTTTTCGTTAAATAATCAAGAATTTTCTCAATATACTGCCGAAATTTAACCAAAGGAACTTACTTTAAATAAATCAAATTTAAACAGTAATAACTGTCCTTTCCTAGATTTAGATATTTCGGTTTTACACGGGAAACTCCACACTAAAATTTACGACAAAAGGGACGATTTTTCGTTCCCTATTGTTAATTTTCCCTTTTTGGATGGTGATGTTCCTTTGGCACCATCTTACGGTGTTAATATTTCACAACTCGTTCGCTATGCCCGTGTCTGTTGTGACGTTTTTGATTTTAACGAACGTAATCTATGTATTACTGGTAAATTATTAAGCCAGGGATTTCGTTACCACAAATTACTCAAAACCTTTACTAAATTATTCCACAGATATAAAGATTTGGTTTTGAAGTTTGGTTGTACCTGTAGAAAACTTATTTCAAACGGGATTGCACATCCTCATTTTTACGGCAATATTGTTTACCGTGCCCGGAAATTTAGAAACGATCCTGGTGAACTTATCGATCCTTTAAATAAACTTATTCTAAAAGATTACCAATTCAACACTGTAAGTAGATCATTAAATATTGTTTTTATTGGTGCTGATATTGATTTTGTTATCAGTAAATTAAAAGCAAACTAAATATTATTGTTATATACATATACACATTCATGGATCTACAATCTGACGATACTTATATCTTGGCATTGCACAAGGTCATGTTTTTCTCGGATTGTTTATGACGTCTTTACACTAAATCCATTGGATGTTGGATGTGTACGGATCGATATTTTAGTCTTAGATGCATGATTTTTTTATTAGTTGTTAGTGGCTTTGAACTAGCTGTCAGTAACGTCGAGTACTCTCAGATCTGTACTTAGTGTCTTTTTGTTGTTTGGATGTACAAGTACCCTGCCACGTCCACGTTTTTGTTAGATGTATTTCTGCTTTGTATTCATCTGATGAGTTAAGCTCTTTTCAACTGATTTTTATAGTTCGTTCTTATGTTGTACTGTTACACCACTATCCCAGGTTAGGGGGGGGGGGATCCCGCTAACATGTCTAACCCCGCCACATTCTGTATGTTTGTGCCTGTCCCAAGTCAGGAGCCTGTAATTCAGTGGTTGTCGTTTGTTTATGTGTTACATATTTGTTTTTCGTTCATTTTTTGTACATAGATTAAGCCGTTAGTTTTTCTCGTTTGAATTGTTTTACATTGTCATTTCGGGGCCATTTATAGCTGACTGTGCGGTATGGGCTTTGCTCATTGTTGAAGGCCGTACGGTGACCTATAGTTGTTAATTTCTGTGTCATTTGGTCTCTTGTGGAGAGTTGTCTCATTGGCAATCATACCACATCTACATTAACTGTATCTGTTGTATCCTTTATCTCAAGTTAGGATAGGATAGATCACCAAATTATTAAGTGAGAGAACAATGTATCATTAAATGATATATCAATCATATAATAATATATCAATCTGTTCGGAAATTTGTTGTAAAAAAATTCGTAAGGGTTCCGCGGAACCCAGTGTCTCGCCTACTTTTGCTGTTAATCGCAGGCTCAACAAAAATGAGAAAAAAAATTAATAAAAATATTCCTCTCTATACTATCATTTGAATGTAAGTAGCTTCTGTCCAAGTTTGGTAAAAATCCAGGATAATTTATGAATCTAATAAATGTTTTAAAAACTTAAACTGCAGACTGTATGTAATGTTGACTGGAAGAAAAACTAAGTCCATTTATAAGTAAAATACGGAAAAAATGGAACAAAATTTTATCAAAATTTCTTTCTAGATACTAGCTTTTGATCATAAACAAGCTTCTGTCCAAGTGTGGTACAAATCCAGGATAGTTTAAGAAAGTTGTTAAAATTTTAAAAACTTTAACCACAGAGTGAATGTAATGTTAACTGGCAGAAAAACTAAGTCCATTTACAAGTAAAATACGGAAAAAATGGATTTTTTTTTTTACAAAATTTACTTCTGGATACTATCTTAAGATCATAAACAAGCTTCTTTCCAAGTTTGGTAGAAATCCAGGATAGTTTAAGAAAGTTATTAAAATTTCAAAAACTTTAACCACAGAGTGAATGTAATGTTTCCTGGCAGAAAAACTAAGTCCATTTATAAGTAAAATACGGAAAAAATGGATTTTTTTTTTTACAAAATTTACTTTTGAATATAATCTTATGATCATAAACAAGCTTCTGTCCAAGTTTGGTAGAAATCCAGGATAGTTTAAGAAAGTTATTAAAATTTCAAAAACTTTAACCACAGAGTGAATATTTGTGGACGCCGCCGACGACGACGACGACGACGACGCCGACGCCGACGGAATGTAGGATCGCTATGTCTCGCTTTTTCGACAAAAGTCGAAGGCTCGACAAAAAACCAAACTAGAATACTAGACAGTTCTTTTCCAGATGCTCAGTTTAGTGTAAATGGATATCATTTATGGAGAGCAGATAGAAACCAGAACGGAGGAGAACTTTTTCGCATAACAGGTATGTAACAGGAAGTGTAATCACAGGCACTTGTCTCTGAAAGAAAATACCTAGACAAGTGCCTGTGAGTGTAATATAGAATTTGAATCGGTAGAATAAATTTGTGTAGACTTATTAGTCAATAATAAAAAAAAGCTAATAACAGGGTTATCTAGACCGCCATCCGTATGTCAAATTCAGAATTTGGGATGAAGAAACCATTATAAGTGACCAGAAGAAAGTAGCAGAACACTTCAATGATTTTTTTGCTCATCATTGTGACAAAAGATATTGGCAACAACACACCTGCTAACAATAACCCTTCAAGTGTTAAACAAATACATGAAAACAAAACTACCACACAAAAACTTGAATTCAGTACCATCTCAAATGAATTTGTAGACACACAACTTAAAAAATTAAACATCTAAACGGCAACAGGAATAGATGGCATCTCAATTAAACTTCTAAAACGAGCACAATCACTAGCTGAATTGATTAACAAGACTATAAAATCAGCTACTTTTTCAGATCAACTAAAACAGACACAAGTTGTACCGTTGCCCTAAAAGAACAATGTACTTGACGTAGGCAACTATAGACCAGTAAGTATAATTCCTGTTACTAGTATCTCAAAAATTGTCGAAAGAGCAATTTACAACCAGCTAGTTGAATACTTCAATACACTCTTTCACCCATACTTATCAGCTTTTCGACCAAAATACGGATGTCAAACTACTCTACTCAGAATCATTGAGGATTTGAAAATGGCAATGGATTAAAATAAGTTTATTGGGTCAATACGAATGCTTATGGTCTTTCAGCTTCTTCTCAAGAACTGATAAAAAAATACTTATCTAACAGGAAACAATGTGTTCGAATCGGCTCTAGTCTGATCAATTGGCAAAATATTTACAAAGGAGTACCACAGTGTTTTATTCTTGGTACTAAACTTTTCAACATTTTCTTAAATAATATATTCCACTTCACCTCACACAGTTCACTCTACAATTATTTTGACGACAATACACTTTCTTATGCAAATAGGGATATAAACACAGATATTTTTACACTTGAAAAAGACAGTTTGGCTCTAATAGACTGGTTCTCTTCCAATCAAATGAAGGAAAACCCTGAAAATTTTCAAACTTTGGGAATTGGCCAAAAAACAATGGACAAAAAAATTACATTTGACCTGTCAGGTAATAAAATAAAATGTGAAAAAGAGGTCAAACTATTAGGCATCACCATTGATTTTGAACTAAATTTCAAAACACATATCTCCAACTTCTGCAGAAAAGCATCTAGACAACTTAATGTTTTAAAAAGTCTTCGCAAATACTTACAACAAACTGGGAAAAATAACAATATATTATTCTTTCATTATGTCAAACTTTAATTTCTGCTCATTGCCTTGGCATTTTTGCAGTGAGGCAAACACTATTACAATTGAAAAAGTACAAGAATGAACACTTCGCTTCATTTACCAGGATAACAACAGCACATATGACCATTTACTTTTAAAATAAAAAATGCCATCTCTTAAAGTAAAACGCATAAAAGCCATGACAATAGAGGTATTTAGAACAGTAAATAAAAAAAATCCAATATACCTACATACTCTTATAAACTAAATATTCTTTCAGATATCAAAACTTAGCTGAAATGCCTACACTTAGAACTACAAGGTATGACTTGAAATAATTCAGATATTCAGCTAAACAATGGAATGAGTTGCCAAACCTCTTTAGAACTGAATCACCGTTTATTCAATTCAAAAGTCTAATAAACTCATGGAATTGCAACTCATGCCATTGCAATGGATGTGCTTAATATTCATTTTTATGTTTTATGTTACAGCTTTGAAATATAAGTAGTGCTGCTTATTATACTTCCACTCTTATTTCTGTTTTATTGCTTAGTGTTAGGGTGGTGTTTTATAATTTGTGATTGCTGTGCTTTAGTGTTTTTTGTTGCTGCTTTAATGCCACTTTTAGCTTAGTGCTCATGCATGCATATAATGTGAAGTATTTAACTGAGTTCAGCCTCGCCTAACTGTGCACGAAATATTTGTTTTATGTATTTTATGCTTTAAAATGAGTTATAAAAGCTCAAAGAGCTTATGTTATTGTTTTGTGACATGTCGACTTTAAGGAGAGTTGTCTCATTGGCACTCATACCACATCCTCTTTGAATAATGGGTCTCATAAGCCAACTCAATGGCTGGGTATTGATTGTTTTAATGTATATTTTTATTATGTTATTGTATATTGTACAATCAATATGTGGCACTATAATAAAATCAAATCTATTATTTATTATTATAATAAAGCTTTTAATTTAATGATTTGAATTGATTTGATCATTTGCATGACTTATTTTAATGAACATGACCTATACCTATGATTACAGCTGAATGTCGCCATGTGTACCCTTTTCCCTTTTTGATAAGTTTTAAATCACCTTTAAACCAGTTACTAACATGTGTTCTGTTAATACCTTTTTAATTACCATAAATTAAACCTAAGTGTTGCAAAGTTGCAAAACAATATATTTCACATGAAAACTGACATGTCAGCACGCTTTATTTTTTTGTATGAAGCACAGAATTAAAAAAGGAAGCAATTGAAATTATGCGTTTACACATTTGTGATTTTTTTTACCAAATCCCTAATTTCCACCAAAAAATGTATGCTTAAAGTGTTTTTAGAATTGAGAGGCATTATATATAATGGAAACGACCACAAGCCGGCTTGAGGAATGGATCACCGTTTTTTCTATTCTATAAGAAAGGCATTATATATATATATATAAACAACTTTTATTGCCATATAGTATGGATTATTTCTTCAACAATACATAGATATATTAACAATATGTAAAGTTCTAAAATACAGCCGGTCTAAAATAGTGGATAACAAATTAAACATAGACCTGCCATCAACACCAAATTCTTTACGTAACAAAACAAAACCATTAAGATATAACCTATGTTTATGGTAAGAAAACCACTGACGAGATTCATTATTTTACAGGCACATGGAAAAAGATTATAATCTTATAAATGTGACATGGTTGAAATCGCTCTTTTTTAATGTCGGCCATTCGACAAACAAAAGATACTGGCATAAGAGAACACATACTATAAATCAGAATATAAAAGTACTAATTACTAGTAACTCTATAAAAGGGTATAATACATTAAAACGATATACACACAAAATAATAATAAACAACAAATTACTCCGTATTAAGAAATCAAATTACTAGTCTTGGTATGATATGAAATCATGCTGTCATACATTGTTATACAGGTGGCTGTACTACACAATATATTTCATACAACAAAACCATAAACAGTACGGGAATACACTTCGCTGACGAAAGTTTTCCTACTTGCGTTTCACCACTCTTGCATATTTAAGCAAATGAAATATGTTTCAACTAAATCAGCAAGACATTACATTGTGATAATTCCCAAAACAATCCTGTACAGAACTGCAATGCCGAAAACTAAAACAAACAGAACATTTTGGTCTTGTCTCAAACAAAAAAAAATGAGAATCGATATTCATCTCCAAAAATATAAGAGCCACACATTTAAACACTATTATGATAGCCTTTATCAATAAGTTTACTGAGCCAAAAAATAAAGATTTCCTGTAAAATTACTACTGAACTTGTTAGCTTTATAAATAATATGACCTTAGTCTGGTTTTAAATCATCACTTTTTATTATATTCCTGCAGAAGGAACCATATTTCCACAATAAGTCTCAATATTTGTGTTAAAATTTAGTAAAGTTTTGTCCAATTTCTAATATCTATAACTTTGATGTGAAAGGATCTTTGTAAGTTTATTGGAATCCGAGACTTCACAACAAACACGCGTACGTGCATTTAAGTTGACATTGACAATTAAAGGTTTTGTATAAAAAGTATTTGAAGTTAGATGAATTGCGTATGAAGTGTTTTTTCTTCTTCTGAATTCATAGAGCTCATTAATATAAAAACATTACATAATTACTTCTAATAGGATACCAAAGGGAAAATAACAAATCTTTTATCAGAGGGGGCCTCGGTGGCCGAGTGGTCTAAGTAGTTACTTCTGTAATCACTCAGGCGGAAACCCAGTTGAAAGAGAACAAAAGAATCGAAGCTCTTTGTTAGAGAAGGCGATAAATGCTTACTGTAATGTTTACTATAGTAACAAAATTTTTAAAAGTTAATAGAAACAAATAAAATGACAGTTTTCGGCTAAATTACGATGTATTTTTTCATAAAAACACAATTTGCATAAGTTTTCAATTTATCTATTACATAATTAAGCAGAACAATTAGATACCAAGTCGACGACATGGTTGTCTATTCAGTTGGATCTAAAAAATGCATAACCTCCGATTTTTTATTTTTTTTTACCACGGACGGAGAACATATCAATCTATTTGTTCCTTAATTTTCGTTTCTGCCCTTCCATTATGTAACTCAAGAAAAAATTCAAAAAACGGGTAACAATTGCATCGAAAAGATCAAATCGAGTGCACCTTTTTATGTTAGGGCGTGTTTGAGTTAAATATTTTGTCTTGAAAACGTATAAAGCAAGAGTATTTGATACATCATCTCGCTTCAGATTCTATTATTTTTATATATCAAGGCTACAGGTTGACTTTATAACATCGAAAGTTCACAGTACTAAAAAATTAAATATATGGGTCAAGTGAAATACCTTTCTAATGAATCACAAAAACAGAATAGGTGTGTTTGAATAGCAAATTTTTACTAAAAGTACTTGACGACTGACTTTTAAGTTGGATCTTAAAAATGCATATCTTCGAAAAAACTTCATTTTTTGTGTGTGATAATGAGGGTTTATAGTCTTCAACCACTGAAAAATTTTAGTCTGCCCTTCCACGAAATATTTAATTAGAATTTTTTTAAATGTTTATGAATTTCCAAAAATTCCACCTGACAACCGATCCGACAATAGTTTTAAGTTGACTGAATGCAGACAAGTACATTAACTGATGCTCATTAGCTAGTAGATACATTAATTTTGTCTTTTAAAATACACCTGGCATATAAGGATCGTAATGGTGCTATGTGGATAAATTTATCGGTTTTCAAGAGCTAAATTGGAAGCGCGTCATCCCTACAATGGCTTCCATTTTTACGATTGTAAAAATGAACTGGCGTAATGGGGAGATAATTTTGACGAAGTAGAATCCTGACTGCACTAGCCAGTCAACACTGAGGTTGTGAGTTCGAACCCCGCTCGTGCGGGTGCACTCGACTCCAATTTTAATTGACTAGGATTGTCAGTTTTCCTATCGAAGGTCGGTGGTTTTCTCCGGGCACTCCGGCTTCCTCCACCAATAAAAACTGGCCGCCACGAAATAGCCTAAAAGCGGTGCTTAAAAGTGGCGTTAAAACACCAAAAATCAAAATCTTTTATCAGAGATGACCAGATAACCCAATAGTCAAAATAAATAAGACAAAAAAAAAGATTTATTAATTGCTCTGTGTTGATGTCTAACGGCAAATATTTCATTCAATTCCAGGCAACCAAACATAAAACTATATTGGCCCAGAAAATCTAAGATTGAGAAATACGAAGAGAGGTTGAAAACACACTTGTTGTATGTTATCATATGGAACGCCATAGCTGTCTTATGTGGTACTCTGATATTACGTTATGTTGTTTTATTAATAATTGATGATATTTTGTCTTTACATAATATGTTTTTGACATAACGTAATGATGTTTTGATAAAACTCAATATGGAATAGTCATTACTAAATGATATTTCGATATGACATGATATGGTTTCGTATGGGCTTGATATAGTTTTGTCATTACTTAATATGGTTTTGTCATAACTCGATGTGATTTCATCATTATTCAATGTGGTTGTGTCATTAGGCAATGTGGTTTTAACATTACTTGATGTGTATGTGGCTTAACGTTAGGTATTTGTTTCATTACATGATGTGGTTTTGTTATTTCGTAATGATGATTTGCCAATTCTTCATATGGCTTTAACATTACATAATGATGGTTCAAAGTTTGACGATTTTACACAACATGATGTGTTTGTTCCTGTATTTGATGTGGTCCTGTCATTCTTTGATGTGGTTATCACATAACTTGGTGAGGTAAAGCCACGTGACCATCTTGGAAAAAAATGTTATATTTTTAGCCCGATTTCCATATGTCGTTTGTTTAATGTGCCTAGGATGAGTGTCGCTATCCATTGAGTTAAAGTTCAAATTAAAGTTCGAGTTGTGGTTCAGAGTTATTTGGTAAGAAAAAGGGGAAAAGCAGACAAAAATAAGAAAAAAGTACAAAAAAAATATCAATATTTTGGACATAAGGGGGATAACCCCAAACCACTTGGTCCTGCCGTTTTTTCCCCTTAGTTCTCAAATGGAAGCACTATTACAATAAATTCTTGAAGAATTCCACGGAACTCTGTCTCTCGCCTGAGATTGCTGCTGTCATTGTAAAAGTGTAATGTTGACTGTAAAACGTCCATTTATCGGTAAAAAACAAAATTAAAAAAAAATGTTTTTCTTTACATGCTTTATCTCGATATAGAAGATTTATAACAATTCATGGAGGTTTAAAAATTTATCATGACAAAAAAGTTTAATTTGGTAATATTTAATGCAAATAAAACTTATATAAAAATAAGAAGATGTGGTATGATTGCCAATGAGACAACACTCCACCACATACCAAATGACGTAGCAGTTAATAACTATATGTCACTGTATGGTCTTCAACAATGAGCAAAACACATACCGCATAGTAAGCTATAACAGGTCCAGAAATGACAAATGTAACTGGGTCGGACTAAGCAACAAAGCATCAATTCTATATAATAAGAATTCTCCGATTTTTTTTAGCGTGTATTATCATTTGAACATATACGAATATCAATCTTTTCATATAGATTTTTATAAATTCCATTCTCTGATATACCTCGCACTAAATTGAAAAACAACTTTTTGGAATATATGTTTCACAGGTGATGACGGATATGTTCCAGTTGTCGTAAGCACAATCCCGTCCTCTTTTCCTCGAATGTCGACCTACCGAATTAGATCAAATCACTGGGTTTGTTCTTTCACGAATAACACGACGGGTGACACACGTTGGGCAGGATCTGCTTACTCTTCCGGAGCACCCGAGATCACCCCAGGATTTTGATGGATTTATATTGCCCACTCATACCGATCTATAGAGTTAAGCCAATAGCATCTGATTTTTTTACGCCCGTTTACGGGACGTATTATGGTATACCGTCCGTCCGTCCGTCGTCAACATGTCGGACAATAACTCAAAAACGCTTTAAACAATTTGCATGAAACTATGGTGAGGTGTGTATATCTATTGACGTGAACTCTCTTTCGATTTTTATAAATTTTAGATTTTACGTTTCCGAGTTATGGGGTTTTATTCATTAAAAAAGGTTTTATTTCTTCCAGTTTTCGCACAATAACTCGAAAACACTTTCACCAATTTGCAAGAAACTTTGGTGAATTGTTTATATCTATTGACGTGAGCTCCATTTCGATTTTTATAAATTTTAGATTTTACGTTTCCGAGTTATGGGATATTATTCATAAAAAAATGGGCGATTTTCCAGTTTTCGGACAATATCTTCAAAGTGCTTTGGTGACTGGTTTATATCTATTAAGATAACCTACCTTTAGTTTTTCATAAATTTCTGATACAGCATTGAGAAGTTATTGAACTTTATTCTTTGAAAAAGCGACGGGCGTATCATGCGCTCATGGCACAGCTGTTTATTACAGTTTATTCTTGTGTTGTGCTGTTACACTATTCACCCATGGTAGGGTTAGGGTTTAGCGCTCACAGACATGTTTAACTCCGCCAAGTGCACATTCTTTATGTTGTTGTCCCAAGTCAGGAGCCTGTAATTCAATGGTTTTCTTTGTTTCATGTGTGTCATATTTGTTTTTCGTAAGTTGTTTAAAATTTGTTGTAAAATTCAAATATGAACTCATATTATATAACTCCAATTTCAACTCGAAATCCTAATCTAAATGAGACTCAAATTCGAAGTCTAACTCGAACTCTACCTGAAAAGGTAACTCAAACTCGAAGTTCAACTCGAAACTCAATGCTAACTCTATCTTTAATTCTAATTATGACTTGAATTCTAACTCGAAATCGAAAATTACTCGAAGTTGAAATCGAAGACGAACTCCAAGTTTAATTTGAACAGTAACCCGAACTTTAATTTGAACTCTAACTCGATGGATTGCCACACTCATCCGAGGCAAATAAAACATGGAAATTGGTATAAAAAAATAGAACTAGTTTTTCCAAAATAGTCACGCGGTTTTATCTCATCAAGTTGATGATAACCACATCAAAGAATGACAGGACCACATCAAATACAGGAACGAACACATCATATAGTGTAAAACCGTCAAATTTTGAAACATCATTATATAATTTTAAAGCGATATAAGGAATTGGCAAATCATCTTTACAAAATAACAAAACCACATCATGTAATGAAACAACTACATTACGTTAAACCACATACACATCAAGTAATGTTAAAACCACATTGCCGAATAACACAACCACATTAAATAATGATGAAACCACATCGAGTTATGACAAAACCATATTAAGTAATGACAAAACTATATCAAGCCCATACGAAACCATATCATGTCATATCGAAATATCATTTAGTAATGACTATTCCATATTGAGAAATATCAAAACATCATTACGTAATGTCAAAACCAACCATATTATGAAAAGACAAAATATCATCAAGTAATAATAATACAACATAACGTAATATCAGAGTACCACATAAGACTGCTATGGCGTTCAATATTATCATGTTATTGTTTACAATTATCAATGGGGTATATTTGTTTATATAACAACATCTGTTTATCTAACATAATTATACCCCCGCTTTAAAAAAGTGGGAGTATAATTCCGTCCCATCCATCCGTCCGATCATCCGTCAGTCCGTCCGTCCGTCCCATCTTTCTCAGGAACTACATTACAAGGATTTCTGAAATTTGGTTTCAGTGTTTATATAAGTCAGCTATACCGTGTGATGCGTTTTCAGACTCATCACTCAACAACTTCCTGTTTACCGAACACTTACATCATCTTACACATGACATCCAAGTTGAAAATTTTCGTCACATTTTTATCAGGAAGTACATTACAAGGATTTCTGAAATTTGGTTTCAGGGTTTATATAAGTCAGCTATACCGTGTGATGTGTTTTCAGATTCATCACTCAACAACTTCCTGTTTACCGTCAAGTATTTGGGCGGGGGTATCATCGGTGAGCAGTAGCTCACAGTTTCACTTGTTTGTTTATCTAGCAACATTTGTTTATCCAACATACTTATCTTTTCAATAGTATGGGTTGGATGGAATTAACTCTCTTTTTTCCTTTGTTTTCCTAGGATATTGGGATTTTTGTTGGATGGTAAAATTCCTCAGTCCAATGGAGGAACAAGTGATCAATATCTCACTTTGCTGGATTTTTATGAGTAAAAAAAGAAATTTCGTCACAAAACAAACCAATTACGGAGTGATATGGAAAAGACATTTGCCCTAATTGTCGTCACAACTACAGACGAAGTTGACCGTCCTAAATCAGAAAGGTACTAGTGGTGCTTGTCATATCAATGAGACTGCTAAAAAATTCAATGTTCTAATACAAGAATATCGTGATTTAGACAACAACTATACAGACCTTGAGGATAATAATACTAAGTTGATGGACGCACTTAATGATTTGATGACAAAAGTGCACAGAAGGAGTTATATTCCATCAAAAAATCAAATACTTAAGTCTGAAGAGAATTATAAATCAAAGCTCATCTATCAAGAAAATAAAAGTACTGAAATGAGACAAGAAATTTCAAATTTGAAACAGTTTTAAAAGTAATATGCAATATATACAAGGCCTCAGTGCAGTGAAACAGCAGTTGCAGTCAGTTTCATCACAGACGCAATTACTTAGCGTCAATGACCTTGCCAGGAGCCAAGACTTCATAGCATTGTATAATAAAACTGTCAACGTCGGACAAGTCCCAAATAGTAGAATTGACAGTCTGATAAGTTATTAATATTATGATAAAACTTGCATTTGATTTGGAAGTTTGGTTGTACCTGTAGAAGACTTATTACAACCGGGATAGCACATCCTTATTTTTACGGTGATGTTGTTTACCGAACCCTTAAATTTAGATACGATCCGTACAATTATCGATGCTTTAAATAAACTTATTCTAAAAGGTTGCCAATTCAAAATTGTAAATAGATATTTGCTTATTGTTTTTACCGGTATAAATATTGATTTTGTTATCAGTAAATTAAAACCAAACTTAATATCATTGTAATACATATATGTACATTCACGAGTCCACAATCTGTCGATACCTTTATTTTGGCATTGCACAAGGTCATGTTTTTCTCTGACTGTTAATGACTTCTTTACACTAAATCCATTGAATGTTGGATGTGTACTGATTTATGTATTAGTCTTAGACATGCTATTTCTATTATCTGTTATTGGCTTTGAACTAGCTTACAGTTTAAAGCGAATACTCTCAGATCTGTACGTTGTGTTTTTGTGTTAAGGTTTTTATGTGCTTTATATCGAACTGAAGAGTTCATTTCAACTGTTATTTTTAGCTCACCTGGCCCAAACTAAGCCACACCCATCATTGGGGCATTTAGCTTTAAAAATGTGTTCGATGACCCCGCCAGCCAACCAAGATGACCAACATGGCTAAAAATCGAACATAGGGGTAAAATGCAAGTTTTGTCTATTATTTTGAAAAACGTTATAAATATAGAAAATCTGACAGGAGCAGAAAAGTTCAAAATGTTGAACTCTACCAATTGTCCATATACGTTAAAACTTTCAGACGAATTCTAATAGGAGGTATTGCCCTTAAGGGCATACGATACAGTTACAGGGGAAGTAATGACGTTGATAACGTAAAATGTTATTTTCGCGACGTCAAACTGCGACATACCGGGAAAAGATACATTTTTCGACTGATTTTTATCATTCAGACTGATTTAACTTGAAAACGAGTTCATGGACCCCTCTTTTTAAAAATAGTAAATATGAAACCGAGTGCGGTAGGCGGAGGCAATAATCGACTTCCGTAAGTTCTGGTCAATGGTATCGGAAACATGCCGCTGATAGCGTCATTTTCCAAAAATTACATTAGGTTTGATTACGTATGAAGAATATTTCTACCAATTTTTATGAAAAAGTCAACAATGGAATTTTTTTAAATTAGATAAATATACAGCAAAACATGCCGTTTTTTTTCCTAAACTCGTGCAACTTTGATAAAAATAAATTATTTCCAAAGAATTGTTATCCAAAATAAGAACATACTTGTGTAAAAAAGATTTTCCAGATGTTTTTACAAAAATCCGCGTGTGTTTATCTTTTGAAACAAAAAAGTAAGGTATGTCTATCCAAAGGATAAACATGTGAAAAAAAAACGTAATTTTTGGTAAATGTCTAAAATTTCGACCCCATTTATCTCTTAAAGTAGCACATAAAGGTATATTTTTATTACATATTTGAATTGACAAGGTGAAAAATAGCTTGTTTGCAAAATGTCGTAAAAAAATCTACATGGGATCAAAATTGTATCGTATGCCCTTAAATGACAAATTTTACCATTTTTTTTTTCATTTTTGCCTTTTAATTTGAAAACTACAAGTGTTATTTGGATCGGTGTTATTTGGTCATTCGAGGTACCGCTGTTAAACCATACCTTTGTGCTACCCTGTTGTTCCGACAGTTATAGACATATATTTTTCATATATAAAGTTTCATACCACTTCAAATAGTTTCCATACAATTGTTTTAATAGGTTCTATACATTAAGGTTTCAGACCAGTTTCATACATGTAGGTTTCTGCCTATTTCCAAACATTTGGTTTGAACGAATACCAGACCGAGAGGGTTTTAAACAGTTTTGATTTACCAGGTTCGGGTTAAGTTGATATGTGTTGAAATTCACTTTAAATAGTATTTAATTGACTTTAGAAATTTTGCATTGCTCTTCAAATCCCAGCAAACTGGTACGTATCATAAACCCGAGGATAAACATATTAAAACGCCCTGTCCGGTTTCACGTTACACTCGTCTCGTGGGTTTATGTACTATTAAGAATGCAGTGATGTGATATTTTCCACTGAAAAAGCATGCATAGCATAGCATGTAGTACGAATTCATATGACCAGAGACAGATTAAGACCTTTCCCCGTTCATAAATACAACATATACATATATCCTAAATAAAAATAGGGCGAACGGACTATCAGGGCGAACAAACCTACGGCGAGCATGTAATCAGGGCGAACGGACCTAGGGCGAGCATGTTGCGAACAGATCTAGACCCGATTACCCCCCCCCCCCCCCCTTTTCTGGGACAATTTTTGTTGTAATATGCTGTACATCTTCTTCAGTTCTGACTAGACTAGCAGGGTCGGATACAGCTATTTTTAAAAAGAGGAACCTTACCCAGGATAAAGGGTCAGTTCCAACTAAATATCCCCATTCAAATGCATTGATCGTCACGTCAATAAAAAAGGGAGGTTTCAACCTCCGGAATCCCCTGCCCCCTGGATCCGCCACTGACGAGTCTCAATGTGTACAAACCTGACGTCAAATTATGTACTATAGAAGAAACAAATAGTATCACATTACACCCAAAAATCAATTACTGTTACTTCACATTACATTAATCCCCAAATTCAATTATATTACGATGTCAATGGAAGAAGTTCCCGCGCAAATGTCATGTGTTAAACGGGATACACTAAAAAAGAATTTTAGGTGTATGTTAGCATTCGCATTCCGATCAATTTACACAGTTCAATAAAATATATATGTTAACTATATTTATATTGGATTTGAATTTAGATACTCAGAGAAATGATTTGTTTCTCGCAGACAACGCTAAATAATATACATTAACTCGACATTGAATCTGAACACCCCTAAAGCAAAATGGTATATGCAATCGACCAAACAGATTTTCCTAATATTGATAAAGGTGAAATACGTAGAATAAGAATTGTGCACACTGAAATAAGATCAGAGATAAAGCCCTATGTAAAGTGAAAACCAAATAAAAAACATATATAAAATAATTGTTTATTAAATTTTCTGGCATAATAACCTTGAAGTTGAAACTAAAAACTATTACGTGTATCCTGTCAACCCCTGAAAAAAATAATACTGTCTCCTTGACTACTTCCGCGCGCCACGGACTTGAATAATATCTTGTGATAGTGTATGTTAATAATAGATAGAGAGAAACTTTAAATTGCAAAAATTATCAGCAAGGCAAAGTTCTACAAATAAGAGTAATAGTCGAAAACGCCAGTTGATTAATTATTAGAGTTATTGCCCTTTGATGACGATTTTTACCAATTTTTTGCGTTTTGCCTTATATGATAAAAATTGTAAAAGATAAATAGACACTTTGAATAAAAAAAAAATGATCAGCAAGGCAAGATCTAGTAACGGGTCAAATTTTATAGTTAGTAGACTGTCACGCTTTATAGGAGTGATTGCCCTTAGACCCTCTTTTGTGTTTTGAGCAAAACTAAAGAAGATAGAG
The DNA here is from genome assembly GCF_021869535.1 of Mytilus californianus. Lineage (NCBI taxonomy): Eukaryota > Metazoa > Mollusca > Bivalvia > Mytilida > Mytilidae > Mytilus > Mytilus californianus. The sequence continues at coordinate 4,672,169 of NW_026262668.1, forward strand.
AGAAACTAAACAGATTTAATGATCAGCAATACAAGACAGAGATTGTTGTCATGAATTCTATTCTCTATTCTGACTACAATATTGGAGAGTGTCCTTTGTTGAATATGTACATAGATCAAGGTGAGCGACACAGGCTCTTTAGAGCCTCTAGTTTTTATAGTTTGTTCTTTTGGTGTACTGTTACAGCACTGTCCCCAGGTAAGGGGAGGGTTTGGCGCCAGCAAACACGTTTAACCCCGCCACATGCTGTATGTGCCTGTCCCAAGTCAGGAGCCTATAATTCAGTGGATTTAGTTTGTTGCTGTATATAATATTTGTTTTTCGTTCATTGTTTGTACATACATCAGGCCGTTTGTTTTCTCGTTTGAATTGTTTTACATTTGTCATTTCGCTCATTTTGGGTTTTGCTCATTGTTGAAAACCGTACGGTGACCTATAATTGTTAACTTGTATGTCATTTGGTCTGGTAGCGAGTTGTCTCATTGGCAATCATACCACATCTTCTTTTTTTATATTAATAAAAACTAGAACAAAAGCACAAACAGATAAATAAAAATTAAATCTAGCTATACAAATACATTCTTCAACAATGGACAATCATCTATAACATATGTCAATTTCCTTAATCATTCCATTTGTAAAACGTAGCAAATGAATTGCATTTGAATGAAATAACCAAACTTTAAATAGTTTTAGCCTTTTTCTTGTAACTTGTACGGCTAAATTGTTTGGTTTTTAACGATATGAAACATAGTTTATTATGTGCTCTTCAACTGCGTTTTGATTTGGGTTTCAAACTGTTTGATTGAAGCGCCACTGATGAATTTTGTGTAGACGAAACACTTCTGATGTAATAAATCAGTCTGATATTAAGAATCTTTTATGTTTTTTTTTTTGTAATTAAAAGAAATTTTAAATGGAAAATACACAACCAACGCTTTCAAAATCTCTAAAGATTGTAGTTGGCATACAGTGAAGCAGAAAGGCATGAAAAAACAAGGCATATTAAGCTTGATTGTTTTATTCTAAGGGAAAATAAAGAGCTGATTTACAATAAACCCAATTAAGTACAGCTAGATATGTATGCTGAATATATCTTATTCAGACGCACGAAATTTATAAAACGTTATTTTCAATGATCATGTGCTCTAGGAATTCGTTCCATTACCAGTCGAATTATTTTCAAGTAATATAAATGATTTATTTGCTTCATAGAAAAATAATAAATATATAGTAAAGGTGAATTTCAAATGAAAATACTACATGAAGATTCAGCGCAAAATTCAGCTGTCTATTGATTTATTTAAATGATTTCTTTACTCTTTCTATCTTCTTTCATTAGACAACATGCTGAGATAAATCCAATAATCTGTAATAAAAGAGGAATGAACATTTAGTATTATCACATAACACATAACAGGATAACAGGAATTACCAAAAATATTTGACAGTACAACATACCATACAAACAACAACAAGCTACACATGGTCTATATAGCCTGACATGGTACAGACACACATGTGGTGGGGTTAAAAAAGCTTTACGTGAGAACAATACTTCTCATTCTTTGCCTATCTATACCATATGTCGTAATAGTGAAACACGTAATTATAATGTGATTTAACATTGTCTAGAATTCGTAATATATACACCCATTTTCAAATAAATAAATCATACATCACTCGATTTCTTGTTTCCTTTATTCCACGAATGTGTATTTTTCATTAACGCACAAAAAACCCTATATTAATCTTTTTTATGAAAAAAAATTGAAAACAACACGTTTAATAATTTAATGCGTCCGAAGCGCTTTTCTGGATTTACCTTCATCAGGAACGCTCAAAGCCAAACATTTGAAATCCGAGGGATGTATAAGTACCGAAACAGTTGAAGAGCTATATGACAAAAATACCTAAAACAAATAGCCAAATCCATTTAAGGTCAACTTTGCCTGAGGCAGTTGAAACCTTAGTTTCTTTATAATTTCAAAATTGAAATATGAACTGCGCTCTGACGTCCTATAACACCAGCAAATCTTAAAACAGACCGTCAGACGTTAAAGAAACTTTGATTATTTGTTACTGTGTTATATTTCCGTAGAAATGTACCGCTGGTAGCATCAATGCAATCTCATATGCTTTCAATCCCATCTTTGTTGGTTTATACCTTTACTTATTCATACTTTAACAAGCACTCACCTGTAACCCACCCATACACTTACCTGTAACCAACTCTTGCACTCACCTGCAACCCAACCATACACTCACCTGTAACCCACCCATACACACACCTGTAACCCAACCATACACTCACCTGTAACCCACTCATACACTCACATATAACCCACCCACCCATACACTTACCTGTAACCCACTCTTGCACTCACCTGCAACCCAACCATACACTCACCTGTAACCCACCCATACACACACCTGTAACCCAACCATACACTCACCTGTAACCCACTCATACACTCACATATAACCCACCCACCCATACACTTACCTGTAACCCACTCTTGCACTCACCTGCAACCCAACCATACACTCACCTGTAACCCACCCATACACACACCTGTAACCCAACCATACACTCACCTGTAACCCACTCATACACTCACATATAACCCACCCATACACTCACATATAACCCACCCATACACTCACCTGCAACCTACCCATACACTCACCTGTAACCCATCCATACACTCACCTGTAACCCACCCATACCTGCTGCAATACCAATCAGTATGTTGAAATATTTACTGAATTCTTCTTTCAGTGCTTCATAACACCCCTGAAATGAGTAATCAGTACATTATCATAATGTTCAGTTTAATAATCTGTAGGTATATAATTTGACATATATAAAGGCAGAAGAAATTATGAAAAAAAGCTCGGAAAAAAGTTCAGTGAAAACTAAAGCCCACTGTTCTGTTTATTAGTGTAATATTTTTTCGGTAGCGAGCTATTGGAGAAAGAAAACATTATGTCTTCTCCCTTACGGCGTTCAACTCATTAGGGTCGAAAATAAAGATCTGCGGGATTAACTACTCGCCGTGGAAAGCTTAGAAAAGGTGTTCTGGACCTGGGGGAAAACGAAAAAGAGCACATGGACGATCGTGTCGCTTACCAGCGGAGATTTTCCGGATTTTGCCAGGCATGAACTGATCAATTTAATCAAATCACAATAATTTAAACAGTATTCGCCAAGTGTTTAACTATATTTATAAAGTGTTATTTTGTTTGAAAGATTAATCAAATGAGTGGAGATTCAGCCATACAAAATAAAACTTAACTCCTTTTACTGTACATTGTCTTCATTATCTATATTTAATACAAATATTCTACGCTTGCTGTTTTACTAATTTTAATATCATATTTTTAAGTTAATAAATATTCAATTGAATTTTAACCCTATGAACTGTCGGTGGGAGGCAACTTACTGTAGTATGCGCTCCAGCCTGAGTAACTGGACATTGTTTATCCTCCATCGAATTAAGGAAGGCTGTCATATCATCGGGGAAAGCATCTTTACTGGTAAACTGACAACACGTAAGAGGTATCGTTGCTGTTGCTGTGACGTAAACACCTCCTCCTGAATCATACACATAGGTAGTATTCCATGTGTTGATAGAAGCATACTCAGTTCGATTGACTACACCACAACAATCAAGCTGAAATTATTAGAAATATTGAAATTACAGATTTATTTTTGATTGATGATTTTTTTTTATCCTGTTTTGAATTTAGGTCAGAGTCAGTGTGTTTGAAGTTTGTATAACATTATATTGATATAATATCTGTTGACGGCAATATTCCAGATAAATGAAAAAGGTATAGAAACGCTTTTTATAAATATTTCAAAGGATTTTGGAACCATTAAATTTAGTTTGATATAAATTTTATGATGAGATATGAAAAGATTTATATAATCATGCTGAAAATAAAATACAATATTTTAATAACAGGGAAAGTCAGGAAGAACCCTTAATCTATCATTATCCGTTGGCCGTTTCTATGAAGTTACGTCTCATCGAAAACATGTGCTAGGGTATTCTGTATTTCTACTCACCAGTATTTGTGCAAGATCAAATGCCAAGCTGACAGCATTAGAAGTAGCATACGGACCAATGTAGTTGTCATTCAGCATGGTCTGCAAATTGTCTTTTGCGTAGGTCTCCATCTGTCAGATAGATTTTGGCTTAATCGTACTCATTATAAAGTAAATTGCGCTAATTAATAGTTTAATGCATCTTCAAGTTTCTTTAAGGTTGTATAAGTAAAACACCTTTACAGGTCGACCTTCTTTGTATATTTTTATGATTTTTGTCAATTTGATCTCGTTCTTAATATGCTTCAGATGTTTGCATCGTGAATTAAAGCAAACATCAATCGATCAGTTATTTTCTTTACAAAAAGTGTCAATTTATATTCATGAAAAAAAATTAAATTCTTGCATTTCTTCCCGCAGAAGATAGCCAATGTCTTACAGCATGGTTAATTTATCTAACACAGTCTCTAAGTGATAGTTTGGTATAATAACATTAACGATACCAATTTTCTTCCTAAATATGTCTCTTTGTATTGAATTGTTTCTACTAATAGCTTTTGTAGACGGAACGCGCGTCTAGCGTACACAATTGTAAACCTGGTATCTATGATGAGTTTATTTAACAGTTTCTAATTTTACCAAGTAATAATGTGACAGATTTTGATTTTGCCCACCAATATGTATCATGGTATGTTGTTTGCTTTTTAAAGTACTGAAGGGTTTGATATATTGGTCATTTCCATTATTAATAATGTTTGTTGGGTTGTAACTTTACGTACATAGCCATTAAAACTAAGGACGTGAATGAAAGCAATTATTGGAACGCCGTTATGTGTCGGTTAGATTAGCTATGCCATGTTCCAATTTAAACGATATTTATCGAAGAAAATAATTTAAATATACAGTGTATATCATTTCGAAATAAACAACTTACAAAGGCCCTCTTCATTTAATTAATTAAGATAATAAACATGCATCAACTATATATAAATAAAATAACTATTTTCGAGTTCATGCTTTGTCAGAGCTCTATATTTTGGGATCAAGTATGTCCTAAGTATTTACCAGAGTATAGACAAAGAGAACGGAATGAAGATAGGAGTAGGAAACATGAAAATGTGTCATGAATGTCTTACGTGGAATTTTTGAAAAAACCTTATGTTTGTTTAGATTCCACATGATTCAAATTTACCAATTTTATGTCATAAAAGTCATTTTAAAAATCTCTATTTCTTTCACGAAATATTTTTGCGCAAGCTTTTTCCCAAAACATAAATCAGAATATTGATACCCATTTTCCTCGGTTGTTTAAATTATTGCTCATTTTCAACGTTTGTTTTAGTATGTTCAATGTACTAGTATACAGACAGTTATTTTGCGAATCGATAAAATAGCTGATTGATGTTCATTGACTAAGCAATGATTGCTTTGAAAAGAACACCACTCCATTTTCGCATACACTATTCAATGATTTGCGATTTTGCACTATCCGATAGAGAAATTCAAGTCTCCCATACGAACGCGGGAAGTCTCAAAAACCAAAAGTCAGATATACTTAAGTATTTATCGATTTTTTATCGAATCACAAATGGTTATCGGGGAAAGAGTGCGCAAGACGTATTCGTGGAACAAAAGATAATGACAGTCCTACGTATAAGTAAGGCAAAAATGATGAGACTAGACATAACATATATGTTATATTACCTTGTTCATGAAAACTGCAGCCAGTATTGCAGCTACCACTTCCAATACAATCATCAATCCAACTATAATTACATACTGAAATTTGAAACCGTAAAGGATTTCAGAGGCAACCATACACATTTAATGGTAGGTATGCATTTTTTTTTTTCATTTTCATTTCCTCATAACTTACTTATCAAGAAAAATACTTAGCGTAAAGGGGCATCACGACAAAATGTTTTGACCGGGAAAAAATATTATGATTTTCTTTAAAAGAAAGGTTATCAATTATTATAGCACCTTTGATATTCTTCGTATTAAGTATACTAAATAATGTTATGTCACATTTGGTGACCAGTCATAATCAAGAAAAGCAGTTCGGAATTGTTGCTACACCAAATTGAACATATCCATGGTCATTTGTCAAATACGAGTAAATAGTCTGATCGGTCAATCAAGTAATGATTGCGCATGTGAAACTTTGAAAGAGATGACGTCCACTTTCCCTTTGGAACTCTTGCATCAGTAACTTTCCTGTACGCAGCAATCCTTTATCAAGAAAATGTTGACAAAAACACAAGGTTTTATCACCTGAACTTTGAGATGTATACTTCATAGATACAGGTGCTGCTGGAACATTAGTACATAAAACTTTAAAATTACAATGGTAAAATATTCCCTTTGTAGTAAAGAAGTTTTCAATCGAGCAACAATATCGATTTGTATGATTCATTCAACACATGAAGCACACAAAGCACATCTGAGTATTGTTTATTTCAGGTTCAATAAGAAAGATACGGAAGCCGATAAGGGCCATTCAAAAAAAAAAAATTATGTCGTAATTACGACATAGCATGTCGTAATTTCGACATAACATGTCGTTATAACGACATCGCTATATCGTAATTTCGACATAACATGTCGTTATAACGACATCGCTATGTCGTAATTTCGACATAACATGTCGTTATTACGACATCACTATGTCGTAATAACGACATCGCTATATATATATAAAAGAATATGTATTATGATTGCCAAGAGACTTAATGACACAGAAATTAACAACTATAGGTCATCATAATGGCCTCAATAATGAGAAAAGCCCCCGCATAGTCAGCTATGAAAGAGGGACGAAAGATACCAGAGGGAGAGTCCCCGACATGACAGCTGTTTAATAATTTAATTCAAACGAATGAAAATAACGGTTTTAATAATGTACAAACATAGACCGAAAAACGAATATGTAACACAGCAAACAAATGACAACCACTGAATTACAGACTCCTGACCGCTATGTGATAATAACGGCAACCTTATAGTTTAACTTTTCACTTTTTGATGCGATAGGCATTTCAAAATGGTTGTCAGTAAAGGCAAAGTTTGTAGCGGAAACAAATTCATCTTTTTTTTTTTAGAATAATGAACACTATATGCAATCAAGCTTAATTAAAGTTATTCACTTGCACCTCAGACTTGCACATACTAGAACTTTATTTATAATCAAGTCAAATGAGACCCAGTTGAATAGGGGAGCAATTCAAGCTCCTTGGAGCCTCTAATTATGTTTGGCATGTACAGATTTGTGTAAATTATGAAGTCCTGCATTTCCATTGCAGGTTCTGAATAAGATGAATTTTAAGCTTTTCCCAATAAAGACTATGTTAAACTTTGGACTCATAGTGCTCAGACCCACGGATCTCTGTACCTTCATTTGTACACACTTGAATCTTAATGTACAGTAACTACTGAGGCTTGATGCAAATTATTACTGCATTGCTATTGTTGGTTCTTAATGAGATTCTTCAAGCGTCCTCCCCATTGAAGCCCTATTAAAACTTTGTACCCCAAGTTCTTTTAACCACTGTTCCCCAGGGCAACTATTCTTACAAACTTAAGGGGAGGGTTAGGATTCCGCTAACATGTTTAACCCCGCCACATTCTTTATGTATGTGTATGTCCCAAGTCTTTAATTTACATATTTGTTTTTCGTTTATTTTTGTACATAAAATAGGCCGCTAGTTTTTCTCGTTTGAATTGTATTACATTTGTCATTTCGGGGCCTTTTATGGCTGACTATGCGGTATGGGCTGTGATCATTGTTGAAGGCCGTACGGTGACTTTAATTGTAAATTTCTGTGTCATTTGGTTTCTTGTTGAGAGTTGCGTTTTTGAACAAACCAGCGTATCCCAAGGCCTTGATAACCTCTGTAGGCCCCAAATAAGACGAAAAAAAACATCAAAATTGGAGAGAAAACTGAAAAAAATTGTTTCTAACCTCAGGGATATTAACCCTTGGCTATCTTAGATTTAATGCAATCAGTATGCATCAGCATCAGGGTACAGCTCATTTGCATATCATTTGCATATTTTTACAAATACTCGAAATTTAGACAATTTCTGATAACAATTCAGCATGCCAAGGGTTAATATCCCTGAGGTTAGAAACCATTTATTTTCTGTTTTTTCTCCAATTTTGATGTTTTTTCGTCTTATTTGGGGCCTACAGAGGTTATCAAGGCTTTGGGATACGCTGGTTTGTTCAAAAACGCAACTCTCAACAAGAAACCAAATGACACAGAAATTAACAATTATAGGTCACCGTACGGCCTTCAACAATGATCACAGCCCATACCGCATAGTCAGCTATAAAAGGCCCCGAAATGACAAATGTAATACAATTCAAACGAGAAAAACTAGCGGCCTATTCTATGTACAAAAATAAACGAAAAACAAATATGTAAATTAAAGACTTGGGACAGACACATACATTAAGAATGTGGCGGGGTTAAACATGTTAGCGGGATCCCAAACCTCCCTCTAAGTTTGTAGGAATAGTTGTCCTGGGGAACAGTGGTTAAAAGAACTTGGGGTACAAAGTTTTAATAGGGCTTCAATGGGGAGGACGCTTGAAGAATCTCATTAAGAACCAACAATAGCAATACAGTTATAATTTGCTTCAAGCCTCAGTAGTTCATTAAGATTCAAGTGTGTACAAATGAAGGTACAGAGATCCGTGGGTCTGAGCACTATGAGTCCAAAGTTTAACATAGTCTTTATTGGGAAAAGCTTAAAATTCATCTTATTCAGAACCTGCAATGCCAAACATAATTAGAGGATCCAGGGAGCTTGAATTGCTCCCCTATTCAACTGGGTCTCATTTGACTTGATTATAAATAAAGTTCTAGTATGTGCAAGTCTGAGGTGCTAGTGAATAACTTTAATTAAGCTTGATTGCATAAAGTGTTCAATATTCTAAAAAAAAAAAGATGAATTTGTTTACGATACAAACTTTGCCTTTACTGGCGACCATTTTGAAATTCCTATCGCTTCAAAAAGTGAAAAGTTAAACTATAAGGTTGTCGTTATTATCAGATAGCGGTCAGGAGTCTGTAATTCAGTGGTTGTCATTTGTTGCTGTGTTACATATTCGTGTTTCGGTCTTTGTTTGTACATTATTAAAACCGTTATTTTCACTCGTTTGAATTAAATTGTTAAACTGCTGTCATTTCGGGGACTCTCCCTCTGGTATCTTTCGTCCCTCTTTCATAGCTGACTATGCGGGGGCTTTTCTCATTATTGAGGGCATTATGATGACCTATAGTTGCTTATTTCTGTGTCATTTAGTCTCTTGGCAATCATAATACATATTCTTTTATATATATAGCGATGTCGTTTTTACGACATAGCTATGTCGTAATTACGACATAGCTATAGTGATGTCGTAATTACGACTTGTTATGTCGAAATTACGACATTGCGATGTCGTTATAACGACATGTTATGTCGAAATTACGACATAGCGATGTCGTTATAACGACATGCTATGTCGAAATTACGACATAGCTATAGTGATGTCGTAATTACGACTTGGTATGTCGAAATTACGACATATCGATGTCGTTATAACGACATGTTATGTCGAAATTACGACATAGCGATGTCGTTTAAACGACATGTTATGTCGTTTTAACGACATGTTATGTCGAAATTACGACATAGTGATGTCGTTATTACGACATGTTATGTCGTAATTACGACATAAAATTTTTTTTTTGAATGGCCCTTATCGGCTTCCGTATTCTACGGAAGCCGATAAGGGCCATTCAAAAAAAAAATTTTATGTCGTAATTACGACATAACATGTCGTAATAACGACATCACTATGTCGTAATTTCGATACTGACAACCATTTTGAAATGCCTATCGCATCAAAAAGTGAAAAGTTAAACTATAAGGTTGCCGTTATTATCACATAGCGGTCAGGAGTCTGTAATTCAGTGGTTGTCATTTGTTTGCTGTGTTACATATTCGTTTTTCGGTCTATGTTTGTACATTATTAAAACCGTTATTTTCATTCGTTTGAATTAAATTATTAAACAGCTGTCATGTCGGGGACTCTCCCTCTGGTATCTTTCGTCCCTCTTTCATAGCTGACTATGCGGGGGCTTTTCTCATTATTGAGGCCATTATGATGACCTATAGTTGTTAATTTCTGTGTCATTAAGTCTCTTGGCAATCATAATACATATTCTTTTATATATATATAGCGATGTCGTTATTACGACATAGTGATGTCGTAATAACGACATGTTATGTCGAAATTACGACATAGCGATGTCGTTATAACGACATGTTATGTCGAAATTACGATATAGCGATGTCGTTATAACGACATGTTATGTCGAAATTACGACATGCTATGTCGTAATTACGACATAATTTTTTTTTTTTGAATGGCCCTTATCGGCTTCCGTAGTAGAAAGATGCTATTGGCATAAAAATTATAGGATGTAGATGCATACTCCCATGAAAAAAAATATCAAATTAAAAATTGTTGTTTTTTGGAACAAGTGGATAAAAAAAAGGAAGATCGGTTATGCCGGCTATATGTTAATAAACACCCGAACCAACAATTAAATGTAAATGAAAATAATTCTTTAAACTGACTTCATACAGAAGCCTATTAGAATGAATGATAAGAAGCTAACATAATCCTTTTAACTTCACTTTCCGATATATTGATGATATCCTCTCACTTCATAATTCAAAGCTTGGTGACTATGTTGAACGCATCTATTCCATTGAACTCGAAATAAAGAATACGACAGATACAGTTACGTCTGTCGTATATCTTGACGCACAATTAGAAATTGGAAATGAGGGTCGACTGTGAACAAAACTTTACGACGAAAGTGATGATTTCAGCTTCCCAATTGTAAACTTTTCATTTCTATTTAGCAACATTCCAGCAGCGTCTGCACATGGAGTATTTAGCTCCCAGTTGATACGATATTCCAGAGCTTGCATTTCCTATCATGATTTGTTTGATAGAGGGTTGCTGCTTACAAGGGAGATATAAAACCAAGAGTTCAAAATGGTGAAGTTACAGCCATCCCTTCAAAAAATTTACGGACACCATTACGAGTTGGCTTACCGTTATGGAATATCTGTTTCACAGATGACGACACATAGTTATGATCAAATTGTCGTAATCACAATATTTCCCTCTTTTTCTCGAATGTGACCTACCGAATTAGATTAGCATCGGGTTTTGACTTATATGAGCAAAACAACGTTTGCCACATGTGGAGAAGGATCTGCTTACACTTCCGGATCATTCTCGATTTTTTGTGGGGTTCGTGGTGCTCAGTCTTCAGTTTTCTATGCTGTGTTTTGTATACTGTTATTTGTCTTTTGATCGTTTTTCGTTTATTGCCATGACATCGTTAGTTTGCTTTCGACTTACGGACTTATGAGCTGAATATCCCTTCGGTATCTTTCGCCTATTTTTTTTATGAATTTCGTGCATCCAACGCAATTTTCTAGATATCTCTTCATTAAGAACGCCGCAAACCAAAAATAAAGCGTGCATTTGAAAGCCACGTAACAAGATCAATAATTATAGAAATCTTTAGCAAATATGAGATACATGATTACTGAGGTCCGGGAAGCTTTTTTCAGAACTGTTTTATTTATAACTTACTGTTCTCAGTAAACATTTGTTCTTCAGACATGCTCCACAACATCCAACAAATGATATAAACACAATGAATGAACCTATGGCAATAAAGACATAGGCGGCCCTTTCTATCAAAGATGGTGCATCAATGGTGTCCACAGCCCCATCAGTGGCGCTTCGTGCTAATATCAGTATATCATTTTTAGCCACAAGAACATAGATACCGCCACCTAAACAAGCTCCACCAAATAGCTGAAACATATAAAATAAGATTTGTTTACATAATATCTCATATGTTGAAAAAAATTGTAGAAAGACGTAAAATTCCAAAAAAAAAAGAGGGATTGATTTAGATAAAAACTTGATGTTTAGAAGCATTTTTACAAATCCTTCACATTTCGAATTGCGTTCTTACTATTGAATCGGGGCACTCACAAGAGCATCTATGCCTTATTTTCCCCTTTCATTTTTTAAGAGAAAATAAAGATTAAGAACGAAATTTGTAAACCCCTTAACCAAAGTCCTTGCATTTTACTTGCAATGAGCAACACATTTATGGTATCTGAAAAACTATATTATTTTTGTAAATTACTAATCTGATTGTTTACATGAATGATTGATTTTGTCGTCGTTGAACTCTAAAATTAAGAAGATAAAATTGAGAATGGAACATATCTATTGTAAATAAAGTTTTATAGTGTATGATCAAAAGACTATGGCAGCCGTTGTGATAAGAAAAGTTTGCTTATCTTCTTTAGTGTCACTTCTTTTTTTTTTGGTGGTGGTGGTTTGGTGGGGTGGGGGTAGAAAATCATCACATAAATTTACCAAAGAAACCGGGGTCAACATTTTGTATCACTTTCACCAATCTGAATCGAAATCTTTTGAATCTGAATATACGCAGTTTGCTATAGACTTGTCTTTACATTTAGCCTGATAGGAAAATTAGTCAAATTATCAATTCTGTCATATAACCAAAACGTTTTAAGGTTTGAGATATTTACAAATTTATGCGGAGTCATGATAGAGAAATTAATAAAGGAGATTTTAGGTATACGCCAATGAGACAGCAAACGACTTTCAAATACAAATCTGTTTTTTCAAGCCAATACAATATCGGTCAATTTTTTGATGTTTTTGTGGTTTTGTTAATAATAAATCTTTCAACAGTGGTGCAAATTTTGATATTTGTGAATATTTAACGTGCTCTTCTTATAACATATGAAAAAATGAGCCTTTCTTATTTTCTTAAAGTTGTAATTTGTTTATTCTTGTGTATTAACTGCACAATGCATGATACTTTCCTTATTTCCTACTACAGTTTTACATTATAAAAAAAAACTTTTCTTACCAAGAAAAGTATTCCAAATGTGATCAGAAAAAATTTTGACAATCCGTCACAACATCCCATGTTTCTCCTTTTTTAAAAATACAGTGTTTTAGATAGATTTCGAAATGAAAATCGTGTATGTCCAGTGTAATAAAATGTTATCTTTCTATCAGTGCGTGACTCTTATTCTTTACATAAGAATAAAACTTGAAGGTAAAATAAAGTTAAATGGATCGAATTTAAACTTTACCACATTGTAATTTCAATACAAATCGTAATTACGTGTACGTCTTTCTTCACTTTGTATGTAATTTCCATAATTATTACAAGTTAACAACTTTAAAACTTCACCCTTAACTATTTTTATTCAATTCTGTATGATTGAAAAATAGTTAAAACATAATCTTTGCTTCCAAACAGTAAAATGTAATTTTTATAATAAGCTATACATGTATTCTATTTTTTAACTTTTATTTTAATTACCGTTATCCATTTTTCTTATAAATGAATCGGGTATTAAAATGCAAGATAACTAGTTTCAGAAGAACACACATTTACATTTTATGATATATATAATTAAGAGAGGATATATTTCCTTCTAGAAAGTAAAACTGGAGGAAAACATTGATAGTTTTATCCAAGTAATATCAAATCACTGACATACTGTTTACTCCGATGACAAAAAGGTCCACGGCCCACTAATTAAAACTAGAAGTTTCAATATCTCATCGTAGAACGCTAGAGGTAACTATCAGAAATAACATCACATTAAATCTAAAAATGCCCCAAGAGTATATCTGTTGTTTATCCTGTATAAAAATTGTTTTTTAGGGCGTTTGGTTACTGTATTGTTGACGTAAACACCACATATTCTTTCATTCATAAGTACTGTTAAAAACCGTCTGTGGACCTCTGGAAGTTATCTGTTCCTTTTTGTGTTGTTCATTTGCTTTTTCATTAATTGACCTATACATAAATCGACTTCAATGCCTATCTAAGCGATCATTTAAAAAAATATCGTTATTCAAAAAATTCAGGCATAGGACACATATCGATGGAGTTTCTATTAAACGAAATAAAATGGCAGAAATGTAATTAATTACGTAGACAGTGTGTGCATCTGCTGTTTGAAGTCATGGTAACAAGGACAATTTAAAAATATATTTGAATTCCATGATGTAATAAAAACGGTTATAACCATGAAGTTGTTCATCCGTTTCAAAAGACAAAAGACATATCTTGATCAGTAGATTAAGTATTTATTATACAAAATAATTAGTATACCACAACATTTGTTCATAAGATTTAATAGATATAAGAAGATGTGGTATGAGTGCCAATGAGACAACTCTTCAAAACCTGTTTTTTAACGATAGAGGGAAAAACCCTTTGAAAATACCAGTATTTTATCATTTTGTACATAGATTTCAATGACTACGAGAAAATATTTATGGTAAGTATTTTTCTGTAAAAACGTCTGTTTCAATTGTTTCTAAATTTATTTATAAAAGTTGTATTCAATTTTATATTCCCATTAGCCAAGTGGATGGTTAAATGATTCATGTGTCCCTCGGTCTGTGTTCACTTTTTGTCTTTTGCCCTACTCCACCCTTGTGCTTTCTACCCGTTACTCCTATGACACAACTGACTGGAAATTTCCTCAACGGTTTATATACCCTTTGAGTATAGCTTGTAATTTAGAAGCTTCCGGTAGTGAATTAAGAGAAGAAACAGATTGTCTGATTGACCAGAAAAATAAAATAATGCATCAAACATACCTGATACAAAACTAACAAATCAAAGATCAAAGCGTAAAAACGCACACCTTTGCATCCCATTGTATAGATTTGCAAAAGAAAAAAGAATTTGATCACAAACAGTATTGGATGTGCATTATGGCAATATGCTAGAAATAGTCTATATAAATACAAGAAGATGTAGTCGGATTGCCAGTGAGACAAATATCCATCAGAGTTCAAAATGACGTAGAAGTAAGCAGTACAACCTGCAGCAATGAGCAAAACTCATGCCATAGAGTAAGCTATATTAAAGGTCCCAACAAAACAACAGTCTGATGATTGTTTCATTGAAATGAAGTCAGTAAAATCAAAACCATTACAGGCTTTTTTTTCTTTTTTTTTTAACATTAACAAATTCTTTATTGCACTAGTATCTAGTTGTTAACAACTGCCCTATATAGTATTTACCATTACATGCTTTATTAAATTAATAATAAATGATTACGTTACTTTTTATTTCAGTACTATTTACAGAATGATAGTATTATTCATACTTTTAACCATCTTTTACTTGGTGAATTCTAAAGAACAAGGTGCTTGTGAGTTCGACAACCTTTGTCATAGCTGCAGAAATAGCACTTTATCTATCTTGGACTGTTCACGGAATAACATACCAACTATTCCCATTTTCCCACGTGGAGTACGTGCTGTAAATCTCAAATTCAATAAAATTGAAATAATCAGAAATGGAGCTTTCAAAATGCTACAAAATCTTACTAAATTAGACCTTTCCTTTAATCGGTTGGTTGAGTTAGAAAGAGATGCCTTTGTTAGATTGAATAGATTACAGAAACTTAGTCTGCAAAATAATTCACTCAGATACAGATTCTTCTGTGATTCAGTGTTTACACCTTTGGTATCATTGGAGTATTTAAATATAAAGTTTATTGGCAAACCTGCAGAAGACAACTTACTGGAAAGTGATATATTTGACATACACGTACCGACACTGGAAACACTTGAAATTGACGTGTTTTTTCCTGTTAATTCAAAAGACTCTGGTTTTTTCTCATCAAATATCACAAGTTTGAAAGCACTGATTACGGGAATTTGTGTGATTACTGAACTTCAAGAAACCACGTTTGATAATTTTAAATATTAAGAGTATATTGATTTATCATCGTGTCCAATACAAACATACCAAAGTAATACACTGAAGTATAGGTATATCAAGTATTTGGATTTATCGAACACGTACTTTTTGTCGGACGATGTTAGCTTTTTTACAATATGAACGACATTAAGTCCTGTGCTGTCGATAGACTAGTTTTGTCAAATACTGTAAAGGATAATGATGAGGTCTTTCATCATTTCATTTCAAATCTTTTTAGGTATTTATTCTATACAGGAATAAGAGAATTGCGTTTAAGCTATAATAGTTTGAAGAAAATAGAATGGCGAACCGATGAAATTTCAAGTGACATGACGAAAATAATTTTGTCACATACAAAGACTGAACAACATGGATACATTTATGATATTCCAATTACTCTTCAAACCCTAGATCTTTCACATAACTCTCTCATTCGATTTGATTATCCAGTAGGAAATGTTGTGTGTTTAAATTTAAGCCATAATATACTTTCAGAGATTGAATATGGCGTGCACGTAAACAATAAACATCGTACCAATTTAAAAGTTTTGGACTTATCCAATAACAGAATCAAATCGTTGAATCATAAAAGCATGGACATTTTGTCGAAATTTATTGAAAATCAAGACTTTGCACTTTGACAAATGCACTAATAACACAACTGGAAAGACAATGTCTACCTTTAACGGGCGTCATCTTTTGCACATCTCTTGGTATTTTTATTACTTGTATCATCATTGTAATAAAACTAGTTTATCGAAATAGTTCTTTGTAATCATTATCTCAAGAAAAATAAATATCGGAACACGTCGGAATCAACAGAGTTAAAAGAGAGCTTTATTTATGACGCATTCGTTGGTTTTGCAGAAGAAGATATGTAATTTGTTCTTAAAATTTGCATCCATCATCGTGACTTCCTGCCTGGAGAATGAATAACCGTTAACATAGCGAACGCCATCCACAGAAATGTATAATCACCAAATCTTTTCTTGAGTCATATATCTGCATGTTTGAGTTCAACATGGCTTCAATGGAGGGCATTTATGCTCGATAGGGAGAGGATACTTTAATACTGGTGTTCTGTATAGAAATCTTACAATGTGACTTACCTCTTGTGTTGTTGTAGTTTGTACAACGGAGATCTTAAATTCCTTATCATGATGATCAGAGAGAAAATATTGAATTCTGGTACAGAATAAAAAAGACTATTTGTGGCAGTGAGTTAGAGGTACGGATGCTGAGCATGTCATTTGTGTAATATAACTCTTCTCAATTTTGAGCCGCCTAAAAATTATATAACATCTTACAGACTTAAAAATTATTTGATTTATTCAATAACAGAATCAAATCGTTTAATCATAAAAGCATGATCATTTTGTCGCAATTAATGGAAAATCAAAACTTTTCTTAAAATTTGGAAAATAACAACCTTCAATGTACCTGTGACACAATCAATTTTCTTCGTTGGATGCAAAATAACCTCCATCATTTCCAGAACAATGATTTATATAAATGTCAATTCAAAGATGGCAGTGTTGTGGTACTAAATGACCTAAACACAAGTATAACACGACTAGAAAAACAATGTCTATCTTTAACGGGCGTCATCGTTTGCACATCTCTGGGTATCTTTATTACTTGTATTATCATTGCAATTAAATTGGTTTATCGAAATCGTTGGATAGTACTTTACTACTATTATCTCAAGAAAAGTAAAGATTTGAACACTTCGAAATCAACAGAGTTAGAAGAGGGCTTTATTTATGACGCATTCGTTGCTTATGCGGAAGACGATATGAAATTTGTTCATGAAGACTGCATTCAAAACTTGAAAACTGACAAGAACTTAAACTTTTGCATCCATCATCGTGACTTCCTACCTGGAGAAGAAATAACCGTTAACATAACTAACGCCATCCACAGAAGTAGAAAAACAAAATGTATAATCACCAAATCTTTTCTTGAGTCATATTATTGCATGTTTGAGTTCAACATGGCTAAGACGGAGGGCATTTATTCTCGAAAGGGAGAGAATACGTTAATACTGGTGTTCTGTGAAGATATCTTACCACGTGACTTACCTCTTGTGTTGTTGGAGCTTGTACAACGGAGATCTTACATTCCTTATCATGATGATCAACGAGGAAATGTTGAATTCTGGGAGAGAATAAAAGAGGCCATTTGTGGCAGTGAGTTAGAGGTACGGATGCTGAGCATTTCATCTGTGGAAGCCAAATCTTCTATATTTTCAGCAGCCCTAGAAAAATGTTCATTCAAGAGTATATAATCATGTCTATGCATAACATCTATAAGATAACAGGCTTATAATTTGGTACGCCACACGCACGATTCGTCTACCAAAGACTCATTAGTGGCGCACGACCCAAGACAGTTGCATAGCAAAATCATATATTACCCATATTGCAAAGTTGAAAAGCATTGATATCCAAAAATTCGACAATTTGTGCCAAATACGGCTAAGGAAATCTAAAGCTGGGTTTTAAAAATACAAGCTCGAAGTGTTTGAATGAAACCTAAATAAAATCGCAAAATTCTTCTAAGGTGAACTTTGTCTTGGTGAGTTTGAATTCTGGTTTCTTAATGATTTATCCTTTATTGAACGGGGAATTTAGAAAAGTATTTCGTAAATCATGTCAGAACCAAAGTTGATGATACGAGCGGGGACTGATAGTCCACCGACAGAGGAATCAATTCCTCTGTGCTGATAAATGAAAATAACACTAAGGAAAGAAGCTAGCACTAGTTTCTTAATAATTTATCATTCTTTGAACGGGGAATTTAGAAACGTGTGTTATAAATCATGTCACTACCAAAGCTGATCATAACCTCGTGGACTGATAGTCCACCGACAGGGGTATTGACCCTGGGATAATAAATGACGCAGTTAGGGTTCACTCATATCTTGAGTTATATGTAGAAATTGACAATGATGGCCGGTTGAGAACAAAACTTTCTGACAATCGAGATGCTTTCAGCTTCCCAATTGTGACCTTTCCATTTCTTTGTAACAACATTCCATCAGCTCCAGAATAGGAAGGATATATCTCCCAGTTGAAAGTATATTTTAGACCTTGCATTTCCTATAATGATTTTCTTGATAGAGGGTTACTTCTTCCAGGAAGATAATAAAACAAGGGTTCCAAGTGGTGAAGTTGAATTCATTTCTTCGAACAGTTTACGGTCGCCAACACGAGTTGGTTGATCGTTATGGAACATCTGTTTCACAGATGACGATGCATATGTTTCAATTGTCGCAACCATCCCGTCCTCTTTTCCCCGTCGCCGAGTTTGTACTTACACGAACAAAACGACGGATGTCTCATGTAGAGTCATGTGGAGCAGGATCTGCGTACCTTTCCAGAGCACCTTAAATCACCCCCTATTTTTGGTAGGGTTCGTGTTGATCGGTCTTCAGTTGTGTTTAGTATAATGGTGTCTTTTAGTCGTATTTCGTTTTATGCCATTGTGATGTCAGTTTGTCATAGAGTTATGAGTTTGCATATCCCTTTGGTATCTTCCGCCTTTCTTTTCTATATCTCATGCTTCAAAAATCATTTGATCTCAGGAATACACCCTCCTTATTTATATCTCTTATTTCTTGTCTGAGATTTTTCAGCTTTGCCTTGGATCCTGGTTTACTGTTTGACAGTTTGAAAATCGAGATTGAACCTGGTTCCAAGACTAGATTGTACTTGTCATCGTCCCATCGGTAATATCTACAGTCAGATGTCAAAAGTGTTTCACACCTCGAATATAACGCCATATTTCAGATAAGAATATTTAAAAAGTTGTCCTTAAGTAATTTCGTGTCGGACTTGAATGAAATTTTAACCATTAAATAGAGAAATATCTGCAGTTTGTTACATCAGTTTGGAAACATTAATTTTAATTTTACTTAAAAAATTCATTGTGTCGTTGTGCACGGTATTGGTATCACTGAGCGTTACAAAACGTTCCCAAAAAAGAAGACTTTAAAGTGACCGTAGAATTTACATTCTTCATATAAGTATTCATTTTGCGGAAATTTATTCCATACGTTAGTACTGTTAAAAACGGTTTGTAGTCGTTTTGTGTTTTTGTGTGTTGTTTAGTTCTTTTTTTCTTTAATTGGCGTGAACATAAATCGACTTTTATTCATATCTAAGCGCTCATTTCAAAAGAATATCTATGCAAAGCAATTTCAAGCATAAAAAATATAGTTTTCTATTAAACGAAAAAAAAAAATGGCGGGAATGTAATTAATTACTTTGAAAGTGTTGGCATCTACTGTTTAATGAAGTCATGGTAAAGACAATTAAAAAAAATTAATATGTTGGGCACATGTCATTACACCGCAACTCAATGACCCTTAAACACATAATGGTTGACATACTGTCTTCAACAATAAAAAAAAAATGTTTTAACAATATTTCAAGATCTATTAGCACTAAGTTCGATAATTAGTGAATAAATATATCAGATAATATTAAAGACGCTAGAAAACGAATGTAAATAATTATATGTATAAACAAAAACAATGAATTTAGCAGACATGGGGTACTTGAAATATGTAATTGTAATTGACCGTAATTAATTACAATTTCACAAGTAATTGAATGTGATGTGCAATTGAGCATTTTTTTAAGTCACTTTTGCACATACTTACAACTTCTCGTCCAATCAAATTACTTGAATTTGCCTTCTAATTTTTATAGTACATACTTTTTCCGTGTACTAAGTAACTACGCATGAATGACCACAAGGGTAAGATTTCATTGTATCGTAATCAAGATATTAAAACAAAAATTGCCACTTTCTATTTTGAAATAAAATGCTGTGTTCCAAATTAAATTTAATGGTTTGCAATTAGTTTTCACATTGATTTTTTAAATATCCTGCTATTAAAATCTTTGGATCTAAAAAATGTTTTTGACGATTGCAAGTTTCTTTCATTTAAATAAAGAGTAACAAATATGGTTCTTTATACCTCGATTAGAGTACAACGCCATCTTAAAATTGTGATAATTTATCATCCATTCAATTACTGTGTACACAAAAAAGTCTGTACTTTGAAACCTTGTGAAGGGAAATTAAGGGAACTTGATCTATTTCGTCATGAATTGATTCATTGATTGATTATTGGTTGCTTAATGTCTAGTGGCAAATATTTCATGCATGTTCAGGACGATGTCATGAATTGAAAAACCATGATAATGTCTGAAGAGAATGTGCCATCTATATATATATATAAAATGACTGAATAATAGCCAACGATAAATCTTACGGGGCGATGGATCATAAAATTATGATACAATACACTACAAAATATAATATATAACAAGTTTAAAAGAGTACAACATCACCAAAAAATAATTAAATCATGGACAAATTTTAGATATTTCGGATAACTAATATCCTTCATCAGTAAGATGTAAAATGAATCTTATCTTGACATGTGGTAGTCAAACTGAAATAAAAATCTTGAATGCTATACAAATTATTATGTTTTCAATATTGATGTTTAGAAAGAGGAAGTTTCCAAACATCAATATTGAAAAAAATTACCAGCGTATTGATTATTGATAATTTGTATAGCATTCAAGATTTTTATTTCATTTTGACTACCACATGTCAAGATAAGATTCATCCTATTTCGACTCTTTAAAATTCAAGAGTCTATCCCACATTGAGGCAAATTATATGGCCTTCCAAATACCGTTTCGATTCCTAACATCACTGAAGAGACATTAATTGTCGAAATCAGGACATGGTGTACAAAAGTTTTTGCACCTCATATTTGTGGTCCGGGGGTTGGAAAACCCCCATTTTTGGACGATCAATGCTTTTGAATGGGAACATATGGTTGGACCCCCCCCCCCTATACTGGGTTGGAACACCGTTTTAAAAATCGCTGGATTCGCCCCTGGTATGTCCCCATAGATAGTCTAGCGGATAGTCATTAAAGCAACTACCAATAGATCAAAGATACTAGGGTTTGTGTTTTTTTTGTTTTTATTTCAAAGTAAAAAACTAAAAGATGTATCAGAACATGTATATACACATATATATATATACAAGTCTAAATTGAAAACAACGTTCAAACCTATGATTGCTTTGGATAAAAACCGCAATTTTTATACGTGTGCATGCAAAACAATTTTTTTGTTAGAGGGGTCTAAATACAGCACAAACAACATTTTCTAAAAGACCAAAAAAGTGAAAAAGTATATTTTAACGAAACGCATTTGACTCTCAGGTCGAACAACAAATGTTCTTAAACCCTGCTGACTGCCATTGGCGATTGCCAAATAAACGGAACACCGATGTAACAAATGGATCTCAATTATAAATTTAATACTAAACAGAAAACAATAAACTTGCGGAAAAGATGGTATACCGCAAACAAAAAGTGCAAAGGTTTTTGTACACCATATCCGGATTTCGACAATTAATGTCTCTTCAGTGATGTTTGGAATCGAAACGGTATTTGGAAAGCCATACAATTTATCTCAATTTAGGAGAGACTCTTGAATTTTGAGGAGTCAAAATAGGATGGACGGATCATATAAACCCGAAGGCAAATATAATACAAGCCCAAACGAAAAAATATAAACAAGTCTAGATTGAAAACAACGTTCAAACCTATGATTGCGTTGGATAAAAACTGCAATTTTAATACGTGTGCATGCAAAACAAATTTCTTGTTAGAGGGGTCTAAACACAGCACAAACAACATTTTCCAAAAGACCCAAAAAGTGAAAAAGTATATTTTAACAAAACGCATTTGACTATCAGGTCGAACAACAAATGTTCTTAAACCTATATAGGTGTCATATTCTCTTCAGACATTATTACGGTTTTTCAATTCATGACATCGTCCTGAACATGCATGAAATATTTGCCACTGGACATTAAGCAATCAATATTCAATCAAATCATGACGAAATAGATCAAGATGCCTTAATTTCCCTTCACAAGGTTTCATGGTACACACTTTTTTGTGTACAAAGTAATTGAATGGATGATAAATTATCACAATTTTAAGTTTTACTCTAATTAAGGTATAAAGAACCATATTTGTTACTATTTATTTAAATGAAAGAAACTTGCAATCGTCAAAAACATTTTTTTAGATCCAAAGATTTTAATAGCAGGATATTTAAAAAATCAATGTGAAAACTATATTACAAACTATTTAAATTAATTTGGAACACAGCATTTTATTTCAATCTTGATTACGATACAATGAAATCTTACCCTTGTGGTCATTCATGTGGAGTTACTTAGTAGACGGAAAAGTTCTGTACTATGAAAATAAGAAGGCAAATTCTAGCAATTTGATTGGACGACAAGTTGTAAGTATGTGCTAAATTCAGATAGACATTGATTTAAATTGATAGTCAATCAATAAATATAACTTCTGGCTATTTGTTTGATTATAAACTATATAATGACTGTTTTTTCAACAGTTATGTTTTCATGTTAACATGTGTTAAGCCAATTAGAGAGAAATAAATATACCCCTAGGAACATGAATTATTTATAAATCAATTATTTATAATTAAGACTAAAGTATCTTTAAAAAAAAAGTCAGGATTTCTAAATCATTTCTTTCGGAAATTTTTTTACTAAGTTGTGATCAAAATGTAAAATCATTTCAAAATATTAGGGCTCTCTTTTTGTTTTTATTTTCAATGAAATACATTAAAATATAAAATTTGATATTTTCAAAAATTGAATAAAGCTTTTTATCATTTTGAGCATTAAATTTAACCACACCTCTAGTCCTAAGGCTTCCTGATAGACAAAGTATTATGTGCACTTCCGATTTATGTATGTTTTTACTTTATTCCCGTACAACGTACCGTACGTAAAACGTCATATATCTAACTTTTACTCTTCTTTGATACGAACTTAATTTGAAAATAGAGCAATGTATGATACTTATGTACATATCATAAAATAAATGCAAGTTTTCAATATTTTATCTAAATTTTCCTTTCAAAAGTAATTGAAGTAATTAATTACATTTGCCAAGTAATTGGAATGTAATTAATTACATTGGTAAAAAAAGTCAAATTTAATGTGTAATTTAATTGAAGATTTTGTAATTGTAATTGAATGTAATTAATTACTTTCAAAAGTAATTGACCCCATGTCTGGAATTGAGAAAACTATCTGGTTTCTTTAGATCCATATTGATAATCATCACGATAAAAAAAATATTACAGAAGCTTTTATCGTCCGTATTGAAATCACATAGGACATCTGAAAAAAATAAATGACATTAGTTTCTAAAGGACCATGCAAAGTCTATTGAAGTCCAAAGGTTAAGAGGTTGTGGGTCACTGTAACAGTTGTAAGCTGATTATGAGGACAAAGAACGAACGGACGAAGGAATACACATACTAGTCTCTATGTAAAACACACCTCAAACTGAAATAAAAATTGTGTATAGTTTTCTATTTTCAGATGGATGTATTATTCACGGCTTATTGGCAGGGAGTTTAAATCTTTTGAATTCCATGATGTCTTATAAATGGTTATAAACATGAAGTTATTCATCCGTTTCAAAAGACATTATTAATTATTGTACAGATAGAACATTTTCAAATTCGATTTAAACTCGTTTTAAACCATTGATGGGAAAACCTTCAAAAATACCAGTTTTATGTTATTTTTGACATAGATTACATGGACATATTTAGGGTAAGTTTTTTCTATTTTAATTGCCTCTAGTTTTATTTATTAAAGATGTATTTTATTTTATACTCCCATTAGCCAAATGGATGGTTTAGCAATCATTATGTCCCTTCGTCCGTCTTTTTTTCATTTTTTACTCCCCTCCCTCCATATTTTCTACCCGTTACTCCCTATCCAAAACTGACTGAATTGACTCCAAATTTTTAATTGTTATCGTGCACCATCTGATTGCCTTTTAGTTTAGAAGTGTGCCGTAGTAAATTAAGAGTAAATACGTTATGTATGATTGACCACAAAAAAATACAACAAATGCACCAAACATACCTAATACAAAATTCACACCTCTGCATCCCATTGTATATATTTGAAAAAGAAAAAGATTGGATTGCAAACAATATTGGATGTGCATTATGGAATTATGTAAGGGTTTATTCCCGATTGTACCACGTTTTAAAATTTTGAATTTTGATTGTCTCACATGAAAAGTTCTGAATGTCCAACATTATTTCCGTATGTTAAATGGTCTGAAGTAAACAGTGTAATTGTTGTTGTTTATTTTGCAATATCATAAGTTGAAATCATCCCTTTGAAAATTTAACAGACGTCATCACGAGTTGGTTGACCGTTATGCAATATCTGTTTTACATATGATGACGGATATGTTCCAACTGTCGTAGCCACAACTCCGTCCTCTTTCCCTCAAATGTGATCTACCGAATAAGAATTTCTACCGGGTGTGTACTTACATAAACATGAACTCAGTTTTTGGTGGTGTTCGTGTTGCTCAGTCAATAGTTTTCTATGTGGTGTTTTGTGTACTGTTGTTTGTCTTTTCGTCGTTTTTAGCTTTTTTTCGCCATGGAATTGTCAGTTTGTTTTCGACTTATGAGTTTGAATATCAATTAAGTATCTTTTGCCTCTTTCTAAGACAATATCACAAAACAAAATAAAATATGTAAATGACAATATTTGACCATGTTCATTTCAAACTTTATAAGTTACAGTGATTAATCTGATCCAGAAATAAAAAAACTAACCCGATTGTACAACATTTAAACTTTCCGATTGTCCCACAAACATCTTCCAAATTTTCCTTCATAATTCTATTCTTTTTTTACCTGTAGTTTTAAAAAGTGGAACAAAAATATGTAAGACATATTAAATATAAAAACAAGGAGATGTGGTAACATCGCCAATGAGACAAATATTTACCGGAGGCCAAATGAAGTGGGAAAAAGCAGCAGTAGGTTACAATTCAACTTGCAACAATGAGCAAACCGCCAACCATAAAGTAAGCTATATAAAAGTTCCTGACAAAACAACAACCGGATGAGTGTTTCATTGAACTGCAGTTAGTAAAATCAAACTCATTACAGTCTATTTGATCTTGATAATAAAAGGTTAACATTATTCTTTATTTCAGGACTGTTTGCAGTTTAAGAATGGCATTTTTATTCATACTTTTAACCGTATTTTACTTGGTAAATTCTAAAGAACATGGCGCTTGTGATTTTGGCAACCTTGGTCAAAGCTGCAAAAATAGCACTATATTTATTGTGGACTGCTCACGGAGTAACATATCAACTATTCCCCTTTTTCCACTTGGTGTACATGTCGTCAATCTCAAATTTAATCAAATTGAAATAATCAGAAATGGAACTTTTCAAATGCTACAAAATCTTACCGAGTTAGACCTTTCCTTTAATCAGTTGGTCGAGATAGAAAGAGATGCCTTTGTTGGATTAAATAGATTACAAAAACTGAATCTGCAAAATAATACACTCAGATACAGTTTCCTGTCCTTCCCAGATTCAGTGTTTACATCCTTGATATCATTGAAGTATTTAAATATAAAGTTTAATAACAAACCTGCAGAAGACAACTTAGAATTACTGCAAAGTGAGATATTTGACATACACGTAGAAACATTAGAAACACTTGAAATTGACGTGTTGTTTCCTGTTAATTCAACAGACTCTGGTATTTTTCCATCAAATATCACAAGTTTGAAAGCACTGATTACGGGCATTTGTGTGATTACTGAACTCCAAGAAAACACGTTTGATAATCTTAAAAATTTAGATTATATCGATTTATCATCGTGTCCAATAGAAACATACAGAAGTAATGTTCTGCAGTATAGGTATATCAAATATTTAGATTTATCGAACACGCAATTTTTGTCGGACGATGTTAGCTTTTTTGCCTTTATGCACGACATTAACACATGTGCTCTTGATACACTCGTTTTGTCAAATACTGTAACAGACTATGATGAGGTCTTCCACCATTTTATTTCAACTCTTTTTAAGTATTTGTTCTATACAGAAATACGAGAATTGCGTTTAAGCTATAATAGTTTGGTGAAAATAGAATGGCGAACCGATGAAATATCTAGTGATATGGCGAAAATAGATTTGTTACATACAAAGACAGAACAGCATGTATACAATTATGATATTCCAAGTACTCTTCAAACCCTAGATCTTTCACACAATTCTCTCATCCGATTTGCTTATCCAATGGAGAATGTTGTGTGTTTGAATTTAAGCCATAATATTCTTTCGGAAATTGAATATGACGTGTATGTAAACAATGTTGGGACTGGTGTGAAAGAACTGGATCTCTCTTTCAACCTTATAACTAATTTGGCACAGTTTACATTCCATCAATACTCATCATTAGAAAAATTGATTCTTAACAATAACGAATTTGATGACATAACATTTGATTTCGAACATCTTACAGACTTAAAATTATTGGATTTATCCAATAACAGAATCAAATCGTTTAATCATAAAAGCATGATCATTTTGTCGCAATTAATGAAAAATCAAAACTTTTCTTTAAATTTGGAAAATAACAACCTTCAATGTACCTGTGACACAATCAATTTTCTTCGTTGGATGCAAAATAACCTCCATCATTTCCAGAACAATGATTTATATAAATGTCAATTAAAAGATGGCAGTGTTGTGGTACTAAATGACCTAAATACAAGTATAACACGACTAGAAAAACAATGTCTATCTTTAACGGGCGTCATCGTTTGCACATCTGTGGGTATCTTTATTACTTGTATTATCATTGCAATTAAACTGGTTTATCGAAATCGTTGGATAGTACTTTACTACTATTATCTCAAGAAAAGTAAAGATTTGAACACTTCGGAATCAACAGAATTAGAAGAGGGCTTTATTTATGACGCATTCGTTGCTTATGCGGAAGACGATATGAAATTTGTTCATGAAGACTGCATTCAAAACTTGGAAAACGACAAGAACTTAAAACTTTGCATCCATCATCGTGACTTCCTACCTGGAGAAGAAATAACCGTTAACATAACTAACGCCATCCACAGAAGTAGAAAAACAATATGTATAATCACCAAATCTTTTCTTGAGTCATATTATTGCATGTTTGAGTTCAACATGGCTAAGACGGAGGGCATTTATTCTCGAAAGGGAGAGAATACGTTAATACTGGTGTTCTGTGAAGATATCTTACCACGTGACTTACCTCTTGTGTTGTTGGAGCTTGTACAACGGAGATCTTACATTCCTTATCATGATGATCAACGAGGAAATATTGAATTCTGGGAGAGAATAAAAGAGGCCATTTGTGGCAGTGAGTTGGAGGTACGAATGCTGAGCATTTCAACTGTGTAATACAACACTTTTTAAATTTTAAGCAGGCTTAGAAAATGTTCATTCTAGAGTATATAAATCATGTCTATGCACCAGGCTTATAACTATATATTAAATTGTGCCCCTCTTCTTGCCGACTTGTTTCATTATTATTATGAGGCTGACTTCATACAGGAACTTCTTAGGAAGAAAGATATGAAGTTAGCAATATCCTTTAACTCTACGTTCCCATCGAACTAGAGATAAAGGATACTACAGATACAGTTAAGTCTGCCTCATATCTTGACTTACATCTAGAAATTGACAATGAGGGTAGGTTGAAAACAAAACTTTACGACAAAAGAGATGATTTCAGCTTCCCAATTTTGAACTTTCCATTTCTATGTAGCAACATTCCAGCAGCGCCTGCATACGGAGTATATATCTCCCAATTGATACGATATTCCCGGGCTTGTGTTTCCTATCATGATTTCCTTGATAGAGGATTGCTGCTCACAAGGAAGCTATTAAACCAAGAGTTCCAAATGGTGAAGTTGAAGTCATCCCTTCGTAAATTTTACGGACGACATCACGAGTTGGTTGACCGTTATGGAATAACCGTTTCACAAATGATATCGGATATGTTCCTTATGTCGTAACTACAATACCCTCCCTATTCACGAATGTGACTTACCGAATTAGACTATTTACCGGATTTGTAATAACATAAGCAACACGACGGGTGCCACATGTGGAGCAGGATCTGCTTACCCTTCCGGAGCACCTGAGATCACCCCCAGTTTTTGGTGGGGTTCGTGTTGCTTAGTCTTTGGTTTTCTATGTTGTGTCATCTGTACTATTATTTGTCTGTTTGTCTTTTTATTTTTGGCCATGGCGTTGTCAGTTTGTTTTCGATCTATGAGTTTGACTGTCCCTCTGGTATCTTTCGTCCCTCTTTTGGTACGCCAGACGAATGTTTCGTCTAACAAAATCTCATTAGTTGTGCTCGAACCAAGCCAGTTGCATAGCAAAATCATATATTACCAATATTTCAAAGTTGAAGAGCATTGATATCCGAAAATTCGACAACTTGTGCCAAATACGGCTAAGGAAATCTATAGCTGGTTTTTAAAAATAGAAGCTTGAAGTGTTTGAATGGAACCTAAATAAAATCGCAAAATTCTTCTAAGGTCAACTTTGCCTTCGGGAGTTCGAACTCTAGTTTCTTAATAATTTATCATTTATTGAACGGGGAATTTAGAAAAGTAAGTTATAAATCATGTCAGTACCAAAGCTGATGATACCTTCGAGGACTGATAGTCCACCGACAGATGTATCGATCCTGTGCTAATAAATGACACAGTTAAGTCTTCTTCATATCTTGAGTTAAATGTAAAAATTGACAATGATATTCGGTCGAAACTTTACGACAATCAAGATGATTTCCGCTTCGCAATTGTGAGCTTTCCATTTCTATGAAGCACCAATCCAGCAGCACCAGCATATGGAGAATATATTTTCCAGCTGATACGATATTTCAGAGCTTGTATTTCCTATGATGATTTCCTTGATAGAGGATTGCTTCTGAAAGGAAGATAATAAAACAAGGGTTCCAAGTGGTGAAGTTGAAGTCATCTCTTCGAATATCTTACGTCCGGCTATCACGAGTTGGTTGATCGTAATGGAATATCTGTTTCACAGATGACGACAGATATGTTCCAATTGTCGTAACCATACACCCGTCCTTTTTTCCTCGTATATAAAATCGTATATTGTACTTATATGATCAACCCAACGGGTGTCTCGTGTTAAATCTTGTGTAGTAGGGTCTACTTACCTTTCTGGAGCACCTTAGATCACCCCTAGATTTTGGTGGAGTTTGTGTTGATCAGTCTTTAATTTTCTATGCAGTGTTTTGTATGATGTTGTTTGTCTTTTAGTCGTATTTCGTTTTATGCCAGTGTGATGTCAGTTTATCATAGAGTTATGAGTTTGCATATCCCTTTGGTATCTTCCGCCTTTCTTTTCTATATCTCATGCGTCAAAAATCATTTGAATTAAGTAATACACCCTACTTTAAGTCTTATTCATAGCTCGTATTCCTTGTCCGAGTTTTGTTTTACTTTTACTTTAGATCCTGGATATTTACTGTTGCATAGTTCATCTCGACAGTTAAACTGGTACCATTTAAATGTGTTACTATAGAGATACGTTAACACAAATATCTTGTTTTAGGAAGGTATAAATCATATCATACTTGGTCAAAAACCTCTCTAGTTCAAACAAAAGATTCGCATAGACTGACATCAAGATGCTCAATTCCTTTACTGACAACATATTTTGTACGAATGGAGGATGTATTTTTCAACAAACAATTGGCATTCTTATGGGAGTCAACTGTGCTTCTCTTCTTGTCAACTTGTTTCTTTAAGTTTATTCGTATGAGGCAAACTTCATATACACAACGTAGGAGCTTCTAAAAATAACAAAAAGTAGCTAGCAATATAAATTATCTACACGGTCCGCTTTATAAACGATGTCTTCTCAATAAAAAATCAAACGTTTAGTGACTATGTTGAACGTATTCAATCAATCAAACTTAAAATTAAGGATACCACAGATATAGTTATGTCTGCCTCATATTTTGACTTACATTTAGAAATTGGCAATTAGGGTCGCGTTAGAACAAAACATTACGACGAAGGAGTTATTCCAGCTTTGCAATCTTGAACTTTCCATTTCTATGCAGAAACATTCCAGCAGCGCCTGCATATGGAGTATATATCTCCAGTTGATAAGATATTCCAGAGCGTGTGTTTCCTATAATGATTGCCTTGAGGATTGCTACTTCAAAGAAAGCTATTGACTTCCAAGACGTAAAAGTTTATATCATCCATTCGAAACTTTTGCTGACGCCATCAGGAGCTGGTTAACCGTTATGATATATATATCACAGATGAACACGGATATGTTAGAATTGTCGTAATCACAATCTCGTTCTCTTTTTTTCCGATTGTGACATCTCCGAATGAGACTCATCAGCGAATTTATACTTACCATGAGTAACAAAACGGGTGCCACTAGTAGGGCGGGATCTGCTTACCCTTCCGGAGCAACCGAGAACATCCTCAGTTTTATAGAGGTTTTGTGTTGTCCATGCTTTATTTTTCTATTTAGCGTTTTGTGAACTTGTTTTACTTTTCGTCGTCTTTCATTTTTTACAATCGTGTCGTTAGTTTCAGTCGACTTTAGATTTTAATGTCCTCTTTTTATCCTCTCCCTATTTCAAAACGATATCATATATCCCAAACACGTCAATTGGACATTGTTACCGGTAGAAGTTATCATTGTCCTTTACATTGGCTTAGAAATTACGCGAAACATAGATGAAACATGTACATATAAGTCGACGATTCATTTTCATGCCTATTATTTGTCAAATAACTGCAGATGTCTGATTGCAGGGTAAACATATTTACTAACGGACCCCAAATAAAAAACAATACATGAGGTGTTCTTCTTCTACATATGATTAGATTGTCCTTCTGACATTTTTTTTACGGAAAAAAGTGGATTTGTAAACATCAATTGGAACTATTAATTGACCATTTCATATAAACTGATATGTCACTTCAATGTTAACTATACACCAGAGACCATTGACAACTATAGGGTACCGTCTTGAATAATGCGCAAAACAATATCGTATAAGTAAGCTATAAACAGCTTGGATATTAAACAATTCAAACAAGAAATGTACGGCTTGATTTATTATTAATCAACTTACAAACATCTATCACACCAACCACTGATGAATTACAGATTCATGACTTGGGACAGGCACATTTATAATACGGCGAGGTACTAACCTGGACAATCTTATTTTATTCTTTTTTTTATTTTGGAGAATATCTTTCTTAAAGTTTTCCAAGATAATTAGACATCTGACTTTTAAATGTACCATGCATTATATATATTCTTCGTTCTAAGACAAGATTTTTTTCTGAAAATGAAATTAACGAATACCACGTGAATGCAGATGTTTTTCTGGTATACTGCGTTTACTTGTCTTGTTTTGTATAGACATTAATAAACTATAAAAATCACCTGTATTTTCATTTATCTAAACTTTTCACATTGTTCAATATTGGTTTTTTGTTTTTTTTTTTTTTGTTGTTTCTTTATCTTAGCTTTTTCATTTTAGCTGGAGAGGCTATAAACTACTTGCATGATCATGGCATACATATTAAATTTATATTTGAAGAGGCTGATATATCACCTAATCATTATACTTTACTAGCGAATAACATTTTGAGTGTAGGAAATTGTTTTGTGAGACGGTTCAATATATTGGATCATCACAATATTTCAACAAATCAGAGAAAAATTGATTTTGGAAATAACCTATTTAATTGAGGTTTTGACGTACTCAAATGAAAATCATATAAAACGTAATGCTCTAGAAAATATAAACAGTGAATAATGTAATAGTTGAGCAAAGGATGGATTGGATCGGGGTTCTGTGTATTCACATTATTTGTATAACTCCTTACTCTTGAGAATTAGAGGGGTATTTTCCAACCCATTTGGTTACCCGCAAACAATATTTTTATTTATAGTATAGTAATTAAGGTTGAAAACCCTTGGGGAGATGGTCTCCAATGGGCTTATAATTTGTTCACATTTTATAACCAATTATAATTGACTGCATAAGTATGCATGTATTAGAGATAAATTTATTGCCAAACACTTTTTGAAGATAAGTTCTATTGCAAAAATAAACGTTCGCCAATGACATGTTCCACCATAAAAGGATAACCGTAATCAATCTGATTAAATTCAGATCTATCACAACTCGCGTGCTCGTATATATAATGATAATAACGAAATCAGAAATCTATATTTTAATTAAATTGAAACTGAATAACTGAATAGGTCTATTATTCTTTCTTTCAATTGTATTTTTCTATATTACTTCCTCTCTTTTCTCGTCTTCTTTCATTAGACAACAAGCAGAAATGAATCCAAACACCTGTAATAAAAATGATTGGTTGTAAAATCAGGATCTTTATTATTATGTGTTATTGGCTTTGAACTAGCTTTTAGTATTAGTATTCTCGGATCTTTAGAGGGTGTGTTTTTGTGCGTTGTATCGATCTGATGTGTCGAGCCATTTTATACTGATTTACATAGTTTGTTCTTATGTTGTGCTGTTACTCCAATGTGCATAGCAACATGCGTTATCTCTCTACCCAGGCAAAAACATCCATTTGAGTGGGTTTTTTTTTCTGTTTTTATTGCCACAGTTTTAACTTTCGAAATTATCTTACTTGTGCTATGGTTAGCGCGTTTTAGTGATGTGTCAAATTACCATTGTGTTCATTATCTGTGTACCTTACCCAAGGTTCTTATATTCAGAAACTAAAAATCTGTGTGCGTGTGTGTGTGTGTCAACGAATTCCAAGACCTATTATACTTACTTGCAGACCAGCTATACCAGACGCGATACCTATTAAAATGCTGAAATACTTATTGAATTCTTCTTTCAAAGCATCATAACAACCCTAAAATAAAAAAAAAGAATGATGAACCTTTCTGCTGATAAGCATATAGCTTGTTGTCATGTAATTATAGCTGCCAAGACAGGTGAATTCAGAGCAAAATACAGTTAAACATATGTGTTCACCAATTGAACATTGATCTCCGGAGTTTTAGAACCAACACTACTGTTTTATTATGACTTATTTACTTGTGAGTAAAAGTAAAGTTTCAATGACAGGATGGAACATAACGTAGTTTGATTTTTGTGATTAGTAAAATTCTCAATAATTGTGTGCAAGGAGTGAGAGAGGGGAAGGAGGTGGTGTGGATTAGAATTGTTTTGTGTTTTTTCTGTAATTTTTGTTAGCATAGCTTCAATCATTCGGTGGTTAAACTTGTGAAATTCAAACTGTAAGAAAGACTAATGAATTTCAGAAATTTCATAGTTTTTGACTGAGGGGTATTTATATGATAAGTCATATAGTTCGATTTTCTCGCTTCGTGATCAGAATCCAAGGAAGATTTTATGACAATACGACATGCTCAGAACTGCTATGGACGGGATAGTGATATATCTCCGGGAAGTAATAATGAATACTTTTATCTTTCTATTCTTTTTCTTTCAAGGGATATTTAACATTTTCCCGTCCCTATGACCATGTGATAATATTCTTTAGAGGTCGCGTTATATTATCGATTTTATTCACTTTCGTTTGGACTATACTGCTTACACTGTTAATGTTGATGTATCAGAATCGATAAGTGACTTAGTAGTATGTGCACCAGTCTGAGTAACTGGACATTGGTTATCCACCGTAGAGTTTATTAGTAACTTACTGTAGTATGTGCTCCAGCCTGAGTAACTGGACATTGGTTATCCACCATAGAGTTTATTAGTAACTTACTGTAGTATGTGTACCAGTGTGAGTAACTGGACATTGGTTATCCAACACATAGTTTATTAGTAACTTACTGTAGTATGTGTACCAGCCTGAGTAACTGGACATTGGTTATCCAACATAGAGTTGATAAGTGACTTACTGTAGTATGTGCTCCAGTGTGAGTAACTGGACATTGGTTATCCAACACATAGTTTATTAGTTACTTACTGTAGTATGCGCTCCAGCCTGAGTAACTGGACATTGGTTATCCACCATAGAATTAAGGAAGGTTGTCATATCATCGGGGAAAGCATCTTTATTGTTAAACTGACAACACGTCAGAGGTATGGTTGCTGTTGCTGTGACGTAAACACCTCCTCCTGAATCATACGCATATGTAGTATTCCATGTGTTGATAGAAGCATACTCAGTTTGATTGACCACACCACAACACGTAAACTGAAAAAAAAGCAAAGCTATTCCTCATCTTATACAGGCGATGAAGTAAATATTACTGATAAGCAGTTTTAGCTTTTTTAGCGAATTGAAAATAGCATCTTCGTTCATTCAAGAAAAAACAGATTGATTTATTAGTTGTTTATTTGATGGTTCCTAAACCTCCGGTAAACGCAAAAAGTCTATGTAAATATAGAATGATGCTTATGTATGAGGGTAAACGATATGTGAACGTTGAAAGTAAGTGTTGGTAAAAATTATTACATTTATGTTTGTAAAATACATCAATAATAATAATATCTTGATTGTCGTCTAAACATAATTAGTTTGTTACAAAAAACAAAAAAAAACAAACATAATATAGCAAAAAAAATTACAATTCTATAAGAAATGAACACATTGAAAAATGTTATAAGTCTTCTGCCCCCAGTTCTAATGACTGTTTTATAAAGGAGCCAATATTTTTTCCATGTTCTATGATAGATGGGTTAAGCATTTTTTTTACTTTTTGTTCTTGGGTAAGAGACATAAAATTATGAGAAGGTAATATTTTCAAATAGATTATCCCTTAGTATTTTGTTAATTTTACAGTTTTTTCATCCTCCAGTATTTCTTTAATATGTAAAAAAGTAAATGTAAATAGATATAAGAAGATGTGGTATGAGTGCCAATGAGACAACTCTCCAT
This sequence comes from Mytilus californianus, assembly GCF_021869535.1. Classification (NCBI taxonomy): domain Eukaryota; kingdom Metazoa; phylum Mollusca; class Bivalvia; order Mytilida; family Mytilidae; genus Mytilus; species Mytilus californianus. The sequence continues at coordinate 4,707,984 of NW_026262668.1, forward strand.
CCAAGTCACAATATGAAAAAGTATTAAACCATTATAGGTCTGAGTACGGCCTTCAACACGGAGCCTTGGCTCACATCGAACAGCAAGCTATAAAGGGCCCCAAAAATGACTAGTGTAAAACCATTCAAACAGGAAAACAACGGTAACTATTTTTTTAAGAGTAAATATCCGAACATTTGTGTCCTAAAAACCGATTTCACAGATAATACATAAAAAAGATGTAGATGTTTATACGCAAATTAGTGAAAACAACTGTTTCTTGTTGACAACTGGACTTCGTTTTTTGTGTGTTGTTGATTATATAGATATATATACAGTATATGTACATTGACGGAAAAATTTATTTGTACGAGCTTTAGCCCCTCTTCTGGCCGACTTGTTTCTTTATTATTATGAGGATGACTTTATACAGGAACTTCTTAGGAAGAAAGATAAGAAGTTAGCAATATCCTTCAACTTTACGTTCCGCTATATAGATGATGTTCTCTCACTAAATAATACAAAATTTGGTGATTATGTTGAACGAATCTATCCCATCGAACTAGAGATAAAGGATACTACAGATACAGTTAAGTCTGCCTCATATCTTGACTTACATCTAGAAATTGACAATGAGGGTCGGTTGAAAACAAAACTTTACGACAAAAGAGATGATTTCAGCTTCCCAATTGTGAACTTTCCATTTCTATGTAGCAACATTCCAGCAGCGCCTGCTTACGGAGTATATATCTCCCAATTGATACGATATTCCCGGGCTTGTATTTCCTATCATGATTTCCTTAATAGAGGATTGCTGCTCACAAGGAAGCTATTAAACCAAGAGTTCCAAATGGTGTCATCCCTTCGTAAATTTTACGGACGCCATCACGAGTTGGTTGACCGTTATGGAATAACCGTTTCACAGATGATATCGGATATGTTCCTTATGTCGTAACTACAATACCCTTCCCTTTTCACGAATGTGACCTAACGAATAAGACTATTTACCGGATTTGTAATAACATAAGCAACACGACAGGTGCCACATGTGGAGCAGGATCTGCTTACCCTTCCGGAGCACCTGAGATCACCCCCAGTTTTTGGTGGGGTTCGTAATGCTTAGTCTTTGGTTTTCTATGTTGTGTCATCTGTACTATTATTTGTCTGTTTGTCTTTTTATTTTTGGCCATGGCGTTGTCAGTTTGGTTTCGATTTGTGAGTTTGACTGTCCCTCTGGTATCTGTCGTTCCTCTTTTAGAAACATGACAAAAAGCGAGGCTCGCCGAGCTTTTCTCTTGTTTTGTAGCGAGTAGAAATACATTTTATATTTCTGACATTGTACATATATTGTTTTTATCCTGCAATTTACACCCGGCACTTGAAGTTTTAGTTGTTTAAATTCAAATAGTTGTCTCTAATTTTTCATAGAATCGACATAGTTTAAACGCGGACCGCGAAGAGGTCCCCGAAAATGGACTGCTACGCAAAAAGAAATATTCACATTACCGTTTGTTCAAAAAGGAAGTGGGTTACATGTACAAATAAAACAAACAAATGTTTGTGTACTGTACCTGTTATTTGTATAAAAGTTGGCTGATTGCAGGATAAAATCAAAATCTTTCAAAGTGAAGTAAATAACAAAAACTCTTTAAAATAATCAAGAGCTTTCGACTGGTATTTTCTTGATGCGGAACTTTACCAAATTTATAAAGATCCGTTGAAGAGGACCAAATTGACCAGTCGAAAGCTCCGGAACATTTTAAAGGGTTTTTATTAATGCTTTTGTAACCTGACAAGTTCTTGTGATGAAAAGCATACTGGTAACAAGCACAGTAGAATAGTTTCTGTTTTGCTTTTTTATTGAAGTATAAAAAAAATCACTTTACACAAAAAAAAAATAATTGGGGAGTAAAAGGGAAATAATTCTTTAAAAAATCTGATAAGACATTTAAGATATATCTTTGTACTCACCACGATTTGTGCCAAGTCAAATGCCAAACTTATAGCATTAGAAGTAGAATATGGTCCAATATAGTTATCATTCAGCATGGTCAGTAAGTTGTCCTTTGCGTAGGTCTCAAGCTATTCAATAAAAAATAATTTATCATAAAACATTTGCTTGATCTTTGTAAATTTATATTTTTTCGTAAAATGTTTATGTTTTCAAATTTATCTGTGACACTAGGCTGGTATAAAAATAAGAAGATATGGTATGATTGTCAATGAGACAACTCTCTACCAGAGACCAAATGATTAGATATAGGAAGATGTGGTATGAATGCCAATGAGACAACTCTCCATCCAAGTTACAATTTATAAAAGTAAACCATTATAGGTCAAGGTACGGCCTTCAACACGGAGCATTGGCTCACACCGAACAGCAAGCTATAACGGGCCCCAAAAAATTACTAGTGTAAAACCATTCAAACGGAAAAACCAACGGTCTAATCTATATAAAAACGATAAACGAGAAACACGTATGAACTACATACATTGGCACTCATACCACATCTTCTTATATCTATCTTCTAAATCCCTATAGGAGCATTAGCTGTGAAGTGCATGTTCATCGATTTGACTCAATTTTTCATATTTGATATATAGGATACTAAAACGTTTATCCACATTACAAACAAATCCAAAAATCTATGGACTCGTTATGATGTATCAGCATTTCAAGCGTTGTTTTTTTTAGACCAGACAACGTCTAATTAACCATGGAGATGACCTCTGCAGTATGACGATGGTCTCTGACCTGATATAAATATAAATATAAATACACAAAAAAGCACGTGCAATCGTATAGTGACCATTTGTCTAGGTCTGTTTGATTCCATGTCATGGATTAAAAAATATCTAAATCATCGTTTTGACTTGTACAAGAATTATTTTTTGTAAGTCTAATCGGTCAATGAAATGGATCTTCCATTGTTTCACTTTAAATGTTGACATTCCTTTTTTTTTTATATTGAACATGCTAAGCACATGCGTAACCCATCTCCAGCTTAATTGAAGTCGCATGAATATGAAGTTGAATTATTGACTTGCAAGCCCGTAATACACCAGCAATGTTTTTGAGTTTATTTTAACCAAATTGACTGTGACCAATCTTACTGCAACACGACATAAGCAACACGACGGGAGCCACATGTGGAGCAGGATCTGCTTACCCTTCCGGAGCACCTGAGATCACCCCTAGTTTTTGGTGGGGTTCGTGTTGCTTAGTCTTTAGTTTTCTATGTTGTGTCATCTGTACTATTATTTGTCTGTTTGTCTTTTTATTTTTGGCCATGGCTTTGTCAGTTTTTTTTCGATCCATGAGTTTGACTGTCCCTCTGGTATCTTTCGTCCCTCTTTTACTGCTTATAGCGAAATTTTATTTCAAAGTTCCGTATTTTAAATGTATGAAACAAAGAAAAATTGTCTTTTCATATTTTGTTTAAATTGTAGCTAATGCCCCTTTTATTTTATTACGATAGGAAAGCCTGCCGTGGCCTACGTTGAAACAGAACATCATACCTTATCTTTATAGACAATAACTAAGACAACAGCTGCTATTTCTAACAATATCATCAGTCCAATAATAACGACATACTGCAATTAAAATGTAAATAAGATAAATACTGAAAACAAAATAAAGATATGTATGGTCTTTTCGTACTGTAGTTGTGTACCTGGTTTGTCAATTTAACGCCCCTATGATGGCATTCCATATTAAATAAATGAGAAATCTTCCTCGAATGTATCTTTTACATTTGAGCGGTGACCATTCGTGCGCTAAACATGAATAAAACATATGCTAAAATCCATATTTATTACACTGTTTCCTATGAAAATTAGCGAAAATATAAATTTCAACATTAGGTCAAAATATATTTCAGCACCATGCTCCAGTATGTTATTGAATACAAAGGGATTACAGACCGGCGGCGGCGAACGTAGGTTTCATCTGACCTTAACCTCATTTTCCTGGTTTATTGGTAATTATTTTACGATTTTGTGTTTAATACCGTTTCTTAGATACTGTAAGCAAATGATCAACTATGTTTGGTGTATGGAATGATATGGGGGAGCAAATCTGTCTGGTGGGGTTCATCTGACCTTGACCTCATTTTCATGGTTCAAAAGTCAATGGAAAGTTTTCATGGTCTGTTTCGCATGTACTATAAGCATTAGGTTAACTATATTTGGTTAAGAAACGATTGTATGTCTGTCTGACAGGTTTCAAAAATTGTCTGACCTTGATCTCATTTTTATGGTTCAAAAATAAGCATATGATTGCATGGTTAAATCCGTCAGATACTATAACTAATAGTTTAACTATATAGGTGTATGGAAAAATTGCAAAGTGCATATGTCTTACAGGCAGAGTTCATCTGACCGCGACCTCGTTTTCATGGTTCATTGGTCAACGTTTAGTTTTCTTGGTTAGGTTTTTTTTTCAATACTATCTGCAATAAGTTAACCATATCTGGTGTATGTAATGATTGTAAGGCGTACAGTACATGTCGTCTGACCTTGACCTCATTTACAGGTAGCATTGATATAATTATGTCACCCGATCGACAATGTCGGGTGACATATTGCTTTTCCTCTGTTTCTTTTTCTCTATTTTTATTATTATTTTTCTTCCACCTTTTTGTCCGAAGCGTTCCTGTAAAACTGAAGGACCAATATTAATCAAACTTAAGCATAATGGTAATCACCATATGTAGATTTGCAATCCTACTTTGGCACCAAAAAATGGCTGCCGTTACCATGGAAACAGAAAAATAGTAAAAAAAATAAATTTTGGGGTTTAATGAATTATTTGATTATGCCTGAACTTAAAATCATTAAATTTTAATACAAGGTACATGTCCACTATATACAGGTTTTGGATGATTTTGACAATCATCGGAACTACTATGTTGCCATGGAAACTACACCAAAAATTTCAAAAATATCAAAATGCTCCAAACCTAATGAAACTTCACAGTAACAATGAGCAACATTTGTAGATGTGGAATTTGGCTTTTTGAATATCCAAAATGGCTGTCGTTACCATGGAAACAATGTAAAAATGGTCAAAATTAACCAAAGACCTTAAAGTAGCACTTCCTCTCTTAAAATGGTAGGTCAAATCCATTGAAACTTTGATGGTATGTTCCCTCCAATGTACCATTGTGGCATCTGTAATTAAAATTTTTGGAATGGTCTCTGTTACCATGGAAACTAGCAAAAATGTCAAAAATTTCAAATTGCTCCAAACTTAATGAAACTGAATATGATTGTTAACTGGCAAGTATAGATGAGACTTTTGACTTTAGAATTTCCAAAATGGCTGCCGTTGAAATGGAAACGGCTGAAATGTGAAAAATTCCAAAATGCTCTAAATGTACTGAAAATTTACAGAAAGATGTATAGCAATGCATATATGTGCATTCACTATTTAAAATATTTGGAATGGCTGCCGCTAAGTGTCAATGGGGGAAGGGTGACATCCGCTATTGCTTGCAATGGCAAATCTAGTGATTATTGTATGTTATACTTGTAGTACATTCAATCATGAGACATTTTGCATTCTTATTGGCGATTCTAGGTGCATGTCATTCGGCTTTCAACTCTGCATTGCATTATAAAGTATAGAACTTTACAACACCTATTTGTGCAACTGATTATAGCATGCAAGGTAAAATGATCATTTTATATTACTTTCCTTTAAATAACTCACGGGATTTCTATCGACTAGTTACGAAGAGTAGTCATTAAATTAATATTAATATTCAGATTCATATTTTCATTTTTGTTTCCCAACATTTTGACACTTACTATTCTGAGCAAACATTTACTCTTTAAGCATGCACCACAGCATCCAACAAACGAGATAAACACAACGAATGCCCCTGTAGCTATGAGGACATAGGCGGCCGACTCTAACAATGATGGAGTATCTACGCTGTCAACTGCTCCTTCCGTAGCACTTCGAGCTAATATCAGTATGTCGTTTTTATATACGATAACAAAAATTCCTCCACCAATACATGCTCCCCCAAACAGCTGAAAAATGGACAAACATTATTTTACTCTGCGACTGCATGTATCACTTTGGACTACTAGTATGTAATGTCTATAAAAAATAACGTTAGCAATCACTAGCACAATCATGTTCGCATCTAAATATTAGTCAAGCCCTTTTCAACTATTTTTTATAGTTTGTTCACATGTTGTGTTGTTACATCACTTTCTTAGGTTAATGGAGGGATGTACGCCCGCACACATATTAAACGCCGGTTCATTTTCTATGTGCCTGTTCCTAGGCAGAAGGAGCCTGCAATTGAGTGAGTTTTTAGCTGTATATCGTATTTGATTTTCATTTATTGTTTTGTAGAATTTGTTCTTGTATTGTGCTTTTGCACCACTGTCCCAAGGTAGAGGAGTGTTAGGCGCCCCATACATGCATGTTTAAGCCTTCCACAATCTCTTATGTGCCTGTCATAAGTCAGGAGACTGTTATTCAGTGGTTGTTTTTGTAACTGTATATCGTATTAGGTTTTCGTTTGTTGTTATACATAAATCAAGCCAGTGTTTTTCTCATTAAATTAAATTGTTATTAGTTTTGTTATGTCGGAAATATATAGCTTACTATGCGGTGTGGTTTTTGCCCATTGTTGAAGGACGTACGGCGATCTATGGTTGCTAACATCTGTGCCATTTGGTCTCTAGTGGATATTTGTCTCATTGGCAATCGTACCACATCATATTCTATATGCAAGGAAAATATTGATAATTGTTCTATATTCTCTAATTCGTATTCTTTTGTCTTTAATCGAACCATAGGCATATGTTGCCATATAGTCTATGAAAAAATACTCATAGGAAACAAAAGATACTTTATTAGGTGAATATTATTTCACTGTTTGTTTTAAACCCACAAAAACAATTCTACTTTCTTACCAAGAAAAATATTCCGAATGTGATCAGAAAACATTTAGATAATCCGTCACAACATCCCATGTTTAAGCTGAAAATAAATATGAAAAGTTTTAAGCCGAATAAGAAATAAATTTAACCATTAAGAGAGAACAGATCAGTAAGAAATAATGTTTACGAAGATCAAGCCAATGAGACATGATGGAAACGGATATTTTTTAACAGAAAAAAGTAAATATTATAGGTTTTTTCTTTTCTAGAATGCATGGAAATAGTTAATGATAAAAATGGAAAAAGGTATGAAAAGTTTTGCTTATCTTTATTTATGGAGTATGTTTTTTCGTGAAAATTTTCATGTAAAAATTGTAAATTGTAAAAGTGAAAAATTCTTACACGTTCTACTGACCTTTATTTATGAGCTGTTGACACCACCATAAAGAATAACACTATCTCAACATAAATATATAACAATTAATATTTATAATACTATAGACATACTTAAGGTTAGACTTAAAATCAATAAAATAGTTTAAGATACAATATCCGTTATCTTTTTCAATTCAAACAATTTGTAATAACTATTTTTGAAAATAAGTCGCTTAAGTTTAATTAGGAGTTTTGTTTATTTATATATTTAAAGTTAAGACGTTGCTAAATGTGGTTATATCATTGTAGGAGATATTAAAACAAGCGTCATGCATTGTTTAAAAGTATCACGTGATACTTTTTATTTTAAGAAACATATTAAATGTTGGTGGGAAATGATGAAAGGAGGTGGCAAAAAGGGAGGAGAGGCGCAAAAATTATTTATCGTAGGGAACAGAAAACACCATGTCAAAAAAATAAAATAAAAAAGAGTTAGTTCTACAATGCGTTGACCACAGAATAGTCCTCAAACACACCAACAAATGTTATTTGTATTACATGTATTATCTATCCCATTCTATGAACAAATCTAACCAGTAATCTTGGATAGGAACATTAGACATATATTTAAATTCCAAGACTATCTATTTGTTAACCAGTCAAACTTTAAACAAAACCATATATCTAAAAAAGTAAAAAATTCTCTAACAATAAAATTTAAAGAAATTTGGGTAGCTCAGTTGTTTTGAAAGCAATTCTGGGAAGAGTATCAATATACAGTCGGGCAATAACTTAAGAACTTACAGAAAATTTAAAAATATTTTTATGTAAGTTGAACCATATTTAATAATTAATTAAAAAAAAGACAGGCAAATAATTACAAGATTTAGAACTAGCTGTCATGACCTTGAAATTGAAAGAGGGAGGTATATTGGTATAGATAAAAGGCTGAAGACAGAGAAGATGAACTACATTTTCTTTTGAAATGTCCTGTTCTAAAAGATACAAGACCTCAACAGCTGTCTAATTTGAATTCTAAATTCAAAACGTTTTCAAAGTTATCTGATGAGATGAAATTTGTTTGGATTTTTTCATCTGAAGATGTGTGTGTGTTACTTCAAAGTTAATATTTAATTAAGTATACACACCATAAGTAGTATAACACTTGTTATATTACCATGACTGACAGCCACCCACAATTGTTAAGCACCAAGAACTTTAAAAATGATTGTTCATTCGTTTTCCAGAAGTTGGGTTCTTTTAGCATGCAATGCATAGATCCAGTCTTTGGAAATTCGTTCTATATCTCTCAGCTGAGACACTGGTATAAGGTTGTTCCTAGAACAGTCAACTATGAATTCAAGAAGGTCCTCATCAGAATTAATTATACTGCAAGATACACTTGTACAAGATTTATTATTATGGTATATTTTTTTTATTCTAAAGCCAGCTTTATATGATATATGATGGCATATCTATATGCTTAAACACGGACATTCAAGTCGGTCCGATATTGCTTTTAAAAATAGTCCAGATTGAATACTTCCTGTCTGTTAAAAAGGGGGGATGGATTTGGACGAAGCTAGTTTGGTTTCTTCTCTTGAATTATATAAGACACAGGTATAAACAACTGTTTTTTTTTAATCTTCGAAGACGACCTGATTTATGAAAACTGCAAATTTATTGAAGGAAAAATATAGCTTGCAACACATACACTTGATTCTATCAAATAATTTATACAATGTTATAGCCTATAGGGGATCGGGAATCTTAATTTAGAACGTAATATGCTTGTCATTGGGTATAGAGTATACTATGTTCAAAGTTAAGAATCCTGAGCTCCTGTGTATCAATGGGAAGGTCGACTATCAATGTAGACAATACACAATATTTTATTGGCATTAACACATTTACAATAAATGGTAATGACTGAATGGATATCATGGTAGTGAAATGCAAATAATTATGTGAATAGACCTTATCGCTATTTGGAAATATGCGCCAGTTGACCTGAGAATCTGCGCCGCTTGAACTATTGTCGTCATATTACAATCACTTTTCCATTGTGGCGACAAATATTTTCTATTTCGATGTCAAAATTTACAGGAACCGTTGTGATGGCCAGTAATGGCAGACAAATAGCGATAAGGTGTATATTAAATACATGTATAATGATAATCTATTGCAAAAGATTACTTCTCACATTAAAACAAATTGTTACGAAAGAGGAATACAGTTTTAGTGCCATGTAAGATTTATTATTAAAGGGGCATTAGCTGTCAAATTCATGTTCACCGATTTGACTCAAATTCTCATATTTAATAAGGACCGTTGGAAGGTTTTCTAAAGAGGGGGTGGGTGTGGAAGGGGCTCTCCCCTCCCACAGTTTAGATTTTTTTTTTAAAATGAGTAAGCCAATTTCAGGGTTATATATGCGTTTAAGAACGTCAAATACATGGATATCCGTACTCTTCCAACACGCTTTTAAACGATTATTTGGCTGATATTTTCTTGAGGAAAACGTATAAACCATAGACATGATATATCGCACTGAAGGTACTATTTATTTCAACATATTATTATTGGCTTAACATTGCTCTATTTGGAGATTTTAAAGACGACATGGCTTCATATGTCTTTCTAGTTTCCTTTTATTATAAACACATCATGTGTTCATGATAAAAGTAAACTGAAGAGACAAATTTTATGAATGAACTACGTGTATCTTATTATAATATAATGGATTATAAGAAACAAGCAGTTAAATTAGCATCTATTAAAAATTCTTGAAAAAACATAGTTGATTCTCTCTCTGAAAAAAATCAATTTTAGATTTTGTCCTTGGACAGATACATGATTAGCTTGGCTAGGGGACGGTACGGATCCTACAAATCCCAGTTTAACCCCATCCCATTTATATGTACCTGTCCCAAGTCAGGAGTGTTTTGGTCATTGGTGTGTCATTTAATTTTTCTAAGTTTTGGGAGAGGAATATCAACGATACAAGAAGCGTATTTAATAAGATTTTGGGGCTTCAATGTTGAATGTTATTGTTTGTCCTTGTGAGTCTTATTTATTCCTGGGTTTGTCTTTTATTCGTTCATTGCCCTTCTTTTTTGATAGTTTTAATTTGTTTTTGCAAGGGGGGATTTGATTTCCATGCTGGCGACTTTGACAGTTTTGTCATTGGAATAGTCGGTGGTCAGTACTATATTCACCGGTAGTAGTACCTACTTCCTGTTCTATGAAACAAACAGTTTCTTCTCGAAAAAGGTGGCCATCTTTCCCACACAGCAGGCCAACAGCATGAAAAAAACAATTCCCGTCATATGGTACATTCTGTAAAACATTGAATCCCAATGTACTCACGGCATCTTTAAGCTTCTTAATTTTCATCTGTCGGGATTCATTTTCCAATGTTTGTGTCACTATTGATCACTGAATGATTTCATCAAGTTCCATTATTTATATTTAGTGTTAACTACACATTTGCTAGTTGAAATTTGTTACGGGTTTAAACATGCCTGCCATGTTTACTTTTTGAATAACCATCGAGGTGACCTCCAAAGATTGCAGACGGTCATATAATCCAATATAAACATAAATATAGATAAATAGTGGATTTTTCTAGGTCTGTTTGATTTAATATAATAGGTTACAAATATATGTTAATCATCGTTTTTTACCTGTATAAGAATGAGCTTTTGTGGATTGAATGAGTCAGTTAAATAGTTTACCCTTGTTTCACTTTCAATGTTGACATTCTTTTCCTTTTAAAACTGAACACGCCTAATTCATGCGTAACCAATCTCTAGCTAAGGGGTTAAATTGAAGGTCACATGAATACGGATTCAATGAGGTCAAATTATTCACTTGCAAGTGAATAACTCATCAGCAATGTTTCTTAGCTTATTTTGATAAAATTGAACCATACTAGCTTTTTAAAGCGAATTATTATTTCACTATTTCACTTTCATTAATGATTGAACAACAAAAATCATATTTTAATTTTTTTTTATATCTCGTGGCTAATGCCCCTTTATGTAAAAGCTTTATTTTATTTTGCACAAAGGAGTGTTACTTATTTTAGTAATTTTTGACATTTGAATTCAAAAGTTGCTCTGATATTGGAGTACCCTCTACAATGTAGTAGCATGTGCTGTTCATTTTCAATTTCACCACTTTGTAGATTTCACAAATTCTTGGACCCCTGTGCACTTTTTAATATCTTCCTCTTTCAGTGGCAAGGCTATGAGCACTTATTCTTAATTTATATATAATTACATAATGAGGATCAATCTGATCTATGTCTTAAAGCATCAACATAAGCTGCACATTCACTCATTTTGTAAACACTCTGGAAAAATGTTAATTTTGGAGATGATGAAATATTTGCATGTTGTTCTTGAAAACCTTGGTCAATTATTCTTTGTTTTATAAAACCAAAAAGGGGTTTAATAGTGGGTTTTAATGTTTGACAAATATGATAAACCTAAAGTTTGAATAATAATGTATAAATCATTGAAGGCCCCAATCATCGATAGGTATCAAGTCAACTCTCTTTTAAAACAAAATCAATGATCATGATGATGCTTTGATTGTCTAATAAAAAGTTTCATAACCAATGTATCTTTTATAATTTTTTACCAAGTATATGTATCTTAATTGTTATACTGTATAATTATTGTGAAATTGTTATACTATGTGTATGTGCTCCTAAATTGCCGACGGTCCATCATTGGTCAATAAAAATCTCAAATCTTTGTAGACCCTAAAAGCATTTTAATTGTCATGGAATTAAGAATAATTGCTGACATATCTGTGTTCTGCAGGATGGAATTTGTGTGCTAGCGAGTGCATGTTTAGTGACAAAGCAAAGAAACAACTCTTTTATTGTTTTTTTATCATCTTAAAGTGTTAGTTACATGTATGTCTTCAACATAAAGTAAAAATAAGCACCTCAGCACCGGTCATAATGCTTTATCTGCCTGTCTGTTCAAACTTCATACAATGTACATAAAGTCAAGTTATATAAAGTTTGAATTAGGAAAAAGATACATTAGCTGACTATACGGTATGGGTTTTTCTCATTATTGAAGGCCGTACAGTTGCCTATAATAGACCTTATACATGTTATAGCTATTTGGGGATCTGCAACACTTGACCCGAGAATTTGCGAGACTTGAACTATTGAAGTCATACAACAATCACTTTTCCTTTGTGGCGTCAGACATTTTCTCTTGTGATGTCAAAATTTTACAGGAACTTCTGGATGCCTAATAATGGTTGACAAATAGCGATAAGGTGTATTGCTTACATCCACTTCATTTGAACTTTGGTGGATAGTTGTCTTATTGGCAATCATACCACATCTCGTTATTTTTTTATTTAACTCTTTCATAAATACTGGATAATATTAAAGTAATTCAATATGTCATGATCACAAGCTCTTTTAATATATATAGAAATAAGAAGATACATGATATAAACTTTTATTGCACCAAAAATGTTTATTCCAATTAAAACATAATTCCTGGTTTAACACACACACAAGCTGTATTTTTTACTTCAGCTAATTAAGAATGTATTGTTTCAGCTATCTCAGGTAGAACAAGCATTACAGGCAGCTGGAGATAATGCAGATCTATTACAACTCAAGTCTGATTTAAAAGAGGTCATTAGTCTTACCAATGGCAAGTACAATGTATATATACAACATCACCTGTGATATCTTGAGAATATTACCAGTATAAATACACATGGATAGCGGTGAAATTGAATTATGAGGAAGACCAAAAGTGAATGGAGGGGTTGTACAGAATTTTAGTATAAGTTTAAACTCTTAGAAGTTTGGGGCATATAAATGTTAAAAATATGCTGCACAACCCTATGTTTTGACATTTGGAAAAAATAGTAGTGCATATGAACTTCCCATTCTAGAATATGATTTTTTACGAAACTTTATAGTAAAAGTGGTACAGTTTTAGCCGTAAAAGGAGTTCCTATGGGAAATGGCATTGTCTATATTTACAGAAATGAAACCTATAAGGAGCGAATGTACACTCTGCCACAAAAGAGTTCCAAGTGTTCATATAAGACAGGCTGTCTCAACTGAACACTGGGAACTCTTTTGGGGCAGAGTGTACATTCACTCCTTATACATTGTACCTTCAATTTTTATTTGTTTAAAATCAACATGATCAAAGTACTGTTTAGAAATGTTCCATATATATATAATCTTTATTGAAACCTATTAAATCTTACTACGCGTTAAGCATATAACATAGTTTTCTAAAATTTCTTGTTGACAAATGAAGAACTTGCAAAGAAACTTAGGTTCCAACTTTCTCAGGCAAAGTTGACCTTTGGCAGTTTGGTGAATTTGACTATTCAATATGTCATGGTCATATACAAAATGTAGCTCCTAATGTGTTTAAGTATTTATACATTCTTTGCATCCAAAAATGTAAATTTATTTAGCATTCCTGATGAAGGTGAATCCAGAAAAGTGCTTTCGCTGATGCATGATTTTTTTATTATTAATGTTTTTTGGCTTTTAACTTACTGTCAGTAACTGAGAGTACTCTCAAATCGTACTTTCTTGTTAATTTGACCTGTTGATACTATTTGTAATGCTTTTTTGTTATTTAATGTTTACTTATTCAGGGTTATATCTGGTCTATATACCAGCTTTGATAAGTGTTTGGTATTACCATGATTACTATAAATTTTCACTTCTTCGAACTATGGACATCAAAATTATTTATTTTGTAAAAATATTTCCTTTCTCCTTTTAAACTGTATACCTAACAACCTAAATTATTTTCATTTACCTGTGTATAATATTATTGTAAATGGCAGATTTTTGTTTAAGTTTATTGTTGGTTTTCTGAAATTGTTTAACATTTCACAGCGGTATAATACTGTTACTTTAATTATTCATCCCTTATTTTATTGATTTTGCATTTACATTGTATCATAGATCAAATTTATGCATTCAGTGTATGTACACTTGTGTTAATATGTTTTTTGATTGAGTTAAGCCATTTCAATTGATATTTTATAGTGTCTCTTTCTATGTTGTGATGTTACACTATTGTTTCAGATAAGGGTGAAGGTTTGGTACCATTAAAACGTTTAAACCTGTTGCAATTGTTTTCAGTACTTTGCACCTGTCCTAATTCAGGAATCTGATGTTCAGTAGTTGTCGTTTGTTGATGTGGTTCATAAGTGTTTCTTGTTTCTCATTTTTTATATAGATTAGATAGTTGTTTTTCCCGTTTGAATGGTTTTACACTAGTAATTTTTGGGGCCCTTTATAGCTTGCTGTGTGGTGTGAGCCAAGGCTCCGTGTTGAAGACCATACTTTGACCTATAATGGTTTACTTTTATAAATTGTGACTTGGATGGAGAGTTGTCTCATTGGCACTCATACCACATCTTTTTATATCTATTTTCGACACACAAAGTTTATAAAGTATTGTTTACATTTAAATTGAACACTTTTCAAATCTTACTGCCTGTTTTAAATGAACACAAACTTTAAATCAGAGATGGACTCAGTATAGACAATATTTAAAGTATAAATTTCAAGGTGTACAGACCCACAAACTTATAAGAGTTTATGTTATAGATATATTGACAGATTAAAAAAAATAATATGATTGTAATATGTTTGAACATGTTGAAAGGTGCTCTACATCTGATTGAAAAACCAAACTTCATTACTAATTTACTAGTATACAAACATTTCTATGTAATTTACAATTAACAAATGTATTATTACCCTGAAAACATTTTACCTGGACTCAGACATTAGTCTAGTGTGTGATATTAAAATTTAAACAATAATTCATTTCTATCATGTCTATTGAATGCTTTACATACACTGACATATTTTGAATTTGAGACATCATACATATAAACACATATCTAACTCATAACCTTAATAACAATCTTTGTTGACAGAGAGTTTATTAGCACGGAAGAAACGTGAAATATTAAAGAGTTTAGAGAACCATGACACTGACAATCAACCACAGTCTTCATCGTCAAAGATTGATGATGAATATGCTGCTTTTCAGGTAGACAACTTTATTTAACATTTGTACAAATCATAAAATACAACCCAAAGTTAATTAACATTTGTACAAATCATAAAATACAACCCAAAGTTAATTAACATTTGTACAAATCATAAAATACAACCCAAAGTTAATTAACATTTGTACAAATCATAAAATACAACCCAAAGTAAATTAACATTTGTACAAATCATAAAATACAACCCCAAAGTTAATTAACATTTGTACAAATCATAAAATACAACCCAAAGTTAATTAACATTTGTACAAATCATAAAATACAACCCAAAGTTAATTAACATTTGTACAAATCATAAAATACAACCCAAAGTTTATTAACATTTGTACAAATCATAAAATACAACCCAAAGTTAATTAACATTTGTACAAATCATAAAATACAACCCACAGTTTATTAACATTTGTACAAATCATAAAATACAACCCAAACTTAATTAACATTTGTACAAATCATAAAATACAACCCAAACTTAATTAACATTTGTACAAATCATAAAATACAACCCAAAGTTAATTAAGGATTTGTTTTCTGCTCCTAAAAATTGTTAAATAATTTTTTTTTTTAACAAGAAAAAAAGATTTCTACAATAATTCATTTCAATTTTTAAATCTAGAATGATTTTAACACCTACTTTTTTCCATATACATTTCTATTTCCAATTTACTTATTTTTGCGAAAAAGAAAGTGAACAATTTTTGGAGTGGAGATGTTGCCTATCTGCTTCCTGATTGGTTAATCAATCTTCCATGGTTTGTTGAGCTCTAGATCTTGATTCATGACTTTCTTTCAGGTGTCAAACTGGTATGTTGATATTTCATACCAGTTGCAGATTTTCTCTGATAAAATTTCAATTTGTTGTTCTTTTGTTTGGTGTTTTTGCAAAAGTTGGTTACATTAGACTGCTGCATTGAAGAATTTTTATTATTGTATGACATTATTGCTTTGAGGCTTATTTATTTATAAATGTGTATCTCATAGCTATAGTAATCCCATTCTATAGTATGTATGGTTAATTATGACATTGATGATTTTTTGTGTAGATCATTTGCTGCAGTGGCAGTGAACTGCATTTCCTTGCCTTCAGAACGAAAGTCCAAGAAGCATTCAAATTTTGAATTGCAAGTTCTGCCAGAGATATTTCATAATTTTCCTATTTTAAAACATGACCATGTACCTGCAAAGTTCAATAATCATATACAGGCATATAAACGTTAAACAGAACCATTAGGTTAACTTTTATAGACAAATCGGTAAAAATAAATTATAAAATCAGAACACTGCATGAAACTTACCTTGAATCTCTCTCGAATGTTTTTAAATTGTACATCTTAATAAATTAATAATTTAGGCAATGCTTGGAAATGAACTGACAAGCGGTAATGAAGAACCAACCTCTTCCACACATTCAAGCAGTGACATTGGTAAGGGACACAACTCCCGCTTACAAAAGGAAGAGAAAAATGGAGCAGATGATAACAGTGACAATTTTGACAGTGATTACACTGAACAATTTAAAGATTTGATTGGTGGAATATGTCGTGTTCCATTTTCATTTGATTGGGGAAATTTAAGTTATTATAATGCCATGATAACAGGAGTTGTGAATCCAGACTCTGATGATAATATACCTAAGGTACGTGATACATGTATATATAATAGAACAGAGATTTTTTTCACAGAGAACCCGTTTCATACATGTACAATGTACCTTGAAAAACTCTTTAAGACCCCTTCATAGTAGAATTTATTTTTTAAAGCTTCATTTACAAAAAAATCCCTGTATGTAACTTGAACAATTTAAGTTGGGACATTCAAGTATAAGTATATATTTAACTGTATGCAATGTGTAAATGGGGAATAATATGGAGTTAATGTTAATGCCACCATAAGACATACCCTGAAAAATAATAACATTATAAAAATAAGGAGATGTGGTATGATTGCCAATGAGACAGCTATACACCAAAGTTCAAATGAAGTGGATGTAAGCAATTATAGGCAACCATTGATTGTTATAAAAAAAAAAAATTTTTATGATCTTAAACATTTCAGGGGAAATTTTAGGGAAATACATATTTTTTGATGGGGACACAAACATGACAAATATTTTGTAACAGTTAATAAAGTCATGATGACAAATTCAAAATTTTCAAAGGAATTGTTTCAACCATACAGCCATGAAGTCATTGTTGGTGCCAATTTTCCTGGATGAAGGAAGAAATTGTATTTGGAATGATACTTGATTTCATTGTTTTCACAAAGTCTGCATATAAAATGTTGTATTATTTATCTAAGGTTATCAATCTAAAAATCAAAGTACTGAAGTACTGAACATCGGATGACCACAAGTTCTTGAGGATGGTCAAAAGCACTTGTCTCAGAAAAAACAACATATCTCTTTACCTAAAACTGAGGTTAATGTACAGAGATATATTTTTTTCTGAGACAAGTTCGTGCGTGGATGATGAATAAATGACAGGAAATTCAACTTCACCGTAATAACTATTATATTGTAGTGATACACTGATTTGTTGTTTATATTATATTAAAATAACAGTTACATATATATATGATTTGAATCCATTTGTATATCATTCTATTCTACTATTCTAAAAATAGTGCAATGCAAGTGCATGGTGGACACTTTTCTGTAAAAATTCGATTTTTCTAAGATTGGATACGAGTAGGCATTCATATTTTCCCGCAAAAACAATTACAGAGTTAGCGGTCCTTGACGGTATTTTCACAAAACGTTCTTTGAGATATTCTTCCGCATGCTTTAACACAATTTTTCGGTACGTGTGCATTGATATTATCAATGATTTTTTACTTATATATATATATTTAACTACAAAACATTTTCATGTTATTAATTTATGTTGTAAACAAAAATATTTTTATCAGTATTCATTGAAGAGATGTATTTATATCAAACGATAAGGAATGTTATTTTGCACTCGTTTATGTGCGCGTATTTATCATGTTTATAGATCAGTTACAAACCCAAAACTAATTTACATAATGGAAATCTAGCCGATAGCAATACATCGAAATGACCTCAAGGTCATCGCGATGTAAAAAATGATTTGAATACTTTTATGAATACATGTATCTATATAAATATATTTTTCAGGTTCTAGTCATGTTTTGTAATCCTACCCACAATTCCATGCTTCCATGCAAGTTTTTCCTGGAGGGTCAGTGTAGGTTTCCAGATGATAAATGCAAGTATGTTTTATTAATTATTTCATACTTTTTTTAATACACCTAGTTTTGTACTTTGTGTAACAGATGTACTGGATCAACCATGTTTAGATTAAGACATGAAAAAGGACCCTACAATCCTCTTCCACAATGAATACGTTTTTTCTATTCTGAAATTTTTCATTATAATTTTAAGCTAACCTAATAACTGCATCAGGCCCACATTCCTTTTTTATCAGTGTCTGACTGTAAATATATATAAATGCAAAAGTAACATATATGTACATAGATGTTTCTTCTATTAACCGCCTAGGTATATTGATAACTGTTCATATAACAGGCTATTATTTGAACTTGGAATTATTTTTAATTATGGAATTTGCATAATTTCATGTGTTTGAAATTTTTGATAAATTCCATGTTTATTAAGTATTATTATGTTTTGAGCGGTGCATCACACTTTCCACACAATGTATTTTGTATAGATAGTGTTGTGTGCGGCACAGTACATTCTATTGAAAATGTGCTATATTCTTTGTAATAGAAAGTGTTGTGCGCAGCACAGAACATTATAATACAGAATAAACATGGAATTCATTCAAAATTTCAAGCACAAGAAATAATGCAAATTCCATAATTAAAAATAATTCCAAGTTCAAATAATAGCCTGTTATATTCAGTTTGTCTAAATGATTGACATGTTTCTTCTTTTGTTAACAGATACTCTTGTGGCTATTCATATTCAGTTTCTCTAGATGATTGACATGTTTCTACTTTTGTTAACAGATACTCTTGTGCCTATTCATATTCAGTTTGTCTAAATGATTGACATGTTTCTACTTTTGTTAACAGATACTCTTGTGCCTATTCATATTCAGTTTGTCTAAATGATTGACATGTTTCTACTTTTGTTAACAGATACTCTTGTGCCTATTCATATCAGTTTGTCTAGATGATTGACATGTTTCTTCTTTTGTTAACAGATACTCTTGTGCCTATTCATATCAGTTTGTCTAAATGATTGACATGTTTCTTCTTTTGTTAACAGATACTCTTGTGCCTATTCATATTCAGTTTGTCTAGATGATTGACATGTTTCTTCTTTTGTTAACATATACTCTTGTGCCTATTCATATTTAGCTTGTCTAGATGATTGACATGTTTCTTCTTTTGTTAACAGATACTCTTGTGGCGATTCATATTCAGTTTCTCTAGATGATTGACATGTTTCTACTTTTGTTAACAGATACTCTTGTGGCTATTCAAATTCAGTTTGTCTAGATTATTGACATGTTTCATCTTATTTTTATAGATATTCTCATGGTTATCCAATTTGTCTAGACGATTTAGACGAATACAAAGAACCAGATTACAGGTACTTGCAATGAGAAATAATTACAGTTTGAATTAAACAAACAAATAAGAATTAAGCTTAAATTTTTATTTTTGGAATGAAAACAAAGGGAGAAAATTAAGGGAGATGTGGGTATATGTCTCAGAGACTGCAACTAATTATGTATAAAGAAATTATCAGAAATCTGTCAACACCAAATTCTCTAAATATAAAAAAAAAATAAAATTGAATTGTTTATCACAAACCTACCTGAACTGAACCAATTTAGGAACTAAATATTTCATTCAGAACAAACAGTTGTTTTGTTTGTACAGTTTTAATTGCATATGAAAATTTGCTGTGTATCCTGCCTGATACACAATGTTCAGGTTTAACATTTGGTTTTTCTTGTTTTAGTTAAATCAAATTATTTGTAAACTTGTTCAATTGATTGCATGAGAGTTTAATTTATAATTGTTAACTTGGACATTTTACTTGCAGTAAGCTCAAACTTGAAGATAAATGTTTGGCTAGATACGAAGATGATCTCTGGTATCAGGGGATGATTGTTGATCTCCATGACGATGACCATGTGACAGTAATGTACAACTCGTACGATGAGACAGCTAAACTTGAATTAAAAGATATTGTTCCCTATGGTATGTTATTTCTAAATATGACCCAATTTTAGAAAATAAGGCTGTATTGCAGTCTTCACAATGACACACAAGTCTGACTGTCTAGGCAAGTATAAGCTCTGTTTGGGCAGTAAATAATTTTCTTGGCTATATTGTGGTGGCCAGATTTTATTGGTGGAGTAAGCTGGAGTGCCCTGGAGAAAAACACTACTCAGGCAGGAAAACTGGCCATCCTAGTCAATTAAGATTGAAGTTGAACGTACCTGCCACCTGCAGTGTTTGAACTCACAACCTCAGTAGTTTTGAAAGGCTGCTGTAAATGAACTAATTAGACCACTCAGCAACTGAGGCCTCAATTACATTTTGACACTAGTTACAACCCATCCAAGGAATTGGGATGGTGTTCCTCTTATATAGAAATATACTGTGAATTATTACCATGATTACCAGAATTTGAAATCATTTATGTAACAGTTTTTTACTTCAGTTGGATTACAAGTTTGCTAAAAGTAAAAAGAGCCTATTTTATGGAGTAGTGAGACGATCATATGAAGGATATACTCCCATTATGGTAGCCATTATGGAATTTATTTTGTTTTTCTACACTATGCAAACTGAAATTGGTTATAGAATGTTTGGAAAAATCTAGCATTCTGCAGACCGAAAGTGTTTATTTTGTTTCAAAAGCACATACATTTTACTTTAATAGCACTACACTGACCAGGTGAGATCTGCATGCACAGTCAAGGTTTTTAAACACTCCTGTATATACATTTATATTGGTGGATTTCTTTTAGGCCTCTGGAGAATAAATTCTCTACAAAGATTGGTCAAGGACAAATGATCTGATTTTAGGTTCTTCTACTGTAGGAGGTTGATACATATATATATAAAGATGGTAAAATAGTCATTATGGGTTAACAATTGAATAGATATTTATTTTGAGAAAACAAACATAATGGATTTTTTTGTATGGTTACAGAACATTCATTTTGTCTTGTAGTATGAATATAAAACTATTTTTAGACAAACATTCAGAAGACTCTGATAACAGTGATAATGACAGAACTCAGCCTCTTTCTGGAAGTGAGAGTGAAGAAGATGAACTTCCTGTGTTCCTATGGAGACCATCATCAACCTCTGACACATTTGGGGAATGGGAAGCTCATACAAAGGTTTCTGATTTACATTATGCACTTTATACAATTTTTTGTTGTAGGATCTTGTGAAATATATAGATGTATTTTCATTTGATCTTTCTTCATCACAAAAACAAGCAAAAATACATATTTATCTTTATGTGTTGTAGTGGAAATGGAATGTTGATTCCAAGAGCTCACACTTGCTCATTTTTTGGAACAAGGATACATGTAGATTAAAAGAACAACATTCATGAGTTCAGTTCAAAAATAAATAAATATAAACTGAGGAAATATGGAGGAATTATGAGTGTTACTGGGAAAGGTGTTATATCATACTTTATATGACAAGCTCAAAATGTTTTTAAGTCTGAACTAGTTGGGAAAGACTGGGGATCTGACATAAACAAAATTAGTCTTGCAGACAGTACATAGTCTGTCAAAATTGCACATCAACTTTCAGTAATAAATTGGCTTCACAATAATAGAAACCAAACAACCAAAATCTGTATCTCTTTAGGAAATGACTTCTTCTCGAATGTGGGCCTTTTCATATAAAATCTTATGAAAAATTTATAGTCCTAAACAGTTCATTTCAACTTACTATCAGTTGTACATTTGTTTCTGTTTAATGATGTCTGCAGAGTAGGAAAAACAGTTTTGCATACTTAATCTCATGCTTAGACCAGATTAACAAACATATTAAATGATTCATAAATTTGATATAATATTTTATCACAGAAATAATTAGAAATGATGGACAAGAGTCAAGCCAGGAAATTTCAGTTTGCCCAGAAATATTGACAAAACATCAAATGAACAGTTTTATTCAACCAACCAAGTATTGAATGTATTATGTTGTTATTTTCCCAGGGTATTGGTATGAAGTTGATGAAAAAAATGGGTTATATTTATGGTCAAGGATTAGGAAAATCTGGCTCTGGCAGAGTGGAACCTGTACCTATTCAACTTATACCTCAAGGTAACAGTATATTTTTGACTAAATTTAGGCAAATATTTTAATAGACCCTTTTAAGATGTTTTTCAATCTTTCTCTACACCTCCTTGTATTCATATGGGAATGTAAGGTGAAAAACTATGCACCTTCCAGTAAAAATGAATTAGGTTTAAGGTTCAACTGACAAATTTTGTGTTTGGCATTTATCACCGAACACATGTTTAGAGAACTGCATGCATGATATCATGAAAGAGTTGAATTTTTTCCATTATTGTGGAGATTTTACGACTTTGTATATATATATTTGCAGAACTTCTTTTTGCATAAGAATAATACGGACTGATATAGTTCACTTCCAGGCAATCAAGTTGAATTCACAAAGAGGCTGACATGAAATAACTAGTATGGAGCCAATTAAAAATTTTAAAATACCTACCTTGATATAATGGTAGATAATTAGTATTCATGTATGACATTATTGAAGAATGCAAAACAAATGCACAAAAAATTGGTAGCTTGAAAATGTTTGAACTAAACATGCTTAATATGCATTGAAAATTGTAATGATAATCTGTAGTCTAAATATCATATTATGCTCTCAGGTAGGGAAAAACATATATTTTCGCAGAAAGCTCGACATAGGGATAGTGATCCGGCAAAGGCGGCTACGGCGGCGGCGGTGTTAGCTTACTTCTTAAAAGCTTTATATTTTAGAAGGTGGAAGACCTGGATGCTTCATACTTTGTATATAGATGCCTCATGTTAGGAAGTTTCCGTCAGTCACATGTCCAATGTCCTTGACCTCATTTTCATGGATCAGTGACTACTTGAAAAAAAAGTGCAGATTTTTTGGAATGTTAAATTCTCTCTTATTATAAGTAATAGGATAACTATATTTGGTATGTGCATACCTTGCAAGGTCCTCATGCCTGTCAGACAGTTTTCACTTGACCTCGACATCATTTCATGGATCAGTGAACAAGGTTAAGTTTTCGTGATCAAGTCCATATCTCAGATACTATAAGCAATAGGTCTACTATATTTGGTGTATGGAATGATTGTAAGGTGTACATGTTCAACTGGCAGGTGTCATCTGAGCTTGACCTCATTTTCATGGTTCAGTGGTCATAGTTTAGTTTTTGTGTTTTTGGTCTGTTTTTCTAATACTGTATGCAATAGGTCAACTGTATTTGGTGTATGGAAATATTTTACGATGTACATGTCAGTTTGGCAGGTTTTATTTGACCTTGACCTCATTTTCATGGTTCAGTGCTCAATGTTAAGTTTTTGTGTTTTGGTCTGTTTTTCTAAATCTGTATGCAGTAAGTCAACTGTATTTGGTGTATGGAAATATTTTACGATGTACATGTCAGTCTGGCAGGTTTTATTTGACCTTGACCTCATTTTCATGGTTCATTGCTCAATGTTAAGTTTTTGTGTTTTGGTCTGTTTTTCTTAAACTTTAAGCAATAGGTCAACTATATTTGGTTTATGGAATGATTGTAAGGTGTATATGTCTGTCTGGCAGGTATCATCTGACCTTCACCTCATTTTCATGGTTGATTGGTCAATGTTCAGTTTTCCTGGTTATCTTTGTTTCTTAGATACTTAAAGCAATAGGTCAACTATATTTGATGCATGGAATGATTTTAAGTTGTACATGTCTGTCTGGCAGGATTCATCTGACCTTGCCTTCATTTTCATGGTTCATTGGTCAGTATAGAATTTCCATGGTTTGGTCTGTTTCTTTTATACTATAAGCAATAGGTTATCTATATTCTGTGTATGGAATGATTGTATTAAAGGTGTACATGTATTTCCGGCTTAGTTTATCTGACATTGACCTCATTTTCTTGGATCATAAATGTTAATGTGTTGTAGTAAAACTTTATATGTAGGACTATCAACATAAAACCAATGGTCAGTATAGTAGGCGAGACATTTCAGCGTGTGCACTCTTGTTTAAAATCTTTTTTGAAAATCTTCTTTCACACTTTTTTTCATATTTCACATTTTTTATGTATCAAGCTTTTTTGTGTGTTTTAATTTTCAACAGTTTCATGAATAAGCTGTCACTGAACTTGAAAGGGGGAAAAGGGGAGTGGGAGGTATCACAAATACAAATATAAAAAGTATGTGGATATCTCATTCATCTTTTGTATTTTTATAGGACAGTCATTAGATAGAATCATGGAATTAAAGGAGCTAGCAGGGGATCAAGATTTGTTTGATGTTTTGAAGAAACAGCAAAAAGGAAAAAATAAAAGCAAGGTTCCAAAACAGAAAACAGTTTCAAAGCAGAATCCTACAGATGTGTTTGAATTTATAAACAAAAAATTGTCAGGGAAAAAAGGTAAAAATCATATTTTTCTTTTCCTTAACAAAACTCTGAAGGGTCAACCTTGAAAGCACAATGAGTTTTTTATCCCCCTGGAAGAAAAGTTATGTTTATATTGTTTTACTCCTTCTCTTCTGTCCATGCTGGCATGTGTCCCTCTTGGGTACTTATATCATTTTTTGTGATTCTGTCTTCTGCCCTGTTGATCAAATTGGAGACTGCCCTTCTGTGTCCACCTCATTTAGCTCTATATTTCTCCATGGCTTGACACCAATAGCATGAAGATTATGGCTAGTAATTTGCCTTGATTGAAAAGACATTGTCATGCAAATTATATTGATGTAATAACTTGTTGTGCACAAGGCAACACTATGTGTACAAAAGCATTACATAGACAACTGGTAAGGTTATTTACATGAGTTACATCCTTCATGCATAGCAACAAATCAATGACACTGCCAAAAGTTACATCATTTTTCCACTCAACGTCTCCTATAGTTCAACCAATTAATTTAGGCATTGATAAGTCAAAGTAATCTTTTGTAACGGTGTTTTACGTTTCCGGAAATTGGCATTACTTTTCCGGAAAAAAAAGATGACGTTTCTGGAAATAAATACCTTACTTTTCCGGGAAAATAGTAACGATTCCCGAAAAAATAAATGATAACTTTTCTGGGAAAATAATTAAGGAATACCACAGTAGTACATTCCCCGTTTACAACTTTTGTGTTTTGTTCAACAAGGAAGTCCATCTTCTCCTTTTCATATTTTCGAACGGGTGCTTTAATAGATAAAGTTCTCATATTTATGTATGATGTTGTTTGCAGATTTAATAGCACATCGACAAAGCCAAAAATGTAAAACTTCTCTTTCAAGTGGGCATGAAAAGACTTGGCACCATTTGTTGTTCTCTTTTCCTCTGGGTCAGGAGGTGATGCCCAAATTGTTGGTGGAAATCTCGAATTGCCATCTATATAAAATTCCAATATGTAATTTGCAAACTTCATACATTTATCGTCAGATGGAGCATCTGCTATTAATTCTACAAAGCATTCTTCAATCTTATTGTTTGGCAAGTAAGCCAAACCAAAGAAATGTGTCAGCCATTTTCCAAAATCCGAATCTTTGTCCTTGTAATTGGCACTAAGACCTATCGACTGAATTTTACGCTACCAACTTTGTCCTAAATGAAGCCTGCAACAACTGATTGTAGAAGCATGAAATGAATAAGATCAGAACCTTTTTTGTATAAAAATATAAAATAAATAATTTATCTAACATATATTCAAATATTTATAATTTACTACAAGGTAAATTTCCGGAAATGTAATAAATACAAATTCTGGAAACGTATACTTTAAGTTTTCGGAAACGTAGTATTGGAACTTTGAAAAATTAGCGGAAATGCAATACGCCCATTTGTAGCCTTCATATTTGACATATTTACCTGGTTTTTTTTTAATGAGACAGCAGGAAACAAAGGTAACTGTTTTTTTTATTTATACAAGATTTAATTTTGTAAGAGTTTGCTTAAACTCTGGTTTTCTTGCTGTTTCTTGATTTTTTATGTTTGATTAGGTTTTCTCAGTCTCATTTTCGTTCTTCAATTTAAAAAAAAAACTTTTTATATGCTTCTCTTAAGTTTACTTCTCTTGTTCTTTTTATATGGTGTAGGTTCAGTGGCTTTTATTGACATTACATAGAAGATATTTCCCATTTCTGAGGTTGCTTTCAAGGTAAAATTTAAACTTGCAATGTTATGTTCTATTTTGAGTAGGTTTATTACCCATTTTTATGTTGTTTAATTTGGTGCAAAAAGCTTTTGTTGATTTATCTTCATCAGGAACACTCAACAGTAACAGTGCTGTATAAATACTTCAATAGCTATATGAAAAAAAGGAACCTTAAAAGAATAACCAAAACCTTAAGGACAACTCTGCCTGAGGGAATTGGAACCTTAATTTTGTTTTGTAATGTCTAAATGTATCAATGGAAAATTTAAGAAATGTAATTTTAAAGCCACTTCTTCGGTAAGCTCAAAGATAAAGGATATTCAGGTTTCTGCAAAAAAAGAGGGGCGAAAGATACCAGAGGGACAGTCAAACTAAAGACTAAGCAACACAAACTCCACCAAAAACTGGGGGTGATCTCAGGTGCTCCGGAAGGGTAAGCAGGTCCTGCTCCACATGTGGCACATGTCGTGTTGCTCATGTTATTACAAACCTGGTAAATAGTCTAATTCGGTAGGTCACATTTGTGAAAAGGGAACGGGATTGTAGTCATGACATAAAGACATGCAAGTTGAGTTATTATAGTTCAAATCTTAAGTTATTGCATTGAAATGTACATCTGCTTAAAAAATCAGAGAGAAAATAGTAAATGCAAATTGGATTTCCTGAATTTCAGATGGAATGAGATCAGATGCATTGAGTTGGAAAGCATCTTTTATTTTACATCAATAGTCTGTCATACAATCATAATTATTACATATCCAGTAGTAATTTTCTAAACCAAAAACATGTATAAACTGGTGATAATTTTAGGCTTCAATGATTGAGTCATGAAGGATTTATGACAAGCAAAAGTGTGTCTGGTAGAATTAGAAAAGAAAACAGGAACATTTTATAAATAGCCAATTTATTATAGTGACCATTGAAGTTTTGAAGTGATATTTTCAGTTGTTCTTCCTTTAAGGTGTGCTGACATAGTTTTTCAGTTAAGAGTTGACCATTAATCATGATATTGCCCACAAGAGACCTGCACTGGGATATTGTATCAATTGTTCGAGAAATGAAACACCATAGGCTTTGGCAAATAGTGTGTTACTAGGTGAAAATAATAATACTGTAATAAAGAGTTTGTCATAGATCATAGTTTTTAGTTGTCCATCAGGTTCAGTTTCAAGGCAAAGATCTAGATATAAAGCAGACTTTCATTTCTCTGTAGTTTATTAATTTAGGTAAGTGTACCATGAAGTTGTGTTCTCATCAACTTGTAACTTAGTACACAAGTTATGTTTCGATTAAGATTCCATTGTTCAATAAACAAGGAAATGTGTCCTGTGGGTTGCCATTCTAAATCACATCCAACAGAGGGCTTTAATTGTGGTCAATATAAGATAGGTAGTTAGATTGTGTTTAAAACAATAAAAATGCTTTCAATCATAAAGTATATTGTATATGATTATTTACATACATGTATTTATCATCAGAATATGACAGTGTATCAAAATAAATATTGATTTGTTTTTATACAAATTAATTGATCTGGGATATATTCATAGTCATTTTGTTCCTTTCAAAGTTCAGACGTGTTAATAACATCCTCTATTTTTATTTTTTCAATATCATGATATTCTCTTAGTCTCTTTACTATCAGAATCCTGTTTTATTCAAAAGAACTGTGAAAGATGTACACTGTTTAATTCAGAATAGAGTGCTGGAATGTGTGCTGGGAATTATATATAACTCTCAGGCCTTTTTTAATGCAATAATGACGAAAATGACTTTAACTGTACACAACTGATATTGCATATATCTGTCCTTGTATTGTAGAAATAGTGTCATTTTATTCATTTTGTGACAAAATTCCTCTGCTTGAGTTGTTATGGCTATTTTGAATGCCTAACAGCAGTTTGAACAGTGAAAATAGTTTAAAATCAAAATTTAAAGGGGCTTCAAATAGGCTTAAAACAAATTTAGAACTCCTTAATGGGTGAAAATTCAATCTCAGTTATCCAGCAACAGTTGACATTTACAATACAAAAATAAGGAGAAGCATTAGACAATCATCCACAAATCTTTATTGTTATAAATTATTGATTATTCTTTATTAGAATAACACAATTCTGCTAGAATAATATATATCAAGTAAGAGATATTTTCACCTAGTTGGTATTTGCAACAGCTGCTACGAAAAAAATATTTGTGTAGAAATGATTTAAAGTAATAATTTACAAGTATGGATGTAAAGTTAAAGTTATGTTGCAGTCAAAAACATTCTCATTAGAGGTACCCATTTTGAATTGTGTGTAGTAAAATGCAATTATTGACTTTTGATTAGGTTGATACAATGATTTATCAACCTTAGAGATATGATATTCACTGAGGTCAACTGATATCAAAAGTCAACAATTGTTTTATTATATTACTCTCCAATTTTTATACGACCGCAAAAAAATTTTGAGGTCGTATATTGGTATGACGTTGGCGTCGTCGTCGTCGTCGTCGTCGTCGTCGTCGTCGTCCGAATACACAATGGTTTTCGCACTCTAACTTTAGTTTAAGTGAATGGATCTCTATGAAATTTTACCATAAGGTTCAATACCACGATTGGGGGTTATGGTACCAACAGTTAAGGAATTAGGGGCCAAAAAGGGGCGGAAAATAAGCATTTTTGTAACTTCCAGACATAACTTGTGTGTTAGCATATGGATCTCTTTGACATTGTACCACAAGATTCCATATCACAAAGGGTCAATGCTGGGATTGATTTTGGGGTTAATTGCCTCAAAATTTTAGGAATAAGGGGCCAAAAGGGGGCAAAAAACAAGCATTTTTCTAGTTTCATGACAATAACTTGTGTGTAAGTGTATGGATCTTTCTGAAATTTTACTACAAGGTTCCATTTCACAAAGGGAAAGCTGGAATTGAGTGTTGTGGTAATTGCCCAAAACGTTTAGTAATAAGGGGCCTAAAAAGGGGTTTAAAATAAGCATTTTTTAGTTTCTAGACAATAACTTGTGTTCAAGTGTATGGATCTCTCTAAAATTGTATTACAAGGTACCATACCACAAAGGCAAGGCTGTTATTGAGCTTGGTTTGGGGGGAAAGGGGGGTGGGGGTGATGAATCATAAGGGGGCGGGGGTCAAAAAAGGGGTAATTTTTCTTTTTCATTTTTTGTTTGTTTAAAATTTACATTTTAAGTTAGTTATTTTTTATCACGAAGAGAAAGTAGGAATTGAGTTTTGGGGTTAATTGCTCAAACATTTATGAATAAGGGGCCAAATATTGGTCGAAAATAAGGATTTTTTTAGTGTGCTCTAATGTTTAAGGAATAAGGGGAAAAAAGGTTAAAAAACAAGGGTTTCCATTTTAATAGACAAATAATTGAGTAAAGAACATTATTTAAAAGCAGTGTAAGGTTGGTAATTCAAACTCATTTAAATATCTCATCTACACTGCTTTTAAATTATGTAAATTGGAAATTTGCCAATAACTTTATTGTTAATAAATGCATTGGAAATTTGCCAACAATTTTAGTGTAATAAACTTCATTGGAAATTTGCCAATATAAAATTTTGCTGATGAAGGTTTTTTGTTTACCTTTAGCCTTGACTATGAAGTCATTTTCTATTTTTATAGCCTTATGATGTAGTTGAATTATTTAATACTTTTATGATGTGTTTAAATGGGGTTTTATCATGTTTATGGTTGCAAATTTATTGTTTTAGTATAATAAACTCCATTTAAAATTTGCCAATAAAAAAAAATTTTGTTTATTTTTAGCTATGATTATGTCATTTTCTATTTTACTTTTATGGTTGCAAAGAAATTTTTATTTTTAGATATTACTGTTAAATGATGCTGATTAAGGTTTTTGCTATGTTTAGCCATGACTATGATGTCATTTTCTATTTTAATATCTGTTATGATGTATTTAAATGGGCTTTTATGGTTACAAAGGAATTTTATTTTTAGATATTACTATAAAATGTTGCTAATGCTGATTAAGGATTTTGTTTATTTTTAGCCATGACTATGATGTCATTTTCTATTTTAATACCTTTATGATGTAATTTCCATTTTTAGATATTACTGTTAAATGATGCTGATTAAGGGTTTTTTGCTATGTTTAGCCATGACTATGATGTCATTTTCTATTTTAATATCTTTATGATGTATTTAAATGGGCTTTTATGGTTACAAAGGAATTTTATTTTTAGATATTACTTTAAATGTTGCTGATTAAGGATTTTTGTTTATTTTTAGCCATGACTATGATGTCACTTTCTATTTTAATACCTTTATGATGTATTTAAATGGGCTCCCATGTATTTAGATTTTTGATTATTTATACATGTTACCAAATTGGTCCACATTGAACAAAAACGGTCCAAATTTCAACTTTATTACATTACATCAAACATTGAATTCTACATATTCTTTGATATATTGAAATTAACAAACAATTTAGTTTATGGAGATTCCACCATAATAGGTAAATTAAATTTTTTCCAGTTCTTACACCACATTCATCCTGTGTCAGAAACCTATGCTGTGTCAAATATTTAATGACAATCCAAAGTCATAGCTGTATCAAGCTTGAATTTTGTGTCCATACTTGCCCAAACTGTTCAGGGTTCGACCTCTGCGGTCGTATCAAGCTGCGCCCCAGCGAAGCATTTTATTAGTATTTACTTAAGATATTTAACTGCTCCTTTTATACTAAATAAAGTTGCCTAGGAAAAACTATTTATAGATACATGTTCGCTGTTCCAAATCTTATATAAACCTCTCATGATTTTTCCCGCAGTGAATATAATGTTTCATCAAAGAAGGCTCCCCATGTTGTTAGCCAATGAGAAAAGAGAACTTTTATAGTCATATAATAAAAAACCTCAATACTCAACCCAGAATCTTCAAACGTTCTACAATTTGTTATGTGCATCTCACAGTGTGTAAGACTTTGTCATTTTGCTGAGAAAACCCCTCTCTTTTGAAATACCATCGATAATCTATAATTCTAACTTACATTCAATTCATGCTTTCAACAGCATATCAAATAAAGTCATTTATTTGACCTTTAAAACTAGAAACAATAAAAGAGAGGCGAAAGATACCAAAGGGACATTCAAACTCATAATTCGAAAATAAACTAACAACGCCATGGCTAAACAAGAAAAAGACCAACAGACAAACAAAAGTACACAAAACACAACATAGAAAACTAAAGACTGAGCAACACAAAAAAACTGGGGGTGATCTCAGGTGCTCTAGAAGGGTAGGCAGATCCTGCTCCACATGTGGCACCCGTCGTGTTGCTCATGTTAGTACAAACCCTGTAATAAGTCTAATTCCGTAGGTCACATTCGGGAAAAGGGGACGGGATTGTAGTTACGACATTATGAACATATCCGCTATCATCTGTGAAAGGGATATTCCGTAACGGTCAACCAACTCGATGATTTCAACTTCACCACTTGGAACTCTTGGTTTTATAGCTTCCTTGTGAGCAGCAACTCTTTATCAAGGAAATCATGATAGGAAATACAAGCCCTGTAGTATCGTATCAACTGGGAGATATTATACTCCGTATGCAGGCTCTGCTGGAATGTTGCTACTGAAAAATGGAAAGTTCCCAATTGGGCAGCTGAAATCATCTCTTATGTCATAAAGTTTTGTTTTCAACCGACCCTCATTGTCAATTTCTAGTTGTAGTCAAGATATGAGGCAGACTTATCTGTATCTCTTGTATCCTTTATCTCAAATTGGATGGGATAGATTCGTTCAACATAGTCACCAAATTTTGAATTATTTAGTGAGAGAACATCATTTATGTAGCGGAAAGTAAAGTTAAAGGATACTGCTAACTTCTTTTCTTTCTTCTTAAGAAGTTCTTGTATGAAGTCAGCCTCGTATGAATAAAGGAACAAGTCAGCAAGAAGAGGGGCACAGTTGGTTCCCATGGGAATGACGATTGTTTGTTGAAAAACACGTCCTCCAAACGTAACAAATATGTTGTCAATCAAGAAATCAAGCATCTTGATAATGTCAGTTTCAGAGAATTTTTGTTGAATCAGAGTGATTTTTTTACAAAGTAGATGTATCCCTCCCTAAGACAAGATACTTGTATCTACGTTGGCCATTCTTTTTTATGAAACAAAGCTGGACCAACTCTTTCAATTTGTCTTTTATATTGGAATGGGGAATACTTGTGTAAAGTGTAGAAAAGTCAAATGTTTTAATACTATTGCAAGATGAAAGAGTCTTAGATTGTATGTACTCTAAAAGAATTTTTAAGTATCCACATCACCTCTAGAATAGGTAGTTTCACAATAACTTTGAAGCCCGGCTTTGATTGCTGATAAGATTGATGTTGATAATTTAGAAAGAGGTTTCGTGGAGCATAAGTATTGCAAATAAGCCATTTATGTCTTTGACCCATTTGCCAAAAAAATCTAAGAAAAAATGATTGGTTTAAAATTGTCTGTCTTTTACCACTGTTCTTTAACTGTCTCTAGTCAGATGTATTTCATCCAAGTCATTTTATGTATATTGTATGAACAAGATTCTGATTTCATCACATTTAATTGTTAACCTTTTTTATACTGTCTCCCTCCCATTGATGGTGCACATTTACAAATTTTACCAAGTTATTGCAACAAGTTTGGGCTATACCTGTATAGTGTCTGCTTGAATCAATATCATAATGGCATAGTAGAGATGTTAACGTATAATTCACATGTATTTAAATGAATTACCCTAATGATTGCTAGGATCCAAGTAAAATTAATTGTTCTCTTTACTCAAGGATAAGTCATTTCTAGCACCAAAGTAATATTTCGAAGGCAGGTTAAAATGGTATTCCTGCCATATCTTTGGAATACCTGCTTGTGTGATTTTCGCTGTGCATGTAATGATTTTGTGTCAAAGAATGATACCCAATATCCTTTGTTTTTCTACTGAATTCCAAATCGACTTGCTTGATCAAATAGTGTGTAGTGTAGGGAAGGAACTGTGCATCCTTCCGGATCTGACCTCATTACTACTTTTGTTTTAAATGGGCTATTGCTTTAGTTGTAAGTTTTATATTCTGTGCTATGTTTTTTCATGTCTGCTTTGTTTTACAGGTAGCAGTATTGTATATCCTTTGTTCTGAAAAAATGTTATTGTCAATTGTCTAATACGATCATGAATTAAATTTAGGAAACAATCGGTGTATGCATTTGGTGATATATTAAGATTAGACAAGAGACAATCACCAGTCCGCTATTAGTATTATATGAAATCACCAGTCCACATTTAGTATTATATGAAATCAATTGATGTGTATCATCAGTGTAGTTGAATAGGAGTAACAATGTGGTGTCACTAGTAGAGTAGAAACTATCGACCATTCTGGAGAACCCGAGTTCGTTCCCGGTTTTTGGAATTCATGTTTCTTATCTTTAGTTTTTTGTGTACTGTATTGTGTGTCTGTTTGTCTTTTCGTTCTTTTTCTTTTGACATTAGTGTTGTCTGTTTTTCCTCGACATATGGTTTAAATTGGCCCAATGGTATCTTCTCCTTTTAAGGTTTAAGCTTCAAAAGCAATTTAAAAAAAATACTCATGGTTCACTAAAGCTGTTACTGGATGTTGTTCCGTGTGTGGACTGTTCTATTTTGGTTTGTAATATACCCACAAGATGTTTGTTACAAGTAAAAGAACTTATATACTTTTTTCTACCCTTTACAAACCAGTGACATAGTTCTAATACTTTGGCAACATTTATATGACGTATGACCTTAAACAAAGTTGAAAATTTGCTTATATGATTTTATAAAGGTTTGCATTTGGTCATAATTGTTTCATATCTTCTTTTTAAAAAGAAACCAGTGATTTTCAGTCTTTCAATTTCTTATCTAACCGGGTTGGACGAAGTCCAAAACCAGCTTCTAGTATGGTGATGTTGGCGGGAGGGCGAGCAGACGGATAGGTGGGTGGGGAACAGTGGATACATAATTTGTGTATTCAACTCCTACAGTTTTCAACCGAGATCCCTGAAACTTCACAGGAAGACTACACATATGTTGAACTTATGCACTTGCTAATATGGAATTGTCCGAAGTTTTTTTTCTTATTTTTCAAGGCTTGGGAACTTAGTAATTTTTCAAGAACAAATTATGAAAAACATTGAAAAAGGGTGTAAGTTTTGTGTAGTCAACTTCTCCTACAGTTTTCAACTCAAATCCGTGAAACTTCACAGGAAGATTGCACACATGTTGAAATTGTGCATCTGCTGTCATCGGAATTGGGAAATCACATGTAGTTATTTTCCAGCAAAACTGACAACTTTTATGCAGTTGCAACTACATTGTAAACATTAATTCTATGTTGATTAGTGACAAATATTGTAACCCGGCTTATTGAGACTGACTGATTGATATATTATATTATATAGTGTTTTGCTAATTTTAAATCTTATTAAAGAATTAATTTAATATACTTCACGTTTGATATTTCTTTAAAATAATTAAATAACAAGAAATTATAATTGCATTTGTACTAAATATGAAATATCATAGAAAATTATGTCTTATTTATTAGATAAAGATACCCTGAAAGCTATGTACTTAGGAACAATTGTGCTTAGAATATTATAAACTTAGCAGCATGTTTATAAGCTAGGTATCGTTGATGAGTTCTTATATAATTAATAAGTAGCTCTGTCAGCAAGCAATATCACAAGACTGACATTATTATACTGTATCCCATTATAATCGGATTTTCTCAACTAACACAGCAAGTTAGAATATATTTGAGCGGAGCACAAAATGTTAGAATGAATATGACCGAGATGGTATAATTTCACAATAACATTTTAGACTTATCTAAAAGTTCTCCTTAGTGTAATATTACGATTTCAGCATCATGAATCATGTTCCGAACCGTCTGAATGCATAGTTGGTTTTTCCATCCCAAGTCGTTTTCGTATACGCTGAACATAGTCACGTGACAAAGAACGTGCAATTCTAGTATGTTCAGGGGAAGACAATGGTGAACGATCATGTGATACAGATCTTGAACGCGGAAGTTTATGTTCCGAGGAAGATAAAGGAGGTGTGTTTTCTTGTGACACAGACATCGATCGAGTCATTTTGCTTTCTGGTGAAGTCACAGAGGATTGTGGAGATGTTCCAGCTCTATTTTTGTATATTCCCATGCTTTTGGCTTCTAGAAGCTGTCGTTTGCACAGAGCAAGAATACGCTTCGTTTGCTCGAGGTCGTTTGATAGTGGTCTTTCATTTAAAGTTTTCGTCATAATATCACAATATGGAATTGATGATTTTCTGTCTCTAACTAAGCCTCTGTAGCGGTTATCAGACAAATCTATTCTAGAGTGTGCCAAATCTTGTTGAACATCACTTACAGAATGACGTCGTTTTGAACTTCTTGGACGGTATCGTGTTTTTATTGACTGGATTTCTGATTCGATGCCGTTACCATTTGATTCCTCTGGTATTGGAGAATGCATAGGGTTTTCGGATGTCATGCTGTTTGTCATTGGAGTAGAACTATTATCATCTGGCAAGATTTCGCTATACCGCATTCCAAATTCTGTAGAAAATTTATGAATAAGTTGATCAACTGTAAGTCGCTGGTGTTCTTGATCATCAGCCAGTGAATCTGGAGTGAACGATTGACCATTTTCTGTTAGTAAATTTTCATTCTGAAGAAATTCGCGAGAAAAACTCGGAGGTAAAATTCTTTCTTGGTGCCTATCATTTTCATGCTTCAAGTCGCCAATTGCAGAATCAGCAGTCGCAATACTATCATCATTTGTTTCATTATCTCTAAACTTCCATATTTCATCCTGAGTAGTGGTAAATGTCAAAAAACCTAAAAGTTTATCCAACTCCTCTTCAAGTATTTGCCCAGGTGCAAAAGACAATTCTGTTTTCTCTACAGCAACTGTTTTGCTTAAAATTTGTTCACACCGATCAGCAACGAGCTTTTCATATTGTTCTGTTCCCCTACCACAGCCGTAATTTAAAACCAATCGAATGAAGTCTATCACACCAAGTATATTTTTCAAAAGCGATTGCAATTGTTGCTTGCCTTCAGAAACAGGATTAATTGAGGCGTGTTGTTCACCGTAAGAATCAATCTGATTTAATAATTTCCTTTCTGCCTGGCGTATCGTGGCGATCAGTTGCTCTATTTGAGTATGAATTTGTTGTTCGATTCTTACTCTGCTTCTCTCCCACGTATCACCTGAAGCACTTATACCATCCAAACGATAGATGATATTCATAGCCTCTGTTTGTAAACATGACAGTTGGTCTTGTAAAAAGTCTCGCTGTGTAAAAGAATATTCGGAGGAAGACGATGGTGTTCTTAGTGCTCGGACTTCGTTTTCTAAAATAAATTCGTGCTCCTGTAAAGCTTGTGAGAAACTGAATGTATTCTTCAAACTATCGGTTAGTCTTTCTAATCTCTCTTCATCAGAAAGACCCTTTAATGCTTCCGATATATTAATAGGTTTCTTAATTTCACAATCAGTTGTTTCAAATTCGGCCGATTTCTGACGCTGAATAAAATTCTGCCATTGTATATTTCCAGTATCTGAATATTCATCATAAACGTCATCTTCATTGTTTGCCTTTGGATTTGCCTTCTTCACTAAGACTTCATAGCTATCTTCTGAATCGGAATACAAGCCTGGAAAGAGTGGTTCTTGTTTCTTACGTAGTGATAATGTCGGCACATTACTGATGATAGACTGTTCTATAACTGTGTTATCGAGCAGACCTTTTACTCCTGTTCCTGGTAATTTGTTACATTCCTGACATATTGGACAAAGAAGCTTTCGCTCTTGAACATTTTCGGGTGATTTGTGAATATAAGCCTGTAAACAACCGAGGCAAAAACTATGAAGACAAGGCAAAACTTTTGGATGATTGAATATACTAAGGCACAGCTTACAACATATTGAATGGGACAGTGGCAAATTATGAGATGAAACTCCAGTGTTTCCTAAAGATGCGAGCAGCTCTGGAATTTGTCTTTTCACATTAGACGTCATCATTCAAGTTCCTGTAAAATAAAGACCATGCAACCAAGTAGTTAATGATAATAATTAGATGAATTGTGAACGATATTATATCTTTACTCATTTTGGATACGGTCTTTCATTTACATTTAAAGATTTCAAGATTTCCAATACTGATTTCTTTAAAAGGAACTTGCATATTTTACATATTCATATTTTCAAAATGCATTTTAATATGCAAAAGCATAACATCATTTTTGGATATCTTGACAAATTATTTTTTACAACAATATGGTTAAACTCATCAGAGATACTCGGCTTATAATTTAGTGCACTTTACGCGCGTTTCGTCTACATAAGACTCAACATTTTCCCTCGAATCAAACCAGTTAGAAGGCCAAATCAATTACGAAGATAAAATACATTGGAAACATAAAAATCCAAAAAGTAAGAAAATTCCATTTGGCTGTTTAAATGTTATGGATATAACTTTTAAGATACTATCTGTTAGAAAAGACACTTTCCTAGATAAATCGTGTAATATGTATGTAACACTATCGATTTTGTCTGCAGTTGTTCAGAAAATTATACTGTTATGTAATCTAATATTATATGAATGATTCATGTTCAGGATATAACTTAATAGTAAAGTGCAAAAGTTTAATGTTAAAAATGTTTTCAACAGACGCGAGTCACCTCAAATAAATGATCGAGTGAGAAGTTTAGACATTGATTTACGTAATATGGTTAAAAAGTAAAACAAAATAATATGCATGAAGGGTAGGCATACGACGAATTATCAGTGTGTCTGTTTTGAGTCACAATGATGCGTTGTCTCTTTATTGAATTCCAGAACACTGCTCTTTTTTTTATAATCTTGGTCAAAGTTGGCTCAAAACGCGGGACGAAAGAGCTTAATCACTGCGTAGCCACTTTAATTGGGTATAAAACTTTTTTACACCTCACAGGCCTATAAACTCGAAATTATAATCGACACATATAGAGATTAATACCAAGTTATAGCATGTATAATAATGAATCTGCAACTACAAGTATCAAGGAGTGCTTACATTCTAAATTTTGACAAACTAAATGTTGAATAACAACTTGGGAGAAGAAGACATTACAGAACATCCAAGTCTTTATGTGAGTCGGAATCCCCGCGATGTTAACGTTAAGTTCGGAATATAAAACCAGGATTAAACTTGATTTCTGAAGTTCGTAGGACTAAACGTTGTTTTTGTCTCGCCTAAGTCGCAGTATGCGAGACATAGTTATTACTATCCGGCGGCGGCGGCGTTAACTATTTGTATAAAGCTTTATATTTCAGAAGGTAGAAGACCTGGATGCTTCATACCTTGTATGCAGATACCTTATGTTACGAAGTTTCCGCCTGTTATATGCCCATTGTCCTTGACCTCATTTTCATTGTTCAGTGACTGCTTGAAAAAAATTACAGTTTTTTTGTCATGTGAATTACTCACTTATTATGAGTAATAGGTTAACTATATTTGGTATATGGGTTCCTTGTAACGTCTAATTGTCCGTCAGACAGGGTTAACCTGACCTCGACCTCAATTCATGGATCAGTGATCAAGGTTAAAGTTACGTGATTAGGTCCGTTTCTCAGATACTACAAGTAACAGGTCAACTATATGTGGTGTATGGAATGATTTTAAAGGGGAACATGTCTGTCTAGCCGGTGTCATCTGACCTTGACCTCATTTTCATATTTCATTGGTCATTGTTAAGTTTTTGTATTTTGATCTGTTTTTCAAATACTAATAGCAATAGGTCAACTATAATTGGTGTATGGA
Source organism: Mytilus californianus (assembly GCF_021869535.1). Classification (NCBI taxonomy): domain Eukaryota; kingdom Metazoa; phylum Mollusca; class Bivalvia; order Mytilida; family Mytilidae; genus Mytilus; species Mytilus californianus. Next base: position 4,747,529 of record NW_026262668.1, read on the forward strand.
ATGATTGTAAGGTGTACATGTCTGTCTAGCCAGTATCATCTGACCTTGACCTCATTTCCATTGTTCATTGGTTTACATTAAGGTTTTGTGTTTGGTCTGTTTTTCAATTAACATAACCAATGGGTCAGCTATATTTGGTGTATGGAATAATTGTAAGGTGTACATGTTTTTGTGGCAGTTTTTATCTGACCATGACCTCATTGTCGTGGATCTTTAAAAATGTTAAGTTTATGTAATACTTGTAGAAAAAACCTTTATCTTTAAGACTTTTAACATAAAATCAATGGTCAGTAAAACAGGCGAGATATTTCAGCGTGTGCACCTGTTCTTCTTTTATATTAATTAAAATAGATGTGGGGCAATGAAACCCAAGCAACACTAGGTAGACTACAAATCTTTCAGATATGGTGTGGCTTTAAAATTATTAAAACTTACCTTGAAATTATACCTGGTGCTTGGGTTAGAATCGAGTAATTTTGCACTGCAGTATTTTGCATATTTTCTAGTCTGTATTTCCTTCGTATAGCTAATCAATAAATAATCTGTCAGTGAATCGGTCTGGAAACATATCAATGGAAATATATATTGGAATATTACCATTTCAAAATCAATGAAGAAAATGCTATTATACCCGTTGGTTATCGTTGTGAAATGTATTATTTATTTAATCCAAATAGGTTCTGTCCATCTTTGAAGCTGCTTTAAGCGATAATTTCTTGAATTCTAATAAAATATTACTAAACACCTGCTCACAATAATCCTTCACAGCTATAGTTGTGTGGATTGCAACCTGGGACAAAATATGTCGATCTACTAAACACATGCACACAACAATCCTTCCCAGCTATAGTTGTGTGGACTGTAACCTGGGACAAAAATATGCCGACCTTTTTTGCTTCAGACGATTCATTCTAATGCTAATCTTTTTACATGGACTGCTGTGACATTAACTTCCGAGTAAGAATAATCAATTTTTCTTCACGGTTCGTTGCTTTCAGCAGTGTTGGATATAGATTTCCATAAATTAAGGTGATGATACAACATAAATAAGATCATAATAAATAAATCAAATTGAATGAATCTGTTTGTCCGGGAGAGTTTGGAATATTTTTAAAACGATTACGTACGAAGAAACATTTTGTGGATGTTTGGTCAGTCATATCAAGACATATAAAATGTCTACTTTGAAGTATATTTTTAAAAACATACAAAAGGGATTATTAAAATCACCGCTAAATAGATAGTATAAGTTACACGGTAACTCATGACACCACTAGTAGCTGCATGGCATTCCTCTTATATAATAAATAAAGATTACAGGTAAATAGTGTTACTTTATTAAAATACTAGTAGTCAAAATAGTCAGTGTAAGCTGCTGCCATCATTTGGCTTCCGTCACTTTAATTGTTTATAAACTTTCAAAAATATATTTCGTTTTAAACTACCAGCCATACTTAAATCAAACCTATTGCCTCAACATCTTAAGGGTTTCAAGTTTCCGTGATTTGACTAAAAACAAAACAGGAAAAGAAGTTTCAGCTCATTTACCAACTGGACTTTTGCGGGTATTTTTGATACAAATATTTAATTGTGACGAGTAGTTATATTTAACTTAACTGCTATGTTCTGATTGACATGCCAGAATTACTACCATAAGACCAAGCAAATTGTGAAGGAATTGGGCTCTAGGGAGGGTTTCTTGTATTACTATTATTGGGGAGGTATATGTAAGAAATGGTTGCAACATTATGTCTGATTTTTTGTGCTAAATGTTTCAGCACTTTTATTGTGTAAATATATCCACACTAACCCTACACCAAGTTGACGAAGTAGGGTTTCGTGGAACCCTTATTCAGTTGATAAAGTCTTTTTTGCATTTTTTTGCCCTTCAACCGTTAAACAACAGTAGTCTACATTATGCATATGTACAGATTTAGCTTTGCAAGCTTTTTGATGCCTTTAGTTCACAAAGAAAATTTGCTAATGACAGATTTTCGTGTTAATTTATTTTAGATAATTACCATAACTTTGTAGTGTTTCTACTCCTTCTTTGGTAATTATTGTTATAAGTTTTATCTTTGAGTCGGTTGAACGACGTGTAGTGAACAACATTAGCGTTGTTCACGATTATTTGAAAATAATACGACATAGTACAGCGGCAAAGTTTTGTCTGGTATTATCGATGGCTTTCTCAAAGACAGACAAATAGAAATTAAAACATTTTAATGATGCGCCTCTGATGGGTGTTTATGCTTAAATATTACACGTAACACTATATAATTTCAAAGTTGTTCAGTTGAATAATATTTATTAGTTTATCAAGACGAATGGTGTGTCCTTTATGTTCTAAAATACGATACATGACTTTGATTTGAATATAAAATTCGGTGATAAACCGTTATATCAACTTTTAACAAACATAATGCATTATCATTGTTACCTTTGTGGGAGAAATTATGTAAATGTATCATGAAAGTCATAATCTGTTTTTATTACATGTTAAAAGCTTGGAATGAAAATATCTTTTGGAAATCAATTTATTATTACACTGTGATTTTACTCAACCGTAATTAATGGGGGTCTCATTGGGGGGTTCTGATCCCGGATTCCGCTTACTGTTTTGACAGATTCCCGTATCCCGCTTACACTATGTACGTAAACAATTCTCATTTTTTGTCGAGCCTGCGACTTTTGTCTCAGAAAGCTCGAAATAGGGATAGTGATCCGGCGGTGGCGGCGGCGGTGGAAGCGTTAGCTAACTTCTTAAAAGCTTTATATTTTAGAAGCTAGAAGACCTGGATGCTTCATACTTTGTATATAGATGCCTTCCTGGATGCTTCATACTTTGTATATAGATGCCTAATGTTACGAAGTTTCCGTCTGTCGTATGTCCATTGTCCTTGACCTCATTTTCATGGTTCAATGACTACTTGAAAAAAAAAGTCAACATTTTTTGTAATGTTAATTTCTTTCTTATTATGAGTAATATGATAACTATATTTAGTATGTGCGTACCTTGCAAGGTCCTCATGCCCGTCAGACAATTTTCATTTGACCTCGACCTCATTTCATGGATCAGTGAACAAGGTTAATTTCGTGGTCAAGTCCATATATCAGATACTATAAGCAGTAGGTCTACTATATTTAGTATATGGAATGATTGTAAGGTGTACATGTACAACTGGTAGGTGTCATCTGACCTTGACCTCATTTTCATGGTTCAGTGGTCAAAGTTAAGTTTTTGAGTTTTGGTCTTTTTTTCTAATACTATATGCAATAGGTCAACTATAAATGGTGTATGGAAATATTTTATGATGTACATGTCAGTCTCACAGGTTTTATTTGACCTTGACCTCATTTTCACGGTTCATTTCTCAGTGTTAAGTTTTTGTGTTTTGGTCTGTTTTTCTTCAACTATAAGCAATAGATCAACTATATTTGATGTATGGAAGGATTGTAAGGTGTATATGTCTGTCTGGCAGGTATCATCTGACCTTGACCTCATTTTCATGGTTCATTGGTCAATGTTAAGTTTTCATGGTTAAGTTTGTTTTTTAGATACTATAAGCAATAGGTCAATTATATTTAATGCCTAAATTGATTGTAAGGTGTACATGTCTGTCTGGTATGGTTCATCTGACCTTGACCTCATTTTCATTGGCCATTGGTCAATGTTAAGTTTTCTTGTTTAAGACTGTTTCTTAGAAACAATAAGCAATATGTCAACTATGTTTGGTTTATTGAATGATTGTAAGGTGTACATGTATTTCTCGTTTGGTTTATCTGACCTTTACCTCATTTTCTTGGATCATGTTAAGTTTTGTGTTACTTGTAGTAAAGCTTTGTATTTAGGACTATCAACATAAAATCAATGGTAAGTAAAGAAGGCGAGACATTTCAGCGTGTGCACTCTTGTTTGTGATTTACCGTATCCCGCTAGACTTCATTTCCCGTTTTCACGGCACAATAATTTGACTTTCACGTGTCACGCTTACAAAAAATCGGCAATCCCGCATCACGCTTATACCCCAATGAGACCCACATTAATATGTACAATATAATGTCAAGATATGTTTACGTCCCATCTGCAAACAGCGTTCAGTTGAAAAGAAAACATTGACCTCGTTTCCTTATACAGAAAATATTACGCAGATAAACTTGGTCAGATGTTGGTTTGTGTTCTTTCTTTCTATTGTTCTTGCGTGTTTGGCGGTTCTTAATTGCCAATGAAAATTAATCATTAACAAACTGAACGTTTTGGTCTCCCTTAAGAAATGTCTAACACCTCGTAGCAAAGTTGATACAGTACTGAAAATATTGTTAATTCATTAAAATCTAGAAATGAAAATTGTTCAACATTGAGATTAAAAAAAAATTCGTGTTCCTTACAATATTGAGACTTTTTATGCCCCCGCCGTAGGGGAGGGGGCATTAATTGTTACCCTTGTCCGTCTGTACGTACGCACTTACGTACGTCCCGTTCTCTAACTTTAGTTTGCCTCAACCACATGTTATGAAATTTATACATAATGCTTATTACCACAAAACACAGATCAATTTTGAATTTTGGTGGCGTCACTTTTACCGTTCTAGAGTTATGCCCATTTACAAATGGAAAAATTGCAGAATTTTTCGTTTCCGTTCTTTAACTTTAGTTTGCCTCAACAAAAAGTTATGAAACTTATAGACAATGCTTATTACCACAAAACACAGATCAAGTTTGAATTTTGGTGGTGTCGCTTTTACCGTTCTAGAGTTATACCCCTTTACAAATGGAAAAATTGCTGAATTTTTACATTTCCGTTCTCTAACTTAAGTTTGCCTCAACCAAATGTTATGAAACTTATAAAGAATGCTTGTTACCACAAAACTCAGATCAAGTACAAATTTGGGTAGCTTCACCTTTACAGTTCTTGAGTTATGTCCCTTTATAACGTTATATGCAAGCTGGGGCATCATCTGTGTCCCATGGACACATTCCCCATTTATTTTAATTATAATTGGTCTCGTTAACCAATGCAGCCCCACCCCCAAAAAAATGAATGGTTGGTGCCTATTGTATACTAGGTGTACTTGAACTGTGATTCATGGTGTTAGTGTTCTAATATCATATTTTAATAATGTATTAACAGGGGGTGATGTGGGGTATAAATCAAGGAGTCGGCAACACAAGTAATCAAAACTCATCTAAGGTCAACAATAAAAAGTATGGGATAAATTTAAGAGACTCAAAAACACAAGAACAATTAAAAACTAGACTGGATCATAGAATGATCATAGTTACTTAAAGCAAGCTCAAAGTACCTACCTGCTTATATGAAAGCATGTACACTCTAATATCGGTGGCTGTATTTTTGATAACATTGAGTAAAATCTTTGTTCTAGTATTTCTGTTTATTTTCTATCTTAGGTGATATAAAGGAACTGATTCCTGACCATCATGTTCACATCAATCATAAGAAACGGAGTGAACCAACAAAAGAAATAACAGAGAATGATCTTTCAAAAAGAAGTGACAGAAATATTAATGTCCAGGTAGGGTAGGCTTAAAACATGCTTATTTACAAAATTTATATGACTTTTACATGCATAGTTTTGATGAACAATTATACATGATTACTGATTTTTGAGTGTCTGGTGCTTTTTTGCAATCTTTGAGCTTACTTACTACCCTTGTACGCCTTTGGTGTGTAGGGTAGTAATCTCTGCAGCTAGTAGGATTTAAAACTTCAGAATGTTATCATTGGTGTAACCATCTTGTCTTGACATAGACTTAAATTGTCTCTTTATTTTATGTATTTAATTTGTCACGGTAAATTATTCTCATGATGTATCTCTTTTTTAACAATAATAATGGCATGAATTTACCAATGCCCCTTGATTGGTGAATATAAAAAATCTAACTATACTACTAGATATTTACAGAACAAAATATATGCCAAAAATTTTACATTAACAAAATGCAAAATATAAGTTCTGCAAAGTTGAGGTTGATCCTGATGAAAGGCTGAAAATGTTGACTGCCAATGAAAAAAAATGTAGGAAAGAGTAGAATTATAGCTTTGCAACATGCCATCTACAGAACGAGTTGTTGCAAGGATTCTTGAAAATGGAACATTTCCAGATACCATAATAAACTGAATTAAATGTCAAATTTTGTACATTTACATTTTCATCATTATGGGTGTCATACGTGTCATACTGCTATGTGTTGTATATTTCCTCTTCTGCCATAGTAGATTTAAACATGCTAAAACACATGTTAGTTTGTATTGTAGATATTCAAAACACATGAAGAAATGAAGAATGTGGAAAAAGAGATATCTAGATTAAAACAGTCACTCTCAAGAAATGAAAATAAGTAAGTACATATATCTTTGTAACCACAAAGTGATATTTCCAATGATACTCATGCAGTTTTTTTCTCCGGTCTTCAATCTTATAACCTCACGTAATTAAACAACTAAATATCACTTTTATGTCCTTATAAATCTTGTTTCAGCATATTAAAAATGTTGAAAAAAATGTCACTTTGCATCAGCAAGGAATCATTTTCTTGTGATAATATTACTGAGTTATTGAATACCAGACCCTTATTAGTTCCCAATAAAATTTCTTAATCATATAGTAATCACTTTGTCCATCCGTCCTTCCCTGGGTCCAAAACAAATGGTATCTGGATGATAAATTGATTATCCCTTGCCTAATTGGATTGAACCTTATCCAAGGGAAAAATCATATTGCTGTTGTGGTCAATATGTCAAAGTTCAAGGTCAATTGGTTCTAAAAACTTTTTGGAAAAATGGTAGCCGAATGGTAACTGGAGTATCCCTTACTTGATTGGAATGTCAATGAAACTTATACAAATGAAAGATACATGTAGGGGGAGAAACCTATCTATTGATTTTGAAAAAAAAGAAAAATGTGAAAAAAGTTTTCCTTCTTTGATTGAAATGAAACGTATACATACAGATGGAAGATAAAAGGTCAAGATAACTATAGTATCACTAGAATTTTTTTTAAAAAGTTGGTTCAGCATTGTATCCATCTATGAACACATTCATAAAGGCTAAAAATAAGCAATACTAGAAGATGTGTATTTGTCCCTTCAAGTATACTAGTGCTGTACACCCTTGAAAGGAATTTTTTTAAAGGGTTTCTGCAGAACCATGTGTCTTGTCTGTTATTGCTGCTGTCAGTGCAGAAGCGTAATGTTGACTGTAAAAAATGAGTCCATTTATAAGTAAAATACAGATTAATAAAACTTATTCAACTTTTTGTTTAGATGCCATTTCTTAATCTTGAAGATTAGCTTCTGTTCAAGTTTCATTATATATCCATGATGGTTTTCAAATGTATTGTGTCAAAAAAATATAATCACCTTCTGTTTGTAAATGCTAAAAAAAACCAAGTTCATCTATCAGTTAAATACTTAAATATCAAAAAATGAATTTTCAAAATTTTGTTTCAGACCAATTATATCTTAATCATGAAAAAGTTTTAGCCAAAGTTTCATAAAATTGTATGAAGTTTTGACAAGTAATTGATGTTTAACAAACTTTAATCCCAAATTGTATCTGCTTGTTACTGCGACTACAAGTGTTTCTATCCATCTGTTGCAGTTAATCAAAAATCCTGACCAAATTGCAATGTTTTATTAAATCAAACTGTCAGTATAACAAATTGAATTTGGCAGATTCATGAAAGAATTTGTGCATGTAGACCTCCAACAGGGAAATAACTCTTGCTCATATTATGTCAATCGAAAACTATCCAATACTATAATCTCAAATTATAATACAACTGTAAGTAAGCATGGTTAAATGAGACATTTTAAGATCACTTCCATATATGCTACGTCTGTAATTTCAGACCATGAATTATGGAATTTAGTACCTGAAATTCAAATGTGTAGCATTATCCAATCAAAATGTACATTACAAACACTTGCATTGTAGGGGAATCTTTTTTAAAAAGCTGTGTCAGTAACACACTTTCCTGGCTGATTAAACTATATTTAGATGAGATCTGGTTTTATTTTATTTAGATATAGACATTACTTAACCATGCCACATTGTTGTTTCAGGGATAAAGGTGTAGCCAATGTGATAAAACAGAAAATATCTGCCAAAGAAGAATATTTACAGAAACTTAAACTTTCTGAACAGACAATGCAAAATCACCAGACCAAAAGATCAAACCACAAAAAATTAACGATTTTCTGAAAATATGGAGAATGTGCAATTTTATCTTTGATAATTTATTAAATGTGACACAATAACCTTTTGTGATTATGTAGTTAATCATGAACACAGATTAGTTTTGGTATGCATGGTGTTGGACTTGTTTGGCAGATTTTAGAAAAACAGATTTCTAATGTTTGGCTTCAATGTCATATCATAACAAGAGTGCACATGCTGAAATGTCTCACCTGCTTTACTGATTAAGATTGAAGTTGTGTTGAAAAGATAAAAGGTTTTACAAGAAGTATCATATAAACTTGACACTGGGAATAGCATCACTATATTATGTACCAGCTTATCATAATCAAGATCAGTTGACCCTGCCAGGCAGATATGTACCCCTTGCAATCATTCCATACATCAATTACTGTGGAATCATTTATTTTCGTGGGTATCAATTTTCGTGGATAGAGAAAAAACAATGTTTCTTGGTATACGTAAATTCGTGGATCGCTGATTACAAAAAAAAAAAAAAAAAAAATCAGATACGTAATTCGTGGATTTCTTTTTGATTTTGGAGATCATATAACCTCCTTGGTTTGATCAATAATAAAACAAACAAAAAAGAAGGAATTCATTGAAAAAGTTTTGAATTGTCAAAATCCTCGCTTGGTCATTCTAGGTTAAAGTGTTCATTGAAAACTTCTATTACAATAATGGACAGAGACAACTAATTATTTGTTTGTTTTACAATTTATAAATTCTTGTCGGAATTTTATAAGGCATTCAAAACTCTATGATTGAAAGTTCATTTCCCTAATCACGATATAATAAACAGTCATATAAGTAAAAGGTGTGAAAATAAATGTTCCTGTCATAAACAATATTACCTACGGGCAATATCCCCGTACTTAATCCTATTGATTTTTTATCACCAGTAAACCAAACTATGACACGGTAATTAACAACTTGCAGTTATTTTCCATGAACAGTTTTTCAAAATTTCAAAAAGTAAATTATCACTGATATTCGATATTTATTATTGATTTAATCAAAATACTTGTATCTTCTTTCAATAAAAACACGTGTTATGTTACAATGTTTATCGCTAGTCAACACTATACTTGAACTGCATAACATAACCGGAAATAAACATCCGACTCCATACACATTTCTCTGGATTATTCTTCGTTGAATTCTTAAATACGTGGTTCGCTGTGACCCACGAAAATTGGTATACCACAAATAAAAATGAATCCACAGTATAGTATCCATAAAACAGATGTAACCAGGAAAACTTAACATTGACAATGAACCATGAAAACGAGGTCAAGGGTCAGATTAACTTTGCCAGGCAGATATGTTCACTTTACAATCATTCCATACATCAAATATAGTTGACCTATTGCTAAAATATAGGGCATAAAAATAGTCTCCATAAAAACTCAACTTTGAGCTAGAAACCATAAAAATTAGTTCAAGGTCAGAGCAACCATGCCAGATAGACACAAGCACCTTGATCTGCTTACCCTTCCGGAGCACCGGAGATCACTCGTTTTTTGTGGGGTTCGTGTTGCTCAGTCTTTAGTTTTCTATGTTGTGTTTTGTGTACTATTGTTTGTCTGTTTGTCTTTTTTTTTTTTAGCCATGGCGTTGTCGTTTATTTTCGACTTATGATTTTGAATGTCCCTTTGGTATCTTCCGCCTCTTTTACAATCACTTTGTTCACCAAATATAGTTAAGACTTATAGTATCCAAGAAAAAGACCAGACCACTAAAACTACCGGTAAACATGTACCAAAATACCATGAAAATATATATGGTCAGTCAGATTTACATGTACACCTGGCATTCATTCCATACACCAAATATATTTGACAATGCTTTATTTATAGCATTTGAAATATGGACTTGATCACAAAACTTAAGCCTAGACATATCTTATAGGCTCCTCAGGTTACTTTTGTATGCTGGACTTACTTCTTCATTTGGTCTCTGGTGGATAGTTGTCCATTGGCAATGATACCTCATCTATTTTCATATAAATTTGTAAGGATTCCATGTACCAACTATAGTTATCATATTATTCATATGTGAGATATTCACATGACAAATAAAAATGTTTATTTAGGCCCTCTTTGAACCATAAAAATTAGGTCGACATGACAAACTTCTTAACATACATGTAAGGCATCTGTTTACAAGGCATGATGCATCCAGGTATTCTGCCTTGAGAAATGAAATGCTCTATATAATTAACTGTCAAGGCAGGACTAGCAGTTGTACGTCTCCACTCATCATGTGACCCTTCATACAAGCGAGGTAGCAGTCCCGTATATTGTATTTGATTTTGCATCCATAAAGCCTTTTCCAGATAAATGGGGAATGTGTCCATGGGACACAGATGATGCCCCCCCTTGCATATATCGTTAAAAAGGGATTTAACTCAAGAGCTGTAAAAGTGACTCAACCAAAGTAAGCATTGTGTATACGTTTCATAACATTTGATAGAGGCAAACTTAAAGAGAACAGAAATGAAAAATTCAGCAATTTTTCCATTTATAAAGGGGCATAACTCTAGAACGGTAAAAGTGACGCCACCAAAATTCGAACTTGATCTGTGTTTTTGGTAATAAGAATTGTGTATAAGTTTCATAACATTTGGTTGAGGCAAACTAAAGTTAGAGAACGGAAATGAAAAATTCAGCAATTTTTCCATTTGTAAATGGGCATAACTCTAGAACGGTAAAAGTGATGCACCAAAATTCGAACTTGATCTGTGTTTTTGGTAATAAGCATTGTGTATAAGTTTCATAACATTTGGTTGAGGCAAACTAAAGTTAAGAGAACGGAAATGAAAAATTCAGCAATTTTTCCATTTATAAAGGGGCATAACTCTAGAACGGTAAAAGTGATGCACCAAAATTCGAACTTGATCTGTGTTTTTGGTAATAAGCATTGTGTATAAGTTTCATAACATTTGGTTGAGGCAAACTAAAGTTAAAGAACGGAAACCAATTTTGGGACGTACGGACATACAAGGGTAAAACTTAATGCTCCTACCGCTACAGCCGTGGCATAAAAAAAATGTTAGTCCTTTTTTTATAATTTATATCCTTGACCTTTGACGCAGTGACCACAAAAAGAAAAGGGATCTTCCTCTGATCATGCACCAAAGTTAGGTGGCAATCCCACAGAAGTATTTGATTTAGTTATCTGAAACCAAAATGGCCGACAGGTAAAAACTTTATACCCGGCCCTACATTGGATGCATATTCATGAAGACTAAGTTAATGTGATATGATGAAAGAACCTTAGTGAGCGCGCTCACATACCCCACGTCCCCACATTGTCATTGGAGAAATAAAATAAGTGTAAGAAACAAAAATTGTATCAGAAAAAAAAATTGAATCATAATTTCCTGTCAATATGCACATCTACATAGTATGTCCTTATTATCTACACAGTTTCATGAAATTCTGTTGTGTGGTTTGAGAGGAGTTGCGATGACAAAAGGTTGCAGTAGTATATTGGGCAAATAAGTTCAAAGGGGAGTAACTCCTGGAAAAAAATTGAATCGTAATTTCCTGTCGATATGCACATCTACATAGTATGTCCTTATTATCTGAAAAGGTTTCATGAAATTCTGTTGTGTGGTTTGAGAGAAATTGCGATGACAAAAGGTTGCAGAAGTAAATTGGGCAAATAAGTTCAAACGGGCGTAACTCCTGGAAAAAAAATTGAATCGTAATTTCCTGTCGATATGCACATCTACGTAGTATGTCCTTATTATCTGAAAAGGTTTCATGAAATTCTGTTGTGTGGTTTGAGAGGAGTTGCGATGACAACAGGTTGCAGTAGTATATTGGGCAAATAAGTTCAAAGGGGCGCAACTCCTGGAAAAAAATTGAATCGTGATTTCCTGTCGATATGCACATCTACGTAGTATGTCCTTATTATCTGAAAAGGTTTCATGAAATTCTGTTGTGTGGTTTGAGAGGAGTTGCGATGACAACAGGTTGCAGTAGTATATTGGGCAAATAAGTTCAAAGGGGAGTAACTCCTGGAATAAAAATTGAATCGTAATTTCCTGTCGATATGCACATCTACGTAGTATGTCCTTATTATCTGAAAAGGTTTCATGAAATTCTGTTGTGTGGTTTGAGAGGAGTTGCGATGACAAAAGGTTGCAGTAGTATATTGGGCAAATAAGTTCAAAGGGGAGTAACTCCTGGAAAAAAAATTGAATCGTAATTTCCTGTCGATATGCACATCTACGTAGTATGTCCTTATTATCTGAAAAGGTTTCATGAAATTCTGTTGTGTGGTTTGAGAGGAGTTGCGATGACAAACTGTTGCAGTAGTACATTAAAGTAAATAAGTTCAAAGGGGCGTAACTCCTAGAAAAATAAAATGCTCCGCAGGGCGCAGCTTGATACGACCGCAGAGGTCGAACCCTGAACAGTTGGGGCAAGTATGGACACAACATTCAAGCTTGATACAGCTTTGCATTTGGATTGTGATTAAATATTTGACACAGCATAGGTTTCTAACACAGAATGAATGTGGTCTAAGAACTTAAAAATTTTAAATTAGACATTCACCTATTATGGTCCAATATCCAAAATCTAAATACAGATTCAGCATATCAAAGAACCCCATATATTCAATTTTTGTTGAAATCAAACAAAGTTTAATTTTGGACCCCGATTCGGACCAACTTGAAAACTGGGCCCATAATCAAAAATCTAAATACATGTTTAGATTCAGCATATCAAAGAACCCTAAGAATTTAATTTTTGTTAAAATCAAACTAAGTTTAATTTTGGACCCTTTGGACCTTAATGTAGACCAATTTGAAAACGGAACCAAAAATTAAGAATCTAAATACACGGTTAGATTCGGCATATCAAAGAACCCCAATAATTCAATATTTGATGAAATCAAACAAAGTTTAATTTTGGACCCTTTGGACCTCAATGTGGACCAATTTAAAAACGGGGCCCAAAATCCAAAACTAAATACACGGTTAGATTCAGCATATTAAAGAACCCCAAGAATTCAAGAATAAAACCCCATTGAAATTGATCAAGAAATAAGCAATTTATACGAAGTATCTTCTTTTGCACAATACTGTGCAATTAAATATTTCTTGCTATTGCGCAATACTGTACAATTGACAATTTCTTGCTATTGCGCAATATTGTGCTATTGGATATTTCTTGCTATTGCGCAATACTGTGCAATTGAAGATTTCTTGCTATTGCGCAATACTGTGCAATTGAAGATTTCTTGCTATTGTGCAATACTGTGCAATTGAAAATTTCTTGCTATTGCACAATACTTATTATATAATAATTTACACATCCTGTTTGGTGTGTATCTCCTACCATATCATTATTATTTGCTTTTAAATATAAATCAGAAATAACCAACTTAAAATGGAAAATTTTAAAAGAAAATAAAATGCTCCGCAGGGCGCAGTTTGATACGACCGCAGAGGTCGAACCCTGAACAGTTGGGGCAAGTATGGACACAACATTCAAGCTTGATACAGCTTTGCATTTGGATTGTGATTAAATATTTGACACAGCATAAGTTTCTGACACGGAATGAATGTGGTCTAAGAACTTAAAAATTTTAAATTGGACATTCACCTATTATGGTCCAATATCCAAAATCTAAATACATGGTTAGATTCAGCATATCAAAGAACCCCAAGAATTCAATTTTTGATGAAATCAAACAAAGTTTAATTTTGGACCCTTTTGACCTCAATGTGGACAAAGTTGATAACGGGGCCCAAAAATCAAAAATCTAAATACATGGTTAGATTCAGCATATCAAAGAACCCCATATATTCAATTTTTGTTGAAATCAAACAAAGTTTAATTTTGGACCCCGATTCGGACCAACTTGAAAACTGGGCCCATAATCAAAAATCTAAATATATGTTTAGATTCAGCATATCAAAGAACCCAAAGAATTCAATTTTTGTTAAAATCAAACTTAGTTTAATTTTGGACCCTTTGGACCTTAATATAGACCAATTTGAAAACGGAACCAAAAATTAAGAATCTAAATACACGGTTAGATTCGGCATATCAAAGAACCCCAATAATTCAATTTTTGATGAAATCAAACAAAGTTTAATTTTGGACCCTTTGGACCTCAATGTGGACCAATTTAAAAACGGGGCCCAAAATCCAAATAACTTAATACACGGTTAGATTCAGCACACTAAAGAACCCCAAGAATTCAAGAATAAAACCCCATTGAAATTGGTCAAGAAATAAGCAATTTATACGAAGTACCTTCTTTTGCACAATACTGTGCAATTGAATATTTCTTGCTATTGCGCAATACTGTATAATTGACAATTTCTTGCTATTGCGCAATATTGTGCTATTGGATATTTCTTGCTATTGCGCAATACTGTGCAATTGAAGATTTCTTGCTATTGCGCAATACTGTGCAATGGAAGATTTCTTGCTATTGTGAAATACTGTGCAATTGAAAATTTCTTGCTATTGCACAATACTTATTATATAATAATTTACACATCCTGTTTGGTGTGTATCTCCTACCATATCATTATTATTTGCTTTTAAATATAAATCAGAAATAACCAACTTAAAATGGAAAATTTTAAAAGAAAAAAAAAAGGAAAAAAAGAAAAAAAAGGAGAAAAAAAAATCCCCCCCCCCCCCCAAATTTTTTGAAACCACTTATGATTCATCACCCCCAAACTCAATCCCAGCCTTCCCTTTGTGGTATGGAACCTTGCAGTACAATTTCAGAGAGATCCATACACTTGAACACAAGTTATTGTCTGGAAACTAGAATAAACTGCTTCGCTGAGCGCAGCTGGATACGCCCGCAGAGGTCCAACCCTGAAGAGTTGGGACAAAAATGGATACAATATTCAAGCTTGATACAAGTCTGAATTTGGATTGTAATTTAATATTTGATATATTATAGGTTTCTGAATAAATGTAGTCAAAGAACTTGAAATTAGTTATATGAAAGATTTCTTGTGCAATACACTGAGCTGTTGCGCAATACTTAGTAAATCTGTAGTCAGACTATAAACAAATAAAATCTTTTAACTGGGAAACGTAAATTCGAAAATTTATAAAAATCAAAAGGGAGCTTACAAAAATAGATATTAACAATTTACCAAAGTTTCATAAAAAATGATGTAAGCATTTTTGAGTTATTTACCGAAAACTGGAAAATCCCCCTTTTTGTAATGAATAAAACCCCATTAATTGGTAACATATAGTCTGAAATTTATAAAAATCAAAAGGGAGCTCATGTCAATAGAAATAAACAATTCACCAAAGTTTCTTGCAAATTAGTGAAATTGTTTTTGAGTTATTGTCTGAATACTGGAAAATCACCCCTTTTTATACGACCGCAAAAAAATTTTGAGGTCGTATATTGGTATGACGTTGGCGTCGTCGTCGTCGTCGTCCGTCGTCGTCGTCGTCGTCCGAATACACAATGGTTTTCGCACTCTAACTTTAGTTTAAGTGAATGGATCTCTATGAAATTTTACCATAAGGTTCAATACCACAATAGGAAGGTGGGGATTGATTTTGGGGGTTATGGTACCAACAGTTAAGGAATTAGGGGCCAAAAAGGGGCCGAAAATAAGCATTTTTGTAACTTCCAGACATAACTTGTGTGTTAGCATATGGATCTCTTTGACATTGTACCACAAGATTCCATATCACAAAGGGTCAATGCTGGGATTGATTTTGGGGTTAATTGCCTCAAAATTTTAGGAATAAGGGGCCAAAAGGGGGCAAAAAACAAGCATTTTTCTAGTTTCATGACAATAACTTGTGTGTAAGTGTATGGATCTTTCTGAAATTTTACTACAAGGTTCCATTTCACAAAGGGAAAGCTGGAATTGAGTGTTGTGGTAATTGCCCAAAACGTTTAGTAATAAGGGGCCTAAAAAGGGGTTTAAAATAAGCATTTTTTAGTTTCTAGACAATAACTTGTGTTCAAGTGTATGGATCTCTCTAAAATTGTATTACAAGGTACCATACCACAAAGGCAAGGCTGTTATTGAGCTTGGTTTGGGGGGAAAGGGGGGTGGGGTGATGAATCATAAGGGGGGCGGGGGTCAAAAAAGGGGTAATTTTTTTTTTCCTTTTTTTTTTGCTTAAAATTTACATTTTAAGTAAGTTATTTTTTATCACGAAGAGAAAGTAGGAATTGAGTTTTGGGGTTAATTGCTCAAACATTTATGAATAAGGGGCCAAATATTGGTCGAAAATAAGGATTTTTTTAGTTTGCAACAAAAACTTGTGTTCAAGTGTATGGATCTCTGTGAAATTGTATTGCAATGTACCATACCACAAATTGAAGGTTGTGATTGAGGTGGGGGATGATGAATCAAAAGGGGGTTGAAAAAATGTGTGGGGGGTAGGATTTTTTTTTTTCCTTTTTTTTTCTTTAAAATTTTCCATTTAAAGATGGTTGTTTCAGATTTATATATGAAAGAAAATAATAATGATACGGTTATATATCATGAGGAATTGAAATTTAAAATTATGTATATTGGAAATTTAGGTTACATTGGAAAGTAATAATTGGCTTTGGGGGGGGGGGGGGGGGGGGGGGGGGGGGGGGGGGGGGGGGTGGGGGGTGGTGGGGGGGGGGGGGGGTGGTGGTTATGGGGCTCTAATGTTTAAGGAATAAGGGGGAAAAAAGTTTAAAAAACAAGGGTTTCCATTTTAATAGACAAATAATTGAGTAAAGAACATTATTTAAAAGCAGTGTAAGGTTGGTAATTCAAACTCATTTAAATATCTCATCTACACTGCTTTTAAATTATGTAAATTGGAAATTTGCCAATAACTTTATTGTTAATAAATGCATTGGAAATTTGCCAACAATTTTAGTGTAATAAACTTCATTGGAAATTTGCCAATATAAAATTTTGCTGCTGAAGGTTTTTTGTTTACCTTTAGCCTTGACTATGAAGTCATTTTCTATTTTTATAGCCTTATAATGTAGTTGAATTATTTAATACTTTTATGATGTGTTTAAATGGGGTTTTATCATGTTTATGGTTGCAAATTTATTGTTTTAGTATAATAAACTCCATTTAAAATTTGCCAATAAAAAAAAATTTTGTTTATTTTTAGCTATGATTATGATGTCATTTTCTATTTTACTTTTATGGTTGCAAAGAAATTTTTATTTTTAGATATTACTGTTAAATGATGCTGATTAAGGTTTTTGCTATGTTTAGCCATGACTATGATGTCATTTTCTATTTTAATATCTGTTATGATGTATTTAAATGGGCTTTTATGGTTACAAAGGAATTTTATTTTTAGATATTACTATAAAATGTTGCTGATGCTGATTAAGGATTTGTTTATTTTTAGCCATGACTATGATGTCATTTTCTATTTCAATACCTTTATGATGTAATTTCCATTTTTAGATATTACTGTTAAATGATGCTGATTAAGGGTTTTTTGCTATGTTTAGCCATGACTATGATGTCATTTTCTATTTTAATATCTTTATGATGTATTTAAATGGGCTTTTATGGTTACAAAGGAATTTTATTTTTAGATATTACTTTAAATGTTGCTGATTAAGGATTTTTGTTTATTTTTAGCCATGACTATGATGTCACTTTCTATTTTAATACCTTTATGATGTATTTAAATGGGCTCCCATGTATTTAGATTTTTGATTATTTATACATGTTACCAAATTGGTCCACATTGAACAAAAACGGTCCAAATTTCAACTTTATTACATTACATCAAACATTGAATTCTACATATTCTTTGATATATTGAAATTAACAAACAATTAAGTTTATGGATATTCCACCATAATAGGTAAATTAAATTTTTTCCAGTTCTTACACCACATTCATCCTGTGTCAGAAACCTATGCTGTGTCAAATATTTAATGACAATCCAAAGTCATAGCTGTATCAAGCTTGAATTTTGTGTCCATACTTGCCCCAACTGTTCAGGGTTCGACCTCTGCGGTCGTATCAAGCTGCGCCCCAGCGAAGCATTTTATTTAATGAATAAAAACCCCAAAACTCGAAAACGGTAAATCCGAAATTTATAAAAAACAAAAGGGAGCTCACGTCAATAGATATGAACAATTCACAAAAGTTTCATGCAAATTGGTGAAATTTTTTTTGAGTTATTGTCCGAAAACTGGAAAATCCCCCCTTTTTTAATGAATAAAACCCAAAAACTCGAAAACGGTAAATCCGAAATTTATAAAAAACGAAAGGGAGCTCACGTCAATAGATATGAACATTTCACAAAAGTTTCATGCAAATTGGTGAAATTGTTTTTGAGTTATTGTTCGAAAACTGGAAAATCCCCCCTTTTTTAATGAATAAAACCCCAAAACTCAGAAAACGGTAAATCTGAAATTTATAAAAAACGAAAGGGAGCTCACGTCAATAGATATAAACAATTCACCAAAGTTTCATGCATATTGGTTAAAGCGTTTTTGAATTAATGTCCGACATTTGACGATGGACGGACGGACAGACGGTCAACGGTATACCATAATACGTCCTGTAAACGGGCGTATAAAAATGTGTTTTTTGGCCCCAAATTCCTAAACATTTAGGCCAATTACCCCCAAACTCAAACCCAGCTTTCCCTTTGTGATATGGAACCTTGAAGTACAATTTCAGAAAGATCCATACACTTACACACAAGTTATTGTCCTGAAACTAGAAAAATGCTTGTTTTTTGCCCCTTTTTGGCCCCTAATTCCTAAAATATAAGAGGCAATTACCCCCATCATCAATCCCATCCTTCCCTTTGTGGTATGGTACCTTGCAGTACAATTTCAGAGAGATCCATATACTTGAACACAAGTTATTGTCTGGAAACTAGAAAAATGCTTATTTTTGGCCCCTTTTTGGCCCCAATTCCTAAACATTTCGGCAATTACCCCCAAACTCAATTCCAGCTTTCCCTTTCGTGATATGGAACCTTGTAGTACAATTTCAGAAAGATCCATACACTTACACACAAGTTATTGTCATGAAACTAGAAAAATGCTTGTTTTTTGTCCCTTTTTTGGCCCCTAATTCCTAAAATTTTGAGGCAATTACCCCCAAAATCAATCCCAGCATTCCTTTTGTGATATGGAACCTTGTGGTACAATGTCAGAGAGATCCATACACTAACACACAAGTTATGTCTGGAAGTTACAAAAATGCTTATTTTTGGCCCCTAATTCCTTTACTGTTGGTACCATAACCCCCAAAATCAATCCCAACCTTCCTTTTGTGGTATTGAACCTTGTGGTAAAATTTCATAGAGATCCATTCACTTAAACTAAAGTTAGAGTGCGAAAACCAATGTGTCTTGGGACGACAACGACGACGCCAACGTCATACCAATATACAACCACAAAAATTTTTTTGCGGTCGTATAAAAATTGAATCGTAATTTCCTGTCGATATGCACAACTACATAGTATGTCCTTATTATCTAAAAAGGTTTCGTGAAATTCTGTTGTGTGGTTTGAGAGGAGTTGAGATGACAAGAAACAGGACTGACGGACAGACGGACGGGTCAAAAACATTATACCCTCCGCAACTCGTTGCGTGGGGTATAAATATGATGAATATACGAAGACATTTTGTACTTGACCAACAAGGTTTGCTCACAGTGTGCAGGTTAACCTGTCAAGATACCAAGACACATTGCTGCAACTCCCAGTCTTAGTTCTTATTGTGAGTTACATCCTTGGTAAAAAAAAGAGCTAATATCAATTTTAAAGTCTGTCATTTAAGCTGTCTAGGAGTGATACACATCATCATGCACTTAAAATGAGCATGCTATCACAAAAACAACAAAGGCAGTAAAATTCAATTGAAAGAAATATATCAAATGGAAGTAAACTATTAAGTTTATGAATTCAGAGTTAAAATTGTAATTTGGCATTAAATTTTATAAGCTTGCCTCTTAATGAAATTGTATACCAACCTTCAAGCTGATGTGACCACAACTTCATGGTAAAACTACCTGGACCAAAATCTAACCGGAAATCAACTTATTACACGCTCATATTTGTATGTTCAGCTAACCATGAAATCAGGGTTAGAACCATAATTTTGTGTATAATTTACAATGTTCCATTACTCAGGTTATATTTAATATCTTAACCAAAGGTTTTAACCTTATATGGGACAGATGAACAGCAGAAAACATCATGCTTCCTACTACTAAGATGCACATACAAATGAATGACATTAGACCAAAGCCTACAGTATATCAACATATGTATTATGTTGTCTGCCTTATTTCAAAGCACCTGTCCAAAAAAAGCCTGTAAAACTGACTACTTAACAAGTACCAATCAAATCAATAACATCCTAGGAAAACACACACATTAGTTGATTTTTGGAACTATAATTCTAACGTAAACTGTAAATTTGGCTTTCTATTGACTCTGAACATTTCTGATGAAATCTCGAAAAAAGCTTTTGTTGAAAATTTACAATAGTAAATGCACACATGTAATTTTGAATTTACAGTAACAATTTTGTACAATTATATGATATTCAAATCATCAGGTGAGGTACAATGAGGTAATAAAGAATAACAAATTTTTTTCACATTTTTTTTTTACTTCATCTGAGATATCTGACAGTCTCTTAACGATTAGATTTAGCAACACGTTCCAACTCGTCCTTCTTCTTAATAGCATGAGAGTTAGAAGATCCCTGTAAATAGATTAAAAAGTCATGTATTAGACATAACTATAACTTTAAACAATTTATCTTACAGTAAACAAAAATATTTGAAAAAAAAATTAACAATGCAAGTGTTTTTGCGCACATGCACAAAGTATCAACATCAAATCAGGTCAATGATGGACATTTACAATCCTGTTACTTTCTTTCCTATTTCCAAAAGGTAACATATAATTAAAGATATAACTTTCATGTTTTTGTATTGCTCAGTCTTTAGTGTTCTTTGTTGTGTTTTGTTTTTTTGCTATAGTGTTGTCAGTTTATTTTCAACTTATGAGTTTGAATGTCCCTTTGTTATCTTTCGCCTCACTTTTATAAGAAAACAAGGTTAAAACTTAATGCCCCCACCGCTACAGCGGGGGCATAAAAAATAAGTTGACCTAATATGATCTTTATGCTTTGTGTTTTTGTAAAGTGTTATTGGGTTGCTGTCTGATCAATGTTTATCCAAAATCTCCATTTATTCATATTCAAAGACTTTTTAAATGACATTTATAAATGGAGTGCTAACAATTTTAAAGTATATATCATAGATCAGAACAAGTGAGTACAAACTTGGAACAGGATCTCATCACAATCAGAGAGGGCAAGTTCCTATCATCATTTCTATGACATATTACTATTAAAATTAGTCATTATTAGAAATTATTTTTTTGTGTGTAAATTTTGATATATTCAGTACAAATATATCCTGTAATTATGCATCACAGCCAGAAATAAATTTTTCATATTTTTTCTACTGGGTAATAATCCACTAATCTAATTCAATACACCATACAAGCTTAGGAGAGTGTAATGCTGCATTTCTGCTATTAAAAACAATTGTCTTCTATTACCAATTAGTATGTTGCTAACTGTAACAAAACCATCATGCAACATCATAATCATGTCTACACAAATCAAATACAGTGCACACACAGATTGAGTAAAATTTCGATGAGAAGTAAATCACTGCCCCAGGATTCTCGTTTTCGATTTAAAAAAGATCCACAGAAATTTTGCGTTACCATATATTTTCAGTACAGTTACCCTATGTAGAAAGAGCAGCTAAAAAAGTATACATTAGAAATGTACATGTATGCTAATTTTGATGAATTGTTAATTAATACCTTAGCAGCATTGATGAGTTCATCAGCCAAACACTCAGCAATTGTCTTAATATTTCTGAATGATGTGTCCCTGGCTCCAGTACACAGAAGCCAGATAGCCTGGTTTACTCTTCTTAGAGGTGACACATCAACAGCTTGACGTCTTACTGTACCGGCACGACCAATTCTGGTGGAATCTTCACGTGGTCCACTGTTAATGATTGCATTCACCAACACTTGTAAAGGATTCTACAAAATAAAGTTGATTCTAATTTAAGAGTCAATAAAGCATTTTCTTCATTAAATCTGTATATATTTTACCACTGTATCCAGAAAAATACTTTGATCTAATGCAGGCTATTCAATTTTTAAATCTTGAAACTCAAGCTCTTGATACTTGTTCTATTGTAAAATAGATGGAGACAAAGATGATGCCCCTCCCCCCGCATATAATAATATAAAGAGGCATAACTCGAGAAAGGTAGAAGTGACACAACCCAAATTCAATCTTGATCTGTGTTTTGTGGTAATAGCACTGTGTGTAAGATAAATAACATTTGGTTGAGGCAAACTTAAGTTAAAAGGAACGAAAAATTCAGCAATTTTTCCATATATAAAGGGGCATAACTCAAGAACAGTAGAAGTGATGCCACCCATATTAGAACTTGATCTGTGTTTTTTGGTAATAAGCACTGTGTATAAGTTTCATAACATTTGGTTGAGGCAAACTTAAGTTAGAGAATGGAAACCAATCATGGAACAGACGTGGGTAACACTTAATGTCCCCTCCCGTGACAGAGGGGCATAAAAATTAAGATTTGTCATTCAGCCCATTATGCAATCGTGACCCATTTCTCCATGCCTTTTTACATCATATGAAGGTAACCAATGCATTTTGTTACTTTTTAAGAATTACTGTTTTATTTCTGCTTTTTTCTTTCAATATAAGACTAAATCAGTAAATGAGGCCAGTACTTATGCTTCTTCATAATGAAATGAAAATGGCTTTATATCAAACATTATTTACATGTTATATCATAGTTCAGAACAAGTGAGTACAAACTTGGAACAGGATCTCATCACAATCAGAGAGGGCAAGTTCCTATCATCATGACTATGATATTTTCAGTTCTTGGCTTCAGTTATTAGATCTGTATATGTTGTAATTCAATTAAGAACTATCCTTGTCAATAGATTTCCTTGATTTTTTTCAGATTCAGAATAATACAAAATCAAGCCAAATTTCAGGCGTATCTTCTCAAGTAACTGCTCAGAATAGTGTAAATCTAGTATCTAATCTCAAAGGCTATAAAAGAATCCTCCAACACAGCAATATAAATTCCTACATCACAATTATGACTACATGTAGCTGTTAATTTATAGTATAAAAATCATCAGTTTCAATCTCTCATATAATACACCAAAACCACTAGTACATCATCATATAACTTCATAATATAAATATGGGGTAATAAATGTAATATTGTAACCTAGCAGTTTCTTGATAGTTATAAATCATACAGGTACATAGTTCAGAACAAGTGAGTACAAACTTGGAACAGGATCTCATCACAATCAGAGAGGGCAAGTTCCTATCATCATAACTATGTGAATTTCTGTACAAATGATTTGTGTGATGAAAGCATTATTTTAATCACACAAAAATAACAAACAAAAAAATATATTTAAATAATTAAATTTGTGGAAGAATGAGACGTAAATTTTTTTTTTTTTTTTAACTTTATATAATTACAACTTCATCTTGGATAGATTGCATTTACATTTGTAACCAAGATATACACTATTAACTTAAATAAATGGGGAATGTGTCCATGGGACACAGATGATGCCCCCGCTTCAGCAATTTTTCCATTTGTAAAGGGTCATAACTCTAGAACGGTAAAAGTGACGCCACCAAAATTCGAACTTGATCTGTGTTTTGTGGTAATGAGCATTGTGCATAAGTTTCATAACATTTGGTTGAGGCAAACTTAAGTTAGAGAACGGAAACAAAAAATTCAGCAATTTTTCTATTTGTAAAGGGGCATAACTCTAGAACGGTAAAAGTGATGCCACCAAAACAAACTTGATCTGTGTTTTGTGGTAATAAGCATTGTGTATAAGTTTCATAACATTTGGTTGAGGCAAACTAAAGTTACAGAACGGAAACCAATTTTGGGACGTACGTATGAACCTACAGGCGGACAAGGGTAAAACTTAATGCCCCCTCCGCTACGGCGGGGGCATAAAAACAGATGTATTGTAATCAATATCTATCACGAACAAAGAAAACAAGTGATTGTGAGCACTGAAGGGTTAAGAATATTGCTTCACTTTTATTAGCAATTGAACAAATTTAGGCATTTTTTAATTGGATTTATCTTCAATTGTTTTTCACTTGCAATTAGTTTAACTTATTTTTAGAACAAATAAAATAAAACACATGACATAATATCGGAACCAAATTAAACACACCTAAAGGACAATATCATGACTAAAATAACCACAGGTGA
The DNA here is from genome assembly GCF_021869535.1 of Mytilus californianus. Classification (NCBI taxonomy): domain Eukaryota; kingdom Metazoa; phylum Mollusca; class Bivalvia; order Mytilida; family Mytilidae; genus Mytilus; species Mytilus californianus. The sequence goes on from NW_026262668.1 coordinate 4,772,094, forward strand.
TGATCAATATCATAACCAAAATAAAACACATGACACAATATAGGAACCAAATTAAACACACATAAAGGACAATATCTTGACTAAAATAAACACATGTGATGGACAATATATATTTGATTTTTGATTTTTTGGTGTTTTAACGCCACTTTTAAGCACTGCTTTTGGGCTATTTTGTGGCGGCCAGTTTTTATTGGTGGAGGAAGCCTCAGTGCCCGGAGAAAACCACCGACCTTCAATAGGAAAACTGACAATCCTAGTCAATTAAGATTGGAGTCTAGTGCACCTGCACGAGCAGGGTTTGAACTCACAACCTCAGTGTTGACTGGCTAGTGAATACAGTAGTAACTACTTAGACCACTCGGCCACAGAGGCCCCTGAACAATATATATATATATCGAAATAAGCAAATACATGTATGACAGACAATATCATGACACAAGAAAAACCAACACCTGTCTTTTCTTCCTTTTATTTGTAAAAGCAATATGCAAGTTTTTACACACGTTATAAACATCACATGAACATACTCTCAAACTAGGCTTAATCAAAACCTCACAATAAGTGTCCAGTACAAAGTTTTACTCCCCATCACATTAACCAGAAATATTTCAATTCTAAAATAAGTTTTCAAATCAAAGTTCAGAACAAGTGAGTACAACTTGGAACAGGATCTCATCACAATCAGAGAGGGCAAGTTCCTATCATCATAACTATGATATTATCATATTTTACTTTTTATTTTTCATTTTATAAGTTTGTTAAGTAAAGTCTTCATCAATGTATTTCTTTGGCATTCTGCAGTCCAGAAAACCCGAGTCAAAGGAAATTATTCAAATGATTGCAACACTTCCAGATAAATCACCTCCTCAGATTTTATGCAAGTATGAGCATATTGTACTTAAAAGGAATCATCCATCCAAAAACAGCAAGATAAATTCTTACATCTATATCAATCACTTTATAAAAATCATACAGTACTTGTAGTCAACATCTTGAAATTTTAGCACTTAAATGAAAACCACCTGCACCAAATCATATCATTAGGCATCATCTAACAAACACTCTGCAACAAGATTCTATCAATTTATTTCTATTCCGTTATATTTGGAATTTCCCTATTCTATTTCTATCTTTAGACTTGTGGTACAAGTTTGGCTAGTATGTAAATCAGAAGTGGTCTGATGTTACTGTTGTTTTCTGCACGAATATTTCGAGGGCGGTAGTACGGGTGGGGTTTTATAGGCATATATAAGTCCTGATTACGTTTGATTATTATCGATGTGCTCCAGTAACTTTGATAGACGAAGTTAACGTTAAGCTCTGCATAATATATTACAGTTATGTTTGTATTGATATGTATTTAGAGGACATTGTGAATGTATATAGATGGAATTGTGGTATATTTTTGTAATTTGTAAAATGTTTACAAGATATTAAATGTTGTTTCGCTGAGAAAATAAGAAAGTTACTGCGAGCAAACAAACCTAAATTATGACTTGTCTCTTATTTAGCCATGTATTTAGTATAGAAATGTTTTAAATTCGGACGAATTCATGAGGGAGAATTTAAAAGTAAAATATGTAACACCTAGCACATGTAGCAGTTTCTAATATAAAATTAAAATCATACAATTTGCATGGCCATAGTTCAGATCAAGCGAGTACAAGCTTGGAACAGGATCTCATCACAATCAGAGAGGGCAAGTTCCTATCATCATAACTATTTTAATTTCAGACCAAAACACACAAGATGGAGACATTGTTATCACATGAACATAGGAATATATAATTATATAATAAAGATATGTTATCTTTTGGGAGAATATGATTCCCAACATATCTTTCTGGAATATGAATGATACAGACCCCAAATTAAAACCTCAATGTTATCTTGTAAAGATTACATTCAGTTACAGTTGATTACATTTAACAGTCAGAGCTCTGACATAAACAAGTCAGAATAAAATGACTTCCATAGGTCAGATATAATTTGATGTAAGTGTTGTCTCCCTTCTTGCACTCAACAGAATATGACTTGTACAGGTCAGTTTATGTCAGACTTTAATTTATCATAAAATGACTTCCACAGGTCAGATTTTGCACAAAATATTGTGACTTAATATCTTTATATTCTAATAAGATTTATGCCCCTTTTTAATGCATTTTGACTTCGAGAGGTCATTTTTGTTCTGATTTGAAGCAGTCATTACTACCACTTTGTTATCAATCTCCATAAAAATATGGTGATTACTAGTTTCGAATTAAAGAGTTTTAAAAAGTGGGGCTCATCTGACATCATACCTTCTCCTTTCCAGAATCTAAACATAATATATTTATCTCATCACTTTCAATTATTTCAAAATACAAAGAAAAACCAGGTGAGAAAAAATGGATCATACAATTTTCTGAATATCAAAAGATTTACAAAATACAATATTGGATACATTACATGACAATACTTCAAATCTTCCAAGGAAAAACAAGACACTTATTCATGATAAGACTATGTTAATAAAAGATATATTCTCATCCACTTTAAGCTACTAGTAAATGTATTAAGAGCAAAACATTTATTATTTTAATATTTCATTGAGGTAAATACTGTTGTGCAAACTGACTCAAACAAGTCACATTATGTTCTGACTTACTAAACGTATTACAACTTTTAAGTCTAGTATTGTCATATTGATTTAAAAATGTATAGGTAAGCCAGATAAAAGACTGAGGAAATTAGGTCCCCATAAGTCACAATAATGAGGACTATAAAAAAGTTTATTTGGTATATTCAATATTAAATGTATTTTGTTTTAAACAGGTCAAATCATGTTCTGACTTAAAAGAGTCAGTCCAAAACTAAAATAAATTTATTGAAATATTTAAGCCGGGCATTGCCATATGATATTAAATGAATGTATGGGAACGTCAGATAAAAGACACAGGAAATATATGTTAAGATCCCCTAAAATAAATAACCATTTGACTTAATTGTTTCTAAAAATTTATCAAATAATAAACTCGAAAATGGCAGATTCAGAAGCAGTCTGAAAGCAAGGACTTTCTTGGATTAAATGAAGTACACCTAGCTTTGATTGGAAATTTTGTTCTGTAAACTGACTTTAACAGGTCAAATCATGTTCTGACCTCAAAGAGTCAGTCAAAACTAAACTTATTACAACTTTTAAGTCTAGTATTGTCATATTGATTTAAAAATGTATGGGAGAGCCAGATAAAAAACAGAGGAAATAAGGTCCCCTAAAGTCACAATAATGAGGATTATATAAAAAAGTTTATTTGGTATATTCAATATTTAAATGTATTTTGTTTTAAACAGGTCAAATTATGTTCTGACTTCAAAGAGTCAGTCAAAAACTATACTTTAACTAATTATTGCAACTTCTAAGTCTGGCATTGTCATATGCATTTAAGAATGTATGGGAAAAACAGATAAAAGACACCCAATAATAAAGTCACAATAATGAGGACTATAAAAAAGTTTGTTTGGTATATGTAATATTCAAATGTATTTTGTTTACAAGTTTCATCAAATTATCTTAAAATTTTATTCTATTTCTGTATTTTCATGACTTTTTCTTTTCTGTTAACACATGGTTAAGTTAACACATGGAACTTTTGGTTGTAAAAAATATTATTTTAAAGACCATTTGACTGAATTGTTTCTAAAAAAACTTATCAATTAACATGATTAATTAACTAAACAGTAGCAGATTCAGATAAAGGGAAAAGGGGGGGGGGGGGGGGGGGGGGGGGGGGGGGGGCTTAGAGGAAGAAGACCTAGTTTTGATTGGAAATTTTGTTCTGTAAACTGACTTTAACAGGTCAAATCATGTTCTGACTTCAAAGAGTCAAACAAAACTAAACTTATTTCAACTTTTAAGTCTAGGATTTTCATATTGATTTTAAAATGTATGGGAAAGCCAGATAAAAGCCAGATGAAATAAGGTCCCCTTACGTCACAATAATGAGGACTATAAAAAAGTTTATTTGGTATATTCAATATCAAATGCATTTTGTTTTTAAAGATTTTCATCAAATTATCTTAAAATTTTATTTTATTTCTGTATTTTCATGACTTTTCTTTTCTGTTAAGTTTACACATAGAACTTGTGGTTGCCAAAAAAAATAAAATTTTAATAACCATTTGGCTGAATTGTTTCTAAAAAAACTTATCAATTAATTAACTCAACAGTAGCAGATTCATATTTAGGGGGGGGGGGCGTAGAGGAAGAACACCTAGCTTTGATTGGAAATTTTGTTCTGTAAACTGACTTTAACAGGTCAAATCATGTTCTGACCTCAAAGAGTCAGTCAAAACTAAACTTATTACAACTTTTAAGTCTAGTATTGTCATATTGATTTAAAAATGTATGGGAGAGCCAGATAAAAAACAGAGGAAATAAGGTCCCCTAAAGTCACAATAATGAGGATTATATAAAAAAGTTTATTTGGTATATTCAATATTTAAATGTATTTTGTTTTAAACAGGTCAAATTATGTTCTGACTTCAAAGAGTCAGTCAAAAACTATACTTTAACTAATTATTGCAACTTCTAAGTCTGGCATTGTCATATGCATTTAAGAATGTATGGGAAAAACAGATAAAAGACACCCAATAATAAAGTCACAATAATGAGGACTATAAAAAAGTTTGTTTGGTATATGTAATATTCAAATGTATTTTGTTTACAAGTTTCATCAAATTATCTTAAAATTTTATTCTATTTCTGTATTTTCATGACTTTTTCTTTTCTGTTAACACATGGTTAAGTTAACACATGGAACTTTTGGTTGTAAAAAATATTATTTTAAAGACCATTTGACTGAATTGTTTCTAAAAAAACTTATCAATTAACATGATTAATTAACTAAACAGTAGCAGATTCAGATTCAGATAAAGGGAAAAGGGGGGGGGGGGGGGCTTAGAGGAAGAAGACCTAGTTTTGATTGGAAATTTTGTTCTGTAAACTGACTTTAACAGGTCAAATCATGTTCTGACTTCAAAGAGTCAAACAAAACTAAACTTATTTCAACTTTTAAGTCTAGGATTTTCATATTGATTTTAAAATGTATGGGAAAGCCAGATAAAAGCCAGATGAAATAAGGTCCCCTTACGTCACAATAATGAGGACTATAAAAAAGTTTATTTGGTATATTCAATATCAAATGCATTTTGTTTTTAAAGATTTTCATCAAATTATCTTAAAATTTTATTTTATTTCTGTATTTTCATGACTTTTCTTTTCTGTTAAGTTTACACATAGAACTTGTGGTTGCCAAAAAAAATAAAATTTTAATAACCATTTGGCTGAATTGTTTCTAAAAAAACTTATCAATTAATTAACTCAACAGTAGCAGATTCATATTTAGGGGGGGGGGCTTAGAGGAAGAACACCTAGCTTTGATTGGAAATTTTGTTCTGTAAACTGACTTTAACAGGTCAAATCATGTTCTGCTTTCAAAGAGTCAGTCAAAACTAAACTTATTAATACAACTTTTAAGTCTAGTATTGTCGTGTTGATTTAAAAATGTATGGGAAAGCCAGATAAAAGACAGAGGAAATAAGGTCCCCTAAAGTCACAATAATGAGGACTATAAAAAAGTTTATTTGGTATATTCAATATTAAATGTATTTTGTTTTAAACAGGTCAAATCATGTTCTGACTTAAAACAGTCAGTCCAAAACTAAGTTTATTGAAATTTTAAAGTTGGACACTTCCATATGATATTAATGAATGTATGAGAACGTCAGATAAAAGACATAGGAAATATATGTAAGATCCCCTAAAATAAATAACCATTTGACTTAATTGTTTCTAAAAATTTATCAAATAATAAACTCAAAAATGGCAGATTCAGAAGCAGGGCTTAAAGGAAGTACACCTAGCTTTAATTGGAAATTTTGTTCTGCAAACTGACTTGAACAGGTCAAATTATGTTCTGACAAATTGACTTAAACAGGTCAAATCATGTTCTGACTTAAAAATATCAGTCAAAAACTAAATTTATTGAAATTTTTAAGTCAGGCATTGCCATATGATATTAATGATATGTATGGAAAAGTCAGATAAAATACACACGAAATACATGCAAGATCCTCTAAGATAAATAACCATTTGACTTAATTGTTTCTTAAAACTTATCAATTAATAAACTCAACAGTGGCAGATTCAGAAGGGGACTAAGAGGAAGAACACATAGCTTTGATTGGAAATTGTGTTCTGTAAACTGACTCAAGCAGGTCAAATCATGTTCTGACTTATAAGAGTCTGTCAAACACTAAATGGATTGCAACTGTAACAGTCGGGCATTGTCATGATTGTGATGTGATTGTTAGAATGTATGGATACAAGTAGGAAAAAAGATCACAAATATTAAGTCACAATTTTTAGAACTATATAAAAGTTAATTTGGTATATATTTGATATCTTAATATTTCATTGAGGTAACTCCTGTTGTGCAAACTGACTTGAACAAGTCACATTATGTTCTGACTTCAAAGAGTCAGTCAAAAACTATACTTTTACTAGTTATTGCAACTTTTAAGTCTGGAATTGTCATATGCATTTAAGAATGTATGGGAAAATCAGATAAAAGACACCCAATAATAAAGTCACAATAATGAGGACTATAAAAAAGTTTATTTGGTATATTTAATATTCAAATGTATTTTGTTTACAAATTTCATCAAATTATCTTAAAATTTTATTCTATTTCTGCATTTTTATGACTTTTTTTTCTGTTAATTTAACATATGGAACTTTTGGTTATAAAAAATATTATTTTAAAACCATTTGACTGAATTGTTTCTAAACAAACTTATCAATTAATTAACTCAACAGTAGCAGATTCAGATTAGGGGGGGGGGCTTAGAGAAAAAGACCAGTTTTGATTGGAAATTTTGTTCTGTTAACTGACTTTAACAGGTCAAATCATGTTCTGACTTCAAAGAGTCAAACAAAACTTAACTTATTACAACTTTTAAGTCTAGTATTGTCATATTGATTTAAAAATATATAGATGAGCCAGATAAAAGACAGAGGAAATAAGGTAGCCATAAGTCACAATAATGAGGACTATAAAAAAGTTTACTTGGTATATTCAATATTAAATGTATTTTGTTTTAAACAGGTCAAATCATGTTCTGACTTAAAAGAGTCAGTCCAAAACTAAAATAAATTTATTGAAATATATAAGCTGGGCATTGCCATATGTTATTTAATGAATGTATGGGAACGTCAGATAAAAGACACAGGAAATATATGTAAGATCCCCTAAAATAAATAACCATTTGACTTAATGTTTCTAAAAACTTATCATATAATAAACTCGAAAATGGCAGATTCAGAAGCAGGGCTTAAAGGAAGTACACTTAGCTTTGATTGGAAATTTTGTTCTGTAAACTGACTTTAACAGGTCAAATCATGTTCTGACTTCAAAGAGTCAAACAAAACTTAACTTATTACAACTTTTAAGTTTAGTATTGTCATATTGATTTAAAAATATATAGGTGAGCCAGATAAAAGACAGAGGAAATAAGGAAGCCATAAGTCACAATAATGAGGACTATAAAAAAGTTTACTTGGTATATTCAATATTAAATGTATTTTGTTTTAAACAGGTCAAATCATGTTCTGACTTAAAAGAGTCAGTCCAAAACTAAAATAAATTTATTGAAATATATAATCTGGGCATTGCCATATGTTATTTAATGAATGTATGGGAACGTCAGATAAAAGACACAGGAAATATATGTAAGATCCCCTAAAATAAATAACCATTTGACTTAATTGTTTCTAAAAACTTATCAAATAATAAACTCGAAAATGGCAGATTCAGAAGCAAGGCTTAAAGGAAGTACACCTAGCTTTGATTGGAAATTTTGTTCTGTAAACTGACTTTAACAGGTCAAATCATGTTCTGACTTCAAAGAGTCAAACAAAACTAAACTTATTACAACTTTTAAGTATAGTATTGTCATATTGATTTAAAAATGTATGGGTGAGCCAGATAAAAGACAGAGAGAATAAAGTCCCCATAAGTCACAATAATGAGGACAATAAAAAAGTTTATTTGGTATATTCAGTATTAAATGTATTTTGTTTTAAACAGGTCAAATCATGTTCTGACTTAAAAGAGTCAGTCCAAAACTAAAATAAATTTATTGAAATATTTTAGCCGGGCACTGCAGGGCTTAAAGGAAGTACACCTAGCTTTGCTTGGAAATTTTGTTCTGCAAATTGACTTAAACAGGTCAAGTCATGTTCTGACTTTAAAAAATCTGTCAAAAACTAAATTTATTGAAATTATTAAGTCAGGCATTGCCATTTGATATTAATGATAATGTATGGAAAAATCAATTAATAAACTCAACAGTGGCAGATTCAGAAGGGGGCTTAGAGGAAAAACACATAGCTTTGATTGGAAATTTTGTTCTGCAAATTGACTCAAACAGGTCAAATCATGTTCTAACTTAAAAGAGTCCGTCAAAAACTAAATGGATATGCATAAAATCTGGTTCATAATTTTTGAAAAGATGGAGAGATTAATGAGTCTATATTTTGTTATTCCGACTCACAAATGTCACTATGTGACAAATTTCGGGAATTTTTCTCTCCTTTTGACTGATTCCTATATGTTGTATGGGTGCCATAACTATCACTACAACATGTACAAAGTCAGCACATTCTAAGGGACGCCATCAAAAGACCAATGTAGGATAAAAAAACTTAAATCAAATAGTTTGGGGGTGGGGGTGGGGTTAAAGTTGCTGCAAGTTTTGTTTATCCAAAATCGATTTTACATAAATCCATATTGGTCAATCAATCTTTCCCAAATTAAGTTAAGAGGGGGGGTGGGTGGGTCAGTGAAAAAACTATGTGATGTGAATTAAGTTTTTTATCCTATATTGAACTTTTGATGTCGTCCCTAATGACTTGACCTATTACAGTATTTCTGTCTGAATTTTTTATGAATATTCTGTATTTACTAATTTAACTACATGTATGTTATTGCAAGTGTATTAATTAGCTTTGTTTATTACTTATATTAAACTAAACCTCTATAAATCAATTATCTTTACTCTGGTTATTGATTATATAAGAAAAACTCTGCCTATTACTATATGACTGTAATCTAAACTCTGATTGTTAACATCCTGGATTGCATATCTGCATGACCATTAAACTCATGGTATACCCATTTTATTTGAGGATATAAAAGTATTGTTTTTTCAATATAACATTTTCAGACACATATTGAATCTGTGAAGACAACTTTCAATTTGACTTTAGAAATTAAAGAGTTTGTAAGCAAAATGTTGGGGAAATTTAATTATAACTAAGAATGTTTAAAATAAGTTAAGAAAAAAGCCGACATTAATAATGTTAAAAAAAATTTGAGGAGAAAAAACATACAAATTCAGACCAAATATGGTGACTTTGTTGTCCTTCAAGAAGCCGTACATATAATCCATAATATTTTCACTGTTTTTTAAATACATGTAAAAGTTGAAAGATAACTATCTATTGATTTTTTTTTAAATAGCTTTTTTCACAACACTTATAACTTTGTAATTTATGTTCCATTGTACACTTGTTATTCTTAATATCTTCAAAAATTGTTGTTTGGGAACAAAATCTTGTCAGGGTTTCTTATGGTACTAGCATGACAAGTGCATTCATATTCTAAAATACTCTAAACATTAAAAAAAGTCAGTATTTTCAGATCATTCTGAGTCTTTCTGGCCTTATTAAGTCAGAACATTCAGACTTTTATAAGTCAGAACATTCAGACTTTTATAAGTCAGAACATTCTGACTTCCAATGTTCTTCTCACTTCTGTAGAAACAAAGACTATCTATGTCTCAAATAAGAGGTAAATGCTTCATGTGGCTAAGCATCTGGGGTAAGAATTATAGATGTGTAATTTCAGAGGAAAACAAATATGCCAACATTTTTTTTTTTTCATATAGATTAGACCGTTGGTTTTACACTAGTAATTTTTTGAGGTCCTTTATAGCTTGCTGTTCGGTGTGAGCCAATGCTCCGTGTTGAAGGCCGTACCTTGACCTATAATGGTTTACTTTTATAAATTGTAACTTGGATGGAAAGTTGTCTCATTGGCACTCATACCACATCTTCCTATATCCATGTAATTAATAAGATGTGATGCATGTGAGAGGAAAATAATACTGAATAGACAATTCTGTTTGCACAAACACTGATAAATATAATATGTAAAGGTGGTCTCTCAGCAGATTAAAATAAACAAGAAATAATTGTAACAGGATGCTGTTACGAAGTCTCCCAAACAAATTTAAGCTCCCATAATTCGTCATTCCCATGGTTGCCTGACATTGGGCAAGTTCCAGTACAAATTGGTTTTGTCTAGTAAAGTGATATGCATAAGTGACGCCTAGGGTTTGACCCTGCATGTCATTCAAATCTTCTTGAAATGACGAACAGGAATATCATATGGTTTACCTTTAGGTGTGGTGATCCAGAACATTTCAAAAAGGGGGATGGGGATGACACCAATGGACTTCCCCTATATTTCATTTGATTTGTTTTATTGTCCTGTGCAAGAATGTATATGGTGTAGGGGTGGGGATCTCGACCGTTTACAAGTTTTCAAACATGAGGGGGTGGGGTGACCCTCAGGCACTCCACCTTTATTTCATTTGATTTGTCTTATTGACCCTTACAAGAATATATATGGTTAAGGGGTGGGGATCCCGACCGTTTACAAGTTTTCACACAGGAGGGGGTGGGGGTGACCCCAAGGGACTTCCCCTATACTTCATTTGATTTGTTTTATTGTCCTATTCAAGAAAATATATGGTTTAGGGGTGGGGATCTCGACCGTTTACAAGTTTTCAAACAGGAGGGGTAGGGGTGACCCCCAGGGACCTCCCCAACATATCATTTGATTTGTTAAATTGTCCCATACAAGAATATATATGGTTTAGGGATGGGGATCTCTACCGTTTACAAAATATAAGAACATTTGCAAATGGCAGGGGGTGGGGGTAAACCTGGAGACTAGCCCGGTATATTTCATTCAAATCAGTTTGACATTATAGAGGAATAGAGAAATGACAGGGATAGGGGTGATCCCTAGAGACTTGCCCTACATTTCATTTGATTTGTTTTACCATGTCCCATGATCATTAATGAAGACCAGGTGTGTGCATCACTTATTGTTCTCAAGTTATAACTTTAAAAATAAAAATAAAAAAACCTTGGGTTCTTTAGTTAAACCCCTCCCTTCCTTTTTCTTTTATTAAAATTTTTCCCATTTTCGTTTCATTATCATATCAATATTCACAATGATCGTTTTTCTCATAGGGAGAAACGAATCAGAAAGGTTACAAAATCAGTTCGTGATTGAGTTTAAAAATAGAAAAATCACGTGACGATGTTCAGCTCGAAGCAATAATTTTACTTTTTAAATTGCACTGACTGGTTAATAATGTTAATATTGTTTAAGACAACACGAGTTATCTCCCGAAAATAACAATTCATTATCATAACAACATTTTCTGACCTGAACAAGTCAGAATTGTCAAACACCAGGTCATCTAAAAGACCACGCGTCCGTATTTACAGGTCGCGCGCCTTCATCAAACAGCAAAAAAATCACTTGCAAGGAACTTCTTTATAGGCAAAAAATATAAAAATGCCCATGAAAATACGGAGGTAATGTGAATTACCTTTCTAAAAATGCCCACAATGACCTAGATTTTCACTAAAAATCGTAAATAATCAATATAATATTCAATGACTTCTCGTTCGAGACACTTCCAAAACAACGACTCTCAAACACGTGATCTCTTGCAAAAAACCACGTGATCGTATGTGTCGTAGATCGGCGGCAAATTCAAAATAACTTCTGGTTTGACGGACTCGAGTGAAAACTACGCAAAACAAAAATTGACGCGTACAGGTCAGAATTTCAAAACACTTTCTGACTTGAAGAAGTCATTTTATTCTGACTTGTTTATGTCAGAGCTCTGACTGTTTAATTCTTAAACGTTAAAAGACAGCAATTGTAAGATATGTACTTTAAAAACGTTAAAAGACAGCAATTGTAAGATATGTACTTTAAACAACTACAACTATCATCTATAAGAAGAAAAGACAAACATCTGTCAATATCATGACGAGATTATCATTATCATCACCAAAATAGACACACTAAATGATCAAGGTCTTGACATATGAAAAAACCTTTTTTCTGGTTTAAATTATATCGCAAATGTAAGTTTTAGATACACCTTAAAGGCGTTAGCCTGAATGGGTGTATCTAATTTACACACAGATATTATTGTCAATGCAGAGTGAATGTTTCCAATATTTTAGGTGGGGTGGGGGGTCTTTCAGTGATTTGACCATATGTTATTGAAAAGCATGATAATGCAGGATATCCAATGTCATTTAACAACATCTTGGTGGAAGTTTTTATAAATGTAATGAACATCTTGTCCCATTTTAGGCGAAAATCAAAACATCACAATTTTTTTTTTTTAGTTCACAGTTCCAGGCTGACTTGACAATAAACTGGTATATTTACATTTCTAAAATTCATTGTTAGTTTCTGACCTCTACACAGATATGGCCTATCGTTTTTATTCTGTAGACATGCAAATTTTCTAAGATATAGTATCTTTTATAACAATAAATCCCAATCCTATTTTTTTCTCAAATACGAACAATGCAAACCCAAATTCAATGCTACAACATCATCTAGTGAGGAGTACATTTAATTATGAATTGACTGCATTTCATTAATTAAAATTAAAGGATACCAATTGTTATACTTAAACAACCACAACAATTATCTGTCAATATCATGACAAGATAAATGCACATAATCAACAATATCATGACCAAAATAAACACACAAAAAACCTCTCAATTTAGGCATCTGAGCTCATAGTTCAGAACAAGTGAGTACAAACTTGGAACAGGATCTCATCATAATCAGAGAGGGCAAGTTCCTATCATCATAACTATGATATTATCATTTCTTAGTTGTTATTTTTGGGTAAGTTTACCAGGTCAATTCCACATCAATGGATTTCTATATATGGCATTATTCAGAGTTTAATTTTCTGGGAATTATTTAAAATTTCCAGATGTATCTACTCAAGTTACAGCTCAGATATTGTGTAAATCTGTCCCAGTATATTGGCTTTAAAAAGAAACAACCAGAATGAGATAAAGCCAATCCTCACAACTTTCCCATTCAAACTGGTTTAAGGATCACATGGTCAACATCATAATATATCAGCACTTAAATGAAAATAACCTACACTAAATCAATTTTTTATCATGTGATTGTCATGTTTAAAGCCTAACCTAACAATAATCTGCATTATGGGTAAAATATGTAATACCTAATAGTTTCTAATATCAATTTCAAATCATTCAGACTGCATAGTTCAGAACAAGTGAGTACAACTTGGAACAGGATCTCATCACAATCAGAGAGGGCAAGTTCATATCATCATAACTATGTTAGTTTCTGTCCTCTTCACATGAGATGTGGTCATTTATTTTTATCATGTAAATATACATAAATTTATTCAGATATACATGTAGTTACTAGTTTATTTCGGAACAATGAATCCCAAACACACTTTTTGCAAATATGAACAAAACAAACCCAAAATTTAAAACTCACTACAATTTTATCTTGTAAAGAATACATTGAATTATGAATTTACTGCATTTAATTTTTGAAAGTAAGGATAGCAATTGTAAGATATATACTTTAAACAACTAGAACTATCATCTTTAAGAAGAAAAGACAAATATCTGTCAATATCATGACCAAGATAAACCCACATAACTATATAATCATCAATATCATGACCAAGATAAACCCACATAACTATATAATCAATATCATGACCAAGATAAACCCACATAACTATATAATCATCAATATCATGACCAAGATAAACCCACATAACTATATAATCATCAATATCATGACCAAGATAACCCAGATAACTATATAATCATCAATATCATGACCAAGATAAACCCATATAACTAAGTAATCATCAATATTATGACCAAAATAAACCCACATAACTATATAAACATCAATATTATGACCAAGATAAACCCACATAACTAAATAATCATCAATATTATGACCAAAATAACTCACTAAATTGAATCTCTTGACATAAGAAAAGATAAATGGGGAATGTGTCCATGGGACACAGATGATGCCCCCCGCTTGCATATCATATAAAATTATGAAAGGACATAACTGAAGAACAGTAAAAGTGACGCTACCGCAATTTGTTATTGATCTGCGTTTTGTAGTAATAAGTATTGAGAAAAAATTTCATAACATTTGGTTGAGGCAAACTTAAGTTAGAGAATGGAAACGAAAAATTCAGTAATTTTTCCATTTGTAAAGGGGCATATATAACTCTAGAACAGTAAAAGTGACACCACCAAAAATCAAACTTGATCTGTATTTTGTGGTAATAAGCATTGTGTATAAGTTTCATAATCTTCGGTGGAGGCAAATTTAAGTTAAAGGAAACAAAAATTTAGCAATTTTTTCATTTGTCAAGTGGTACAACTCTAGGACGGTTAAAGTGACGCCATCAAAATTCAAACTTGATCTGTTTTTTGTGGTAATAGGCATTGTGTATAAGTTTCATAACATTTGGTTGAGGCAGCCTTAAGTTAGAGAACGGAAACAAAAAAATTCAGCAATTTTTCTTTTTATAAAGGGACATAACTCTAGAACAGTAAAAGTAACACCACCAAAAATCAAACTTGATCTGTGTTTTGTGGTAATAAGCATTGTGTATGTATAAGTTTCATAACATTTGGTTGAGGCAAACTAAATTTAGAGAACGGAAACCAACTTTGGGACGTACATACGGACAAGGGTAAAACTTAATACCCCCTCTGCTACGGCGGGGGCATAAAAATGACAATGCTAGTTTTTAAATGTAACAAACTTCTGGTCTCAATTTAGGTCTAACATGTCTAATCAAAACATCACAATTATTTTTGAGTTCACAAATCCACAGTAATTTGTATACTGTTGCTTGTTCTTTAAATCGATTTTTTGTTTTGTTTTTTGCCATAATGGCCATGGCATTGTCAGTTAGTTTTTCTGCTTGTGCATTTGAATATCCCTTTGGATTTTTTGCCTCTTTTTCCAACTGGACATCACAATAGACTGGAAAAATTCCAATTCTGATTTCACATCATAGTTCAGAACAAGCGAGTACAAGCTTGGAACAGGATCTCATCACAATCAGAGAGGGCAAGTTCCTATCATCATAACTATGATCTTTCATTTCTTAGCTAGTAATCTTCTTTTTTTTTTGGGGGGGGGGGGGGGGGGGGGGGGGGGGAGTTTACCTAATCATCATAACTATGATCTTTCATTTCTTAGCTAGTAATCTTCTTTCTTTTTTTTGGGGGGGGGGGGGGGGGGGGGGAGTTTACCTAGTCAATTAAACATCAATGGATTTGGCATTCTTCATAGATCAGTTTTAGGAGAGTTATTTAATATCAAGCCAGGTTTCCAAATGTATCTTCTCAGATTTTGTGTAAATCTGTCCATGTTGGCCTTAAAAAGATCAACCAGATTAATACTTACATCTCTACCTAGCCATTCAAATTGTTTTAAGGATCATATGGTAAACATCATAGATCAGCACTTAAAAGAAAATACACTGCACCAAATTATTTTTTTATCATGTCATGTTTAAAGTCTCACCTAACAACAATCTGCAACATGGTTCTATCAATAAGGGTAATTTATGTAACACCTAGCAGTTTCTGATATAAATTGTAAATCATTCAGGTATCATAGTTCAGAACAAGTGAGTACTAACTTGGAACAGGATCTCATCACAATCAGAGAGGGCAAGTTCCTATCATCATTACTATATTTTATTTACTGCTACATACATACAGATGTGGACATTTTTTTAATCACACAAACATACCAAATATGTATCAGGATATTTAGTCTTTTGGAACAAGGAATCCAAAGATAATAATCTATGTATACACCAGATAACAAACCCCAAATACATGTACCCTCAATACAATCCTATTTGTAAAGAATACATTATGTCAGAATTATTGGATTTAGTTCTTGAAAGTAAAATAATACACAGGTGTGGTAAATAGGAACATTCAACTCAAGTTTTAAGTGATTATCCTATTGTAGATGGAAGTCTGGTACAAAAAGTAGCCAGGAAATTAAAGCAAATAGATGGCCCGAGAACAGTTATTTCGTAGTGCATTTCTTTTAGACAATAAATTAAATTAAATTTTTTTTTACCATGTAGTTAACTACCTTCAGGCCAAATTATATCAAAATTATAGAAAAGTCTATCAGCTCTAACTCAAAATATGGACAATTCTATGTTAAGGGGGTCTATAATTCAGTTTGACAGCTTCAGACATACTAATTTTTGATCTTTTTCAACTGGACCAAATCACTACTTTTCCTAAAAATTCATCACCCAAATTTTTCAAACATGTAATTTCCTCCCCTACTTAATATTTCATGCATAAAAAATAAAGAAATAAATTTGGAAAGAGTATGAAAAATATCAGCAAGTTATACACAGCTTTCCACACTAGGGACTTTATTTGTAGACAATGAAAATCAAAGGCAGATAACTGTGTTCTCGGACCAGACTGAGAATGTTCCTATTGCCCTGTTATTATATATGATCTGGAATGACCTGAAGAACTAAAAAACAGACAAATGATTAACAATAACATGAACAAAATAAAACACACACGATAGACAATATCACGACAGAAATGCACATAGGATAAAATCTTGAGATGTCTTTTCTGACTTCTAATACTAATGCTGCTATTAGTTTTATAAATGTAATAAAGGCAGTCAAAACATCACAATAGTTTATGAGATTACCGTTTCAGCAAGACACAACACTTGAATGGAAACATTCTGATTCTAAATTTCATTGTTTTCACATCATAGTTCAGAACAAGTGAGTACAAAACTTGGAACAGGATCTCATCACAATCAGAGAGGGCAAGTTCCTATCATCATAACTATGATATTTTCTGATCTCTACACAGATGTGGACATTTCTTTTCAACACACAAACACACAAAATATATATCAGGATATATGATCTATTGGTATAATGAATCTATTCTAAAGAATACAAAGTCAATAAACCATGACTGAGGAGACAGGGTAAACTTATCTCCATGGAATATAAATGTGCCAATGCTAATACAAATGGATGCCTAATATCATTGGCATATCACTAGAAGATCCCTTTAAACTGACCTAGTAACAAACTAATGATTTGTTGACACTACCTTACTCTCCCCTTTGTGACTTCATTGAGGCGAGACAAAAACCTCTAGGCGTCTTTTCTTGTTTTATTTGTAATGCAAATGTAAGTTTTTATAAAGGTATTGAACACTCTGTTTCAATTTAGGCATGATCAAAACACCACTAGTGTTTCTGAGTTTGCAGGTTCAGTCTGACATTACAACTGACAGGAAATATTTCAATTCTAAAATTCATAGTTTTCAAATCATAGTTCAGAACAAGTGAGTACAAACTTGGAACAGGTTCTCATCACAATCAGAGAGGGCAAGTTCCTATCATCATTACTATGATATTTCCCTTCCTAGTTTAAAGATCCTTTTTTTATCATCAAAATAAAAAGATGTGGTATGATTGCCAATGAGATAACACTCCACCAGAGACCAAATAATGTAGAAAGTAAGCAACTATAGGTCACCCTCTGGCACTCAACAATGAGCAAAACATGAAGTCCACATCCATGACATCAATAATTTCCTATATGAAATTCTCCATATTTCCATTCAATGGGAATTTTCAAAATTGTGCAAAATTTCCAGGTGTATTTTTTCAATTAACAAATTTGTCAAAATTGGCCTTAAAAACCATCATCACCTCAAAAACAACCAGATTAATCCCTACATCTCTACCTAGCCATTCAAATTGTTATAAGGATGAGGCGATAAATATTTAAATTCAGCACTAAAATGAAAACCCCCTGCACCATATCTTGTCATGTTTTAAGCCTCATCTAACAATATGGTGAAAAACATGTAACATCTAAAAGTTTTTGATATAAGTTATAGGTAGCATAGTTCAGAACAAGTGAGTACAAACTTGGAACAGGATCTCATCACACTCAGAGAGGGCAAGTTCCTATCATCATAACTATGTTACTTTCTGTACTGTACACTGGAGATGTGGACATTTCATTTTATCACACATACATATCAGGATATATATCATTTTTTTGGAAAAATGCATCTCTACAAAATATAAAACCACCAGAAATTTTATAGCTTTTGAAGACTAAAAAACATCTGACACATCAATTTATCTTAGCCGAATAAAAGAGAAAATGCCTACCTACCTACCCACTGTCTACCTTTGGGAGGTTTTTGGCAAACCAAAATATTTTTAAGTGTGGCCCAAATTATGAAGAATAGACATACATGTATGACATAAGTGACAATATCATGACAAAAATAAACCCCAATGACAGACAATATCTTGACAAAAACTTTCACATTTGACAAATAATCACATATGATGGATATTTTCACACCCAAAATAAACACACTTGACAAACTGTATCATGACTAAATAAACACTTGACAAGACAATATCATGACCAAAATAAACACCAATGACAGACAATATCTTGACAAAAACTTTCACATTTGACAAATAATCACATATGATGGATATTTTCACACCCAAAATAAACACACTTGACAAACTGTATCATGACTAAATAAACACTTGACAAGACAATATCATGACCAAAATAAACACCAATGACAGACAATATCTTGACAAAAAACTTTCACATTTGACAAATAATCACATATGATGGATAATTTCACACCCAAAATAAACACACTTGACAGACTATATCATGACTAAATAAACACTTGACAAAACAATATCATGACCAAAATAAACTAACACAAAAGACAGCAGTCTTTTCTTGCTTTTAAAAGTTTTATTCATATGAAAATGCAAGATTTTATAAATGTAATGAACGTCCTCACTCACTGTATGTATAATCAAAACATGGAAATAGATTCAGAGTTTATAGTTCCAGCCTGAAATTACAATAGACAAGAAATATTCCAATTCTAAAATTCATCCGTTTTTTTTTAAATCATAGTTCAGAACAAGTGAGTACAAACTTGGAACAGGTTCTCATCACAATCAGAGAGGGCAAGTTCCTATCATCATAACTACGATATGTTCATTTCATTTCTTAGCTTAAGTTAAGGTAACTGGTATAAAAGAATGAAAACAATAAATGGGGAATGTGTCCATGGGACACAGATAATGCCCCTGCTTGCATATAATGTTATCACTACAAACCAGTAAAAGTCTGAAATGGCCTATATCTGTACTCGACTGTACTGATTTTTACTAGACCAGTCTGAGTTGGTCTGAATTTTACTCGACATTACTCGACCCCAGTCTTAACCATACTCGACCGTACTAATTTGTACTTGACCCTTATCTTTGCCATTGAAAATAGTCTGAACTATTACTCGACCAGTCTGAAACAGTCTTAACCCATTCTCGACCTGTACTCGACCAATTTTTTCAGTCTAAACCATACTCGACCAAAGGTCTGAACAATACTCGACCAGTCTGAACCATACTTGACCAAAAAACCTATACTTTTTTTTAATTTTAGCTGTTAAAATTAATTTCTTTTTTTCTGACATGACAACAGCCACAATAAAATAAAGATATATATAAAAACATATGTTTACATCCTTACATGATTCTCAGATTTATCAAATAGAGATAGTTAAATTAAATTATCTTATATAATAATTTAATTATATTAATTTTAAAGTTTTAGAGTTTTGTTAAAAAAAAGATTTTCTTTTAACTAAAAACCACACCTTTACTGAGGGTAATAAACCTTATTAAGGTGCTTCTTGTTTAGAATGTGTTTTTTTTTTTTTTTAAACTTAATTTTCCTAAATTCCTAAAGAAAAACTATATAAGTTTCATGGTTACATACAATAGTTATTTAATTATCTTTTTAATGAGGAAACAACAGCCAAAAAATCAAGAAAATAAAATGGTTAAGTACTGGTCGAGTACAAGTTCAGACTGTTAAGTATGGTTCAGACCACAGTCGAGTATTATCAAGTAAATTTCAGACCAATTCAGACTGGTCGAGTAAAAATCAGTACAGTCGAGTACAAATATAGGCCATTTCAGACTTTTACTGGTTTGTAGTGTATAAAGGGACAACTCAAGAACTGTAAAAGTGACGCTGACCAAATTTGTAATTGATCTGAGTTTTGTGGTAATTAGCATTGTGTATAAGTTTCATAACATTTAGTTGAGGCAAACTTAAGTTAGAGAACAGAAACGAATATTTCAGCAATTTCATCCATTTGTAAACTTGATCTGTATTTTGTGGTAATAAGCATGGCGTATAAGTTTCATAACATTTGGTTGAGGCAAACTTAAGTTAAGAGAACGGAAACCAATTTTGGGACGTACGGACGGACGTACAGACGGACAATGGTAAAACTTAATGCCCCCTCCACTACGGCAGGGGCATAAAAATTAACTTTAACCTGATATTGAACAAGAAAAACTGTTGAAAATTACCATATCAGAGTTAAATCAAATGTTTGAGATGTGCTTTATTCTCAGACAGATTCAGATTAACTTTTCCGCACATGCACCAAATAATTCGGGTCGGAGGGTCTGAAACAGTGACATTTGGGAGGCAGGAAACAAGCATACATTTTTTGCCTAAAGTCCACATCAATGAGTCCAGTAAAAGGGGAATTATAATTATTCTAAATTGTGAGAAAATTCTAGATTAAACTTCTCCATCAACTGCTCAGATTACGTGCAAGACTGAGCACATTGGCCGATTTGACCACCAACATTTTGTAAGGACCGACACAATTTTGGTATTTTGCAATTGAAATATTAGTGGGGATCAGTAGATTTTCTTCAAGGACCACCAGAGGAAAAAAGATTTCGAGAACTCTGTTAATAGTTCTAAAATTTACAGACTATGTTGTGATGTAACACTATTGTTTCAGATAAGGGTGAAGGTTTGGTACCATTAAAACGTTTAAACCTGCTGCAATTGATTGCACCTGTCCTAAGTCAGAAATCTGATGTTCAGTAGTTGTCGTTTGTTGATGTGGTTCATAAGTGTTTCTCGTTTTTTATATAGATCAGACTGTTGGTTTTCCCATTTAAATGGTTTTACACTAATAATTTTTGAGGCCCTTTATAGCTTGCTTTGCAGTGTGAGCCAAGGCTCCGTGTTGAAGACCGTACTTTGACCTATAATGGTTTACTTTTATAAATTGTGACTTGGATGGAAAGTTGTCTCATTGCCACTCATACCACATCTTCTTATATCTATTTACAGTATTATTATTTTAAATGGTAAATATCTTAAAACTGCACCTTGAAAAAACCTACTCCAATCACGACATGTTTGTAGGCATCATCAACAACACTGTAATATCTTTCTATTAATATGAGATAATACATGCGACATCTAGCAAGTTTCTGATACAAGTTCTAAATCATACAGGTATCATAGTTCAGAACAAGTGAGTACAAACTTGGAACAGGATCTCATCACAATCAGAGAGGGCAAGTTCCTATCATCATAACTATGATCATTATGATATTAATGCCAATTCCATCCAAAGAATATTAGTCATGTGAGCCATTGATTTATAGTTTGAAGCAAGACTAAATGTTGCACTTGTTTTTCCAGCATTGAAATTCTGTACAGGTTTGTATTTGACATTGCACATGATCAAGTATTCATGCATGCCTAATGACGTTACATAAATAATATGTAATCTTCTGTGAAGTACAGCCATAGATATTACAGTTTATGAAAGATTAATATCATCATAAGTACTTTGACCTTTCTTTTTCTTTCAGTAACTGCAAGCTGTCTGCAACATTATTTATTGGACTTGTTAAAAGGTTACTGGTAAGGCCTTTTCCTGAACTGAACCTTATTGTTTGTACTTCAAATAAATTTGCTAGTCCAATGAATCATCAAATAAGGGGGGGGGGGGGAATGTCTCTGAATTCAAGATCTTGAAAGACTAGTTAGGATTTGTAAAGTGTTCAAGTACCTGCACTGTTAAAGTCAGAAATGCCATTGATATCATCTTATCTCATATCAATGAAGGCTTTTGTTATTTAGTTTGTTGTTGGCACATCTTTAAGAGTCTTAATTCTTATGACTGGGCAATTTAGAACTGGACACAATATATAGACTCCCGTCTTTTGTTCATGACTGCATGTTGTCTCATTGACATATTAACTGTGTCTCCTTTTTATTTATATATAAATAGCATTTTTGTTTGCATAAATTAAAGCAATGCAATGGTTTCTAAATTGACAGTAAACTGGAGAAAACAATCTCTTTTTCAAAACTTTTGTACTTTTCACATTATAGTTCAGAACAAGTGAGTACAAACTTGGAACAGGATCTCATCACAATCAGAGAGGGCAAGTTCCTATCATTAGTACTATCATGTGGTTGTACAGGTTATCTCCCCTTACATTTTCCTATTTCATAAGAAAATCTTCATTAAATCATTGTTTTAACCTTGATTGCAGTATTCTGAGAACCGTATAATAATTAGCATAAGATTTTTTCTTGGTATACACAGAGGGAAAACTAAATTTTATTTTTTATTTGCAATAGTTTATAGCTACATTGACAATTCTTAAAAAATGGTGAGCCCTAGTCTCTTTCTGGAATTTTATCGGATCATAAATATACTGACAATTTATACAAGGAAAGTAAGAGAGAAAATGATAAAAAATTTACTGAATGATGATTAAATTCATATCCCTGATGTTATTTAAAGACTCTTACCTCTCCTGTCAATAAATGAATTATGTCAAAAGCATGTTTAACTATTCTCATGGCAAGAAGTTTCTTGCCATTGTTTCTTCCATGCATCATCAAGGAACAGACAAGTCTTTCTACGATTGGACATTGTGCCTTTCTGAAACGTTTCATCTGGTAACGTCCAGCTGAGTGGGGCAGATATTTAGCATATTTCTCTTTGACAGCAATGTAATCCTACAAAATAAACAATTATCTAATATAACTATTTACAAGGAACAATGCATTACCAGATATATTTCATACAGCAATAACACACCTCGTCACACATTTGTTACAAAAACATAGGGTTTGCATGTGTTATAACTGCCAATATGCCCTCCTCATATATAACTGACTATAAGGTATGGGTTCAACGTTTTGCTTAATGTTGAAGGCCACACAGTAACTTACAGTTGCTTAAATTCAAGTCATTTGGACAGTTGTCTCATTTGCAATCATACCACATCTCCTTTTTTTGGTAGACCATGAAAGGATCCCATATATGGTTATATTATTACAAATAAAATTTTAAGTGAGAAATTCATGTGACAAATTTTGTTTTGTTTTAATAATTGCTGTTCCATGACTGTGAGATCCAACGACAATGGACAGTTGTCTTATTTAATATAAGCATTTATACCATATCTCAGATTATTTTATATAGACACAACTTACAGTTAAACTGATATCACTGACTTGTACATCATCAGATGACCATTTACCAAACAATTTTATCTCTGGTAGTTCTGCTACAGCAGGTGCTGGCTCATCCCAACTTTCAGCCATTCTTAAATTTTACCTGCAACAACAATGGTTTTACATTTGCTATGACCCTCTACTTAATGTTTATATTGTATACAAAGATGTGTACATAGTTATGGGGTATAAGTGTGTGATGTCCCTTTTGCAGTCAGTATAAAAAATCATGTGTTTCCGGTTGCTCAACAAACCCTTATTTATAGACTACAATCCTACCTTTAAAAAAAAAAAATGGAGAATGTGTCCATGGGACAACAGATGATGCCCTGCTTGCATAGTTATAAAGGGACATAACTAGAGAACAGTTACAGTGAGGCCATCCAAATTCAAACTTGATCTGTGTTTTATGGTGAAAAGCATTGTGAAAAAGTTTCATGACATTTGGTTGAGGCAAACTAAAGTTAGAGAATGGCTTAAAGAACCTACCCAAAGGTAGAGACAGTGGGTAGGTAGGTATGCATTTTCTTTTTTTTTTTTGACAAAGAGAAATTGAAGTGTCAGATGTTTTTTAGTCTTCATGCCTATCTGATTAAAAAAAACACTTTTTCACGTCAGGACAATAAAAGATTTTGAGGAGGCAGCTATTTTCCGGGTAGGAAGGGTTAGGGCAAACAAACATATTCTTTTTTATGGCCTGGCCTGACTGATCCATAATCCAACAAATTAAAATAAACTGCTTCGCTGAGCGCAGCTGGATACGCCCGCAGAGGTCCAACCCTGAACAGTTGGGGCAAAAATGGACACAATATTCAAGCTTGATACAGTTCTGAATTTGGATTGTAATCAAATATTTGACATATTATAGGTTTCTGAATAAATGTAGTCAAAGAACTTGAAATTGGTTATATGAATTGAATTTATATTCAATTAAAGATTTCTTGCTGTTGTGCATACACTGTGCTGTTGCGCAATACTTAGTAAATCTGTTGTCAGACTATAAACAAATAAAGTTCAATTAATTCTCAATGTCATATTAGAAATTTATGAAAATGTAAAGGGAGCTTACATCAAAAGATATAAACAATTCACCAAAGTTTCATGAGAATTGCTGACAGCATTTTTGAGTTATTGTCCGAAAACTGGAAAATCCCCCCTTTTATAATGAATAAAACCCCATAACTCAGAAATGTAAAATGTAAAATTTATAAAATTCTAAACGGAGCTTACATCAATAGATATAAACAATTCACCAAAGTTTCATAAGAACTGCTGAAAGCATTTTTGATTTTTTGTCCGAAAACCGGAAAATCCCCCTTTTTTTATGAATAAAACCCTGTAACTCAGAAACGTAAAATCTAAAATATATAAAAATCAAAAGGGAGCTCATGTCAATAGATATAAACAATTCACCACAATTTCTTGCAAGTTGGTGAAAGCATTCTTGAGTTATTGTCCGAAAACTGGAAAATCCCCCCTTTTTTAATGAATAAAACCCCATAACTCGGAAACGTAAAATCTAAAATCTATAAAAAACGAAAGGGAGCTCACGTCAATAGATATAAACAATTCACCAAAGTTTTATGCAAATTGGTTAGTGTTTTTGAGTTAATGTCTGACATGTTGACGACGGACGGACAGACGGACAACAGTATACCATAATACTTCCCGTAAACGGGCGTATAAAAACCTGGCCCAATATTTCAGAATATCGTAAAACTTTATAGGATTTTGTGATTCCTTTTTTCCCCCTTTCCGCTCAAGACACAGGATCCCAATCGGGATTCTGTGTTTGGAGTGTTTTTCTTAATTGGTTTTTTCTGAATGAGTTATACTGATTTCAGCGTAGACGACGTCATCAAACTATCAGTTCTTACTGTGATGCAATAACATAAGCATTGTGACATCTGGAAATTATGGGAAAGTGCATGAATTCGAAAGTAGTCTATTTGGGAAAAACTTTGCTAACTACATGTACCTCACCAGTGCCAATTACGCCTACAGCACAATTCCGTACATCCATGAGGTAGTTGGATAATTTTTCCCTCAAATAGACTAAATAAGGGATTATGAGCAGGACCTAATCATAAAGGCACCGACTTCGATTACCTGCAAAAAGTAGCAATAAGAAATGATTATTGTGGTCAAACAATGTTCTTCTTCAAGTTGGAACGAATTGACCAAGCAACTTCAGACGAATTGCTTAAAGGGAATAGAAGACACATGTGGTTCATCTCAACTGATAAAAGGTTGTAATAGGTACTTGTACATACGGAACCGTGGCTGATATTTACCTCTAGTTTTTTTTTTTGCATTTGCTAACCATAAATTCGCATATACAAAATGGTACCAAGAGCTACGGTTCCGCAGATATATGTAACAGGTTACCTAAACAATATTTGGAAAGTGGTCCAAGTAAATTGATCTTTTCGACATTTTGGAGATAGTAATCGAGATGAATAAACATTACTTTTCATATCAATTATATTTGTTGTGTTTTTTTTTCTTAATTTATTGGAAGAATTGGCATTTTGATGTAATATTTTAAAGAGAAGCATTTCATGCTTCTTACCCCGTGGGTGAGCGGAAGTGTAAAAGACCGGAACGGGGTTTCCTCATTGATTGCACGGGTTATTTTGAAAATAACTTTAGAGTCAACTCGGGAAAATATTCCGGATTAAAATGTATGCGTGTTCATTTTAATTTTTAATGATGTAGGAATGAGTAACAGCAAACCAATAAAATAGCCTTTCGAGACGTCATAATTATTTGGACCAGATTATTAAAAATAGATTTTTTTTTTTTGGGGGGGGGGGGGGGAGGGGGGGTCAGTTAAAATATTCGACTTGAGAAGATGCCTCACAAACCATAGTTCTACTTCTATTTGGATAATCTACAGTAGGTGAAAAACAACAATGATTTAGCAAACTGTATAATAGTCCCAGAGAATAATGAGGGGCAAGAGTATACAAAACACCTGTGGAAATAAAAGAATTAAGTAATATAATACTGATTACAGAAATGATAGACGTACAGCTAGAATAAAGAACTGACCATCCAATAACAGAAATATCTCATAGTAAAATCATTTTCAAGAACATTATACAGAATAAGGGGGTGGGGGTGGGGGGGGGGGTTGAAATTTCATGTCTTTGGAAAGGGGGGTCTTGAATTTATTTTCCCTCCTCAAGGTGGGGACTTGAAAAAAATATCTAAACCCTCTATTATGTTCCAGCCGATATAGACCTCGAGAATACTACTGAGTGACATGACACTATGCTACTTATCAGTTTATTATTTCCTTTCAATGTATTTTAAAATCTATTTTCTTTTTACATAAAATCGACTCTTAGGGAATGGCCCCCTTTTTCTAAATATTTTTGAAAATAATAATAGAGGGCAAAATTTTATTAAGTACTGTTATTGTAATATCTTGTGAAAAGAGCAAGAATACATTAAATAATTGAAAATAAGTTAAAATATTACAGAATATTTACTAAAAAATTAAAGCACAAAAGAAGATATTTCATAGAAAAGGGGAGGGGGTCAATTCCCCAAGCTGCTCTGCTCAACGGGTAAATAGAATAGTGACACGCTTCTCCTAAGGTCTCAAACATTTATCAGCTGTTATAGGTATCGTATTCAAATTTTAAATGTTTGATTTATATGATATTTTGTATTAAAAAAACTGTGACTCGAAGAAAAGATGTGATGATTTTCAATTTGTGCAATGTAGTTTGACTACATATCATTGCGTCTCATGACGTGACTTCGTGTATATAATATACATGATTTAAGAGATGTGATGCAACCTATATGAAAAGATAAGAGTTTTTCATGCTTATTTCGGGTAAAATATTGATATGAACTGTATGCATCTGGACAAAAACATGCACCATGATTTTTTTGTATGCTGCTAGAGATCTGTGACAATGTGGCCTTATATTATGAATCTATCATGAATGCCGTCAAGCGATTGTATAATATTTTTGCATGTTTTATTAATTATTTGGACTTATAGTCTTGTTTCTTGAAAAGGAAGTCATTTACATATTATATTACTAACAAGATCTAACAAGTTGCCATACTGTTGAAAAAAACAAGTTGCCGTACTGTAAATTTGTCAACTGTAACTTGCCGTACTCTATGAGCTTGATTTAATTGTTTTCACCTATATTTTTTTAAAAACATTATTTTCATTTTGGTAGAGAACTTCAGA